>NC_054845.1:25765000-26965000 GCF_018345385.1 Vulpes lagopus
CTCCAGCCCCTGCGACACACGGTTAAGTGTCCTGAAATTAGGTACTGAGAGATCTCCCTGTGCCTCTTCAGTAAATTTTCTCTTCACTTAAGCTAATGGAGGAAATTTTTTTCCTTACGATGAATTGCCAAGATAATATTTGTTCATTTATTTAAATTCAATTCATTAACATAGAGTGTATTACTAGTTTCAAAGGTAGAGTTCAGTGATTCATCAGTTGTGTACGCTGACGTAATATTTAAACAGATAAGCTTATGAGGGCCTCTAATATACTGTGTATATTTGTGCAGATTAATGTTTCACTGGATTACAAATTCCTTAATAGTTGAGACTATGTACAGCCTTAATCATGTCAAGATGCTTCTGCTAGCATCTGTGAGCCTGCTGCAGAAGACACCAATAATGTCCAATGGCTCTAGGGAAGAGGGACAGTGCTTGTCCTCTGCCTATGTGGCCAACCCTGGCAGGCAAACGTGGGCAGTTTATCTCTAGATATGTAGCTGGTAAGAGCCAGGCAAAATGGAGCAGGATGAAAAAATCAATGGGTCCTGGTACCACCTGAATCACTGTGGATCTTTAGGTTTGGGGAGGCCAAGGGCAAGAGGGAGATATACATGGCCAGAAGAAGACACCAAAGCTGTCAAAGGTCCTCTTGGGAAATGCATCTTAAATAGATAAGCCATTTTATTGGGGGCAGGGAGGGACTGTGAGGGATAAACTGTGTCCTGAACAGCTTTCTTGTTATAAAAGTAACACTCATGGTCAATGCCTAAACTCTCAGTAGGCAGATGTAGGCACTTCTGTGGAGAAGGAAATAGAGTGACCCTCAAGGCTTCTCCAGCTGCTCTTTCACTATTTTTAACCCACTGAGGGTAAAGGGGAAAGGAGACATGAGGAAAGGAACTGAATATTACTGTTAATTGCTTAAAAACGCAGTGGCTGGTGGGTATGCAGTATTTGTTTTCTTACCCTTCATGCCTTAGATACATCGTGTATTTTCTTTAATAGGTATCAAATATTTTATAGTGAAAATATTTTAAAAGACACAGTGAAAACCAGATGAAATCAAACATCCCAGTGAAAATGTGAAAATCATTTTACATAGTATCTGCAGTGAGCAGATACCAGAGCCCAAGCACAATAAGTCTATTTGAGGAACATGCTCTCCAGACTTGAACCAGTGCCTGGCCCCTCTGGACCTTGAGTTTAAAGATGGCAAGGATTCCAAGGAGCCAGAGGTTCTAGAAAAAAGAGATTGGGGGGGTGGGGGTGATACAAAGTCACTTCCCAGAAAGAAAAGAGGACTGGCAGGTTGTGGGTTAGGAAGTTACAGTGCTAGAAGCTCAATTGCTAGGCCCCAGTTATCTGGGCCAACTGTTGCTAGGCCAACAGTTGACCTCAAAATATTCATTCACAACAAGACACCTGTTAAACCCATGGCTGGGATAGCAGTGGGGGGACATGACCTAGAAGTGTCCAATGGTGACTCTAAAATCCAGCGCCTAGGAAAAATTGAGCAGGGCCTACCAAGGCCTTAAAGAGCTACCAGAGGAAGGTGGGGTACAGGGAGATGGAGTGGAGGTTGGAAGATACGCTTCAAGTCAGAGCTTGACTCAGAATAGGAGTGTGGTCACACTATGGGGGAACTGAGGGTAGGAGACAGGATCTGGAGAAAGAGAGAAGTGTGAATCTACAGGAGTCAAGACAGGTCTGACGTGAAGGAAGGTTTCCTAAAAGGATATGATCAGGCCTGAGGGTAAAAGCCGCTTCCTGAGACCTCAGTCCTTCAGCCCAGGACATTTCCACTCCTTATCCTCTCTCCTGGCCACAGTCCACGTACTCTAAGATCATTTCTAGGTATAGTACATCTCACGCTCTTTTGGATCTAGGTTTCACTGAGGAGGACAGGATGCCCTGGTTACCTAATTTAGCGCTTCCTACTGATACACTCCCCACTTCCTTGCAGGAAGCCATAATCTTGTGGGTTTAAGATTCCCACTGAGTTTGCTAAACTCCTATCCTCAGGCCCAGTTAGGAGGCGAGAACAGGCAGCCCTGACACCAGGTTGACCCTAGGCAACAGAAGAGCTACTCCGGGGTTCATCTCCAGGTGAGGGATGGAGGAAGGACAAAACTTAGGCTCTGGTTACAGGGCATCTTGAACACCTGCTAATAATAAAACATTATCTGTCAAGCCTTTGGCCCTCCAACCCACCAAAACAGAGGAAGAGGGTGGGAGAGGAATTTTATTCCCTCTGATTCCCACCCCAGGGAGTAACAGTCCTCACCCCAGTTCCAACCCAAAGGCCACTAGCCAAGAGCAGAAGGGCACCCGAGGGAGACTCTAAAGGAAGGGCTGACCAAGGGACGAGAGACTGTATCATCCCCTTCCTACAAAGGGAATGTGGGTAGCAGGCATGGAAGAAAGGCTAAGGAGACACCTGGCCAAGTCAGCTTTCCTCCATTTCCACTTATGTTGTCTCTAACTACCGAGGTGGCTTTTGTAAGATCTGAGGGAGAATAAAGCAGAGAGGGGCAAGGAAATAAAAGCCAACCATGATAAAGAGACCGTGCAGCATGTAGATATCTAGCGCAAGAGGCCAGGTCCCCAGGTTTTGAGGAACATATCTTTCACAGAGAGCCCTGAGTGTTAAAGGAGCTCCCTGCAGTTGTTAGCACGTGTGTGTCTGTATCAGGACAATGTTTTACACCTAATGGTCACTTCAGAGCTGGCCTGCACCCAGCTCATTCCCTACACAATAGCAACCTTTTATGCAGGGCCCTTAGCCTCTGCCCACTTCTTATGCCCAGGCCTGATCTGGTTCAGAAAGAGCCTTACCACAGCAACAAGAGCCAACAGTGAATAGGGACAGCACCATAAATAGCAGGAATTAGTTTCTCAGTCAAATTCCTAATAACCTGGGATCTAGTTCAGAGAGGAGGGAAATGGGTGCTATGATAAATGCAATCAGAGGGGTGCCTGGGTGGCTCACTTGGTTAAGCATCTGACTCTTGGGTTTCTCTGCTCAGGTCCTAATCTCAGGGTCATAAGATCGAGTCCCACATCGGGCTCCACGCACAGCGGGGAGTCTGCTTGAGAATCTCTCTCCCTCTACCTCTGCCCCCCTCTAAAATAAATTAATAAATCTTTTTAAAAATTTTAAATAAACACAACCAGAGAGGCAACATCACCTGAAGAACATAAAAGGAACTAAGGGGCAGGTTTCACGGAAGTAGAAACATTTTCACTGAGGTCATAAAGAGCACCGAAGGCAGAAAGCCAGAGAAATCCTAGGAGAAGCAATAAATGTAGTAGTTAGGCCACATTTGGGTTTGGCTCAAGAAGAGAAGCTCTAAGAAGCTGACAAAAAGTAAGAAGCTCAGTAAATCAAATGTTAGATTGGGGGAGAGAAGTGGAGACTCGTTTACTTGGGGGCCCCTGGGCACAAAGCATTTGGCCTCATCCAGAACACTTCCTAAAACCAGACCCCAGAGCCCAGAAATCAAGAAATCAAACTGAGGGAGGGACACTTGGAGAAGAAAACACGGTGCTCTAAGATTCCTTTCTTTCTACATAACTCAGGGCAGGAGGAAAGTGAGAGAACTGACTTTTTGCTATTTTGGACTTCTTCTTTTTTTAACCTCTTTAAACTTTTTATTTTATAAAGTTGGTAGAATTTTGCAAGACTAGTAACTCATGAGGAGAACACCTGACGGGGTAGAAGTGTCGGTAATGAGCCGAGAAAGATTCTGTACATATCAGGTGCTAGAGATGAAATTACTGCTCATTGAACTCAACCTGTCAGTCGTCTGTGCTCTGTGATCAAGCCTAAAACTAGATGAGCATTGATTCAACAGGTATTTACTGGGGCCCACTGTGTTCCAGCTACTGTTCTTGGTTACTGAGACACAAAAATGAACAAAACATAAAACAATTCCTGCCCTATGGCACTTATATTTTAGGGGTAGAAGATCACTAATATAAAGTAGTATGTTAAAGGATGTTGCATGCTACAGGGGTTAAAAAAAAAACAGTAGGATAAGGAATTGGGAGTGTAGAGATGGAGGGGTGCATTGCCATTTTATTTATCTTCAATTTTATTTATTCATTTCAGAGAGAGAGCACAAGCAGGGAGAGGGGTGGAGAAAGAGGGAGAAGCAGACTCCCCACTGAGCAGGGAGCCCAAGGGGGAGCTCAATCCCAGGACCCTGGGATCATGACCTAAGCCAAAGGCAGATGCTCAACTGACTGAGTCACCCAGGTGCCCCTATGGATTGCCATTTTAAATAGGGTGGTCAGGGCGGGATTTGACAAGATGACATCTGAGCAAAAATTTAAAGGATCTGAGAGATTTAGCTCATGGGTATATGAGGGACAAGTGCTGGAAACAGAGGGAATAGCTAGTGCAAAGGCCTAATGAGGGAGAGTGCACAGCATACCGAATAATAAGATGGTCAATGTATCTAGAGTGAAGTAAAGGAGTAAGAGATTGTAGGAAAGGTCAGAGAAGTTACGGGGGTCAGATAAAACAGGACTTAACAGCCATTGTGAGTGCTGCTTTTACTTAAAGTGATATGGGAACCCTTTGCAGGGTTTTGAGCAAAGAAGTGGATGATTTAGAAATTTAAAGGATCAGTCCAGCTTCCAAATTGAGAACAGACTGTAGGAGAGCCAGGGTGGCAGCACAGAGACCAGTTAGGAGTCTGCTCTAGTCATCTCAGCAAAAATTGAAGATGGCTCAGATCAAGGTAGAAGAAGCAGTAGAAGAGTCTATATCTATTTTGAAAGAAGAACCCACAGAATTTCTTGATGGATTGGATGAGAGAAAGATAAGAGTTAATTAAACATGACTCCAAGTAGAAGGACAGAGTTGCCATCAACTGCAAAGGGAAGGTTATAGGAGGAACATGCTTGGCACATGTGCGCTAGATAGGGAGGGGGAAATCAGGAATTGGATTTGAATGTGTTGAGTTTGAGCTATCAGACTTCCAATTGGAAATGTTGAACAAGCAGCTGAAAACACAAATCCAGGGTTTGGAAGATCTGGGCTGGAGATACAGGCATAAAAATGGTATTTAAAGCCATGAGATTAAATGTAATCACCAACAGAGTGAAGGTAGGTAGAGAATAGAAGAGCTCCAAGGACAGAGACTTGGATGTAGTGCAGAAAAAAGGAAAATATCAAAGGAGATTGTGAAGAAGAAAGAGAGAATATAAATAGAAAATAAGTCCAGTAAAGTGCACATCTCTGGAAGCCAAATGAAGAAAGTATGTCAAGAAGGACTGGGTGACCAACTGTATGAAGGTGGTTTGTAGACCAAATAAGAGGAGAACCAAGAACTAACTATTGGATTTTGCAATGAGAAAGTCAGTCTTAACCTCTTCAAGAACAACTTCAGTGATGTGATGGAAGTTAAAAACCCTTCCTATTCTCTTGAAATGGTTTCAAGAGAACAGGAAGAGAGGAATTGAACACAATGAAAATAGACAACTCTTGTACAGAGTTTTGCAGTAAAGCAGGCAAAGAAGCAGGCTAGTAACTGGTGGGCAAAGTGGGGTATCAAGAGGATAATTTTTGAGATGGGAAAAATAACAGCACATTTGCGTGCTAATATGATACACCTATAGAAAGCAAAACATTAGAGAAAGGAGAATTACTGGAGCAATTTCCTTGATAGGTGACATGGAATCTAATGCACAAATTGAAGAACTGCCTTTGGATGGACAGACAGTAAATTTTTCTATTCAAATAAGTAGAAAGACAGTGTATGAGGGTATATATGTTAGCAGTGAGTAGAAGTGGTGGGGTAAACATGTTAAAGTTCATTTCTGATGATTACCCTTTTTTCCCCCAGCAAAACAGGAAGCAGGGTCAAGGTGACTTGAGGAAAGAGAAGGTGTGAAATAATGGGGGAGTGAATGGGTCAGAGTAATGTCATATGATTGCCTGGGAGTTTTTTTTTTTTTTTTTTTTTTTTTGCCTGGGAGTTTTAAGGGTACATTTGAGGTTTATGGTCAAGAATTTATTTATTTATTTATTTATTTATTTATAGTTGACAGAAAGGGATCTTTTTTTAATAATAAATTTATTTTATATTGGTGTTCAATTTACCAACATACAGAATAACACCCAGTGCTCATCAGAAAGGGATCTTTTGTGTAGAGAGACAGAGAAAAGGAGGGGCAGAGGGAGAGGGAGATACAGAATCTTAAGCAGGCTCTACGCCCAGTGTGGAGCTTGACACAGGGCTGGAATTCATGACCCTGAGATCATGACCTGAGTTGGAATCAAGAGTCGTATATCAAGAATTTAAATTGAAACTAGTCAGCATGGTTGTTACATTTTGTTTTGTTTTTCTCCTGAACTGTCCACATTTGGCTATATATGTAGATAGAAGAGGCCAAAAAGTTGAGCTTGACTCTACATAAGAGATGGGCAATAGACAGACCAAGAACACATTCAAGGAAGTGCTTATAATGATTGACCACAGAAGCTGAGTAAAGAAGGGAAGCAGGACATAAAAGGAGCCAGGACAATGTAAAGGAGGGTAAGATCAAGGGACTGGAGGTCCTCGCAGGATTAAAGGAAGGTTGAAAGGTTGAGTCAAGGTAGAGAAAAAGAGCTGGAACAATAAGAGGAAGAAGTGCTTGGAAAGTAAGATGTGTAAGACTGAGATTTGGAGCAGTGGCAATTAGCCATGATAATGTCTAGAGTAGACTCTAGGGCTGGGTTTCTAAACAGCGGCACTACAGACATTTTGTGCTGGACAACTCTTTGTCATGGCACGGTGATGTAGGCACCCTGCATACATAGGGTGTTGAGCAGTATCCCTGGTGGCTACCCTTTACTGCTAGATGCCAATAGTGCCTCTCAAGTTATGATGACCAAACAGGTCTCCAGACATTGCCAGATGTTCCCTGTGGGCAAAATCTCCTCTTGTTGAGAAGCGCTGCTGCAGAGCATGACCACAGAAATTAGTGAATTGAGATAGAGCAGAAATCAAGATAATTAGGGAAGATTGGAGAAAGTGGAGTGAGTCAGGAGCTAAAGTCCTCAAGAAACAAATGGGAATGACTCAGAGTCATTGCACTGCAACAAGAATGAGTACTGGAGGATAGAATCTGACAAGAGAGTCAAAATTGGGCTTTTTAAGGAAGAAGGAGAATGGTCAGAAAGCAGCAATTAGAAGCACTAAGGACACATATCCCACCACCCCACTCGGTGGTAATAGGACTATCAGAGAAGAAATAGCTACCACATGAGGGGAGCTGCAGATAAAGAAGCATCCTCAGCAAAAGCCAGGTTTGTGAGTGAGGAAAAGGGAATGCTCAGAGAAGAGACTAAAGATAAAGGATATTTTGCTGATGAAACACCATTAATTCCAGAAGGCACAGCAGAAGGGCTCAGGAACTGGGGAGGGCTGGAAAAAGAGAACAGAGTGAAGTGCAAGACATGTCCCTGAAACTGGAAGGTGGAACCCGGTGGGAGGTCCACTAAGGGGAGTGGTAGCTTAGTGGACACAGATCTTCAAAACAAGAAAAAAAGGAAGCTTCCTGTCATTTAAAGCAAGAAGGTGGACAGAAGGTAAGAATCTGCCGGGAATATGGCACAGGCCACTAGCAGTCACACTATAATTACTAACCCCAGGCTAGACCTGGTCTAGAACAAGAGAATAATTTTCCAGGCTTCACCAAGGAACGGCCTTTAATATGAGGAAGTCAACCAAACAGACACATACCTACCAAGAGATAAGGACAGGGTTTTCAAAAACCCAGGAGCTAAGGAAATCTTCAAGAAGGGTGAGGCTTGAGTAAGGTTAGTGAGGATAGCCCTAATGCCCTAAGTGAGATCACGATTGGAGCCGAAGTCAGATGGTGCCCCCAGGTCTACCTCATTTTTTTTAATGGCATCATTGTATCATATTGTATGGATAAACAGTAATTTTTTTCATATCTAAACAACAGGCATTTAACTATTTCCAATTTTCCCCATTATAAACAACACTGCTTTGAACATACTCGTGCACAAGTGTTCACATGTTAATAATTCTATATATCACATTCCTACCTGATGGATTAAAGGATATATCTGATACTGCCAAAAAAAAAACCCGCCCTCCAAAAATAGTATATCAATCTGTATTCCCACTAAAATTGTATGAAGAATGCCCAATTCCCCATAATCTCGCCAAAGACCTAAGAATTGATTTCAATTTTTGCCGACTGACAGAAGAGGATCTCATCCTTGCCTCAATGTGAACTCTATTTTGTTCTCTTTGTTTGGTTTGTTGGAGGACGATATGCCAGTTTGAGAACAATGAGAACTATTTTCAAATTCATTTATACGCATAAACACTGAACCAAAAAGATAGCATCTGTGTTAAATATACTGGCTGCTAAATGGAAAGAAGTACGAGAACAATAACAAATAGACACACCACCAACACTTTTGAATGTTTATTGTGCCCCACACCATGAAAGGTACTCAAGTATGCTATCTTGCTGAGCTCTTACAACTCTGTGGACAGTATGAATATACCCACTTTCCACAAAAAGAAACTGAAGCCAGACAGGTGAAGTAACTTTCTCCACGTCACACATCTAGTACCTGAACGTTTTGAACCCAGACCGCCTGACTCTAGAGCCTCCATTTAGTAACTTGCTCAACCCAAATGCCATAGCCAGTGGATGGCACAGTCAGGATTCAAAGCCAGGTCTGCCCACCTACAGAGCACCCATATGTAAGGTGTTTGTTTGTTTAACAAAACTTGCATCATCTATATGAATAATGTAATGACAGTGTGGGGAACAATTTGTTCCTATCTAAACTTTTCTTCTCTCTCTTATTTATTTATTTATTTATTTATTTTTGGTTCTGGTTTTGATATTTTTGGTTCTGTTTTGCCTAAGGTTAAAAAAAAAAAAATACCGACATTGCCTTGGTTGAACTGAAGGCAGGGCCACTGCATTGCATGACTCAAGGGGCAACATGCTTTAAGTGAATGGAGTTCAATGGAGTTGTTCAGTACACAACCTGCAGGGCTGAACGTTGTTCAGTGCACAACCTGCAGGCCCTGGACCAGATACAAACTAAAGGAAATGGCAGATTTCTCCCCACATTTAGGCCAAAAGAGCTAAGGGAAATGGAGTGTCCCCTAGTGGTTGAGAATGGTGTGGACAACCACAGAAGACCAGCTAGAGATCTCCAAAATGGACAGAACGAGGGTGGGTGCTCAAGTGAAATCAGAAGACGTGAAAATGAATTGCTGCTCTACCTAGAGGGTGCCCTTATAAAAGAACACAAGATATGTCAAGACTACTCTTTGGAGAATCAACAGTTCCCCTGGGAAACAGAGGGGAACAGAGGATAAGTATCACCCAGAATTCGGGTCTCGAGAATAAGATGCCTACACGTAAACGAAGACAGGAAAGGAAAATGATTTTCCTAAAGTAGAGGAGGTGGTAGAGAAGGTGGGAACATACATAAATAGACTTAAGACTAGATAATCAGTCCTGGAAACTTCTGAGTAATCTTCCAAAAGGCACCCCCTCCTCCAAAAAAAAAAACACTAGAAAATTAGGAGAACCTTGAAAATGTTCTCAAGGGGAAAAATGATGCTAAAAGAAACCCAGATGTGGTGAATGTAAAATGAATGGAATTTTGGATTCATTCCTACTGTCAGCCTCTCTTAGAATTGAGGCAAAGGCAATTGCAGACTTGGGAAGAAAGGCTTAACTTGACCAAATTAAAATGGCTTAAAGCCATGAGGAGACCATGGGTAAAACAGAAACACACATCAGCTGGGCAGAAGATGGGCCCTGCGAATCAGCACAGTAACTCAAAGAAACGGAGCAGATGCAGCCGAGGTAAACACGACGATGGTGAGCGCCAATCACTTGCTCGATGGAGGAGGAAATATTCTGGGTCATCGCATTTTCCAGTTTAATATTTACCATTTGTTACTTACATAGATGATCAGTTTTCAAAGAATTCACAAGTACGTTGTGAAATAACAATAACAATAAAATATAAGATGCCTCATAATCTCCCAGTGACACAGGGTGTTCATCAAAAGTATCAATTGTCACAAACTGTGCAGAATCTGGTCTCAGTTACTAACTGGCTAAGAAACAACCTAGAAAGATGTAGATGGCACCAAATAAGGAGATGACGACACCCAGAGTTAAGAGTCATTATTATTATTATTGTTGTTTTACTTCAGAGGACTTAATACAGTTAGAAGTATGGTGATGATAGCGGCAACGGGACAGAGGAAAAGAATGCCACGGTCATGTTGACGACTCACGAGAGTGTGAGTTCCATGAGAGCAAAGGCTTTGTTTTGGTCACTGCTTCCTGCAGCTAGAACACTGACTGGCACATAGTAGGCACTCAAAAAATACTCAAAAGAGGAAGAAATGCTATCCTGTTTAATGCTTTTTTTCTCATCCCCACCCCCACCCCCCAAAAAAATACATTTCCAGAAGGAAAGGAATGCTGTTCACTCTAACATCCTTCTTCACATTCTCTACTTGGGGAAATTCTCACCCTTCGTGGTCCAGCAGAAATTTCTTCACTTTCTTAGTCTTCTCTGAGACCCCTTCCTGCCGCCCACAATCCCACCTCCTTCAAAAGGCCAGAATTAAGCCTTTCTTGTGCTTTGCTTCCAAAGCCCATCCACTTGGATCTACATTTGCTCTCGTTTCTTTCCTCATTGTGCCATGATTGAGGATTTACATGTCTGACCCTTCTGCTGGGTTATAAGCACCTCAGGGGCCAAGTTCTCGAGGGATTCAGTGATTCTGGAAAGCCCATCTTCAAGCACAATGCCTTACAAATGGTAATTACTTAAATGCCTATTCACTTTAACAACACAGAATGACACTCTTGGTGTCTAATAAAAAGCCAGCATCTGGTAGGTGCTCAATAAATGTTTCTCACATGAAGGAACTAAAAGAGACCAACCAAAGGAAGGGCTTTGCCTCCAATCCCGGGGCAGGAGGGCATGCCTTGGAAGACAGAGCAACGGTCTGAGAGACTTGCCTGGGATCACGCCAAGATAAGTGCGAGGGAGTGCCAGGCGGGAACATCACTGTCGGAGCAGGGGGAGGGCAGGCTGAAAACGCAGCAAGCGATGAGGGGCAGATGGCCCAAGTGACATCTGGGGCCCACAGACGATAATCTTCTGCTAAGGCTGGGAGAGTGTAAACACCCCAGAGGGGAGGAATTGTTTAGCCTGGGCCGAGGAGCTAAAAGTAGGAGAGAGGACGAAACACGGGACGGAAGGTCAAAGCCCTATGACAGGAAAGCCAACCAGGGGAGACACTGCCCTCCTTGGGCTCAGAAAACAACGGCAGGGTCTTCAGGGATATCAACAAGGGTTATTATCCTCGCCTTCAGGCAGAAAGGAGGTCTGCAAACAGACGGATTCTGGAAATGAGAGAAGAATGGAAGCCTAAAACAAAGAGCCTCCACTTGGAACACAAAGTCCTTTAACCAGGGATCCCTGGGTGGCGCAGCGGTTTGGCGCCTGCCTTTGGCCCAGGGCGTGATCCTGGAGACCCAGGATCGAATCCCACGTCAGGCTCCCTGCATGGAGCCTGCTTCTCCCTCTGCCTGTGTCTCTGCCTCTCTCTCTGTGACTATCATGAATGAATAAATAAAATCTTTAAAAAAAAAAAAAAAAAGTCCTTTAACCAAGATGCAAAATACAGCCCCGTGCTCAGTGTTGGTGAGCGGTGTCCCCCAAAACCACTGCTTCAGACTACTCCCCGTAGGGAAAAGCACCTTCAAGAGAAGAGAAAAGGAGAGGGGCACCTGGGTGGATCAGTAGTTAAGTGGCTGCCCTCGGCTCAGGGTGTGACCCCAGGGTCCTGGGATCGAGTCCTGCATCCGGCTCCTCACAGGGACCCTGCTTCTCCCTCTTCCTGTGTCTCTGCCTCTCTGTGTCTCTCGTGAATAAATGAATAAAATCTTAAAAAAAAAAAAAGAGAGAGAGAAGAGAAAAGGGAAAAAAGGGAGGAGAAGTGGATTAGCATAGCTCCAGGCCTGGAGCCCACCCCTCTTCGGCGCCCCTGGTTCCATAAAAACACCCAAATTCTCCCTTCCGGGTCCTGCTGTTTCCTATTCCCATTGCTTCCTATTTCCCGTCCCACTGCAAGTCTGCCCGCCTGCTCTCAGGATGTTCCAGCAGGCGCCACTGGTGCCTACGACATTAATAGTAAGTGCTGTGCACTAGGGACAGAGGAGATAGGGCCTTCTGCTTCAAAGAACTTGTAATCCACTCGAAGAGACAAAATATAAATATGCGCAGATCGCAAGAAAATCACTGCAGAGCAACACGTGATGCACGCAAGAAAAAATGGGCTCAACTATTTATATAGCTGCAAATGGTCTGGGAAGCAAAAGGCAGCTAAGACAGAACTGATAATTCAGGGAAGGCTTCCCGGCAGAGGTGACGTCTATTCCTGAAGAACAGCTGAAATGGACAGATGGAAATCAATGTGTGGGTTTAGAAGGGCTAGAAGGAGGCCTGCGGCAGATTCCATCAAAACTGCGTGTTGACGGATGGAGTCCACAGAAGCCCAGGGGGCTGCAAGAAAATGTCCAGTGACCCAGAGAGGAGTGGAAGAACTGGAACTCAAATCAAAGTATTCCATCTTCAAATCCAGGGCCGATGACAGGAATAACTGCAGAGGAACAAGATTGGCGAATGCCTGTGAGGAAGAGGGGCGCGCACGGGCTTGGCTGTGACCGGGGGCCTATCTCCTGGGGTCCCGAGACAGAAGCAGGGCCCAGGCTAGTCTCAAATGAGCCGAGCGGCTCCACGTGAGGCTGTACTTCTGTCCCCGTCCAGGAACACCCATCATACCTTAGTTACAGGGGCTCTGCAGGACTTCTGGATTTCCTACACTACATGCCCTGCTCTGAGAGTGAGCTCCCAGCAGCCACCATGTCTACTCCCAGGTCTCTTCTAGTCCCAAGGACCCTGAGAAGCTCCAAGACACACATATGGCAAAACCAACCAAGAAGCAACTCCACCTATGAACTTCTGGTTGTGCTCACAGCCCCACCCTTCTCCTTTACCCCCACCAACACTGAGGAAACCAGATGTACAAATGGTTAACAGAGAGAGAAAGAGAAAAAAAAATCCCACCCAGACCACTTGAAACGCGGCTAGTCTGGCTGGGCTTCGAATCCGCTCAGCGACTGCTCCATGTCTGCTATTTATAGCCTCTGGGTGCCCAGCCCAGCTTCCAGGTCACTAATTGTGGCCCAGCCCCGAGCCAATCCCCCCATCTCCTCTCCCGCCCTCGCAACACAGGGAAAAAAGAAGCAAATCCAGCTTTGTCTGGCCCAGGAAAAACAGCCAGGAGTGAGATCTGAATCCAAGACCCTATATTCTATGTCTTGTAGGAGGTAGCAGAACTGTCCAGAAGGGTCTGCCCTCGTACTATAAGTCTTGGAGAGCTGTGCTGTCCCTTCCTTCTATATAGCAGGCATCCCTTCCTGAATTCTTCAAGTTCATCCAAAGTTGAATCCTAATTTCAGGCTAATCCATTCAAATACTAGAAAGGGGAGATATGGGTTTTGGCCACCAAAGACACCAGCGGACGGTCCAGTAAAGAGCATTACCTCTTTGAGTAGGTGTCTAGGCATCCATAGATTGGTATGCTTGCTCCTTCTTGGGGTGGATTTGCTGGATGACCTACCCGTTTATTTGTTTTACTACTCTACAACAAGGAAAGTGCCCAGGGAAGAAGTGCTCTTGGCTTTAAACCTCTAAAAACTCTTTTCCAGCACCCACCAAATACATTGAAATCCCCCACATTCTTAGTTTCAGACAGAGGCCCTGAATACAACAGTTTTCTTAGGGTGCTATAAATAATCCCTTCTGATCCCAAGATGCTATTATTTGCATATTATTCTAGAGCATTACTTTTCTCCTAAGAATGCAGATGACTCTGAGATGAGCAATGACCATTTTCTGACATATGAGGCTTTGTGATATTAACCTGAGTGGCGAAAAGCTTTTTTTTTTTTTTTTTTTTTTAAATAAAGGCCCGAGGGGCAAACAACAACAACAAAAAAGAACTTGGCCAGAAGACTCCATGATGGTCTGTCAGTTCTGTATCTGTGGTACACTGGGGCCACCCCCTGTGGGCCTTATCTGTGACTATTAATTCTACATCTGAAGCCCTGTCTCCATCCCAGTGAAACCCACCCACCGTCAATGACAGCTCATCCTAAGAGCAGATGACTGGGACCAGAAGTGAGGGGACAGTAAGAGAAAGAAGGGCCCTTCCTCTCCCAGCGCTCCAGTGCCCACGCGCTGGGCTTGCCTCTCTTCTCAGATAGCCTAACAGACTCACGGCCCCCTATACCCTTGACCACTACTGCCCAAGACTGCACATCTCAGCGTCAGTCTTCCCCCTTCTCATTTTGGGGTTCATTTGGGCCACTGGGTAACATGCCAAGGATTCTGGTTGTTGCAGCCAGAACCAGAATGCCGCTGTGCTATCTCATCATCACCCACAAATACCAATTCCCAGCCCCAAATGGCCCCAAATCTTTCCTCCCAAGACCACAAGGGGAAAAAAAAGTTTCCAAATTAAAAAACTAAAACTGGCAACAAAGGTGCCCCATGGCAGTAACCTTTAAAACTGGCCATTAAAGTTTATAAGTCAGACGGGCACCAACGTGAACGATCAAGAAGAGAAAAACAGCCCCCTCCCTTGGGGACCCGGAGCCACAGCCTTCCCCCTAAAGCCACAGAGTTGATGTCACAAGAAGCGCTTGCTGCCGTCAAGGGCTCTCTGTGTCCCGACTACAGCCACGCAGCCTCTATACACGGGAGGCGGTGGGTGTCTGGCTGAGAAGAAAGGAAGGGGGAGGGGCAAGGAGAATAGAGGCCAGGGGTAGAGAGGAGGTAGGGCAAGGTGGGCAGGGGGAGAGAAACAAATCTCCTCCTGGCCAGGACAGCTGTCTGCAAGTCACAGGCCAGGACGGGTCGGGCCTGGTGGGCTGCCGAGGATGGTGGTTCTCAACTTTTTTCCCACCCAACACACATGAGGCATACTGCATATTTTCATCAGTAACTACAGGTCATTATGCAGTGATTCTTAACCATCCTGGGGCAAAGGGAGGCACATATCAGAAAGTTTTTGGGAAGGGTATGAATAATCTGAAAAAGGTCTCCAAATCATCCCGACCATCTCCCCTAGGGGTTATGTACCCCCTATGAAGAATCATCGGTGTAAGGAGCCTACTTCTCCTTCACTCCCTCCCTCCCTTCCATGTATTCAACAAACACATTCTGAGAGCTTACACGTGCCAGACATTGTTCTAGGGGCGGTGGAGAGACAGCAATGAGCACACGGGCAAAATTCCCTGCCCTCATAGAGAATCCAGGCCTTTGTAGTGGAGAAAAACAATATAATAAAACAGTAAAATCTGTGGCGTGGTGGGTAATGGATGATAAGTGCTAAGGAGAAAAACAAAGCGGGGGAGGGGACAGAAAGTGCTGGTGGGGGCGGGGATGGAGGTGGGGATGAAATTTTAGATAGGGTGGCCAGGAAGTCTTCAACTTCCTGAAGGAAGAGAAGGAAGGAGCCATGCGGATATCTGGGGAACAAGCATTCTTAGCAGAGGGACCAGCAAGTGTGAAGGTCCTAGGGTGGGGCTCACAGCTGGTATGTTCAAGGAAGAGCGGGGAGGTGGCCACCCTGGTGCTCACATGTCCTCTTCTCCGGCTCAGATCCCATGGCTCTAAGGAGTTGGGCTGATCACCTGCTGGACTAAATTGTCCAAGCCAGGCACATGCTCATAAGCAGGAAAAACTTAGATAGCCTGATGAAGGGGACATGGGTGGGTAAGATGAGCTGAGTAGTAAAGTATTTCTCTTTCTTTAAACAGCTCAGATTTCTTTTTTTTTTTTTTTTTTTAAGATTTATTTATCCATGAGAGACACAGAGAGAGAGGTAGAGACACAGGCAGAGGGAGAAGCAGGCTCCCTATGGGGAGCCCGATGCAGGACTTGATCCCAGGACCCTGGGATCACACCCTGAGCCGAAGGCAGCTGCTCAACAACCACTGAACCACCCAGGCGGGTCTCAGATTTCTTTTACATAAAATCTCATCCACTTGCACAAAATCCTTGTAAGGAGCAAAGGCCCTATACCCTTAACTAAGGGCTGGAAGGGGAAAATGACTGGCTTAAGAACTTGTTTTTAAATGATTTTAAAGCTAGAAGCAGGAATCAAATTTGGGATGCAGTCCAATGCTTTCTGATTCTTCATAAAAATCACAGGATGGTAAAAGCTGGAAGAGGCATTAACAAGATTACCTTATATATTCCTTTAATCTTACTCAAGAAGCAGGGGACCATTTCTCTCAAATCCTAGAATCTCTCCTGCAGAGGAAGATACGGTGATAACATTAGGATTCCCGAAGACTAACCAGTGTTCTCTGTTCCCGGGCCCCTGAAAGAGTCTGTCTCTACAGGCTAGGTCCACTGCCCTCTCTCTGTCTAGCCCCCTTCAGCCCAAAGGCCCTCCAGGAGACAGAGCCTGGCCAAGCCGGTGGGCTGCAGGTTCAGAACCAAGCCTCCGGGGAGAATACAGATACACACACAGACGTACACAGTCAGTGGGAAGGAGGGGAAGGGAAGCACACACAACACAACACACCAGGGCAGCTGCAGAAAACAACTGCTTGTTAAGTTAAAATTAAACTCTGCACAAATATTGACCTTTGGAGGGGACAGAAACCGGTCCCATATTTACCAGTTTTATAAATGGGACTGACCACAGCTGCCCCACGCGCTTGGCCAGCCTGATGGCAGGATGGGGCGAGGCCGTGCTTTGGGGGTGGGGGATGAATGAGAGGGGGCAGGAGACATTTTAAACACTCTCTGAAATGCAGTGACTACAGGTAGGTCAAAGTTCCCGAAAGCCTTACAAGAGGAATTTCTAAGAAAGCAAATGAGGCTGTCTCTGAAGGGTGTGTGTGTGTGTGTGTGTGTGTGTGTATGTGCTGGGGTGGGGGGTTGTGGGGATCCAAGAAGTAGGGAGAGAGAGGAAAAAAGGAAGTGACAGAAAGAAAAAGAATTGCTAAAAATAGGGAGAAAGACGACAGAGATTGAAAGAGAATGGACGGAACACTAGGGAACTTACCCTTTTGAACCCTGGCCCTTGGTCAAACCAAGAGTCATAAGGTAGAAGACCAGGTGACCAACTTAACCTAACGGAACAATCCAAACTGACCCGGTTTGAGTGTTGGCTCTGCTGCTTACTCACCCTGTGACCTTGGCAAACTCCGGACCCCAGTTTTCTCATCGACAAAATAGGGGCAATATTACAAAAACATTGCTCTAATTCACAAGGATAGAACCAAAAGAAGACAATGGAAGTAAAAGCACTTTGCCAACCATAAACACTACACAGATATAAATAATTTTTTAAATTAATTCTACCCCAACTTAACCGTGCACGTTTATACTCCAAACTGGCCAATATGTTGCAGTCTCTCTAAGAAAAAGCCAGGAGTCAGGAGGGGAACTTGAGCTTCCCCTGAACTTGCTAAAAGCCTCCTACAGGCATACAACTAAATCCTTCCTTGGCTGAGAGATAACAGGGAGGCCAGCTTGCCGAAATTGGCCCCAAAAGCCACACCGCCAGCTTCAAAGGTCCAGATACAAAGTGGGAGAAAGGATTCATCAATACTATTTCCCGGAAAGCTGATCTCTGACAACCTTTTTTTTTTTTTTTTAGGAACAAACATCGCAGATGCTGGATAGCTTCTGTTCCAAACCTCTGATGCCTTCCTTCATCCTCTTTTATATTTTCCTTATAATTGTCAACTTCCACAATTAATAATAATGAGCATAAAAAGTATGGGTCCAGTCTCTATATGGTCGGGAATGAAAACACCCCTCCCCAACATTTGCAGTTGTGCCGCCAGGAATCACAATCTATAAGTATTTCAAATAAAAATACTTTGAAAAAACGTCTGAAGGGATTTTGCCAAAATCTTATTTGTCGCCCAGGTTCATGGAAAGCTCCTGTGCCTTTATGTGGTACGCGATTTACACTCTACACCTTGCAGGCATAGACGAGTGTCTGTCACTTAGAGCACGAGAAGCAGGCAGTGATGAAGTTAGAGCCCTTTGCCTCCTCTCTGCTAAGCAAACACATGTCGCTAGTATCTTTTGACTCTGTTTCACTTGTTCAATGTTTTACCTTAATATATTACAGTTTATATTGTTAAACGTGTGCCATAAAATATAAGCAATGTACAGCACAACCATGTCAGCAAATTCAGGAAGAATTTCCAACGCTGCAGTCTCTGTGGTCACAAGGCAGGGAGATGTTTTGCATTTGGTGCACCAAATATGTGCTGAAGCACAGACTCCAAACAAATTGGGGAGGGGGAGACAGACAGGAAAGAAAACGGGAAGAAAATGGGGAAATTATACTCCATGTGGGGAACCAGCTTCCTTGAATTCCGATCCAAAAACTTTTTTTTTTGAAATATAATCATTGAATTTCCATAACTCTCTTCCTATGGCTTTGTTCTCCTTCTGGGACTCCAGAGAAGTGCTCTGCCGCCAGGTCCTGCCACTCTGGGGCTTCTAAGGCTTTTGTTTTTCTAACTGTGAGCAAAAGTCCCCTACTGACTCCACCCCTATCTTTCCCAGGAGCAAGTGACTCCCCTCCATAGGCCTTAGCTCTGTCTTCTATAAAACACAGGGAAACTGAGTTAGCTGACCTTCCCTGGATGACCCTAAGATTCCCTGCGAAACCTGGGAAGCTACAGCCAGAACGGATGGCATCTTCAAATATTCCATACTTTGAGAAAAAGGAAAATGAGAGTTTCCATATTCAAGGCTGTCACCCATTTCATACTCCAAAGAAGTTCATTCTCTCCCTCCAAGCGCCAAAGCTCAGAGGAGTAGCCCTGAACAGAACCAGTTGGTCTAATCACTCAAGATCCCCCTCCCATGCTCTTGTTTTGTTTTAAGATTTTATTTATTTAGGGGCGCCTACGTGGCTCAGTTTGTGAAGCATCTGCCTTCAGCTCAGGTCATGATCTCAGGGTCCTGGGATCGAGTCCCAAGTGGGGATCTGCTTTTCCTTCTCCCTCTGCCTCTCCTGTCTGCTTGTGCTTTCTCTCTACTTACTCTCTTGTTCCCTGTCTCTCTCTCTCCCTCTCAAATCTTTTTTAAAAGATTTTATTTATTTATTCATGAAAGATACAGAGAGAGAAAGGCAGAGATGTAGGCAGAGGGAGAAGCAGGCTCCAGGCAGGGAGGCTGATGTGGGACTCAATCCTGAGACCGCGTATCACGCCCTGAGCCAGAGGCAGGTGCTCAACCGCTGAGCCAACCATGTGTACCTCAAATCTTTTTTAAAAAGATTTTATTTATTTGGTTGAGAGAGCATGAGCAGCGGTCTCTATCCCAGGACCCTGAGATCAAGATTTGAGCCAAAGGCAGGTGCTTAACCAACTGAGCCACCCAAGTGCCCCCTCCTCCAACCATGTTCTCAACCAAATAAAATCAATGCCTCAAACAGGGAGGTTTCTAGGCTAGGAAGATAGTTCAGGAGCTGAGCACAAGCATTTTCAAAAGCGAAATATTCTTGGAACACCTGGCTGGCTCAGTTAGTGGAGCACATGACCCTTGATCTCAGGGTTGTGAGTTCAGGCCCCATGTTGGGTGTAGACATTACTTAAAAATTAAATCTTTTTTTTTTTAAAGGCAAAATATTCTTAAGGGGAAACACATATGGCTCAGTAGATCTCTGGGGGGGGGGGGGGGGGGGAGAAAGCCCACAACAGGACAAGTGATTATCATCCAGCAATTAGAAGTCATGTGCCAGGCTCAGGGGCTGAGCGTCTGTCTTCAGCTCAGGTTATGATCCTGGGGTCCTGGAATTGAGTCCTGCATCGGGCTCCCCACAGGGAGCCTGCATCTCCCTCTGCCTGTGTCTCTGCTTTTCTCTTTGTATCTCTCATAATAAATATATAAAATCTTTGAAAAAAGAGAAGTCACGTGTCCAAGGACACTTTGCCTGTGAGGGCTCTCTTGACCTCCTCCCTACAGCTCCCTCCAGGAGACCCTGCTGATCCCCTCCCCAATTACATTCAAACTGCCTAAATTCAACAAAAATATAGCCCACATAGGATTTCTAGTTGGATACTGTTTGTTTCAGTGATCTCCTGCTCTCTCCTCACCTAACAGGTAGATGGGTCTCTCAGAGAAGTCCCTAAGCAGGTCATGTGCCAGGGCTGATTCCTGGTGAGAATGCCTCGCGAGGTCCACGCCACGTGAGTGACGTGTCATTCCCAGGGGCTTCTATACAGAATGACACCTTAATAAAAGGACAATGGCAGCATAAGTGCTCCAAAGGCCTACAAGAGGTGATGCTTAAGGACGTCTGGGTGGCTTAGCGGTTGAATGTCTGTCTTCAGCTCGGGTTGTGATCCAGGGTCCTGGGATTGTATCCCACATCAGGCTCCCTGCGAGGGGTCTGCTTCTCCCTCTGCCTGTGTCTCTGCCTCTCTCTCCGTGTCTCTCATGAATAAATAAACAAAATCTTAAAACAAAACTTAAAAAAAAAAAGAGGTGATGCTTACAAGGCCTATGAAACAGAATAGGAGCCAAGGTCTCAGAGATGCTCTGATGCAACCCAACAAGGGCAAGAAGGACAAGAAGGGGACTCGTACACAGGGAGTGGATGAGGCTGAGAGCAGACTGGAGGCAGATACCCGAGGAACTTCTCCACACACGAGTGCACGCCTGTTTTCTCTCTATGGCCCAGATACTGCAGAAGTGTTTGATGGTGTAGGATCTACATCCATGATCCTGAAACGACTACATCTCAAGCACCCTAGGAAGCGTCCCTCCACCATAATCTCTGAAGCCCCGAGAGAAGCCACTAAGGAAACATTGCTACCGGGTCCCAGGGAGTGCTCCTGACCCACCAGCCCTAGGAAATGTCTGAACAGAGTCTTATTCAAGCCAAGGGAAAAACGCTGTTAAAACACACAAAACTCCTTTGACTAATGTGAGAGGGGGAAAGAGCCTCTATAATTAACAGAAACTGTCACAGGCATTGGGGGCCTCCAACGTGTGCAACGCAAACCACTTGAAAAGACCCGGTCTTCTAGGAGAAGGCTGGGGTTTGTGAGTGCGGCTCCAACAGGCTGGGGACAGCTTTTCCAAAAGAATCCCACCATATTAAAAAAAGAAGGAGGAGGAGGAGAAGACGAAGAAAAAGAAAAAGAAAGGCGGTCGGGGGGGAGAAAGGAAAAACCCAAACCTCAGCTGAATGTTTTTCTGCCACTAGAACCAACAAGGAGAACAGAAGGAGAAAAGTCTAAATGCAACCAGTTTTCAATTAGGGCCTAATTAGAAAGGAAAGTGGCAGTGCTATTATTACAGATCTGGGGAGGAAGAAATGCAGTCAACGGCTTTAGTTTGGGCTGAGCCGTCCACTTGAAAGCTGTGATGATTAGGGGGACAGTTTATGGTGAGAGATGTTGGAGGGGGAGCTGGGAATAGAAGAGGGCCCAGGCCTAGCACATGGTGCCAGCCACGAGCCAAAGGAGAGCGCCCAAAGCATCCATCGATCACCCACAATTTGCACAAAGCATCACATGAAGGGTCGCAAGGAACAACCGAGATCATCCTAACAGATGCAACTCTGACCTGAAGAGGCATATAAACACTGTCCCTACGCTGGGCAGCCGCCTCGGAACACTAGGCTACCAATGCACATGCATCCATCTCCAGAGAAAATCTAACCTCGGCTTCTCTTTTTTTTATACACCAAGTCCAGTCTAACCACTCACGTGGCCTCTCCCTGCGTCTCCCCCAGCTCCCTGCACACGTTCATGTGGCCCGACCCGAAAATGGAGCCATTGGGAGGTATAATGCCCAAAGGAAACCATCTGGGTTTGCCCCAGCCGCCCAAAGCAGCCAGTCGAGGATTGCACCCTGGCTCGGGTAGAGTGAGATCCTATTGCAACACGGGGGTGTCGGAATAGCTAGCTGCGAGGGCCTTTTCTGCTTTCTTCATGATCCCGAGGATTCCTTCCAGCCCATTTTCTAGGTGAAGGCCACACTCCCTGAGAACAAGCAGAAAAACTAGACTAGGGATGGACACACTCGTCCACGGCTCTGGGGGGGTAAGGGGGAAGCTAGTTCCATTTCCCACTTGCAGTGAAACAAAGCAGTCTGATCGGTAGAAGCACGAAGGACTTTCTCCCCTTGCGCTGGGGTACCTTCCCCCTTGTTGATTTAGTTCGGGCAACTTGGAGCAGGGACGGGAAGGGCCAGGGCAAACATGTCACAGCCTGCAGCAAATACGGCCAACAGAAAGGAGAGGCAAAGAAGGGAGCTGAGAGGAGAGGCAAAGAGGGGAGGCCTCCCTTCCCATCCCACAACCTGGGCTCCATCCAACACAAAGTTAATTCCTAACCTCGGCTCACCACCCTGCCCACTGCCTGCATGATTTATCCCCCTATCTGCCTGCATCGCCTTTACAAGCCTCCTAGCCCTGCACACCATTATAAAAGCTGTCTGTGCTGCAGGCTCGACCTGGCCTGGCCCGGGCTCCTGCCACAGTAACCCTTCCCCACCCCTGCATTTTACAAGCCTTCCACCATCATGGAAATCTGAAATCCCACGAAAGAACAGTAAACATCACAGGGAAAAGAAAATACCTAGCCAGGCCACTCTGGACAGCAGAGTCACAAACGGACTGAGGTCTCTGAGCCAGGGATGAAGGCGTCTAGGTGACAACAGGGAGCTGCCTTCTCCCCCACGCTGGGCTCAGCTGGGTAGTAACAAAGAGATCCACGCACGGATGTGCCAATCCTTGATGGGGCACAGCCAAGCATCCTGGTGCCCTGGGAATTCCCAGGCTCATAGAAGCAGCCAGAATGGCAGGGAAACTCACAAGTAAACACAGGTGTCAGGTTTAGAGACCATGTGGAAACGTGAAAGTTTTACATAACGGAAAGAGACTAAACATTATTCAGACCACAAATTAAGTCGGAATCAGCTTTGTCACCTTCCTCTGGGCTCCTCGGGGAGGTAGCATGGTGTAGTGGAAAGAGCTCGGGCTGGGGGGTTCGCTGCGCGGCTCTGAAGGCTGCCTGCATCACTTCTCGATTAGCTATGTGACTCGAGGCAACTCATGTTCCCTGAACCTCAGTTTTGCTCTCCGTCCCGTGGGAAAATAGCAATGCCTCAGAAGGTTGTGAAGAGTAACAACAAGATTCAACAGCCAGAGGGCGTGGCACTCAATAGGTATTAAGACACGATTGCTGTTATGATTATTTGGGGGTGTTAGACATCCTAAAATGGGGGGCGGGGGTGTCTATTGCTTCCCTATGCAAATTGTAGCCCACTTAACAGGTTTCTCCTTTATTCTACGCAAACCTTCCCTTTCTAGATCGGTTTTCACCTTTTCCATCTCCTGGCCAGAGATTGAGCCAAAAGGAGTCCCCTGGGGGAGTATTCTTTCCTACCCACTGCCTTAAGGACCCTTGTCCCTTTGCCACTTTAAACTCATATGACCCAGTTCTGCTCCTGACCCTCCTCACCAGGCCCCCGTTGGCTCCTCCAAGGCTATCAAGGCTCTATCAAGGCTCTTCTTTCTCTTCATTTGCCTCAAGAGAACCTGCCAGCACCCACTGGGTTCCCTTCGTTTCGTGAAATGCCTGGATGCCCTATCACGGCAGAGCCTGCACCAGAAGTCAGGGTTCATACCTTCCCCGGCTAACCTAGGAAAGAAACGGACACTAAAGAATTCTCCCCGAGTCTCTAGAGTTCCAAAATGCTCTCTGCCAACGAGGCTGAGTGCTCCCCAGAGCTCTGTTATTCACTTGGGGGTAGGTGGTGGGAGATGGAGGGGGAGGGACGGGGGAGGGCAGGAAGAGAAGAGAGCCTTGATTCAGGGGGCCAGACTGAGTCCGCCACAGGCCAGGCTCCGCTGAGGTTTCTCGGGTGAAACACGCCTCTGTGATGGCTGTGCCTGTGAAGCGGATGGAAATGCCCATAAAGCCGTATCAAACCCTGTGCAGAGAAGGACAGGGATATATATAGAACCGGGAACCAAAGGGGCCACAGGGGATTCAGGCGGACAGCTCCGCCCAGCCCTTAAACCCGCCCCAGGGAAGGGGGGAGGCCCAGGGAACAAGCTCAAGGAATGAAGGCTGGAGACAGCCCGGCGGGGTTTACGAAGGGAGTGGGAGAAATTGGGGGCGTCAGGGACAATGCTGGGAGGGAGCTCGTGGCTCAGCAGTGGGAATCAATGGGGGTTGAGGGAGGCCTGGCTGCTCAAGCCCGGCTGCCTGAGAACCTCTGAGTTCCAGTCGATCCTGACCTGACTTTTAACACTGCTTCTGTGTCCCGCCATCTGGACAGTTCTCTGCCTCCTCCTCAACCAGAGAGCCTCCAATGGACTGGCTTGCCCTCTCCTCCTCCGCTCTCCCGACCAGCACCTCCAGCTGAAATCCACCCGGGGGCCAGTGTTCTCCATTCCCTGCTCCCTTCTCCCTACTTCCAGCCAGACAGGTGGGAAAGAGAAATCTACCCATATGGAGAGTGTCCCGAAACAAGAAAAGTAGTCTAAGATGGACATCTGTCATCATTTAGAAATGAAGTTACAGACAGGAAAAAAGAGGCTGAGAGAATGAGGCAAGGGCCTCAGAAACCACGGCACCTGGGAGACTCCGGCCCCAAAGGAAACACAGTGATGCCAGGGACAGAAAGGGGACGGGCTCCTCTTCCACTCTTTGATTTGCTGGGATCCCTCTCTCCCCACCGATCCTCTTGCCAAAGTTGGACACTGGAGGTACAGAGCCTGGCTGATGGGGAACTGGCAGACACTGAGCCCACAAAGATTTCTTACCTGAGCAATGGCTGAGGTGGCCAGTCTCCCTCTCCCGTCCCCAGTTCAAAAGAGAATCCTTCTGTCTATCCATCTGGAGCCTTTTCCCAAGCAAGTGCAATTATGACAATGTTTTGGCGCCACCTGCTGTCCCCTGCTGACATATGAGTAGAATAGATCGGAAAACTGGATGAACCTCAAATTTACCTTTAACTCATCATAATCCCTAAAAGAATAGAAGAGAAACTATAACTTCCACCAAAGGGACTCTTCCAATGCAGCAGCATGGATTTCTCCAGGGCTCCGTCCCTCCTCTGCTTCCTGGGACTGAGGTCTTAGCAAACCAGCTACCCAGACCCCTGTCACTGGTTTTTAGTTCCAGTCTTAATGGCCATTAGTCTGCAAAGTTCCTTCTCCCAGCACCTTGCTGACTTGAGAACTGTGAATACTCAACAAACCTTTTCTCTGTTTAATGAATTCCCTATATTTTTTTCAGTATTTTAAAATTAATTCTATATCACCCTGTTTGGATTTTCTGGGTTTTAGGTAGAATTTCTAATTTTGCACCAAGATGACACGATCCTTTGTCATCAAACAGTAGAATGAAAACGCTGTCACCCAACAGCAACGACTTAGATATTTTGCACTGCTCTCTCATTCCTGTGGTCCTCATTATGGTCTGGGCAAACATTCTCATAAGCAATAAGCTCATTGAGGAGTCGGTTCATCTCACAAATATAAACATTTGCTCATCCATTTAACAAATATTTCTGCAACACCTACTATGAACCAGGCGCAAATTGGAGGTAGAGAGTAAGACAAGGTTCCTGTTCTCACACAGCCTCTACCCCAGCATCATCTGCCTGATTCATGAAGGCAGTCTAGCAATCTCTCACTCATCTTAAAGAACACCTATGTGAACAGCAAAGGTCAAGACAAAAAGTATGAGCAGATTCCATAAAAAAACAGAATGAAGTAAAGGGACATAAGAGGAAGGATGTATAGAGGGGAGGATGACGGCGTGCGGAAAAAGTTAATATACTGCACCTGAAGCACGCTTGAAGAATTCTAGGAAAGGAGTTTCTGAGCTTTCTCAGTCACATTCCAGTCAGGGAAAAGAAAAGAGAAGAGAAGAAAAAAGAGAGAATGAAAGTCTTCTCTCTACTTGAACTATATCCTTATTGCTATAATTCTAGTTCATCCTTTCTTACAGTATCTTGAAGGAAATGCAGAGAAGTTCTTTACCATCCTACATGTACCAATTTCTCTTATTTAAAAGAATGAGCTACCAATCGATTCTCTGTATTACTTGGACACTTTTTTAAAAATTTAAAAATAAGAGGATTTCCAATCCTCTTATTATCATCCTGATGTTCCTACAGGCACCGAGGCCCCCACACATCTTTCAAACATGACACCAAAATCCTCAGATGCCAACAAGTGCTAAATATGATGGGACGGTGATCTTGGGCTCTTGGGCTCTTCTTTCAATTATATAACCTGGGATTATGTTCATCTTTTTAAATACCCAAACTTGTCAAAGACTACATCACAGTTGGGAGCTCTTATTAGTTAAATTTCTGAGATTAAAAAAAGAAAAAAACAAAAGAAAAGAAAAGTGTCCATCTAGGAAGTAGATTAAATAAGATATTGGAAGAGCTGGAGCATCTGGCAGAAGGAAAGGTAGGCAAGGTTGGTAAGAACAGAGCGCAGGAGGGGCATGCAAAGTGGTTTAATGCCCCGTTGAAGATTATTAAGAGAGTCACAGAAAATTCTCCTTCACTTTCCTTAGGTTCACCCTCCTTTCAAGAGCTCCCTGCAGAGAAGGACTTCCTCATGCGTACACACCTCTGCACCAGGTGTATGGATTTATTCAGCATGGCACTCTCACCTCGGACTACAGGTACGTACACACCTGTGTCCCCTGCTCTTCCATATGCTGCTTGGGGCCGGAATCATGTCGGTTATCACTGAAGAACTCACAGTGCTGGTTTCCTCCTCCCCGCAGTGCCTTGTACGAGAACCTAAGCCCAGTGGTATTCAATAAACACTGGATAAGGATGATAACATGAGCAGCCATCCAGCCCAACTCTACTGAGTTGTCAGACCAGTTTAGGATATTGGCATGAAAACTCTTTTTCTCTTGGCCCAGACATTTACTCTTAAGGTTTGCCTCCTCCTCAAAAGACTCCAGGAAACGGGGTTAGTTTTAAGTTCTAGAAACTCTAATCATTCCTGTTTTCCCCGAGCGCAGAGCCTAAAGGAAGACTGCAGATACCTCATGAATATTAATGAGCCTCTGCGGTCACATGAATATTAACAACACCCTGTGGCTTTCGGGAACAGCAGCCCAGCTAGAAGGCCTAATATTAACCTTGGCTAGGCCCAAAACGTGGGAAGAGCATATGCCCATAGGTCTCCATGGGGAGTAAAGAGTGCATGGCAGGGCCTAGTTTGGGGCTTGGCCCCTATGCAAACACTGGGTACAGAGGCAGTTAAGAAAGGACTAAATACTGTACCCCACATCCCTGGCACTGAGGACCCCGTTAGCTGCTACCCAGACAGGAACCCCCAATCCTCAAGCTTCGCAGAAGTGAGGATGCAGAAACCACGTCTTGCACAATGCGGCGGCGAGGTGGTGATGGGGAGACACTGGTGCAACAGCTTCCACAGGGGGTAAGGGAAGGTTCCAAGTCAGTTCATTGGACAAAAAAAATAAAAAAATAAAAAATAAATCACAGAATCAAATCATAAGGCTCAACTGGGCAACAAAATACACCGCTGTAGGTCACATAGGTAACAGTAACGATAGAACCCAGAGACCGTGGCATTTCCAGCCTCATGAGAAGAGAGGACTAGTGGAGACTAGTGGATGCAGAGAGAGCAGTGACTCGGGTTTAAGAAGACAGATATTCTAGGGTTGAAGCAGCAAGAGGATGGGAGGGATCAGGTTCTTTCAGCACCTCCAGCTTCTGAACCCAGGAGACATCAGAGAGAATGACGACTGCTATTAGAAGTAAATAAATAAAAAGCACCGCGAACCAGAGTCAACCAGAGAAACCCATGCACCCCTCGTCCAGGGTCTCAATTCAAAACCTACTTGTATGGCACATGTCAACACTATGAAAAGGAAAGGCAGGTTGAGTGGCCTCACACAGTGCCTGGAATCTATGCTGATAATAAGATTATTAGCTGTCCTCACACACCAGGACAGATGGCTCAAAACCGGGAATGCACCTCTCTGCTCCTCTGACCTGATCCTACTCAAAGGCCTTGACCCCTTAGTTCTGCCTCAAAAGCTACCCCAGCCCCCTCCACACAGGCTCAAGAGGAACAGAGAGGTCTGTGGGCCTAGCCCCAGCCCAGGCGGCAAGAGGCCACACCTAGGAAGAGGGTGGGGGCTGCTCACGGGAGCTGTGTTCGGTCACACAATTACCATATTATGTAGCTCTAATAAAAAGAAATACTTGAAGTTTTACTGGTGCCATATAATAAAGTATTTATAGAATCCGGGGGGAGGGGGTGGGCCGGGGTAGAGACCAGGAGGGAAAAAGGAGGAATCAGAATTGTTAGCAGGAGGCCTGGCGAGGACCACTCCCAGGATTCATCACACAGGTAAACGTCAAAGCTGGCAGCCTGGGACGTCGGGCCACTCTCACCAAGCTAGATCAGGGTGGCTTACTGTCCACCCCCTCCCCGTAACCATCTGTCTCTGTCTTCTTCCAGAGAAAGAGATGAGAAACTGAGGAGGAGAAGGAAGATCCCAAAAGCATGTGGAGCATTGGCCTGAAAAGGCTGGGGAGCAGAGTCAAGGGGACACAGCTGAAAGAATGAATGGAATGTGAGCTTTAAGAGGTTCTGTCCAGAGGCCACACTCCTAGGTGTCATCATCCTACATACCTGACAGTTTTGCAATTTACCCAAACAGGGGTTTCCATCACTGCACCAGCCCTTTTCTGCACACCTCCCGCCCCCCTTCCAACCACATCTCCACTGGCCATCAGCACCAAGGCAGTGCGCTCCACACCTACCATGACCTCACAGCACGTACCCACAGCTTCTCCCACACCTCCCCACCTCCCCACCTCCCCTCTGCACGCATGGGCCCTGCAGCCACAGACTCACTCTCTCTCTCTCTCTCTCTCTCTCTCTCATACACACACACACACACACACACACACACACACACAAAACACGCTCGCCACAACACGCTCCTCCCCAAGAGCGCTCACTGGCTGCCTGGACTTCCCGGGCATCTTCCCAACCTGAGACACATCCTAGATAAAAACATTCTCTGAGTCTACAACCCTCTTTACCATTTCAACATTTTCTATTACCCAGAAAATCTCCCCAAAGAGAGAGAGCAGTGAGGGCTGTGGCATTATTACAGAGGAGACTATAAACAGAACAAATATAGAGCTGCTTTATTACAAGGCAGTGTGGGGCTGGTGGCTGGCTGATTACAGGGACACTCCCCAGAGCTCTCTGCAGTCCCAGACCTCAATAAAGGCCAGACTAGAGCTGCTTTCAACTAGGGGGCAATTGGATCCAGGGGCCCCCTAGAATCCCTTCAGATTCCAGTCCAGGATATGATACCTGCCTTGGTTGAAGATAAGAAGGAAAGCAAACACAATCTAAGAACAACCATGCTTGGCAAAGAGCCACCCAGCTATCTTCTCAAAGGCAAATACAATTAGTAGTATGGTTTGGGTTTCTTGAAATCAGTAGATATCAAACTTCAGATTAAAAAAAAAAAAACCCAACTACAAAAATCAAGAACAAATTGACAGATTAGAACCCATGCATTTCGACAATGCAGAGCCAGGAGAAAGATTGGGTTAGAAGGCACAAAGAGAAGCAGCGCAACCCGAGTGCCTAAAGCAACCGTATTACGCCTAAAATCATAGAAGGAAAGAGTGGGAAATCCACAAGTCTTCTCTTCTGGGCTCTGGGCACACGGCGTCCCTTCCTGGGTGACTCACTGTGGGATCACCTTCACCCCCTGCTTCATGTGGTAAGGGCCTCTTTATAAGGAGACACACCGCGAGCCTTCTCCTCATCCCTGCAAGCCAGGGGAGTTGCGTCACTGACCTCCACACACACTCACTCCCTCCTCTTTCCAGCCGGCCACCACACAAGGGATCTTGTCTTGTGGTCCCTGCGATCCTTTCATCTGGGCTCCAAACCCACTGTCACCTTGGCCCTGAATCACTCCCCAGGAGACACTGTGGAAACATTGCCAGACAAAGAGCGTCTGGGTCCCCTTATGGCTAGAATTTACTGATCCCTGATGGTGAGAGAACCCAGGCCATGCTTCTCCCTGCCCCAAAGCCAGGGCGCAGGAGTAATTTTGAAGCTGGCCTTGTGGCCAGCTCTGCCTACAGACTAGGTTTCCGCTGATCTGGGTGATACGGATTCCTTCCAGCTCCCAAGAGCTAAAGAATAGAAAGGGCTGAGAGGCAGCCTGAAAGGTTCTAGCTCATCCACCTTGTTGAGTGGCTGAGAAACTGCCAGAGTTGCAAGAGGGCCAGCAAGTGTCCCCCAGACCCCCAGTTCTGCCCTCATCCTACTTGGCTGTCCCATTCTCAGGGCAGCCCCAAGGAAAACATTTTGGCAGCTGAAAATGTCAGCGTTTCTCAGATCCTTCTCCAAGACTGAGGATTTCCCTCCAACTGTGTGCCTCAGAGACATTCCCATGTCTCACGGTCCTGACATTTTTCCTTGACCTTCTATGTGATGGCCATCCAGTTTGGTGCTTAGCCATTCTTCTATAATTTCAGACCTATGTTTCAGTGGGCAGATTTAAGAAGAGTTATAGGAATGCTTTTTTACTCTCTGAGTATCCTCCCTTCTTAAAGATATTTCATTAGAACAGAGCCTCTGAGACAGGGTGGTGAGATAGTAGGGGGAAAAAGCTCTGTACTAGAAAGTCGGAGGATGAGGTTCTGGTTTCAATTGCAATTATTTGTGGGACTCAGGACTACTTAATTTCTCTGAACTAAGCCATCATATCTCTTCATCCTGAGGTGGCCCTAGTGGAATTTTAAAAAAAATTATATAGATTTGTTTCTTCTTTTTATCTGTGTAGGTGATCGATACATTTGTGTTGAATTTTATTCAATGAAGCCTGCGTATTTCACTGGCTAGTTATAAGAGCATCAAATTAAATAATAAAGGCAAGATTTCTCAGCAGAATATATAACACCCCCAAATTTACAGAGTACCTACAACAGATCAGAAAAGTTAAATAAAACAGGTAATATCCCGGCCCTTGGGGAACTTACCCCTAAGGGGGTGGGGGGAACCAGAAAAACAGCAATTACGATGCAACGTGACAGGGCCTTGATACGGCAAATAAAGTGGCACACAAGAAAGGCAACTAAATTAAACTCAGAGGGCCGGGGAAGATTCCCCAGAGGAAGTGACATCTTCACGGTAATCCAGACAATGAACAGGGGTTATCCAGGTGAAAAGGTCTGCTGGTGGTGGCAGGGGCTTCCCAGAGAGAACAACTTGTGCCAAGGACTAGAGAGAAGACAGGGAATAATGGGCTCTGGGAACCAGCAGCAGCGCTCTGTGACTGAAGTGTAGATTTGGGATGGAGGGTAGAAGTGTGGACGGGGAGTGAGTGTGGCCTGCAGAAGAGTGGGAGATGAAGCTGGGGAGGCAAAGAAAGAGATCAGATCATAAAGGGCCTTAATGGTTTTATTAAGGAGTGTGGACTTTATCCTAAGGTCAATAGGGAACCACTGATGAGTTTTAAGCAGGGACACGTGACTCGATTTAATCAGGAGCGTCCACCTGGTTTCTTTTCCTGATTGCAGATCCCTGGGGTTAGTGGGGTGTTAAAAAGAGAAAAGACGCAGGGGGTGAGTCCAGGCCTACTTCTCTTCCTTCTGGCCTTTAGCGAGGGTGGAACTCAGTAGGTTCCTACTCCCTCCCTCCCGGAAGTCTCTAGTCCTTTAAATTCCTGGCTTACTTTCCAAACAGTTTTCCCTCTCACTGCCCTAGTGCTGGCTCTCTGGCAAAGACAAACCCTTCACTGCGTGACCAGTCCCCCCTGCACCCCGCTGGCCTATGGACCTGGGCTAGGAGCCCCTGCTCTCCACTAGCGCTGTCAAGTAACCCTGCCAATAACCTCCAGTTCTAATCCAAGGCCCAGTTCTTATCTCTTACTTGAATTCCACCAACTCTGCCAATATTTACTTTTCTCCTCAATCCTAGATCTCTCAACCTCTGGAAACAATTTGGTGGCCTCCTAACAGAAGACTAAGATAATGCTGACCAAACACATGATCGATCTGTATAAAAAAGACCTCATATCTAGATGAAAATGACAGCTAGTAAATGAACCCTGTGAAAAACATCCCCTCCTTCTCTTTCTTTATCTTGGTAAGTCACCTAGAGCTGGGGTTGAAGACTTAGAGTCACTGCCCTGCAAGAAAATCATCAAGGCCATTAACTTCACCTCTTGGCCTTCCCATTTAGCATGAGAATCACTGAACCTTAGCACCAGCACAGAAACCTTTAATCAGCCAGTTCAAACTTCCACCTCAGTACCAGAGCTCTTTGGCATGACTTGGCAATTGAGATCAGATTCTTACTGCCTGAAATTTCCTTAAGAATTCCTTTAAAAAAAAAAAAAAAAGAATTCCTTCTTCAAGGGGCACCTGGGTGGCTCTGTGGGTTGGGCATCTGGCTCTTGGTTTCAGCTCAGCGTGGAGTCTGCTTGAGATTCTCTCTCTCCCTCTGCCCCATCCCCACTTGCACGCACTCTCTCTCAAAATAAATAAAATCTTAAAAAAAAAAATTCCTTTTTCTACTCATCCCCCACTGAACTGGTTAAGGGTAGGACCTCTATGTCCAATAGGAAACAGCTCAAACTCACTTGGTCTTCCAGTTCTAGAACAAGGCTATTCAAAGTGTGATCAGCAAACTGGTGCTAGTCCATGAACTCTCTGCAACTAGCCCATGATGGGAGAAGTATGGAAATTGAGTATAATAAACATTTAAAAACTTTCATAGCCATCTGACATTGATTGCCATGACATCCAAACACTTGGTCAAGAGAACTCATCACAGTGAACAAGATATAAAATGGCTTGAGTATTGTTGAACTTACCACATAGGCCACATGCCACATATCAGTTACACACAGCAAGACCATGTGCCCGATTACTTTGAAAAGCACTGTTCTAGAAGGTTCCATGGGAAGAGAAGAAGATAGGCCTGGGGATAGGAAGGCTAAGCTAACTCTTCCTTTTTCCCCCTTTCTGGGTACAATAGGGAGTGAATCTGCTGCCTAAGAGGAAGAACAGGAAGCTTCCCCCGCTAAAGCCACTGGCTGCATGGGGTGAAGAGGAGGGCAGGAGTTGGTGGCCAGGTTATCAGGCAATAACAAACTCAGCATCCAAGCACGCGACTTCCAGCAATGCAAGGAGTTTCCTTTGTTTTGGGAAAACAAGAACTGCAAGAAGCCTCTCCTTGACACGTTCTTGCCTGGCTTCGGGAGGAGCCCAACCACCCCTGACATACAAACAGGACAGTCCTGGCCAACGATAGACAAACCAGTACCCTGACCACAACCCCTGTTTGCTTTTCCTTTTCCACCACTTCCTCAGTTGGAGGGCCACAGTGGGGCCATAGGTAGCAGCCAGCCTAGGTCACCATTCAAGAACTTCACCCCCAATGACCCAATACCTACTCCATGCAACTCTTCTGATGCCCTTTCTACAGCTTACTGTCTCTCCCTTGTATGGAACTTTAGGTCCGGAGACCATGGGCTCCTGGCCCCTTCCCTAGAATTATAGATAAAGCTAATAAGCCTCAGAGCACCATTCTGACAAAAGCCATGGTGTGCTCTAGCAAACTATGCTATTTTAACTCTAAAACCAAGAAGAGGGGCACTTGTGTGGCTCAGTGGTTGAGGGTCTGCCTTTGTCTCAGGTCGTGATCCTGGAGTCCCAGGATTGAGTCCCATATCAGGCTTCCTGCAGGGAACCTGCTTCTCCCTCTGCCTCTCTCTCTCTCTCTCTCTCTCTCTCTCTCTGTCTCTCAGGAATAAATAAATAAAATCTTTAAAAATAAACAAATAAATTAATTTAAAAAATAAAACCAAAAGGATCAGTGTCAATTCAAGTGCCCCAAAAGAATAATACTCGAGGTTTCAAGAGAATATTCTAAGTATTTTTATGTTACTTGAACAGAGTTGATTATAGTAGATCCTCAGCTTCAAGAACCCAGTTATCACCAAGACCAAGGTATATATAAAACAATGTACCTCTTTACGATGCACAATGTTGTCAAAACTAAATTTCTAAGTAGCTAGCTAGGGAGCTTAGGACCAAGGACCAAAAAAAAAAAAAAAAACCCAAAACAAAACAAAACAGCAAAACTTGGGAGCCTAGCTCTTGGGGTTTTATAAACAGAGTAAGAGTGTCAACCCCTCAGATTTACATGAAAGTGCCCCCTAAGACCAACAACTTCAGGATATTCTCTCTGAGAGCTCTGAGAAGCAGGGCTAGCCAGTTCCACTGATGACTTTAAATCATAATCCAAAATCAAGATCCTTGGGGACCAGAAGCCTTTCTCCCTTTCTGATTAATCAAGAGAGCTTACTCTTTACCCTGATGGCCCAAGAGCCCAAGTTTCTATGAAGACTCATTTGTCCAGTAAGGGGAGGGGGGTGTGGGGGCGGGACTCCCCCCCACTCCAGGCCCCCTTCATGCCAAAGAAAGAGGAAACAGAATAAGCAAAATAAAATTCATAAAGCGAAGCAGTAATTATGGTGTGGTCAACAAGAGGCTGTCCTCAGGCCCATCATTATGTGGCTAAATTTAACGCCCTGCGCGGCCAGGGGAGCCGTGCGCCCCGGGCACCATGTGTCCACACAGACGCCAGCTCTGCCACCTTCGCCCGCTCGACAGCCGCCAGGGCTGCCAGAAAGCAGGTCACAATTTTTTTTATAGTCTGTTTACCAAGATGCTGTTTTTACTGCCGAGGTTTCTCTCATTTTATCTCTTTTTCCCTTTTCCCCAAACAGACTGGCCTGTATTTTCTGTCCTGGTTTTTTTTTTTTTCTTTCTCCCTCTCTCAGTACTATTTTCAGAACTCTAATTTTATATGGTATGTCCCTTTTTTTTTTTTTTTTTTTTGGTAAATATTTGCCATGACTAAGCCAGGCACATCCAGTTTAAAAGGCCCCGTCCCACAAAACATCGGGTCTTTAATGATATGCATCTCATTAGCTCGCCCCATGAAAGGGGGTATAGAAAAAAAAAAAAAGCAACTTACAGACTCTCTCACTTTTTATATCTAGAGAGACCTATATTTATATATGGGGACAAGCTGAAAACTGACATTCTGAGCCCCGATATGAGGCTGGTACAATGGTCACTTGATTCGGGCTTTGAGGCCTGAGAGAGAAGCAGTTTCAGGAGAGACCGGTTTCTGGTCTGAATTTCACTGCTGGTTGATCCAGGTAGGTCCAACCAGGTCACTGCAGCCAGAACCAACCCTGGGACTGTGAGGAATTAGAGCTGTCTAGCTCGGGAAACAAAACTCTGGGAAGTCTTCTGACCCTGAATTTCCTAAAATGGGTATGAGAAAACAGAGAGAGCAAAAGGGCCAATCTTTTCCCTCATCCACTGGCAGATAAAGTCAAAGAATGGGAAACTATAAATTATGGGGGTGCTGGGGCACCTGGGTGGCTCAGTGGTTGAGCGTCTGTCTTCGGCTCAGGTGGGGATCCCAGGGTCCTGGGATTGAGTCCTATCTGGGGCTCCCTGCAGGGAGCCTGCTTCTCCCTCTGCCTGTCTCTGCCTCTCTCTGTGTCTTTCATGAATAAATAAAATCTTTAAATTAATTAATTACAGGGATGCTGAGAGAGATCCCCCCTCCAAGTCAGAACTTCCACACTTCCACTCACCACCCAAAGAAAAGGGCTTCTTCAGCTGGGCAAAGCCCCAAAAGTAATGGCAGGTTTTCTTAATGTACATGTTAGGTTGGATGAAAGGGGTTGTATGGTCGAGGCCACCAACTGCACCAAACAAGTGACACAGCATCCAATAAGCACTATCCAGGTACTTACCTGGCTGCTTTTAAACCCAGCTTGATCCTCTAAGATGGTTACAAGAGCCCCCACTATTCAGTGTTTGCAATAAGAGATGTTGAGAGAGTTACACAGATATACAGATTGAGAGACCCCCTGAGGAGCTGTTTAACCAGCATCTCATGGGAAGACTATTCTTTGTAGGGGCCACCAAAGAGTCCCCAGCTTGGTTTTACATTAGTTCATTTTCATTAGTCCAGAGGACTAAAAAATGCAAACTAAAATCATAGGATGTCATTTTAGAAATTAAAATGCCAGTGTATTCTTTATAAGGTGGGGTCTATATCATACCAGTGACCAAACTATTTTCCACTGATTTTTCCCAAGGAGCCAAATAAACATTGAGTGCTATTCATTAAATGCAGGAAAAAAAAAAGACAGAGAAAACAGCAAATGACTTTATGGGAGGGTTCATATACACTGCGGGGGAAAAAAGGGACATTCATCCCCAATCTACTATAGCACTGCTTTGGCACTGCGCTTGATACATTGATAAATTGTTCCTCTTTAGTTTCTCATTTTGAATGTGATACAACTCTGCTCCTCTGCTAGTACATCTCTTCCTCAGACCTCATGAATTAATTACATAAGAGTTTTTCTCTGATTGCTTATAAGAGCCTAGAGGTGTGTAAAACCAAGGATTGGAAGCAAGGGACGTAGAGGTAGAAAGGAGGCAGTACTTGGGACAGAGCTCTCCAGCCATGGACCATTTTCCCATCTCTTATATAAGTTAGGTCCCCACAATGCTCACAAAACGGGTCTCAGCTACGGTCCACATAAAGTTCCAAGTGCCACTGTGTAACATTAGGCAAGGCAATGGGATATGATGGAGTGATACTGGGCCCAAAGTTCAGAGCCTTGGGTCCTGGTGCCCAAATCTACCACTGTTGTTCTGCATGAGAGTTCTTTTATCTTTGTAGGCCCTAATTTCCTCAAAAGTAAAGCAAAAAGGCTTGATATACACTTAGATTGATAAAATCCCTTCCAGCTCCCCAGAGTCCATGACTCTAATCTTCTCTACCTATATCTGAGATGCCAGGATTTCCTTCATTAAGGCACTAGCTGGGGCGCCTGTCCAGACTTGTAACCTAGTCTCATAAGCACTATATTTACAAGTAGGTCACTTCTAAGACAGCTAATCTCATCCATTTCGTATTGATTCTTATTTACCTCAATCTCAGAGGTAAATTGGGGAAAGGTGGAGGGGAAAAGAGTCTGCTTGAGATGAGTACCTCCTTTGGTGTCCACTAAATTTAGCAACTTCCCTCTGCTCTTTCCCTGGCTGCTAGGGCTGGAGACAACTGAATGCTAAGATAATCATCAACTATTCCTTCTTTAGATCAAGGAGTATTGTCATCCTGCCTCAAAGCTCCTCCCCACTCCTAGCTTCACTCACACCACACTGGAAGGGGTTCTGTGGAGTAAAGGATTCAAAGTACAATCAGAGCTGCAGCCTCAGAGCTGCTCAGGCTTAAACCTTACTTCTGTAAGAGTAACAGAAGCCAAGGAGCTTTTGAAGGATTCCCTCAAACCACCACACATAGAAAGAGCCTCTAAGATTGTGTAACTGAATAAAATACCTAGTTTGGCAGCCATTTACCACACAAAATCCCTTCACACTCTTAGCTCAAAGATTCATCTCTTCCAGAAATACCTCTTCCAAACTGACCTGCTATGAAGCCCAGAGCCCATTTCTTCTCCCTCTGCAGTAACATACCTTATGTATTTAGAATATCCTTTTTACATATGTAAATTTCAGGGGTCTAATCGCCCTCAAAAGGCCATCTTTTCAGGGCAGAAACCATGTTTTCACTTTTCAGCATGATTCCACAATGTTTAATATTTTCAATGGTGCTTAAAATGTCCCATCCACATAGAGTTTAAACCTCTAAGTATAAAAACAAATAGACTAAAGATGTCCCATACAGAATGAAAAAAAATAAAGCTTCCTGAGACTTTCTGGCAATTACTCCCTTGACGATTCCTTTACGGGAGATAACAAGGATACCCATGAATCCTGACATCTTGTTCCACACACACTGGACAGCTAAGTTGCTAACCTATGGGACTCAGCCTCTCACTTTTCAGTGTGGTTCATTATCCAAAAGAAAGATTACCCATAAGTGAAGGCCATAATAAGAGAACACTTTAGGGATAAGGCTAAAGTTACGAAGCCAACACATAAGGGAAACACAAATCAAAACCACAATGAGATATCACCTCACTCCAGTCAGAATGGCTAAAATTAACAAGTCAGGAAACAACAGATGTTGGCGAGGATGCAGGGAAAAGGGAACCTTCTTACATTGTTGGTGCGAATGCAGGCTGGTGCAGCCACTCTAGAAAACAATATGGAGGTTCCTCAAAAAGCTACAAATAGAGCTTCCCTATGAGCCAGCAATTACACTACTAGGTATTTACCCCAAAGATACAAATGTAGTGATCCAAAGGGGCACCTGCACCCCAATTTTATAGCAGCAATGTCCACAGTAGCCAAACTATGGAAAGAGCCTAGATGTCCATCAACAGAAGAATGGATAAAGAAGATGTGGTATCTATATTCAATGGAATATTCAGCCATCAAAAAAAAAAAAAAAAAAAAAAGGGCAGCTGCAGGAGGCTCAGCCATTTAGCGCCACCTTCAGCCCACGGTGTGATCCTGGAGACCTGGGATCAAGTCCCACATCTGGCTCACTGCATGGAGCCTGGGTCTCCCACTGCCTGTGTCTCTGCCCCACCCCCCGTGTCTTAAATAAATAAATAGATAGATAGATAGATAGATAGATAGATAGATAGATAGATAAAATTAATCTTGCCATTTCCAACAATGTGGATGGAACTAGAGGGTAGTATGCTATGCAAAATAAGTCCATCAGAGAAAGACAATTATCATATGATCCACTAATATGTGGAATTTAAGAAACAAAAAACAAAGCAGAGGATCATAGGGGAAGGGAAGGAAAAATAAAGCAAGATGAAATCAGAGAGGGAGACAAACCATAAGAGACTCTTAATCATAGGAGACAAACTGAGCGTTGCTGGAGGGGGGAGGCGTGGGGGGACAGGGTAACTGGGTGTTGGGCATTAAGGAGGCACATGATGTAATGAGCACTGGGTGTTATATACAACTGATGAATCACTGACCTCCACTTCTGAAGTAAATAATACACTCTATGTTAATTAATTGAATTTAAATTTTTTAAAAAAGAAATGTTTAAGAAATAAGTTATGAAGCCAACAGATCAGGAAAACTTAAAGCTAAGTCATTTGGTACTTTTGTTTTCCCTCTTTGTTTCTATAACCAGAGACAACATTTACCAATGTGAGAGACTCTTCTAACACCAAGACCTTTAAGGTACAACCACTGGCTACTCCTATCTACAAGGCAATGTGGTGATAAATGACACAGGAAAGACACAAAGTGACATGGGGGTTCAGAAGATGGAAAGAACATGGCTGATATTTTCACCTCTGTCAGTTTTGCTACTTTGGTCATTAACAGAAAAATCACGTAACCATCTGATTCTTTAAGTAAGTAAAATTAAATGCCCTTGGGAAGGACTTTAAAATTCTTGAATGACGGGGATCCCTGAGTGGCTCAGCAGTTCAGCGCCTGCCTTTGGCCCAGGGCATGATCCTGGCGTCCCGGGATGGAGTCCCATGTTGGGCTCCCGGCATGGAGCCTGCTTCTCCCTCTGCCTGTATCTCTGCCTCTCTCTCTCTCTCTCTCTGTATGTCTATCATGAATAAATAAAATCTTTTTTAAAAAATTCTTGAATGGAAAGGTTATGTCGGGGGATGCCTGGGTGGCTCAGTGGTTGAGTGTCTGCCTTTGGCTCAGGTAGAGATGTTGGGGTCCTGGGATCAAGTCCCACATTGGGTTCCCTGCAGGGAGCCTGCCTCTCCCTCTGCCTGTGTCTGTCTGTCTGTCTGTCTCTCTCTCTGTGTCTCTCATGAATAAATAAATAAAATCTTATTTGTAAAAAAATTTTAAAAAGAAAAGAAAAGGCTATGCTGGGCACCTGGGTGGCTCAGTCAGTTAAGCATCTGCCTTCGGCTTCGGTCATGATCCCAGGGGCCTGGGATCGAGACCCGAATCAGGCTCCCTGCTCAGTGGGGAGTCTGCTTTTCCCTTTGCCCCTCCCACCGCTCATGCTCACATGCATGTACACGCACTCTCACACTCTCTCTCTCTTTCACAAAAATAAATAAATAAAAATCTTAAAAGAAAAAAGAAAGGGCTACATCTCCTGGGGAAAGAGGAGGGACATAGGCAGAAATCAAGTTGTCTGCTTCAAAACATTGCCTGTGCCCTCATGCCATTGGCAAATCTCCGAGGAAGGACTAATTCTCCCACTGCATCCAACTCCACAGTTCCCTGCTCTCACATGGTCATTCTCCCTCCACCAGCTTACATTTATTTCCAATGGCTTCTCCTTTGCTTTCAAACACACAGCATCTTCCTATCATTAGAAGGGGTTCTGCTTCGGGCCCTGCTAGCTCAGCAGCTAGCTCTCACTTCCTTTTCATAATGAAACCACTCTGGTGAGAGTTCTATAACTCATTGTCTTCATTACCTTATCAATGGATCCTTCTTTAGCGCCCTGAAATCTGCTGATACTGCCCAAGATCACAAATTGTCTACTGGTCTTTCCTAGGATAGGCAGGCGCCTATTCTCTTTGGTCTCTCTCCCACATGTGGTGCTGTGGATCACTCTCTGGGTGATGGGAAGAACACGAGACTTGAGTAAAGACAAATAAGAGCAAATCAGGTGAGCTGACCTGAAACAAACTACTTAGCCTTTGAGCTTCTGCTTCTTTGTCTTTAAAATGAGAATAATATCACCAACCTCATAGGTTTGCTGTAAGGATTAAAAGTTATAAGTTAGATAAAGCACCTGGCAACTATGTCTGGCACATGCACAGATGTCTGTTCCCTTTTCTGGGCTAATTTATTACTCTGTTCAGATTCCCCTATCTACTCACACTTCCTTCACTGGCTCCTACTACTCCTTCCAATTATGATTGTTCCCCAAATCTCAATCATTGGACTTTTGTTCCTCTGTGCTCCTCCAAGGGAAAAAAAAAAAAAGTGTCCATTCTTGTGACTTCAAATATTTCTCCTCTGCAGCACACTCCCAGATCTCTCTATTTCTAAAGGTTTTCTCAACCAAAACTTCAGCGCTACTTTGTCAGTGCTTTCCTGAGCATTCCCACTTACAGGTCCTATAATCAATTTAAATCCAACATGTATGTGAAAAAGAACTTTCATCTTATATTTTTCAATTAACTCTGATTATATAGAAGCCACCATTTTTTAATAGACTAAAGCACTGTTTGTCATGTCATGAATGGACTTTTATGAAACCCATCCTCTACTAAGGGAAGAGGAGAGAGACTCAACTATGTGAATCACTGAAAAATGCTCCAGAGGTACAAGAAGCTGATAGTTTACACCTAAGAAGGCTAGATGTTTGCCAGAAATATCTCAAGCATTTCTGCCTCAGAATTCAATTCTGAACTAAGTGGATTTCTCAGACTGGAAATGAGAATGAAACCAAACGAGCGACTAACAGTGAATTCTGTGGAGCTAAACAAACAAATAAAAAACAGATTTCATTTTAGAAGGAGCTGGTACTTCCTTTCAGTGAAGTAAACTACACAAGCCCCCAGAACAGTGTCTGTTCAACTGTGCTAACCTATTTGGGTCTAGATAGAGGGGGGCATGTGCGATTCAGTTTTCCACAGACCCCCAAAAACATGTTGTATTATATCCAGCCTGATATAAGATATCATATTTATGTTGTATGTCTGTCCCCTTTAGACATTTGAGTTAGTAAACACTTGATTTTGAGGCTTTTAGGATACAAGAATTTAGAAGCTAATGAAGATCTCCACTATTAAGGATTCCCAGCATCAGAAATCCATCTCTTGGATATGAGTAATTTTATCCCATTTGAATTTTCATCCTGATTTCCTTTTTGTTTGCCCTCAGATTTTTGATAAATTTTCTTTTGAAAGCATAAGCCCCTATAACGTTTTGTAAAAGGAATATAAAGAAAGAAGCCTTTTAATATATTCTGGGGCCAAAAAGAAAAGAGGTGGTGACCCCTGGTAGCAGGGCTCAATGGTGACTACAGGAACCACATTGAGAAAACCCCAAAGAGGAGGCAAAATTCCCGAGAAATATAGCTGAGAAACATATGCAGCCATCCCTTCCTCCCTGGAGATTTTCATTCCAGAGCTCAAATACTGGTGGATTTGTGTTTTAAATAAGGAAAACCATTCCTTTGTATGCCCAAGATTAGATTTAATTGAGCCCCACCCATGATTTTCCTAGTCTGTCAATAGCACCACTATTCTTCAGCTCACATAGGCATACCACTGACAGCCTAATCTTGCCAAAGATCGCTTTCATATGTCAGTTCTCCAGCCAAAACTTTCCACGGCTTCCCACTATCTATAACAGTAATTAATAACTGCGAGAAGGAAGTGCCCATCTCCTTCCTAGGAAATGTGCCTGTTTGAGAATCACTGCGTGTAATGATAGATGTTAATAACTGGATTGAAACAGGCAAATAAATGGATTACTGGCAGAAAAAAAAAAAGCTGAAATACATTTACCTTCAGAATAAAGTACCAATCATCCAGCCCAGCATTTAAGGCTCCCCAACAACCTGGCCTCGAGTTATCATCTTGCTAACCTTATTTTCTGCTAATCCTCACCCACTCATTATGACTTTACATCCTTTGCCCATGTGCTTCCCAGCTAAAATGCCTTCCACCTAGTTCCCTAGCAAAACCCCAAACAAACACAGAAGTCCAGATCAAGTCCTGCCTTTTGCAGGAAGCTTTTTCCAATCACTACACTATTGTAGCCCCTATTATCATTCATTAAGCACAGCGAGCTCTTTGATGATAATATTATCATCCCCCGTATGCCCACAAGAACATGCACCATGCTGACTACCGGAAGAATGAATTAACTCTAAGTTTCTCTAGATCAGAGTACTGACACACATGATGGTAGGGAGGACAGTCTCATGCCCCTAGATTTATCCTGCTTCATGATGCCCATGGAGATACTGAAAAAACCTATGCTGAGTCCTGTGTCTTCCTCTACATATTGAATAACGGGCTTATGGTGGCAGGGCAGCGCTTTTAACTGTGGAGGGAGAGCCCAGGGAGAGGAAAAACTGAGGAAAGAGGAAACTAATTAACTTGCTTTTGGCTGTATGACTAATGTTCTTTCCAGGATTTTGGTAGGTTCTTTTTATTTTTTCAAGATTTTATTTATTCATTTGAGAGAGAGAGAGAGAAAGAAAGAGTACCCGCACAAGCACGGGGGGAGGGGGCAGAGGGAGAGAGAGAAGCAGACTCCCCATTGAGCAGGGAGCCTGATGTGGGGCTCAATCCCAGGACCCTGAGATCATGACCTGAGCCAAAGGCAGACACTTAACTGACTGAGCCACCCAGGTGCCCTGGTAGGTTCTTATTCTTTTGGTTTCTGAGATAGTTGCTTTCTGAACTGGGTCTAAAAGAGAGGTTTTAGGGGATTTCAGTAATAAAAGATTCAAGGTTCATAGTTCATCCCAAAATTGGGATTATATCCCAGTAAACAGGCAGGTGGGAGAATGAATGGCAATCTGACAGCAATTCTCTCCTTAGATTACTCATCTATTTATAGTAGGGCTATCTAGGTCTCAGACTACCAACAGGGTGATCATTTCATGGCCTATTCATAAGATAGGGAAAATAAAGAAGAGTGGGAAGCTAAGATTCCTTCATCCATTCAACAAATATGTACTGAGTGCCTACTGTGTGTAGAGGCAGTGTTCTACGTACTCTGGATGAACCAGGGCACAAAACATCCATCCTTGTCCTTGCTCAGCTTACATGCTCTAACAGGGGGAAGATGCCATGAACAATGAGCATAAGGAAATAAGGAAATTTTATAGTATGTTGGAAGATGAATGCTATAGAAAAAATCAAAATTAGAGTCATGTGCAGAGAGGCGAAGATGTGGCTTATGATTTTAAATAGGATACTCACAGTAAACTCCATTGTGAAGGTAACATTTGAACAAAACCATGTATTGTATTTTTGACACACCTCCCCTTAAGAGGTGGAGCTTAGTTACCCTCCACTTGAATGTGGCCTACATTTAGTGCTTCACTTCTAATGAAGAGATCACCATAAGAGAGTGATGTGCTGTCACTCCTGAGATTAGGTTATAAAAAAGCTGCAGCTTCCATTTCAGTCTTCGCCTGTCTCTTGGATCACTTGCTCTGGAGGAAGGCAGGGCCATGTCATGTGAGAAACCCCATGGAGAGGCCATGTTACAGGGCAACAGCATCTCCTGCCAACAGCCACATGAGAGAACTTGGAAGTGAATTCTCCAGTGCCTCAGAATAATCACATTCCCAGCCAACATCTTGACTGTGACTTCATGAGAGACCCTGAATCAGAATCACCCAGCTAAGCTGCTTCCAAATTCCTGACCTTCCACAACTGTTTGTTGTTTTAAACCATGACATTTTGGAATAATGTGTTATAAAGCGATAGATAACTGATCCAGACATAAAGGAAGTGAAGGACTTGGCCACACAAATATCTGAAGAAAGAGCATTCCAAGCAGAGGAAATGGGCAGCATAAAGGACTAAAGGCAAGTGGTGCTAGAAAGTGCTAGAAAAACAGCAAGCGGCCAGTGTGGGTGCAATGGAGTAAAGGAAGGAGAAAGTGGTAGATGAAATCAGAAAGGTAATGAGGTCCAGATCATGTAGGGCTTTGTAGGCCACTGTAAGGCCTTTAGGTTTTACTCTAGAAGTATAATGTAAACTAATGAAGGACTTTGAGCAGGGAAGTATCATGATGTGATCTGTATTTTAATAAGATCACTTTGCTGGTAATGGGCCAGAAGGGGGCATAGGTAGCAGCAGAGACCCCAATAAAGAGGTTATTGCAATGATGCAAGAAAGAGACAACTGTGGCTCAGACCAGAGTGGCAGCAGCAAAGGTGAAATTATGGGTGTGTTTTGAAGGCCAACAGGACTTCCTGATGGACCAGATGTGGGATATGAGAAAAAGACAGAAGTCAAGGATGACTCTAAGGTTTGTGGCCCTAGCAAGTGAAAAGGTGACATTTCCATAAGCTAAGATGGGAGGAGGTTGTTAGAAAAACAAACTTGGGGGTAAGGTTAGAAGTTCAGTTTTGGACATGCGGAGTTTCAGATTCTGTTGGACTTCCACATGGGAATGTCAAGCAGACAGTCTAGAGTTTGGAGGTAAGGTCTAAGGGTAGAGATTAAATTTGGGATTTGTCAATAAAGTGGTAGTTAAAGCTATGGGACTATATGAGATCACTAAAGTTAAAAAAGAGCACTAAGGATTGAATCCTGAGGCACCCCAACATTAAGAGGTAAGGGACAGACACCTGGCTGGCTCAGTCAGAAGAGTATGAGATTCTTGATCTTGGGGTGTTAGCATTGTGAGTTCAGCCCTGCGTTAGGTGTACCCGATTACTTTTTTAAAAAGTAGGGGGACACCTGGGTGGCTCAGTGGTTGAGCGCCTGCCTTTGGCTCAGGGTGTGATCCTGGAGACCGGGATCGGGTCCCACATCGGGCTCCCTGCATGGAGATGCTTCCCCCTCTGCCTGTGTCGCTGCCTCTCTCTGTGTCTCTCATGAATAAATAAATAAAATCTTTAAAAAAAAAAAAAGAGGTAGGGAGAGAAAGAACCAGCAGGAGATTCTGAGAAGGAGCAACCAATGAAGTAGGAAGAAAAACAGGAGAGTGTTGCAGTAGGGAAGCCATATCAAGAAAACATTGAGGAGAAGGAATTAACAAGTCTTCTAAAGGAAAAATCTAAATGAGAAAAGATCAGCCAACTCAATTTTCCTTGCCTCCCCATCCTTCCTTTTCATTTCCATATCCTGTTCGTTCCATGTCCTCCAAATGCTATGGGAAAGGTCAGTCAGTACAGGAGGCGGCGGGAACAGCAGGAGAGTGTACCTGTGCTGGCAAGAAAAACAGACCAAGGAAAGGAGAAATGGTCATGGAAAGCTCACAAAAGGGATGATGTCTGTGCAGTCAGGAAAGCTGAACAGGAGTCTGCCGTGAGGACAAGAAAGAAGAGAATCCCAGGCACACTGGTCAAGGAATAAATAAGCATCAGGACTTCAGTTCTGGAAAGTGGCAGAGGATCAAGCTGTAGAGGTCAAGAGGACCAAATCATGAACGACCCTGTGTGCCATGCAAGGAGTCTGAACCACTAAGTGGCTTTAAGCAACTGGATTTCTGTTTCTGTCTCAAAGAGATCACTCTGACATAATACAAATTCAACTGTGGGGTGAGTGGGGTGGGTGCTGCTATTCTAAGGCAACAGACGCCAGATTAGAGAGGGCAGATTCAAAAGATAGTTGACAAGTAGGATTTGAAAGCAAGGACAAAGAGAAAAGTGCGTAACTCCCAAGTTTCTGGCTTAGAAAGCTGAATGGATACGGGTAGGATTCTCCAAGATTAGGAATATCAGAAGAGAAAGAGGGGGATTGGGTGGCTTATTTTGGACATGTTTAGGGTAGTACAATGTGGGACACATCCAGGTAGAAACATCAAATGTGCAAAAAGAAATATGGGCTGCATGATGGGAGATATAAAATTGGCACTTGGTGGTATAATAGTGGGGTCTGGATGAGATGACCCAGAGAGAGAAGGACAAGTGGATGAGGACACAATTTTGAATTAACACTAACATTTAAGGAGCAGGTAAAGAATGGAACGCCAGCCAAGGAAACCAAGCAGAAGCTGTCCGTGAATGAACTCAACTGGACAGCAAGCAATTTCCAGGTTCAAGGACTCCTCCTCTTCCCAGGGCGGCTTTGATATAACTTCCAGCTTTCTAAGAGCAGCAGTGAATATCTTCACAACTTGAAGCATCTGCTCCAGCAACAGGCTGCAACCAGACAGGGAATGAAGACAGTACTAAAACTAGACAGGACACAAAGGCTGTGGCTACATTTAGGATGCTGAGTCAAATCAATGTCGCTATAGTCATATAAGTATATGATAGAAACTGCTGAAGGTATTGGATTGAACAGATTAATTTAAATCGTATAAGGCATGCATCAGTGGGAAGGACTATTGTGCTGAATACACTCCTCTGAAGACAGGGAAGGAGAGGATCTCTCTGTCAAGCGCCCCCCCACTCCCACCCCCACTTAAGGAAGCCAACTTCATGCAACTGCTCAGGTTTTGGTGTCAAGGGCTGATTCCTGGCCAGGGGTTGCCAGCTGCAGAGGGCGGGGCTCTATTTTGGGCTGCCTGCTGTCCCTGAGCCTGGCCGCGTCTGGTTTGAGCAGCATGCAGCCCCAGTGACTCACACACCCATGCAAACCGCCTGTGGCTCAGTGGCATGGCCTCGGAATGCCAGCCTCAGGCCAGCTCCCTCCTCACCCCATTACACTGGGATAAATAAATAAAGAGCCCGCCAGCAGCCGCACAGCCTGATGGCAACCAGATGGAGAGGAGGAGGCATGGATGGGGCCGGGAGAAGGAACTCCCTCCAGTGGACCAGAGTGAGAGAAGGCCATGCCAGCCTGATCCTCCTAAACTTCTTTCGCACAGTTCCTACTGCGTTGCAGTAATGGTCCCTGATTCCTTGACTTATCTCCTACTCCTAATGGTGCCTCCCAGCCCCCAGTCCTAGGAGATGCTCTCTACGAGGATCTTCCCTCTATGAAAATCATGCCTGAAGCCACCCCGCCCAGTCGACGAAGAACACTGCCAGCACTCCCCCTCCAGTTGGGCCACCATCAACTGGCCCCCTTGGGCTCCCTGGAAATAAGAAATCCAAGGCTCAAAGCGGGGTGGGGGGAGGAAAAACAAAAGAACTAAATATGAAGATGTAACCTCTGTTCAACCCTTAAATATTTTTCCTGGCCTTAGTATCCTAGAAACCTCCCTGTCCTACTGCCCTCTGTGCCCTATCTCTCCAGCCTCTCGCCTAGAACCAGGAAAAACAGACCCCAGGCACTGACCGCGTGGCCCTCTGACATCAGCCCTGGCCCCCCTGCACCTTCACCCCGAGCTCTCTGTCCCTGGTTTGTTTATCTTCCTATGTTGCTTATTTTGATGGCACATCCTTTCAGCTGTTTTAGGTGACCCCATGACCCTCTGTGTCCTGTTTGTAGGACCCCAGACAAGCAGAGTAACTGAAAAGATGCAGTGGCCATAAGAAATTCTGCAGTCCCATTAAAAAATGGGTTCTAGCAGCTATGCAGAACATTTGGTGATCCCAGAGGACGATGCAGTGATCCCAGAGGTCACAATAATTCCCCATGATCCTAGCCCTTAACCATCCTTTAATTGGTGTGTACAACCAGTTAGAGTGGCAAAACAAAATAGGGATGATCCCAGACAAGAAATGTAGGAGGGCTCTAAACATACAGCTACAGCGACATGACCTTAGGTAAGTCACTTAACCTCTCTGAGGCCCAATTTCTTAGTCTGTGAAATGGAAAGCTATAGCTACTTGTCTCTCAGATCCTGTGCAGATATGTAAAATTCCGTACGTCTATGTGGTTTGGGTGTGATCCACCCAGGACTTAAGAGACCAGTATTTCTGAAGTAATTGGTAATTGGTTCCAATGCAGTAATACTCTTCCCCGGGCTGGCACCAGGATTCTATGCTTTCTCATTCGACTCTGCAGGGTTGCCCCTACCCCAAAAGCATGGAAGAGATGAGCCTCCAATTTTGCAAATAAGAAAACAGAGTCTCTGGAAGTACTAATTTATCCAAAGCTGCAAAATAAAGCAGGAGAATAACTGAAGACCCCAAACTTAGGTCTCACAGCAGCACCATATCCACAGGCCACACTGCCCCAATTTTCGTGAGACTCCCCCGAGCACAAAATTAGTAACATCCTCACCCACAAACTTACGGAGAATCTACTATTCCCAGGCACTATGTTCAGGCCCCAGGGATATAGAAATGCATGCAACGCAGTCCTTGCCCTCAAATGGTTTTCAGAGATCAACAGAGGAGAAAGGCATTGTCTTGCAGACCTATAGACAGTAATATCACAAAGTTCTATGTGGTAAAACGGAGGTAGGAACCAAGGTACTATAGCAGCAGGGAAGAAGGATTATCTTTACAAGGAGAGTCTGGAAAGGTCTCTCAAAGAAGCCAAAGCTGACACTTAAAAGATTAATAGAAGTTTACAAGGTAGATAAGGCCAGGGCATTGGGCATTATAGATAAAGGGAACAATGTGTGCCAAGACATAAAGGCGAGAGGAAGGCATTTTGGCAATTCAAAGCCATTCTCTGTGACTGAAGCCTAAGGTTTATAAAGAAAAATCTCAAGAAACCCAGCTGGATAGGTACGCAGGCACCAGATCAGGAAGGGACCTCTCTGCTGGGCTGAAAATAAGTCTTGTATTATTTAACGAAGGGGCAGAGACAGGGAATCAGAATATCATCCTCAGCCTGCATTAGCCTCCTTAAAACCTACACTTAGAGACGGACGAAGCTCTCCGACAGAAAAATGGCCTAGGAAATCTCTGTGCAAGTCCAGGTGTAAGGGGCTCTCTTTCCCCATAAAGACTTGAAATCTACTCTGCCTCAGGACTTCATAGTGCATGCTTCCCTTCTTCTCCAGAGTTAGATTGCTTCAGGAGATAGGCTTGAGCACTCAACTTGCATTTTTGGTTCTCACTGTTAAGACCCCAAGCACGATGGCGTCTTTGCTCAGCCACTGCACAGAGGCAGAACAGAAGGTTCCAAGTCAAAAACACCTGCTTTCTGCCTAGCCCTGCGAAAAATACTAACTTCATGTTCAAAAGAAATATGAGTCATAGTCCCTGTCCACCAGGAGTTTACAAAGTAGCCTAGATGACAAGACAGAAACACGAGTAATCTATACAGAACACAATATTATAATAGCATTATTTGCTTACATAGTAAAGTACCAGCTTGGTTAATGTGTATAATTAGAAAAGAGGGCAATAAGACGAAGGTACTAACTGTACAACCAACAAGTCCTAAAAGAGTGAGAGGAGAAAATCAATATTGACTGGTATTATCAAAGGTCACTATTATTAATACTCCCCTGTTTGCCGTTTAATAGATGTTTCTTTTGGCCAAGCTCAATCCTTAGAAGAGAAACCTAGGCAGGAGCTTCTGACAGGCCACAATTATCTACTCCCCATTCATTCCTTTGCCAGTCCCCTTGTATAAACACTGTGATTTTCCACAGACTACTGTGCCCACAAGACAGTTCCCAAATGGTAACCCTGTGCTTTTCACCTTCCTCTGCTGTGGGATGTTGGAGGGGCAAGTCATGATGACTCCTCCCCCACCCTGCTCCACAATCCAGACCTGTGATCAGATCTCAACAAGCAAAAATTTGATCGACTGGGCAACCAAACTCTCCAAGGTTAGGGAATTCTAAATGAAACTCCTAGATATGTTAGCAGAGATGTTTTTACAAATGTTCACCAGCCCACTTTTGCCTTTCATAGTCTTGCCCCCTATTTCACCCCATCTTCCCCACATGCATCTCAAGTTTTAACAGATTTGCTATAGGCAACTTTCGCAGAGAAAGGATTCTCCAACCATGCAAACCAGCTAGCACCCAAAACACAAATCACTACTCGGGCACCTGGAAAGAAAATAAAGCAAAAGTGCACAAGGAGAAAGAAAATCCTTATTGTTGTATACTCTACCTCTACCATAAATTGTTCCAAGAAGGAATTTTCTTCAAATGGCTCCGTCTTCAACCGATCTGTAATAATACAGAAAAGAAATGTTAGTCTTAGGATGAGCTTTCTGCCTGTGAGAAGGAAAAGAAACAGAGCCCAAGATTTCTTGGTAGGGAGCATAAACATGTAACACCCGGAGTCCAGTGGGAGAAGGGATGAGTGTGTGAGCAAACAGAGGAGGAGGAGAGGGTGATTAGCAACACAGGATGTGTTCAGTGGCAGCATGTGCTCTAGGAGTTCATCCCACCACAAAGACGAAGGTCGAACTGAATTTTTATTCTGAAGCTGGAGCTATGCTTCATAGGGTCCCACCCTATGTTTGTGCTGCCCTTGTACAGTTTTGTACAACTGATGGCCCCTTTCCAAACTCTTTTCTTGCCATTGCCTGGGGCAATGGCTGGACTCAGCTACAGTTTCTTTTGGCTACTTGGGTGCCAGCTGGGTCATCAAGGCAGAGAGAAGTATCACCCAGCCTCAAGTCTCCAGTTATGGCCAGTACCCAGCACCTCCTCAGGGAAGCACACCTCTAATGCAAATGACTCTCCCGTTTTCTGAGGCCCTTTGGCCACCTGTACCAGTCCCCACCCAATACCCCAAAGAATGCCCTCTCACCTCGACTCAGCACAGCCCCACTCTCCTGGTAGTCCTGGATCTCTAGATCTTTCATGCGGAGCAAGGTTGCTAGTTCCCTCACTTGGCACTGCAAGGCCAGACTCATGCCCATGAGAGGACGAACCAAATGCTGGGAGACCTTTCATGGAAGAGATATCAATCAGCCAACAGACAGTTACAGAGTACTCCCGAACACTATATTAGGAACTAGAAAAATACTGAAAAATATATGTTTTCACAGGGACTTACAGTTTCATAAGCAAGCAATCCATTTACATGGCTATAAAAACACAGTAACTAAATAGGTATGTGAAAGAAGTTCGAGGGCTTTCTTTGTAGCATAGATAAAAGGGTGGGAAAGAAGAGAGGAGAACACATGGATAGACAGCCCAGAGTGGTGATTTAAAGAGAAGGTTGTGACAGAGTTGATAAGAGAAAGGTGTGGTTCCAACTCTCTTGCAGAGACTAAGAAACAAAAGCAGAAAATCCAAGTAGGCTTCAGGAAAGTAGGTGTAGCTAAAAGAGTGTGCTAGCTGGAACATAACAGGAGACAAAAGTCAACAGAGAGCAGAAAGCCTTGGAAATTAGACCCAGCCACTGCTTACGAGCCATTTCAGGGCTGATGATAGTCCAGAATGAGAGTTTCGATCTGCTCCCACAAATGCAGCAAAGTCTAAGGTCATCGGAACAGAAGCCAGCCAGCCACCAAGAGGTCAGCCTAGAAAGGATGAAACTGGCCCAGCACACCTTGCTCTTAACAAGGTAAGAAGGACATAAGCATAGCCATGCTGCTGTGCAACTAGGATGCTGTTCTCATATAACAACATATACCTATATAGAATAATCACCTAATTCACCCACACAAGGTGTCCAGTAGCCTTAGAAAGAAAAGAGCCTTAGCCAAAGAAAATAACTATAATCAATCATCTCGGAGCACCTGTGTGGCTCCGTCAGTTAAGAGTCTGTCTTTGCCTTTGGCTCAGAGAGTCATGATCCCGTACTGGGCTCTCTACTCAGCAGGGAGCCTGCTTCTACCTCTCCCCTCTGCTTGCCGCTCTGCCTACTTGTGCATGTACTCTCTCTCTGTGTCAAATAAATAAATAAATACAATCTTTTAAAAATAAATAAATAAATAAAATCAATAATCTCTTTGTGACCAAAGGATGCTATCAGGGTTTCCTTCACGTTCCCCAAGGAGATGAGCTAAAGGAAACATTAAAAAGAAAGGCCCGAGGGGATCCCTGGATGGCTCAGCGATTTGGTGCCTGCCTTTGGCCCAGGGTGCGATCCTGGAGACCCGGGATCGAATCCCACATCGGGCTCCCAGTGCATGGAGCCTGCTTCTCCCTCTGCCTGTGTCTCTGCCTCTCTCCCTCTCTCTCTGTGACTATCATAAATAAAAAAAATTAAAAAAAGGGATCCCTGGGTGGCGCAGCGGTTTGGCGCCTGCCTTTGGCCCAGGGCGCGATCCTGGAGACCCGGGATCGAATCCCACGTCGGGCTCCCGGTGCATGGAGCCTGCTTCTCCCTCTGCCTATGTCTCTGCCTCTCTCTCTCTCTCTGTGACTATCATAAATAATAAAAAAAAAAAAAAAAAAAAAAAAAAAAGAAAGGCCAGCAGGATCAGAGGATCAGAGGTCAGCAACATTTTCTGCATGGGTCAGATAGTCAATATTTTCAGCTCAAACAGCCAATACAGTCCCTGTCACAATACTCAACTCTGCTGTTACTTCATGAAAATGCCCACAGACAACATGTAATAAATGAGGGTAGTGGGTTTCCAACATAACTTCAGAAAAACAGGCAGCAAGCCAGAGTTGGCCAACTGGCCATATTATAGGCACCCCTACGCTTCTCTAAGGACAGATCAGAAGAGAAGAGATTGGGGTGAGGGGAATATGGGCGAGAGGCAGCAGCTTTTGTACCACCACCAGGACCCAATAAATGCAGGGGGGCTGATGCAGAGCAGAAGGCCAGAAATCAAATGGAGCTGGAAACACCAGTCACTTCTTCCCATCATGCAGCACATCCCAACCTGGTCCTGGTTCCCAGTTCAGGTCCTAAGGATAAACTGAAGCCTCCAAGTACTGTTCAAAATGCAGCAGAAGTTCTGCTTTGGGGAAATTCATCTGCTCCAGACCCAACCTTCTTTCCTGGAACTATTTTGTTAGGTTTTGTCCTGTTCGAGGTGAATAGTGGAAAAATAGGTGAATCCTTGTATGAAAGCAAGTCCGTGTTTAGAGGGGCTGAACTGAAAGTAATTGCAATTGGTAACCAAGCAGCATCACCATCCCTCTGGCGGCAGCCCTCAAATAACAGAAACTCCTAAAGGTGACAACCAGCCTCTCTCTGGGAATCCACCTTAACAGCGATCTCTTTGAGTGGTGGCAAATAAACAGGAAACATAAGGAGAAACAGCTTTTAATCAATGCTGTATCTAAATATATAGGGTAATGCCATGCCAGGCACCCGAAGCTATGTACCAGACGCCAATGTCTATATAGCAAAAAAGAAAAAATAATTCAGCTTTTTATCAGTAAATATTTCAACTTTTCAAATAATTTCATAGAATTGGACTACACCACTCTGAATCATTGGGGTATAACTCATTTCTAAGTTAGATGCATGCTTAGATCAATTAATTAGGACAAGTCATGTGGCTGAAGTAATAGATTTCAAAGCAAATCCATAGATACTACAAGGATTTTCAAGGAAAAATCTTGAAGCACTTCAGGTCAGGAAGACCCCCACCCCTTCGTTTGCAGACGATGATATATGAAGAGGTGCGATTCCACAAGCCAATTCAACAGACACCTACTATGTGCCTAGTACATGCTGTGACCCCATGAGGCTTCTGCCCTCAAATTGCTCAGGAGAGTTAAGGAGGTCAGGAAGTGTGGTAGATACAGAGGCAGGAGTTGTCAATCTTTTCCAGAGGAAATCTATTTATAACACCCTCCCACCCCCACCCCCCCGACATCTGCAGATTTCCCATTGAAATGTTGACAGTCAGAGGCAGGAGAGCTGAATGGCAGTTATCAATCCCAAAATGAATCCTATCAGGTTTGGATATGGTGACAAGAACAACAGACTGGAAATTCCATCTGGGTGCTAGCCCTGGCTCTGAGAGCATCTAGATGTGAAAATGGCTTAATCCCAAGCACTCTCACGGTCCTTATTTTCTTCAAGGAAAAATTAGGGAGTCCGAGTATGTGTTCTCAAAGGTCCACAGTAATGCTGAAGCTAAGTACTACCATGTATGTTCTCGTATTTAGTCCCCAGGATTCCATAGTAAGGTTGGGACTGGTGCCTCCCCTTTATCAATGATGAAGCCAAGTCTCATAAAAACTCAATGACTTATCCAAGGTAATACGACGGGTTTTTTGTGTGGCAGGAAGAACACACATGCTTTTGTAACTCAGCTCCACCACTCTATTTGTATTACCTTGGATAAGTCATTGCGAGCACATACTCGGACTCCTTCATTTTTGAGGAGGAAGAAGGAATGAAGGAAGCTGGCTGGAAGTGGAAATGGGCTAGAAAGCAGTGATCCGAGGCCTGAGATATTTCATGATATCCTGCACAGCCTTGAGATCTTAGCGTGAACACACCACACGCTGTATTCTCTTACTCTCCTGCATGGCTAGTAGGAGTTTAGGTGTGCAAGCTCTCTGGGAGACAATCTGGCATTATTGTGAGCAATATTAAAGATACAAATATTCTTTTTTTTTTACGTTCATTTATTTATTTTTTTGAGCAATCTCTACACCTGATGTGGGGCTCACACTCACGACCCCGAGATCAAGAGTTGCACGCTCTTCCGACCGAGCCAGCCGGGAGCCCCCAAATACTCCTTGATTCAACTATTCCATTGCTAGGAAGTTACTCCTACATTTACACGTAGGAAAAGTAAATACAAGAGTAGCCACTATGTGTAACAGCAAAAGAATGGAAACAACTTAAGTGTCTACTAGTAGTGTATCGATTCAATACAAGTTGATATATGCTGTCAAATAAAACTCTATGTTACCATTAAAGAATATTAAAGCAGATTGTCCAAACAGATTGTTACAAATATTTTCTAAGTTCTATAATTAAGTGAAAAGAGCAAGCTACTGAATAGTGTGGATAGTACGCTGCCATTTGTGAAAAGGCATCCATACGCCCAGATAAGTATTTGATTGTGTGAGTACACACAACTTACATCTACACAAACCTACATATGGCTTTCCTTAAGAAGTCACAAGAAGATGGTATCAGTAGTTGCTTTAAAGAAGGAAAATAAGAGACTAGAGGGTGGAGTAGAAGGACCTATTTTTTCACTCTAGACCCTTTCTTAATGCTATTTGAAATGTTTGCCTTTTGCATGAATTACTCATTGAAAAAAAATGAAATAAAAACTATCACAAGAATGAGTAATAAACAAAAATTATGACTGTGTGACCTCACAGACACACACACAAGCCTGGAATAGTATCCGCCTACATCCTTGACAGTGTCCGCTGGCTCTAACTTTTTCCCTATAAAGCTTCCTCAGGCTCAGGGGTTTCCCTGGGCTGGTAGTCTTCTTTTTTATAATAATACGTATTTTATTTTACCTTAAAGCCTAATTGTTCACCAATTGTTCAATGGTCTCCCCAATACTGAAGCTTCTTTTCTTATTGGGGCTGCCCAATTAGAGGAATTTGCCTAGAATAGCTCGTTTTCCCTTTACATATTATTTTCTACTATAATATCATTATACAAGTTTCCTTTATAATTTGGGGGGAAAAAACTATCAGAACCCATCACCCTCCTAGAACTACCTTCTCAATCTCACTATTCTGAATTTCGAGGGCTGTGTGATGCACAGTGAGACTAGCTATTGCTAGGACTTCCCAAGGGCTCCAGGAACACTTTTTTTTTTTTTTTTTTTTTTTGGTTCCAGAACAAGCATTATTGAGGGAACAGTGCCCCCTGGTGTTACTTAGAAAAAAATTACAGGGTTTTGAACCAAAGAGGTAAACTATCTAAAGGATGGAAAATTGCACAAAAAAATTTCACAAAAATCAACAGATCAAAACTATTATCTGCTAAACACTGTTGATGGACCTCAGAAATTCAGAGGTGAATGAGAAGTTCTCCAAGCACTCAAGTCCACCTTAACTGGATTCCAAATCAAAACTCCACCAGAGGGGCACCTAGGTGGTACAGTCAGTTGAGCCTCTGACTTTGGTTTCAGTTAAGGGTCATGGCATCAAGCCCCGCATTGGGCTCTGTGCTCAACGTGGAGTCGCTTGAGACTCTCTCTCCCTCGCCCTGTCCCTCCCAACCACACACACACACACTCTCTCTCTCTCTCAAATAAATAAATAAATCTTAAGAAAAGAAATCCACCAAAGAACAGTTTCTCAAAAATATTTTGTCCCATCCACTCCGTTGATGCCAAAAGATCACATGACCTCAGGAAAACTAAAGAAAGGATATAGGAAATGATGCCCACTTGTCTTCAAGTGCTTCTGCTGATAAACCTACACCCTTAGACCTCCCATAGAAGACCTTGGCCTCTAATGCTACTGACTGAAACAGCTCTGTTTATATAAAAGGGTGGAAGGGACCAGTGGCAGTAATTCCTGCAAACAAGTTCTTACTGTTTACTCTCAAACTAATTTATTTTTTTAAAGATTTTACTCATTTATTTATGAGAGACACAGAGAAAGGCAGAGACACAGGCAGAGGGAGAAGCTAAGTACTACTTAGCTTCCCTGCGGGGAAGCCAATGTGGGACTCGATCCCAGGATCCCGGGATCATGACCTGAGCTGAAGGGAGATGCTCAACCACTGAGTCACCCCAGCGTCTCTCTCAAACTAATTTTTTTTATTTTTTTATTGGAGTTCAACTTGTCAACATTTAGCATAACACCCAGTGCTCATCCTGCCAAGTGCCCCCCTCAGTGCCCGTCACCCAGTCACCCCAACCCCCCGCCCACCTCCCTTCCCCACTACCCCTTTCCCAGAGTTAGGTGTCTCCCACGTCAAACTAATTTCTAATAAAAGCTCTGGGAGGGATCCCTGGGTGGCTCAGCGGTTTGGCGCCTGCCTTTGGCCCAGGGCGCGATCCTGGAGTCCCGGGATCGAGTCCCATGTCGGGCTCCCAGCATGGAGCCTGCTTCTCCCTCTGCCTGTGTCTCTGCTTCTCTGTGTGTGTGTGTGTGTCTATCATAACTAAATAAATAAATCTTTATAAAAAAAAAAAAAAAAAAGCTCTGGGAGCCTAGAAAGCTGTGTAAGCAGAAGACATTATCATCCTAGTCCTTGAAAATAGGCTCTCGAATCAGACCTCCCTGGGAGTAAAATTCCAGCTCATTCACTTATAAGTTAGATGACTTTGGACACATTGCCTTCAATCTTGGCTTCCTACTCTGAAAACAAGGAATAAATACTACTTATCTTGCAGGATAGTCATGAGGATCCAATGACAAATGTTCAGAAAGGTAGCTAACACTGGCACATACTCTATCCTATTGCCAGACTGATCTGAACTGGATCATGTTAAACCCCTGCTTAAAGTTTTTCAATGCAGGCACCTGGGTGGCTCAGTCGGTTAAGCATCTGCCTTCAGCTCAGGTCATGACTCAGGGTCCTGGGATCAAGCCCCACATTGGGATCTCTGTTCAGCAGCAAGTCTGCTTTTCCCTGTCCCTCTCCCTCTGATCTCTCTGGCTCTTACTCACTCAAATAATAAATTAAATATTTTCTAATAATAAAATAAACTTTTTCAATGAATCTCTGTTGCCTTAAGGATAAAATCCAAACTCATTAGAATTCTTCAAAAGCTGGTCACTGCCCACCTCATTTCCCACAACTTCCTGCAGTCATGAAATTCCCTCCCTTGCCCCACACCTATACTTCTCCCTGCCTCTCAAAATGCACTCCAGCCTAGACTGACCTGATCTTCTCCCAGTTATCCCCTCCCCATCTCCAAAACACAACTTAGAAACTATCTCTTCAATGGGGTGCCTCGGTGGCCCAGTCGGTGAAACATCCAACTCTTGATTTCGGCCCAGGTCATGATCTCAGGGTTGTAAGATTGAGCCCCAAGTTGGGCTCCCTGTTGGGCATGGTGCCTGCTTGGGATTCATTCTCTCTCTCTCTCTCTCTCTCTCTCTCTCTCTCTCCCTCTTCCCCTCCTGCTCGCCCTCCACTTTCTAAAGGAAAAAAAAAAAAAAAACTCTTCAAAAAAAGGTTTTTCAAACTTTCACTCATCCTGAGCTTACTTCAACCAAAGAATTTACCATACTTTATTCTGCTTCCTGCCTATCTTCTCACTAGATTATAAACTCCAGGAATAGGCTATTTGTTTTAGATCTGGACACCTAACAACCAATCTAAAGTGATGCTTAATAAATGTTGAATAATAAATAAAGACGCTCAATAAAGCAGGTAAACCCAAACCCTGCTCCCTTTGCAAGGAAAGGATGTACCAGTCGAGAATCTGTTTTGCCTTCTGTCTAATCAAGGAAAGTGTTCTGACTGAAGAAGAATTTCAAGTGGAATCCACACAAAAATAAGAGCACCTAAAGATTCATCTTGAAGCAGCTGGCATTCCCCTTCCCCACTCCACACTTGAATTACACTCACCAGGGAAGGGCTAGCAGGAATGCAGTGGAAATTCCAATAAAAGGGGAGACCAGAGAGTTCACTCCGCACCCGTAGTATCAGTGCCTCGGCCACATGATCACAGGTGAATGTAGCTTCGCTGGGGAAAGTAGTGTCCTTCAACAGTGGGCAAAGCAGATCATCCAAATGACAGAGAAAAGCCGCAGGTGGAGCTGTCAAGCGCTTGTTCAGCTCCTAAAAAGACAGCAGGAGTTGTATGGAGTCGGGGTGTGACAAGGAAACAGACTCCCCCCAACAGTAAAGGAAAACTCTGGCTAACATGAAGACAGCGCAGTGGAGATGAAGAGAAGACAAAAAGGCAGGAAGAGGGGGCATCCAGGTGGCTCAGTGGTTGAGCATCTGCCTTCAGCTCAGGTGGTGATCCCGGGATCCTGGGATCGAGTCCCTCCCCATGGGGAGCCTGCTTGTTCCTCTGCCTATGTCTCTGCCTCTCTCTGTGCCTCTCATAAATAAATAAATAAAATATTAAAAAAAAAAATAAACAGGAAGAGGAAAGAAGAAAACAGAGAGAGCAACTGGCCTACTTCACAATCCTACCTTGTACTGTGGGCAGCGCAAAAAAACAAACATAAGGACAGAAATATGGAAAGATCCCAGGGCTTTAGGTGGAAGGGCAGGCCATTCACTGGAATTGTCTCAACCTGATCTGACCTCCCTTGGCCACCTACAAGCCCACAAGCTGGTTGATGTGAATACACCCCAACCCTCACTAAGAGAAATTATATCCACACCGCCCCCACAGCAGTACTTCTCTTCAACTTACCTTGGCTCGCTGGCTGACCACACTAGCATCCACCTCTTCATGCCACACCTGTTGAAGATCTGAAACCAGTAAGGCGTACCCCTGCTTGGTGATATAAGCCTTGACCATGAGGGAGTTCTCGGCAAGTTGTAGCCAGGCCCATGGCTGCATCAACAGGCCCTGCTCCAGTTCCTTCATCTGCAGAAAAGCCTTAATTTAGGAAAGTGGCCCCACAGTCTGGGGATGAGGCACCACTTAAACAGTTCTATATCAAATAAGTCTTGTGAAGGACTCCTCCCTAAGGAGATGGAAGGCATGGATTTACATTTTACACACAAACACACACACACACACACACACACACACACACACCATCCCCTGCCCCACCTTACTACCTCCTGGCTATGAAAAATCTATTTAGAATTCAATTTTTCAGGGAAGTGAGCAGCGGGGCCGGCTGACAGTAATAGGGCCGAGCGGCTGTTCACAGAGCAAGTGAAGATGAATGCCAGAGGACTTGGATCTCAGCTGAAGGAGAGTATTCCAGTTACTGAACTTTCAGCAAGTGGACCTTTTGAACAGCATTATCTTCTTCGTAAAGGTCTCCCTTGTGTGAAAAATGAACTTTTGCCCAGTCATCCTCTTGAATTATCAGAAAAAAATTTCCAGCTCAACCAAGATAAAATGAATTTTTCTACACTAAGAAACATCCAGGGTCTGTTTGCTCCACTAAAATTACAAATGGAATTCAAGGCAGTGCAGCAGGTTCAGCGTCTTCCATTTCTTGCAAGCTCAAACCCTTCATTGGATATTTTAAGGGGTAATGATGAGACTATTGGATTTGAAGATATTCTTTTTTTTTTATTTTTTTTTATTTATTTATGATAGTCACACACAGAGAGAGAGAGAGCGAGAGAGAGAGAGAGAGAGAGAGGCAGAGACATAGGCAGAGGGAGAAGCAGGCTCCGTGCACCGGGAGCCCGACGTGGGATTCGATCCCGGGCCTCCAGGACCATGCCCTGGGCCAAAGGCAGGCGCCACACCGCTGCGCTACCCAGGGATCCCCTGAAGATATTCTTAATGACCCATCACAAAGTGAACTAATGGGAGAACCACGCTTGATGGTGGAATATAAACTCGGTTCACTGTAATCTGTTGTGCCGTTCATGAAAATAGCGGGGCTGCATGTTGTTTATAGTCATCTTTTTACTATAATTTGATGTATACAACATTAAAAGTACTGACACATGAGAATTTTTGCCTAAATAGTATTTGTGATCATTTGAAGTGATTTAGTCTTTGGTTTATGGCCATGTGACAATTGAAGCACTAAAGGGAGATGATTTTAAAACTCCCAGTTTATATGAAAACAATAGCCTTCTATGTGTCTTTCAAAAATTGTTGTTAATGAGTATTTTAAAATTGTACAGGTTTCAATCCAGCCTGTTTTCTGGGTATCCCATAAATTTAACTTTGATTACCATTATCAGCAGTTGAGTCTACAACCTTCATAGTAGCATCTCAGAATAAACATCTGTAATTGATTTCAGTGGTAACACTCCAAATTAAGTACAGAGTAGGGTATTTATATTTTACCTTGTTTCAGTATAGCCTGTTGATACTTACAAGAAAAATATTGGATTTATTGATGCTATTTTAGAATTGTAGCTAGCTATTTGATTCTTTCAGTTTGAAAAGTATAATAAGTTCACAGGTTTTGATTTTGGTCTTGTCTTTAAAATGAAAAATCAACCAGCATATGTTGATTACACTGTTGTAATGCATAGATTTATATATCACAAGATGAGTAAATTGAAAAAATTAGAATATTCATGTACACACTATGTATCCCTGAACAAACTCCATAATTATTTAAAAATAAATCTTCACTATAAAAAAAAAGAATTCAATTTTTCAAATTAAGTTCCTAAAGGGCATGTCTTTCTTCTATAGTGGTTAAGCCTCAGCATATTAGTCTTAGTATTTCTGCTTTCTAACAATATAACTTAATGTGGAAACCTAAACCATTCTTTACCATATCCCTAGTAAATATGCCAATGCTAGCCTTTCCCAGAACTTCTAGAAGATACAGTTCTTGTCTTATAAAACATCTTCATAAGTGTCGTGAGCAGGAAATTTAAATTATCTGATCATTATCTAGAAATAAAACTCCAGAAAATCTGATTTTCAAATACACACACACACACACACACTCTCTCTCTGTATATATATGTATGTATATTCTCTAAATATTTATATACACATAGATACATTCCTGAAAAGAGGGATTCTTAATCTAGAGCCTATGCATGTGAATCTTCTGGAATTACCAGCAAAATCTGTGTAGACGTGCATATAGCCATTTGGGACGAAGAGGTCCATAGCTATGTCAAATTCTCAAGGGAATCAATGACACAAATAAAGAGCTAATAATCTGTGTCCAGAAGCAAACAAAGAAAAGCCCCAAATCCCATTTCAAGAACCTAGATGACTAAGAAGTCATAAACACAAGACACAGCATTTCACAGAGATAGAAACAATTCATTAAAGTCGGCTTCACTCATCCCCCATATCCCAACCCAAGTACAGCCATGGACAACATCATGCCCTGCTGTACACCCTGGAAATCCTGGAAACCAACTTTTCTACTTCAACGACTATGTTTGTAGTTTTAACCTAGTAGATATTTAGTGACTATGGCTATTTTGCAGGAAGTTTGGTCATTTTTTCTGTGTGTGGGGGGGAGCAGGGGGCAGAGTGATACCATTCTCTTCATTTTTTTCAGTCTATAAATACAAAGTGAATGAAATTCCTTGCATTTCATTCACACAGCTAACATAGTTCTGTTCCTCCAGTCATTCTTCCAACCATAATTTAGCTTTTGAAGTATGGCCCTGTAACAAAACTTCATGTGTGCAGCCCATAGTTGGGTGAAAAGTAAATATGTACAGCGATTTTTATTTGCAGCAGCCTCAAAACCTTGTGTTTGGAGGATGGGACGACAGTCGTTTCCCACGGGGAGGAGATCTTGGAATGATTAAGCCAATCCTCACTAGAGTTCCACATTGCCAAAGGTCACAGATTCAGGGAACAAATGAGGTTGCCTGTCCCCGTAGGACTCTGCAGGGTGCTCCGTAAGAGTGACCCAAATTGGGTTGATTTCCCTGGTCCATCACTTTGGAAAGCCTGGGAGCTCAAAACCCTCAAACTGAATTGGTTGGGTTGTTTGTCGTTGTGGGGTTGTGTTTTTGTTTTGTTTTGTTTTTTGGTCCTGTTTGGGGGACAGGGGAGGAGTTTATTTATTTGTTTTAAAAATGGGATACCTGGAGGGCTCAGTGGTTGAGCGTCTGCCTTTGACTCAGGTCAGGATCCCAGAGTCCAGGGATGGAGTCTCGCATCAGGTTCCCTGCAGGGAGCCTGCTTCTCCCTCTCCCTGTGTCTCTGCCTCTCTGTGTGTCTCTCATGAATAAATTTAAAAAAATTAAAAAATAAAAAATGTATTTATTCGAGAGAGAAAACAAGGGGGAGGGGTGGAGAGAGAAGCAGACTCCGCATTGAGAAGGGAGCCCCAATATGGGACTGAATCCCAGGACCGTGGGATCATGACCCCAGCTGACAGCAGACGCTTCACCCACTGAGCCACCCAAACACCTGCGAGGGAAGAATTTAAAAATGAGTGAAAATATCAGTGATGGTGACAAAACATGAGAGACACCTAACTCTAGGAAACGAACAAGGGGGTGGTGGAAGGGGGGGGGGGGTGACTGGGTGACGAGCACTGGGGGGGACACTTGGCGGGATGAGCACTGGGTGTTATGCTATATGTTGGCAAATTGAACTCCAACAAAATAAACTTAAAAATTAATAAACATAAAATTTTAAAAATTAATTAATAAAATTTTTTTAAAATGTGCCCGAGATCCACAGGCCCCATAGGAAGGTCTGAGACATTCAGCTCCAGACCTGGCGTTGGCTGCGCCCGCCCAGCGCGTCCCACTGAGTCCAGGGCTCTGTACCCCGTCCCGTTTTTCCCTTCGGGGCCGTCCCTAACCGCCACGTTACCGACATTCACCCGATTATTATTCTTGAACGACGCAGAGGGCCCGAGAGCCATCCGGAGCCCCGGGCCCCCGGAGCCCCCGCTCCCGGCGCAGTTCCCCCGCCATCCTGCAGGGGGCAGCCGGCCCGCGACCGCGCGGGCGGAGCCGCACCCTCCCCGCGGCGGGGCCCGAGCCTCGCGCCCTGTACGCAGCGCCCCCACCCCCGGGGGCCCGGCCGGCGCAGTCGCCCCCGCCTTCGCTGCCAGGGCCTTCGCCGTCCGCCTTTGCTCGTCACAACCGGCGGCCCCGGGACGCGGCTCGGGACCCCCCGGGGTAACGAAGCCGGCGGCCCGCCCCGGGGACCGAGGAGCCCCCCGCCGGCGGCCCCCCAAGCCCCGCCTCGCCGCCAGCAGGCGGACTGCGCACGCGCGGCTCCCGCGCCCCGCCCCGCCCCGCAGGCCCGCCGCCGCCCTCCGGGGCCGCCAGCCCGAGCCTGCGAGCCCGCGGGGTCCCCGCGGCCCCTCGCCGCGCCGCCCCGCCCCGGGCCCGGCCCCGAGGCCCCGACACCGCCTACCGTGAGCGGCCGCGACAGCTCCCGGCCTCCCCGCTGCAGGCCGGCCCGCGCCAACCCAAAGGCCTAGAGTGGAGGCCTCTCGGGCGGGGGGCGGGGGACGGGGGGCGGGGCCCGGCGTGGGCGGGGCATCTGGGGCTCCGGGCAGGGGAGCGGGAGGAGCGCCGGGGGCCCGGGGAGGAGCGCTGGGGCTGGGGAGCGGGAGGAGCGCCGGGGGCCCGGGGAGGAGCGCCGGGGGCCCAGGGAGGAGCGCCGGGGGCCCGGGGAGGAGCGCCGGGGGCCCGGGGAGGAGCGCTGGGGGCCCGGGGAGGAGCGCCGGGGGCCCAGGGAGGAGCGCTGGGGGCCGGGGAGCGGGAGGAGCGCCTGGGGCCCTGGGAGGAGCGCCGGGGAGGAGCGGGAGGAGCGCCGGGGGCCCGGGGAGGAGCGCCGGGGGCCCAGGGAGGAGCGCTGGGGGCCCGAGGAGCGGGAGGAGCGCCTGGGGCCCTGGGAGGAGCGCCGGGGAGGAGCGGGAGGAGCGCCGGGGGCCCGGGGAGGAGCGCCGGGGGCCCAGGGAGGAGCGCTGGGGGCCCGAGGAGCGGGAGGAGCGCCTGGGGCCCTGGGAGGAGCGCCGGGGAGGAGCGGGAGGAGCGCCGGGGGCCCGGGGAGGAGCCCGGGGAGGAGCGGGAGGAGCGCCGGGGGCCCGGGGAGGAGCGCTCGGGGCTGGGGAGCGGGAGGAGCGCCGGGGGCCCGGGGAGGAGCGCCGGGGGCCCAGGGAGGAGCGCTGGGGGCCGGGGAGCGGGAGGAGCGCCTGGGGCCCTGGGAGGAGCGCCGGGGAGGAGCGGGAGGAGCGCCTGGGGCCCTGGGAGGAGCCCGGGGAGGAGCGGGAGGAGCGCCGGGGGCCCGGGGAGGAGCGCTCGGGGCTGGGGAGCGGGAGGAGCGCCGGGGGCCCAGGGAGGAGCGCCGGGGGCCCGGGGAGGAGCGCTCGGGGCTGGGGAGCGGGAGGAGCGCCGGGGGCCCGGGGAGGAGCGCCGGGGGCCCGGGGAGGAGCGCCGGGGGCCCGGGGAGGAGCGCTCGGGGCTGGGGAGCGGGAGGAGCGTCGGGGGCCCGGGGAGGAGCGCTGGGGGCCCGAGGAGCGGGAGGAGCGCGGGGGGCCCGGGGAGGAGCGCTCGGGGCTGGGGAGCGGGAGGAGCGTCGGGGGCCCGGGGAGGAGCGCTGGGGGCCCGAGGAGCGGGAGGAGCGCCGGGGGCCCGGGGAGGAGCGCTCGGGGCTGGGGAGCGGGAGGAGCGTCGGGGGCCCGGGGAGGAGCGCTCGGGGCTGGGGAGCGGGAGGAGCGCCGGGGGCCCGGGGAGGAGCGGGAGGAGCGCCGGGGGCCCTGGGAGGAGCGCTGGGGGCCCGAGGAGCGGGAGGAGCGCCGGGGGCCCGAGGAGCGGGAGGAGCGCCGGGGGCCTGGGGAGGAGCGGGAGGAGCGCCGGGGGGGCCCGGAGAGGAGCGCTCGGGGCTGGGGAGCGGGAGGAGCGCTCGGGGAGCGGGGCGGTGCCCCTCAGAGGCCCTGCACAGAGCCCGGGAGGGCTCCCTGGATGTGGCCCTGTCGGCAGCTCAGGTCACTTACCGCCCCTACCTGTCCAACCAATTTTTTTTTTTTTTTTTTTTTTAATGAGGAGGGGCGCATGCCTGGCTCAGTTAAGAGTCTGCCTTCAGCTCAGGTCATGATTTCAGGGTGCTGGGACCAAGCCCCAAGTCCACCTCCGAGGTCCTTGCTCAGCAGGGAGTCTGCTTCTTCCTCTCCCTCTGCCCTCTCCCCTCAAACAAATACAATCTTTATAAATAAATAAATTTTTTAAATGAGGAGGTTGAAATTCACTAGATAATCTCTCTGGTCCTCGCGCACTCAAATTGTTTGAGGGGGTCTTCCCCCACAAACCCCATGGTCGGCCTTCATCCCATATTTCTCCTTCTGCTTAACCCCATGCGTGTGCCCCGTCACCACGGAGAAACCTGCAGCCCCACAACTCATTATCTACTCTGTACAACTGATGGTTTTGTTTCTGCTGAATACCTGGGCCTGAAATAGTCTCCACATTCACTTTCCACAACCCAAAATCCTCCTCGTGTCGAGGCCAGCCTCAGTGCCACCTTTGTTTGCCCCTATCCATGGTCAGAATTCATTGTTGCTTCGTTTTTGCTCCCATAGCATTGTTTTAATGTTTATTATAGACTGCCTTTTGCCTTAGATTTTAGTTAGTGATTACATAAGTCTTTTTAAATGGTAAGTACCTTAAAGAAGGCAGGGACTGTGTTTTATCCATATCTGTAATTCCAGGACCTTGCACATGGGAGACCTTTTCTTTTTCTTTTTTTTTTTTTTTAAGATTTTATTTATTCATGAGAGACACAGAGAGTGAAAGAGAGAGAGAGAGGCAGAGACACAGGCAGAGGGAGAAGCAGGCTCCATGCAGGGAGCCCCATGTGGGGCTCGATCCCTGGACTCCAGGATCACACCCTGGGCTGAAGGCAGGTGCTCAACCCCCAAGCCACCTGGGCGTCCCATGGGAGGCCTTCAATAAATATTTCTTAAGTGAATGCTGGGGTTCGACTATAGATAGTTCACATGCAGAATCTCATTTGTTCATTCCTGGCCCACTAAACCATGGCCCCCGCCTGAAGTTAGGCCTAATTAAAAGAAGGAAAGGCAACACACTTATCGAGAAATGAGCTTTAGATGGGCCCATTTCCCACACACATACACACACACACACCTCTACCCCTCTTTCTAGGAGAAATTAGAACCTGGGAGCTGAGTCTCCAGCAAGCTGGGAGTTAGGGCTAAACTAACCAGGGCAGGAGTAGGAGTCCTGGTAATCACTGGGACCCAAGTTCTCTGCTAGACTCAGGACACTGCTCCCCAAAGCCAGGCAACAAGTCGGCTGTCTCTCCTGGCTCAGAGGGCCCTCCTTCCTCATTCCCAGGATCTTCAGGCAGCGGGCAGAGGCAACGGAGGGGCTGGGGGATGCAGGGATGCAACTTTTGGATGGGGAAAGGAAGCTCGTACTCTTTGGCACCCTTCTCCCTGGACTTCTCAGGCATCTGAGCCTTTGGGGCAGCAAAAGGAGATGGCATCCCTTGACCTAGGCCTCGCTCAAGTCTTGTACCTGCAAAAGAAACGTTGGTCAGGCCATTGCCCCATCCAGGGAGTGAGAACATCCTGGCTACTCCCCCCACTGTGCTGGGGCCTGGCCTCAACTTACCGGGAATGGTGTTCTCTAAGAGGAAGCCCAAAAGTCCTGCCAGGAAGATGGGCTCTGTGAGCAGCGAGCGCAGTAGCACATCCAAGGGGCTCCAGCCTACAGAGGGTTGGGGCCAGGCAAGAGGGGAACTCTGATCCGATGCAGGGTCAAAGAATCTATTTCTATACCTAAATCTAAATCTCAGGCTGAGAACAGATCTTTCTGAATTGTTATCTCGTCTCCCCCGGCCTTTGCCCCCCTACTCTGTATTTCCCTCATCTAGGCCCTTCCCACAAGATCCCAGCCCATCATCCTGTCTTCTGACCATCCACAGGCCCTCCAGATATATTTTGATAGTTCCAGGCTCTGGAAAGTTTGATATTAAAAGCCCCAACCATGGGGCACCTGGATGGTTCACTTGATTAAGCAGCCGACCCTCGGTTTTGGCTCAGATAATGATCTCAGGGCCCTGGGGTCAAGCCTGCTCCCAGGCTCCCAGCTTAATGCGGAGTCTGCTTGTGGACTCTCTCTCTTCCTCTCCCTTAGCCCCTCCCCCCACTAGCACCTTCTCTCTCCCTCTCTCTAAAATAAAAATAAATCGATCTTACAAATAAATATATAAATGCCCCAATCTTGCTCCCCACTTCTTACCTTCCATGCTCTAGCCTGGTTTTCTCAACCTCAATACTTACTGACATTTTGGACCAGATAGCACTTTGAGGGGGCCTGTCTTGTGCATTGTAGGATACTTAACAGCATCCTTGTACCTACTAAGTGCCAATAACAATCCCCTCCTTTTTTTGTAGCAACCAAAAATGTCTCTGGATATTTCCTGCAGGGGGAAATCCTCCTGTTGAGTGCCACTGCTATTAGCTAGGCTGCACTAACAAACTAGGGTATTTGCTGCTCCCTGGACATACCCTATGACTTCTTACATCTAGGCTGTTGTTTATGATGGCTCCCCCATCGGAAACAAGCTTCCTCTCACTAAATACGTTCAGATCTTACCATCCTTCAAACCAGCGAAATGTTACTTTCTCCGTAAAACCTAACTTGGATCATCTTAAACAGAAACTCCAGGAGCACCCCAGCTCCTTATCTGACCCTTTCCTGTTATAGCTGTACATAGCTCTTCTCTCTTTTACTAGACTGTAACCTCTGGAGGCACCTTTGTATCCCAAGGGGCTTATCTGATGCTTGATAAATATTTGCCATACGAAGGGATGAACTATTTACACCGCAGCCTAGGAAAGGGTGTGGGACCTGGAGTCCACAGAGCCTCCAAGCCCCGAAGCCTCCAGCCCCGGGTCTCCTCCTCCTCCCATCCCTCCTCCTCCCACCTGTGCTCATCAGGACCGGGGCCTCCCGAAGCCATCTTGGCAGCAGCAGGGCCATGAAGATGGAGAAGCCAACAATGAAGACATTCCGCCCAGAGTCAATGTCAGCCAGGTGGAAGCTGGAGAATCCAGTAGACAGAACCACGGCCTGGGTCACCCCAAGTACCCCACCTGTCTCGTAGGGAAGTAACCAAGGGGGTTGGGAAGGGCTGGCAGGGCAGGGAGGACTGCAGGGTGGGGCAGGTTGGGATGGAGACAGACAACTCATTTTCCAGTTACGCCAGAAGCCCACTCAAGAGGCCAAGACGTTGGGCTGGGGAAAATGATAGCTCGCTGCTATCCGTGTCAGGGGGGCTGTTCAGAAAGAGAGGGTGCCCGCCAGCCTCGAGCAACCAGCTGGGCCATCCTGGAGGGGGAGGGGAGTGCTGGTTCAGTACCAGACCCGCTGATACGTCCACTCACCAAGCACAGGCAGTGGGATGGCGGTGAGGAGCTGGGCCAGCCTCGGGGAGAGCCCAAGCCCCACGCACAGCAGCCCCGCCAAGTGTGCCACTCTCCGAGATCCCGCCTAGGGGGAGGAGACATGCTGGAAGACACAGCCACCAATTCAAACAAAACTCTTCAAAGTTTTTGCCTGGCTGGCCCATCTCATCGTTTAGATCCCAACTCAAATGGGACCCTTCCAAGGACTCTACCTGAAGGGTCCTCCTTTTCTCAACCACTATCCCACAACTACCCTGCTTTGTTTTCTTTTTTGTTTTTAAAGACTTTATTTTTAATTTTTACCCGCTTTGTTTTCTTGATAGCACCTATCACTCTGAAATTATCTTACATTTTTCCTTAAATTGTCTGCCTTTCCCTCTCTGAAGTGCCCAAGAGAGCAGGGACTTTATAAGACTTGATCTCACCAACTCCCAGCCCAGGGAACAGAAGGAATGGAATGGTGGCTTAGTGTCTTCCTCACACTCCTAGCCCCTTTCCACTTCTAGGCACTTCCCTAAATGAGATGGTTGAGGTGGCGAGTGTGACAGAGTGCAGGACGCAGGTGGCAACCAGGCGGCACGAGTGTCCCCCCATCGCCCGCATCTCCTGCTCCCCTGCCCCCACCCCCACACACATACCTGGATAAGACTCACTGTGCCCACGTTGGGGAAGCTGGATGCAGTGCCCATTGGGCTCCCCAACATCCCGGCCAGCACACTACCCAGACCCTCCAGGCTCAGCCCTCGACTGCACGCATGTGGAGGGGGCGAAGGCAATTGCAACAGCCGGCCACACAGGGCATAGCAGCCCAGGGAGCTGGTGGAGGCTGCCAAAGCCATGGAGATGCCTGCAGCCAGAGCCCTGGGTGTCAGCAAGGGCCAGGTCCACTCAGCTGGGGAGGGAGAAAGAGCTGTGTTGGGGCCAGACTCAAGGCTGGAGCACCTCCCTGCCTCCAAGGTTTTGTGCCATAGGAATTCTTGAGACCCCATTGTCTTTGAAGACAATCTCTTGCGACAAAACCAATAAACCCAGGAGAAACTCATCCCTTTACCATGGTCTACAAGGCGTCATGTCTCACCACACTCTGCCTCACTCCCTTCACTCCAGATATACTGGCCTTGTTTCAGGCCCTTTGTACTAGGTGTGTTGCTGGCTACCACAGGGCCTTTGCATGTGCTGTTCTCCCTCCTAGAACACTCTTCTCCCTGGCCTTCACTCTTTTAGCTCCTACTCATCTCTCACATCTCAGCTCAGAGATCACTTCCTCAAGAATACTTTTCCTGATCTCTCGAATACAGAGTCTCCATGATAAGCTGTCATTACACAAGGTATCTCCCCATTGTCACACTTACCACATACAATTTTACATTTACTTGGGTGACTATTAATCAGGATCTGCATTCCCCAGCAGATATAACCTTCAGGGGTATCGGTACTGTGTCATATTTATCACCACGTCCCCTATCACATGCCCAGCACAAAATCAGCACACCACAGACCTCTGTTAAATCGACGAATGAACAACTTTTGTACACAACGCCTCAAAAGCAATTTGTATATGTAGGTCACCAACTCAAATGCCTGTGGGGGGAGGTAGCACAAAGGTGTAAGTTGGGTAAGGAGTATCAACAGGGAGCGGTGGGCCTGCAGATGTCTCTTCACACCCCCAAAAAACACCCGTGGCAAGGGGCTGCCATTGCCCCCCTCAGACTGGCAATTTCTCTCCCCCGTGTGTTTTGAGAAAACACAGGATTTAATTCAGAAATGAAATTCCCTAAATCTTGAGTCCAAAGAAATGAGGATGGAGGACGAAGAACGAACCTACCTGGGTGAGGCAGCCAGACCCATGGTGCCTTGGGGGACGCAGCCAGCTCTAGAGGGATGAGGTGCAGCCCCAGAAGGGCAGAGATGATCCACACACAGGCCACCGGCACCAGTACCTGAGGGGCAAAAACTGAGGCAGGAAAGAACCCCTCCCCCAGAACCTTCCAGGCCAGCCTTTGAGGGGTAGACAGAAGCCAAAAGATAGCAGGCTGAGCGAGCATTCTATGCCATTCCTTCTCCCCTCATCTGCCCCTGGCCAGACTCTCACATACCGAGAAGAGCCGGAAGACAGGAATGGGAGTGTGGGGTGAAGAGTTTGAAGCTGGCCGCCAGGGGCACTGGGGTACCTGGCAGGAGCCCAGGTGCTGAGAACAGACCACCACGAGCAGGATAAGCCTAGGGGAGAGAAGGAGTTTTAGGAGCAAGAGGAAGCAGGCCTCCTGTGCCGGGTGATAGAGGTAAGAATGGAATAATTCGTTAAAAGGGGTCCCAGAGAAGAGAGGAAGGAGGATGTCTTGGGGGGAGGTTAGCGGGGGACAGTGTAAAAGCCAGGGAGGCCAAACGAATCCAGCCAAAATCCTGGATTCCAAATCCACAAGAGACTGGCCCTGCTCAGATGGCTGCTGAGTTGGGTAGGGCCAGCTGCTCTCCCCCCGCCCCCAGGTCCCGCACAGCCCACTGGTCACCACCCCACACCTCTCAGGACTTACGTACAGCAAGGCCAGGCCCCAGTGAGTAGAGCAGAAGAGGGCCACCTCCCTGTGGGCAGAGAACCCTGCCACCACCAGGCTGGGGGCCAGCACCAGGGGCCCACAGTGGGGGAACAAGTGGCCAGGACCCCCCAACAGCCCCAGCGTGCCCTGCAGCAGCCCAGATACCACCACAGCCCCGGACACCTGGAGGAGCCAAGAAAAAGAACAAAGAGGGAGCATACTGCTCAACGAAGTTGACTTAGACCTGGACTTCTTGATGAATTCTTGGGGGTGGGCCTCTGCCCTCGCTCCTTCCCCCAGACCATCTCAGTCCCCACCAGCTGGAAACAAGAACCGCCTCCACCCTGCCATCACCTCCAGCCCTCCTGCCTTCCATCCCCAGGCACTCACCTCTCGGAGAGAAGTGTTCCAGAGCGCCAGGCCAGGGCAGCCAGGCCCCCCACACCGGCGCAGCACAAGGGAGGCTGGGACAGGGACAAGTTGGGGGTGTGGAGAAGACAGCGGTAAGCGGGACAGAACCCCAGTGTTCTACAGTCCTAGCTGGTGCTTGGCACAGCTCCAAGCCCCCACAGCCTGGTGGTTCCCATCCCTGCCCGCTCTCGATCCGGCACCCATGTACACCCGGAGGCTCAGATTGGCACCCCACCCCACCCTCACCCCTTGCCCTGGCTCTGTGCTCACAGTTTCCAGGGGTCTGGATGGCCAGAGGTAGCTTCTGGGTCAGCACCAGAGCAGGGACAAGGAACTCTAAGGATGGAGCCTGGACAAGAGGCAGCCTGTAGGAACAGCAGCCCTGGCAGGTCTGGAAACGCAGCAGCTGAAAGGACTCCTCAGGCCTCTCCCACACTCACACGAGTACACACACACACACACACACACACACACACACACACACGTGGGACCCCGCCCCCTTCTCTTCAGGGAGTTCCCCTCACCTGCTGCCGATCCAAATTTGCAGGATGGTAGACACACCACAGGAAAAGAAGCTGGAGGCCAAGAGCTGGGCAGGGGAGGAAGAGAGCTCTCCTGGCGGGAGTCCTTGAAGCAGGAGCAGGTGGGAGGCACAGAGCAGAGAAGCCAGGACCAAGATATGCTGCAGGAGGAGGAATGGGATGGGTGGTCTTCAGGAAAAAGTGTAATTACCCCTTGCCAGAGGGCTTCTCAGGTCACACCTATCCCCCCAGAACTCTTCTTCAGCCAGCACCAACTCCTACACCTCTGCTCCTACCTGCAGAGCCAGAAGACAGCTGAGGCCCCAGGGAGGAGGCCCACACTGAGAAGCCCAAAGGTGAGAGGAGGGATTTTGAACAGCAGACTGTGGTGGCGGCAGCGGTGATGGCAGTGGTGATGACGACAACGGCAGAGGAGCCAGGGCATCCTGCAGGTCCATGGATCGGAGTTGGATAGGATGGTGGGGTGATCGGCTCATGCAGCCCTGCTCTCTTCTTGTCTTGGCTGTCCTGGGCCAGAGCTAAGTAGAGAGTGTAAGAGGTCAGAGTTTGGATGAAGTTAGCTGCTTGGTGTGGGGAGGGGGTAGAGGTGTCAGTGAAGCGGAGCGAAGGGGTGAGGGATTTGGGGCTGGACAGGCCCTTTCACCTTTGCCCAGCTCTTGTGCAAATTCCATCACCCATTAACTGTGGAACCACATTCTAGACCCCTCCCCCCAAGAATCTCCATCTAGATCCCCTGTTCTACGCTCTGCAACGCGGAGAGGAGGGGTTGGGAGAAGACGTATCAAAGATCCTGGGGAAGTTTTACAGTGTTCCCTCCTCACCACCAGCAACTGGAAAGATCAGTGTTACACCAGTTTTCAGCCTTTTCGGAGTCCAGCCCCCAGGACTCCGCAGGAAGGAAATGCATGGGTAACATCCATACGTGGCACGTGGCAACAGTGACCATAACTCCGTGTAATATCCTCACCATAACAGAAAGGAGAAACAAAGGTGCTTGATAACAAGTATCTCATATGTGAAAGCTTGGGCCCAGCTAAACAAGGAAACAATGTAATGCACTGCCAGCCCGCATGTCGCATCACCGTGGATGTGGTGTCTACAATGCCCAATGATACTGGTGCTTTCCTGGTGACTCACGTGCCACAAGCCACGCTGCCATTGGTGACCTGATGTTCCAAAATAACAAGCAAGTTCTTGGCAAAGTGCTGAACCAAGCAAAGTCCAGTTTTAATTTACACGTAGGTACATTCTTGGCAAACAGTCTTTTTCAAAATGTGCAAACTATCTCGTGTTTACGTGCTAAAAAGTTCTAGGTTCACATAAACAGGCTTTTCATATACATGATGTCCAGTGGGTCATTCAAGAGTTGCCTTGGGAATTCTTCATAATAAGGGAAGAGTCTCAAGCAGTTCAGGTTGCCTAGCATCCTGCACATAACAGCTAAACGCCAGCAGCATCCCTTCACATTTTTGCCTCAAAAAATGCCTTGTAAGTTACCAGAATGCCCCCTAGGGGGCAGTACTACCTGTCCCAAATGCCCTCAGTCCAGGTGCCAGAAGGGTTATCCTTCCTCCAATGATAATTCAGCTTTGGACTCCTCTTAACACTACCCATTATTACCATGTAATAAAAAACTTCCAGGAGACTGGAAGTCAGGGTAGAGAGAGGATGCTGATCTTGGCCTCTAAGGATCCACAAGGACAGGGCCCACCTCAGGCATCCCATAGGACCCAAGTCAAGCAACACCAGGGGCCCCAGGGTGCTGGAAGCAGGGATGAGGGGACGTTGGAAATGGAAGCCTGTAACCATTAAACAATACAGAAGTTTTTTTTTTTTCTAATTTGTTTTAGAAAGAGACAGAGAGACTGTGCATGTACATGCATGCTAGAACAGAGGATGGGCAGAGGGGGAGGGAGAGACTCTCAATCCGACTCCTCGCTGAGCATGGAGCCCAATGCAGGGCTCGATCTCAGGACCCTGAAATCATGACCCGACCCGAAACCAAAAGTTGAACGCCCAACCCACTGACCACCTAGGCGCCCCTCAAACAACAGGAAGTTCTAAAATGGGGCCCTGAGAGAATGAGTTGCAAGATAATGGGCTCAGGAAGTATAAAGGCTTAGAACACAGAGACGAGGGGGAAATTCTGCTAGGGCTGCCGCAGAAGAAAAAAATCCAGGCCGTGCAACTGAAACTGTTTATTGAAACCTCAGTTCTACAAAAGTGTGAAAAACCCAGATACAAAGCAGTGGCCACAGAGGCCTGTGAAGAGAACACCCAGGAGAAGAACCAGGGGAAGAGGGGAAGCCCAGGAGCAAAGTACTAAGAAGAGGTTGGAAGACAAAAGGGAAAGGCCGAAGGTCCCAGCAGTCCCTGGCTCCTTGAGGCTACATCTGAGGGATGGGTGTGGAGAGGGTTCCCCACCTCACCCAGCCTTCCCCCGGCAGATCCACCTTGGCCCTATCAGTCCCTGACTCTCCTGCTTCAGGGACATCACACAGGCCCCCAGTCAACTTTTCCTCCCTCCCTCACCCCACTTTTCCCCTTCCATCCTTAAAAGCCAAAGTTTAGAACCGAGGGATGTAGAGAGACATGGAATCTTCTTGGTCTGGCTGTGACAAGGCCCTGGTCGTGACATGGCCCTGGTCACCAAGCTGCAGCCTTCCCTGGTATCATCACTGCCCTGGCCAAGCAGCCAGCCACTGAGAGTGAGTGACCTTCAGTCCTTTGGCCCCACAGCCCCTTAAGCTCCCTCGCCTAGGAGGACAGGGACCAGCCAAGGACCCAGAGAGGTAGAGAGGATCTAAATCAAGCTTTGCCCCTCCAGGTTCTCAGGGACTCCCAGATCCTCTTAGTGTGTTCCTCAGAGGCCCGCCTAGCCTGGGAAAATGAAAGACTTGAGACGGGCTAGCTCCATGACACTGAAAAGGGAACACTGCTGGGGCTGGGGGAGCAGAGGGGGCATTGGGCTCCAGGGCCAGGGGGGAGCCAGGTTACGGGAGTGGTACCCAGGGTTGGGGGGCCCAGTGGGGACTGTATGGTTGGAGTGGTGGCAGGCGTGGCAGCTTGGGGTTTCTCTCTGGAGCTTCTGGCAGAGGGGACAGTTATGGAGCAGAGTGGGAGGGGCAGGAGGGTCTGGGGGAGGCAATGGTGGAGGTGTCAGTGAAGCCAGAAGACTGCCCCAGAGTGAACGCAGCCCTGTGTCGCCTTCTAGGCAGCTGGAGACATTAACAGGACGCGGCAGGCACTGTGGCACAGAAGAAGGTAGGCAGGGTTCCAAGAGGCACCTGGAGACCAGTCCAAGGTCGGGGGGGCCTGGGGAGGGGCTGCAGGACAGCCCCAAGGACTGATGAATTACGGCCACCGACGCCACCGCCAGGGCCACACTGCTCACATATGCCATAGCCAACAGGCAGGACAGCTGCAAGAGAGAATGTAAGAAAAGTCAGTTCCCAAACACCCTTCCCCTAAAATCTGCTTCTGTCTTCAACCCACTCACTCCTTGTCTGAAAGCTTGTGCTCAAGTCAGAGCTGTCACTGCCTAGTCTCAAACCCCATCTCCCAAGACCTGCAGCACTTGCCCATCCCGCACCTACAGAGCAGTCAGCCGGCTCCAGGCCCCTCGCCTTCGCAGCCGTCCTCACCTTTGCCAGGCGCTGGCAGAGGGAGCCCAGGGCCAACTGCCAGGCCGGCTGCTCCAGCAGCACACACAGGTCTGTGTAGGTATACCAGCCCCGCCGCCGTCCCTGCTGCTCAGCCACACTGTTGGCAGGGGAGAAAGACAAGGGGCGTCTGCAGCTCTTCTGCAGCTGGCCCAGTGGCACCCTCTTTCCCCTGGGGGCCCACCGGGACACACTGGGGAACTTGTTACATGTACAGATTCCTAGACTACCTGTTCATCCAGAAACTGAGAGTGAAACTGAGATCTGTGTTTTAAAGGAGCTTCTCCCGCCCTTCCAAAGGTGATTACAAAGACGGCAGACAGGTTTAGGAGCCATTATCTTGGGCAATTTTCTTTCCTCTCTCTTCCCTCCCCCCAGTGACACAGACCCTTATTTCTGTCTCCTTCTTACGATTTAGGGCTAAGCCCCCAAATCCCTTGAGCCTCTCTCCCCAACTCTAGAACCTACCAGCTCTCCAGCCAGCTCAGCACCTCAAAGATCTCCCGAGGATCAGTATAGAGACGCCAATCCTGTGGGCAGGAAAACAAGGGCGCCAGACCAAACTCAGATACGAGCCACAGTCACTGAATAACCAGGACCATGGCACCAACTACAACCACCACTCCGGCAGATACTTACTCGGCACTTCCTACATGCAGATACTTGTTTCGAGAGCTTTTACATATTAACTCATTTAACACCATGTTATTTTGTTTCATAGTACACCCCTCAGTTAAAGGCAGAGATTGAAAATAATCCTAAGAACAGTTCATGCCCATAGGAAGCTCAGGGTTGTGAGGGAGAGAAAGTCTGGAGGCAAATATTCAGAATCCAGTGAGATAAGCTCTGACTCAGATTGTAACATGTAGGGCCTGAAGGAAGGGGTGGGGGATACTTCATTTCTGGCCTCACCATGCCAGGAACCTCCAAAGGCTGTGGTTGGTCCAGAAGGGCTGGGAAGGGAAGCCACTAATAAGACACAAGGAAAAGAGGCAAAAAGAGAAACAAAGAAACTACAGAGCACTACCAGAAAAGGAAAAAAAGAAAGGAACATAACGAGAGCTCAGAGAAGCTGAGTGAGACAGAACAGCTACTCACCATGGCACTCAGGAAGCCACGCTCCAGGGCGTTGAGAGTGGGCACGGCCACGCCCCCTGCCGCTCCCCATTCATCGTTGAAGACCTCCTCCTCCTCCCCTTCATCATAGAGGTACTTACTGGCCACCATCTACAGAGAAGCCAGAAGCGGTGTCACAGGAGCTCAGGGCCAGCCTCTGAGGGAGGGAGATGGAGGGGAGGGGGCGTCTTACCATGGAGATCAGGAACAAGTCAGAGGATGACACGTGCTGTAGGTAGCCTGGGTTTCGATGCCGGAGCCGCTCAATGTACACCAGGGCAAGCATCATAGCACATGGGGAGATGCACGCCTCCCTGGGTGGCAGAAAGGATCTCTAATTAACCCCAAGGGTCTTTCAGCCCTTACCACTCTTACAACGCTCATCCCTGTGCCTTTACACCTTTGCTTTACAGATAAACACTTCCCTTTCTCTGGGGCCCAAACACTCTCTTGTCCTGCCGGCCTCAATTCCAGGCTCACCTGGACACATGAGCTACGTATTTCTTCTGGAGTCGACGAATAGGGCTGGGGGCTGCCTTCTGGAGCAGTTCCACAGCAATGTCTGCAGGAGGCAAAAAGGCAGGCAGATAGGCAAGCAACTCCTCCCTTACCACCTCACCCCCACGCACACCTAGTTCCCACTGCTATCAGCAGAAGAGTCGGATCAGTATAATCTGAGGCCTTAGGGACAGAACCACAGTAAAACAAAACAAATTCTCCCATCCTGAGACAAAAAGCCCATTCCACATTTGACTTTCAGCTTCTTCCAGCAGGAAGGGCTTATTTGCAGGTCACCTGAAATTACCCAGATTTGTCTTTCATCCCACCCATCTGAGAAAATAAACACACCTTGTAAATTTGGGATACATGTGTTACGTTGCCCATTTACAAATCAAGAGCGATACAAATTCGTAAGACAGTGATGTATTTTACTCATCTGAACTAAAAAAAAAATTGTGAAAGGGAAACCCACTCCTTGTACCAGGTATTGATAAGTTAGCTATGAGCAGACAACACAGCTCGTGGGGTGTACACCCAGTCACTCTGGTGGCCTCTGACAGCCCCACCTTCATGCTTCTCTCTAACCACACAACACTAACCTGCCACGGGGCTGGAGAGCTCCTCCAAGCTGCAGTCAGCTTCCCAGTCCCAGCCATAGTAGAGTCTCCTTCGGATCCGAGCACTCAGTTTCTGGTGTCCTGGGAGGAACTGAAACGGCAGGTGGTGGCCGGTGAAGGCCAGGGAAGGAAGGCTACGGTGGAGATCCTGGCTCCGGGTGGGAGTGGGGAGTGGGGTGCGGGGCGGCAGGCTCAGCTCACTGCTAGGAGGCCCGTGCCCCCACCCCGCCCGGTTCTCGGGAGTATTGGCCAACGGCGGCCTACCTAGGGGGTGGGGGGAGATCCTGCACCACGGGCTCGCCCCCGGGGAGGTCCTCCCGAGACAACCCTACCCCGTTCCTCTACCCCTGGGCCCAAGGCGCCAGGGCCTCGGGTAGGCATGGCTCGAGGGGCTCGCGCTCGGCTTGCAGACCCGGCCGGCAGGCAGGCGCGCTGGCGCCCGCGCTCGGCCGACGGGAGCGCCCGGGGAGGCCACCGAGGGGGCGGGCCGCGCTCTCACCGTGAAGTCCTGGAAGCCGGTGAGGCAGAAGGTGCCTTCTTCGTCCCGCAGGAGCCCGGCCAGGTCCATCGCGCCGCCACCTGCCGCCCTGCGAACGTGGAAGGGAACGCGCGCGTGTCCGGGAGCCGCGGAGCCCTCGCCCGCCCGCGCCCTCCCCAGCGCAGCCCCGGGGCCTCGGCTCCTCGCGCCGGCGGCGGCAGGCGGGGCCGGGCTGGCGGGCGCCTCTTCCTGTTCCGCCCCGGGCGGGGCTCCGGGCTCGGCGATCCGGGCCCCGGCGCGGGGCGCGGGGTGCGGGGTGCGGGCCTCGGGGCCGGGGCGCTCACCTCACCCAGCGCCGGCCGCCCCCCCCCGCCGCCCCGAGCGCGGCGAGCCCTCGCCTGGGCGATGGGGACAGCCCCGGGGGCCACGCCTCGCGGGGGGTGACCGCGCCGGCCGCCTTCTGTACCGACGCAGACGTTCAAGCCGCTGAAAAGCGAGATGCGCGACAACGAATTGCCGCCAAATGTTTTCTAGTCTGTGTGTTCGAAGCCGCACCTAACGTGCCTGGACAACACTTTTGGAAAGAACATACAGAGACGCTTCACAGCGCGTGCCCCGGGGTCGAGGGGGCGGAGGAAAAAACTTACGTCTCGCCGTATCCCTCCTTGTCCGGAGTTTGCTACGTACAAGCAGGTGTTTTGTGGGGTCGCTGCAGAAATCAGGGATCACGAGGGACTCTGGAGCCTCAGTAAACACCATGAACACGCGCCCCCAGAGCAAACAGCTCAACAGGATTCTATTTTTAGACTCACCCCGCGACCCCAACCTCCTGTTTGAGCGAGGGACTGGGAAGAGCTCCGAGAGGCGCTGGCAGCAGTTTACGGAAAGGGACGGGGAGGAAACTGCTCTTCAGCCTCGGTGAGGCTGTTTGAGTCGCTCGGGTCACGCGCCCGTGTTTGTTTACCCGCTGAGGGGAGGGACCTGGGAGGACCAGAAAGTCAGGGGCTGAGTAACAGGGCGGCGGCCGCAGCAGGTCCCACCCGCGACCCCGGGCATCGGGAAGCCGACTTGCTGCCCCTTCGGCCCGCAGCGCACCGGGAACGCCGGGCCAGTCACGGGCCCCCCAGCCGCCCTGCCCGTACAGGGCGGAGAAATCGGGCGGGCGTGAGGCCTCGCGGCCCCTTCGGGCCGGAAGGGCAGAGCAGCGCCGCGGCCCCAGCGCCGACGCGACTCCAGCAGCTGCAGCACGAACCTGCGCAGGAGCAGGGGGGCCCGCAGCCGCCTGCGCGCAGGCGCGGGCCGCGCTCTCCCGGCGGTTACGGCGCGTCACGTGACGGGCTCGTCGTTCCGCCGTCACGTGACGGGCCTCGGCGGCCCGGGCTGCGCTCTCCGCGGCGTGCGCCCCCTTCCGCCTGACGCGCCCCCGGCGGCGGCCGCGCAGCCCTGGCTCCTCGCGAGCTCGGGCGGCGGCTGCGACGGGGCCATGGCGAGCGGCGGCGGCGGCGGCGGCGGGAGCACCGGCGCGGGGGGCGGCCCGGGGCTGGGCCTGAGCCTCGGGCTGGGCCTGGGTCTGAGCCTGGGCATGGGGGAGGCCAGCGGCGAGGCGGAGGAGGAGGCGGCCACGGCCGAGGCGGTGGGACGCCTGGCCACGACGCTGTGGCTGCGGCTCCGCGGCTGGGAGGCGGTGCTGGCGGCGGCGCAGCGGCTGCTGGTGTGGGAGAAGCCGCTGCACAGCCTGGTCACGGCGGCCGCGCTCAACGGCCTCTTCTGGTAACCGCCGCGGAGGAGGCGGAGGGGGCGGGGCCGGGCCGCGGGGGCGCGCGGGGGGCGGGGGCGCGGGAGCCCCGGGAGCCCCGTGTCCGTGCCCGGGCTTGCCGCTCGCCGCGGGGAAGCTCCCCCGTCGGGGTTGCCCATCCCTCTCTCTGGGGTCTCGAGTTAGGCCCGGAGCTTCCCGTTCCCCCATCAGTGGGCGCTTTTCCGCCTTTCGCGGTGGATGCGGGAGGCTCAGCCGCTCAGCGCCGCGGTGCCCGTCTCTCCCGAAGGTTGCTCTCTTCGTCGTCCCTCCGGCCTTTCTTCCTACTCAGCGTCTCACTTTTGGCCTATTTTCTGCTGGATCTCTGGCAGCCTCGCTTCTTCCCGGACCTCTCGGGTGAGTGTTAACGTCGCCCACCAAGCCGTGTCTTGCACTTGCCCCGTGCCCGACCCCGCCGGGTGGGTTGACTGGGGAGGAGGGCGAACGTGCGGCGGGCCGCCAGCGTCCAGGCACCACCACTTCTCCAGCTCAAAATCCGTGTTACCGTGAGTGTAGTAAACAGCGTGGGCTCTACGGCCACATTGCCCGGGTTCCATTCGCCGTGCCTGTGACCTTGTAATAGCGACTCAATTTGTGTTTGCCTCGGTTTTCTCTTCTATGAAACGAGGGTAATAAAATGTACTTAGTCAAGAGGGGAGGACTGAGCGAGCTCATAGGTGTTACGTGCTTATGATAGAGTTCCGCATATTAGAGGAATCATGGCAATGTTAGGTTCTTTTGTTATTGGTGTTATTAAATAGGTATTTTTGGAGCAGTTAGATGTCAGGCTGTGTGAGCTGCTTGGGATGTAAACACGAGTAAAGTGTTTGAAAAGAGTGAAGTTTAGGGGCCCTTGGGTGGCTCAGTCGGTTCAGCATCTGCCATCAGCTCAGGTCATGATCTCTGGGTCCTGGGATCAAGCCCCTCATCCTGCTCCCTGCTCAGCAAGGAGTCTGTTCTGTTTCTTCCTCTTCCCCTACTGCTCCTGTTGCATCTTTCTCTTTTAAATAAATCTTAGAGCATGAGAGACACGCAGAGAGAGAGAGAGAGAGAGAGAGAGGCAGAGACACAGGCAGCGGGAGAAGCAGGCTCCATGCAGGAGCCCGATGTGAGACTTGATTCTGGGTCTCCAGGGTCACACCCTGAGCTGAAGACAGACACTTAACCACTGAGCCACCTGGGCATCCCAATAGAGAAGTTTGGAGCACTTGGCTGGCTCAGTTAGTAGAGCATGTGACTCTTGATCTTGGGATTGTAAGTTCAAGCCCCACGTTGGGTGTAAAGATTACATAAAAATAATTTTAAAGAAAAAGAAGAGTGAGGTTTAAAGGAGTCAGGCATACAAATGCAAGCCATAATAACAATGTAATTCTTCTTGCATTTGGCATCTGAATAAAGTGCCCTGGGAATGCAGAGGTGGGGCAGTTATTCCTGCCCTGGGACATGTCTCCACTCAATAATTTTCCCCTCCTCTCTTTATAGCATCATCCCCAGAGGAGCCACACTCTGACAGGTGAGTGCAGGTCATCTCTTGAAGACAAATACCCCAGACCCTATCTTGCTTTGGTGCCAGTGTCACCACATTGCAGGGTGACACTACAGCACAGACCCCAGCATAGCAAATGGACTGGCAACAAGTTTGGTCCTGGGTTCCTGTTTAGGTGTTTGGGTGCCTGCTCCTTTTGGGGCAGAGGGTTGGAAACTCTGGGCTTTGCTTCCCGAGACCAGGCCAGCCTCCCTTTGGGAAGTGGGGTTGTCCACATGTTTAGACTGAAGATCTCCTTGGCATTCTCAGAGGGTTATGAGTGCCTAGGAAGCTGGTGTCTGAGGCTTCCAGGGGTCATGTCCTGTCTCCCCAGTGAGGGTGCGGGGTCAGGCGCCCGGCCGCACCTGCTGAGTGTGCCCGAGTTGTGCAGATACCTGGCTGAGAGCTGGCTCACCTTCCAGATTCACCTGCAGGAGCTGCTGCAGTACAAGAGGCAGAATCCAGCTCAGGTAACCTCCATGTCATAAAACAGTTTTCTGTGCTGTGGGGAAACAGAGGGGGTGTGGCAGATGGGGAGGAGGAACATGAAATCCCTGGATGGACACTGAAGGAAGAGGGCTGGTGCCTTTTAAGGCAACATTCACAGGTAGTGTCCTGGTACAGGAGTAGTCTCATTTCAGGAATAATGTGTTTGATGTTCTCGTGCTGCTGCTTGTTAAGGCAGAGGCAGCTTGGATTATAGTTGTTTGGTGAGGTCTGGGGTAAACTTCTTGAATTGGTGGTCTTGGACATCCTCTTAACTAGAGTGGGTCACCACATCCCTAGAAGACATCCTTACCCCTGCTCCTGCCAGCTGAGCAGCAGTGTCTTGCCCAGGTGAATGGGGCGTATGCCTTTTAGCCTTGCTTCTCTCTGCAGTTTTGTGCTCGAGTTTGTTCTGGCTGTGCTGTGCTGGCTGTGCTGGGACACTACGTTCCGGGGATTATGATTTCCTACATTGTCTGTGAGTAGGGTTCAATCTCTGTCCTTCCCGAAGGCCCTTCTTTCTCTTTTACTGCACTGGATTAAAGGGACTGACTGACTCTAAGGGAGGGTGGTGCGTGCGCTCTCTCTTTCTCTCTTCCTCTCTGGTTGTCCATTCACGGAGATCTCCAGGGGATGCTGGAGAATTAGTAACAGCGGAAGAGTCACCTGGGGAGGAGAGTAGGAGATGTGGAGGGAGGAGGTTGGTACAGCCTCCAGAAAGCCTTCAGTCTTTTCTGTTTAGGAACTGGTTAAATGGGGGCCCTTAGGAAATAGGCACAGGGAGCTCTGAGTGAACTCTCTAACCCCTAGTGCTGAGTATCCTGTTGTGGCCCCTGGTGGTTTATCATGAGCTGATCCAGAGGATGTACACTCGCCTGGAGCCCCTGCTCATGCAGCTGGACTACAGCATGAAAGCAGAAGCTGATGCCCTGCATCACAAACATGACAAGAAGAGTAAGGGGCTCCTGTACCCAAGAGGGGATCCTGGGGGAGGGCATTGGTTTACGGCTCATGAAGTGCCTTGGAACTTCCTTTCCAGTTCCTTGGCCACGTCTGTCCTCCACCACGGTCTCTACTTGGTCACTACTCTGCTATTATTTCTCTAGAGCGGCAGGGGAAGAATGCACCCCCCGGAGGTGATGAGCCACTGGCAGAGACCGAGAGTGAAAGTGAAGCAGAACTGGCTGGCTTCTCCCCGGTGGTGAGGTCCAAGGGAGATGGGATGTCAAGTAGAACGCTGGAGGAGCATCCATTTCAGAGCAGCCACCTCCCAAGGGACTGGGAGTCAGTGGGGGGTATTTTTGAATAATTGGATTTCTTCTCACCTGTTGTGTTATCTGGGTTCTCCTGCAGGTGGATGTGAAGAAAACAGCCTTGGCTTTGGCCATTACAGACTCAGAGCTGTCAGATGAGGAGGCTTCTATCTTGGAGAGTGGTGGCTTCTCTGTGTCCCGGGCCACGACTCCACAACTAACTGATGTCTCCGAGGGTATGAGAAGCCTTTTGCCCTTCCAATCTTCTTGTTTCCTGTTGTGGATGTTGGCTGTGCTCTTTGGCTGTCACCCCCGTAAATATTTCCTCTGGGAACTGATCCTCTAATTCGACTTCAAGCTCCTGAAAGACCTTAAAACCTGAGGCTGGTCCAGTATTCCATGTCCTGAGTTCTCATCCTTGAACTGAGTGCCTGTTGTGATGGTTCAGAACAGCAGGCCCATCCACCCATTCCTGACAGATGTTTGTTTCCTGCACAGATTTGGACCAGCAGAGCCTGCCAAGTGAGCCAGAGGAGGCCCTGAGTCGGGAGCTGGGAGAAGGAGAGGAGACCGAGCCGGCCCCCCCCGAAGACCTGCTGGGCCCCCCTCAGGCCCTCTCAAGGCAAGACCTAGACTCGGAAGAGGAGGAGGAAGATGTGGTAGCCAAGGAAACCTTGCTTCGGCTCTCGTCCCCCCTTCACTTTGTGAACACGCACTTCAATGGGGCGGGCTCTCCCACAGATGGAGTGCAGCTGTCCCCGGGAGGACCAGTGGAGACACTGAGCCCAGAGGCAGTGAGTGGTGACCTCACCACTGCACCGAGCACCCTGTCACCCCTACTTTGCCTTGCTGAGAGTGACCCAGCCCCCTCCCCCTCCCCCTCCATGCTCCCCCCTCTCCCCCAAGACTTGCCCCAGCCCCTGCCTGCCCCCGAGGAAGAAGAGGCACTCACCACGGAGGACTTCGAATTGCTGGATCAGGGGGAGCTGGAACAGCTGAATGCCGAGCTGGGGTTGGGGCCAGAGACATCCTCAGAGTCCCCCGATGCCCCACCCCCTCCATCCCTGGGGCCCGACACCCTGTCTCTGGTACAGTCAGACCAGGAGGCTCAGGCCGTGGCAGAGCCATGAGCCACGGGGGAAGGAGTTGCAGGCACAGTAGGGTTTCCTGGCTAGGGGCATCCCTGGTTCCTCTTCCCTGCTCTAGGGAGAGGGCATGTGTGGGGAAGCTGGCTGTCAGATGGGAGCCCATCCACCCTCCGCCTGCCTGCCTGCCTGCCTGCCTGCTGTCCCAGGCCTGGTACAGTGCCCATGCCTGGGATTGGTTTTAAGTTTGTAAATAATTTTACACTTGGGTTAGTGGATGTGAACAGGGCTAAGGGAAGTCCTTCCCACCCTGCACTTGCCTCCCTGCCTCATCTCTCTTCTCATTCCACTATGCCTCAAGCCCTGGTGGTCTGGCCCTTTCTATTTTCCTCCTATCCTCAGGGACCTGTGCTGCTCTGTCCTCGTGTCCCACTGGTGGTTTAGTTTGGGCACTTTATCCTTTTCCTCTCCTGTCCCATGTCCCTCTCTGCTTTATTTCCTGGCTGTGTCCTGTCCTTTGCAGCTCACTCTGCACTCTTTGCCAGCTCCTCCTTCCCAGCAGGCTGTGGCTAAGCTTCAAGGAGGCTCTTGTCTGGGTGGTACAGACTAAACCTGGAGTGGTAGGTCAGGCCAGTGGTTATGCGCTTAGGTCACTGTAGCTCACAAAAACTCCACTGCACCCTTGCCCTACTTCATCCCAACCTTCCCTGAGAAGGGAGGAGAGTGGGAATCCCACAGCACGTGCACCAGCACTGCATTAGTGAGCAGCAGCTCCATCCTGTTGGGATGAAGGGCTTTCTTACTATCCTAGGAAGGTTTAAAGAGACTGCCCTCTAGGGGCCATGGATGTTCCCAGTGTGGTGGGACCCCCGCTACTAGGGTCAGGACGTGGACAGTAACATCTGTGCAAGTGTTGACTGGAAAAATAAAGTGTTGATTGGCTAGAACTGCTGCCGCCTGCCTGCCTGCCTCACTGCCAGCTGCCTCCCACACTGCTCTGTTCCCTCCTCGCCCCCCTGTCCCCAGTCTTGCTCCTGGCTATTTATATTTACTGTGGTGCAAAACTAGGCCAGAAGCAAGGATTACCCTAACAGCCCTAACTTGCCCTTAGTCATCTTCCCTGACAGCGTGATATGTTTAGTGAGATTTAGCATGTGTGAATAAAGTGTATGCAGGAGGAAATTGCCTCGTCTTCCCAATCAGTAGAAATTGAGGACCGTAACTGTTGTTTACTATGTCGCCTACAACCTTAATGTCTTCAGAAGTCCTTACCAATCCACGCTAACAGCACGTTCAGCCATGGCTTCTGTATCCTGGGGACCCAAACAAGGAGGACTTCATGCCCATGTCAGAACTGTTTTGAGGCCAAAGTACACTAAAGAAATAGTATCTAACACATTGAAAGCATAGTATGTGCTCAGCAGTCTTCTGAGTAATTTATGTCTACTTTTTAAAAAAAGAGTGTGTGTGAGCAGGGGTGGGGGGAGCAGAGGGAAAGGGAGGGGGAAAGAATCTCAGGCCCACTGCACCAAGGCGCGGCCCTCCACTCGGGAGTCCATCTCCTGAGCCTGAGTTCATGACCTGAGCTGAAACCCAAGAGCCAGAGCCACCCAGGGGCCCCAGTGATTTATATTTATTAACTCACTTTTTCCCTCATAATCCTGAGATACTCCATTTTACATATCAGTTAACTTTTTTGAAGCTCACAGTCCTAGTGAATGACTCCAGTGATCGCACTGGAACAGAAAGCCCCTGTCCATTAAAAGGGTACACATGGGGAGATGCCCAAGGACACGGGAACTATAGAGAACCAATCTAGTATCTCAGCTTCACGGAGTGGACTCATAGTGGTCCTGCTCTTTGCGGGGAAGAACAACACTAGAGAAAGCCCTGACCGGAGCAGGTGGCCTCTTGATGAGTTCACATCCTCTGCCTTCAGTGGGAGGGACCTGATTGTGATGCTACCTGACTTCTTGGAGTTGACTCCTATGCTATGTCTCTCCACAGAGTGTGAGAATATCTTCCCTTCTATTTATTTCACCCTCTCCCGAGACACCATCTTTTAGAGTTGGGGCCATCCTCTGCCTCCAAAGGAACATGAACTTTTAATCATCTAGAGGTCTCAGAAGGGAATAGGAAAAGGTTTTAATCAACAAACGGGAAGTTTGGGATCCCTGGGTGGCGCAGCGGTTTGGCGCCCGCCTTTGGCCCAGGGCGCGATCCTGGAGACCCGGGATCGAATCCCACATCAGGCTCCCGGTGCATGGAGCCTGCTTCTCCCTCTGCCTGTGTCTCTGCCTCTCTCTCTCTCTCTCTGTATGACTATCATAAATAAATAAATAAAAATTTAAAAAAAAAAAAAAAACGGGAAGTTCAAGAAAAATAGAATCAACTAATCAGAACTTCAATGGCTGCCCTACGTCTCACCTTTAATCCGTTTCCTTAAACTTACAGTCTGAAGATGGAGCTAGAAGCTTTAGTTAGATCAAAACCTTCGCCACAGATTTGGAGTTCAATGAGGGTCAGTTGTTGACATTCACCTTGATCTGATGGTTGCTCCATGTTAATCTAGTTTTTTGGTTGTCCTGGCTAGAGACAAGAAAGCTTTCCCTGTGAGTGAAAGAAAAGTGAGCAGAAATATGAAACCTACAATTTAGGCTAAACAAAAATCACCTGTAGAGTAGAGTACAGGCGGGGGCAGGAAGAGCGGGTTACGTTTACATTGGAGGGAAGGGCAGTGCGCTCTAGTCAACTACATACTCCCAACAGCTCATAGTGTAAGGTGACTGGTTATAAACTAAATTTTAGGCTATATTACTGGAAATAGTCTCCAAATCTAGGAAGTTAATACCTGTATATAGTGTACTGCCAGGAGATGACTTGCTTTGCTCATGAACAAGTTGACAAATTGCAGTGTTCCCAGGAAAGGATCGCCAGAGATGAACTCTGAACATAGGGTCTTACGGGGAACTATGGAGGGAACAGAGAAGCTTCCAAGAAGAGAGAGCGGAGTTGAGCTACATTAGCTGCCTTCAGACTTTGAAGGGTGCCCTGTAGGACTTCAGAGGGCAGAAACGAAGCCTTCAAGAAGAATTTGATCAATAATAGTGCTAGGCAGATTTTTTTTTTCTGGTCAAGGGATATTGCAGAACAGAGTATATGTAAATGATCTCTCAAAATACAATAATCAAGGATTAATAGGCCAAGAATTGTTCATTCCATCATGAAAGGACAATATATAATCACATGGCTTTGCTTTTAATGGCTGACTTCAGCTTCCTTGGACTTCTTCCTCCTGCTCCCTTAAATGTTGCTGGTCAATGAGTGTCACTGGCTCATTTTGCTTCTCACTGCCTGGGCAATTTCACATGTTCCCCTGCTTCATTTCCACTCACGTGATGATGGCTTCTACATCTTAGCTCAACTCTTTGCCCAGAACTTCCAACTAGGCATCTCCACTTGAACATCCCATAGGTACTTTCCACTCTGCACGCCACCCCCCACCTCCCCTAAACAGACTTTTTCTGTATTTTCCATCTTGCTTGCTGGCACCACCAACTATGAAGGCCCACTTCTCTCCCTCATCCCACACCCAATCACAGCTGGTGCTAACTTGATGTCCTAATTATTCCTTGATTCTGTCACATGTGTCACAGCCCTGATTCACATCCTCCTCATCTCTTACCCGACATACTATGACAGTTTCCCTGTCTACACTCTTGTCCCTCACTGAAATTCATGCCCCCAAATGTCACTAGATTATTTTAAAATACAAATTTGATGACCTTTCTGCAGTAAAGATTTTATTTATTTATTCATGAGAGAGAGAGAGAGGCAGAGAGGCAGAGACAGGTAGAGGGAGAAGCACGCTCCATGCAGGGAGCCTGACATGGGACTCATCTCGAGTCTCCAGGACACGCCCTGGGCTGGAGGTGGCGCTAACCAGCTGAGCCACCGGGGCTGCCCTCTACCGTTTAATATTGATCAAAGGCTCTCCTACAAACTTTCATCAAGCTCCCTGATAATGGTTGAAAAGCCTCTGACATCTGCCCCTGCCTGTCTTGACTTTTTTATTTTATTTATTTTTTTTATTTTGGTGGTGAAACAAGAATGTAATTTATTTCAGCGAGGCCTGAAAATTGAGTATGCCCTGTCTTGCTTTTACACTACTTCAAACAGCTTGTCCTTCCCTCTGCTTGGCTACTCTGCCCTCACCCACCCCTGACCTTCACACAAACACACACCCTATCCCTCTGTTTGGCAAACATTTCATTTGTCTTTTAACATGTACTTTAGGCCATACTCCATCTACAAAGACTACCCTGATGTCTCAGGTCACCTGCCCCCATATCAGACTTGCTCTTCTACTGTTCCCTCAGTGTACTTCTATTTTTTCTACATATCACTTAGGAGCTTCATTCTCTCTATACAAGTGTGGTATAGGAGACATAGATGTATGTGTATATGTGTACCTTGCACTGTAATGCTTATTCTTGAAAGTAAGGACTATGTTCTAGCCATCTGGATATTCCCAGAGCCCAGCACAGTGCCTGGCACATAGTAGATACTCAATAAACATATGTTAAGCTAAACTAAATGGTGTTTGAACTTTTGAAGCAGCCAACAGAAATAGATTTTGGTGATTGGTACATGCCTATTGAGAGTAGATATCTTGCCTTTGTTATTTTTTAGAGCGGATGGTAGCTAAATTAAGGTAATCTGCATATAGGCTTATGAACTCTTTGTTCCTGGACTAGGCCAAAGGCAGTGAAAATGATCTAGATTTGGAGGAGGTTCATATTTGTTGGTTTTGGAGCTAAAGGCTTTTCTGAGTTTAAAGCAAGATTACCCAACTGGCTTGATCTTCTGCGATTATATAGAAGTATCATATTATTTCAAAAACAATCTTGACCAAACTATTTAGACACAGCTAAATAGTTTGATCAAAAATCCAATTAGATGTATCAGTGCTTGTTTGAAAAAAATGTGATTCTGCAGAAATGGGATAAGGTTACAAGAAATCTCACTTTTTCTTTTTAAGTATGAAAAGTGAGTTGACTCCCCTTCAAAAATGTCCATTTCATAAAAGGTAATGAAAAGCTGATGAACTATTCAAGATTAAAAAGGAGACCAAAAGGAAATGACAATAAAGGCAATAAATGATGGTCTTGGATGGAATGCTAAGTGGGAGGAAAATGTTACTATAAAGGACTCTCCTGGGAAAACTGGTAAAATTTGAATGTGGATTGTATATTAGATAAAAGATTGCATCAAGCTGAAACTTCTTGAGATTCATTTTGTTTATATAAGAGAAGATTACACATTCCAAAGATTTTAGAGGTGAAGGGTTATGCTCTCTGCAAATTATACCAAATGATTTAGAAACGTGAATAAATGAGTGTATGAATATATGGTGTGTGTGTGTGTGTGTGTGTGTGTGTGTGTGTGTGTGTGTGAAGAGAAAGAGAATGATAAAGCAAATATGGCACAATGTTGGGAAGAAATACATATAAATATAACACATAGAAGTTTGCTATTCAATGGATAAGTGTTGTATATTCAGAAAACTAAATAGAATGAACAAACTATAATTAAGTACAAAAATATGTGTAAATATCATAAATAAAATATTGAGTAAAAGAAACTAGACATAAAAAATATGATATATGGGATGCGTGGATGGCACAGTCAATTGAGCTTCTGACTCTTGGTTTTGGCTCAGGTTGTTTTGTTTTGTTTTGTTTTGTTTTGTTTTGTTTGGCTCAGGTCTTCATGCGATCGAGCCCCACATCAAGCTCCATGCTCAGCAGAGTCTACTTGAGATGCTCTTTCCCTTCCCTCTGCCCCTCCCACCTGTGCTCTCTTTCTCTCCAATAAAAAAATAAATCTTAAGTATATATATATATATACATATATATATATATACACACACACATATATATAATGTATGATTCCATTTATATAAATACATTTATATTGTTAGAAGTCAAGATAGTGGCTACCCTTTGGGGTAGAGGAGCAGCAATTGGAGAGGTCTTCTTGAGAGTGGTAATGTCTTATTTCCTGATCAAAGTTCTGGTTATATGGGAGTGTTGAATTTGTGAAAATTCAATCATGTACATGTCTGTATGTATGTTATACATCAATAAAAAATGTCAATACCAAGTGTATTGATGATCTATTTCTGCCCAACAAATTACTCCAAAACTTGGCAGTCTAAAACATTATCTCACACTACTTCTGAGGATCAGGATCTGGACGTATCTTAGCTCAGTGGTTCTTGTTCAAAGTCTTCCACAAGGTTGCAATGAAGATGTCAGCTAGGGCTGGGTAGCTGCAGTCATCTGAAGGCTTGACCGGGGCCAGGAGATCTGCTTGCACAATGGCTCCTTTATACGGCGTTGGCTAAAAGCTTCAATTATTCACTTGTTGGCAAGAGGCCTTAATTCCTTATCATATTAACCTCTTCCGATGGCTGCTTGAGTATCATCACAAGATAGCTACCTTCCCTAGAGCAAGTGATCCAAGAGAGAGCAAGAAGGAAGCCATAATGCATTTTCATTCTGACATAGTGTCAAAAGTCACACTCTATGGGATGCCTGGGTGGTTCAGTCAGTTAAGCATCTGCCTTTGGCTCAGGTCATGATCTCGGGATCCTGGGATCCTGGGATCCAGCCCCGCATTGGGCTCCCGCCTCAGCAGGGGAGTCTGCTTCTCCCTCTGCCCCTCCTCCTGCTCATGCTCACTCTCTAGCTCTCTCTCTTAAATAAATAAAATCTTTTTTTAAAAGTCACACTCCACTGTCTTCAATTTGTTAGAAGCAAATCACTGAGTCCAGCTCACACCTGTGAAGGGAGACGTAGCAAAGCATTTATGGATGCATTTTAAAACCACCACGCCAAGCTTATCTGGAAATTATATTAAAAGATTTGGACTGATAATCTACATATTTAAAAAAAGACCAGTGTATTAATGGGAAGTGGGTAATTTAGTAATAACTAATTATATGCATTTGCTAAGTTATATATATATTACATATATATATATATATATACACACACACACACATATACACACACACATGTCAGTCATAGATCTAAGTGCTTTACCCATATCCTTTTATGTGATCCTCACCACTGCATTTTGATGTAGGATTCCCCTGCCCCTGCCCGTTTTACAGATGATGAAATTAAGGCTGAGTGAGGTATTGGGCTTGCCCAAGGTTACACAGCTAGTTGTGGTTATGGCACTATTTTTCAGTATTTTGGTTTTCCCATATAGCCTCATATTTTAAATTACCAACATAGAATTTTAGTTGAGGTAAAATCATTCTTTCAACATTAGAAAAAGAAATCTGAATTCTGAATCATTTATAAATGATGAAAAACTTGAACACAACGTTTTATTTGTTTAGAAAGTGTTGTTGCACCTCACGGACTTCGGGAGGAGAGACAATGTCAATGAACAAAACAAGCTTCTCTTTAACAAGAATAGTGGTACTAGTTCAGAAATATTTTAAACTAGTACAATTAGGAACAGGATAATATATATTTTTTAATATTTTATGTATTTATTCATGAGAGACACACAGAGAGAGGCAGAGACTCAGGCAGAGGAAGAAGCAGGCTCCCTGTGGGGAGCCTGATGCAGGACTGGATCCTGGGATCCCAGGATCACCACCTGATCTGAAGGCAGACACTCAATCACTGAGCCACCCAGGCATCCCAGAAACAGGACAATATTAAAATTAATTTCAATTCTCTGCATCAGAATCTCAATCTATGAGATTGAAGAGATTGATACAAATCAGAAACTTTGTATTTGAAACAAAAACTAGAGCTGCCAGAAATCAAAGGAAAAACATCACATTTAACCCAAGAAACAAAAATATTGGCTAAAAAATATCTCCTGGTTACACTTGTGCTGAGCCCAGCACAATGTATAGACTTGTCAAATCACTATGCAGTACACTGGAAACTCATGTAACATTGTGTGTCAACTATTCCTTTAAAAAGTTAAAATCACACTTGACATAACACTGGGTGTTTGTTATGCTATATGTTGGCAAATTGAACTCCAATAAAAAAAATTTTCTAAGTTAAAATCGGGAGGCCTGGGTGGCTTAGCGGTTTAGAGCCGCTTTCAGCTCGGGGCCTGACCCTGGGGTCGCGGGATCAAGTCCCACGTTGGACTCCCTGCAGGAAGCCTGCTTCTCCCTCTCCCTGTGTCTCTGCCTCTCTGTTTCTTGAATAAATAAATAAAATCTTTGAAAAAAAAAAAAGTTAAAATCAAGAGATGAATTTACTTGAATAAGGAAGAGTCAGATAACTATATTTGAAGTTAGATTTATAACTTCATATCCTCACATTCTCTTAGAAGTATCGTACCAGAAAGGGCTTTTTCAGCAGCTAGGAAAATTTGCACAAAAAATACACTTAAGACTTAACAGTGACACCTTTATATATTTTCGTAAAGAGATTACTATTCTTAAAAAGAGCAAATAATTTTATTTTCAATGATTTATGATCACATTTTAATTTGTACTAGTGTTTAGTGTGTACTTTAAAATAATTTTATTAATTTTATATCCTAGTAATTTGTATTAAAATAATGTATATTTAATAGTCATGCTTCTTAAACTTACATTTTTACATTTAGTTATGTGCATAGGTATTTTTTTTTCTTAAAGATTTTACTCATTTATTCATGAGAGACAGAGAGACACACAGGCAGAGGGAGAAGCAGGCCCCATGCAGGGAGCCTGACTCGGGACTTGATTGGGGTCTCCAGGATCACGCCCCGGGCTGAAGGCGGTGCTAAACCACTGTGCCACCCGGGCTGCCCTGTATATGTCTTTCAATGGTATTCAGAAACTACTTTTTAAAATGATGAGCAGGGATCCTGGGTGGCCTAGTGGTTGAAGGTCTGCCTTCAGCTCAGGACGTGATCCTGGGGCCCTGTGATCAAGTCCTGCATCTAGTTCCCTGTACAGAGCCTGCTTCTCTCTCTGCCTATGTCCCTGCCTCTCTCTCTCTGTCTCTCATGGATAAATAAATAAAATCTTTTTAAAAAGAATTTTAAAAATGTTAAGCATTTTGCTGTAAAATAAATGGTTGTTTTATGTAAAATAAATACTGAAATACCAGTGAAGTCATTTTGCTCTGATCTGTTAACTCCTAACAGTGAGTAATTATTGACACTGATTTGAGCTCACTCAGAATAGCTTCAATTTTACATTTCATCTAAACCAGGGTTTCTCAACTACTGACTAAATGTACTATTGACCTTCTTTGCCAGATAATTCTTTGTCGGTGGTGATAGGGACTTTCTTGTTTATCGTAGAATGGATAACAGGATCCTTGGCCTCTGTCCCTTAGTTGCCAGTAGTAGCACCCTCCTTGATTCCCCTCCACCTACACAGATGTTCCCTCATGGCAAAATTGCCCCCTGTTGAGAACTATTGATCTAAATTATACCGCCCCTGGCTGTATAGAAAAAATACTACACTTGGAATCAAGATGAGTTTGAATGCTATTTTACTAGTTGTGTATAAATGTTTATAAGCACACATTTCAAAATAATACAGAAGTTACCTGGCTATTTGGCCTCTGTCTCTGTCCATTTCCCCTCCTCTGATCTGATATTCCAACCACAGCACAAGTATCTGTAATCCCTCATTGTCATTAGTCACTCCTCTGCATTTGTGTCTCTCAATCGGGAACATGGTTCCCTATGTTTTCCTCCTGGCCAACTCTGACTCCTTCTTTAAAACAGAGATGTTCTTATCTTTCTTTTCCATTTTTACATTTCTTTTTTGCTCTACTTTCTAAAAGATCTTCTCAATTTTAGATGGCAACCATTCTCCTGAATTTTTTTTCTGTGATTATATTTTGTATTTCTAAGCACTTCGTTTTCCAAATATCCTTTGTTATAGTTTCTTCCTCTTGTGTGTTAGATGAAAAATCTGCTCTGTAAAGATATTGTATTAATCATTACTAATGTGTCCTATAACCATACATTACATATAATTATACATAATAAAAATATTATTATATACCAGTATCTGTGGATCTTTTCTCTTAGGCTGGTCACGACCTGAGCCAAAGGCAAACGCTCAATCGCTGAGCCAACCAGGCGTCCCCTGAAGCCAGTTCCAAAGAGCTTCTCCATCCTGGTTATCTCACTTGGTTATTTAAAGACCTTGCTGTGATAGGGTGTTTGATTACTGATAACCCATAAAGAGATTTGGGATTTCCCACAAACAAAGCACCACTTAAGGCTCCTCTTTTCAGTTGTTAAGAAGGCTATAGAGTAGATTTCAAGGAGGCAATGTTGTGTAATGAAATAATATGGGACTTAAGCAATACAAAAATCTGGCTTCAGATCCCATTTTCATAAGCAAAGAACTTATCTCAAACTCAGTTTTCTTACCTGCAAAATGGGAACACATAATATCTACTTCAAATGGGATTAAATTAACACCTGAGGAAGAGCAGGACAGGATGGTGTACAACAGTCTTCCTTTCCCTTTCCTTATGCCCTCTTTCTCTAAGAGTTGATTGAGGAGGACAAAAACCACCGAACAGATACCATTAAGCTAATATTTGAGTAGAATTGGGCCCGAGACATCCTTGCTGACATCCTCACTTTGACCTTGTCTGCTTTAAACCTGCTGATGAGATAAGAGGTGTCCGGCCATGACCCCACCTGCCAAGCTGTAGAGGAGCTGATTTCTGCTACTCCAGAAAGGAGGCTGCTGCTCAGTTATTCGCAGCTGAAGCACAAAGCTGCTTATCAGGTCTGTGTAGGCTTTGTTGGGCTACAATAAAAGAGACTTTACTCAGTGCTCAATTGTTAACTGATCCCTTCTGATACAGCTTGGTCAAGGTGGAAATGTTATTGGATTTCTCTCCTTTATTCCTTTATTCAGAAAGTGAAGAACCTACAACCAAACTCTGCACTAAGGAGTGGTGACTTTGATCTGTTCATCGCCCTTTTGAAGCCTTGGAAAGTTCCTGGGCTGTTGATCCCCACGAATAGCTTAGACTCTAACCCTTCGTTAGGAGAAGTCTTGCCTCAAAAAGAGAGAGCTTCACTCTCTCTTACGGTCTCTGTGTGTCTGAAGAAAGTCTTGTGACGGTTAAAACATTTTGGCTCATGCCCAAGAGAGAGCTCTGAAGACTTTATTTTCAGGGTTCTCTAAGCCTTGGGTTATCTGAGCAACCTTGGAGCAGGAGTGGGGAGAGACACAGTGTTTATCATTGTTTAGTCTGCTCCAAACAAGGTTCCAAAAACTGAAAGCCTACAATTCTAAAGCCACTGATGAATGCGGAGAGAAAAAAAAAAAAAAACTTGAAACCAAAGGATTATAGTTTAATATGAAGATGATTTAAAATCTGACAACTGAAAAAAAAATAAAAAATAAAATAAAATCTGACAACTGTATATTAAAATAAAAGCACTTGGGGATCCCTGGGTGGCTCAGCGGTTTGGTGCCTGCCTTTGGCCCAGAGCGCAATCCTGGGGTCCCGGGATCAAGTCCCGCATCGGGCATGGAGCCTGCTTTCTCCCTCTGCCTGTGTCTCTGCCTCTCTCTCTCTGTGTGTCTATCAAAAATAAATAAATAAATAAATAAATAAATAAATAAATAAATAAATAAATCTTTAAAAAATAAATAAAATAAAAGTGCTTATAGAGCCCTAGAAATTATTTAAAATTAAAAAGAAGTAAATAGAATATTAATGCACAAAGTGTAATGTTAGTATATCAAGAGTCTTACCAGAGCTGTGAGGGTAGGGTCTATAAGTTTGGTTTAGGGAGCTCAGAAATCATTCTACTGTTACCATCACAGCCAACACCGTATGTAGACAATACACCAGCAAAAAGTTCCAAATGAATGAATCAAATATTCATTTCTATTGATATGATAGTCATATCATTTCTATTGATATGAGCTTCCATAACAGGCACACCACAAAGGAAGCTTTGGGTTACAAAATGCAGAAGATTTTGCTAATAAGGACACTTACTCTCTTATAACAAAAGATCAGATGTGGTCAGTGTAGTTAATTTATCAATGGTCCTGGGTCTTTTCCATCTCTCTTCTCTGCCATCTTCAGCATGTTGATGTTATAGATGTCATCCTCTCTGCTTGGCTCCACTCATGGTCACTATGTGCAGCATGTCACAGGTATGTTTAGAACAGAAATAAATTCTCATCTAAATAGACAGTATGTGCATATAAAGCCTTTATTTAAATCATGAGCGAGGGAACTGGTAAAGAATACAAAAAGCTGGTGTTTTCAAGGAAGAAATCTGCATATCAATAAATGAACAAAATACTAGGTTGGTTACAAACTGATTAACGTTCCACAGGGCAAAAAAAATAATGCCTTTCGGGTTAGTTTCTTCAAGGCTATATGTGAAGAACAACTTATCAGTTTCCACATGTCAATGCTACAAAACTGTAAACTGTGCTTTTACCATTAGTGGATTGTTAGCCAAATATGACAACAGTTATGCTTCCAAGAGCACCAGATGAAGGTCATGTAGGATTATTAGAAAAACTCCAGCATTATCTTTTTTAGTATTCTATTTTTTAAAGAGAATGATCATAATTTTGTTTTTTTTTTAAGTTAAGGATATAAAAAAAAATTAAAAAATAAAGTTAAGGATAAATTGGGACGCCTGGGTGGCTCAGTGGTTGAGCGTCTGCCTTTGGCCCAGGGCATGATCCTGGAGTCCCGGGATTGAGTTCCACATCAGGCTCCCTGCTTGGAGCCTGCTTCTCCCTCTGCCTCCATCTCTGCCTCTCCCTGTGTGTGTCTCTCATGAATAAATAAATAAATAAAATCTTTTAAAAAATAGTTAAGGATAAATTTATCTTTTAGATACAAATTATGCTATATGCTTTTTTTTTTAATTTTTTATGATAGTCACAGAGAGAGAGAGGGGCAGAGACACAGGCAGAGGGAGAAGCAGGCTCCATGCACCGGGAGCCCGATGTGGGATTCGATCCCGGGTCTCCAGGATCGCGCCCTGGGCCAAAGGCAGGCGCCAAACCGCTGCGCCACCCAGGGATCCCTATGCTATATGTTTTAACCAAGGGAAATGATGGCAGCTTAATTGGCTTAGACCAGCTGGGCTGTTCTCCCCGCCCCCAAAACCAAGGTTGAAACCATTAATGGGATGGCGAGATGGAAATCAATATAGTGAATGGGCAACCAGATTTTTAAAAAATGAAATAGGGATCCTGGGTGGCTCAGTGGTTTAGCGCCTGCCTTCAGCCCAGGGTGTGATCCTGGAGTCCCAGGATCGAGTCCCACATCGGGCTCCCTGCATGGGGCCTGCTTCTCCCTCTGCCTGTGTCTCTGCCTCTCTCTCTCTCTCTCTGTATTTAATGAATAAATAAATAAAATCTTTAAAAAATAAATAAAAAATGAAATAGAATGTAACATCAGAATGTATCAAACATAATAAGGTCACATCAGTTTTGGCCTAAGTGTGTGTCAGGCTATAAAATATAGTTAGAAAATGGGTATAAAATGTGGGTAGTGGTTAAAAAGTTTGAAAAACACTGACTTAGGCCATTTGAGACTCATTCAGGGGGCTGAAAAGGGATCCCTATAAAACACAACTGTTTCGAGAAGAGTGCTTAAAATCACGTTTTGTCCTCAAGGAGGGAGCTGGGGAAAAAATTATTGGGTAGACAACCAACAGGAGACTGGTCAAGTGGTGCTCAATCCTGTCCTTCTCATCCTCAGATCACATGAGCTAAGAAGCCTTCTACAGTCTTGGCTGCTATGTGATGTTAAGTGACCCACCCCCTTGCTTCATCACCTCAAGCTTAAGATGGCCCACATATCATAAAACGTATCCTTTATTTCCTCTTGTGACACAAGTTTTCTCCCAAATATCTATGTTCCTTTACTGACGTAATAATTGAAATCTGATCTGGGCACATGGCCATCCAGCTAAGAACTCCATTTCCCCAGCTAGGGAATGAACATGATGGAGCTAGGTATGATCATGTGACTAAGTGTTGGTCCATCCAAAGCACACAGAAGTGATGCTTGCAAATTCAGGATCATACCCTTAAATCACTGGGGGTGACCTCCTTTTCTTTCCCTCATTCTGCTGCCTGGTCTCCTACCCATTTGAGACTGTAGGTACAAAGGCAACAGTTTAGGTTGATGAAGCCACAAAATAGCAAGTGTCCAGGTCCTTGACACGTGCTTTCCTACCAGCCCTGGATTATTACACAAACAAGAAAGTAAACTTCTTTCTTCTTTATTCCACTGGTTTTGAGTCCCTGTTATGGCGGCATAGCTTGTATCCTATCTAATATCCTTTTCTTATATATGATTAGTAGAAAATGGAAGTTTGAAGGGCAGAGGTACATAGAGATGTGGCACATCTGTTTTTAAGGTGTGTGGACTTAAACCATACTCTCAGACAGTAACTGTTTGCCTTCATGTCTGGGCTCAAAAACCCAGCAGGCTGAGGATTAGATAGAAGGTCAGAGAAAAATAGTTCTTGCCCATGATGTATGCAGCTTAGATTAAATCGTATAATTTTTTTCAATATTTCATTTTTTAAAAGTAATCTCTACACCCAACATGGGGCTTGAATTCATGACCCCAAAATCAAGAGTCTCATGCTCTATCAACTGAGTCAGCCAGACACCCCATTTGAAACATTTTTAAGTAAAAAAAAAAGGTCAAATATTAGCCATTTCAGGGATCCCCGGGTGGCTCAGCGGTTTAGTGCCGCCTTCAACCCAGGGCATGATCCTGGAGACCCAGTATCGAGTCCCACATCGGGCTCCCTGCATGGAGCCTGCTTCTCCCTCTGCCTGTGTCTCTGCCTCTCTCTCTCTCTCTCTGTGTGACTATCATAAATAAATAAAAATTAAAAAAAAAAACAAATATTAGCCATTTCGTAAGTTTAAGTCTAACAGAATTAGTGCTAGATTTTACAGGTATGGAGTTCTGGAATTCACAAATGGCAACAACTCTTCTTTCTAAAAAGCCTAGGTCAAAAGCTAAACCCCCATGGCAGAGGGCCCTAATGTATACACTGTATCAGGAGCCTCCACAATGTCATCTACCTGCCTTTGGGTTGTGATCAGAGATTCTGACAAAACCTTGAGAAATACCCTGAATCTAGTGGGATGACTTATATAACTATCTTAAAACAGACGAAGTGGGACGCCTGGGTGGCTCAGTGGTTGAGCGTCTGCTTTCGGCTCAGGACGTGATCCCAGGGTGCTGGGATTGAGTCCTACATCGGGCTCCTCGTGGGGAGCCTGCATCTCCCTCCGCCTGTGTCTCTGCCTCTCTCTCTATGCCTCTCACGAATAAAAATAAAAAAACAGACAAAGTCAGTGAGTAATGGCAGTTAGCTATAGTTCTGTTGAGGTGTAGACTTCGAGAGGAGGCAAAATAATTAGCTGATGATATGACTTAAGCCCATATATGTGAGCTACAAGATCAACCTCTTTTTATGACGCTGTGTCCCACTGCAGAAAATAGAGTATTGCAGACAATAATCTCTTTTCCTTTCCCCCAGTCAGTATGACAGTATGGAAGTATGGCAGATGGCCATCCCGTAGGTTACATGTTACAGGCCCCATGGTTTTATGAACACTGGTTCTCCTGGCCTCGATTCCAAATTCTTGGAAGAGAAACTAATTGGCCTGGTATAGCCAAGTATAGCAGATGCTCCTGGGGCTCTGTGCCATGCTGTGGACAGTTCCTATAAGCCCTAATGGCTCCCACCTCAAAGCCCAGCCTAGCCATTTCTGCCTCGAGACAAAACCTCCATCACTCTCAGTCAGCTTGCACACATGCGCAGACTGGCTGTGCAAAGTGGGTGTGGGAGAGTTATCTCCCCCAGCAGCAACGCCAACTTATGGCAGGAGTCAGCCCAGCCTTCTGACTTTTAGAAGATAATTCTGTGGGGCATTCTATATGGTTTTTCCTACGGTTCCCAATGGAATTGAGCTCTTATTACCACAGTGGTAATCAGCTCAATAACATTACTGGTTTTCCTTCCTTCCTTGCCTCTCTGTCTCTCTTACTTTGGCTAGGATTACCTCCCACATGAACTACCTGCACCCAAATCCTTGCCTCTCAGGCTATGCTTTTGGGGGAGCACAAACCTAGCTAGCTACTCAGTATGTGTCAGATGATCACTCCCAGACCAATCATCTTTGCGAGGGCAGAAACACGGCTGTCCCGAGCCACCCCAGGGTGTGAGGGTGGGGCGAGGGAAGAAACTGTCAGAATCTCCCCCAAGGAATGGCCAAAGGTGCTCCATACACTAACCCACTGTTTGGCTGAACTTTTGCATAGAGGTGAGTCAAAGTGTTTCCCACAGGTACGGTTAGAATTTTCGTTTAATTAATTTTTTTTTCTGAGTACTTCATAATTGCTCTGGGAATAGAATAACACTCCCTCCACCCATTTTATTCTTTCAGTGATATCTTGGAAAGTTACTGATTTTAAAATATCTGTCTCATACCTAAACTCTCTACTGAACTCTCACTAATTCTAAACATTGCCCCTACTCTGGTTCAGGCCACCATTATTTCTTGCCTGGATTACAGCAACAGCCTCCCACCTGGTCTCCCTTCTTCCAATTTCATGCTTCCCTGATCTGTTCTCCACTCTGAAGCCAGAGTGACATTCCCAGAATGCAAACCTGATCATCTCACTCCCCTGCGTAAAGCTATCTCTCGTCTCTTGTTATATTTATGTTGAAATTCTCAATACTGCTGTGCCCTCCACCATCTGAGCTAATTTGGCCCCTGCTAGCTCTCCAGCTTCACTTCCTGCAGACTGCTTTTTATACCCCAAGATCCAGATGCCCAGAGCTTTTTAAAAGCTCATCTCAAGGACCTCGTTCCCTCTCCTATCTACAAGCCTTTGTCCTGCTGATTCTTCTACCTGGAATACCATCTCCCTCCCCTCTGTCCTGTCTCCCTTGGCCTTCACCTAGCCAACAGCCATTCACCCTTCCAGGTTTTGACCGAAGAATACGTGTCCGCCCAGACTCGGGGCACCTGAGCCACATATACAGATCTACTGCCCTGCAAGTCACGGCTGCATGCATCATCCAGCTGCTTCATATGTTTATTAACAAGCCCCAGGGGCCCCTCAGCAGCTGCGCTCCTGAGTTCTCACCTGTGAGAACAGATGATGACATCCCGACACAACTTACTTCATTCCTAGGTCAAAGTAACTTTACGACTGAAACCTTTTGAAGTCGTATCGAACCCACACACACAAAACCACACAGTTGTAGGCGCTGCGCCGGGTGCTGGGGACCCAGCACAAGGCGGAGGTGGTCCCTGGTTTCCCAGCACATTTATCTGCGCGCGTGTGAACAGCGGATCCCGGGAGGGTGAGCCGGCGGCTGGAGGGGCCGGGGAGGCGGGGGGCTGGAGGGGCTGGAGGGGCCGGGGAGGCGGGGGGCTGGAGGGGCTGGAGGGGGCCGGGGAGGCGGGGGGCTGGAGGGGCTGGAGGGGCCGGGGAGGCGGGGGGCTGGAGGGGCTGGAGGGGGCCGGGGAGGCGGGGGGGGCGCTGGAGGGGCTGGAGGGGGCCGGGAAGGCGGGGGGGGGGGGGGGCTGGAGGAGCCGGGGAGGCGGGGGGCTGGAGGGGCTGGAGGGGGCCGGGGAGAAGGGGGGGGGGGCTGGAGGGGCTGGAGGGGGCCGGGGAGGCGGGGGGGGCGGCTGGAGGAGCCGGGGAGGCGGGGGGCTGGAGGGGCTGGAGGGGGCCGGGGAGAAGGCGGGGGGGCTGGAGGGGCTGGGGGGTTGGCTGAAGGGGCCGCGGGCGCCACAGCACGTGCCTCTCCCTCGGGGCGGGGAGGCCCAGGGAGGTTTTACAGAAAGGGCCGCGGAGCTAAACCCGGGGAAGGACCGGCAGGAAATACGGGCGCGGTCAGCTCGCGGACCCCGCAGCCCCGCGCCGCCGCGCGCCCGCCCCGCCCCGCCCAGCAGGGAGGCCCCGCCCCTCGCCCCGCCCGCCCTGCGCGATGACGTCAGCACGGCCGCGCGCGCCGGCGGGGGGAGGAGTGGGAGTCGCTGGCCGGGAAGGGCTGAGGCTCCCGTAACCCCGGCTGGGCGGGGGAGGGGGGCGGGGCCGGAGCCCCCTGCGAGCGCGGGGTCGTGGTCCCGGCCCGGAGCGGGAGCCCCGGACGCGCTCGGCACCGCTGCTTCCGCCAGCAGGTCCCGCCCGGCCCGGCCCGGCGATGGAGTTTCCGGACCTCGGGGCGCACTGTTCCGAGCCGAGCTGTCAGCGCCTGGGTGAGGGGCGGAGCGCGCGGGGCCGGGGCGGGGCCGGGGGCCGGGGGCGGCGGGGCGGCGGGGTCTCGGGGGCCGGGAGCGCGGGGAGAGGCGGGGGGAGGCGCTGGGGGCGGTGGCCGCGGGGGCGTGGCTAAGGCGCGCGGGGCCTCGGACCCGGTGCAGTTTGTTGCAAACCGGGCGGCGTTTTCCCTTCCTCTGAGGGGGCACGACGTCGAGGTCCCGCTGGACCTGCAACCCGACCCGCTCCCTGCAGATTTTCTGCCGCTCAAGTGCGACGCCTGCTCCGGCATCTTCTGCGCAGACCATGTGGCCTACGCCCAGCATCACTGTGGATCCGCGTACCAAAAGGTGAGGGGGCGGGTGGAGGTGCTTGCGGCCACTCTGGAGTCCCTCGGCCTCCCATTTCCTCTCCTTTGTGTTTCTGAGGCTCGGTGCTGGGAGCACTGTTTCCTAGTGCGTTTGTAGGGGGCACATCCGGGTTCTCTCAGGGAGGAGCCTGGAAGGATTTCAGGGCTGGGAGCGGGCCACAGCCTCAGCCCTGCTCCTTAACCCTAGGACATCCAGGTACCTGTATGCCCGCTCTGTAATGTGCCTGTGCCTGTGGCCAGAGGGGAGCCCCCCGACCGCGCTGTCGGGGAGCACATTGACCGAGACTGCCGCTCAGATCCAGCCCAGCAAAAACGTAAGGTAAGCACTGGAGGGGTTAGCCATGACCCAGCCTGGGCCACGGATGCTTGCAAGCCCCAACAGCTGTTATGATGGCGCTGGAGATGCGGGCCCAGGTCTCAGCAGAGAGAAACCTTCCCTCTCCGCCTCAGATCTTCACCAATAAGTGTGAACGCGCTGGCTGCCGGCAGCGAGAAATGATGAAACTGACCTGTGAGCGCTGCGGCCGGAACTTCTGCATCAAGCACCGGCACCCACTGGACCATGATTGTTCTGGGCAGAGTCACCCAACCAGCCGGGCAGGGTAATTGCAACCAAGTCCAGTACTTGCCTTTCGGATCACCCCATCCTTTTGGAACTGACTCAGCATCTATCTATCATTACCAGTTGGGGAGCTTCAAACCTGTTGCCTTTGGCCAGAGGAGTCTTTTAGCTTCCTATTCAAGTGCCTATTTTTCCAGACTGTTTGGAGGAACTTCCCTCCTGACTTCCTGGGTAAGGCCTGGGAGGAGCATGCAAGCTGGCTGTTCTTGGAGGCATGCCAAGAGTGTCTCTTCCCTACAGACTTGCTGCCATCTCCAGAGCACAAGGTTTAGCTTCTTCTACGAGCACCGTCCCCAGCCCAAGTCGGACCTTGCCTTCGTCTACCTCTCCCAGCAGGTAGGCCTGCCTGTTTCTTCTCTCCCTCTTTTCCCTTTGCGTCTCTGACCTGAGTCTCTTGAATGTCTGCCGTAGAGCAACCACCCAGTCTCCATCCCGGACAGCCCCTCCAGTGATTGCCCTGCAGAATGGCTTGGTGAGTTGGGCGGAGGCTGGGCAGACAGAAGCAAACCCACGTGGAGAATAAAGTGCAAGGCGACTGGTCTTCTTTTTCTTTCTCACAGAGTGAGGACGAGGCTCTGCAACGAGCCCTGGAACTGTCACTGGCAGAGACCAAACCCCAGGTCCCAAGGTACCTAGCCGAGTGAAAGATGGTGGGATGTGGGCAGTGGTTCAGTTTGGAAGGAGGGCCGTGGGACCACTCCAACCCCGTGTAGGATAATAATTAGGAACCCGGGCTCAAAAGTAAACTGATTAACTCTATGACCTTTGACAAGTTCTTTAACCCTTGAGGGTTTTCTGTAAAATGGGACTGTGCTACTACCTACCCCATAGGGCTGTGTGAAGACTCAGAGAATACTCATATGCTCAGCACCAGGAGGATGCCTAACAGATCAGAGGCTCATGTTTTAGATATTGTTGTCCTCCAACTTGCACCTCCCTCTCAGTTCTCAGGAGGAAGAGGACTTAGCATTAGCACAGGCGCTGTCAGCCAGTGAGGCAGAGTACCGGCAGCAGCAGGTATGAGGGCTGGGGGAGCTGAAGTCCTGCCCTGGGAGGAGGAAGCCCGGGGGCTTTCTTCACGTTGTACAGTGTTTTGGAATGGTGGTCATCTTCCCGTTTTTGTCGTGACTCCAGCCCACGCGGAGCTCTGAAGTGAGGACCGGCTCTCATTTCCTTGACATCGTGCCCTGTCTTCCCTTCCTTCCCCTTTCCTTGCTCCAGGCCCAAAGCCGCAGCTTGAAGCCGTCCAACTGCAGCCTGTGCTAGGGCCCTGGGCTTGGGGAGGGAGGCTCAACTGAGGAGGACTGTGGCCCCCACACCTCTAGGGTACACAGAGAGAGGAGGCTGGGAGCAGCCAGGAGTGAAGACGAGCAAGCCACCTCCAGGGAGCAGCAGGAACAGCAGCTTGTGGAGCGGAGCCTACAGACGGCCCTGCTGGCCTCTCCAGCTGCATGGGAGAGAGCAGTTACAACCGTCGGTGGTTGGGCCCCGGGAGAGTGCTGGCCAGGCCCCGTGCAGGGCAGCCCCCTGCATCGTGTCATCCCCCTTTACGCTGGGGCTGCCCCCATCTCTAAGGGCAAGAGGTCCTGGAAGGAATAAAGGATCTTGGCAGTCAACAAGACCTCCGAGTGTGTTTCTTTCTCCTGTCAGACTGAAAGCAGAGGAGCTCCCCTGACCTAAGGGTAGGGGCCCCCCGCAATACCCCACACCAGTCACAAGGATCCGAGCACAATCCACACTTTTTTATTTCCCCCAAAAAGTGCTTCTCTGGAAGGTTCTTTTCCCTCCTATAGCTAGCACCATACCCCAACACTGGCTTGAAATATACCAGGAAAAGGGCTACATCTTCTTCCCTACTGAATTATCCCTTGGGAGGGACGTGGCCACAGCCTTGGTCACCATGTCTCAGTCCAGGGGTTTGGTGTCTTCAGAGACTTCTTCCTGTCCCCGCTGCTGCAGCTGCCACATGTCAGCATACATGCCACCTCGGGACAACAGAGCCTCGTGCCTGGGGCAAGGAGGAAAGTGTGAGTCCCGACTCCCCAGTTCACCCCAAGAGTGCTCACCGCCAGCCCACAGAGGTGAGAGGGATCCTCAAGGGAAAGCCCTTTCAGAAACCCCTGGGATTTCCTTTCTCTCAGGCCCCCAATTTGGAGACCCTGCCGTGTTCATCCAGCTGTGTTCCTTACCGTCCTCTCTCCACGATCCAGCCGTCCTTAAAGACAAGGATCTGGTCAGCATCAACCACGGTTGAGAGCCTGAGAGATCAGAGCTGAGTTACGCACCACACAACACAAGCGGGCCCCCCCGCTGCCCACAGCCCAGTCCTGTACCTGTGGGCTACTACGATGGTGGTGCGGTTGGCACAGACTTTGGCCAGAGAAGCCTGGATGGCCCTCTCGTTTGACGTATCCAGTGCTGATGTTGCCTACAGAGAGGATCTGGGTAAACCTGCCCCCACCACCCAAAATCCAAGTAGAAGGAGGATACAAGCTGCTAGCTGAGACCTCAGAAATCAAAAGAACCTTCTCTGTATTTGAGAACCCTAAGGTGTTTTTATGAAGCAGGGACTCACAGTATCTCTCCGCAATGGAAAGCCATCCAGTAGGAATGGCCCGGGAGTGGGCAAGGGAGGAAGAGGGGAGCAGGCTGCCCAGGGCCCTCACCTCATCCAACAGAATGATGTCTGGAGCCTTGAGAATGGTGCGAGCAATGGCGACACGCTGCTTCTCCCCACCACTCAACTTCAGTCCCCGCTCGCCCACCTGCGTCTCATAACCTGTGAATATTGCCCACCTCTCTCAAGTCACACGCAATACATGGGGTTTCCGTGACCACATGAGCAGGAATGGATGGAACAGAGCTCGGAGGGAACAATGGGATTAAACCAGGCAGGGGAGGGACTCTCTCTCCCGGGAGGCTCACCTTCAGGGAAATTCATAATGGCCTCATGGATGCCTGCAGCCTGAGCAGCAGCCATCACCTCCTCGTCCCCGGCTGTAATGCAGCCGTAGCGGATATTGTTGGCGATGGTGTCATTGAAGAGGACGGTGTCTTGGGGCACGACTCCAATGTGAGACCGGAGGGAGATCTGGGTCACCTGGGGCCAGAAGACCATATGCTCAGGCTGTGAGACTGCCCCACCCCACCCCCAAGCCTGGGAGGTAGGACGAGCTGGAGGGGGAAGCACAAGGGATGAGTACAGGAACCCTGTCACCACCATCCCAAATCCTAGCTGTTGAGGGCAAATCACTCGACCTCCCTAAGTCTTTTTCCCCACCTATAAAGAGAAAAGATGCTTTTTATGCTCATGACTACTTTACTTGGGTACGTTACATGGTGCCAGGAAGGCTGAGGTCTCCTGCTGCAGCTTTTTGCAGGGGTGACATCTCCTCTCCCTGGAGAGTAGCCAGCACTTCACAAACTGCCATTCTTTCACACACGGGCCCCTAAATTACAATCTTCTCCCAAGCAACCGCACCTGAGAGATGTCCTGCCCATCTATCCGGATGCAGCCAGAGCTGATGTCATAGAAGCGAAACAGCAGGCGCAATACTGTGCTCTTCCCCGCTCCAGATGGGCCCACCTGTTGCATTGGAAACAAAGGGAGAACACTTTCAGGCCTGCTGGCTTTTAAGGCTTGCTCTCCAAAAAGCCACCAACGTCCAAGGAGGCTGCTACATTCAATCCTGTGGCCTGTCGTGACGGGATTCTGACTCCACAGCCTCAGTCACAAACTTCCATGAATACTGGGCTAGGGAAACTCAAGGAGTCGGGGCCGAGTGCCTGGGTCTTCTCTCACCAGGGCCACTGTCTGTCCAGGCATGACGGTGAAGGACACATCCTGCAGGGTTTCCCGCCTGGAAGGAAGGGTGAGCACGGTCAGCAGGCTTGCTGCGCTCCCAGTGACTCCTTCTATCGGGAGAGCTGCTACTGGGCCCTGCTCCTCCCCTGCTCAAGCTCTCTTCCTAGGCAGTGGTGGGTGGAAAGGCAGGGATGGGGTGTGGGGATACTTGTGGGGATACATACTTATCCATGTATATGTGGATGATGCAAAAGGGCGCTGTGAGGTGTCAAAAGCGGGGCCTTACCCATTCGCATAGCTGAAGTGCACGTTCTCAAACTCAATCTGGCCCCTCTGGAAGCGCAGGGGCCCTGCTCCAGGGAGGTCCTTTACCTAGGAGAGTACCACCCATGGTTGCTGCCATCATAGGTCTGGGGTTCTCCAGACACCAGGAGCAACCTCGCAGACTGCCGCTTCCCACCCTGCCCCCAACTCCCCTCACTTCACTTACTTCTGGCTTCTCTTTCAGCAGATCAAACATGTTCTCCATGTCAATGAAGTTTGTCTGGATCATCCTGCAAGAACAGTGCTGGCTGGGGCTCCTCTGAGGAGCTGGGGAAATAACCGTGCATCCCGGACAGGTGAGGGGCAGAGATCAGGTTACCTGTAGTAGGTGCCAAACCAGTTGAGGGGCATGTACAGCTGGATGATGTAGGTGCCAAACAGCACGAAGTCCCCGACCTGTGGAAATCCAACGAGGAATACGGAGTCACCAGCCACCAACAGGCTGTCCCCCTGCCCACTTCCCACCCAGACACCTGGGGGCCTGGATGTAGGCCTCGGGCCCCTCTTCAGTCCCCAGCACCATTTCTTCACCTGTAGCTTCTGCTCGCTGACAAAGTATGCACAAAGCAGGGAGCCAGCAAGGAGCCCAAGTCCAATCACCAGGTTCTGGGTCTGATTTAGTAAAACCAGTGAAGCACTTGACTTCCACTCCAAATCCTAGGGCAATAATAATAAGGGGGTGTAAGTGGAATGTCATGTATACAGTCTCACCAAATCCAAACTGGACCCAGGTATCTTCAACCTTGATTTTTCAGCCCAAACCATACTCCTCTTGGCCCTGGCAATTCCACAAAGCTAGGCCACTGCTCTCAACAGGCATCAAACCAGCATCCTCACCTGATATTTGGTGATGGCCTCTCGATAGCGGTTCACTTCGTAACCTTCCGCATTGTAATACTTCACCTGGCCAAGTCAAATCACCAGTGTTAAGACACGGTTGCAGCATGAATGCCTGCATCATTTCCTCCAGCCTTCCCAATGCCTCCTTCCTCATCGTATTTTTATCTATTTTTTTTAAGTCTTATTTTTATTTAAGTCGTCTCTACACCCAACCTGGGGCTCCAGCTCACAATCCTGAGATCAGGAGTTGCACACTCTTCCAACTGAGCCAGCCAGGTGCCCTGCCTTCCTCATTTTAAACAGCACCCCCACCCCCAGCTTCCTGGTGGCCCCACTGCTCCACATCCCTGTGTCTCACACTACTGCCACCAAGGCCTTCACTACCGTCTCGAAGTTTAGCAAAGAGTCCACAGCTCGTGCCCGGGTAGCATTCTCCTGTGTGTTCATAGCACGTCGAAACTTCGTTCTCCATTCAGTGACCACAATGGTCATGACTACAGAGTAATAGGTTGGGGAAGAAGGAGAAGAAGAGATCAAGACATCACTCCCAACACCAGAGACCACAGAGGGAGGTCTGCTACCTAACACATACACATGAACCCTGAGCTACAGACCAGGGACCTAGATCCCAAAGGGAAAGAGCCCTAAGCTCCCTGAGGGAAGGGGCTGTGCCCAAGATATCTTTGCAGCCTGCACCAAGCCCTGTGTGTGAAAATGCTGTTGGCGACCAAACGAAGGCGAGCTGCATCTGGTTACAGAAAATGAGGTTTCTCTTTGATGTGCACCCCACAGCAGGCCCCCAATGTGACCAGGATGCCCTTCCCTGGCCCTCTATCCAGGTTCAGCTAAGGCTTCCCTGGTAGAGGAGGAGGCCAAGCCATCATGTTGGGGAGCAGCAGGAGCTTATTCAAGTCCACCAATGGACAGCCTCTCCTAGCTGGGCCACTGAGTAGGGGCAGGGCTCATACCCAAGGCAGTCCCTACCACAATTCAGGAAGACACTCCCACCAAGCAGCACTCACTGAGGTAAAGACTCATGCACAGGAACACAATGAGGCCAAACCAGGCATTGAAGAACATGCTGAAGTAGATGATGCCAATGGTGATGTCAGCAAGTGTGGGGATGATGTTGAACACCAGGTAGCTAGGAATGCAAATCAAGCAACAAAGGACAGTTTAGGGGCTTGGAGCCAGAAACTCTGCCCCCAAGAGTCTCATGTGGTATTTTGTTTTTCAGTGACGAGAGACTAGAATCAAGCTAAATGCCCCCTCAAGAGGTGGATGGCCAAATAAATTGTAGCATGCCCCAAGTACAGAATGCTCTGGGTCAATTATAATGAACGAGGAGGATCTTCACGGAGGATAAAGAATAGATCTCCATAATATTTTGTTAATAAGGCACTTCCAGAACAATACCTATGTCATGATCTCATGTGTTTTAGGAAAACCCTGCCCAATAACATATTAGTGCTGTGAGTCTGCACGCATAACGTATGTAAAAATGCCAAGAGCAGAACTCAACATCCTAGATGGAGTGGGAACCTCTGGAGAAAGGAGTCGAATTTATGAAGTACTTCTTCCATTTTATTCGTCTTATCATGAAAGCACATATATGTTACTCTCAAAAAAAAAAAAGGATTAAAAAAATAAAATAAAAGGATTAGAAAAAAGAATAAAGAGGTAGCTGAAGCAGGGTGCTGTTTCCTGCCAGCCCCTTCATTCTTGTTTCTCCAGCTCCACCCTCCCACACTCCATTTCCACTGGCCTGGCACCTGAGCAGCCCTGTGACACTGGATGTGCCCCGGTCCACGATCCGCAGCACCTCCCCTGTGCGGCGCCCCAGGTGCCAGCGCAGAGAGAGCTCGTGCAGGTGGGAGAAGAGGCGCAGCTCCACCTGCCGTGATGTGAACTGCTGTACCCGGATCCACAGGAACGTGCGCAGGTTGCTCACAAAGCCTAGGGGAAGCCAGGGTGGACCTCAGTAGAACTTAGGGGCCAGATGATATCAGCCCAGTACCAAGACATGAAAGGTCTGAGATCACCAAGGGGCCAGGGGAGGGATGCTTGGGGGGAAGTGGAGGAGAGCCCAACGCCAACCAGGGTGACAGCAGAGTCCTATCATACCTGTACTGCCAGTGCCACCCCCCTGGAGGAACTTGAGGGCAACATAGGTGGTAACAATCCAGGCCAGAGAGTTCCAAGGTGCCTTCTCGGTCAGTGAGTTCACTACAGAGAAAATAAGTCAGAGCCCACTTTTGGCCCCAGGGATTCTTCAGGAGAAACTACTCCAGGCACCAGCCACAGCCTCTTTCTGATCATCCAGTTCCTAATGCTGTCCCACCTCCCTTAAGTTAGGGTCCCTACTCCTCATCCAGCCAATGAAGGACCACAGAGCTGAGCTGGCACCCCTTCTCCCTCACCTATGTTCCTATAGAATATGGGGACCAACACATTCAGTCCCCGTTCCAACCCCATGAGCCCCAGGCAGATGAGCACGACAAGCTGCAGAACTGGACTCCCTCGAGGCCACAGGTAGCCACTCAGCAGGCGGAGCTTCCTGCCAAGGTCTCGCCAGGTAGATCTTGGGGGTGCCTCTGTTGTCTGAACCTAGGATGGTGCAACACAGAGGAGGGGAGCTCAGAAATTGAACAGAAGTGCCCTAGTCGAACTCCTCTAGGGAAAACGTATGGGATTACAGCTCCCAGTGATCTCAGACTCACAAATGATCCCCTGATGAGGTCAGAAAGGCTTACAGGGCACAAACTGAGATTTGGGAAAGAAGTACTACGGTGAGAAAATGTGAATGAAGACAGGCAATGAAATTCAGACAGACCCTGTGGTTCAGAAGTTCATGTATATACCTCGCTCCTCTCTACATCTTGATCCTCTTCATTAACCTTCAGGGCATAGGACTGGGGACGAAGTCCAGGGGCCCAGAGTCCCAGGATAAAAAGCCCTCCAGAAACCACATATCGCAGCACCCAGAGGCTAAACTGAACCTAGGATAAAACGTGTAGGGAGAGCATCAAAGAAGGCCAAAATGCCATTGTTACCGCTTACAACAGGGCTGGGATCTGGGGTAGGGCACACACCCAGGTCAGGGCCCCAGCATCAAGAAGGCTTTGAAAAAGTTTAGAGTGACTCAGCACAGACACACCCCACCAGCTGGCTATCAGCAACCAGGCCAGGCAGGCCTCCCCCTTCACCTCCTTAAAGGCATCCCAAAGTATGGAGCCAGTGTGGCCAGACACACCATCCTTCTAACCAGCCCTTGCCCCTCATGACTCTCCTGTCCCCAGGAGGTCCCTTACCTGCTGGCCCAAGTCTGCCCTTGCCCACCACCACTGTGGGCTGTTCCAAGACACGAGGGCCAAGTTCTCAGCTGTAAACGCCACAGTCCAGAGGAGCAGGAGACCCGCGCTGTGCCTGAACTCGATCCAGATGCCCATTGCTAGTTTCTGCCAGGCCTGGTTATGCTCCACGACGAGCAGCCCCAGGCCACAGGCGCTGGCCAGAGTCCCCAGGATGGAAGCCAGCAGTAGGTAGCCTGGCAGCGGGGCGCCCCCGGCAGTGCCCACCCGGCCGACCAGGCTGGCCAGGGGCAGCGCCACCTGAAGCGTGGCCAGAAGCAACTGCAGCACGTAGGGAGCGACAAGAGGGCCGGCGGTCCAAGAGCGCTCGTGGGCGCCAGTGGGCCGCTCGCGACGCTTGCAGGGAAGTGCCAGCACCAAGGCCAGAGCCCCCAGGCCCATGAGTACGGAGGGCACGAGCGTGAAGAAGAAGCAGGGGCTCAGGCCACCCTTCACCCAGGCCGGCCCCGCGGGCCCCTCGGCCTCGCAGTAGTTGCCCACAGTCACCATGGCGATGCGTGGCCGCCGGCCGGGGCTGCGGGCACCGCGGGGGCTGCGGGGGCGGGAACCCGGACCCGCGGCTCGGGGCGGGGCGCGGAGGCCGCGGGGTCTCGGGTCATGGACCCGAGGGGCGCCGAGCCGCGGGGGCCTGGCGCAGGGGCACACGTGGGCCCGCCCACGCTCCCCGCTCCGCGCACGCGCCGCCGCCGCGCACTCACGCAGGGCACGCACGGCCTCCTCGCGCGTCCGTCCGCCCCCCGCTCGCCGCCCGGGACCCTCCGGCCGCGTCCGGGCCCAAGGAATGTGGAGCGTGCGGCCGGCGCGGCGCCGGCGCGGCAGCCCCGCCCACAGGGCGGCCCCAGCCCCTACCGGGGGCCCCCATTGGCCAGCCTCGCCGAGGGGGCGGGGCGCGGGGAGAGCGTGCACGCGGAAAAGGCAAAATACAGGGGCGGGGCCGGCCCGGTCACGTGCTCAGAGCGCGAAATCTGACCGCACGTCCGACCCGAGACCTTGACCTCCGCGGCGCCGGCGCTGGGAGGTGGTCCCGGCCGCTGGCCCCGCTCGCTGGCCCGCCCGGCTTATCCGAGTGCCGGCGTAGGCCCACCTTCCCACCGCCCGGCCGGGCCCCCACCCCACTCCGCTCCTTCCCGGGATGCCAGCCGCGCGACACAACAAGCCCGGTCAAAGTCCCTTTTTTATTAAGGGTTCTCAAGCTGTACACAGTTCCTACGCCTTCCGCTGTGAGCCCGGGCAGCGCCGCGTTCCACACCGCAGCGGACCGGGCGGGCGAGGGGTGGGGCGGAGTAGGAGCTGGGTCCCAGCATGCAGTGCGGCAGCTCAGCCGCGGGCGCAGGCCTCCGGCCGCCCCTCCAGCCCCGGGGGAACAGCGGGAGGCAGCCCAGAGCTCTCTTGCTGGGAGGTAGACAGCCGAGGGCACAACCAGCCCAGTCCGTCCTTTGTGCAGGCGGTTAAGGGGTACAATAAGCAGCAATGGAGGCCAGGACGGCCTCAGTCTCTCAGGGGCCCTGCTTCAAACTTGGAGAGGGCAGCAAAGAACTTCCATCCTGCTCCTGCCTTTTAGAAACCTTCCTTCGTAGTGTCAAAAGGTAGCATGAGAGGAGCTGGGAGCTAGGGTCTCCACACCAGTGCGAAGCAAAAGCTGAACAGAACGGGAGCAAGCGAACAGAACAGGAGTAAGCGGCATACATGCCTGTCATGTGCAGGAAGCAGGAGAGGTGAGCAGGCTGTAGCACTGGGAGAGAACTGGGGGTGAGGTAAGGGCCACAGCCTGAGCTACTCATCTGTTCGGGGTGGGGGAGGGAGGCTGCAGAGGTTGAGGGTCCGGGCCCAACCTCCCCACTCCACAGTTGGCACAGGTTCTCCCTGCTTGGCAGCTTCTGTGGTGGGCAGTCCTCTGGAGACTTGCAGGGGTGGGTGCAAAGGTGGCAGTACTGGGGCTGGACCGGGGACCAGTTTCTAGCACCACACTCTGAGCCAAGGGGGGTCCTGGGGATGAGGCTAGAGTCCTGTGTGCCTTGGTTCCTGGGCCCCCAATTTCTCTCCTGGGGCTGCGGCAAGCCCAGCGTTGGCACCTCCCTTGGCCAGGCACAGACACACAAACACCACACACGTGGAGCCAGGCAACAGTCAGAGGAGCCCTCCATGGCGGGCAGATGGGATGGCAGGGCAACCGTGGCCTCCATCCTGGGACATAGGGACCCTCCTCAGCCTTGTCTATACCTGTAGAGAGAAAAGGGTCAATAGTGGAGACCATCTTCAGCTATCTGCTTACCACCTTCCTGCAAAAAAACAAAACACACACACACACACACAAAAACCTTGGAGATAAATGAAGGGGAAAGCTTGATTCCAGGGGAGGAAAGTGAAGGGGAAAATTAAGCCCTGGATTCCAGAGTAGGGGAGGCAAAAAAGGGGAGTGTATTTTGGAGGGGAAGGGACAGTACCTCCATACGAGAGGCCTGCCTTCTTTCACAGGAGACTTTGATCTCAGCCTGGAAGTTACTACCTCTGGTAGCTGTTCTCCGGTCCTGGGGCCCTTACCTTGTGCACCTGAGGGGGAAGCTCATCCTCTGAGCCCTCCTCGGGCACCGGCTCTGGGTGCCTTGATGCTGACTGCCCATCTTCAGCCCACCCTCCAAGGGGCAGCCGGGAGAAGTGAGAGGGAGCCCGGGGTACCGTGCCAGGATCTAGAGACACAAGTGAACATGGTCTTAGAACAAACACAAATAGAAATGTGGAGCAAGGTTTTGGGGCTGTTCGGGGTGGGGGTAAGGGTTAGTTTCTTTGGGCTTGATCCCTCTGACTTCTTTCCTCCCCAAGAGGCCCCCCCAAAGAGCCACTGTACCCTGCTGTACCCCCCGTTGGATACCTGTGATACCCCCATAGCGCCTCTGGAAGCCCCCCTGCAGGGCGGTGGTCTCGGGTGCTCCAGGCCGGGGTGCAGCACAGGGATAGCTGGCAGAGCGGGGGATAGGTTGGGAGGCCCGGGAGCCCTCTCCCCCCTCTTCAGGGGCGCTCTCCCCACTCTCATCGCTCTCCCGGCGATGCCACACATGCCGCTCAGGCTCGGCCTGGGCTTGCTGTTTATGGAGCTGAGAAGTGTGGGGAGTGGAGGGTGACACTCATTAGTTAAGGCTAGGATATCTGAAACAGCTGCCCCCACTACGCTGTTCCAAATGTTCCCATTTCTGGCACCGCGCCCAGAATCACTGACCCAGAGTAACTATCATGTTAACAGTGTGTAAGACACATACGACATCTTATAGGTTAAACTCTCAGCAGATCCCTGGAACGAACCTGTTGCATAAGTTGTGATGGCACTCATTTTGCCTAGTCATTTCTCAAGAACAAGTTGGTGGTACACCTAAGTGCCAGGCACTCTTTCAAGGTGCCAGGAAGATAGCACTGAACAACAGAAAAAAATCTCAGCCCTTGTATGGCTTGTATGCTGGAGGCGGAGGTGGTGGTGGGGGGAACAGAGACAATAAAATAAAAAAGGAAAAATGCAATAGATCAGATAAATGCTACAGAGAAAAATAAAAGCAGGGAGAGTCGGGGGTGGCCAAGGGAGACTCTTTTGGTCAGGGTGGCCAGAGACCGTCTCAAGGAACAGTTAAGAACAGACAGGTGATTAAAGGAGGGAGCCATAAGCATATCTCAGGGAAGTGGATTCTTGGCAAGGGAAATAGCAAATGTGTCAAGCAAGGCCCCGGATGACAATAAGCTTGCCTAAAAACGGATGGCAAAAGGGTATCTGCAGGAATGGAGCTTAGAGTAGGTGAATAACAGACAAGGGTTCCAGACCCATGTCTTGCTTTTCCTCGCCTAGAACCCTCTATTCTATTTGTCAGTGGCCAGCTTGACTCTGTGGCTCTGCCCCTTGCTGCCCACTCACCTGGTGCATATAGAGGGCGTGCAGGCTCATCTCGGTGGATGCGTACTCCGACAGCACCAGGCTCTGCAGCTGTCCTTCCCACACGCTGCTCCCGGAGCTGGCTGTCCTGGCATCCACCCTGTCCCTCCCAGCACAGACAGACCGCAGCCGTCAACATTTCTAAGAGCCCCAAAGTTACTGGGGCGGGGGGGGGGGGGGGGTTGGAATTGCCACGCCCTTCCACCGAGGCCCATCTCTACTCACCCAGAGCCTGTCATGGTGCTAGGAGCTCGGCCTGCGGGAACCTGACCGGGGTGCAGAGGGGAGAAGGAGCGCAGGGCAGAGGCGACTTCGGCCCTGTGCCTGGAACCCTGCAGGTCTCTGGGCAGTGGGGGGCCACGGCACGAGGAGCCAGCTACCACGTTTGCAATCAGGCTCAGTGGCTGTGAAAAAGGGGTGAGCTGAATTCCCAGGGCAGCAGGGAGGCCACAAGGCCCTGGGTGTCAGCACCCAAGGACACAGACTGAACTGACAGAAGGAAACCAACCAGGTAGCAAGGCCCTTCCACCCCAGGCCTGGCCCTCAGCTCACACTCTGCCCGTCACCTCCTAGTCCCCAAGGACACACCTCAGACTCAGACTGTAAGGACTGGATGGACGTAAAGAGGGCATTTTCAGGGAGCAGCCCCCCTTGGGCGAGGCCAGCGGCTGCTCCGTCCCGCTGAACCTGCTCCTTGAGGAAGCCGAGGAAGGCTGTGCTCTCACGGGGTGGCTGCCAGCCGGGGTTGGTGATGGCAAAGTGCATGAGTGACAGCTCTGTCTTCCCGTCCTCAGCTTGCTGGTACACTGAGGCTTCCGTCTGCCCGCCGGACAGCCACTGCACAAGGGAGGCTCCAGTGAGCAGGACCGTCCTCTGACAGAAACGCTTGTTGTACCTTTCCTGCCAGCAGGGAGGCCCTGCCCCTGGAGGACCGAGACAGCAATGCGCTGCTGTCTGTCTCTCGTCTGCAGCCCCAAGGCCCACCCCAGGCGGCGCAGTCGGCTCGCTGGGCTAGTTGCTTGGTTTGTGCCTTTCTCAAGGGCACTTGGCCAAAGGTGCAAGTTTAAGGCTAAAATCCAGCTGAAGCTCCTATTCACCAAGCAGTGTGTACCCTCGTGCATGGCTGCCCAGAGGCAGGGCTGCCTTTCTGCAAATTGTTGGCTCAGAGGGGTGTCTTTTTGCCAGCATCAGCTCTGGCCACCTGCCCCCGTACCCTCCTGGTACCTGGGGATGGCCGTGCTGGCGAACATCCATCTGAGCAAAGGAGCAGGTGTCTCCAACCCCTACAACCTCCACGGTGAAATTGCGGAAGAAGTCTATGATCTCCAGGGCCCGTGGGCGCAGGCAAAAGATGAGGATGAGGGGTGTGACAATGGGGCTCAGCAACTCCTCCAAGATAAACACCTATAAGGGAGGGGATCGAGGTCAGAGGGGAGCAGGAGGGCTCCCAGCCCTCACCACCGAGCCATCGGCCAGTCTCTAACAGGCCCTAACTCCAACTCCACTCACTGCCTTGTACTGGAAGAGCTGGGCAAACTCGTCCCGGGTCTGCGAGCGGTGGGCATTACCCTGCCAGTGGTCAGGCATGTAGTGGATGTGAGCGAGGATCACGCGGAGCAGCTGCTCGGGGCAGAACACCATGTGCTGGTCCGGGATAAAGGACCTGGGGGATCGGGGCCATGGTGAGAGACAAGCCTTTCCCAGGGACGCTGGTCCAGCTTGCTCCCGCCTGCTGCCCCAGCCCACCTGCACACGGTCACGGTGACCCCCAGGAGTGTGACGGTGGTGAGGACGTGTTCCACAGCCAACACGTCTTCGTCGTAGATGGTGAGGGCGATAAGCACAGCCAGGATGGAGCCGGCGAAGAAGGCGCCATTCTTGGCCAACAGCGTCAGCAGAGGTGATAAGAAGCAATTCATGTACTTGGAGGCGGGCTTATAGCCCCGGTTGAGGCGGGACTGCAGCTCGTGCTCCAGCTCGTTGAAGTGGCGGAGGTAGCAGCGGCCGTAGAGTGACCAGCAACGTGCTCCCAGGGCCCCGGGCTCCCGCTTCAGCACCTCAGCGTAGCTGAAGAAGGCATAGAGGATCTGCCAGATGAGGATGAGGGGGCACAGCAGGAAGTTGGCAATGCCGATCCACAGGATGCGGTTGCTGAGGCGCTGGGCCAGCTCCAGCCGTTGCCCCCCGCGTTTGTACTCGGCCTTGAGGCTCCATTCGTTGAGAAACAGGGAGCCAGGTCCCCAGAAGAGGATCAGCTCGAAGTTGTACTTGAGGCCACGGGTGAAGAAGACGGCCTCCCCAAGGCCCGGCAGGCGGAAGCGCAGAGGCAGGAGGGATTTGTTAACCAGGGCGACCATGTAGTTTTGGAAGCGGAGGATGCGGTGGTAGATGTCCAGCTCTGTCAGTTCACGCTTGTGGATGCAGATCTGGTGCTCCTTCTGGGTCTGCACGATCCGTGCTTGCACTTCCTGCCACGTGCAGTACGGAAGAGCGGACTGCAGGGCGGAGGAGGGACACGCTAGGCAAGGCTGGCTTGCAGCCTGGACTCCTCGCCTCGCATTAGCCCGCTGGAGCCTGTACGCAGATGCTCCTTGACCTGCCAGTGAGGCCCCACCCTTCCCCAGGCTGTGGTGCCAGCTGCCCAACTTCCCAGCCTCACCATGGGGATACGCAGAGCATGCAGGTAGAAGGAGTGGATCTCCCAGTAGCAGCAAATGTTATAGATGAACTTGATAAGCCGATGGATCCAGAATACCCCAGCGATGACCAGGATGGTGATAAGGGAGCCGTTTTCCTGAATCCTGGTGGGGGAAATAGCAGGGGAGGAGGGGTGGCCCTTGAGGAATCTTGGCAGACAGGACACTCCTGAAGGCTATGGCGGGGCTGAGCCTCGGTCTGTGTTCTAGGGGATGCGCTACTGCCTCACACCCCACTCCATTCCCTACCTGCTGGTGGAACTCTGGCTCTGGTGTCCTTTGACCTGCGGCCCTTACCTGGCACTACAGACCTGGGCAGGCAAAAAGGCGTCTGGCAGAGTGACCTTGACAGGCTCCGTGGGGTGAAGACTATGGTTCACCATCTTGTTGGCAAATAGGATGTCATAGTCCACACAGCTGACCAAGAAGGTGGTGAAGGCAACCACAAAAAGGAACTGCCTGAGGAATTGGGAAGAGGGGCCACAGCCCAAGAGTCAGAGGGGCACCAGTGAAATAGTGTGGGGCAGAGAGAAGAGTCTGAGGAAGCAGCAGAATGAGGTGAGAGAGCAACCCCCGGGGGACGTGCTGAGGCTGGAAAACTCCCCATGGGCTCTCTCCACTGCTCAGCCCCAGGGACCTTCTTAGGCCCAAACCAGCTCCTGCTTTTTCCTCCTAGCCTTGGGCATCGCACAATTAGCCTGCGTTCCTCACCTCACCGCATGGTAATCTCTACCACCATTTACTAGAGTCGCTCCAAGATCTTGTGATTGTGGTCTGGCTTCCCAATCCCTGATTTCCTTTTGAGATAGTATTTAGAAGCCCGAAAGGGATTTACAGTCTTTAGTTATTGAGGGAGGGTTTCTCAATCCCTTCCCTTTTGGCAAGGTCTTGTGGCTTCTTCCTTTGAGAAAGCGCTCTGCCTTCCTAGGTATAACCAAAGCAGAACACACACTTTTCTTAAGTGGCGGGCATCTCTGAGACCTCCTGACTGAACCCTGTCCATCCCACGGGAGCTCTGATGAAATGGTCAAGTCTGAGCTCTCTTCAGAGAAGAGTGAGGATTTAGGAAGAATTCCTTAAAAGAGAGATAACAAATAAACAGGATTGTGAATTTGGATGCCACACCCAGTCCCTGAACTCTTAGGTGTGCAGGGTTTTGAGCAGAGGACTGAGCCGCACTGGCAGGAATGGCCAGGGCTGGCTGAGCTCAGGAAGAGGAAAAGGCTGACACACAGTGCTTCCCCACATCACCGTCCCCTCTTAGACTTACATGAGCTCAAAGACCTCCCCGATGAGCATGCAAGTGAAGCCATTCTTCTGGTGTAGATTATACACGTAGAATTGTCAAGAAAAATGTGGTTGATTAGAGAGACAGCAATTCGGGACACAGACTTTGGGGAGTCACATACCTGAACTTAACTCCTGGCTCTAGGACTTTCTAGCTGTGTGACTTTGGCCAATGTTACTCCCTCAACTTTCGTCTGCAGTGGTACTTTGGAGGTAATAGCGCCTGTCTCATGGTATTATTAGGTATGAGATAATGAGCGTGAAGTATTTTAACACAAAGCTGGCACAGAGTAAATCAAAAGATACTAATTATTATAGTTATTAGTGTCCCGTCAAAAAGAAAGATCCTCTTTAGAGAGGTTCCTTATAAAAACTGACACCACAAAGTGAAAGGCACGTAGCTCTTGGGAAACGTGAGGTATCATTATCTATAACGATCACCATTGCCCCAGCCTCTTTCAGCCTTCAGAAGAGTTCCCATCTCCCTTCCAGAGATTAGAATCAAAGCCACCCCAACTTCGCATCTGGGGCCCAGCTTAGAGAGGGGCTAACGGTCCCACAGCTCCAACACAGAGACACAAAGGATATTCGAGAGAAGAAGAGGTCAAGGTTTTCGATGTGGTGCCAAGGTGCTGTGGGCGCAGGAGCAGAGAGGTCAGAGCCCTGAAGGAACACGAGCCCCCCTGCTCCCTCGATGTTCCTCCACCAACCCTCTCCTCTCCATGCCCCGGCTCTGCTGTCATGTCCAAGAACTCACATTTACTCCCCTCAGGGACGTGCACCAATAGGTCCTCCTCCCCAGGGGGTGAATCACTATAGGAGGCCTCGAGGCGTTGGTACTCCGTGTCGAACTGCGCCATCACCACCGCCCCCTGTCCACGTTGTCCACCTAACGGTAAGGACAAAGAGATCCAGGTTCAGACTCTTGTGCTGCTTGTCTCCTGCCCTGCCTCGTAGACCAGAAAGAGTGAGAAAGGATCTCTGGGCTTGGTGTCTACTTCCAGTCTTTTCCACTCAGAGGCAGAGGAGTAGTTACCAAAGGAGAGCCGAGAGCTTGGGGCCTGGGAAGCCAGTCAATCCCAGAGCCTTTACTGAGTGCCTACTGAGGTCCTGCTGGTCTGAAGCCAGCCTCTGCCCCTTTGGTGCTGGTGGTGGGGGGGTGCTGTTTCACCTTCTATTTAGTGGAGATAAGGGGACTTCCCTCTGCCCTCCTGGAGAAACCCGGGTCTCCCAAGAGACTAGCAGTTTGGAAGCAGTCTGTAAACAAAGGTTTGAGATAAGCACATGGCCCTACCAGCTCCATGGACAGCGTCTGCTCCACACTCCAGCCCTTGATGCCCTGGCTCTGCAGCTGCTGGAGGAGAAGGTGTCAGGCCCCAGAGAGTGGGGAGTGGGGATAAAAGAAAGCCAGCCCTCCTGCCCACCCACCCTCCACTAAGAGGAGGCCAAGCATGGGGCAGGGAGGCTGCAGTGGGGGAGAGGCGTGGGGGCTCCGTGTACTTCCTCCGGTCTGTACTATACTGGGCCACTCATCCAACTCTAGGATCCCAAGAAGTGGCTTGTTGAACCTGTAAAGACTGAGTCAGTACAGGCCTGAGGTCAGACAGCTACCCTGGACTGTTTTTCCATCGCCCCACCTCATTCTCAGAAATTAGGCCTCACAGGGTCCTCAAAGCCCCCCGAAAGCCAACACCCAAGAAGAGTCTTTTCTGAAAAGACTTTTCTGTTCATCCTCTTCCCCTGGCTCCCTAGCACCAAAGGCCCAACAGGCAGGCGTAATTCCTGGACGGGAAACACTGACTGGGCCGGTGTGGACCCAGATCCTGGGCCAACTGTGGGGTCTGTAGGTCCCTGCAGCCAGGCGCGTCTAGGCGGCGCTCGGGGAACTCACCCGCCGGTGCAGACCCCGGGGGCCGTGGAACGCGGCCCGGCCTGGCCCCAGTGGGATTCCCTGGGTTAGTGGGAGCCCGGGGTCGGAAGGGCTGACGGCGCTCCGCTCGGGGCACTCACCACTCACGGGGGCAGTGTGGCCCCAGGGTCAAGGAGCCCCGCGGGCCGGGCGGGCTCGGGGGGCCTGCGGATGCTGGAAGACTCGAGCCAGCCCGACAGCCGACGGCCCGGGTGGGCTGGGTTGCCTCCCCACACCCAGCCAAGACCCAGCCCGGCGCGCCCCTGGGTCGCCCGGCGCCAGGCCGAGGGCTCGGCTCCCAACAGCGGACAACCTCGCGCGCGGCCCCGACGCCCGCGCGCCCCCGCCCGCGCGCCCCCGCCATCAAAACATTCCGGCCGCGCGCCTCCGCCCCTCCCGCGGCGCCCCCTGCCCCCCGTTACCCGCCGTGCGCTCGCTTAGGGCCCCGCGGGCGCCCTCCGTCAGGCCCGGCCCGGGCCCGGAGATCCCAGGAGTCGATCTCGCGTTTCACCTCAGGAACCGTGACCCGAGTGATTCCAGGGGCTCGGTCGGCTCCACTGGGTTCGTCCGGACCCGAAGCTCTAGGCCCGGCGCCTGCCACTCACTGTCACCCGCAGCCGGTCTGACCAATGAGCGGCAGGGGGCGGAGACACGGCGGCCCATTCCCGGCTTCGGGGGCGGGACTAAGGGTTCGCAGTGGGCTTCGCGCAGCCAGAGGACCAATAGTGCGCGGCCTTTGGGGCGGGGCCAAGGTGCGGGCGACGCCGCGTGTCCCCTCCGCGGCCCCGTAGTGACGAGATTGTTGTGGTGTTGCAGAAATCCGGGCTTGGAATCGTGGACGTCTGTGGCGCTCGGCTGCCCGGGACCTTTGGTGCAGCTTCTGGGGGCGGCGGCGAGTCCACGCGGTTTAGCCCTTGCTGGAGCTCGTCGCACGGGTAACGAGGAGCGGTCGAGGAGCTGGGGGAGCCTCAGCTCTCTCGGACTCGATGGGGGAGCCGGATGCTTCCCCCTTGAGAAACCGGGCTGGGGTCACGTATTAACCCCGAGAGCGGACTGGCTGCCCCGCGGCGTGGAGGAGGCCGAGGCAGGCCGCCGGGCGGTAGGATCGCGCCCTGGGGGGCTCCGTTCTTACCCCCCCACACACACTCCCTTCTGCTCCAGGAGCTGCTCCCACATAATTTCTGCCCAGCCATGTCGCCGGTTTCAGCCGCAGCCCGGGTTCCTGCCTTGGTCTCCCTGTTTGACCTCAACGCGGATGCTCCGGTGTGTCAGGGCCTGAGCTTGGTGAGCCTCCCATCGGAGGCGGCTCCGGCCCAGGCTCTGCGGACTTCCTGTCCAGGTACCTGGGAAGGTTTGGGGAGGACCCACGAGGAACGGGACAGGCTCTTTAGAGCTTAGCGCTTGTCCAGGGAACACATTCTAATTGATAAATTCCCCGGTTTAAGAGCTCTTGTTGACATCTTCCTACTGATAAAATTTATCTAACATTCATTCCGTCTCTGGGTGAGACTGCCTGCAAAAAAATCCTTCAAAATTCCTATTGTCCAAATGTAACTGGATTCCAATCAAATCATTCGTTCTTGCTGAATGTAAAACTTTTTTTTTTTTTTACAACCTTAATTTGTCTCTGGCTGTTTTTCCTAGACTTTTTTTTTTTTTTTTTAAACAAACCACACGGTAATTGGAAATGTGAGCTATGGGCAGCCCCGGTGGCTCAGCGGTTTAGCGCCGCCCTCAGCCCAGGGCCTGATCCCTGAGACCCGGGATGGAGTCCCACGTCAGGCTCCTGCATCGAGCCTGCTTCTCCCTCTGCCTGTGTCTCTGCCCCCCCACTCTCTGTGTCTCTCATGACTAAATAAAATCTTAAGAAAAAAAAAAAAAAGTAAATGTAAGCTAAAACCTGGGCATTTGGGAAGTGTTTTTTGCAGTTAAAAATTTTAACGTTTCTACAGGATTCCCTTAGCCCATCCCGTCAGACTGTTTGATAGATGTTGGTCTCACATCTTTTCAGAAGCATACTTCCCGTATAAAGTGATCACTGTGCCATTTATCTCATGATTCCTAGATTATAAATTCTTTGAAGGAAAGGATGTGCCACCTTTTTCATTTGTGTATCAGACACTGCATGTAATTTCTAGGTACTGCAGATTTGGACTCCCTTTCCACCTCTAATTACCCTCCCCTTATTTAGGTTCGGCAAGCCCAGAAAGAAAACTACCCCAGGGTCTCCTGGATATTTCAGAGAAGTTATTTTGTTCCACTTGTGACCAGGCCTTCCAGAACCACCAGGAACAGGTAAAAGGCCAGGTGCTGAGCTAAATGGTAGAAGCAAAAAGTATAATGGTGGGTGAGGAGAGGCAGACATGTGATTTGTCTTTAATTAATAAAGGTCCATGTTTTGACTAAGGCAGTTGGCATTACCTGGTCATACTTCCTGGAGTTCTCTGGTCTTGAATACTTACTATTAAGGGCCAGGCTGGGGCATATTTCCACATCAGCCTCCTTCTTTGCCTCCTACCAGAGGGAACATTATAAACTTGACTGGCATCGGTTTAACCTAAAGCAGCGTCTCAAGGACAAGCCTCTCCTGTCTGCCCTGGATTTTGAAAAGCAGAGCTCCACAGGTGACGGCTGGTAGGAGACCTGTGTTGAGTAGGACATGGGGGTGGAGGAAGGCCCTAGTTTAGGAGCTGGAGGAAAGGTCAAAGATGGAACACCAAACTTGTGCACCTCGTGTCGTTTTCAGGAGATCTTTCCAGCATCTCAGGATCAGAAGACTCAGACTCAGCCAGTGAGGAGGACTTGCAGATACCAGATGAGGAGAGGGCTGAATTTGAGAAGCCCAGCAGACCCCAAGGCTTCCACCCACACCGGGTTCTTTTCCAAAATGCCCAGGGCCAGTTTCTTTATGCCTATCGCTGTGTGCTAGGCCCTCGCCAGGCAAGTGGCAGCATAAGTTGTGTGGTCAACTGTGGCCTTTGAGCACTCAGCCTAGATCTCCCCTAAGCCCAGGCCATTTATTTCTCTTCTTCCTGTTGAATGTGGGTACCACAATGGACAGCACAGTGTTGGACTGAATTGGCCTGAATCTGAGGTCAAGTGTAATGGAATTAAGTTCGGAAACAGACCAATATAGGTTTGAGTGGTTGTGCTACCACTTGATCGCGACTACAAGCCTCAAATGTCCTCATTTGTAAAGTGAAGACAAGCCTCAGGATGGTTGTATGAAATGAGATCATGCACGTGAGACACTTGGCACTGATTTCTTCCTCTCCGTGAATACAGTGGGCATGTTTGTGCTGTCGTCCAGGTACCACCAGAAGAACCAGAACTGCTGCTACAGAACCTGCAGAACGGAGGTCCCAGATCCTATGTGGTGCTCATGGCTGCAGCTGGGCACTTTGCTGGCGCCATTTTCCAAGGGTGAGAGGGTGCTGCATGGGGTAGAAGGATGGACTGGACCCCGTTAGCCTGGGAGTACGGGCTAATTTCCAGTACTGAGTCTGTGTTGTCTACAGAAGAGACGTGGTGACACACAAAACCTTTCACCGCTACACAGTGCGGGCCAAGCGGGGCACAGCCCAGGGAATTCGCGATGCCCGGGGTGGGGCTTCTCGGTCTGCCGGAGCCAACCTGAGGCGCTATAATGAAGCCACATTATACAAGGTAAGTTAGGCGTCTCAGATCTGGTGGTTTACTAATCTACTTTTCCCCCCTCTCATCAAATGTTAGCATGGGGAGCTTGACCCCATTATTTCTGGGAAGGCAACAGTAGACTAGGAATGGATCCCCAAGAGTCTTCATCCTCTCATTCTTCCCTCGTATTATTTTCTATTTCACATTCCTTATACATCATCTTGTGGCCCATTTTTTTGGGTTTGGAGATTTAAAAATAGCAAGTGAAGATACACAGGGCTGAGTTACTCTCTTCCCTAGGATGTTCGTGACCTGCTGGCAGGGCCAGGCTGGGCTAAAGCACTGGAGGAGGCTGGGACAATACTGCTGCGTGCCCCCCGCTCTGGCCGGTCCCTGTTCTTCAGAGGCCATGGTGCACCCCTACAACGAGGGGACCCCCGACTTTGGGATATCCCCCTCGCTACCCGCAGACCTACCTTCAGAGAGCTACAGCGTGTGTTCCATAAGCTGACCACCTTGCATGTCCATGGTGAGCCTTTGATCCAGACCCCCCAGACTCCCTAGATCTTCCTGTACCTTCCAGCCCAAGCCTTGGGTTCTCATTTGTACATCCAGACAGCATCTTCATTGAGACCTGAGCTGGCTTCTCCTCAGCTAAACTTGAGAAACATCTTTTGTTTTATGGCAGGAGAAGACCCCCGGGAGACAGCCAGGTTGGACTCACCTCAAGCACATAGGAAGACAATGAGAGTGGGGAAGAAGGCTCTCGAGGCAGAAAGAAAGGTCTCCAGTGATGAAAATGAGACACTTGGGCAGAATGAGGAATCTCCCAAACAGGGTTTGAGCACCATCTGGCAACTGTCAACTCTATCTGGGTGTCTATCCTGGAAATGCAGTGTCAAATCTCCTACTGTCACTTGCCTCTTTATAATGAGCCCTTACATAACACACATACCATTACACACATGCATAGGGCTGTTACGATAAGGGGCACCTGGTAGCAATTACTAAGATGGGTTTAATCACCTTTCCCAACTTCCTGTTCTCTTTTGTTCACTGATGTATCCCCAGCACTTAGGAAATATGACATAAGTATGTGAAACAGAGGCTTGTGTGGCGCGAATCTCACATAATTGCCCTCTTACTGGATGCTGCAGTTTGGAGCTGAGCTGAGGCCTGCTTGGTTCTTAGCCTGCACGGCTGTCACAGCTCCCATGCTCTCCCCTGTTGTGTACCATCCTAAGGCTGCTCAAGGGGAGAGCCTAAGGACGTTTGTCCCTGCGTGGGTCCTTCTGGGCCTGTCTCCATCTGAGCTGAGAGCCTCATTTCTACATGGGATACTAATGGATTCAGCTCTTAATGTGCTACTTGATCTTTGGTGACAAAATACAAATACTTAATTTCATTTCAAGACAATCTGGATTCTCTTTTTATGTATTATTATACATCTGGGACAGCCCACATCCTTCCACCCTCTGTGTATTTCTTTAGATGGACCTAACATTGTATTTTTCCCTAGGTTCAGGGTCGGAGGGAGAGGACAGCTTCCAGGTGGAGCTGGAGCTAGTAGAATTGACAGTAGGGACCCTGGATCTTCGTGAGTTTGAGGTATTGCCAAAGCGGAGAAGGAGAAAAAGGAATAAGAAGGAGAGAAGCCAGGACCTGGAAGCCGGGGTGCATGTGACTCTTCCCCAGCAACCTCAAGGAGATGAGGCCTTCTCACAGTCCGCCCAGGCATATGCAGCCCCTTTGGGGCCTTCCCTGGATGAGGCCAAGACCCCTGATCAGTCAGAGCTCTGGGACATGCTTCTGGCTGCTTGCAGAGCTGGAGATGTTGGGATATTGAAACTCCAGCTAGCTGCTGGCCCCACAGACCCTGGAGTTCTGTCTCTGCTCAGTGCCCCCTTGGGCTCCAATGGCTTCACCCTCCTGCATGCAGCAGCTGCAGCTGGGAGAGGCTCAGTGGTTCGCCTGCTGCTGGAGGCAGGTGCTGACCCCACTGTACAGTAAGTAATGGTCCCCAAACCGAGCCCTTTGGGGTACAGAGAGGATCATCTGGAGGCTAACGTTGGTACTGGCTACTTGACAGTATTCCCCTTGATCTGTTTGGGTGAGGTTGGGAGATGGAAGAGGCGAGTTGAACCCACTTTGGGGGGTTTTCGCACCTAGGGACTCCCGGGCCCGGCCACCATATACGGTTGCAGCTGACAAGTCAACGCGTAATGAGTTCCGAAGGTTCATGGAGAAGAATCCAGATGCTTACGATTACAGCAAGGCTCAGGTCAGCTGGAAAAGGAAGCAGCAGTAGAGTAGGAAGGCAGCATTGATCCTGGCTAAGATCTTTTCCACTTTCTTATAGTTTTCCCAAGGACAGTTTGTATGGGTCTTACCTTACACCTCCCTGGAAATCCTCCAGGTGCCAGGGCCACTGACGCCAGAAATGGAGGCACGGCAGGCTATGCGGAAAAGGGAGCAGAAGGCTGCCCGGCGGCAAAGGGAGGAACAGCAGCGGAAGCAGCGGGAGCAGGAGGAGAGGGAGCAAGAAGAGCAGCGGCGCTTTGCCGCCCTCAGCGATCGTGAGAAGGTGAGGCTGGAGGTTCTCTCTTCCACAGCCCTGATTTCCTCAGAGGTCTGACCCCTTCCCAGCGTGCAGCTGTCACTTCTTAGGCACCCTGTCCACCTCTGAGGCCTTGTCCTTAATAAGACTTCTCTTCCCCTCAGAGAGCTCTGGCCGCAGAGCGCAGGCTGGCTGCCCAGCTGGGAGTGTCCACCCCGCAGACGCCCGGTCCTGCAACCCTTTGTGCTCAGTAAGTACAGGGCCAGGTGTGGGCAAGTGGAATGAATGCTGCAGAGTCCTCCAAAAGGCTGTTGGGGGAAGGGGGGACTTGAGATGTTCTGAGAAAACCTCTGGAACAAAACCAGATATGGCCGGAGGAGCGGGGAAGAGCTTGGATTGGAAGTTTCTGGGGTACCTGTTCAGCCATCTATCTTCCTCTTGTCCAGGCGCTGCTGGAGTTGTGGGACATCCCTCCAAGGCCTCATTCCCTTTCACTATCTTGACTTCTCTTTCTGCTCCACACGCTGCCTCCGGGATCACCGCTGCCAGGCCACCAAGCCCTCTTCCTGACCTCTTTACAGCTGCACCTGGGCCAACTCTGGGCCCTGAGAGGGTGCATTCACAGTAGCCCTAGGTTTCTTCTTTCCCGTGAAACCGGAGTATTTGGAAGATTAAGGACACTCAGGAACCAGGGCAAAGATAGGGCCACAGAGGGGTGTGGAGCTGGTACTGTCTCTGGAACTTTAATTGTAATAAAGTTTGGCAAGGAAACTGCACTTGTATTGCATTCAGGCTGTGGCCTTTGGTTCCTGGCGGTCACCGTGGCCAGCACCAAGGGATCCTGCCCACTCCATGTCCCAGGTCCAAGGTTACCTTTCTTTCAGTGCCCACTTAACTCCATTGGTTCAGGGGCGCTTGACGTTTCAACTGAGAGGGAATAGACAAATGTCTTATGTGAAGTGCTATTAAGTATAGGCCTATCCACAAACTGGATTTGGGGCTGGAGAGGCACACTTTCTAGCTCCAGCAATGTAATTTTGTTGAGGCCTCCTCTAGAAAACAGCAGAGGTCGTGGCACATAGAGGGTCTGTTGTGGCCCTCGCTTTGTCCAGTACCGGCCCAAATTAAACCCATTGATCCAGACTTGGCCCTGAAGAAGAGAATAGAGAGTGGAAGAAAATGGTCAGCTCTCAAGGGGGTAAAATCACCCCCTTTTGGGTTTCTTTGTTTTTTTTTTTTTAAAGATTTATTTTAGAGAAAGAGAAAGCACGGGAGTGGGGGTAGGGGGGCAGAGGGAGAGGGAAAGAGAGAATCCCAAACAGACTCCCCGTGCTGAGCATGGAGCCTGATGTGGGGCTCAATTGCACAACCCTGAGATCACAGCCCAAGCCGAAATCGAGAGTCAGATACTCAACTGACTGAGCCATCCAGGTGTCCCTCCTTTTGGGTTTCTAATTAGGAATAATTTCCACTCCCCCTTCTAACGTTATTTTCTTCTCATCACCCTGACCCCAATGTCAGCAGTACCTTGGTCCATCCAGGTAGAAAGAGAAAAGTGTCCCCGCCTTCTCCGAAAATTGGAAACGTTGTGGAGTAGAAGGTGGGGCCAGAAGGAGCTTGAGGACGTGTACTTTTCATCAAGTGGAGGGGAAACCACCACTTTACGAGTTTATCAACATTCAGAGGGAACATCAGCCACTGGGTAAGGACCATTTGCCCCAGAACTGGTGGCTCTAGTAGGCCCTGTGAAGAAGGCAAATAAAAATTCATCATTTCTTAAGTTCTTATGGTGTAACTGTCCCTAATCAAGCCCTGGGATGCAACTAGTGGCCATGTCTAGATCCCCACAAGCGACTACTTTGCTGCCTAACTCCTAAGCACAGGGCTCTTGTTTGTCTTCCATTAGGCCCCTATTTTTCCAAGGGAGTTTGATGGACACGAATATGCAGGAGAAGGGACAGGCAAGGCTAGCTCACCTTGAAGTCACTGCTGTTAGATCCGAAACTGAGCCTCCCCATGTTCTCCAGTAAGATGTCCAATTTGGCCCCGCCTTTTCCCGTCAAAAATAGTTGGTGTTTCATGTTTCGTTCCAAGACACCGTGAAACACCTGTGGATAAGATGCACTCTGAGAGGAAGGGCTCTAGCTTGTGGCCATGACACAGGAAGCTACATTAGCACACGTGTTTGGAGAGCAAAGAGAATGTAGTCCGTCCTTCATTACCCATGTATTCTGGAACCTTCGCCTCAAATTCTTCCTCATCCCAGCTTATCTGTGGCCCCTCCTGCAAACATGGGCAGATACGGGGTGCTGGGAGGAGAGGGGATGGGCTCACAGGGTAGCCCGGAATGAGGTCCTTACCCCATCTACCATTACATAGGCACGGTCGTGGACTCCATTGTTAGGCACCCAGAACTGCGTTGGCTCAGGAATGGGATGGGGCAGAAAAGTCCGGTACAACATAAAGCCGTGGTCCTGGGTGTGGAAGAGTTAAGTACTTAAGATGAAATGAGAGGAAGAGAGGATACTATGGGGAAGATGGGCAGCAGAGGGAACCTCTGGCTGTGGCTGTTGGGGAAGGCTCCCGTGCCTCCAGGACATGGGATTGTCCCTTACCTGTTTGACAGCCTCAAAGGACAAGGGCAAGATTGAATGGATGGGCCCTTGGGGGCACAGGAAGTCTAAGAAAGCCAGCAAATCCCCATCCTGTTAGGATAAGGGGAAGGTGTTAGAATAAAAGGGAAGTCAGAATAGAGGGCCAGAAAGTCTGGGCCATTTAGAGAACAAAGGGGTAGGATCAGAGAAAAGATGATCCAGAGCTTACCAGATGCAGGGTCAAAGGTCCAAGCATCATCTTGGGGCTGGGGGGAGGTAAAGGTCCCAAGGGAATTTCCTGGAACTGAGCCCAAATTCTCTCAGGAGCCATAGGAAAACCACACAAACAACCCCTACTCCCAGACCCTACTAAGCACAGGGCTCTCAACCTGGGCTCCGGGGAAAGGCTTTAAGGGGTCACAAAGATCCTGTAATTTTGCACATGCTTATATGCGTCTTCCCAAATAGTCCCGTTTGGGTGGCTGGGAAGTGGTTCTGTAGGCTCCGCGGCCCAGACAACAACCAATGATTTATGGGATCCCATTACTAACAATTTAGGTACTCCCTTTCCCCAAATTGATAAAAGCCTTTGGCGCTTAATGAAGTAGTAGGGCACCTCACTGATGACGTTTCGAAGAGCAAAAAGCTTAGGTGTGAGGTCCCCTGCTTCAGATATTGGTGCATCGTAGTCATAGCTGGTAGTAATTGGAAGAAAGCGCCCCTTTTCATCAGCACCTGGGGTCAAACCAATTTCATTCATTCAGTGTCTTTCAAATGACAGGCACTAAGCAAAGAAATTCACAAAAAGAATTTTGCCATCAGAAGGGGCAGTGGTGGCCACATCCAGCTTTGAGACCTCCTAATCTACCCAGCCCTCGGATTCTAATTCCTTGATGCCTCCCTGCTTCCACCCCAGGGACCATCTGGACTCACCATTCCAGTATCCAAAGTTGGTACCTCCATGGAACATGTACCTGAAGGGGGGTAAGGTGGGGGGAAAGGGAAAAGCTGACCCACTGAATCACTTTCCTCCCCAACATCCCGTTTTGCCTTCATGTTGGCCCCCGTGTCTCCAGTTACATGTTCACACTGGCTCCCAGCTTCAGCATGTTCTCTAGGCCTCTGGTTACAGCCAAAACAGACCGTGTGGAGTGATTCTGGCCCCAGTAATCCAGCCAGCCTGTGTAATACTCAGAGTTCACCTAGAAAGCAGCCACAAGTGAGATGGGGACTGAGCTCGACCCATTCCCAACCCCAACTCCTGCTTTGATTGCCCTCCCCTCCAGCTCCTCACCAGTGGCCCATGGGGTTCATAGTTCCGAAGCAGGGCAAAGATTTTGGTCATGTTGTCAGCTGCAGAGAGGAGACAAAAGTGAAAGATAAACATAGAAGAGGTGCCCCTTCCCCAGACTCTACTCCACCCTCGCTCAGAAGACCTGGGCCAAAATCCACAGTGGTGTAGAGGCCCTGGAGGGAGCCACATCTGAGTCCTTCAGGCCCATCTGTGGTGAAGAGCAAGATCCTGTCTCCTAGCAGCGCACGGAAAAGCCCAGCCAGGTGCTTCATGTAGTTGACGTCACAGGCTCTGTAGCTACCATATTCATTTTCCACCTGCCAGGAAAATGGAAAATGGAGCTCAGCCATGCAGCGGAGGTTAGGACCCCTGGCACCTCCTTCCTCTCACCCAGTCCCTTGTACCTGAATGCTAATGATGTTGCCCCCGTTGTGGTAGAGCCATGGATATAACTTGGGCAGTAAGACCGTGAACCAGGAGTCCACTGCAGCAAGAAAGTCTAAAGGAAGGAGCAGTGCTCTGCTCATTAGGACACCACTGCCTTTGCAGCCCCCACCCATAGCATCAAGGCCAGCAACTTCAGTGCTGCCTGAACCCTGGGCTACTGTTTGCAGCCCACTCGCCCACAAATGAACCTGAGCAGTGGTGACTGAACCCTGAGCACTTGTGAATTTGCATGGCAAGGACATCTAAGCACAGGAAACCTTAAAGTTGTAAATTAAAAAAATTTTTAATGTAAGAAAAATGTTAAAAGCATCATAGGGAACTAATTAAGTAATCGATGTATACTTGAGAGAGCTGTGAAGTAGCATGGGAGTTCACAAAAATGCAGAATGATGACTTGCACCCTGATGGAACTGACAGTTCTGGTGATTTAAGTCACCCATCAGAAGACCACTATATTCAGTATTGTGCCTTAAAATCTCAGCCCCTATTTGTGATTTTTGTTGATTCATCCTCAGGGTCTTCACACCTGTTATGACCTCCGCTTGACACTTTCTCCACCATCCTTCATCTGGCCATTCTCAGTACAGTTTTCAGATCTTAACTTCTATTTCACTTCCTCAAGAAAACCTCTGATAATCCTGATGAGGGTAGGTGTCCCTGTTACATACTCTCATGTCACCTCTTACTTTTTTTCAAGCACATAACAAATTATCAGTATTTCTCTAAATGCCCCCCCCCCTTAAAGGCTTTATTCATTTGACAGAGAGAGAGCACAAGCAGGGGGAGCAGCAAACGGAGAGGGAGAAGCTGACTCCCCACTAAGCATGGAACCTGATGCAGGACTCGTCCCAGGACCCCGGATCCTGACCTGAGCCAAAGGCAGACGTTTAACAGACTGAGCCATCCAGGTGCCCCTCTCTAAGTGTCTCCTGTCAGTCTCCCTCACCCAGTGAACAGGAACCTATTTGTCAGGTCCATCTGCCTCATCCCTATCCTTGAGGACAATGCCTAACATGTAGCAGACTCAAAAATGGATTCAATGGAAGATGTACTGGAGGGTATTTTTGCATTCTTAAAACGTTCAATTCCTTTCCATTTTGCATTCTGTACAAAGGGTGCCAGGTCTGACTGCCTCCTTCTATCCAAGCATATATTAAAGCTCATCCAACAAATATTTATGAGTGTTTAGCATGTACCCAGCAACATTCTAGGTGTTAGGGATACAGAATGGAACAAAATAGATAAAAACCTCTGCCCTTGTGGAATTTCCTTCCAAGTGAGGAAAGCAGGCAATAAATAAATAGCTAAAATACACAGTATGTTAATACCCAGGAGAAAAAATAAAGCAGGGAAGGATATAAAATGGCAGAAGAGCTTAAGTTTTAGAGGGCAGCCGAGGGAAGGCCTCTCTGAAAAGGTGATTCTGCAGGAAGATAGAGGGAGCACCAAGTGCAACGGCCTCAAAGTAGGAATGTGCCTGATAGGTTTGAAAAACAGCAATGAGGCCAGTGTGAACAATGAAGAAAAGAGTAGAGGTCAGGGAGGTGACTGGGTCCATTAGGTAGGACCTGAGAGGCCATTTTAAGGAATCCATGGTTCATATTCTGAAGGAGAGGAGAACCTATTGCAGAGGTTTCCTATTTCAGAGTTGTTAGCTACTAGATAGGACTGAAAGCCATGGGAGGGACGCCTGGGTGGCTCAGAGGTTGAGCATCTGCCTTTGGCTCAGGGCGTGATCCCTGGTCCTGGGAAAGAGTGAGTCCTGAATTGGGCTCCCTGCGGGAAGCCTGCTTCTCTGCCGCCTCTCTGCCTCTTTCTGTGTCTCTCATGAATAAATAAATAAAATCTTAAAAAAAAAAAAAAAAAAAAGCAAGCGATGGGAATGGATGAGATTGTCTAAGGAGTGAACACATAGAAAAGAGAAGTGTTGGAGAACTGAGGCCTTCAGCACCCCACCCAGTATTTAGCAGAAAGAGAAAGGGCAGAGAACCAGCAAGAGATTAAGAAGGAGTGGTCAGCAAGGCTGGGATCCAGGGAAAGGAGCACAGACCACATAAAGGTGGTATCTGGAGAGCCAAGAGAAAAGTGTATGTGAAAGGATGGGGTGGACAGCCGGGCTGGATGCTCCTGACTGGCCAAGGAGGCGAGAGGCCTGGAAAGGAATTGTGGACTTGCAGTGAAGAGGTCGCTGCTTTCTTGGGAAAAGTGGACACTGCATGCCGGTGTGCCAGCACTACTTTGCCATTTCAAATGTATTTCAGAGCCAGCTGAGTTGGGGAATTGTTCTGAGGAGCATAGAGCTATTCAGCGCCCTAAGAAGCCGGTTGGTCCCCAACAGATACAAAGCATTTTTACTAGAGTGATCTTTTTAAAAGATAAATCAGATAAGATCACTCCCTTGTTCTGATGACTTCCTATCTACACTTGAAGTAAAATCCAAACTCCTTAAAATATAGGGCATTTTAGAGCTTAATCTTGAGTTCTCATCTTTTCTCTCCTGATGCTCTTTCCCTCAGGCAATGTCTCAACAGCCATGGATCTAAATGCCATCTCTAGACTGATAAATCCCAAATTTATCTCTAGCTCAGAGCTCCCCGTGAGCTGAGCGTCACATTCACACAGCCTGTGGCTTAACACCCTAACTTGTGTGTGATGACACAAATTTAACACAACCAGAACTGTTTTACCCCCAAAAAAGGTGGTCCTTTGCCACCCCTAGTCTCCTACTTCCCTGTGTCAGTAAATGGCACCACCATGTTCATTGGAAACATGACTCCTTTCTTTCCAGACCCGATTCATGCTGGCCCCACCCTTCTCCTTCCCATCAGAATCTAACAAGGCCTGGTGATTTTTGATCTTCAACCTACATCTCAAAACTGCTCTCTTCTTCCCATCTCCACCACCACCACCGTCACCTTAGTCCACGAGCCATCACCTCCTTCCTCAATCACAGCCTGAGTCTCCCAATTAGTTTCTCTACCTCCATCCTTGCTTGGCCCCCTCCCTCCATTCTCCACATCCGGGCTAACGTAATCTGAAAACAAATCAAACCTGTCTGGTTAAGCTCTTTCAATGGCTTTCTACTGTGTTTAGGATAAAATACCAACCCCTTACGGTGGCCTACAAGGTCCTGCATTAACAGTCCCTATCTATCTCCAATTTCACGTCACATTCCTCTCTCCCTTACCCACTATGGTCTGGCCGAGTTGGCCTCAACCATACCACTTCTTTCCCACCTCTGGGCTTTAGAATATGCTGTTCCCTCTACTTGGGTTGTTCTCACCTCATTCTTCATATGACCAAAGCTTTTCCTTCCCTAGAGTCAAGTGAAATGTCATCATCATCTCAGAAAAGCCTTTTCTGACCTCCCTACCCAAAACAGGCCTTCTCTGTTACTCATGGCCTCATGAGTATTGTTTTTTTCTTGTGTGGTATTTTTACAACTTGCAATAATCTTACAGGTTTTTTTTAAAAAACAAAACAAAACTGTTTCTTTCCCCCATAAGCCCCACTACACAGGGACTGGGTCTGCCTGGTGTCAGTTTGTAGCATCTTGCTTGGCATGAAGGAAACACTCAAATATCTGCATGGATGATCTCCAGTTTGGGGAGAGTCTCTTCAGTTTTGAGCACCCAAATGACTCATTGTGTTCCTATCGGTTGCTTTTATTTTCTGTGTTGAAACCTTTGTCTCAGCTCACCTGGATCTGAGGTTCTCAGATTTATTTCAGGTTTTTGAAGCAACCAGGCTGGGAGACCCCCCTGCGACAAACATAAAGACAGCAGGTTTTGTTGTTTGGGAGTGGGGTGGAAGAGGTATGAAGGTAGAATATTGAGTATAGCACTGGAAGTGGCCCTACAGTGTGGGCAGATGGGGGGAGTGAAGGAACTGCACAGGAGTGGCTCTGGTTCTATCCCTTCTAACTCACCATCTCCCACTCTGCACAGATGTAAGGTCCTGGTCTCAGTATGACCAACAGGTTCGCTAGAGATGCCTCTTTCAGAAATGCAAAGAGGTCCCGGCTGCCATTAAAATTATAGACCCCAGGCTCTGGCTCATGGTAGTTCCAGGGCACGTAACTGAGAAAGAAAGAGGTTAACAGGGCCCAAGGCGGGAGGTGCTGGAGAGGCCTAAGGGCTCAGGCCTTGCAGGGAATCTCCAGGAAGCTGTTGGGAGGAGGTCCTGGCCCACCCTTTCCCACCCTTGGCCTGGAAGCCCTGGAGCTCTCATACCCAGCTAGTTGTCCTGTCCCAATCCCCTTCTGAGGGGGGTGGTAGGAAGAGTAAATCCCACCCTCCATGGCTCATCCTGAGCGCTTCTTACAACTGTACAGTGTTGAGGCCACTCATTCGCATCTTGAAAAGCCGGTCTGCCCAAAGCACCCGTGGTACCCGAAAGTAGTGTAGGCTGCCAGACACGTAGCGGAACGGGGCCCCATCTAGAAGGAATCTGTCATTTATCCGATCCACTATGAACGACCGATTGTCTGCCTGCAAAGAGAGAGCGCGGGGTCAGCAGAGGCCTGGAACAGAGGGAGGGGTCAGAGTCTGCAGAGGAGATGGAACTAGCCCAGCCTGCTGTTCTGTTATTTTCACTTTCTCTCCCGGGCTGGATCTCATCCCGCCTCACCACGCCCAGCCTGCCAATTCAATCCTGTCATTTTACCTGGGGCAGCAGCAGGGACAGAAGTGGCAACAGCAGGACGGGAAGGCAGAGCCGCTTCCTGGGAGCCATGGCGCTAACAGGGCTCCTCTAGTCAGAGAGGGCGGTCCGGCTGTCACGTGGTGGATTCCTGGGAGGGAACCTCAGCGAGCAAGGGGGCGGAGACCACCTCAAGTCACCAGGCGATTAGCCTGGACTTGTCCACCCGCGCTACTCTACTAGTTTGTAAGATCCTCTACATCTTGAATCCGCTTCATCAGCATCACCTGGGAGCTTGTTAGAAATGCAGAGTCTCAGGTCCTACCTCAGACCTATAGAATCAGAATTTGGATTTTAACAAGATTCCCAGGCGATCCTAAAGGCATTCAAGATTGAGAAGCACTGTGGTACTAAACTGAGCTCCCTGAGGGTGAAGAGTACCTTGTCCATCTTGCATCCTCAGCTTCTAGCACGGGGCTCGGTACATAGCAGGTTAAATCTAGATGAATGAATGTCAGACCAGGGGGCTAAAACAGGTGCAGAATCAATCTTCCCAGTGGTGTGAAAGTAGGGACCGAGTTATAAATGGGATTTTTTTTTCTCCTAGTGGCCCTGCTACAGCAAAAGAGACCACCTCAGCCATTCTGTCTTCTTTGGATGTCCCCCGCTCTTCTATTTATCCCTGCCTGCCTCCGCGAGAGCTGTCAGGAGCAACTACCTGGGGCCAAGGCTTGGGAATTTATGAATTTCCATGACTCCTGCCTTCACAGTCCCAAGCCTGGGATGTAAGGACCAGGATAAGAAAAATCGAATCATACTAAAAATAACAGCAACTTCTATTTATTGACACCGAGGGCTGTGTCAGATAGTGTGCTAAGCACTTTACATCTCACTTCATCTTCAACAAGCTCCGTGCAGTTGGTAATTATCACTCCCATTTTACCCATGAGGGAATTGAGAGGCAGAAATTTTAAATAGTCTGCTCAAGGTCACGCCGCTAGTTTAGCAGAGCTGGGAGCTGCAGCCTGGCCTCACCGTCCGGGCTCCTAACCTTAGGTACTGTTAGAGCGTGTTTACAACTGGGGAACCCGAGGCTCTGCGAGGTTAAGTCGTCCAAGGTCACGCAGCTAGTAAGCTCTTAACCACTGAAACTAGGGTAGTGGGATGCAGGCCGGAGCCCCGAAGGGTGTACCGATCGGCGCTGTGGGGGTCCAGGCCGCCGGCACCCGCCCGGCACCCGCCCCTCGGGGCTGGACTGCAGCTTCCTACCTCCGGCATTGGGAGACGGGGGCCTGGGGGCCTCGGGCCGAGCCCGGCTTTGCTCCCCTTGGGCGCGGGTGCCTGCGTCCTGCCCACTACTGAAGGCCTGTGTGGAACCCTCACCCGGGTCCCGGGACCCGCGCTCCCCCGCCTTAGCCCGCCCCCGGCCTCTCAGCTCCGCGCCCCCACATCCTCCGGGTGCCCTGCGGTTGCTAGGATACCGCAGGCCGTTACGCCGGCGCGGCCTGATGACGTAGCCGCCCCTTCCGGTCCGCGGCGCTCGTCTCCGGCCGGAGCCAGGTCAGTGGGGAGTCGGGGCCGGCCCTCCCGGGGCTCTGCGCGCCGAGGCCGGGGCGGGCCCCGCCGGGTGGGCCCGGGCCTCGCCCCCACGCTCCGCGGCTGCTGAGGCGGCCCGACGGCCGATCTCGGGCGGGCTGGCGGCGAGGACGCGGCCTGGCCCGAGGCTCCAGGGCAGCCGAGCCGGCGTCGCCAAGGCTCGTTTCCTCTGCGTTCCGAGGCCCGGGCGCCAGCTCTGCACGTCGGCACTTCGGGGGTCGTGCCTGGGCCTGGCCCACGACCCTGCCGTCCTTTGCCTTCCAGCATGATCCGCGGGGCCCCCAGCGCGTCGCCTGGAAGAGCCCCCCCAGCCCGCACGCGGCCGTCGGCAGCCCGGACCGCCCCTGAGGAGGATGACTGAGACGCTATGGGCCACGCGCTGTGTGTCTGCTCCCGGGGAACCGTCCTCATTGACAACAAGCGCTACCTCTTCATCCAGAAACTGGGGGAGGGGTGAGTGTTTGGAAATCGCCTAGCTAGCCCCCGGGTTCTGGAGAGTGAAGGACAGCAGTCTGCACGTGATAGGGCCTCAGAAGGTTCATCCTTTTAATTTTTTTTTTAATTTTTATTAATTTATGATAGTCACAGAGAGAGAGAGAGAGAGAGAGGCAGAGACACAGGCAGAGGGAGAAGCAGGCTCCATGCACCGGGAGCCTGATGTGGGATTTGATCCCGGGTCTCCAGGATTGCGCCCTGGGCCAAAGGCAGGCGCCAAACCACTGCGCCACCCAAGGATGAACCCAGGTTCATCCTTTTAAAGTAGCCTTTAGCTCCCCTGACAGAGCCCAGCAACCCGAATGCCAAGAAAGTGGATTCTGGAGCCAGGCCTCCTGGCTCCACCTTGTGTGACCTTAAGCCGTGGTTCTGTCATCTGCTTAATGGAGATAATCATCTTTTTTTTTTTTTTTAAAGATTTTATTTATTAGACACACACACACACACACACACACACACACACACATGCACAGGCAGAGGGAGAAGCAGGCTCCGTGCATGGAGCCCGATGAGGGACTCCATCCCTGCGGGACTCGATCCTGGGTCTCCAGGATCAGGCCCTGGGCTGAAGGCTGCGCTAAACCGCTGAGCCATCCGGGCTGCCCTGGAGATAATTATCTTTTGTCGCTGATGGAGTTGTGAGGATTAAATGAGATAGTGCATAGAAATCATCTCACCAAAAAAAAAAAGAAAAGAAAAGAAATCATCTCACCCAGGGCCCGGTTCACAGCACTTGACAGATGTTGACTGTTACTCATGTAACATTTCCGGAGCATTTGTCATGTGCAGAGCTGCGCATAACGACCAAGGTACCTCAAAGATTGCTGTGTTCCTACCCTTGAGCTCAAAGTGTAAAATCTTCAGACTTCTCCTGAAGCCACGTCTTGGGAGGGTTTCTGCTGACTGGGAAAGACACCCCCTCCCCTCCCCACCCAGGGAGTTCCTCTGGGTCCAAGCAGTGTGGGAGATGACCGTGGTCCTTCACTGACCCCTTTGGCCCACAGTGGGTTCAGCTATGTGGACCTAGTGGAGGGGTTACATGATGGACACTTCTACGCCCTGAAGCGGATCCTGTGTCACGAGCAGCAGGATCGGGAGGAAGCCCAACGAGAAGCAGACATGCATCGCCTCTTCCATCACCCCAACATCCTCCGCCTTGTGGCTTATTGTCTGAGGGAGCGGGGCACTAAACATGAGGCCTGGCTGCTGCTACCCTTCTTCAAGGTCAGAAAGTCTCCTGGCAGTGGAGGGGCTTGCAACAGAGTCATCTACCGAGGGCTGTGTGAGTAGCCAAGCACGTTAGGAAGCAGAGACCATGTCCTGTGTTGGACCGCTTCAGATTTGGGGTTTAGGGGAACCCAAGTGGGACTGTGAGGTGTGTAGTGTGTGTGGTGAAAGAGCTGCTAGGCTGTGACACAGGGAAGGGATCAGGCTGAGGGAGCAGAGACCCAGAAAACCTGTCCAACCGTGGGGAAACTTGTGTTGCAGAGGGGTACGCTGTGGAACGAGATAGAAAGGCTGAAGGACAAAGGCAACTTCTTGACTGAAGATCAAATCCTTCAGCTGCTGCTGGGTATCTGCAGAGGCCTTGAGGCCATTCATGCCAGAGGTTATGCCCACAGGTCAGTGGGAGGGCCCAGTGTGCTTATGGGGCAGAAAGAAAGAGCCTCACCAAAAGGATTGAGTGGTCTCTGCTCTCCTCCCAAGGAACAGTCCCCATGATTCTTTTGCCCCCAGGGATTCTAGTCTCCCTGTCCAGGGATGTTCATGGGCCATTTATTTCCACTTTCCTGCAGGGACCTGAAGCCCACCAATATCTTGCTTGGAGATGAGGGGCAGCCAGTTTTAATGGACTTGGGTTCCATGAATCAAGCTTGCATCCATGTGGAAGGCTCCCGCCAGGCTCTGGCCCTGCAGGTAAAAGAGTGTCCAGGTTCCTTTGCCCTCCTGTTCCCCATCCTCAACCTTTCCTGTTGCATGCCCCAGTTTGGTCACATGACTATGACCTATGCCTCTCTTTTGAGCTATGGGGCCACTCTTCCAGGACTGGGCAGCCCAGCGATGTACCATCTCCTACCGCGCCCCGGAGCTCTTCTCCGTGCAGAGCCACTGTGTCATTGATGAGCGGACTGATGTCTGGGTGAGGAGCATGTGGGGGGGCACATGGATGGGGAGGAGTACCGCTCTGTACCTGCTGTGCAACAGAGGGGCAGGTCTTTGGTTTCGAGTGCATGGGGCCCCAGGAACCGCGTATGTCCCCATCCCCCTCGACTTCCTTCCTGGGAACCGTCACTGACACTGTACTCAATTGCTCAGGAAGTGGTATCATTCCTCCCTTTGAACAGAATGAGTACAGCTAAGTGTCAGGACTGAAGGCAGTGGCAAGCAGGGGGTGCAGAAGTCTCCAGCTAGCTGGTGGTTTCTCTGGACCCTGGTGGTGTCATGGGGCTGAGGTCAGCCTATTCTTATTAGCTTATGTAGTCACCTTTCACTACAGAGTCCAGAGGAAAGAGATCATTTCTCTTGGTCCCTTGTCAAGTAATAACCAAGTTATGTTCAGTCCCTAGGCTGCGTGCTGTACGCCATGATGTTTGGGGAAGGCCCATATGACATGGTGTTCCAGAAGGGTGACAGTGTGGCCCTCGCTGTGCAGAACCAACTCAGCATCCCGCAGAGCTCCAGGTGAGCAATAAAAGGGGTACGAAACACTTCAGACTCCTCCCTGGCATTAGTGGAGTTAGAACCATAGCATGGGGAATGAAGACCCTCCAGTCACCCTGCCCGCCTCCTTCCACAGGCATTCTTCAGCCTTGCGGCAGCTGCTGGCCTCAATGATGACTATAGACCCCCAGGAGCGCCCTCCCATCTCTCTCCTCCTCAGTCAGTTGGAGGCACTGCAACCCCCAGCTTCAGACCAACACACCACCCAAATCTAAACAGACCAGTGGCTACGTTGAGAGGTGGCCCTGTGCCTTGGAAGGAGGCTCTCATCCCTCATTAGAATCTCCACCCGGTGTCTCCAGGACTGCTCTCTTGGCATCGGGGGCAAGTGGATGGGAACCGACAGCTCAGTCTTATTTCTTTGTTTCTGCAACAACTGGACAGGGGACTGACTGGGTGTGGACGAGGGTAGGAGATGGGGAAGGGGAAATGGATGAATCTAGACAGGCTCTGAGCAGGACTGCTGAGCTTACATCATGGTCTGCCTTCACATCTGGGAGCAGGAGAATGTATAAATAGAAGAATAAAGTGAAAGCAGCTTGGTGTGGATCTTAAGTCTCATTGTTCCTGGAATGAGGGAGAAGAGGTGCCCGGGGCCCAGGGTCTGGTTGCCATTTCCAAGGGAACCGCTTGGGAAGAGGGACTGGCCTAATGAGGAATGGCATGACTTCACCATTCTGCCTAAGGAGGCAGGTGTCCCTACCTTAGATCTGACTAGCTGGGAGGAGTCAGTTGTCCTAGCTTGTCTTAGTCAAAAACTTAAAGCTCTTCTGGATGGAGCTGGCTTCTCTGCTAAGAACTAGGACCAGGGCCCCCTAGAAGCACGTTGAATTTGTTCTTCCCTTCATTCCCAGGAGTGGGTAGCTGAGTCAAAGCAGCCCAGCCGGTTTGCCAGGGTAGGGCTTCTGGGTGGAGACACCTGAGGAAGCTTCCTGACAGCAACTTAACAGGTCTCTCCCAGGCTCGGCCTGGGGGCAAGGGGAGTGGAGGTGGCAGCCATTTGGCCCAGTCTCTCCCAGAGGGTTCTAGCTCACACACTGTTAATGATTAATGAGGCCAGTGTGGTGCAGCAGTATCCAGCTGCCACTTCCTGCCCTACTCTGCTGAGTAAACAGGGGCCCTGCCTTTGCCGGGCTTGAAACCTGTTCCCTAGGGAAGGGCACTGCGTCCCTGAATCACCAGGGAGGGGAACGCAGGGGCAGGGCTGGCATCACCTGCTCCTGAGATTGAAGCTTCCGCCCCGACTGCCCCCACCCCAGCAGTGTGCACCCCCACGTGCTGACGTGGATATGGGTCCTGGGGTGCCTATTAGCAATGCTGAAATCTTCCCCAGGGCCCGGCGGGAGGCTCCCCAGGCTAGCATAGAGGCTGAGGCCAGAAATAAAGAACAAACAGAGGGGAGACGACCTGACTTTTAATGGCACAGCCCTAGGCCCCAGCAATGCAGCGAGAGACAGCTGTGCGAAGCTGCTTGGAGGTGCGGCGACACAAACAACTTGAGGAGATTGCCCTCGTCCCCTCCCATCCCCCAAGCTCATGACTAGGCTCCATGCCCAGGAATTGTGGGCCTGCCCAGCCCCGCTCCCAAGCCCTCATCACGCACAGAGGTGCCCGGGCCAAGCTTCCAGAGTTGGTGAATGCAGAAGCAGCAGGAAGAAACGGGCTAGCAATCTAACTCAAATACAGAAACTGTGCTGGACTTAGACTCCCACTTGGAAAGGAAGTGAAAACTTGCATCTTTCAACAGCTTGTGGCTGGCCAGCCCAGGTCCGGGAGTCAGTCCTCATTTCCTCTCTCTACCATCCTGGGCGCCCCTGGGGTCTTACATCAAGGTCCCTGGGGCCACGTTTCCGGGCCTGGCAAGGACCCCTTGGCAGGTCTCACCTTCAGCCGTGGAAGGGAAAAGGGTCATGGGCAGCAACGAATGAGGGCAGCAGCAGAAGCAGCGGGCGGCAGCAGCACAAGCTCAAGCACTCACAGAGGGGACAAGAAACCGTGCAAGGAGACTGTTTATTTCGAAAGGATTTTGCAATAAACATAGTGCGTGGGCTCCAGGCAGCTGTTCTATTCTTCTCCCTCATCCTCGTCCTCATAGGAGTCGATGCCCACCTCCTCGTAATCCTTCTCCAGGGCAGCCATATCCTCCCGGGCCTCAGAGAACTCCCCCTCCTCCATGCCCTCGCCCACGTACCAGTGCACAAAGGCCCTCTTGGCGTACATCAGGTCGAACTTGTGGTCCAGGCGGGCCCAGGCCTCGGCGATGGCGGTCGTGTTGCTCAGCATGCACACGGCGCGCTGCACCTTGGCCAGGTCGCCCCCGGGCACCACGGTGGGTGGCTGGTAGTTGATCCCCACCTTGAAGCCCGTGGGGCACCAGTCCACAAACTGAATACTGCGCTTGGTCTTGATGGCGGCGATGGCGGCGTTGACGTCCTTGGGCACCACGTCGCCCCGGTACAGCAGGCAGCAGGCCATGTACTTGCCGTGGCGGGGATCGCACTTCACCATCTGGTTGGCGGGCTCGAAGCAGGCGTTGGTGATCTCCGCCACCGACAGCTGCTCGTGGTAGGCCTTCTCGGCGGAGATGACCGGCGCGTACGTGGCCAGCGGGAAGTGGATGCGAGGGTAGGGCACCAGGTTGGTCTGGAACTCCGTCAGGTCCACGTTGAGGGCCCCGTCGAAGCGCAGGGAAGCCGTGATGGACGAGACGATTTGGCTGATGAGCCGGTTGAGGTTGGTGTAGGTGGGGCGCTCGATGTCCAGGTTGCGGCGGCAGATGTCGTAGATGGCCTCGTTGTCCACCATGAAGGCACAGTCCGAGTGCTCCAGGGTGGTGTGGGTGGTCAGGATGGAGTTGTAGGGCTCCACCACGGCTGTGGACACCTGGGGGGCGGGGTAGATGGAGAACTCCAGCTTGGACTTCTTGCCGTAGTCAACCGAGAGCCGCTCCATCAGGAGTGAGGTGAAGCCCGAGCCGGTGCCCCCTCCGAAGCTGTGGAACACCAGGAAGCCCTGAAGTCCCGTGCACTGGTCAGACTGAAAGGCAGAAAAGACAAAGAACAGTGTAGGCGAGGGGCCTGAGAAACCCTACCTTCTGGCTCCCCAAAAGCCTAAAATCTTTCAGGAGTCAGGGCAGGGACTAGTAAGCATCTCATAGCAGCAGCATGCTCTACAATACACAAAATTAGAGATGACCCCCTAAAGTGGATCCTGGGGGAAAAAAACAATGTTCCTGACCACGAACATCATCTCAGAAACTCCCTCCCTTCCATCCCAAGTTCTCACCAGCTTGCGGATCCGGTCCAGTACCGGGTCAATGATCTCCTTGCCAATGGTATAGTGACCACGGGCGTAGTTGTTAGCAGCATCCTCCTTCCCAGTGATGAGCTGCTCTGGGTGGAAGAGCTGCCGGTAGGGGCCATTTCGGATCTCATCTGGAAGGGCACAAACACATCATGAGGGCACAAACCACGAGGCCGTGCACAGCAGGGATCTCCCTCCCCCAGTGGGGCAGCTGCGGTCAGACGTGGGGAAGAGCTCATCGCCTGCCAGCCTGTGATAGCAGCGTGTGAGAAACCCAGAGCAGCCTGCGGGTGAGCCTCCCTTCTTCGGCTTCAAACAGGGCAAAGCGTTTGCAGGGCCAGCAGAGCCTGGCCTGGCTGCCATCTCTCCAGAGAGAAGCTTAGAGTCGTTCTCTGCTCCCCTCAATTCCGCCCCATCTTCATCTCACCAATCACAGTGGGCTCCAGATCCACAAACACTGCCCGGGGCACATGCTTTCCAGCGCCGGTTTCACAGAAGAAGGTGGTAAAGGAGTCGTCCCCTCCACCGATGGTCTTGTCACTGGGCATCTGCCCATCAGGCTGGATCCCATGTTCCAGACAGTAGAGCTCCCAGCAGGCATTGCCCATCTGGACACCTGCCTGCCCCACGTGGACTGAGATGCATTCGCGCTGAAGGATAAAGAGAAGGGGACACGGCGTAAGCCCCACCTCTGCAGTCCTCCTCTCACGAGCCTCTCTTCCACCCCCTCCCCTAACCAGGTAGGATGATTCGGTTAGCAAAAGTGGAGGCCTGGGGCTGGGCAGAGGTCGAGAGAGGCTGGCAGCCTGCCCAGGCTCCCCTCCCCCCACCCTCCCGTAGGACTTAACCACTCCAGGCACCCAGTAGAGCAAAACAATCCCTTAGCCCATTTCTCTGTGGGGACCTTGTCAAGTAAGAGCTGTGGCTCCACATGACCCTGCCACACTCACGAGACACTCAGGGAGGACAGAGAGGGCAAGTGCATATGAAAGACAGGCAGACACTGCAGTAACAGACAAGGACAAGCGACTTCTCAGCTGTTTGCAGCTCTCTGCTCCCGAAGCCACCTTCCCCAGCCTGAGAAGGTTCAGGTTTCCCAGAGGCATGAATTTATAGCTGAAAGCCCCCCAACTTAATTCTTTGAGGGTAAACAACTAGAATTTCGAAAAACCCTCTCCCCCTTTCTTTCCTGTGAGCTGCAGAGACGTCTCAGCCTTCCAGTCTGGCATCAGCCGACCACACTGGCCACCAGGATGCCCTCTCCCCCACCTCTAAATGCCATCTGGCTCTGGGGATCGATCCCAGCTGGCTCCTCTCCCCACCTCCACCCACGCACTCTGGGGTGTCTTCACCACCTTCTTCCATCGTGCGGCCCTCACGGAAATAGCAGAGAGTGCAGATGGCAGGCGGGCAATAGGGTTGTGGTGGGCACTGGGGCACTGGCTGCCTCGGGCTCATCCCTGCCAGTCGGAAATTAACCCCTAAAGAGCCAAAGTAGTGCGGCGCAGGGCCCGCGCAGCCTCCCTACCGAAATGGCGGGGTGACGGTTTCCAAACACCCAGAAAAGGAAGCGGAACCTGCGGTGGGGCCCCAGAGGTAACCCGCCTGGCCCCTGCGCAGGGGCCACCCTGCCCCGGGCCCTGCATTCGCCCCCCTTCTAGATTCTTTCCAGTTACATCCCAGCGGAAAGCGAAGACTGGCTTTCGGCCCCCGTTCCCGGGCTATAAATACCAGCCCCCCCACACCTCGTACCCCTCCCCCCAACCTGGCCGGCCCGCGCGCTCGCTCCGCGCCAGCTGTCTCTGCCCGTCCGTTCACTCGGCCGGGCTGGAGAGGGGCCGGCTCGCCTCACGAGGCCGAACCCCATTCCCGCCACCCCTCCCGGCTCAGAAGCGGGGTGCTGAGTCACCGGTGGGGGGGTGGGTAGGAGGGATGCACGCACAGTCGGAGGAAAGGGGATGCTGGACCAAGTAGCGCGACCCCCTACCACCTTCCAGCGCTAAGCACGTGCTCGGTCAGGTCCTGGGAGCGCGGGTGGTGGTCGGGGTCGGGGAGGCCAGGGGCGGAGGGCCGCTCGGCGGGTCTCCCCGGCCCGCAGGAAGGACGGGGCGCGGGACCGCGCTCCCCTCAGGAGGCTCAGGGCACAAATGCTTGGAGGAGCGGGAGGCGACTGCCAGCAGGACTCCCCTCTGCGGGCGAGGAGTCCCCCTCCGCCCCACCTCCCTCCCCGGCCTCCAGAAGTGGACCGCGCGGCTCGGCCCAAGTCACCAGGAGGGAGTGGGGGCGGGGAACGCACCACCCCTCGCACCTCCTGGAGACCCGCAAGGTCGGGCGGGGGCGCGCGGCGTCCCAGGGGCGAGGCCCCGGGGCGCGGGGCAGCCAGGCGGGGGGCGCGATCCCGCGGGGCCGCACTCACCATGGTGCGTCCGGGCGGTGGGTCTCACGTGGAGTCCGGGCGACGGGTCTCGGTGAGAACTGCGCTAGCTGCAGTGCCGCACCGCTCTTATAGGCGGGGGGCGGGCCCGCGCGGCCCGGAGGCCCCGCCCCGGGTGGGCGGCCCCGAGGGTGGGGCCGCGCGGGGCCCCTCCCCCTGCCGGGTCCGGGTCTCTCACCTGTCTGACTCGGGCTGGGCGCAGCGACCCGGGCCTTAGCCCTTCGCTCCAGGTCTCGAGCCGGTGCGCTGGGCTCCGGATCTCCACCGCGGGGACGCAGGGCGCCGTGCCGGGGCGCCTCTCGCCCTCACCGGAGTCATGGGGGCGCCCGCGGCCCAGGTGTTCCGACTTAGGCCGGGTGCTGCAGAGGCTGTCCTTGCGAGGTGGCTGCAGCGGGCCTTCGCCCGTGCCCCCCTCCCCGCCTTGCCTGCCTGGAGGCTCCGGCCAGGCCCCGGAGAGCCCCTTGCCGCGGCCCGCGGCCTGCTGGTCCTCGGCGGGGACGGCTGGCCTTCGCCAATGCCTGTGGGCGGCCGCGGACCGGGAGCTGCACAGCTGAGCCCCAGGGTGCCGATCCCTGAGTGCCCGAGGGCGCCGAGCCCCGCAGCGCGTCCGCGAGGGCCGACCCCAGGCATCTGGCGCGGCTCGCCGCCGGCCCGCGGGTCACCGGCCCCGTCATCAGCGCCGTCACTATTAGCGAGCCCCCGCCCCCGCCCCCGCCCCCGCCCCCGCCACCGGCCCGCTGCCCCGCTGCCCCGCTGCCCCGCTGCCAGAGCCGCCGGAGCTCTGGACGGAGCCCTCGGGACCGGGATTCGCATCCCGACTGCCCTGCGACCTTGGACGGGTGACCTGACCTCCTTGAGTCCTTGGCATATTCATCGGTGAAAAGGAGATAATGATTCCACACTGAAAGCGTTGCCGGGAGGTATCCAAACGCGTGTTGACTCTGAAGAGGAAAAAAGAAAGTGGAGAGATTCCGATATCATAGCTGGTTTTGACTTTCCCATCTTCTCCGGCTCCCCCAGCCAGGGCGGGGATCTACCCCCGCGTCTTGACGCTCTTAGGGCTCAGGTGGAGGCCTCTATGGCAGTTATTCCTTCCATGTTTCATGTCCACTTCCTGCAAGGACGGGCTTTTCCATCTTCTGCTTTCCCTTGCATGTCTTACATTTTCTGCCTCCCTTCGCTGGGGAAATCATCAGGAAGTGCCCCCTGTGCCCATCCACGTGCCCTGAAGAAACCTGTCTCCCAGGCTAGTCACTTGGAAAAGATTCACCTGCCTCTCCTACCACAGTGTTTCCTAGGGCCAGAGCCGTCTGGCATGACAACCCAGGAGGCTGTAATAACTAGCGATGGCAACTTCCTATCAACAGAGTAGCTAATTGACACCTTACTTAGGCAAGGCATGGGAAGGAATACAGTGCAGTATGCCAAGGTCTCTCTTCTCGGTAGACTTGCCACATGGTTGGGAGAACAAGACTCATTTATAAAAATGGAAAGTGTCAAGGGCATATTTTACTGTGAGGCTGCTTTGGGAAATGGGGTCATGATCTCTACAGAGAAGGACCCTTGGTAATTCCAGCACATACAGTCTCTTGCAGACCTTCCCAGGACCTCCTTTACCCTCATGGGGCAAGACACCCTTACCCCAGCAGAATGAGTCTGGCAAGAGACCTGAGCTCTCAGGTAAAACCCCAGACTCCTTTGACCTTCAGATTCAGGTCCTTCCTTTGTGAAACAGGGATAACTTCACATTGCGAGGACCAGATGAATTTAGGGATGTGCACAGACACGGCAAAAGTGCTGTGTAAGTGGCTCTCTGGATTCTCAGAGCATCTTATTCTTTTACTTCAGTGCGCTAGCGCACCACACTGCAGTTTTTGTGTGCACGTCCGTCTTATAAATTGCAAACTCATCCCAGGTAAGGATTGTGTCTTATTCATCTTTGTGTCCCTAGATCCTAGCATAGAGCTTAGCACATGGTAAGCATTTGGCAAATGTGTGTCAGAAGAATTGTTTCAGTTCAGAGATGAGAGTAAAATTAGGGTAGAACTCTAAGAAGCCAGAAATTGCAAATTGGCAGCCTGGAGGCCAGGTTCCCTCTCAGAATTGTTTTGTTTGACCCTCACAGTGTTAATCCCTATAGCCTGTAGAAAGAAAAATCAGGGACTACCTTTGTGTTAGAGCATCCCCAACCTGACCCCCATGTCAGGAGATTTACTAGAAGGACTCAGCATAAAGTTGTACCCCCAGCTAGGGTTTATTACAGAGGTAGGAAGGCTACACAGCTGGATCATAAGGGGGAAAGACACAAGCAGAATCTGAAGGAATCTATGCTCTCTCCCTCCCGGGGGGATTCACAGCACACTCTGCCTCCAAAATGAAAATGGGGCAACATTTCCCTGCAAGTGTTTCTGCCCAAGAAAGCCCGTTAGAGACTCAGCACCCAAGGTTTATAGTGAAGGCTGGTCACATAGACACCTCTGCCTTGCACATACCCAAATTCCAGAGTCTAGGAGAAAAGCAGCTGTTCAGCATAAACCATATTCTTTTTTTTTTTTAAAGATTTATTTATTTATTTATTTATTTATTTATTTGAGAGAGATAACATGTGCGGAGGGACAGAGGGAAAGAATACCACGCAGGCTCTGTGCTGAGCACCACAGAGCCTGGCTTGGGACTCAGTCTCACAACCCTGAGATCATGACCTGAGCCGAAATCAAGAGTTGGACACTTAATGACTGAGCCACCCAGGTGCCCCACAGCATAAACCATATTCTTTATACACACAGTCTAGGCACAACAAACCAGCCTGGTCTATTACCCATTGACTGGGAACACTTTAAGGGCCAAGACAAGGGCTTGTCTTACAAGTAGACCTTTCTAAGGAGAAGTCTCAACCTGCTGCGTTAACTCTTTCTGCATTGTCATATAACAATCCAGATTTCTAGCTTGCCTTGAAGCGAATTGGAAGATCTGGCTATATGAGACCTGCATTCCCATTTAGCAACTGTGATAGGCAGAGTTATAGTCTGCATTTTAATACCTGGAATCTGTGATTGTTGTCTTACATGCCAGGAGACTGCTGATATGATTAAGGTAGAGACCTTGAGGTCTACATTTTCTGGTGGGCCCAATATAATCATGAAGGTCCTTATAAGTGGAAGAGGGAGTCTGGAGCGTCAGAGTCAGGGAAGGAGAAGTCAGAAACAGAGGTCAAAGTGATGCGATTATTGGCTTTCAAGATAGAAGAAAGCCATGAGTCAAGGAATATGGGCAGCCTCTGGAAGATGGAAAAGGCAAGGGATAGATTCTCCTAGAATCTCTAAATTATTTGTACCTAAATAGGTTCTGGTATTAATTCCAGTGGGCGGTGGGGTAGGGATGGCTTCCCCATACACCACGGAACATTGTTCAGGCACCAGCAGGGTGTCTTAAGAATTCAACTCAATTCTGCCTCTACCTACCCAGAGATAGCATCAGATTCCATAGGTTGAGGGTATAGTCCTATACAACTGCCTCTCCAGCACCCTTGCTGTTACCTGGTCCCCTGACAACTGGCTATAAATTAGAGGTTCCCATGATCTCCTCCTGGGTTTAATTAATTTTCTAGAGTGGCTGACAGAACTTGGAGAGACATTTCACTTACTGTATCATTGGTTTACTATAAAAAGATATAGGGACGCCGGAGTGGCTCAGCAGTTATGTGTCTGCCTTCGGCTTAGGGCATGATCCTAGAGTCCCAGGATCGGGTTCCACATCGGGCTTCCTGCATGGAGACTGCTTCTCCCTCTGCCTGTGTCTCTGTCTCTGTCTCTGTCTCTCTCTGTCTCTCTCTGTCTGTCTCTCAGGAATTAAAAAAAAAAAAAAAAAAAAGGATATAAATCAGGAATGGCCAGATGGAAGAGATGCAGAGAGCAAGGTATGGAGAAGGGACAAGGAGTTTGTAGGCCCTTTCTGGGCATCCCACTCTCCCAGTATTTGCACATGTTCACCAAACTGGAAATTCCGCAAACTCTATCTTTTTGGGTTTCTATGAGGGCTTCATTACATAGGCATGGTTGACCATTGACCATGTTTGCGCTCCATATCCTGCCCCTCTCCCCTCTCTGGAGTTGGAGGGGACTGAAGATTCCAACCCTCTAACACTTGGTTGGCTCCACTGACAACCAGCCCCCAATCTTAGGGTGATTTCCAAAAGTTACCTCATTAACATAACAAAACATATCTTCATCATTCTCAACCCTTATGGAATTCCAAGGGTTTTAGCAGCTGTGAGCCAGGAATCCTAGACAAAGACCAAATATATACCAGGAATATATTTTAGTCATCTGAATAACCAAATAAATATTTTTCTTATGAATCACAGTATTGCATTCCCCATAAGGCCTATTTTGGACTTTTGATCTCCAGAACTGTAAGATAATAACATTGTGTGGTTTTAGGGCTACTAAGTTTGTAGCAATTTGTTACAACAGCAGTAGGAAACCAGTTTGGCAACAGATAGAGCTGGGTGATGGCTCCTTTCTTAGGATGGACAGCAAGCTGCTCCACATCACTCCATCTACCATTTACCATCATATACTCAGTTGTAACATATTTACATTACTCTGGCCCCCTGTAGCAAGGAGTTTATAACCACCCCACCCCACCTGGAGTAGGACTTCGGGCAAGCAAGATGGAGAAGACAGGGGTGCAGGGAGAAACGTCCAAGGCATGTTAGTGGCAGACAGATTCTGACTCTGACTCTATGTGTGTGTGGGTGTGCACTCATGTACATGTGCACACGATTGTGAGTATGAATGCATCTCTTGAATTAGGGTCACAATGTTTGGGTGGGTGTACACTAACAATCCATATTACCAGATTGAAAACTTAGACATTCACATACATGGACATCATCTAGAAGATGATGCCAGCCACTTCCTCATTTTTCCAATTGAATCACCGCTTAGTGTGTCTACCCTACAGGAGTGTCCAGTAGACCACTCTCTCTTTGGATCTCTCTCCCTCTTCCCCTTGCCCTTTGTTATCTCCCTCTTTTCTAACCCCTTCCCAGAGTCTCACCTTGTCTTGGAGCGCTGCAGCAAGGTCCTCAAAGTTTAAAATGTCTCCACTGATTCCATCTGGGCAAGGTGGAGTGGGGCCTTAGTACATATCCTTCCATTTCTTTAGACTGGATGGAACATCTACCACCTGTCCTCCTCCTTACAGCACAATCGTTCCAAAGGGATATCTTCATGTCTTCTCTTCTCTTCACTGTTCATGCAGGCTTGGTTCATATGCTCTACTGAGATGTTCTTGCCAAAATCTCTAGTGACTTCCAACTGGCCAAAGCCAAAGGTCACGTTTCTACATCTTTCTCAGCTTCTCACCAATGTTAGAGATAGCTGATTCTTCCTGCCTCCTTGAAACACTTTCTTCTTGGCTTCAGTGACACATCCCTCTCTTGGTCCTGGCCATTCCTTCTTGGTGGTTTTTGATGGCTTACCCCTAATGAGTGTTTCCCAGGGCCTCTCTTTTTTTCATTTGTTTTTCTCCCTGAAGGAACAATTGAAGGTAAGTGATAAGTATATGGGGTTTTGTTACGTTATCTCTACTTTTGGGTGTATTTTTATTTTTTGAAAGATTTTATTTATTTATTCACGAGAGACACAGAGAGAGACAGAGACACAGGCAGAAGGAGAAGCAGGCTCCCTCTGGGGAGCCCAATGTAGAACTCGATCCCAGGACACTGGGATCATGACCTGAGCCAAAGGCAGACGCTCAACCACTGAGCCACGCAGGTGTCCCTGGGTATATTTTAAATGTCCTTAATAAAAAGTTACTGTAACATTTTAGGGTTATTCAAAAAGAGATAGAACTAGAGTGTATACATTCTCAAACCATAGAAAAAGAACAGGAAGAAATATCACCTATATGCTAATAATTTATATATTTGCTCAAATTTATATGTCCTTTTGGACTTCTTTGAATTTCAGACTCACATGCTTATTTTACTTTCTGACATTACCACTTGAAAGTCTGTTAGGCATCTCAAACATAACACATTCAAAGTATAACTCCCAATGTCCTACCCTCGTCCTGCTCCCTGCCCAAAATGCATCTGTCCTAAGGCTTTCAAGTCTTCTACCCATGTGCTTAAGTTAAAAACCTAGAATCATCCTACATTCCTCTTTCCCTTTCTCCTCCCTCTCTTTTTTAGTTAGAAATTTCTTGGTTGCAAATAATGGAAAGCCTAACAGAGGCTTAAACAATGAGGATATTTATTATCCTACAAGAAATCTGAGTGTAGGGAAGTTTCCAGGGTTGATTCAGTGATGTTACCAACAACTCCAGCATTTCCAGCTATCTGCTCTGACATCCTCAGTGGGCTGGTGATGTCTTTCCTTATGATCACCAGATGGCTTCAGCAGCTCCAAGTGTCATGTCCTCATTTACTAAGGCTGGGAAGGGGGATCTCCTCCCATAATCTCTTTTTACCAGGGAGAAAAACCTTGCCTTCAAGCACCCTTGCAGACTTCTCATGTGTGTCACTAATGCCTTGCTTCAACCAGTCATTGGAAGGAGCGAATGGAATTACCATGAATGGTTTAGACTAATTTACACTCACACCTAGGTCTGGGGAAAGACCATCTTCCTTGAGCAAGTGGGAGGGTAAATAATTATACGAACCCAGGACCCTGAGTTTCAGCCAGCAAAAATGAAATAGAGTCAGGGGGCAGGTAAGGCTGTTGGGTAGATTTGCACACCCCACGTTAGCATGTCCTATAACTTTACTTTGAACCCAGCTACTTCCCACAATCCCTACCCCAGTCCAAGCCACCGTCCCTCATTTCTGGATGCCTGAAGTAGCCTCCTAACTGGTTTCCTGCTTCTATTCTTGAACCCCTGGACCTGCTTAACCTTATAATGCATCCTCTACACAACAGCTGCAATAATCTGTCTAAAACACAAAGTAGGCAATGATGCTTGCTTAAACCTCTCATTGCCCCAGTGATGGAAGCCATTCTTCCCAGACTCTGTGTTCTCATCTTGTAGAGCTCTCCCCCACCCTCCTTGAACACACCATTGGCTTCATTTGTCCTCACTATTCTCCATTGTCCCCACTATTCTCTTGATCTGGAGCACTACGATCCACATCTTGTTATAGTTGACTCCTTGGCATTTGGTTTCAGTTAAAACATCAGCTAGCTTGCTTGTTTGCTTCCTTCCTTCCTTCCTTCCTTCCTTCCTTCCTTCCTTCCTTTCTTCAGACATCAGCTTCTTAGAGAGCTGTTCCCTCTCAATAGTAGCCCTCCTTATCTCTTTCTGCACCATTATGCTGGTTTATTTTCTTCATGTGTTTATTTCTAACTGAAATTGCCTAGTTTGTTTATTCATTATCCGTCTTCCCCATGAAAATGCATGCTCCTTATAAGCACAAGTCCACCACTGTATTCTCGGCACCTGGAACAGTACGTGGCATATAGGACACACCCGATAAATATTTGTTGAAGAAATTAAGGATTTCCTCTCATTTTATAACTGAGATATATTAATATGCTTTAAAAATCTCAGTCTTTTTACTTGATTGTACATAAGATCCTCCCCCGGCCTACCTTAAAGATAGTTTTCCTTTCCAGAATTGGTGATGTTTATGTTGTCTCTTCAGATACCGAACTTTGAAGGCCAGTAAGGAAGTTGAAGTGCTAGACAAGAGGTTTTGGGGGGACACTGGGCTCTCTGGGTCCCAAATCCTTCCATCTGTTAAACAATTCCTGAAGTCTATGGCTTTGTGGATCAACCAAGTGTAGGCTGGGCTTACGTACCTTTGAAGTGTTGGTTTGCTGTTTCTTCTCTCTGGGGATCTTGGCCTCTTAATTCCAGCTGGGAGAACAATGACTGTAGTCCACAGCCAAAACCAGAGTTAACCATCTTGATATTCTAGGTCACTCCCTGGCATCCTGTGTTGAGAAGGGCTCTGAAAAAGCCCCCACCTCAAAATAGCTTCCCCACCATTTGCCACAATGACTGAAATTCCATATTAGCAACTGCTTCATGGATAGGGTTGCTAAATAAAATTCCTTTATTTGCTAAATCTGGCATTCCTATTCCTGGTCATGGTTGTTAATTGGAGAATGACTGGAGAGACGTAGTGTGGTTTCCAGGCAGCGTTAACGTCCGTTTGAGGTTAGCGGTCATATATTTGAAGTCAGATCAGCCAGCCTGGTTCTGGGTTTTTCTGTAGCTACTGTTTAGCTGGGTCAGTACAGACAGAGTTGGTGATGATGAACCAGGGTTGTGGTTTAGTCGATGAGGATGCTAAAGCTGGAGGGAAGCAAGAGAATGATCATGACCCACCAAGGAATTTAAGATGGAAAGGAAGGAGATAAAGACACGGGAAGGGGGTGAGGGACAGTGAGAGCTCTGCCTTGTGGAAAGAGAAGCATGGAGCCTGAGTCCCAGATGAATTTTAATTCCACCACTAATGAACCCCCATGTGACCTTGGGCAAGACGCAAGAGGCTCCATTTCCTTTTCTTCCTCTGGGAGAATGGAGGCCCCACCTTGCCTACCTCACAAAGCTGTTGAGGGACTCAAAGGAGGTAAGGGGTGTAGTCACCTTAAGAGCCACAAAGTGGGGTACAAACGTGAGAGATTAACACTTGTATTTCACAAGTTTGCGTAAGGCCATAGGGAGACTCCTGTGGGGAAATAAGGCCAAGCAAGGCTGGCAGCCACTTGCTTGGCATAGGGAGAGACCCTGAGGATTAGCCCTGAACCCCTGCTCCTCATCTTGCTTTCCCTGTGGAGAACAACAGCAATTCTAGACTAAGCACTTACAGAAGTTTATCTTGTTTCATCCTCACCATATTTCCTCTCCCCATTCCACAGATGAGAAAACTGAGGTGGGAAAAGAAGTTAAATACCAGAGCTGGCACTGAGCCTGAGCTCTAGTTCCCTATGACCTATAATGTTCTGAGCTTCCACCCAGAAGACCCTGGGGCTTGATCTCTTGCCCTAGGACTCGTTATTTCTGGTTCAGTGCACTCTTCCTGGCACCACCCCCATTCCACTTCCAGTCCTCACCAACCCTAGGGCTGGCCTTGCAGCTAGAGCACAGGGGGTTTGACTTCTGAATCCTCTCCCACCTGCAAGAGACTGCTGAACCACCAGGAAATGGGACTGAGGAGCAGACACTGTGTACCCAGGGGCCTGGGTACCTGTGTGGGGTGAGCAGCGGAGCCCCTCTTCTACCCACCCCACTTTGCTGCCCTGTTTGAGCCCAGGCCCAGCACTTGGTAACCAAGTCAACAAGCCTGCCCTCCTGGGGCCGTTTCTAACAACATTTTCCCAGCTGATAGTCGGCTGCAGAGTATAAGGAGGCAGGTGGGTCTCTCACAGACCCATATCTGCCTCTCATCAAACAGCAGACAGATAAACAGACAATCCTAGCCAGCCCCAAGCGAAGCAGCATGGTAAGCAGGGTTGGGGGCTTGGGCCTGTAAGTGAGGATCCTAGTGGCCCTAGGTGGGTGGTGTGAAGGACCCTTGGGGAGTCCAAGTGTTCCCGGGGCTGGTGTGTGGCCAGGTGAGGTGGGGAGAAGGAAAGACTTCCAGATGTGAGTGTGGCTCCCCAAGTGTATAGGTATGTGAGAACGCATGCAGAGGTGGAGGACAGGGTTATGGGAACCAGGATGAGGGTCTGAGCCTCTGCTCAGGAGCAGGGCTGCTGAGGGGCTCTGAATTTAGGGGTAGGGGGTATAGACTCAGCAAGACTGGAGCAGGAAGTGCTGGCACTTTACAAACCTGGCCCCACAGCAGATTTACTGTTGGCCTCTCATCTCACCTCCCAGCTGTAGGGACACATCCTTACCACCCTGCCCAGCTGATGTGTCTGATTTGACCCCTTATTTCAACAGAGAGAGTGAGGAGGAAGGGGAGGGAAAGGGAAAGTGCTCCTGCTTATTGAAAGCTGGCTGTGTCGGGGGCTCATTTTATCTTTTGCCAGGCTCCCCATCAGGAGGGATAGAAGAGCTGTGAAGAGCATGGCTGGAGCCAAGCTGTTCTCACTCTGAATATCACTGGTTTACTCATGACCTTGAGCTCATTGCTTAATCTCTCTGAGGGTCAGTTTCCTCATGTGCAAAATGGTGGCATGAAAGTACCCACTTACAGGGTTGTCACGAAGATGAAATGGGATAACATTAGGTGGAGCGCTTAGCATAGGGTCCCTAATTAATGCTTAGCACAGGGGAACTAAGTGGCATAATGACAAAGCCCAACAGGTACAAGATCATACTATTTCTACATTCAAGAAAAGGGCACTAGAGACGCTGAAGAGAAATAATTTGTCTGAGGTCATAGGGGGATGGGCACTTGACCTTAAATCTATGTGATTCCAGGGGTTGAGTTCTTTGCCCTGCACCTGTTGCCCCACAGTAAGGGGTATCGTTTCTAGCATCTCAAGTATACCCAAGAGGTCAGAGACACCTTGTGTGGGCCTGCAGCAGTCACAGGGGCCAAGATGTTGTCTGGCTTTGTAGACAGAGCCTGGGCGGGCTTGGTTACAACAGCCGGTGCTGGGCTGTCAGTGGATTGGTAAACCCTGTTAGTCCTCCCTGTGAGATAGGGGGATTTCTGGAATCCTTTTGTCCCTAAACATCCCCAGCTTAACTCATTACCTTCTCTTTTTAATGACCGCAGAGGTTGGGGGATGGGAGTTGGGCAGGTGACCCAACATGTATGGTGCACCCAGTTTGTGTCATAAACAGTGAGCCAGGCAACTTGTAGGCATTTCTTCATTTAATCCCCCTAGGAGGGCAGCCCGGGTGGCTCAGAGGTTTAGCGCTGCCTTTAGCCCAGGGCCTGATCCTGGGGACCAGGGATCCAGTCCCACATCGGGCTCCCTGCATGGAGCCTGCTTCTCCCTCTGCCTGTGTCTCTGCCTCTGTGTGTGTGTGTGTTTCTCATGAATAAATAAATAATATCTTTTAAAAAAATCCTCCTAGGAATTCTGTGGGGGGGGGGGACTCTTATTATTGCCCCAGTTCATGGGATGGTGGGAAGCACACAGAGGGGTTAACGCTCTTGCCCAAGGCAAGTAGAGAAGTAACAACGATGCATGATTTAATCCCAGTCATCTCAAAATCCAAATCAAGGCCCTTGTGTCACATTTTTAAAAAGTCAGTCAAGTGTTAAATTTATGGAGAAAGCATCCTCGTTAAAAATTATGAAATATGGGCAGCCCGGGTGGTTCAGCGGTTTAGCTCTGCCTTCAGCCCACAGCGTGATTCTGGGGACCTGAGATCAAGTCCCACGTTGGACTTCCTGCATGGAGCCTGCTTCTCCCTCTGCCTGTGTCTCTGCCCCCCTCTCTCTCTTTGTGTCTCTCATGAATAAATAAATAAAATCTTTTTAAAAAATTATGAAATATTCCAGGCAGGAGAGTGTAAAGAACAATATAATAAACACCTGCTACCCAGCTTAAGAAATAGAATCTCCCTCCAACTGCATTCACCTCCCTCTTCTATCGAGAGAGCCATTGTTCCAAATTTAGGTGTTAATATTTTCTCTTGCTTTCTTTATTTTTGTAATATACACACTACAAGATTATTTAGTAAAATATAAATTTATCTGTAAATGATGCACAACATTGTTTTACGAGTTAAAGATTTTTATAAATGGTATCATATGGTATGATTCTTCCTTAATTTGCTTTTTTGTTTTTCTGGTAAGAACTTTCTGGTAAGATTCTTTCTTGTAACTCATCCATTTCTACTTCTGAATCATTCTTCATCCATTTTCTCCTGTGGAAGGACATTTAATTGGCTTCCGTTGCTATGGTGCTGTGACTGTTCTTGCACCTATTCTTGTTTACCTGTGTGAGAACTTCTCTAGAGCAAGAACATCATCAGCTTTCCTAGATATTGCCAAATTTTTCTCCAAAAGAGATCATCAATTTAGGCTTCTACCAACTATTTAAGGGATCCCATTTCTCCACATCCTCCACATGGTTAAGCCTTAAAGCTTGGGGAAACCTGATGGATGTGCTCATTTTGCTTTTAAGGCCTGTGGTAATTACTTCACAAGCAGAGCAAGGAGGCAGAGTCTGCTACCCCGCCTACCACACTGTCACACACCTGTTAATGTGTGAAACTCTCCTGGCCCCCCACAGTGAGCCACCTGAAGCCAGGGACCATGCATTAGGTGCCATGTATCCCCAGTGTCAACACAGTGTCAGGAGCATAGCAGAGCCTCAAAATATTTGATGAAGCCAGAAGTCCAACCATCTTGATTCTCACGGGGCTCCCCAGGAGAAGGCATTGACCCTTCTGATTTCTGGGACCAAGAATTTTATGCCTGTCCTGCTTTAGGGGCCAAGAATTCTTTGACACCAGCCTTGAATCATGGGAGGAAGACCTTCTACCCAGCCCCACTCCACTCCACTGCAGAATTATGCACACCCAAGAGGGGGAAAAAACAGCATATCCCCCTCCATTCCAGGTCCACTCTTCCCTTCCTTGCTGGCATTTCTAAGCTGTAGCACGAATCTAGAGATATTCCTGCTTTCAAAACCTCTCCCTTGCCTCTGATCCCTGAAACCTGCCTTGGATCTTACTTTTCTCGCCAATGGCCCTTAATTTTTTTTCTGAACACGGGTGGATTGACTATCATGCTCTTCCAGACTCATCTGACCCCTTCAACGCTCCTTAAGATGCTTAGTCACTGAGCAAAACTGTAATCTTAGAACTTCCCACATCTGCTTCCTGACAGTTTGGGCCCAGCCCCCTGGAGCCACTGCCTGTGGATCTCTGAGGCCACCAGTCAATGCTTAGACACAGGAGAGGGGGCAAGTTGGGCAGGAACCTTTGGCCTCAGCCAGAGAGCCACTCAGGAAAGGATTGCAGGCAGGAACCGTGACCAGGCACGACAGTCTCCTCTCTGCTAAGAGTGTTCTCTGCACTTTGCCTGCTCAGCGTGAGTGCATTTCAGTCCATGTGGGGCAGGCCGGTGTGCAAATTGGCAATGCCTGCTGGGAGCTCTACTGTCTGGAACATGGGATCCAACCCGATGGACAGATGCCCAGTGACAAGACCATCGGTGGAGGGGACGACTCCTTCAACACCTTCTTTAGTGAAACTGGGGCTGGGAAACATGTGCCCCGGGCGGTGTTTGTGGATCTGGAGCCCACTGTGATTGGTGAGTGATGCTCAGTCTCTGCCACATGTGTCACCTTGTCCCAGGTACCACAGCAAGTCCTTCTCCATAACTAGAGCACTAGAATTTGTAGTTCCCATGTGCGGCAGCTCATTAAACCACAGATCTGGGACACCTGGGTGGCTCAGTGGTTGAGCGCCTGCCTTCAGCTCAGGGCGTGATCCTGGTCTGGGGATCGGGTCCCACATCGGGCTGCCTGCATGGCGCTTGCTTCTCCCTATGTCTATGTCTCTGCCTCTTTCTCTTTGTCTCTCATGAATAAATAAATAAAATCTTAAAAACAAAACAAACATAGATCTGCTGCCACTCAGCTCCAGAGTCTCAGGGTTGCTCCATATCCCTTTCTTGTTTGTCGAAGAATACTAAGAGTCAAGGGCAATAGCATCAGCCCGAATGGGGCTCCCCTAGGGTAGGACCTGGGGCCTGGTGACCCCCCCCCTTCTGGGTAACCTGGGGAGCCAGGCTGCAAGGGCAGGGAGGCGTTTAAAACTCTGCCCATTGGGATCCCTGGGTGGCGCAGCAGTTTAGCGCCTAGCCTTTGGCCCAGGACGCGATCCTGGAGACCCGGGATCGAATCCCACGTCGGGCTCCCGGTGCATGGAGCCTGCTTCTCCCTCTGCCTGTGTCTCTGCCTCTCTCTCTCTCTGTGTGACTATCATAAAAAAAAAAAAAAAAACAACGACAACTCTGCCCATTGCAGATGAGGTTCGGACAGGCACGTACCGCCAGCTCTTCCACCCAGAGCAGCTCATCACTGGCAAAGAAGATGCTGCCAATAACTACGCCCGAGGTCACTACACCATTGGAAAGGAGCTCATCGACCTCATACTGGACCGAATTCGGAAGCTGGTGAGTGGTGGTGGCTGAGGGCTGGGGAAGGAGGAATCTGGATTCCTGTAGTGAAGAGATCTGGACACTATGCAGGAAGAGCAGCTTTAGCCCTTGGGAGAGCCTCCTGGATGAGTTTTATTTTATTTTTGGATGAGTTTTAAAGATGCAGGATCAGGACCAGTGAGGAGGGGCCCTACACATTGATCAGGGGAGGTAGAGCGTAAGCTCCAGCCTGGAGCTGGGTGTCCTCTTTACCTCCTATAGCAACTAGCCTGAGGCCTGGCAGAGTGGCCACCAGGGCAAACATGACCATGGGCTGCCTGGCCAAGCTATGGAGGTCCATATGCATTCCTAAAATAGGAATTGCAGGGATCTGGCAGAAATCCCAATGAAAAGCAGGGATCCAAATAATCCTGACCCAGGGTTCTATGATCAAAATTGGCCTCCACTGAGGATGGGGGATCAGGTTCCTGGGTTGTTGATCTCAGTACGGAAGCCCTCCAGAAACATGTGAAATTAAATCAGGGGTAAACAGGTATGGAGCTGGGTGGGGTTGGCAAGTTATGGTGACAAAAGTGACTATGTCACGAGATTTTAGAGAGCTGTTTTAGAGACCTCAGGTGTGTTTAGAGAGGAAGAGGAACAAGAGGAGAGAGAGTGGGCCCTTCTTATGAGGATCTGTTTTGTGCTCTTGGAAAAAAATCTTCTAAGGATTCAATGAAAGAAATATTTGGGGAATTTGAAACAGCACGAGCTGGTTCTTTCCTTTTCATCAGCTCTGCTTCATATCCCACATTTCTCTTCACCGTCTACTTTCTAGGCTGACCAGTGCACGGGACTCCAAGGGTTCCTCATCTTCCACAGCTTCGGAGGGGGCACCGGCTCGGGCTTCACCTCACTCCTGATGGAGCGGCTCTCGGTTGACTACGGCAAGAAGTCCAAGCTGGAGTTCTCCATCTACCCCGCCCCCCAGGTGTCCACAGCCGTGGTGGAGCCCTACAACTCCATCCTGACCACCCACACCACCCTGGAGCACTCGGACTGTGCCTTCATGGTGGACAACGAGGCCATCTACGACATCTGCCGCCGCAACCTGGACATCGAGCGCCCCACCTACACCAACCTCAACCGGCTCATCAGCCAAATCGTCTCCTCCATCACGGCTTCCCTGCGCTTCGACGGGGCCCTCAACGTGGACCTGACGGAGTTCCAGACCAACCTGGTGCCCTACCCTCGCATCCACTTCCCGCTGGCCACGTACGCGCCGGTCATCTCCGCCGAGAAGGCCTACCACGAGCAGCTGTCGGTGGCGGAGATCACCAACGCCTGCTTCGAGCCCGCCAACCAGATGGTGAAGTGCGATCCCCGCCACGGCAAGTACATGGCCTGCTGCCTGCTGTACCGGGGCGACGTGGTGCCCAAGGACGTCAACGCCGCCATCGCCGCCATCAAGACCAAGCGCAGTATTCAGTTTGTGGACTGGTGCCCCACGGGCTTCAAGGTGGGGATCAACTACCAGCCACCCACCATGGTGCCCGGGGGCGACCTGGCCAAGGTGCAGCGCGCCGTGTGCATGCTGAGCAACACGACCGCCATCGCCGAGGCCTGGGCCCGCCTGGACCACAAGTTCGACCTGATGTACGCCAAGAGGGCCTTTGTGCACTGGTACGTGGGCGAGGGCATGGAGGAGGGGGAGTTCTCTGAGGCCCGGGAGGATATGGCTGCCCTGGAGAAGGATTACGAGGAGGTGGGCATGGATAGCGTGGAGGGGGAGGGAGAAGAGGAGGGAGATGAATACTAGGGGAACCCCGTGTGCCTGTCCTAAATAAAGTGCTGTGGCCTTACCCCTCTCGCAAGTGTCTTTTGCTCTTGGGAAAATCTGCAGAGCAGGGCTTTCTGCTTCAAGAGAGATAGGAAGGCTGGGATCTTAACCTGGGTTCCCCAGAAACCAGATCTGGTTCCAGATTTTAGGAAAGAGTGAAGTTCCAAGAAGCACAATGGGGGAAAAAAAAGAAGCACAATGGGGATCAAGGAGGTTAAAGCAGAGAAGGAGACAGAATTTACCCCGGAGAAGAATAAATGGCATCTCGGGATCAGCTCTTGGGTGAGGGGGCAGCAGAGGAAGGGACGGTGGGGAAATGTATGCACTGGCCCATTCCTCCATTGGTTAAGCCTTCCCCCCATGAAGCACGAATGCCCCTGCCCTTCTGTGTGGCACACGCTCGGGAGGCAGTGCCCACAGGGAAGCCCTGGGGCAGGACATGGGTGACGTTGGTCCCAGCCACACAGCGCTGCAAGGAGAGTCTAGTGAGGCCAGGAGGGTGTGCAGTGTGCCTTAGACAGAGCTGGTGCTCACTAGTCCTGTCCCACAAATCACAAGTTTGTCTCCTTCAGGCAGGAGGTTTGGGTATCGAGAGTCCAGAAGCTGGCATTAAGGCAGAACGGTGGCCCAGTGGCAGCAACAATGGGGAAACAGCTGGGGTGGGGGCTGACCTCCCTGTGATCTGCATCGATAGTCCCACTTTTTGATAACAGACAAATGACCTTTATTTCAATTCCATGCCTCGGGCTATGCAAGCACAGCTCCAAGCCCCCACCTTCAACCAGACGGCTGGCCCTAAAATCCTTATATATGGATTTTCTGTAGCCTCTGGTGGCTGGAGGGATGATTTAACCATTAGAATAATTGAAACTAGGGCAATCCCTGCCTCCCACCGAAGAGATTCAATGCTCAGTGTTGCCCTCAGATCTGTCCTTTCTGCAGCTTCCCTTTTCCTCAGATTGGATGCTGGGAAGGCATCCGAAAGGTCAGCAACACCAGGAAGCTGCTAGCAACCCTAGGGCTGGAGGAGCCAAGCTCTGGTGATGCCAGAGCCTTGGAGCTGAGATGCCAGGTGGGAGCTGGAGCCGCAGTGGAGCTGCCCAGAGGTGGCAGGAGGAACCGAGGAGGGAGGGATATTTGGCAAGATCCAGAGCCACGGAGGTGACACAACCACTAAACCAGAGGTGCCCCCTGATTTAGAGAGAGGGAGAGAAAGACCCTGGCTTCTCCTTCCTTGCACCCTCAGTCTCTGGCTGGCGGCTCCCACTTTCTGAACCTAGGCAGGAGCTAGTTGGCAAGGGGGCCTAGCTACAAGGGGGTGCAGCGAGTGAGAGACAGAGCGGGCTGGGAAGGTGGGGGGTTGGAGCTTGGAGCAAACACACACCAGGTCTAGCATTCAGGGCCTGTCTCAAACCAAACCGGAAACGGAGTGACTCCCGGTAGCATCACCTATCCCTGTCTTATCCAGATAATAACTCTGTAGTAAGCAGAGGATGCGGTGAAAGCAACAGATGGTGGGGGGTTTAAGGAAGAAAGTGGGCAGGCCCAGCACAGCAGCCTGCTCCTTCCACTTTGCAATTATTTGCCCAGGGAGAGCAAGTGTTCTCCAACTCCTCTATGACATGTAAGCTTACGGGGACAGCTCTGTCCCGAGGAGAGAGGCGCCTGTGGTTTTGTGTGTACGCGTGTGTGGCGGTGCTGGCGCGGGGAGTAATTTAACTCAGTGGCAGTATTTAGAAGCCCATTTTGGCTGAGGAGCTCAGCTATACCCTCACATCCACTTTTCTCCCTCACCAAAGGGCTTGACTTTCAAATCTCTGACTCCTGGGTCTTTCTCTCTCTCACCTGGTTTCAAACTTGGGAAGTGAAAATGGGTCATTTTGGGAGCCCTTCACATCCCAAGAAACATTGTCATTTATTGAGTCCCTACTATGTACTCGGCCCTGTACCCATATGACCTTGTTTAATCCTGAGGTGGGGGGTCCTTGGGTGGCTCAATTGTTTAAGCATCTGCCTTGGGTTCAGGTGATGATCCAGGGTCCTGGGGTCAAGTCGCACATTGGGGATCCCTGCTCAGGAGGGGGTCTGCTTCTCCTCCCTCTCCCCCTTCCTGCTGCTCATGCTCTCTCTCTCTCTCAAAATCTTAAAAAAAATCCTGAGGTAAATACAGTTACACACACTGGACTGGAAGCCTCAGGAAACAAGGCTTACTCTATTCTCAGCACCTAGAATGTTGCTGGGTGAACAAATTAGGCAACATATGTGTTGAATGGTCATTGAATAGACTTGCTAAGTGAATGCCTATTCTACAGACGTGGAGACTGAGGTTCAGAGAAGTTATGGCACCTGCCCAAGGTTATTCAATTACAAATGGAGGAGGTGGGATTCAAACCCAGGTCAGCCTGGACAGAAGCTTATGGTGCTGTCCTCCCCTCCCTCAGCTGCCCTCCCCACTCCCGCCACAGCAGTTCCAGGCACGCCTCCAGATGCGGCTCAAAACCTGCCAGATCTCTAATGCCCAGACAGTGACTCAGGCACCTCAAAGGCAAGGAGGGGGTGATGTTTGACGCTCCTCTGCCTTGGCGCTGCGGTGAAGGGCACTAGGTGGGGCAGAGACACAGCCTCTGGGGCTGAACCAGGGCAGAAGCATCTTTGGGGCCAGGTTTGGGGGCTCTCCATGCCCTCTGGAAAGGGCCCCCAGCCCCAACATCTCATAGGAGGTGAGGTGAGGGCTTGGAAAAGCCCAGCAGGATGTGAGGTCTTTAACCAGCCAGGGTGGCTGGGCAGCAGAGAGGGGGCCAGGCATCCCCCCATCTATTGCACCAGCCCACCTGCCCTGGGCAGTTGAAATAGCATGAGCTGGTTCTTTCCTTTTCATCAGCTCTGCCTCATATCCCACATTATCTCCTCTCAGACCCTTCCAGGCCTCCCAGCTAGTAAGTCTGCTGGCAGGCACTGGCAGGCCTAAGTTGGACTGGGTGTGGGTGTGGGTGTGGGTGTGGGCATGGGTGTGGGAGGTGGCAACCCAGACCTCCACGGGACAGCCAGGAGCACCACCCAGCCTGGCTCCCGGGGACTCCCTCAGTGCAGGGCGCTTTCATCCCCGATGCTTCTAAAACCAGGGTACAATTACCTCCTGTAGGCAGACACAAGAGACATATTCCCAAAGTGGATTCCACCCAACACATTTATTCCTTCATCTCTGGGGTGTCAAGAACATGCCTGTCTCCAAAGCTACGTTCTCACCATTCCCTCCTTCTGGAACGCTGCCTCCCCCTGCTTGTCTCAATGTTGCCATTCCTTCCAGCTTAGGTCACAGCCACCCAGAACCATCCAGCCCTGGAAAGTTCCCCCTTCTAGATTCGCCCAGCACCTTACTGTCTAACACTCATTTGGAACTTGGCATGAACTACCTCATGGCGCTCAGCTTCTTGCCAGTATTTCTTCAACTAGAGTTTTAAAAAATCATATATATATATATTTGAACAGTTATTATGTGAACATGCTTCCAAATGGAAAAGGTACAAAGAAGATTTACAAAGAGCAAAAAGAAGTTTGTAAGTGAAAATAAGTCCCCTTCTTTTGTTCCCCTCTTGACAGCCTCCACTATTAATTTGTTAGTGTTTCCTTCCAGAGACATCTACATATATATTAATGTGTATACAGTAGTCTCCCTTGATCCATGGGGGATATGTTCAAGACTCCAATGGATGCCTGAAACCATGGATGGTACCAGAACCCATATATACCATATTTTTGCTATACATGCATCCCTATGATAAAGTTTAACTTGTAAATCAGGCCCAGAGATTAACAATAACTAATAATAAAATAAAACAGGGCAGCCCGGTGGCTCAGCGGTTTAACGCCACCTTCAGCCCAGGGCCTGATCCTGGAGACCTGGTATTGAGTCCCATGTCGGGCTCCCTGCATGGAGCCTGCTCCCTCTGCCTGTGTCTCTGCCTCTCTCTCTCTCTCTCTCTCTCTCTTTCCCTCTCTCTCTGTGTCTCTCATGAATAAATAAAATCTTTTAAAAAATAAAATAAAGGGGAACCCTGGGTGGCGCAGCGGTTTGGCGCCTGCCTTTGGCCCAGGGCGCGATCCTGGAGACCCGGGATCGAATCCCACGTTGGGCTCCCGGTGCATGAGCCTGCTTCTCCCTCTGCCTATGTCTCTGCCTCTCTCTCTCTCTCTCTGTGACTATCATAAGTAAATAAATAAAAAATAATAAAAGATTTAAAAAAAATAAAAATAAAATAAAATAAAACGAGTCTAATAATATACCGTGACAAAAGTTATGTGAATGTGGTCTCTCTCAAAATATCTCATGTCGTACTCCTCTCCTTCTTATGACAATGGAAGATGCTGAAATACCTACATGATCAGATAAAGTGAGGTGGAGGTATTGTGATATGGTGCTTGGCTACTACTGACTTTCTGATGATACAAGAAGGAGGATCACCATTTTCCAGACTGTGGCCCACCTCGGGTAACTGAAACCATCCATAAGGTGGGCACACACGTTTAGATACATTTTATCTTACCCTCGTTTTTTCATTTAACAAGAAATCTGGAAGACTGTCCCTATCAGTACATATAGACATGCCTCATTCTTGTTGGTAACAATGTATTATTCCATTGCATAGTGTATCATTGCTTATTTAACAGTCCACTATTTTAAAAAACATTTATTTGAGAGAGAAAGAGAGTGTGAATGAGCACAAGTGGGGGGGGGGCGCAGAGGGAGAGAGAGAAGCAGGCTCCCTGCTCCATCCCAGGACTCTGGGATCAGGATCTAAGCCAAAGGGCAGATGCTTAACCAACTGAGCCACCCAGGTGCCCCTAACCAGTCTACTATTAATGAGTATTTAGGTTGTTTCCAATCCTTTGCTTTGGAAACAAATTCTGGAACCCTTGTACATATTTCTTTGCACATACGTTCAACCATAAACTCTTAGGATCAGAACTGCTGGGTCAAAGACTATGCACCTTTAACTCTGACATGCCCCATACTGCTCTCCTACTACCAGTGTGCTAGCACGCCTATGCCCGGGGCCTTGCCCATACAGTGTATACAACTTGTTGATCTTTGTCAATCATCTGATAAGTGAAACAAAGGATTTTTATTACAGCTTTCCTTTATAATTCTCTTGTTATAAGATCAAGCATCTTTTCATATGTCTAAAAGTCAGCATTTTCTCTTCTGTGAACTGTCTTGTCTGAGCCTTTTGACCATTTAAAAAACTGCTTTCTTTGTCTTTCCTTGCGAACAAAGGAAATTAACCCTTGGTTTGCTAGATGGCTCGATGTCATTTCCTTCAGGTGCCACTTGTCAATGTCCCAACTAGATTTTTATCTCTTTGAGTACAAGGGCTGGAACTTAAACCCCTTTGTATTCCTAATTCTTAATATAATATCACATACACCGTAGATGCTAGACAAATGTCTGTTGAGATAAGAGAAGTAAGGAGAAAGAGATTTGGAAAATTTTGGAGTGATCTACCCTATTTCTTCCTCTTATACCAAGGCCAGTCAGGGCTCTTGTAAACAGCAAAAATTAGCTCTGGCAAATTAAAACAAAAAAGACACTCCCCCACCCCCACTCCAATACACACACATACATGCACAAATTAGAGACACTGGGTTGCATACAGAATTAATACGAGGGATGCCAAGTGAGACTCCACAAACAGATAGGGACCAAGGGAAGCTGAGCATTAAGCATCCTAGTCAAGGTCAGGGCACAGGACAGTCTGCCTAAAAGAAGGGGGTTCCCTACAGAACAAGGGGCTGCAATGAGGCTCCCTCCCCACCAGGCACTGACATTTCTTCCTCCACACACTAGAGGCCACTGCTGGCTCCCATGTCACAACCACTCCAGAATTGTCAATATTTCTGTGGCTTGCTCCACATTCAAAGTCCTAGTTGGAGCTTTCAATTGGCAGGACGTATGGCTTTTGCCTGTACCCCCGGAGCTGAGACGTCTGGGACAGCAAGCGTCAGGGCTTTGTGACAGGTGGGGCCTGCCTCCCAGCAAGGCCTACACAATGGGAATCGCCCAAACAGGCGGAAGTCTCCGACTGTGGGCAGCCAGGGAAAGTGGACAAATGCACACTTCCTTCTTTCCTCATGTGTGGCTCAATCTTTGGTGAAGCATTTCTGGGTCACCCAGCCAGAAAAACACTCTTCTGGACTCACATAGGCATGACTGCCTGGGCCAATCACGCTGCTGGAGAGGATATGTACGTACTAAGACCCAGACATAGTGTGTAGCACACCTTATCCGACTTTCAAGCAGCCCTAGGCATTTACCTGTATTTAGGTAGGAAAAACTGAGTCCTCAGAGGTTTTGCCAAGTCACGCAATAGTGTCAGGTTGCAGACCCAGTTCTGTCTGTTTTTAAAACCTTGGGATTTCCCAGTGGACTATACTGTTGGGCTGTTATCTTATCAAGTCGGAGCTCTGTGGACCAGGGACTAGGTCATATTCTTTTCACACCCTGCCTGCATCTACTATGTAGAATACGTTCAATTAATACTGGTGGTTTAGCCTGGATGGTATCAAGCAGGAGCCAATTCTGGAAAGTTCTCTAACTCTCCCAGGAGGCCTGAACCCAGGAGTCATTTTGAGATGGACGAGGTCTATGTGGGATCCCTCTGCGTGGAACACAACCACAAAAACCACAAAACCTTCCATCTGGGGGACTTCCTTTTCCTGTTTTCCTTTTATCCTTTAACCCCACCTCCCCACGATGTGTCAAAACCGTCAACAAGAGGTTCCAACCTGTTCGTTATTTGATCATCCAAAGGCTATTCCTGAACCCTACAACTGCCCCACGTACTCTTGTGCAAAAAAAAAAAAAAAAAAAAAAAAAGGTGGTGGGGGGGTACACAATGTCTGTCCCGTGGAATTGACAGTCTCAAGCGGGAGGCGAACGTCCATCAGAGGAAAAATCAAACAAGTAAGGGCTGACTCGTAGCCCAGCTGGGCCCGGCGGGTCTGACCTAGTCCGGGACTCGGGCGGCCTGTTGTCGGGACCTGGTGCGGGAGCGGAGATCTGAGGCGGAGGCTTCAGGCCGGGATGGTCTGTGAGTCCGCGCGGCCACCGATCGCCCATCGCCCGTCGCCGATCGCCCACCGCCCAGCCCGCGCCCGGGGCAGCCGCCGAGGCACCCCGGGCGGCGGGCGCCTGAGTGCGGCCGAGCCCGCCCCCGCCCGTCCGGGGATGACGTAGCCGCGGCGCGAGCCCAAAATAGCCGGCCCCGCCCCCGCCTCCCAGCAGCCCGCGCGGCCCCGCAGCCCCGCCCCCGGCCCAGGCCGCCGGGCCGCCGCGGGCTCTGGTAGTTTCGGCGGCGCTGACGCAGGCCGCTGCGCACAGCCGGAGCCGCGCGGCCGGCGCCAGACGGTTCCGGCGGGGGGCGGGGCGGGGCGCCCCGGCGGCGGAGGAGGTGCGGGCGGGGGGCCCGGGGCAGGCTGGGGGGCCCCGGCCGGGCCGCTGGAGGCCGGGGCTGACGGGGCGCCCCGGGGCCTGGGCGCCGAGCTCGCGGGGCCCGGCCTGCGGGGGCCTCGGCACGGGGGGCCGCCTCCCGGGGGGGGGGGGCTGCAGCCCCGGGCAGGGTCCCTGGCCTTTGCCTGACGCCGCGTCCTGTCCCGCAGCCCCGGCGAGGCCCGTCTGGCTGACGAGTTGCCATGGCATCCTACTACGACATCCTGGACGTGCCGCGAAGTGCGTCCGCTGACGACATCAAGAAGGCGTAAGTGCCGGCACCGCGCGACAGGAAGCCTGTCGCCCCCGCACCCCAGCCCCCCTCCCGGGGCCCTTCGGAGGCCTGGCCGAGGGAACTGGGTCCTTGGAAAGGATGGGGGGCTCCCTCTGTAGGGAGGAAGAAGACTCCTGGACGAGCAGGGGCGAGTCCTTAGCGCGAAGCCCTGCAGAGAGCTGCACTGTGGGTCCTTCTCGGTGGATCCCCCCTTCCCCTTCACTCCCATCCCCAGCCCAGGGTGTGGGCTTTCTCGGGATGTCTGCAAAAATGTCCAGGGCCTGGGACCAGGAGGGACCAGTGCCGGGTACGCCCCATGGCCACACGTATTTCCAACCTCTGCAGCCCCAGTGAACTCCGGGGTGGGGGGGGGGGGCGTTAGGGCTGGGGCTTCCTCATGCTTCCTTTTTTTTTTTTTTTTAATTTTTTTTTTTATTTATGACAGTCACAGATAGAGAGGCAGAGACATAGGCAGAGGGAGAAGCAGGCCCCATGCACCGGGAGCCCGATGTGGGATTCGATCCCGGGTCTCCAGGATCGCGCCCTGGGCCAAAGGCAGGCGCCAAACCGCTGCGCCACCCAGGAATCCCCTTCCTCATGCTTCCATATTCCTCTGCTACTACAAGTAGTCCTAGCACTGGCTGCAGAGGGAAGAGACAGGAGCCCCATTAACACACGCCGCAGAGGCAGCCCTGGCAGCTAGGGTGGATGGGGAGCTGAGCGAGGAGAGGACAGTGGCAGGCTAATAGGCAAATGGGTCATTCTGTTTCATGGTGGGAGGTGCTTGCTTTTGTCCTCTGACCCACTCCTCTGAACCTACTTTTTGCAGATATCGCCGGAAGGCTCTTCAGTGGCACCCAGACAAGAACCCGGATAATAAAGAATTTGCTGAGAGGAAGTTCAAGGAGGTGGCCGAGGCATATGAAGTGCTGTCAGACAGTAAGGGCTGGGGGCCAGGCAGAGCAGCACCTATTCCCCCCCACCCCACACCATCATTTCATGCCCTATCCTCCTCCTTCCCAAACAAAGCCAAGCTGCCACCTCCCATCTCCTCCAGGCCTGTTGTTTCCAGCCTGGGATTTCAGTGCCTCCTCCTCCAACAGGGGACTCTGGGACCTTTTTTTTTTTTTTTTTTTTTTTTTTGCTGCAATTCAAGCAAGCACCTATTATGTGCAAAGCAGCCTTTTATTCTTCCCCTAATCCCCCATGCTCAGTGTCTGCTCCCCAGGATCTGGTATGGTAGTTGCAGCATGGGTCTTCACAAGGGGATGGCAGCAGGGCACATAACCTACATGTGCTGAACCTTCTCTGTGCCAAGCATTGGTGGGTATAATCTCCAGAAATCCTCACAGTCATCCTATGAGGCAGGATTTGTCATCCCCACTTTACAGGCAAGGAAACTGAGGCTGAGAGAGGTAAAGTAATTTGCTCAAGGTCACACAGCTGGAATATAAATCCGGGTCTGTTTTTTGTTTTGTTTTGTTTTTTTTAAAGATTTTATTTATTTGAGAGAGAAAGAGCAAGCAGGGGGAGGAGCAAAGGGGAGGGAAAAAAAGGGGGAAAGAATCTGAAGTAGACCCCGGGCTGAGCACAGAGCTCAACTGGGGCATTGAGCTCACGACCCTGAGATCATGACCTGAGCAGAAATCAAGAGTCGGCTGCTTAACCAACTGAGCCACCCAGATGTCCCTCCAGGTCTCTTTTTATTCATTCGTTCAGAAAATATTCATTGATGTTTAGGGTGCTGGGCCCTTGCTGGGTACTGGAGAGCAATGGAGGACAAGCAGACACTGTCCTTGTCATGATGGGTTTATTACATTTTAGTCCAGGAAGCCCAGCATTAACCAAGGAAATACTTAGGAGTATTCTGAAGGAAGGTACAGGGTGATGTTGATAGGAAATAAGAGGCACCAGGTTTTGTTCTGGTGGTCACAGAAGGCCTCTGATCTTGACCTTTGACCCACATTAGAGGTGGTGATATTTAGGCTGAGCCCTGATTGATACCATGGTAATAATTAGCAGATATTTATTGAACACTTACTGTGTTATCAGACACTGCTAAGCAGTGCACATGGATTGTCTTATTTAATTCTTGCAATGATCCTGTGTGGTTGGTGCTGTTGTTGTGTCCATTCTACAGATGAGAGGGAGCCACTGTGCGAAGAGCTGGCACTGCTAAAATTTATAGCCCATGCCCCATGTGCACCCTGCTGTCCCCCTAGCATCAGTCACTGGGCAGTTCTCTGAGGGTCCTAGCCTGGAAGGGGAGGCCATCATCCCAGTGGGAGGGAGAAATGATCTGGTCTCTTTTTCCAGAGCATAAGCGGGAAATCTACGACCGTTATGGCCGGGAAGGGCTGACTGGGGCAGGTAGGTGGAGCGGCAGCAGGGCCCGGGGATAGAAGTGGGTCACGGAAGAGGGGGAGGGCAGATTAGGGCAACAGATGCTCTCTGGAGGCGTGCCTTTGGTGGGGTGTGCGGCTCAGGGCAGGATGTGTGCCCTGAGCCCCCTCTTCATCCTGTCCCTCTTCCAGGAACTGGCCCATCCCGGGCAGAACCTGGTGGCGGTGGGCCCGGCTTCACCTTCACCTTCCGCAGCCCCGAGGAGGTTTTCCGGGAGTTCTTTGGGAGTGGAGACCCTTTCGCAGAGCTCTTTGGTGAGTGGGCTCAGGACGCCTCCGACTGGCTGGACTCCTGCTCCAGGCCTGCTCTCCATCAGCCTGGATCCCCTGAGACAGAAGGCTGAGAGGGCAGCAGAATTCCACAGACCGAAGATTTTGTGGGGGTGGATCCAGGGACAGTGGGGACAGAACCTGACACAGGCCTGAACCCATAGAGACTTGCCTTGTTCAATGACAGCAACAATGGTACATTGTTAGGCCTGCACAATAGGAGCCGTGAAAGCAAGACTCAAGAGTGCCATGTGACAATCACAGTGACGTCACACATGACCGATACCATGTTTGTGGTGATTACTATGAACCCTGTGAGGTGGGTAGGGTTCTCCCCATGTACAGGTGAGAACACAAAGGTACTCTCAGTGTGCTTGGATTCCCCCAGCCAACGGGGGAGTCGGGCCTCGTAGCGGGGTAGGCCTGACTTCACACCACGCTTGCCGGCCTATGCTGAAGGAGCTAGCCGTCTTCCCTTCCCCCCTTCATTGGGTACCCTGGACAGAATTTACCAGTGATCTTTTTCATATGTAATATTAAACAAAACAAAACAAAACAAAACTTCAGAAACAAGTCCACAGTCAAAAAAGAAAAAAAAAATTGGAAATGCTTAGCAGGTTATACTTCTAGACTGAAAGGCAGGGTTCACACATTTTGGCAGGGGGGCAGGTCTCTTTACTAGATTGTTATTCTGCTTGCTTGTTGCAGATGACCTGGGCCCCTTCTCAGAGCTTCAGAGCCGGGGTTCCCGACCCTCGGGCCCCTTCTTCACCTTCTCTTCCTCCTTTCCTGGGCACTCTGGTATGTGCTGTCCCTTTACGTTTTTTGGAAGCTCTGGGTCCTGGAACCCTGTTCCAAATGTTCTCTCCTGAGTATCTGGAGCCCTGCCTTGGGGCAGCTCTGCAGGGAGATGCTACAGAGGTTCCTGGGCGTATTGTGACTGCAGCATGCTGGGTCCAGCCTCCCTCTGACAACTTCTCTGCCTCTTCCTTTGTCTCCGTTCCAGATTTCTCCTCCTCCTCTTTCTCCTTCAGTCCTGGGGCTGGTGCTTTTCGCTCTGTTTCTACATCCACCACCTTTGTCCAAGGACACCGCATCACGACACGCAGGTGAGGGCTCCTCTGGGCTCATTCCAGGTGTAGGGGTGCAGGGGGGAGGCGGGGAGGGGGCGCTGCATACAGCTCCTTGTGGGCGGAGTCTGTCTCGGTCTCTGCGGCATCCCAGGCCATGGACAGGCACCTGTAGGATTCGTGTTCCATGAGTGAACCATGCCGTCCCCTGCAGAATCATGGAGAATGGGCAGGAACGGGTGGAAGTGGAAGAAGATGGACAGCTGAAGTCAGTCACAATCAATGGTGAGGAGCGGCTGTGTGCCCCGGTCCCTGGCAGGAAGCCCCAGCCCCTGAAGCCCCAGCCCCTGAAGCCCCCTCCACACTGTTCCTCTCTGAACTCCTTTGGGGCAGGGAAGGAGTGGCAGCCACCGGCCCCACTGCAGAATCAGAGGCGAGGATGCCAGGGACGGGGGCTGGGGCAGGGAAGTGAGGAGTCTCCGAGGGCCAGCTAATCACCATCTTCATCAGTGGGTGCCTGGTGTTTGCAGAGCACTTGACTGTTCTGAAAGCACTTGTGCACAGAACATGAGCTCTGTATGGAAACGGGCAGGGGAAGTGGGGCTGTTGGTATTTGCCCTATTTTTCACATGAGGAGACTGAACCTCCACATCATCAAATGGCCGTAACTCCCAGGTAGCATGAGGCTCAAGGCCTGGTCCTGCTTAGTAAGGTTTGTAAAGCTGGGAGTGACATCCAGGATGCAGGACTCCAGGGGCAGAACTCTTCCCACGGCGTCCCTTTGTAGGGCATGCTCAGCATGGTGTGTCCCCCCCCCCCCCCCCCCCGCCGTACCTGCCGGCTCTGGGAGCGCTGTGCGCCTAGTGCATTTCTTGGGCCGTCTTTGGTTATTAGAACAATTTGACAACATAGGTTCTCTCACTGTTTCCCTTTTATAGATGAGGAAAGGGAGGGCTAGGGAGGTTGAGTAGCTTGCCCAAGGAGACAACTTCATCCCTGCTGGAGCTTGGTATCTGCCCACGCTCATGACCACCGCGCTCGGTGCCAGAGTGCATGCATGCCAATTCCAAAGGAGGGGCTGTAAGTGCTCAGAGTTGCCATGCATGAGGCAGCCTGGCAGGAATCCCCTGGCCTGGTTGGAGGGCTTCATGGTGGCCATGATTCCTGCAGGTGTCCCAGATGACCTGGCGCTGGGCTTGGAGCTGAGCCGCCGTGAGCAGCAACAGTCTGTCACCTCCAGGTCCGGGGGCACGCAGGTTCGGCAGACTCCTGCCTCCCACCCCTCTGACAGCGATCTCTCTGAGGATGATGAGGACCTGCAGCTCGCCATGGCCTACAGCCTGTCAGAGATGGAGGCAGCTGGGAAGAAACCGGCAGGTGGGCGGGGGGCGCAGCGTCGAAGGCAGGGGCGGCCCAAGGCCCAGGACCAAGAGCCCGGCCTGGGGGGGACCCCTGAGGCTGCAAGGGGGGATGCGGCCAAATCCAGCCCATCCCCAGAGGAGAAAGCCTCTCGCTGCCTCATCCTCTGATCAGCAGGCCCGAACCACCCTGATTCGGGGCGACCGGGGGTCCTGCTTGCTGTCGGGAGCAGAGGGGCAGGGCCTGAGTTGCAGGAGCCCTTCCTCCGCTCAGCACCCCCTCATAGATGCCCCTCCCATGTCCACTTGCACTTCAGTGCGGACTCGGGATCGCTCTGCTCAGCCCACAGTTGATAGGTCCCTGGTGAGGCCCAGGGTGGGGAGCCTCAGGCCGTGGGAGGGCCTCCCAGGAGCCAGGACGCAGGCACTCCTGCCAGACGGGGAGTTTCTCAAGGGCATTAGTGGCTTGGGTTGGGCCTTCTGTGCCCAGGTCTGCCACCTGTGTTGCTGATGACGTCAAGGAAGGAGGACTTGGCCTGGGGTTCTCTGAGCCGGATCCGCAGCTACACCAGGGAGTCTCCTGTGCTCCCGTCCAGCTGCAGATACCCCACCCTGGTTTCTGTGCAGCGTTGAGCTCTGACGTGTTTCTGTTGCTTCCCTTCTGGTGCTGCTGCTCCTCCCTCGCTCTCTTCTCTCTGCACTTCCCCGCGGGCTGCATCGCTTGCTTTCACTGCCATCTGGCTAGGACTCCCTTCTTCTTTCCCCAAGAAAGCCTCAGTGTGACCAGGAAGATGCTGTGGCCGATAGGGCCATAAGGTCTTCTGGGGAGGCTAGCTGGGTGGGGCGGGCGCCTCTCATCCAGATACGGAACCGGAGCCCACTCCTCCTCCCTTCCTCTTGCTGCCTCAGCCTGCCCCAGGCCTCGGGACTAGGCAGGTGAGGCTGGCTATCCCTGGAGAGGTGGGCTAAGGTCAGGGTGCCCCAGGAGGGAGGCCTAGGAGGGGGCTGTACCCCGTACTGTTTGACCATGCATCAGGGCTCACGGAGAGGCCACAGGGCTGCCCAGGTCTGCATGCTCGGCTCTGTCCTCCACGGCTTGCTGCTGACCCTCTCTCCTGTCACCCCGCCCCCGCTCTCTCCTCAGATGTGTTCTGAGCTGGATGGCCGGGATCCAGAGCCGCTGCACAGTTCCAACAGGACAGCGCCCTCCCCCGTGCGCTGGGAGGGGACCCTCCGTTCCTCTCCCTCACCTATGCTGAGCGTAGAGCTGGGCCTGGGTGGTGGGTGGGGGCGGGGTGGGAGGCATCTGTAGTCTTAGCCTGTGAACTCTTCCCTGGGTGTTTGGTGCTGTCTCTTGGGGACTACAAGTCCCAGAATGCAACACACCCTGCCTCATTTCTGATAGATGTTAGGGGAAGCGATGCGTGGTTGTGGAGCTGTGCATCTTGGGACATGTAGTTCCAGCCCAGGTTGACTTGTCATTTGCTGTGAACTGAGGACATCTTGTCATCTGATTTGACTGTGGCAGGGGTGGCAAGAATGTGGATGAAGGGGTAGTGGACCAAGCTTCGGTTCCCCTGACACCTGTTGCTAGCGCTGGGCTTAGAGCGTACAGATCAGAGCCCTGCGCCATCTGGGAGGCTCTCGTCCTGTGGTCAGTCCTGGGATCCGAGGACCGCCCGGTGGGGTGGATGGGATCGGGTGTGGGCAGGCAGAGGGCTTGGAAGGGGAGGCGGCCAGTGTGAGAGAGTGTGTCTGTGTGTGTCTGTGTGTGTGTGGGCAAGAACACGCACACGCGCGTGGTCGGGGTTGGTGTGTGACGGGTGCTCCAGGCATGTTGCTGCTTGTATGGCTTCTTTGGCCTCTGACCCTGCTGCCCATTCTTTTTCTCCAACACCACAAGTGAGCTGCCTCTCCTCCTCCCTGCCTGGGGAGCCCCGTGGCCAGGGAGGGGAGTGGTGGAGCCAGGGTGGTGCTAGCCCTGTGACGTTGCATCTCAGAGACCTATCAAAGCCAGCTGGGCTGAGCTCAGTCCGAGAGAGAAACACTGGAAGTCAATAAAGCTGTTTCGAGAGCTTGGTGGTGTGCTGTGTCCCCGTGTTCTTCCTTTCCAGGGTGGCCCCAGAGGGACCCTACGGGACCAGTGGGCAGCATCCACCCCCCATTGCCCAAACACCTGGTGGTCACAAGCCTTTCCAGATGACAGCATAAGTCCCCCCTTTGACCAGGCTGCCCTCCCAAGTACATTGTTGAATCCGGAGAAATGCTCCGGTTCTGCCCACACACACGTCTTGTGGCCCCATGGTGGCTTTCCCCAGGCAGCGGTTCCCCTTAGCAGGGACCCACCGTCCACTACTCTGTCACACAGCTAGGACCAGACCAGATGGAGTTATGCCTCGACTACAAGCATGGGAATGCCAGGAAGTAGGGAATGCATGGTGAAAACTTGTAAAAACTCAGGCCCATACATGAGCCCTTCCCAAGGCTGGTGGCCTGTCTCTGAGGCCTGCCTTTCCCACGTGCAGTGGTCCAAGTCCACCCTGCCCAGAGCGCAGGCCCCAAACTCACCAGTACCTGGGGAAGAAAATGCCAGGGACCCCCTCACCCCTTTTCTGCAGAGATCTTTGGAGACACAGCCACTGAGCCCCAACAGGCAACTTCCCATCATCAAGCAGAGCCCTGTGGCTCCCCAGCGACACTGCCATTCCAGGAGAAGCGCATGGCTTCCTCTTCAACAGCCAGAGGGCCTGTATTGTATTTTTCTCAAAGCAAGGAAGCAGCCTGCCCTGAAAGGCATTTCAAGCCTCTACCTTGAAAGAAAGAGGGACCCTGCTGGCAGTTTGTAAAATGACTCTTTTGCCTACTTTTAGGCTTTGTGATGTCAAACACTGGCACTGAGCCTCAGCAGAACACAGTTGAGGTGTAGGGGGGCCTGTGATCTGCTCACAGGTCCCTTTGCTCCTTGTGCAGGGCAGATGGTACCTCCCCATTTTTCATGTGAGGGCACAGCCTTGGCAAGGTTAAGTAGTCCTAGGCGGCTCCAGGCCCAAGACTCTTTTTGCCTTGTTTCTACATCCACCATTTTTGTCCAAGGAAGCCTCCTGACATGCAGGCGAGGGCCCCTCTGGGGGGAATTGGGGGAGGGGGAAAGCGCCCCCTGCTCCCAGGTGGATGGATGCCTGTTGTGATGTCTCACAGGCCTGGTCTACAAGCTGCTGTTGGAGTCCAGCTAGTTTTGCTTGAGGGGTGCCAGGCACCTCACCTGCATGAGGTCCATTAGCCTGAGGCTGAAGGGCACGAAGCAGCTGGTCAAGAACTAAGAGGGGAGGCAGTAGAGAGATGAAGTGTGCCTGGTTCGAATCCAAACTCCACCGTATACAATCCGTGTTACCTCGGGAGAGAGTTCTTTGGGGCTAGTGACGGGCGTGCGTGAGCCCCTTGACAGCATGAGCCCCTTGAGAGCGCCGGCCTCAGGGGAAGCCAGCAGGGAGCGCCAACTGCCTCACCACCGGCTACCACTCCAGCCCAGGAGGGCCAGCCTCTGCAGCCTGGCTCACCGTCACCGCCTGCATCTCCCGGGGAGGGCAGCAGGGCGGGCCCCTCGCTGACACTGGAGATGGGTCTGGAAGCAGAGGCGATGCAAAAGTGGAGGAGTCCGGGTTGTAGCTGCACACACGACACACTAACTTTATTCACATTGATACAAAAGTAGATCTTTCTAGAAATGTTCTCTTGTGCCAGAGGGTGAGAGTGGAGTGGCACGTGGCGGGAGGGCAGGGGAGGAGGCCCGAGGGAGGCAGGGAGGGTGGGGGTGGAGTGGAGGCCACAGAGGCCGGGCAGCAGGCAGCAGGGGCTGGGCAAGCAGGAAGGCTCAGAAGAACAGGGGGCAGGGGCCAGGGAACTCAGGCAGGAGAAGGCTCCGGGGAGAATGACTGCCCACGACGGTCCTCTGCTCCTGGCTGGCTGCCAGCTCCCGGTGGCACTTGCGGGGGCTCCAACGGGGGAGAGGCTGGGTAGGTCTGTCCCTTCCCACTCCCCTTTCCTTACACTTCTTGCGGACAACTGGCCGTGCCCAAGAGGGACCAAGGTGGTGGGGTTGGGGACCGAGGAGTGGGCACATGGACGGGTGCTCACACAGGCAAAGAGGGGGCAGAGGCTGGTCTGCCCACTGGGGGGCCCCAGGGCTCTCACTGGGGCAGGGCCTTAAGGATGGCGTTCACCTCCTCCGCCACAGCGGTCAAAGCAAATTCAAACTGGTCCTGGGAAGGGCAGGGGGAGGATGGTCACAAGAGGGCTGACCTCTGCTCCTGCCCCAGGGCAGCTTTTGGGAGGGGGAGCTGGGGAGGTCACTTGGGTGAGGGGAGTGTCCTCTTGGGGAAGGGGGGCAGGTGGGGGAGGCAGGCTGTTGCTGGCTTCCCCGGGGAGGGCTGGCGGCTAGGGGTGGGGCAGGAACAGTCACCTTAGAGCGGACAAGGCCGGGCCGTTGGTCACGGACATGCTCCAGGGTGGCAGCGATGTCAATCTCCTTTACGCCTGGAGGTTGGAGAGGGCACAGAGCTGCTCAGGGGGTGGCCGGGAGAGGAGAGGACCCAGGAAGCCTGGAGCGCCCTGGGGTGGGAGGCTGGGAGGACTGGGCAAAGCCTGGGGATGTGATGCGGGCCTGGGTGCGAGGGGTCTAATCGGGCTGGGCTGCGGGCGCTGCGGGGAAGGTCCTCACCTTTTGCCATGCGGTTCAGTACCATGTCAATGAGGATGTAAGTGCCAGTCCTCCCTGCACCGTCACTGAAACGGGAGATGAGGACAGGCTCACCCAGCAGAAAGGGGGAAGGGCAGAGGAGACGGGGAGGCTAGGCGGGGAGAGCGTGAGTGGGCTGAGGGGGCCGCAGTCCTATCCCCTGGGCCCCAGATATTGGGCCTTGAGTGGGGAGCCTGTGACCCTTGGGGGTGTCACTTGGGTAGTGGGCCAACCGAAAAGGAAAGCCCTGGCTGGGTCCTAAGGTGGAAGCCCTGGAGGGGATGGGAAGGGCCCTTTCCAGCCTCTGGCCAAGCTTTTGTTCAGCAAACGTTTGGTGTAAATGGCCAGAGGGTAAATATTCTCCACTTTGTGGGCTGCATGTTAGTGTCTGTCTCACATTCTTCTTTTTTTTTTTCCTTCAGCCATTTAAAAATGTGAACAGCATTCTTAGCTCCCGGGTCATTAAAGAAACCAGACTGGATGTTGAACTTGGCCCATGGGCTGCAGTCGGCCAGCATCAAGGGCACAGGCGGGCAGCATGCACGGGAGATGTACCCGGGAGGACGACCAGAGAGGGGGTGGGGACCGGGAATGCCCCACCTCAGGGCCCCGGCCCCGGGCTGTCCTGTCCCCTTTCATCCGCACCCCTGCCCACAGCCCCTCCGCACGCACCTGCAGTGCACAATGATGGGGCAGGAGCGGCCCCGGTAGCACTTGTTCACTTTCCTGCAACAAGAAGCGGGTGTGAGGGTGGGGGGCACCAGCACACACCTGTGGGCCTCTCCTTCTTCCTTTGCTCCCCGAGTGCCCAGGGCAGAGGAGGGAAGAGGGCAGGAGCAATGAGGCAGGGCAGGGGGGCAAAGAACCAGAGATGGCGTGGGTGGCACTGGGCTTGCCTTGTCACTTAAAGAGCTGGGGCCCAAGCTCTGCACCTTTAATACCTGACTTGGCCTCTTAAGGCCTCAGTTTTCTTGCCTGTAAAATGAGGGTGATAATAATAGTGACCTTCTTCGGTTTGGCATACAGTAGGTGCTCAATAAATGGCAGTGCTATCAATGATAATAGACAATATTAATAGCCACCTCTGCTGGAAGTCCAAGGAGAATAGGCTTTCTGGTGACTTCCAGGGTGTCAATCTTGTCACATTCCTGCTCTGTCCCTCTGCTCTTCCTTAGAGCTGCCCAGGCTGTTCCCCTCCCCACCCAGGTCCCTTGTATTCCTCGCTACAGAGGACTACGGGTAGCCCTTGGCACAAAGTTCTGGCCAGGGGAGGACAACCTCTCAGCCCAGAATGTTATGCGGCTGTCTCCCTCGTCTCAGCACAGGGGCTCTGTGGTTGGGTCATATTTTGACTTGGGGTCTACTTGGACCTCCAACTCTTTACTGCTACCCTGACTTCTGCCCTGTCAGCAGGGAGCAGGGGATTTTTCCCTTCCTCAGTGGGCCCAGTCTAACCTGCCCTTGTCCCTTATGACTTTCCTGCTCTGAGAGTCACCTGCAGTGGGCCCGGACGAGGGAGGACCACCTTCGGGATTATTCGATTATTTCAGGGGAAGCTTGGAATTTAATGGTCTTCCAGTTCGATTCCCCCAGATTTTCAAGGGCCAGGTGACTCTGAATGGTTTTACAGGAGTCCACATGGTTGTCAAGCAAGTTGGCTCATGTGTTAGAGAGCTGGGGCCGAACAGAAGTCTCTGCAGTAGCTCCCAATCGTTTAATAATAAAGACGATGAATTGCATCTAGAATTCACTGAAGCTTTGCTGTGTGCCAGGCACTTAAACTAGATTTTACAGAATTTTTCCCATTGACTCTCGTAACGACCCCCTCAAGTATGGGTCATCATCCTTGTTTCACAGGTAAGGAAACAGAGGGAGATCAAGGAACCTGTTCAGGGTCACTCTTAGCGCTTAGAGATTATTTTGCCTTCCTTCTGGTAGACCTTCAGCAAACCATATTTATTAAGCAGCAACTAATTTGTTCTGGGTGTCCAATGGCAACTGAGTTTACATAATTATGACCTAAAGCAAAGAAGTGTAACCTTTTAGCCCCCCTTGTGGTCTTAAAAACGGCCCATGCACTAATTCTATAAGCATTTTTTAAATGTGGAAAACAGGAAATAGCTCTATTACCCCTGGCATTGCTTTTGAGAAGCCTCAGAAACTATCCCCAGCTTCCGACTTGCCTGGCTGGCTCAGTCGGAAGAGCATGTGATCCCAGGGTCTTGAGTTTGAGCCCCACATTGACGGTAGAGATTACTTAAATAAATAAACTTGAGAGAGAGACAGAGAGAAAGGAACTATCCCGAGCTCCCCACCCCAGCTCTGCTCCTCTGCTCTCTGCCCAGCATCTGGAGACCCCAGGCCAGCCTGGCAAGAGGCAGAGAAGCAGGAGGAGGCTGCAGTGTGGGCGACGGGGAGGCTGGGGATGCTGGAGGACTGGCCTGGTGGGGGTTCTGCTGTCAGAACAGGGCAAGTCCCCTAGTTAGCTTCCTGTCCCGACCCCCACCAGCCCCCACCAGCTCCACCGAGTCCCCAGGAATCCCGAGATCCTTCCACTACCTTTGATAGTGTTTTTGTCTCCTCGATTCCTCCCCCGCCTCCAGCCCTCCCAGCAGCCTTCAGGGGGCCCCTGGGCCCACATGTCCTGATTGGGTTGTCCTGTCCATGCAGCGGCCACGCCTGCCAATGATCACTTTTGTGACTATGCAACTGGAGAGAGAACACTAGCTGCAGATCACAAAAATGACACTGGCAGCCGTGAGAGGGAGAGAGAGAGAGGAGGGGAGGCGGTGGACAGAGTGGGGAGACGGACGGAGGGAGGAAGGGAGAGGCGGACAGAGGCAGAGGGGGCCAGGAGGTGGACAAGGAGGGGAGACGGTGTGTGGAACATGGGAGGGGTGCAGGGGGGCTGAAAGGGGGACAGACTCAGACACTGAGAGATGGAGATGAGGGGAGAGGCAGGGGCGGGCACAGAGGGAAAGCAAGGAAAGACAGACGGGGGTGGGGGGGTGGGGAGAGGGAACAGAGGCAAAGAAACGGCGAGGTGGGCAGGAGGGAGGGAGGGGCCGGGGCACAGCAGACACACAGAATGTGCTGGAGATCGCAAAGAGCAGCGCAGGAGGCGACGCCCGGGAGACACGGGAGCCGGGACCAGGTGGAGGGACAGAAGGCGGGGTCGGTGGAGGGAGCTTGCACTAAGGTGAGCCCTTCCTGGGGGGCGGGGGGGGGGCACGGCGGAGCCAGACGCGGGGGTTGGCAGGGCGAGAAACGGGGGGGGGGGGGCACGGCCGGCAGAAGAGCAGAGCGAGGGCAGGACGGGAGCGGGGAGCGGGGAGCGGGGAGCGGGCCGGGGCGGGGCGGGGCGCGCGGCCAGCCTGAGCATCAGTCCGGGCTGGGGGGCAGGGGGGGCGCCCGGGGGGGGGGGGAGCGGGGGCGGGGTCAGAGGCGGAGGCTCGGGGTCAGGCCGGAGGGCCCGCCTCACAGGACCAGGGCCCGGGGAGGAGCTGGGGGGCCGGGGGGGGGGGGACCCCAGCCCGCGCGCGCCCTCCCCGCCGCCCTCACCTGCGGAAGTCCAGCAGCGGCCGCGTGGACGCGGGGGTGCCCTCTGCCGGCCAGCTGAGGAAGTGGAACTGCGTGAGCGTGCGCGTCTCCTGGGTCTGCACGTTCTTCAGGTAGAAGCTGCGCACCAGGAAGTCCTCGCACCAGATGTGCTCCGACACCAGGTTCACCTGCCGAGCAGCGGCCCGGGGCTGAGCTCACCTGGGCGCCCCGAGCGCCGCACGGCCTCCCCAGCCCTCCCAGCCTCCGGGCCGTGCACATTCCACTCCTCCAGGGAGCCTACCCGGCCGCCCCCCGCTGTCCCCCAGCCCCCTCGTCTGTGTCACTTATCTGCGGCTCAGGGCAACTGGTGCCTCCCCACCCCCACAACTACTGTGGGCTTCTGGGGGCCAGGGTCCCTCCTTCCTCTTCCTCACAGAGTCTAGCAAAGTGTCTGTGCGACACACACCATAAACCTTGATGAAATTCTGGTTTTGTTTTCTTTAACCATGAGCAACACCAATTAAAAAAAAAAAAGCTTTAGGGCACCTGGGTGGCTCATTGGTTGAGCATCTGCCTTGGGCTCAGGCTGAGCATCTATCTGCCTTGGGCTCAGGGCGTGATCCCGGGGTCCTGGGATGGGGCCCTGCATCAGACTCCCCGCAGGGAGCCTGCTTCTCCCCCTGCCTGTGTCTCTGCCTCTCCCTCTCTCTCTGTGTCTCTGTCTCTCATGAATAATTAAATAAAATCTTTAAAAAAGACTGCTGAGTGCCCACCTCATAATGAAAAAAACCCTATCCAGTGCTCACCGGGCGACAAGAAGCTTCTGCTGTGCTCTACAGTGGCTCTTGTTTCACGGAGGGGTAAAACCCTCCATGTGTCAGGAATCTGTTCCTCTTCCCTGGGCTTTGCCTCTGCCCAGTTCCCCCTGCCTATTGTCTCTCCTAATGAAAATGTTTGTTTCTATTCTTCATGTGACTGGTGGTTCTTTCTTTTCTTTCGCTTTTTTAAAGATATTTATTTGTTTATTCATGAGAGACACAGAGAGAGAGGCAGAGGCACAGGCAAAGGGAGAAGCAGGCTCCCTGCAGGGAGCCTGTTGTGAGACTCGATCCCAGGACCCCGGGATCATGACCTGAGCCAAAGGCAGATGCTCAACCCCTGAACCACCCAGGCATGCCTGGTTCTTTCTTTCTTTGCTTTGGTCTTCAGGGAACTCAGAGCTAAGTGAGGCTCGATTAAAGTAGGTCCCAATGTTGGTCTTTGCTTTTACTTATCTCTCTGTCTCCTATACTCTCAGCTCTTAGCTTCTTACCTCAGTTTTGGTGGTTTTATAGTTTTATTTCTGTACCTTTCATCACAGGTCGCTAAAAATGCTCTCTGGCCCTGGACTGGACACACACACACGTAAATATATAATACACGTGTGCACATATGTATGTGTATATGCATGTACATCCATACGAGCATGAATGGACAGTTCACTGTCCACTTTCCCCATTTCCACTGTCCCCTGGCCGTGGGGTCTTGCTGACCTCATATACGTGGTAGAGGGAGGACCCCTCATCTGGCCAGTAGCGGTCACACTGCTTGACACCGTCCTCCACCAGTGGGGTCAGCATGACGATGACAGTGCAGCCACTCTCCCACACCATCTAAGGACAGAGACTCCATTCTAATCTGTCCAGCTGCTCTCAGAGACCACCGGTCCCTGGAGAAGCCTTCCTTCCAGGAACTCACCTGCCAGAAGTCTGCGATGGTATGGGACAGCGGGCCCTGTGTGGCTATGTAGGCTGGCATCCGAGGGTCGTGCTCAATCTGGGGCAGGGAAGACACACCATGAGCCCGAATGGGAAACGCTACTATGGAGAGGCGTGGTTGGAGGGAGCAGGCCAGGGCATGGAGGCTTGAGAAACCTCCATTTCACTGCCAGGATACCAGGCCCCATAATTCCAGGGCTTGGGGCAGAGGGTGGGCAGATGGTGACCATAAGGAAATGGGAGTTTTTGTTGTTGTTTTTTTTTTTTTTTTTTTTTTTAGGAAATGGGAGTTTATGCAGGCAGGATAAAAATGGGGCAGGGGAGGGGGCCGGAGCCAGGGCCACTTACAATGGGGCTGGCATTGATGTAATCACTCCGAGAAGGGCTGCTCTCCACCTTCAGCTTGATGCGAGCGTGATCATCTGCACAGACCCCACACCCTACCTCAGAGGCCCCTCCGGTTACTGGGGCCCTGGAACCTGTGCCACTTGGCCTGAGCCAGGAGCCAGCCCTTCCCCCAAGGCCTCCAGAGCTCCCAGCAGAGAGATGGCTGGGCCCGGTGGGCCAAGCAGGACTCACTCACAGGGCAGGAAGTCCGGGTGGCGGTTCTTTTTGATGTTGCCCTCCCCCTGGGCGGTGGCACAGGTGTTCGGCTCTGCCTGGTAGGCGCACAGGGCCTGCCACTCCTTGGCCAAGCGGTCCCGGTTCCGCAGGTGGTCCTCCATGTAGGCCTACAGGGATACCACGGCCTGGCTCTGGCCCACGCCACCCGCCTTGCCTCTTCGACCATCCTGTCCCTTCACCCGCTCCGGGCCCAGGCCGGGTCCTGACCAGAATCATGTGTCCCGTGGAGATGTCCATGTTGGCCTGGGCGGGCTCCTCGCACCAGGACGGCGTGCTGCTGTGGGAGCTGGGGCTGGCCTGCGCCGCATCACTAAACTGAGAGGACACGCTGCTCACCCGAGAAGGCTCCGGGGGACCCTCTGCCCGGCTGAACAGGGACTTTGCGGCCATGTGCTGACGGCACAGGTCCTGCAGAAGAAAAATCAGGCAGGGTCCCAGGCCCCCTGAAGCCTTTCCCGCAGCATCCTGGGTTCCATTCTAGGCTCATCCTGATTGATTCCATATGAAACCCATCTCCTCCGGGTTGGCTCTTCGGGCCTGGCCCTCATTCTTCTCAGGGCTGTCCCATCTGGGTGGTGCCTATGACAGCCTCAGACACTGGAGTGGAATCCCAGAGTTGTTGCACTGGGAAGAACTTTAGGAAGCACCTGCTCCCAATTCCCATCCATTCAAAATACCCACCCCCATATACCCCTGCTTGGGTTTCTGTAGCCCCCGCCTGGGTATTCCCAGGGACGGGTGCTCACTCCCCGTCCAACACCCCACCCTCACCCCATGTGACACCCAGACTCCCACACCCCTTCCATTACATCTCATCAGCAAGCTTTTGGGGCTGCACACCTGGTACTCAAATGTAGTGTCACCATGGGCCCCCTCAGGGCCTAGCGCTGCCAGGCGCTCCTTGTCTCGCTGCCGTGCATGCTGCCGCACACACAAAGCCACTGCCAGAGCCACCAGCAGCCCGGCCACCCCTGCCAGGGCCACCAGGGTGAGTAGCACTGAGCGCATGGGAGAGGTGCTGTGGGCTGGCCGGGGAAGAACCGCAGCTGCCTCCTCCCTCTGTGGGAACAAGGCCAGCATCACCGCGGGGGGCAGTGGCTGGGGAGCCGAGGGGCTGTTCCTCAACCCTGTCCCCCCATGCCACACTCCCTGCTATGGTATCTCTAGGGCAAAGCTGGGAAGGCAAGGGCAGGGGGAAGGAGGAGGGGGAGGAGCCACTGGGGCCGTCTGGTGGCCAGAAAGAGAACTGCAAGGGGGGGAGGCTGCTTTGGCAAAGCCCAGGGTGGGGGTCGGGGTCGGGGTCGGGGTGAGGGCGGGGCGGGCAACCAGGTACATGAGGCTTCAGCTCCGCTTTCCCTGCCAAGTTTGCCCCCCCCCTCTTGTGGGCAATGTCCGCCCTCCGGGGTTTCCGCTGATTCTTCAGTTAGCTCCTACCTGTCCCACTCCCGTCTGCAAGATCTGCAGCCCTGTCTGTGCTTCCAGTTCCGCCTTCACCAGGCCTGCAGGGAAGACATAGGTCAGACTCTCTCCGGCTCCGTGTGCTCTCCAGCCCATGTCCCGCTCTGCTAGGTGGCAGGCACAGCCCGGGTGTTGGGAACAGTTTAAGGGGAGGCATCAGCCACAGGCCTGGCTACGTCCTACTAGGGCTGGGGCTGGGACCAGGCGGTATTTACCAGCTTGTTGGGTCACATCAGCCAAAGACAGGTTCTGTTCATTGTGTCGGATGCGGAAGGTGAGGGCCGGTCCCACCACGCTGCCAAACAGGAGCTGCGTTACCGCCTCACCCACCACAGCCCCCAGATGGTGACGGAGGCCAGCTCGGGCCCTCTGCACAGGAGAGGACCAAGCTGAGGCTGATCAGAGATGCCTTACAGGGATGTCTGAGGGCAATGCTGGATGAGGCCAGCATCCGGTGAGGGTGTGTGTGTGTGGTGGGGGTACCTTCAATTCAGCTGGGAGCATCTCTGACCCCACCTGGGCCACTTACCCAAGACTTTGTCTTCCCTTCCTTCCCTGAGCCCCTCTAGCCACCTCTCCCCTCGAGCTACCTTCTAGATCCTTGCTTCCCCAGCTGGATACCAGCCCCACCTGATGTTGATGAAGCTGCCCGAGGACACGTGCACATGCTCAGCTAGGATCTCCAGCAGCTTCACTCCTGCGGCCAGACTCAGGGGCCTGGAGGTGGGGAGCAGGGAAAGGAAAGAAAGTAGGGATCCTATTGGCCACTTTCTTGAAACAAGCTATCTCCAAGGGTGCAGAGGAGCCCACCCCCCATCCACTCTACATCTGGATTTCTGCTATCTGCTTCTTGCTGGGAGGCCAGCCCACACAACACCCCCCACCCTGGGGGACTGAAGCCCTTACTTCTGGTCCGTGACAATGTAGCCATACTCCTCTGCTGATGACTGAGCTGAGGGCTGCCTCACCAGTGTGGGCTGGCTCTGGCCCAGTGGACTTTTCTTCTCCAGCAGGACAGGTGTGGCAAGGTGGCTAGCAGCTTTGGGAGGCTCAGAGGATCCAGAGCTCGGCACCTGCTGGGCTTTGCTGGCAGTGGGGCTGGCAGTGGGGTACCCAGGCAGGGAGGGTGTGGGGGGTGGAGGCTCTGCCGTGTTTCCACCCTGCACCTGCTCCTCCATTGTCTGCATAGAAGAGAGGACAGAGGTGTGGTCTCTGGACAGTATAGGGGATGGGAGGGATGGGGGTCCACACTGTAGGGACTCTGAAGTCCCTAAAGAGGACCCTGGGACTTGTTTCTTTCCACCCCCACCCCCACCCCCGGGCTCAGGGCAGCACTGGGCCCAGAGAGGTCACCCAGAAAAGTGATTTAGGTGGATGAATGAATGAAGGACTGGATGAGTGCGACATGGTCAGTAATAATCCAGAAGATGGAGCTGGAGTGAGGAGAACCTCTGGAGGGAGGGCCGGTGGTGTTAGGAGACATGAACAGGCAGGTAATGGTTTTTAGACTTCTGTTTAGCTCCAAAATCTCAGAAGTCGAACATGTGAGAGAGCTCTTCAGGCTACAGGGAGTCAGAGCCTGCATGCTTGCAACTCCCCTCTTCACCTAGGGGATCCTCAGGGTAGGGTCTGAAATGACTCTAGTGAAAAAAGCAGCAAATTGGAAATTCCAGCTTCTAGACCCAATTTGCCCTCAACTTGAGGTGAGATCTTAAGGCCACGGCTTGGAGTCTCTGGTCCCTGGTGCTCCCCACCCCCCACCCCAAATGAGGAAGGTTGGAGGATACAGATCAGGGTCCCAATGCTGAGGTTTAGATTTTGACAAGGGGGGTTTGCTGCTAGGGGCACCACGGGGCAGGGAGGTGTCACGAACTCACTTTCTTGACGTCAGCTCCAACATTTACAACCCCTCCTGTAGAGACAGGATAAACAAGATTCTGGGCAAAGGACCAAGGTGAAGGTCTACACAACATAGGCAGGAGAAAGGGCCAGAGGCCCTGGGCCTGATGTATCTTCTGTGGCCTCTTTTCCCTCTGTCCGTGACCTAGCCCTGTTTTTGGTGTCATCCTAAGCATGACCTCATGCCTGTTTGCTTCTACCTTATAATTGTTGTATCAGTTCCTTCCAGAGTTATTGGCTACACCTCTCAAAACTATTCTTTGTTCAGTCCTCCCTACCCATCAATTATTGGCTTCACTTGGCATTGGCCACTTCCTTCCTCAGAGGCTGTTATCAACCACCCACCTTCCTTGGTGCCTCCTGATCCCTGCCCATACCCCCTGTTGGCCTCTTTTTCCATTACTACCACTTTCCAGGTCTTTCCTGCTCTAACTCAGCTCACCACCCCACTCCCTTGCTTCCTGCCCTTGCCAGGCAATGACCCTGTGCTTGTGTCTCAAAAGAACTCCCTTCTCTGACCCTGACCCTGACCCTTCCCCTCTAGGCTGCTCCATGTGGTTTTGACAGGTGGAGCAAGAGGCCATCATGGAGCTGGTAGTTGCTGGTCTCTCGCCCTGGACACTCACCCAGATTTCGTCCTGCGCCCTTGGGCAGCAGCTGCAGCAGGGTTGAGAGGGTGGAGAGCTGCTCAGGGGTCAGCTGACGCAGCTCCACCCCATAGCCCGCCAGCACAGCTGCCAGTCTCTGCAGAGTCACGTCTGCTGGGAGCCAGACACAGAGCTTATGGCGAGATGGTGGTGGGGAGGTGGTGGTGGTGAGATAAACTTGTGGGATGCATTTGGGGGTGGGAGGGCACTAGTATACTTAAGAGCTTCTTCTCAAACACCAGGACACTGATGCCCTCCATCTTCCAGCCCTTGTCCACACTTTGGGGGAAAGGCCTTCTTAGGGCCAAGACCAAACTTCAGGCCCACTATGGACATTGCGACTCTCCAGCTGAGGAAGAGTTATATCACCTCCACCGCCCCACCACCCCGTATCCCCACTGCCTACCTAGAGCCTGGCATAGATCAGGCTGTCAGTAGATATTCGTTAAATGTAGGAATGACTTCAAAGACAAATTAACAAATGCATGGATAGTTTGGGAGGAGTCCCCGAAAGCAGCCCCCACGGAAGGATGCTGAGAACTCTGTTACCTGGCTGCTCTGCTGGAGAAGGAGGTTTCTCCCTGCGACCTTCTAGCCCTTCCTCCTCATAGCCCTCTGAGGAGTCCTTTGCCCGTCTGCTGCCTCCTTGGTCTGGCAGCCTTGGTGCCCTGGCCTTGCTGGGCACTGGCAGCTCCTGGGCTAGGTAGAGAAGCCCTGACTCCTGGAAAAGTTGACCAGGTGAAGGCCCTGGGGGGTCCCCGTAGGAGTGGTCAGAGTGAGCCCCAAACATGGCCTTGGAGGCAGTTCTGCTGAAGAGGGCAGAGGATTCGGCCTTGGGCAGGGGGCCGACACTGACCATCCCTGGGGAGCCCTCTGAGCCCCGGGAGCCATCGCGGGAGCCAAACTGTGGGGAAATCAGAGATCCAGGTCAGAGCAGATATCAGGGCTTGGGGGACAGACATTGGGCTGGGGCCAGTGTTTACAGCTCACCTGATGGAACAGGTAGGGCTGCAGCAGGGCAGGTTCATAACTCAGAGCAGGGTGGGGGGCCTGCGGGGGTAGCAGTAGATGCTCCAAGAGAGGGTGCAGCAGCTCAGCCTGCAGGGGGGACAGTGGAGAGCCCACCCCAGCTCCACCCCCACCCACTGGAGGTTGAGGAAGCCGGTGCTGGGCAGCAGGGGTGGAGCCAGTAGGGAGGCCTTGTAGAAGCAGCTCCCCAGCAGGACCAGATCTTCTGGGCACCAAGCCAGATCTAGGGAAGAAAGCAAAGCGTTGTGTGTATGTGTTGGTTGTGTGAGGCAGGAGTGTCCAGAGAACTACAAGAGGCAGAGATGGTGGACCAGCAGGCTTAGAAGCTTAGGGTAAGCCCAACCTCTTAAGAAATGAGGTAGCCTCAGGGGAAGAGAGAAGAGAATGGGGAAGGGCTAGAGGGCCAAGCCTGGGCATTGCCTCCCTGGTAAGCACACCTAGGTCCCTGAAACACCCAGGAGGTCAGGGAAATGTGAGACGAGGGATGGAGGAAAGAATGGGTGCAGGGGGAGGCAGTCAGGCACCTCTACAGACAAACTGTGGCTGTAGTATGCCCCATTCCCCCTGTACTCACATTCCCACACCTGGCTCTCCAAGTGTACGTTCAAGCATTCAGTTCAAACTTCAGTACTATGCCCCCCGACTCTGCTCTCCCACCCCACTCTGCCTTTTTCATCTTGGAATCATCATTTGAGCCCCATGGCCCTCGTTTGCTTTCCTCTCTGCTTGCAGGGTCTGAAGAGTGCCTTCAGAGGCCCTAACCACAGAAAGACCATGGTCTCTCCACATACACTTCCACATACTAATGAAATGGAACATTAAAAAATTTCAGTATGACAAGATTCTCATTTGTCCCATGGTCCTCATGGTCCTGAGCCTTGATGGCAGAGTAAATGGCATTTAGCAAACTACTGGTTGTTACTCCATTTATCCCTCAATTCCTCCTTTTTGTGTGTGAAACCAAATTCACTGTCAGCGTCACTTGCAGCTGGTAAGTGTTGATACAGCGACTGAGATAAAAGAGCAGTGAACATGTTTGACATGGCAAGGAGGAAAAGCATAAAAGCAAAGATTTAAGAAGCTTGTGATTTTCCCCCCATTTGTTAATTGTATATTGTTAATGTGCTATTAAAAATACCAGTGAAAAATACCAGTCACCAGCTGACTCCATTGATGCTTCTTTTAAATTATGAAATGTCCAAGTTTTTACATTTTTTTTTTCTGTTTTGCTGGATCCCCAGGGGTGAGTTCAGCTAATGCTGAGCATGTGAACATGTCATGACCACTCCTGAACCTCTTTTACCTGTGCCTGAGGCTACTCACCTTGAAGGCCACTTCCCTCCCCCTTCCCTCTGTCCATCAGGATGGGACCCAGACCCACCAGCCTTGCTATGCTAGAGCTGTTGAGAAATGATGCCTACCTGTCCCTTGGACGGGGCTCTGGGGGGCGAAGCCTGGGGATGCGTTCCATCTCCTGGGAGATCACATATTGAGTGAGGTCATCGTGCCAGGACAATCCTGCCAGGGGATAGGATAGGGTGAGGTTGGCTCGGGACAGTCTGAGGACCCAGTAACATGGACAAGTGGAAATCAAAAACTGCACTCCCTACCCTGCAGTATATTGAGTTTGGCAGAGCAGAGGGGCATAGTGGAGGTGGCCCGGGGACCTGGGGGTGATCTGAGCTATCCTTCCCACTCTCAGGTACAGATTTTGAAGTCAGACTGCCTCCACTGAGACTAAGTTTGAATCCTTTGCCATCTATTCATTGTGCAACTTTGGGCAAATTACCAAACCTGTCTGAGCCTCAATTCTCTCATCTGTAAAATAGGGGTTTATACCTCCTAAGATTGTGATAATTAAAATAACCCAATGTAACTTGGTAAGAACAGTACCTGTCACATAGTGAACTTTAAACAGCTGCTCTTATTATTAATTATTATTATTATCCTCATTATTATTCCTATTCTTTTTGTTGATGCCGAATCTTACTTATCTTCGTAAAGTGGGAATAATACATCCTTCATGGAGCTATTGTGAAGATCAAGTGCAATCAGAGAAATAAAAGTGCTTAGAAAACTCTAAAGCTATACACATTTTAAACATTCACCAGCAGCAGCAGCAGCAGCAGCAGCATCAATCATCCTATGCTGAGGCAGATCTCCTGTTTGACTCTTTCCTTTCATGAAACTGTTCTCAGGCAAAGTCAGTTACCTATTCTAAAGGCATAATCTCCCACGCTCCACCTCCATTCCTTCTTCCTTGCTCCTAAGTTAATAGTCTGTACTGCTTCTAATTCACATTCTAAGATTGATTAGCATCCATACCTGCCTCCTTGCCTCTGAACATCAGATAACTCATCCTATCTAAGGCCAATTGCTACACTTGAGCACTGGATTTCATCCCTTGCTATCTACTTAAGAATATCTTCTCCACAACTTCCTCCTATTTCCTACATGATCATTCTCCTCTGTTCTCTACTGAATTATTCCCTTTAGCACTCAAACATGGAATACCTTTCATCTTATAAAGTTACTGTATGACCCCACATTCCTCTTCAGTGATCACTCCATTTCTTTCCTTTTCTTTGCAGCAAGACTCCTTGAAAGTGTTATCTCTATCTACCAGCTGTATCCAATTCTTTTCCTCTCCTTCCCTCCTCTATTCAGGATTTTATTCCCACTCATTCTACCAAAACTATTTCAGTCAAAATCACCTATTCTATCAGAACTATTTTCATCAAAATCACCAGTAACTTCTGCATAGCTAACTAAAGCCAGTGGCCAATTCTCTGATCTCATCTTACTTCACCTACCATCATTATTTGACACTGTTGATCACTCCTTCCTCTATGGTACATTCCACGTGGCTTCTAGGACACTGGACATTCTTGTTTTTCCTCCTACCTCATTGTCTCCCTCTTCTCAGTCTTCCTTGTTGGTTCCTCTCCTTGTCCTGATCCTTTTAATATTATAATTCTCTAGGCTTCTTCTTCATATACACCAAATCCTTTGGTTATCTCGCCTACCTTATGAGTTTACTTGCCATTAATATGCTAAAGAACTCCAAATTCATATCTCCACTCCAGAATCCTCCATCTCTTTTCAAAACCAAACTCATACTCTCAACTTCCACTCTACTTGAATAAACATCTTAAAGTCAATATATTCAAAAATGAACACCTCCTCCTCCAAACTGATCCTTCTGTATAGTTAATGACATCTCCATTAATCAATTATTCAGGCAATAAAACGTGTTGTCATTCTTGACACTTCCCTTTCTTTCACAGCATTGTCCAATATTTCATGATAACATGCTTACCACCTGTAAAATATATATAGGATTCTCTTATTCCTTTCTACCTCCATGCAATCACCTGATCCATGCCACATTCATCTCTTACATGAGTTATTGTGGTAGCTTTTAATGACTTCCAGCTTCTACCCTTGACTCCCTTCCATCTATTCTTAACAGCAACAATCTTGATCTTATTAAAGTAGAGGTGAGATTATGTATCCCTATGCTTAAAACATTGTCATGGGTTCCTCTTTGACCCAGAGTAAAGACAACATCCATCCATACATTCTCTTATAGGTCCCTACAATGATCTGCATCTCTATCTCCCAATACCTATCTGCATCTTCCACTTTCCCTCTCTATCACTCCTCTACAGCCAGACCATAGAGGCGTTCTCCATGGTATTCTTCAAACTCATGCTCCTGCTTTAGTAAAGCCTTTTGTTCTAGCTCTTTGATCAGCTTGAAACACTGCCCCCAATAACCTCCTGGAAAACATCTCCACTTCCTTGATGTCTTTGTTCAAATTTCATAGTCTCAATAAGATCTACCTTGACCACTCAATTTGATACTGAAGCTTCTTACCCCACCATTTCTGACCCCTTTATCATGCTATGATATTTGTTTTTTCCATGGCATTTATCACCTTATAACATACTATATATTTTCTAATTTGTATATTGTATTCCCCTTATTTCCCAAAATGTAAGTCCCAGTAGACAGAGATCATTGTCTGTTTTATTCCCTGATACATCCCAAGCACCTAGAACTAAGCTTGCCACATAGTAAATACTCAACAAATAGTTGTTGAATGAGTGATTTGGATGAGTGGGGTATTCTGGCTGAGGACTCCAGAATTCATAATTGTGGAGCACTCAGACAGTTCCAGGGAACTTAGGAACTTAGGAATAGACTGGTCCTAATGAGATGGACACTGGCGTCTTTCAGTGGCTCCTTCTGTGGAAGCCTCTAGATTCCTCCAAAGAGTCCAAGTGTGAATAGCCCATCTCTATGGTTCCACCCCGACTCCTGTCTTGTCCCCTTCTCCAGCAAGGTCTGGAAGGTGAGGCTCTAGAAGTAGGTGTGATAAGAATGTTTCATGAAGAGAAACTCTCACTTCCCCACCCTTATCTAACCAAATTCCAGTGTCTCTCCTTCAGTGCAGCTAGACCTCACCTTGGGACATGAGCTGTCGGAGCACACTTTGTAAGCGCTGAAGAACTGGGGAGGTGACTTGCAAAAGGGGCCGGGCCTGCCCCACTCCCACCTGGCACTGTCCAAATAAGCCATCTAAGAGCACAAAAGTGGTGTCAGCAAGGAGCTTTCAAAGTCCAGGTTGCAAAAGGGCATTACTCTCTCCATCTCTATTGGCTTCAGAGAACTCTGTTCCTTCAAGCCATTCCTTCTTCACAAGCCTAGCACCCCTTCCCCCCTTCCAGGCCTCCCACACACACATCTTTCATGTTGTGTCCCCTGTCTTGTAAATCCTATGCCTGGTCTTCACTCACCCTGAATACAGACTTCAAGGTGAGAGCAGAGTCTGCGATCAAACAGACAGCCTGTAGAGGGAAAAGCAAGCAGAGGCTAAGACACCCACACACATAGAAGGGTAAGAGAATGGACAGGCTTGGAAAGGGGGAAACAGATGAGGCCCATTCTTTCATTCTCAGAAAGGCTTTAAGCTGGGAGGAGAGTAGGGAGGCCTAGAATTCTTAAGAGAAGGAAGCACAGGATCTGGCTTTGGATTTTAAGGATCTGAGAGTCTGGATCTTTTCCCTAAAAGCCTCAGTTGGCTTAACTGAGTGATGGGGAGAAGAAGCCTTGCAAGCGCAGGGGGTACTGAAGGATTGTATACTTCTATTGTCATAGAATTATTATGGGGGGGGATTTTTGGCCAAATTCTGAGGAAAACGGGACTTTCCTCCCCAAATCTCCAAAAGCATTCTAACTATGATGGGCTGGGACCCAACGAGATGGAAACCCAGGCACACCTTCCCTTCGTGTAGGAAAGGGGTAGGGGTGGGGTGTCTCGAAAGCAGCGCTCCCCACACCGTCCCTAGGTCAGCGGCCCGAGCCGCTGGCGCTGTCCGCGGTGCTGAAGCTCCTAGTCTGGCGCCGCCGAGGGCTAGCAGGCTCGGATGCAGTTAGGGGGGAGGGAAGGGTACTAGGGTCGGGAGTCCCCACGACACCTGACCCCTCCGCCGTTCTAGACTTCACTTACCACCCTACCAATCCACAGCGCCACAGGAAGTACCGCGCACTGTCTCCAAGCCAGGTGGGGAAGGAGGGCGTCAGACGGGGAGGCTGCGCCCCTTCCCCCACGCGCCCCACCCCCTCCCCCGGCCCGTGAGTCAGCGCTGACTGTCTCTGTCCGCTCAGATGTGAGTCAGCACCGGCCTGGCTGTGGGGAGGGGGCCCGGAAAGGACCCTTCCCTCTTCACCCTCCTTTGCCGCCGCCTCTAGCCGTCGTCCTCTTATTGGAGATGAGGTCGCAGCAATCTGCCTCTCGGGACTTAGAGGGAAACCCTGGCCCCTCCCTCGGTCTGATCCTCTCCTGGGAGCTGGGACCCCATGCTCAGTGGCCCCAACTCCTGCCCGAACGCCGGGGCTCCCTCTTCCTACCCCTACCTCCCACCCGCATCCCTCAGCGCCAATCACCACTTCTTTGGCGCCTCAGCGCCACTTGCTTCGCCCGTGGTCTTGCAGCCCGTCTCCAAACCCTTCCGTCCATAAGCACCCCCATTCCTCCTCCCAGACCCGCAGTCCTTCCCGAGCCTGCTTCTCCTCGGTCCCGCCCCCGTATTCCAGCCCCACCTCCAGGCCTACGCCCCTTTCCTCCCAGACGCCCTCTCGCCTTCCCCGTCTCCCAGCGCTTACCCCTGCCCGACTCCAGACACCTATTCCACCCGAGGATCCTACCTCCGTGACACCTCTCCCCACCCCCCACCGAGTTACGCTCCCGGCCCCATCCTCCACCCCCCACCCCACCCCCCGCGTTTCCTCCTGACCGTGGGCACTAATGGCGCTGCAGCCTCCCGGGCGGCTGCTCAGCAGCAGGAGGCAGAGGAGCAGCCGGAGCCCCCCGGAGCCCCCGGGACCCCCAGGCCGCCGCGGGCGCCGCATCCTTCCGGGCTCGGCGCGCTCGCTCCCCTGCCACAACCGCAGCGACGCCGGCCGGAGCCAGCCACAGGGGCCGAGGCGGGGCCTGCCGCTGCCCACCCACCGGCGAGGCGGGGTCTATACGCCCCTCTCGCGGCAACTCGGCCAACCCTGGGCGGGTGGTGACGACATCTCCACCCCCGGCTCTTACGCTTATTTGCGTCACACGTGGCGTAAGAGCTCTGTCTTACGGAGGTGCCTGCCCGCAGCTCTTCTCCCTCCACCAAAGAGTAGGCGCTGCAGTAGCCTTCCCCCTTGGCCCCACCCCCTTTGGACACACGGTACTCGCCAAGGACTGCCACCTCTGTCACCCAGCCCCAGGGTTGGAGGAAAGGGCTGCAGCTGGGCAGAGGCCAGGAAATAGGAGTCGGTTAGTATAGACCTAGGATGAACATGAAAGTGAGTAGAGGAGTTACTGTTACGCATCTCAATTAATGGTACTGGTGTCATCCTTAACAGCAGGATGGTCCTGCGTGTGTGCCTGGATTCCAAATCTAGCAATGCCACCTACTAGGAGTATAACTTTGGGGAAGTTGCTTAACTTCTCTGCACCCAAATCCCTAATCTGTAATATAGATGTGCTGGGACACCTGGGTGGCTCAGTGATTGAGCGTCTGCCTTGGCCCAGGTCGCAATCCCAGGGTCCTGGGATGGAGTCCCACATCAGCCTCCGTCGGGGGAGCCTGCTTCTCTCTCTATCTATGTCTCTGCCTCTCTCTCTGTGTGTCTCTCATGAATAGATAAATAAAATCTAAAAAGAAAATAAAATAGATATGCTAATAATTCCTACCTCACAAGGTGGTTGTGGGGGATTACACGAGTTAAACTCATGTGGATCACATAGAACAAAGACTGCCCTGGCATATGCTAAACACATGATACATATTGGCTTTTGTTATTAGTCTTGACTCCTCTTTCAACCTCTCCTGCCTCAAGCCTATCAACAATCTTATGGTTTCTACCAGCAAATTATATCTCCCATCTGTCTATTTCTCTTTTCCTCCACTACTTTATCTAAACCATTGTGCTCTTTCATCATGAATATTGTAATTACAATCTAATTAGTTAGACTGTAATTGTCTAACTAATCTTTTGTTTTAACTCCTTTCACCCAGAAAGCTAAGAAGTGAGCATTCTAAAGTTCAAATTTGATCACTTTATTTTCTTGTTCTTCATTAAAAATTTTCCAAAATACAAGAAAAGATAGTGGTGCATACTAAATACTCATATATTCATCAACTAGACTTAACAGTTATTGCTGTTTTGCCAAATTCGCTTCTTTTTAAAACTCAATTATAGACGTCATGTTTGCCTTATAAAAGTGTCAGTGTGCATCTCCAAGAAATAAGGATATTTGCCCACATAATCCAAATGCCATTGTGACTTCTAACAAAATTTACAGTAACTCTCTAATATCATTTAATGCTTAGTTCATATTCAAATTCTCAAATTGTTTCCAAAAATGCCCTTTCCATCTGTTTTGTTTAAAGTAGGAGTAAAAAAAAAAAAAAATAGGAATAAAAGGCCACCATTGCATGTGGTTGTTTCTTAATTCTCTTTAAATTAACATAGACCCCCCCACCCCATTTTTGACATTGTCTTGTTGAATACATGAGGTTAGTTTTTCTTTACAATTCCCCACCTTCTAAAATTTTCTGATTATTTCCTCATGATAGGTTTCCCTGTATTTCCCCAGTATCTATCCTGTGTATCCCCTGCATTTACTGTATGCTGGAAATTATTTTTTTTAAGATTTTATTTATTTATTCATGAGAGACACAGAGAGAGGCAGAGACACAGGCAGAGGGAGAAGCAGGCTCCCTGCAATGGAGCCTGATACGGGACTCGATCACTCCCTGGGCCGAAGGCAGGTGCTAAACCACTGAGCCACCTAGGGATCCCCTGTATGCTAGATGTTATATCTAAAGTCTTGATTGGATCAGGTTAAAATTTTTTTAAACAAAATGCTTTATAGGTGATGTTTATGTCTCCAATTGTGTCATTTCAGGAACTGCATAATGTCTGCCTGTCCTACTATTAGTGATGCTAAAGTTGATCACTTGTTTAAGGTAAAGACCAATCACTGTATGTAAACTTATGTTTCCCTCTTATAACTAATATGTAATCCATGGGATGATATTTTGGCATTGTGAAAATATTTAGTTCCCATCAACTTTTAACCTAATGGATTTGCTGTTCCTTGATGGTTCTCGACTAAATTACTTCATTAGAGGGTCACAAAATAGTGATTTTTCTAATTCTATCATTCTTTTAACATTTGTTAGCTAATTTTATTGTATAAAGATGAACTTTCTTCATCAACTGGGTTACTTACTCTGAAATACATTTCCACCTTGGAAAGGTACATACATTCTAATTTTTTTGGTTTTCATTTGCAGCATAATGAATTTAGGTATAGTAGTTACCTCCAACAGTGACAAAATTTTTTTAAAGATATTATTTATTCATGAGTTACACAGAGAGAGGCAGAGACATAGAGGGAGAAGCAGGCTCCCCGCAGGAAGCCTGACGTGGGACTCGATCCCAGGAGTATGGGATCACTCCCTGAGCCGAAGGCAGATGCTCAACCGCTGAGCCACCCAGGCATCCCACAAATAAATTTTTTAAAAATATTTTAACGACTTTTCTTGTTTGAGCATTACTATGGAAGTATGGATTTTCATATATTCAATGTGTATCAATCAATTGCAGTAATTATTTTTTTTATATTCAAATTCCCTCAGAATAAGTCAGTGAAAGCTCCTTTAAATTGGCTCTAGTGTTGGGATCCCTGGGTGGCTCAGTGGTTTAGGGCCTGCCTTCAGCCCAGGGCGTGATGCTGGAGACCTGGGATCGAGTCCCACATTCGGCTCCCTGAATGGAGTCTGCTTCTCCCTCTCCCTCTGCATTTTTTTCTTTAAGATCACATGTATGATCTTAAAAGAAAAAAATAACTGTGATTTATACTGAACTCTTGACTTTGTACTCATATCTCTTTATTCTTATACTGAAAACTTTGGTTTCTTTTTTTTTTAACTTTGGTTTCTTATAATACTAATATAATCACATATATGTGTAATCCTATAATATACATACAATTATTTTCAAATAATGATACAAATATTACTCTACTAATAAAACAATAAAGACATTTAATATGTGTGGTAGTTTATTTTGTCCTTGGAATATAATCCCTCAGAGTATAGCATTAAAATACTGCATTCTAAAGTTGTTTGAGGGGCAGCCTGGGTGGCTCGGCAGTTTAGCGCCGCCTTTGGCCCAGGGTGTGATCCTGGGGACCCCGGATCGAGTCCCACATCAGGCTCCCTGCATGGAGCCTGTTTCTCCCCCTGCCTGTGTCTCTGCCTCTCTATCTATGTGTCTCTCATGAATAAATTAAAAATCTTAAAAAGAAATAAAGTCATTTGAAATAGTTCTTTTGTTTGTGTAGGCATTTTTACCAATTTGATATATAACTCGGTTTGTCTGTTTTCAATGTTAGGTTTTTTTTTTTTTTTACTTTATATATAATTTTATTTTTTGAATATGTAAAATACATATTTTTGAATATGTAAAATATTTACATTTTTCAAAAATCAAAACTATATAATAAAATATACTCAGGGAATTCTCTGCATCTTCCACGATTTCTCCTGCCATATTTTTAAAAAAGATTTATTTATTTATTTGAGAGAGAGAGAGCACAAGTGAGGGGAGAGGCAGAGGGAGAGGGAGGGAATCCTCAAGCAGACTCCCCACCTCGAGCGGACTCACCAAGCCCAATGTGAGTCTCAATCCCAAGACCCTGAAATCATAACCTGAGCCTAAACCAAGAGTTGGACACTCAACCGACTGAGCCACCCAGGTACCCCTCTCCTGCCATTTTTATCACTTCACTCATTTATTTTCTTTTAAAAAACTTTGTAAATTGAGAAATAAAAGAAACAGAAAAACACATAAAACAAAAATGAACAACTCAATACATTGTCACAAAGTGAACACTCATGTTACCCAGGTCAAGAAATAGAACATTTCTAGCACCCTAGAAACCTTTTTGTGTCCCCCTAGTCATTACTTCTTCCCAAAGGTAACCATTATTCATTCTTTTTTGACCATATTTCTTCACTTTTCTTTACAATTTTATAACCTAAAGATGCATGGGTAGGTTATGAAACTGTAAAGAAAAGTAAAAATACATAGACTTTGGATTATCTCCAGTCTTGGTTTATCATGAATAGTGTGACTATGTATAGCATGTACATGTTTCCTATTGCACATATGTGCCAGGAGGAGTAGACAGCCTGTAACAACCTTAAAGGCAGGAGAATGAGGGGAAAAACACCCAGCTCTTACTCCCCTCATTCCCTCCCTCTGAGCTCTCCTAGATATTCCCATTGTCCTAACTTAACCAGAATCCAGAGGAAGAGAGAGCTCATTGAAGTAGTCCAGACAGGTTAGCCTCTTGGGAGAGAAAATAGGGTAAAGTCAAGTAGAGAAAAAGATCCATCATTAAACTTACAGTGTCTGGTTATCTGCTTTCGATCACCTTTTTCCCTCTTTCTCTCTCTTTGAGAAACCATCTGTCAGTATAATGTTACTCTTTTGTAGGTAACCTGTCTTTGATTTTCAGCAGTTTTACTAGGCTGTGATTAGAGAGACATTTCTTTACATTTATTCTCCTTGAGATTCAAAGAGCTTCTTGTATACATAGCTTGATGTCTTTCATCAATTTTGAGGTATTCTCAGACACTAACTACTTAAATATTGATTCTATCCCACTTTCTTGTTACCTTCCTTCTGGAACTCCAAGTAAACTATATTAGACTGTCATATGGTATCTTTTATGGTTCTACCTTTTCTTTTGTATTTTCCATTCTTTTGTCTCTCTGTGCTTTATTCTGGATGTTTTGTTTTGTTTGTTTTAAAGGTTATTTGTTTGAGAGAGAGAGCAGAGCATGTGAGAACAGGAATGGGAGGATAGGGGCAGAGGAAGAGGAAGAAGCAGGCTCCCTACTGAGCAGGGAGTCCACCAGGGGCTCCATCCCAGGACCCTGGGATCCTGACCTGAGCCTAAGGCAGATGCCCCGAAGGCAGAGCCCCCCTACCCATCCAGTTTCTACAGTTTTCTATTGAACCAGTACTACTGGGAAGGAGAATACAAAGAGCCTGGGTTAATTCCTTTGGTTCCAGTAATAACCTTTTTTTGCCCTCATTTTGTAACAGCAACTCAACTTCTTCCTGGTAATTAGAGTCAATCACTGTGGCTAATACAGTCTGTCTATTGGTTCAGTGGCATGAGGAACCCAAAGTGACCAGGTGGTAGTTTTCAGCTTCCAATTCAACTATGATGATGAGTATGGTATAAGCATTCTCTCTTGGGCACTAGCACCTGAAAACTCATCATTCAGGAGATGGGAAGATGGGAAGCAAAGATTCCTTCAGAGATTTTTGAGGTTTAATACTGAGGGAACCACTCTGACCTGTACCCTTTGGTTCCAAAACTCTTGCAGATGGGTAAAACAACCACTCTGTAAGTTCACTAATGGGGAGTAGTGTTGTCAGAAGTATTGTGGACAGAAAGGGCAAATCTATATCCAGAATATAATTCACTGCCTTTTTTCATGGGAAAAGAGGTTCGAAAGAAAAATTTGTCACTAGGTGTGCAATACTGGGAGATCAATATTATCCTCTGCGGCTGGCAAATTGGTATTCAGAGGTGGCTGTTCAAATGGAGAATAGTTGGCCTAAAAGGGCACCGCCTCCCTTTAAAAGATCATTCATGAGGAGAGAAATCCACATGGGTAAGCCCATGTATAGCTTCATTTCCTGCCACTATATCCATTGATATGTGGGCCCATTAAGAAAGAACCCTGGTGGCTGGAGAAAGAGGATGATATCCACAGAATTGGTCATTTCGTAACCTGATCACTGATGAAGTTTTCTATAGTTTATGTCTTCTCATGGTTATTTACACAGGAAACCATGACTATCTTCACACTGTGTTCATCCCAAGTGATCCCTCTCAGACTTTCTTGCCACAGATTTTCTTATCTTGTTCTATTCAAATCCCAGACCAGCCAACCAACCTGTTAGTCATGAGTATTGTCAGTATAGACACATACCTCAATTCTTTTCTTCTTCCATCCCAGGTGGACCACCAGATCTACTAACAAAACTTCCCACAGAGGGGATTGCTCTTCACCAATGTAATCCACAGACACTTGTAAATTGTGCTGTAACATAGCATCCTTCCACTTCTAACTGATGCCCCCCCCCTTTTTTGTGCATACATTTCTACATTGGCTCTGTGCTTTACCTCCAGTCTGTTAGCTGATCATAGAGAATTCCCCCATAAGGCTATACTAAGATTGTGGGAAAGGCAGTGAAGCAAGAAAGCTACCTTCTCATGCAATTTATTCCATCCAGATCTTCTTGGGCCCAGTCTTGCATACACCATTTCCATTTAACTTCCAATATTATAGTTTAGTGGATCAGATAATACCCAGTGCATAATTACTGGTTGTTTCATGGCCAGGTGTTCAGTACACGACAGCCTTGTAGGAAACTAAGCTGCTCTTCAAATGGAGAATAGCTGATGGCCTAAAAGGGCACCACCTTCCTTTAAAATCCTAGGGATCTGCATAATAATAATCTTACTGGGGCTTGCCAGGGGATTCTTATGACATTATAGTGGGCTACAGACACTTCCAATGCTACTGAGACCACTGGTCATAATTTTCAAGTGAAAAGACATCTTGCATTGCAATCTGGAATTCCTGCAGAATGTTTTCTTGCTTCAGGCCATACTAAAAGCCTGATGGGTTACTGTTAAATGGGTCAGAGTAGCACATTTAAATGTGTTTTATGTTGCCTCAAATGCCAAGGAGGCTCATTCTTCCATGGAGAGTAATGTCTCTTTTTTATTGTGGTAGATGTCCAAGGTTAATTAATTTATCTTCCTTCAGAGAGAGGGCATCTCGACATACTACAGATAACTGGACCCCAGAAACTTCATTAATGTGGCAAGACTCTGGACTTTCTTGACATTCTTCTTCCATGCATGTGTCTTATGACATTTAAGGGTACATGCTCTCCTGCCCACCGTATCCAGTTGCTACAATATCATCAAAATAATGGACCAGTGTGATTTCCTGTTTCCTCTCACATCTTGGGTTGAGATCTGAAATGATAAGGGTCTTTGGCTTGTTTGGAGGACTACTTATGCTTTTTGTGTTGATATGTGGTTTTGAGGATGTGTTTGTAACCTGTAATGAGCACTGGCTTCAGATCAGAATTAAACAAAAGCCTTATTTGCATTATCAGCAACCTCAGCACTATGAAATATATCTGGGAACTGACTGTCCTACAACCTGAGGGCTGTTGGATTTCTTTGAGTTCCTTTACCCTATCTCTTTGTGTGGAATCAAAGCTGAAGGGCACCCATAGGGTATTCTCATTGAAAGTTCAATCACTTATGAGCCAGCATATTTAAATATCACTGGTTACCTCCCAATATAATACTATAATCAAAGAAAGTATTTGTTCAGCTGTGTGCAAAAAGAGATAAAGAATAATAGTAGTACATATGAAGAAACATCCCAAGGGCCAAATGGGACAGGAAAAGTCAATATCACCTCAAATGGAAAAATGTGGGGATTCATCCATGAATGTCTTTTAGGTATAGCCTTCCCCCCTTGGACCCATAAATTTTTATCCTTTCCTGGTAAGGGTGGGAATTAACCTATATATTCTAGATGGTGACACAACCTTGCTGACCTTGGCACTGTGACTATCTGCGGATTGCACCGTGTATCAGAAGCTACACTGGTGCCCATGGATATCATCTTTTACAAATTCATGAGTGTTATCTTTCAATGAAGAACTTGTTCCAATGTCTGTATTTATGAACTCTTTGGGTAGAGGGAAAAAGGAGCTTCCCTAGATTTTAAATTTATAATAAAGGCCTAATTAATTAATTATTTAAAATATTTAATTTATTTATTCATGAGAGACACATAGAGAGAGGCAGAGACATAGGCAGAGGGAAAGCAGGCTCCCTCCGGGGACCCTGATGCAGGACTTAATCCCAGGACCCGGGGATCATGACGTGAGCCAAAGGCAGATGCTCAACCACTGAGCCACCCAGGTGTCCCTAAAGGCATATGTAAAAAGAAAAACAACAACAACAAATAATGGACCAGTGTGATTTTCTGTGGGATATCAAAGTAAAAAATATCTTTTACAGAGAGCAGGAGATTTGATATAATCTTGTTTCTTTTCTACTTTTTAAAAAATATGACTACTAATAATTATTTTTGAAAATTTTAAATTACATATATAATTATAAATTATATTTCTACTGAACAACACTGACTTAGGAAATTCTTTCTTTTCCATTCTTATCAGGGAAGATAGCTGGAAGAAGTTTGTGTTCACATGGCAGAGATACTAGTATATCCTAAAACTGTCTTACTTCAGTTGTAAGAGTTTATAGATATTATTTTTTTTAAGATTTATTTATTTATTTGAGAGAGAGAGAGAGAGAGAGAGCACAAGCAGGAGGGAGAGAAGCAGGTTCCCTGCTGAGCAGGGAGTCTGATGTGGGGCTCCATCTCAGGACCCCGAGATCACAACCTGAGCTAAAGGCAGACAGTTAACTGCCTGAGCTACCCAGGCACCCCCAAGAGTCAGAGGCTTAACCAACTGAGCCACCCAGGTGCCCCTAAAGTTTATAGATATTCTTAATTTAATGTACCAAATGTACTATCTTTTCCTTTATTTTTTGTACTTTTGTTTCTTAAGAAATCTTTTCTAATCATTAGGACATGAAGTTATTCTTACACTATCTTCTATTTTTTAAAAAAAGATTTTATTTATTTATTTGAGAGAGGGAGCATAAATGGGGTGGAGCGGCAGAGGGAGGTGGAGGAGCAGACTCCCTGCTGAGCAGAGAGTCTGTCCTGAGGCTCGATTCCAGGAGCCCAGGATCTCAGGGCCCTAGGACCTTGGAATCATGACCTGAACTGAAGGCAGATGCTCAACTGACTGAGCCACCCAGGTGCTCCTCTTATACTATCTTCTAAATGCTTCATCTATAAAATTTTGCAGAGTAGGAGTTCAGAGAAGTGAAATAAAACCACCAATGGCTTTAAACTACAGAATAAGTTTCATCATTTAATTCTTCACATTGGCCTATAATCCACCTGGATTCTATTGGTGTGTATGTTATAAGTTATGGACAAAGGTGGATTTTCCTTCTGTAAGGGTATTCAATTGTTTCTGGACTATTTGTTGAAAAGATTATTATCTTCTCTTTGCAGTGCTGCCTTTATTATAAAAAAAAAAAAGGGTCCTCATTGTTGTGGACCTATTTCTAGGCTCTTTGTTTCACAGATCTACCTTCTATCCTCACATTAATACCACAATTTTTTATTATTTATTTATTTATTTATTTTTTAATACCACACTTTTTAAAGTACAGCTTCATACTGAGTATTGAAAGCAGGTAGAGCAAATCACCCCATTTTCTTCCTTTCAGAAACATCTTTTCTCCTATTCACTTTTTACATTTTTTTACTTTGAGAGGCTCATAGTTATTATTATTATTGAAGTATAACTTATAGCCAATAAAGTATGAAAACTTAGGTTTATAGCTACATGAACATTAGTATATGTACACAACTCCATAACCCCTTAAAGAAGTCAAATGCTGACACCTGCCCATTTGCTTACACCATTGAGTATCCAGTGAGTGTGAGAGTACTTGAGAAGTATAAAGCTCTGCAAACAGGATATTCTGGTGTTCAGCTGGGCTAAGCATCAGTGGTCAGATGACTCACTCCCTTTTAAGATTTTCAGCTACCAGGAGCAAACTAGCAAGAGCCATCAAAATATTTAATGTGTGTACACTTTGGTTACAGCAGTTTTCTGGTGATTCTTGGGAGCAAGAGGAGTGTGGGAGATGGCTGGTAAGGGTGGTAATGCTGGACAGGGAGCCCCTCATAAGACAGCAGGGTCCAGGCTTGTCTGACATGGAAGGGTATGCGATAGACCACACAGTGCAGGTAGGTGTGGGTGAGAGAGCCTGCATTCCAGCTGTGGTCCTACTCTCACTTTCCCTGCTTCAGGTCATGGAGGGAAGATAAGACAAAAACCAGTCTCCTACTAGCACCGAAGAGCTGTGCTCTTTTCACTGTACCCTTGTTCTGGCCCACCCCTACTCTTTCACTTCAGGAGCTCTGGCCATATCCGAATCCCACCCATCTTGCCTCAAGACAAATCACAGAAAGAGTCTGCATGAAAGTTCACTTTAATGATCCAGATTAGGGTCATCCTAGAATTTGCCCTTCTGGAGGGCAGATGGGAGGGCACTGGCACAGAGAGCCTTCACGTGAAGTCTCAGTCGGCAACAAGGTGGCGGCCCACAGTGGGGGGTGGCTCAAAGAAGCCCTAAAACAAGAAGAAACAAAGGACTGGAATCAGTATATGGGGAGGTGGCCCCTTCCTTACCTACTTTCCTTCACAAAAAGCTTCAATAAGAGCCTGATTTATGTAAACTACAGTGACTCAGCCCATCACCATTGTCTGTCCCCTTGGCTCCCACAAATAGTTCACCCTCCCTCCCATGCTTTTCCCTTGAGCTCTGGGCTGAAGAAGAATGGCAGCACCTTGTTTGCATTCACAGAAGCACCATGGCAACCATCCCTCACAAGTGGGTCTGTCACTTAGCTCTGAATGCCTTGACCCAGCAACCAATCCAGGCTTAGGAAGACCAGCTGCTATTTGATGGAGTGGAAACTGGTTTCCTAGGATAGCTGAGGGGATAGAAGCCCCCTGAGGTGCAGGTTTCTTGCCTCTCTCAGTTTTCATGCTTGCTCTATTCCCAGATGTTATACTCCGATATCATGAGGGGGGGCTTTTGGAATTATGCATCACGTTATGACCTCTCCTTCCTTGAAACTTCCCAGTTAAGTTGTCACTATGCTTAGAATAAAATTCAACTTTTTACCATGATCCTATATGGTCATTCCTGGGCCTGCTTCTCTCCAGCCTAACCTCCTGCCACGGACTTTTCCACCTGTTCCTCTAATGTGAATGGCGTACTTGCCTCAGGGCATTTGTCACTGCAGTGCTCTCAGCCTAGGACGCCCATTAGTTACACTTTCCTCTGGCTGCCACCTTCTTGCAATTTACGTCTTAGTCCAAAAACAAACAAACAAACAAACAAACAAACAAACAAACAAACAAACACCCTTCATCAGTGTAGAGGAATCTGATGTTTGGACCAGCCCAATTATTACTGCAGCTCCTGAGAGGAAGGGCAGGAGCTGTGCAAGGGACAGGTCTAGGAAGCAGGAGATCTGGGTCCAATCTTGGCTCTGCCATGAACCTGCAGTGCAGCTCTGAGTAAGTCCCTTGATCAGCCCGGGCCCCAATGTCTCATTTATAAAGGCAGATAGGAGTGCTAGATGGGTGTTTTGGGTTCTTTAAAAATGATTGTATGTATGTATGTATGTATGAATGTATGTATGTATTTGTTTATTTATTTATAGCTTGAGTTGGAGGGTGGGTAGAGGGAGATGGAGAATCTCAAGCAGACTTCGCACTGAGTAAGGAGTCCAACGCGGAGCTCAATCCCACAACCCTAAAATCATAGACTTGAACTGAAATGAAGAGTCAGATGCTTAACTGCCTGAGGTCACCCAGGTTCCCCCACCATGGGTGTTTTAATATGGATTCTGAAGAGTTCAAGCATCTCAAGGAGATAACCCAGAGCCTTGCCCAGGTCACTTCCCCAGGCCATGGAGTAGAGCAAGGAGGGGAGGGAGTGCTGAATATGAAGGCCTCTGGGCTACCTCTCCCATTTATCCAAAGGAGCTTTGCTATCTCTTGCTATATGCAAAGGAGTATATGGAGGGGAAAAAAAAGGACTTTTAATTTAATTTTTTAATTTGGCAATTTTCAATTCCTATTTTTTAAAAAGATTTTATTTATTTATTCATGACAGACAGAGTGAGAGAGAGAGAGAGGCAGAGACGCAGGCAGAGGGAGAAGCAGGCTCCATGCAGGGAACCCGATGTGGGACTTGATCCTGGGTCTCCAGGATCACACCCCGGGCTGAAGGCGGCGCTAAACTGCTGCGCCACCGGGGCTGCCCTCAATTCCTATTTTTGACTCAATGTCTATGCACAATCTTTTAGATCATTTCATCCTTAGAGGCTCGGAGTATCTGCCTCCCAATGTCTCACACTGATACCCACAAGTGTTTCTGTGAGGAAGGAGGGTGAGGATACCCTTTGATTGGAAAAGGAAAGAACTTTTCTTTAGTTTTTCTGTTCACACCTCAATATCCATTTCTTTCTTCATAGCTGCCTCTCTCATTTAAACAGGTTTTTGGTGGTTCCAACCTGTGAGAAAAAGTAAAACCTTTACCTTGACAGGGTTGGCCATCTCTCATTCAAGGGTCTTCAAATCCACTTTTGAGGTAAAGCACTGCTCCCTGTTCACTTTGGCCATTGGGCTCTGGGAAGGTGAAAGCCAGGAGTCAAGAGGAAGGCAGAAAAGGATGACAGGTTTCTGGAGGGGAAAGAAATAGGCCCCAAAGTTAGGGATTTACAATTCTTGAGAAGACTCATAAGTCTTACTTTAGGTAATAGGAGTCGAAGTTTCTCCTCTTGCTTGCTCCTAGAAGAGACAGGGATGACAGGTGGAAGCCAGATTTTCCAACACCCACCTCCTCTCCCTTTGTAGATATCACTAATGGCTAATGGAGCTATTTTTTGTGGATCCCAGACAGAACCCCTGAATCATTCTCATAGTTCTGTCAGCAGCTCTTACCTGCAGTTTTAATATCTGTTCCCTCCATGCTGTCTGTCTGCTAGACAGCATGGACCAACAATTGTCCTCACGTACATTACCTCAGTGGTTTTGGTGGGAAAGGCCGCCTGCCCATGCCTCAGACATGGATCTTGGGGGTGGAATCTGCCGATCTGCTCTATCTTCTGGGTCATCACATCCTGAGTGATGTCATCCTTCCAGAACAAAGCTGCAGGGTAAAAGGATGTGGTGAATTGTACTCGGGACACTCTGATTGGTCCACTCCAGGAACCAGAGTGAGACCAGCAGTCGCCATCTCCCTCAAGTAGATAAAAAATCGTAATTCGTACAGAGAACTAAATGAGCTGGTGTATAAAAGTTGCTTAGCATAATGCCTTAGCATAATAAACCTTCAACTAGGATTACATTCTGTTTGCTGATTTATTTGATGTGATTAGGGGTGTAAAGAGAGCTTAGAAAATTCTTAGGCAGTGATTTCCAGACTTTGTTGTGCATTAGAATTTCATTGTTAGAACATAAATTAGGGGCACCTGGGGGAGTTCAGTCAGTCAAGTGTCTGCCTTCAGCTCAGGTCATGATCTCAGGGTCCTGGGATGGAGCCCCAAGTTGGCTTCCTTCTCAGTGGCAAATCTGCTTTTCTCTCTCTCCCCTTGCCATGCTCATGCTGTCTTTCCCCATCTCAAATAAATAAATAAATAAATAAATAAATAAATAAAATCTTAAAACAAAAACAAAACAAAACAAAATCCCCACAAATTACTGTCCCCAGTAGGTCTGGGGTGCATCTCAAGAATGAGTATTTCTAACAAGTTCTCTGGTGCTGCTGATGCTGCTGGTCCTGGGATGCACCTTGAGAAGCACTGCTCTAAGTCATTACACACATATTAGACACCAGTAGTAGTAGTAGCAGTCATAGAACTCCAGGTAGATTTCCTTTCCATGAAATTGTGCTCTAAGGAAGGGTCAGACACCTGTCTCCAAGGGACTTTTCACTCCCTTTCATTCCTCCTGTCCACTTATCATGCCATTTGCTCTGCTTCCTACTCAGAGGCTGAAGGGTGTGTATGTGTGTTCTCCTGGCTGAGATCTTAAGGATTGCTGGCTATGGAAAAACTCAGATAGTACTAGGGATTGGGTCACATCAAAGAAATTGGATCCTGGCCCCTTCCCCTCTGCTGGATTCTTCCAGGGAGTTCAAGGACAAACCTACCCATCCAACTACACCCCCATTCAGTCATACTCCTTTCTCCATGAGGTGAGCATGATAGGAAAGTTTCAAGTAGAGATATCTGAGGAAGAAAGCCCATCCTCAGATCAAACAGTCCCTCATTCTCCCCAAATTTTCTGATCAGGCCCCAGCTTCTCTTCCCTAGCCCTTACTCACCTTGGGGCACAATCTGCTGGAATACAACTTGTAAGTGCTGGAAGACTGGAGTGGCAAATCCTGGGAGGGACCAGAACTGTCCTACTCCCACTTGGCCCTGACCATCTACGAGGCAGAATGGTGGCATCAGCAAGGAGCTTGGCTAGAAGCCTTTCAAATCTCTTCCATGATCACCCCTGGGTTCCCTGATCTCTGTCCTTCCTCTCACAGACCACTTCCTCCTCTAAGTCTTTCTTCTTTTCATGTTTCCCTTCCCCCATCACCACCAGCCTCTGTTCTTCAGAACCTTATTTGCCTTTGATGCCAAATTCCAGATAAGAACCAAGCTTATGAGCAAAGAGTGGCCTGTGGAGGGTGAAGTAAGCAGAGACTCAGAAAGCTATACACATGGAATGGATAATTGAGTGAACAAATGGAGCATGGGAAGCAGGTGAACTGCATCCCAAAGGCTTAGAAGGCTGGAGGGGATTATAAAGGAGACCTAGAATCCTCAGAGGAAGTAAGTATTGGTATGCATAGGGTTTGTGTGTCTGGATCTTTGTCCTGAAAGCCACAGTTGACCTAATTGTGCATAGGGGAAGGACAGAGTGTGGGGGAGGATAATCCCTAATGCCATAACACCTTCATTATTCCAAAGAGATGGGGGTAAGGTTGGCAGAGAGTGCATTTTTGTTTGTTTACATAAATTAAATTTATGGAATTCATGGAATTACCATGAGCCATTATGGACAGGTGTTAAGCAAACGGAATTGTCCTCTGAAATCAGATGGATTCTCATACCAATTTCCCGGCGGGCTTTCGGAAGAAGCAGAACCTCCAGCACCCTACTGAGAAAGAAAAGAGCTTCTTCTGGAAGGGGAGATTGCTAGGGAAGGCGTCGCTCCAGCAGGCTCTGTGGGACGCCCCAGGCGCGAGGCGCTGTCCGTGGTGCTGAGCGGGCGACCCAAGCCCGGCTTGGACGAGGATGCTGAGTCTGCGCAGTCGGGCTCCGGACGCTCCGACGCGAGCCCCGCGGGTCCACCCCGGAGGCTCGCGGTGCAGGCGGACGAAGGAGGATGGGCTCCTGCCCTCCTACTCTTTGACCCTAGCCTCAGCTTCCCCTTCTTGTCGGAGTGCGGACCGCAGATACCAGGCTCTGAGGGCTTCTGGGGAAACCCTAGCCCAGCGCGGCGCAGCTTTCTGTCTGGAGCCAGGACCCCGGAGCCCTGCGTCCCTGCACCTGTAGTCCAAAAACCCTGGTCCCTGCCTAGCCCTCAGACCCGGGCATCTCTTCCTTGGCCCCTCGGCCGGCCTATGGCGGGCCTATGGCAGCACAGGCGGGGCTTACTTCCCTCTGCCCACGCGTTTCCCGTCCTCCTCCCGCATCCCCCATCTTCCCCTGAAGTCGCTTCTCTTAAGTCCAGATCCCATATGCGGAGCCCCACCTCAAGGCTGCGTCTCTTTCTACATTTCTTTCTTTCACGCCCCCCCGCCCCCGCCAACACACACATCCTTTTCCTCCTGGGTTCCTAACCTCAAGGCTTCCCGACCCACCTCTCTCAGGAGTGCTCTCTGGCTGCCCGCCCTCCCCCCACCCCGCCCCCAGGTTCCTCCCGAACGTGACCACTGGTGTCGCTGCAGCCCCCTGGGCGGCTGTTCGGCAGCAGGAAGCAGAGCAGCAGCCAGAGCCCCCCGGAGCCCCGAGGCCGCAGCAGGTGCTGCATCCTCCGCAGCTCGGCGCGCTCGCCCCCCTCCTCAGTCGCAGAGAAAGGAGAGCGAGCAGCCGTAGGGCTAAGCGGGGCTGTAGCTTCGCACCCGCAGCGAGGCCTGGGTCTGCGCAACCCTCGGCAGCTTGGCCAATCGCGGTCGGTCCCTGTCCCAGCGGACGTGTAGCCCACTCCCCCTTCCCTAACCGCGGGCAGAGCCATCCCAGCTCCCTCCCGGGCGCCCGCTTTTTTATGTAAACCAGGTCTAAAGGACTACTGCTTTTTTTTTTTTTTTTTTTAAGATTTTATTTATTTATTCATGAGACACACACACACACACACAGAGAGAGAGAGAGAGAGAGAGAGAGAGAGAGGCAGAGACACAGGCAGAGGGAGAAGCAGGCTCCATACAGGGAGCCCGACGTGGGACTCGATCCCAGGTCTCCAGGATCACGCTCAAGGCAGGCGCTCAACCGCCGAGCCACCCAGGGATTCCCAAGACTACTGCTTCTACTCCCAGCCCCAAAGTTGTACAAACCGATTGCACCTAAGATGCGGGTCCAAATTGTACCTACTTCATAAGTTTATTATAAGGATTAAATATGAATAGCGACTGGACAGGGGACACTTAATGTAATTGGTCTATTTTTATTATCCCTGATGCTTACTTTACCATCACCTCTTAAAAATCTTCAACGTGCATGCGTTCAACCTGCAAGCACATCCATCCTCTTCTCTCCACATCCACCGCCAGTGCCTTGGTTCAAACGCTGGTGCTCTGATAACTAGTTAACAAGCTAACTGATTTCTTGAGTCCATTCTTATTTAGTTATAAGCTAGTGTGTGAGCTTTCTAAACCATAGATTAGCATTTCAACATTTAAAGTTTTAAAAAACTACCCTTAACGTGGGGCTCAAACTCATGACATGGATATCAAGAGTCACATGCTCTATCAACTGAGCTAGCCAAGCACCTCTCCACATTTTTTTTTCCATTAAGCTTAACAAATTTATTGTGAACATTCTCGAATATTAAAAAAGAGGGCCACCTGGGTGGCTCAGTGATTGAGCATCTGCATTCGGCTGGAGTAGTGATCCTGGGGTCCTGGCATTGAGTCCCGCATCAGGTTCCCCACAGGGAGCCTGCTTCTCCCTCCACCTGTGTCTCTGCCTCTCTCTGTGTGTCTCTCATGAATAAATAAATACAATCTTTAACAAAAAATAAAATAAATAAAAAAGAAGAATCTAATGAACATTCATATATGTATCCCAGACTTAACAATTATTAGGATTTTTCAGAATTGCTTCTTTCTCTTGGAGTATTTAAAAGTAACTTACAGGGGCACCTGAGTGGCTCAGTGGTTGAGCGTCTGCCTTTGGCTCAGGTCGTGATTCCAGGGACCTGGGATCGAGTCCTGCATGTGGCTCCCTGCAGGGAGCCTGCTTCTCCCTCTGCCTGTGTCTCTGTGTTTCATGAATAAATAAAATCTTTTAAATAAATTTATGAATAAATAAATAAATAAATGTAACTTACAGACATCATGACATTTCACTCCTAAGTAATTCAAGATGTATCTCTTAGAATTAACAATCGTTAGAATTATGTAGTTTCCTACATAACCACAATACCAGACACCTGTGGTAGGCTGAATAATGTCGCCTAAAGACGTCCATGTCAGAGTCCCTGGAATCTGTGAATATGTTATTTTATATGGTAAAAGGGACTTTGCAGTGTGATTAACCTTAGAAGGTGATTAACCTCAGGTGACATTAGCCTGGATTTTCCAAGTATATGTGATACAATCACGAGGTTCTTTGTAAGAAAAGCAGGAGGGTCAGAGTCAGTAGTGGGAGAAGTGACATTGGAAGAGGTTGGAGAGATGTCAGGAAGAGGCCACAAGCCAAGGACTGCAAACAGCCTCTAGAAGCTGAAAAAGGCAAGAAAATGATTCTTTGTTTAAGACTCCAGAAGGAACGCAGCGCTGCTGACCTCTTGATTTTAGGCTTCTGACTTCCAGAACCATGAGATAACAAATTTGTAATGTTTTAAGCCACTAAGTTTGAGGTGATTTATTATAGCAGCAATTGGAAAGGAACATAACATCTAAACATATTTATAATTTCCTAATTTCCACAATTCTCTAGTCCTTCTGGTACAACTCCTTTATCAGATAAATAGTTTGTGAATATTTTCTCCAACTCTGAGCATTTCATTTTAATTTTCTTACTACTGTCTTTTGAAGAGAAAATATTTTAATTTTGAGGAAGTCCAATTTATTAGTTTTATTTTTTATGGCTAATGTTTTCTGTTTCTTAAAAATGTGTCATAACCCAGTTACAAATATTTTTCTCTTAGGCTTTCTTCAAAAGATTTAGTTACACTGACCTCATCTCATTAGTCAGAAAGCATTTCCTCTTCGGTTATGTTCTGAAAGAAGTTTGTATGTGATTGGTATTACTTCTTTAAGCGTTTGGGCCTGGAGTTTCTCTGTGAGAGAGTTTTATTACAATTTCAATTTCTTCAGCTACTCAAGATATTCTATTTCTTTTCACGTCTATTTTGGAAACTTGAACTTTTCAAGAAATTTGTCTATAACATTTATCACATTTATTAGCATTAACATGCCCCATTATCCTCTTAATAGCTATAGAATTTAAAGCTTCACTTTTTAAATTCTTGATTGTGACCATTTGTCCTTTTTCTTCTTCTTTTTTCTTTATCAGTGTAGCTAGAGATTTATAAATTTTATTGGTCCTTTTAAAGAATTGATTTTTGGTTTTATTGGTTTTTCTCTATAGTTTGCCCATGTAATTGTTTTCCACTCATTATTATTTCACTTTATTTTCTTTCGGTCTCATTTTTTTTTCTTTTTCTAGCTTTCTAAGTTAATAGCTGAGATCAGTGATTTAAATCTTTTCTTTTCCAGAGTAAATGCATGTAAAGCTATATGTTTCCCTCTAAGTGTTACACTTTTGTGTTTTAATTATCAAGTGGTTAGTATTTTCTTTTTTTTAATTATTTTTTTTAAGATTTTATTTTTTCGTGAGAGACACGGAGAGAAAGAAAGAGGCGGAGACACAGGCAGAGGGAGAAGCAGGCTCCATGCAGGGAGCCCGATATGGGACTCGATCCCAGGACCCCGGGATCACATCCTGGGCCAAAGGCAGCGCTAAACCGCTGAGCCACCCGGGATGCCCTGGTTAGTATTTTCTATCTTTTCTTGTAACTTCTTAGATCTATGGATCATTTGGAAGGATGTTGGTGTTGGAGCTTTTTTAAAGTTTTTTTTGTTATTTATATTTAATATGGTCTGAGAATGAGCTTTGTATGACTTCAATTGTTTTGACTTTATTGATTTTGTTTCATGGCTCAGCATGTACTCTGTCTTGTGCATGTGAAAAGAATATGTATTTTGCAATTATTAGTTTTAGTGTCCTATGAACGTCAGGTAAGTTATGTTGGTTAATGTTCATTTTTTTTCATATCTGTATTGATTTTTGTTTGCTTGACCTATCTATCCATCATAACCAAAGTTACTTGTGGAATTGTCCACCTTTCCTTTAGGCTCTGTCAATTTTGCTTTGTGTTTTTTGAAACTTATTTGATGCATCTGCATTTAGGACTGTTATTCCCTCTTGAAGAATTGAGCCTTTTACCATTATGAGATATCCCTCTTTCATATATATATATATCCCTCTTTATCTCTGGTAATACTGCTTATCCTAAGCCTACTTTTTCTGATATTGAGATGGCCACAACAGCTGTCTGTTTGTAAGCATGTTCATGGACTTTTTCCATTATTTAACTTTCTAAGTGTCTCTGTCATTATATTTTAAGTATATGTCTTGTAAACAAGATATAGTTTGTTTTTGTTTTTTTTTAAATCCAGACCAGCAATCTCTGCCTTCTCTCTCTTTTATAAAAAGATTTTATTTATCTATTCATGAGACAAAGAGACAGAGAGAGAGAGAGAGAGAGAGAGAGAGAGGCAGAGACACAGGCAGAGGGAGAAGCAGGTCCCATGTAGGAGCCTAAAGTGGGACTCGATCCTGGGACTCCAGGACCATGCCCTGGGCCAAAAGCAGGTGCTTAACTGCTGAGCCACCCAGGCATCCCACCTGCCTTCTAATTGGACTGTTTAGTTCCACATTATTGATTTGTTTGGGGTTAGTTCTGCCATCTTGTTATTTGTTTTACCCATTTTCCATTGTTTCTCCTTCTCTTTTCTTTTGGAATAATCAAGTAATTTTTAGTATTCAACTGTATTTATTGACTTTTTGGGTATATTCCTTCATGTTGTATTATTTTCAAGAGGTTACTCTATAGGATTTACAGTAGGCATCCTTAATCACAACTACTTTAACATTATTCCACATCGCTTAAAATGTATGAACCTTACAACAGTATAATTCATTTGTCCTTCCCATTGTGTATTATTGTGATATATTTTATTTCTACATATTTTGTAAATCACACAGTACTTCTTATAATTTTTTTTTACTTCTTACATTTTTTTTGCCTTAATAAGTCAGTAGACTTTTAAGGACATTAAGAAAAAATATTTATATTTATTCACATATTTACCATTTCTGGTATGTTCTTTATTCCTTCCTTAGAGTCCAGTTTCTATCTGGGATCATTATATTTCAGTTTAAAGAGCTTTCTTTGTCATTTCTTGTGCAGGTCTGCTGACCATGACCTCTCATATTTTTATTCATTTTAGAAATATCTCCATTTCTCCTTCATTTAAAAAAGATGAGTTTACTATATATAGAATTTGAGGTATATCTTTTTTTCCTTCAGCATTTCAAGATATTATTCGGGGCTGCCTGGGTGGCTCAGCTGGTTGGGTGTCTGCCTTTAGCTCGGATCATGATCCTGAGGTCCCAGGATAGAGCCCCCTGCTCAGTGGGAAGTATGCTTCTCCCTTTCCCTCTGCCCCTCCCCCTGCTCCTCTCTCTCTCTCTCTCTCTCAAATAAATAAATTAAATCTTTAAAAAAGGATTTCATTCTATTGTCTTCTGGCTTCTATGATCTGAAAACAGCCTTTATTTTTACTATTGCCCCTCTGAAAAAAATGGGTCTTTTTTTCCCTCTGAGATGTCTTTTTCTCCCTAACTTTAGTATTTTCTTCTTTATGTTGGTTTTCAGCAAATTGATTATGGTGTGGCTAAATGTGTCCTTTTTGTATTTATCCTGAATAGGGTTTACTGAGCTTCTTAATCTGTAGGTTGATGTATTTTATCAATATTGGAAAATTTTTAGTTATCATCTCTTCAAACACTCTTTGCTTCCCATTGTGTCTCTCCTCTCCATCTGAGGCTCCAGTTACATACATGTTACACTAGTTGCTCTTATCCTACAAATCTTAGGTTCTGTGTTTTGGTTTTTGAAAAAAATATTTTATTTATTTGAGAGGGAGAGAGAGCACAAGCGGGAGGAGAAGGAAAAGAAGACCCTCCACTGAACAGGGAGCCTGATGTGGGGCTCCGATCAAGGACCCCATGATCATGACCTGAGCTGAAGGCAGATGCTTAACTGACTGAGCCACCCAGCCACCCCTGTATTCTGTTTTTGTTTCAATCTTTTTTCTTTCAGTGCTTCTATTTGGATAATTTCTGTCGATTTGATCATTATATCTGCTATATCCATCCTGTTATTAAACTCAACCAATGAATCTTCCACTTCAGATACTTTTTTCACTTACAAAATTTGAATTTTTTAAAATAATTTCTACTTCTTTGTTGATTCCTCAATCGTTTATCTTTTCTGGTAAATTTATTTAAGATATTTATAATAGCTGCTTTTTAAAATATTTTATTTGTTTATGAGAGAGAGAGAGAGAGGAAGGCAGAGACACAGGTAGAGGGAGAAGCAGGCTCCATGCAGGAGCCTGATGTGGGACTCAATCCTGGGACTCCAGGATCATGCCCTAGGCTGAAGGCAGGCACTAAACTGCTGAGCCACCCAGGGATCTCCAATAGCTGCTTTTAATTCTGTGCTAACATCTGGCTCACCTCTAGGTCTGCTTCTATTGACGATTTTTCTCTTGATTACAGTTTACATTTTCCTACTTCTTTGCCAAGTAACATGTTGTTGTATTTGGATATTTTAGATTGATGCATAGTAGAGATTCTGAATTATGTTATCTTCCTTTAAAGGGTGTTGAGTTTGTTCTGGCAAACAATTGTTTTTTTTTTAAAGATTTTATTTATTTATTCATGAGAATACACAGAGAGGAGAGAGAGACAGAGGCTCAGAGACACAGGCAGAGGGAGAAGCAGGCTCCATGCAGCGAGCCCGATGTGGGACTCGATCCCAGGTCTCCAGGATCATGCCCCTGGCCATAGGTGGCACTAAACCGTTGAGCCATTGGGGCTGCCCTCTGGCAAACAATTAAATTTTTGGCAGAAAACTTTGAAGCCTAGTTAAGACAGGAGTATTCTGGTTCTGCTCTTTTTTTAAAATAATTTTTAAAAGATTTTATTTATTCATTCATGAGAGACATAGAGAAAGAGGCAGAGACACAGGCAGAGGGAGAAGCAGGCTCCATGCAGGGAGCCTGATGTGAGACTCTATCCCAGGACCCCAGGACCCCAGGACCCCAGGACCCCAGGATCCCACCTTGGGCTGAAGGCACCAAACCGCTGAGCCACTGAGGCTGCCCTTGGTTCTGCTCTTAATCCTAGGCTGTAACTGTCAGTCCTGGGACATTGTACTTATACCTAGGGTTTGGTCCTTTTGGGATTTCAATGAAAAACCCAAAGTGTTTACCAATACCTTCTAATTTTATGGGTCCTGAACCCCACACTTGGTCTCCTTAACACACTGTGAACTGTGAAGTGTCCTTAGGAGGAAAGCCTGTTAACTGTAGGACTCACCTGTGGACTTCCTTTTTTTTTTTCAAGGATTATAGTCCTTCTTGTTTTTCTTGCTTTTGGTTGGTCTCCATGCTTTCAGCTATTTTTATTATATATATATATATATATATATATATATATATATATATTCAATGTATATATATTCAATGTATATATATTCAATGTATATATATTCAATGTGTATATATTCAGTGTGTGTGTATATATATATATATATTTATATATATATAAATGTATATATTCAATGTTAAAAGGAGACTAAAACAAGCTCATTTGTCACTCCAAAACCTGGAGGTTTATCTAATTATCATTGGTTTGTGTTTTATACATTTGAAAATTATTTAGAGGTAATTTGAGGCCTAAGAGCAAATGAGTCTGAAACTGCTTTGAGAAGTCTAATGCTATAGGAAAGAGGAATGCACTAGCTTTTGGGTGGTTGAGCAGAGGTGGAAGTGGTTCTCTCTCCCTCCTAAAATTTCAAACTGCCAGAGAAATAGCAAAATAAAAACGTATGTATGTATTGACCCTGCACTTCTTTTTGATATTCATTGGAGGGCATCTCTATGCTGAGAGTAATAACCTCAGAAGACCAAGTAGGTTCTCAGGCCTATTGGACCTGGAGTTCAAAAGGAGGAAGTTCCGGGGATCCCTGGGTGGCTCAGCGGTTTGGGGCCTGCCTTTGGCCCAGGGTGCGACCCTGGAGTCTCAGGATCGAGTCCTGTGTCGGGCTCCTGGCATGGAGCCTGCTTCTCCCTCTGCCTGTGTCTCTGCCCTCTCTCTCTGTCTATCATAAATAAATATTTTTTTTAAAAAGGAGGAAGTTCCTTTCCCAAGGGAAAAAGACCACCAGAAAGTGTAGTGAGGGGCAGGGAGCGGGTGAGGAAGGATTGCAATTCAGTTGTGGTCCTACCCTGCCTTGCATTCATTTTATGAATGATGTCTGAAAGGAGAAAGGGATAAGAAACCAGGCTTCTATCAGCACCATCACCACCCCAAGTGTCTTCTCTGTTCTGGCCCTACGTATTTTATTCCAGAGGATCTGGATGGAGCCCACTTGTCCTGCCCACAGGAAGAGTTTTGACAAAAACACACTTTAAAAATCCAGAAGCAGATTTTTCTAGAACCGCCCCTCTAGACAGCAATGGAGGGTGTGGGGAATAGGGATGCCTCAATCAGCTACAAAATTTTGCTCAGAGAAGGAAACAGTTTAAAAAGCTCTAATGTGTGGGACACCTGGGTGGCTCAGTGGTTGAACATCTGCCTTCGGCTCAGGGTGTGATCCTGGGGTGCTGGGATTGAGTCCTGCACTGGGCTCCCTGCATTCCATTTCAGATACTTCTTTCTGCTTCTCCCCCTGCTTCTCCCCCTGCATCCCCCCCTGCCTGTGTCTCTGTCTCTCTGTGTCTCTCATGAATGAATAAATAAAATCTTTTTTATAAACCACCTCTCCTCCAATAAGTAATAGACTCTAATAGCAGTCCTGATTTGGGCAAGTTCTGAGGCATAGTGACTTAGCAAATGCCTGACCGCTGGCATCCCCTTGGGTCTGGTATCTGATCTCCTCTTCCCTCCTTGATTTCTCCATAATTTTAGAGCTAGTCAAGGACCCTGACTTGGAGAAGAGTGGCAGATTCTTTTATACATACTTTAGCACCATGACAACCAGTTCTCATTGTGGGGATCAGTCACTTAGTGCAGCTGATGTCACCAGAGCGACCAATCTGGGCAGATGAAGTGCAGTTACCATGGTGACAGGAGGCAGAAACTGTTTCCTTGGAGAGCATGAGGGTCTGGATTCCCCCTGAGGTTCAGGCTGTCTCTGGGTAAAGTGCATGGCCAGCTGGAGGTACTCAGTTCTATGCAATTGTCCAGTTCAAGCTATCACAGTGTTCCCTAGACCAAAACAATACTTCCCAACAGGCCTGTCTGTTCCACTCTGGCCCTCTATCAATACATTATCCAGCAGTGCTAGGGTGGTCTTTTAAAATTGTACATTACATCATTCTATCCATTTCCTTATAATCCCTAGTGATTTTCTTCTGCCCTTTGTATAAGATCTAGACTCTTTACTACTAACTGCAGGGCTCCAAATGGTCAGTTCTGGGCCTACTTTTGTTTTTGTTTTGTTTTTGTTTTGTTTTGGGGGGGGCCTACTTTTGTAACTGCATTTCCTACCACTGGCTGTTCTGTTTGTTCCTCTAATGTGCTATTTTATTCATTCATTCATTCATTCATTCATTCATTCATTTAATGTGCTATTTTAGAACCAAAAATACAATAACCAAAATAAAAACCAAAAGTAAATATTGGATGAGCTCAATAACAGAATAGGAATACAGAAAAAAAGTATTAGTTAACTTGAAGATGGAATAATAGAAGTGATCCAATCAGAACAACAGAGAGGAAAACATTGAGGGAAAAAGTAAACAGTCTTGGGGACCTGTGGGACAATACTAAACATCTAACATGCATGTCACTGGAATCCCAGAAGAAGAGGAGAAAAGGGGTAGTACATTAAAAATATTTGAAGAAATAATGGCTGAAAATTTCCCAAATTGTCAAAAGCCACAAACCTACAGATCCAATAAGTTCAGTGAACTCCAAATGAAACCAGGAACCAAAAATAAAAAAATAAAAATAAAAAAGGGACCCCTGGGTGGCTCAATGGTTGAGTGACTGTCTTGATCCTGGAGACCCGGGGATCAAGTCCCACATCAGGCTCCCTGTATGGAGCCTGCTTCTCTCTCTGCCTGTATCTCTGCTTCTCTCTGTCTCTCATAAATAAGTTTTAAAAATCTAAAAAAAAAAAAAAAAGAAACCAGGAACCAAAGGGCTAATGGGGCAGGTAAACAGAGCTGCAGTTTTTTTTTTTTTTTTAAGATTTTATCGATTTTTTCATGAGAGACACACACACACACACACACACACAGAGAGAGAGAGATAGATAGAGAGAGAGAGAGAGAGAAAGAGAGGCAGAGACACAGGCAAAGGGAGAAGCAGGTTCCATGCAGGGAACCTGATGTGGGATTCGATCCCGGGTCTCCAGGATCATACCCTGGGCTGAAGGCAGCGCTAAACCGCTGAGCCACCCAGGATACCCCAGAGCTTCAATTTTTAACCCAAATCTGATTGTTCTGGGAATGCTGTCTGCCATCATGTTTCTATAAGATCATATCCTTGCCTGACAATATGATCACCAACTGTTGTTCTGCAGAGACTCAAGGTTTCAGTAAGAAGCTGGCCAGAACCAGTCAGAACCAATGGCCACCTCTTTGAAATGAAAGAGCAAAATGAAATTAACTGTCTCCTACTTAGTAATTTCCTTTGTCTTTTTCCAAGTTTTAATTTAAATTCATTAGTTAGTGTACAGTGTAACAGTTTCAGGTGTAGAAGTTAGTGATCTAGCACTTAACATACAACACCTAGTACTCATGGCAAGTGCCCTCCTTAATGCCCATCATCCAGTTAGCCCATCCCCCCACCACGGCCCCTGCAGCCCTCAGTTTGTTTCTATAGTTAAGAGCCTGTTTTCTGGTTTGCTTCTCTCCCCCCACCCCATATGTTCATTTGTTTTGTTTCTTAAATCCCACATATGAGTGAAGTCATGGTATTTGTCTTTCTCTGACTTATTTTGTTTCACATAATACCCTCTAACTTCCTTTGGGGTCATGAAGCTTCTCTTTCCTTTACCCAGACCCTTTCTGCTCGCCTTTAAGAACTCTGGACTCTCCAGAATTTTGGGGAGGCAAATTTGAGGCTTGCTCTTCCCTCTCCTCACTTCTCTGCTTTTTGAGTCAACGCTCTCCTTGCTGCATACTCAACATCTCAGTGATTGGCATTTGCCTTGTGTCAAACAGATGAACTTGACTTTGGTTACACAAACAGGAGAAACTTGAGAAATCCATGCCCTGATGCATCCTAATCAAACTTCTAAAAACTAAAAACAAGAACAAAATCTTGAAAATAGCCAGAGAAAAACAATAAATATATCACAGGAGAACAATAATCCAAATGACTGTGGATTTTTCATCATGAACCACCGGGGGCAGAAGGGAATGGAATAATATTTTTAAAGCAGTGAAAGAGAAATCTTTTAAAAGGGGGCAGGGAGCACCTGGTGGCTCAGTGGTTGAGTGTCTGCCTTTAGCTCAGGTCGTGATCCCGAGGTCCTGGGATCCAGTCCTGCATCGGGCTCCCTGCAAGGAGCCTGCTTCTCCTTCTGCCTATGTCTCTGCCTCTCTCTCTGTGTCTCTCATGAAAAAATAAATAAAATATAAAAAAAATAAAGCAGTGAAAGAAAAGAGCTGTCAGCCCAGCATTCTATATCCAGCAAAATATACTTCAGGAACAAAGGTAAAACAAAGTTGGAGGAAAAATTAACTTGTGGCCCACAGACCTGCTCTAAAAGACTTGCTAAGGAAGCTCTTTAGGTAAAAGGGAAATGATATAAGAAGGAAACCCAGAACGTCAAGAATGCAGAGAATAATAGACATGGGAACTATCTGAGAAAATATTATAGGCTATTCCTCCCCATTTTTAATTACTTAAAATCCATTTGATGCTTCAAAGCAAAAATTATAACATTGCCTGTTAGTTTCCAATGTATGTAGATGTGATTGATTCTAATCGGCAGCTATAACATAAATGGGGAAGAAGGAAGGAACATATGCTGGTAAGACTTCTGCATCCCACTTAAAATGGTAAAACAGCGATTATTATGTTAAGATTTTATTTTTAAGTAATCTCTACCCCAACACGGGGCTCGAACTCACAACCCTGAGATCAAGAGTCATGTGTTCTATTGACTGAGCTGGCCAGGTGGCCCATAAAACAATAATTATAAGAAGTCTGTGGAAAGTTAAATGTGTACACTCAGATGCCTAGAACAACCACTTAAAAAGTATAGGAAGATAGTAAAAAACACAACTGGTACATTAAAATCAAATGCTGAAAAGTGTTTTGATGATCCCAAATGAGGAAGTAAAGGATGCATGCAATGATGGAGGCTGAGAAATCCCATGGTTTGCCATCTGCAAGCAGAGAACCAGGAAAGCTGCATCCCAAGACCTGAGAACCTGATGATATAAGTTCCAATCCGAGTCCAAAGGCCCAAAAACCGGAAGCACTGATGTCCAGGGACAGGAGAAGACGGATATCCCAGTTCAAGCAGAGAATAGATTCACCCTCCCTCCACCTTTTTTCTTTTCTTTTTTTTTTTCTCTGTTTGGGACCTTGGTGGATTGGATGATGCACACTCGCATTAGTGAAGGCATCTTCTTTACTCAATCTACTAATTCAAATGCGGATCTCTTCCAGAGACATCTGCACAGACATATTTAGATATAATGTTTTACCATCTATCTGGGCATCCCTTCACCGAGTCACACTGACACATAAAATTAACCATCACAATGGGCAACTGGGAATGAACTCTGCTGGGGACCCCTGAGGATCTGTGTAGAACTTGTCTCAGATTTACCCCCCCCCCCAGGGACGGATCTGTTGGAATATTTATCCACTAAACTCAGTCCTTAACTGGTTGAGAGCTGCTTCTGGGGGTAAGTCCCAGACACCTCAAAGCCGTCTTGAGCACAGGTAGGCAAGACCCCTTGGCATTCCAGAAAACCCACTCAACAAGAAGCATAGTCCCAGCTTGAGATGGGAAGCTGTCAGCATGTACAGACACGGTCTACCTGTAGCTACAGATGAACTCAGAGATGGGCCAGGGGATATGAAGCAGGGAATCACATGGTCCGTTATACAGATGTTCAATAAACATCTATCACATGACTATGTTATACGTATAATTTACTTCCCTGACTAGGCCTCAATTGCCTCGAGGAGGCAAGACCTATGTATTGTGGTGACCAGACACAGTGAATGGATGATGGGGAAAAGTAGAGTAGGTGGTAGGGGTCAACCGAACTAATAAAAACAAGGTAGAGATAAATATGACAAAGTTGAGCATTGTATTTAGCTGTGTCCTTAGACACACAGATACAGGGTTTAGGACATGCACTGGCAGCATGATCAGGCCTGTGTTACCAGAGGAGAGTCTCTTAATTTCTCTGGGTTCTGTAAGTAAGTAGGTGCTATGATCTGAATATTTGTATTCCCCCCCTCCCGCCAAATTCATATGTTGAAATCCTAACCCTCAAGGTGATAAGATAGTATTTGCAAGTGGGGCCTTTGTGAGGTGATTAGGTCAGAAGGGTGGGCTCCTCATGAATGTGATTAGTGCCCTTATGAAAAAAGATCCCAGGGGGATCTGTTGCTTCTTCCTCCATGTGAGGACACAGTGGAAAGACAAATATCTATGAACTAGAAAGCGGGTCCTCACCAGACACCACTTCTGCCAGAGACTCATATTGGCTTCCTAACCTCTAGAACTGGGAGAAAAAAATTTCTGTTGTTTATAAGCCACCCAGTTTATAGTATTTTGTTACAGCAGCCTGAACAGACAGTAGGCTTGGTACTTTCCCACGTGTTCTCACTTGTGAGGATCAAATGAGCTAAGTGCTTTGAGAAATATAAAGCTTGAGGCATGGGATGTCTGGAGTTGGGTTGGTTTGAACAATGGTGGCTGGTTCCCCTCTCCCACGGGCAAGGTGACCACAGGTATCAGAATGTGAAATGTGCAAAGCCTTCAGTCACAGAATTCTCTGTGGGGTTCTTGGGTTTGGGGCTGGCATGACTGCTCTGTAGGGGACCCTAAAGTTTAGAGGGTACTGTGAACTTCAAGGGCAGAATGAGGTCCCAGGCCTGCCAAACCCGAGGTCTGGAGGGAAGACTTTCCTTCCACAGTTGGAAGAGAGACCAAGAAGACCATTTGAAGCCCGTGGGTGGGGATGGCGGCCCCTCCAGCTGTGATTCCATCTTGCCTTCATCTGCCTTAGGAATGATTAGGGCAGCCCGGGTGGCTCAGCAGTTTAGTGCTGCCTTCAGCCCAGAGCCTTATCCTGGAGACCTGGGATCAAGTCCTGCATCGGGCTCCCTGCATGGAGCCTGCTTATCTCTGCCTCTCTCTCTCTGTTTCTGTCTCTCATTAGTAAGTAAATAAAATCTTAAAAAAAAAAAGATTTGTGAAGGGAGGAAGTGGTCAGAACCCAGGTGTTGGGCACAACTAGGGCTGTGCTCTCTGAATCCCATACTCAACCTTCCCTGTGTTCCCATCTCACCTCTCTCACCTCAGACATTCCGGTCAGGTCCAAACCCCACCTGTCCTGCCTCCAGACAAGTCTGTAGAAAGATTTTGCTTGAAAATCAGCTTTAATAATCCAACTTTGGGTCAGCCTGAAATGGTCCTTCTTGAGAGCATCAAGAAGGTGTGGGAGATGAGAGGCTTCCCCTGAGGACTCAATCAGCTGCGAGGTTGTGACTTGTGACTCAGACTAGGGAATGGCTCAAAGGTACTCTACAAGGGAAAGAAATAAGGAATTTTTTCTTTTTTTTTTGAAATAAGGAATTTTCAACAAATGCTCTGAAGCAGGGGTTGTGACTCCTTTCCTCACCCCCCACCCCCACCCCCACCCAATTCAGAACAAGTCTCCCATAGCAATCTTGAGACAAGGGGTCCTTGTCCCTTGAGACAAGGGGCTCAGGCGCTGTCAGACTATAGGTCTTTCCCTGGTCCCCATCTCTAATCTTCTCTCCTTTCAGGGATTTTCCATTAGACACAGGGCTGGTTGGCCGGTCCCCTGAGCCTGAAGGAGGATGGTAGCTCCTTGTTTGCACACTTGATAGAACCATGGCAACCAGTCCCCATCATGGGGTCAGTCATAGGACCAGTGATGTGGCCCAGCAACCAATCCAAGCTAAGGAGGCCTGGCTGCCATGGTGACAGAGATGACGACCAGTTTCTTTGAAAGGGGTAAAAGGCTGGAGCACCTCTGAGGAGCAGGCTGCCTCTGGATGGAGTCCAGCTGAGAGCCTCCCAGCAATGCTGCCTTGGTCTTGATCCAGAGGACCACCAGGTCCCACCTGGGTAACTTGGAAGCCCCGAACACTGTTCTACTTGGTCCTACTCTCGTCCATTTTATGGTCCATTTTCCTATAGCATCGCTATATCTTTATAAAATATGTATCAGATTGCCTTTCTTTTGTATATTTTTTTATTGGAGTTCGATTTGCCAACATATAATATAACACCCTCAAATTGCCTTTCCTTTGTTGATCATTCCCACTTTGAATAAAACCCAAATCCTGTCTTACAGACTATGAGCCCTGAGTAGTCCTGGCTGTTCCCCTGTCACCAACTGTGTTGGCCCTGAAATCTCACCTAAGGGCAATTAAAAAAAATTTTTTTTTAATTTAGGGCAGCCCAGGTGGCTCAGCAGCTTAGCGCTGCCTGCAGCCCAGGCTGTGATCCAGGATCGAGTCCCATGTCAGGCTCCCTGCATGGGGTCTGCTTCTCCCTCTTCCTGTGTCTCTGCCTCTGTGTGTGTGTGTGTGTCTCATGAATAAATAAATAAAATCTTTAAAATTTTTTAAATTTAAATTCAATTTGCCAACATATAGTATAATATCCAGTGCTCCTCCCATCCCGTGCCCTCCTTAGTGCCACTGCATCTGTACTTCTGTCTGCCTTGGGGTTCTTCCTTCAGATCTTTCCAGGGCTGCTTCCTGGTATCATTTAGGTCAAAGTTCAAGTGTCACCTCCTCCAGCTATCATTAGTGTGGAGAAGTCTGATGTGTGAAGCAGCCCAACCTCTCCTGGGACCCTGGAGAGGAAGGGTGGGGCTGGGTGGGGGCAAATTGGGTCAGGAGACCAGGTCTGGCCCACTCAGCTTCTCAGCTCTAAGGACGGATGACACCTAAAAGGTGAGTAGCCTTCGCCCCGGTTCCCAAGAGCTCAAGTGCCCAAGGGGATGCCCGAGAGCTTTCCCCAGGTGACTTGCCCTCCACACCACAGAGAAGAGCAAGGGGGAGGCTGAATTCAAGGGCTTCTGTAAACTCCTCCCCCATTTAAGGATAGTAGCTTTAGAGCTATAGAGAGAGCTAGATATGTGTGTATGTATGTGTGCGTGTGCATAGACAAAGAGAAACATATAGATATGGATGGGTGGAGGGGCAAGGTAAGGATTAGCGTCACGTCACACTCAAGATTTCCTTAGAAAAACAGAGAGCTCATATTTAAGTTGTGAAGCTTCCCAAGTAGATTTCCGCAGGCCCTTCAAGCTCTGGGCCTGTGCTTGATCTTACAGAGCCAGAGGCTCCTGGGGGCCCCTAGCCCCTGCACCCTGCAGTTGCTGAAATATATGAAAAGCTGTCTGTGAGAGAGGAAGTAGGGGCGCCCTCCCTCCCCAGTGAGGAAAGGAAGAATTTCTCCTTACCCAGCAACCACTGGCCTTTTTCATATATTGTCTTTAAGCCACACAGCAACACCAGAGGGGTCGCCTTTATTACCATTCCCATTTCACAGGTGTGGAAGAGGGACTTGAAGAGCCTAGGCAATGTGTCCAAGGTCACAGCTGGGCAGTGGCAGAGCCAGGACTGGGCTGGCTCTGAATTGAAAGCTCTGTTCTCTTCCATCCTCCAGGCCCTCTCTTCCAGAAGGTTCTCCATCAGCCTCAGTGAAGTCTTGTCATTTATTTATCAACCAATGTGTATTCCCTCCTTCACCCTGCGTCCCTCTATAAACAGGCCCTGGGTGGGCTCAGCCTTCCTGGACAAGCCAGGTCCTCACCTGCAGTGGGGCCTTGCCATGGTTGGTCATCTCTTGGTTCGGGACCTCTGAAACCATTTCAGAGTTCAAGCATTGTTCCCTGTTCACCTTGGTCACTGGGTTCTGACGGGAAGGAAGGCAGAAGTCAAAGGTGAAGAGAAAATGGTGAGAAGGCCCAGAGGAGAAGAGATGGGATCCAAATGAGGAATTTCAAAATCCCTGAGGGAGTCTCACCTTAGGGAACAACAGTCAGAGTTCCTCTTTGCACTTGTCCCTAGAAGACAAAGATTAAGCCAGGGATATCAATTAGTAGCCAAGCACCCCAATCCCCTCCCTCTGCAGACATCACCAAGGTATCATGGGATTGCTTCTGGCTGGAATCAGACAGGTGCTCTCTTCATTCTATTTACTGGACTTCAGACAGCTCCTACCTGCTGCCCTGACACTCCTTCCCTTCCCAATTGTTCTGTCTACCGGTCATGGGCAGTGTGGACAGATCACAGGCCTCACACACCTGGGCGTGGTGGTTTTGGTGGAAAAGGCTGTCCACCCATCCCTCATGCTGGTCCCTGAGGCATGGAGCCTGGGCATGTGCTCTATCTTCTAGGTCTTCATATCTTGAGTGACATCATCCTTCCAGAACAGTCCTGCAGGGAGAGAGGGAGGAGCGTAAGGTCACTTGTGACAATTGGATTGGCCCACCCTGGAAACCAGAGTGTGATATTAGAATTTCTGCTTTCCCCAAAGTGCATAAGGCACCGGGCATTGGAGGGATCCAGAGACTGGCTGGGGTACAGGAGTTTGCCTTCTGCCCTCCTCAGCATTGGAATCCCTGCTCTTCCGAGTTCTGTGACCCTGGGAAACTTAATTAAATTGGCCGAGCTTCAGTCTTCTCATCCATGAAATGATGAACCATTGTTGGGAGAATTACAGGAGATAATCCAGGTAAATCTCTTAGCATAGTGCTTCGCGTTGCAGTAAGTGGTCAAATGTGAATTTAACAATGGTGCTATTATGAGAACCGAATGAAGTTGAGGACGTACACAGTGTTTTTAGAACTCTGAGGCATTACTTGCACATTAGACACGATGATCATTAGTAGCAGTAATTTGAACTCCAAGCAGATCTCCCCTCTGGACCCTGCAACCATGAAACCCTGCTTTCAAGGAGGGTTGGATGCTTTTCCCCCAAGGAGTCCCATTCTCCACCCCCATCTCCACCCCCATCCATTCTCCACCCCCATCTCCACCCCCATCCGTCCCATTCTCCCACCCCCATCCGTCATGCTTCTATTTGTCATACGCTTCTATTTGCCCCAGTTCAGAATCTGGAATATGTGTGTGGGGGGAGGGAGAGGGTCTGACTGGGGGTCCCAGAATTCCTGGCTCTGAGCACCCAGATACCATGGTGGGGAGGGGTACGGGGCTAGTCCCAAGGAGATGGACTCTGGCCTCTTCCAGGGACTTCTAGTCATCTCTACTGTGCCCCTCTAAAGAAGGCAAGTGAGAACAGCTTCCCCACCAAGGCTAGGAGGCCACCACCCTTGTCTTGCTCAGGGTCTGGGCAGGTGAGGCTCCAAAGGTGAGTATGATGAGAAAGTTTCAGACAGAGGAATTTGTGGAAGATGCTTTTCATGTCAGGTTGGGCACCTGACATCTAACAGCCCAGCCTGTCTCTTTCAGCTCTTCTGCTCTCACCTTGAGGCACAAGCCACTGGAGCACACCTTGCCAGTATTGGAGGACCAGGTTGATAACATCTTTCTGGGACCTGGCTGGCTGCATTCCCACCTGGCTCTGTTCCTCTAAGGGCACAGAACGGCATTAGCAGGGACTTTGGCCAAAAGCCTTCAACAGGTCCTGGTTGCAGAGGAGCAGCCCCCTCTCCACCATCACTCTCAGATCCCTCCGCTTCCCAGTTATCAGCTGTCCCTTCATCTCCACCCTTTGCTCTTTATCCTCTGGATCTCACTCACCCTTGGCACAGACTTCCAGGTAAGAGCAGAGTCTTCAGGCAAAGAGACAGCCTTTAGGTGGACAGGTGAGCAGAGCCTCAGAGGGCTACACAAGGTGAATGGACAGACAGGCGGACAGGCTAGGGATGGGGGAAGCAGTGTGGCCGCTTCCCGGGTGGAGAGCTGCAAAGAGTTCTGGAATCCTTGGAAGCATAAACCTGGATCCTGGGTTCATACCGTTAGGGCTGGCGAGCCCAGGTTCTTACCCTGGAAACCACAGTATAACCAGCTACACGATGTGGGGAAAAACCTTTCCATCATACACTCTCCTCAGTCTGGGTAAAGGGGGCGGGGTGGGGTGGGGTGCGGTGGGGTGCGGTGGGGCGGCGCGGCGCGGCGTGGGGGAGAAGCCAGAGGTTAAAGGGTTCAGGCCTCTGCACCGCCGCCGCGTCGCGCCCGTCCAGCAGTCCGCAGAGTCCTCTGCACGGACCTGGGGGTTCAGGGACCCGCGGAGGACAAGGGGGAGGGGGCGGGCAGGGGTGCGGGCAAGGCCAGGCTGCCCCCCACCGCCGCCGGACCTGCACCCCGGGGAGGGGGGAAGCCCAGGCCCCTGCTGGGCGCAGTCACCTCCCGAGGTCGGGGGCTGGATGCCCGGGGCCTCCCGCCTGCCCCCCAGCTCCGGGCCCCTCCGCCCTCCGCCTCGGCGCCTGCTTGTCCCGGGCCTCTGGGCGCCCTGGCCGGCTCGGGGTCCCCGCATCCTCCTGCTGACCCGCCTCTCTTCCCCCCTACCGCCCCCTTCCGATCTTTACCCGCCCCCCCGCCCGCACGGCCCCCAGCTCGGTGCCGCCGGCGCCCCCGCCCCCGCCCCCGCAGCGCGTTCCCGGCCTTTCCCCCGCTTCCTCCCGACCTGGGGACTCGCGGCGGCCCAGCCCCGGGCGGCGGCGCAGCAGCGGGGAGCAGAGAATCCGACGCCCCCCGGGTCCCCGGGCCCCGCGCCCGCCGCGCCGCCTGCTGCACGGTCGCCCCCGCGCCTGCCCGCGAACCCGCACCGCGGCCCCGGCCCGACCCGGCGGCGGCGGCGAGCGCCCCCCTCCGGCAGCTCGGCCCGGCCGCGGCGGGTCACCAGGCCGCAACCCAGCGCTTGGGGCCTCGGCGTCAGAGTCCTGCTTGGAAGAGGGGCTGCTCCTGAACACAGGCGACCCTCTGTTCCCTCTGCTCCCCTGCGGGCACCCCCTCTCGCGCACACGGGAGCATCGCCTCCGTCTCCTTATCTCCAAGGATTAGAGACGGGGGGGGGGGGGGGGGGGTAGCACGTGCAATTGAAAACCTGCAAACAGCCCTGGGCATGGTTCTTGAGAAGTAGGATCCCCTATTAGGTCCTTAAGTAAGCTTGCCTGGGGTCAGACCCAAGCCACCGCAGGCAGCCCTTTCACTTCCCGGAGGCCCCAGCTCACCTCTAAGACCAGGAAGACAATACTATCTAGCTCACGGTGTTTCTAGAAGGATTAATTAGTATAATAGCCGGTGAAGCATTTAGAAGTAGCACGGGGGATCCCTGGGTGGCGCAGCGGTTTGGCGCCTGCCTTTGGCCCAGGGCGCGATCCTGGAGACCCGGGATCGAATCCCACATCAGGCTCCCGGTGCATGGAGCCTGCTTCTCCCTCTGCCTGTGTCTCTGCCTCTCTCTCTCTCTGTGACTATCATAAAAAAAAAAAAAAAAGAAGTAGCACGGGACTGGCACATGGTAAGTGCTCAGTTAACACTGGCCACGCCTGTCCCCTGACCCTGCCTTTCTATCACCATCCCCCATGCCCACCCCCTGCTGCCCCAGGCCTTGATAAGGTATATCTCCCCGTAAAAATGTGCCCGTCAGTCAGTCGTATCTTTTCCAAACCCCAAAACCGCGGCCCTTGTTCAAACCACCATCATCTCTTACCTGCTACTGAGATTGCGTCTCATCCGGTTGCTTGGAGTGACTGATAAATTGGGGTGTGCTCCAGGAGCCTAGATTTCGTGTTGTTCCACTCTCGCCTCCCAATAATCTCTTTTATAAGCACCAGGAGGAACTTTCTAAAATAGAATTTTTTAAATTTTATTTTATCCATTCATTCACGAGAGACAGAGAAAGAGAGAGAGAGAGAGAGAGGCAGAGACACGTGCAGAGGGAGAAGCAGGCTCCATGCAGGGAGCCGGATGTGGGACTCGATCCCGGGACTCCAGGACCACGCCCTGGGCCAAAGGCAGGCACTAAACCACTGAGCCACCCAGGGATCCCCCCAAAATGGCAATTTCATATGGTTTAATCTAACCTAAACTAAAACCATGGTAAGTTGGAGTACCTGGGTGGCTCAGTGGTTTAGTGCCTGCCTTTGGCCCAGGGCGCCGTCCTGGAGTCCCGGGATCGAGTCCCACATCCGGCTCCCTGCATGGAGCCTGCTTCTCCCTCTGCACGTGTCTCTGCCTCTCTCTCTCTCTCTCTGTCTGTCTATCATGAATAAATAAAATATAAAAAAAAATTTTGAAGCATGTTTCTTCTTTTGCTTACTCCTCTCCCATGGCTTTCCTTTGTGCTTCAGACTAATCACTGACCTGTAAGGCACAGCATGACCTAGCCTCCCTCCCTCTCCAAGTTCCAGCCGCACCAGCTTCCTCTCCACTCATGAGCCCCTGAGCTCTTCTTGCAGACTCTTTCCTCCTCTCTCCGACCTCACGGTTGTCCCTTGGTTTTGGCATAAATACCACCCTCTCAGAGATGTGCTTCTTCTCCCCATGCATCCTTACCACTTCACTTCTATCCCTTGTCTCCTTCACACTTACCACTATTTATAACCACTTGTCCCTTTCTGCCTTGGAATATAAGTTTCGAGAGGGTCGGGGGGCACGTCAATGTCTGGCTCCAGGCCCATCTCAGCATGGACGCTCAGTATATGTTTGTTGAGCAACTGAAGACTCTGGGTCCAGACACAGGCATGAAAGGTCTCGGTCTCAGTGTTCTCATCCATTAGATGGGCACCCTATGAGGGAGCCTTGAGAATGGAATGGTGATGATGGCTGTGAGAACAGTGCATGCTATACAAACACGGAGGGGACGGCGAGTGGAGTTCTGCTCCACCCCAGCGTCAGCCTCCCTGGGATGCTCAGACCACAGCCCCAGCCCCATGGGTGGGTGGGAGACCTTGAAACCCAGAAGGGCAGGCCTGGTCTGGAGGAGTATGGGGGGAGAACTCAGGAGTCCTGATGGGGGAAGGGATCCCAGCTGGCCTCGGAGCCCAGGAGCTGCCCACCCGGAGGGGGAGAGAGGGAGCTATGAGGCAGTCTCGATAGGAGGCTCGCTAGGAGCTTCCTGTCTGTGCCTTATTTTGGGAGGCAGGGTCAGGCACAGAGCAAGGCGTGGGCCTCCATGACTGGGCCTCCTCAGGGATATCCAGGGAAGCAGATAAGAGCATTGTGTTGAGGTCTGCAGGACCCTTCGTCGGGGGACAGGTCTTCCCTGGTGGAAATCTGGAAAAGAGGCTGTGTGCTGAGGGTGCAGAGGGATGGTCTGTGGCAGGAGGGTGAGTTCAGCGGAGAGCAGCGCCCCCTCGCGGAAGAAAGGGGAGCCGGGCCGGGGGCAGGGGCTTTTACCCCCGCCAGCCCCAGGGACCGGCTCATCTACTCTCTGCCCAGGGCCTAGCCTGAGCTGCTCCAGTGTATTAGGCAGGAAGGGGGCATCTCTTTACATCTGATATGAAGCCCAATCATCCTAGAGGAACTCTTCTCCTCTTTCCATTTAGAATGTGTCTAAGGCCAACTGTTGTGTTTGGAGGACTTTATGATCCACCCCCGCCCCTGCTTTTTTTTTTTTTAAGTGGGCTCCATGCCCAGTGTGGAGCCCAACAAACAGAGGACTTAAACCTACAACCCTGAGATCAAGATCTGAGCTGAGATCAAGAGTTGGATGCATCAACAAAACTAAAAGACAACCTACAGAATGGGAGAAGATATTTGCAAATGACATATCAGATAAAGGGCTAGTTTCCAAAATCTATAAAGAACTTATTAAACTCAACACCAAACAAACAATCCAATCATGAAATGGGCAAGAGACATGAAGAGAAATCTCACAGAGGAAGACACAGACATGGCCAACACGCACATGAGACAATGCTCTGCATCACTTGCCATCAGGGAAATACAAATCAAAACCACAATGAGATCCCACCTCACACCAGTGAGAATGGGGAAAATTAACAAGGCAGGAAACCACAAATGTTGGAGAGGATGCGGAGAAAAGGGAACCCTCTTACACTGTTGGTGGGAATGTGAACTGGTGCAGCCACTCTGGAAAACTGTGTGGAGGTTCCTCAGTTAAAAATAGACCTGCCCTACGACCCAGCAATTGCACTGTAGGGGATTTACCCCAAAGATTCAGATGCAATGAAACGCCAGGACACCTGCACCCCGATATTTCTAGCAGCAATGTCCACATTAGCCAAACTGTGGAAGGAGCCTCGGTGTCCATCGAAAGATGATGGATAAAGAAGATGTGGTTTATGTATACAATGGAATATTCCTCAGCCATTATAAATGACAAATACCCACCATTTGCTTCGATGTGGATGGAACTGGAGGGTATTATGCTGAGTGAAGTAAGTCAATCGGAGAAGGACAAACAGTGTATGTTCTCATTCATTTGGGGAATATAAATAATAGTGAAAGGGAATATAAAGGAAGGGAGAAGAAATGTGTGGGAAATATCAGGAAGGGAGACAGAACATAAAGACTCCTAACTCTGGGAAATGAACTAGGGGTGGTGGAAGGGGAGGAGGGCGGGGGGTGGGGGGCAATGGGTGACGGGCACTGAGGGGGACACGACGGGATGAGCACTGGGTGTTATTCTGTATGTTGGTAAATTGAACACCAATAAAAATTAATTTATTAAAAAAAAAGAGTTGGATGCATAAGTGACTGAGCCACCCAGGTGGCCTATTCCCCCCTCCCCTTAATGAGTATTTTTACCTGATGATTGTGAAAAATGATACAGATAAAAGTGGATAAGACATACAGGTGCAGCTCAACAGATTATTAGAGGGTAAACAACCATGTCGTGCTCTCTGGGCCACAGAATACTGCCAGTACCCCTAGAAACATCCCCTCGTCCTAGCCAGGTTACATCTCCCCTCCTTCCCCCCCCCCAAATTAATCACTCTCTTGACTTTGTGGGCATAACTCCCCTTCCTTATCTTGGTCATTGCAAAACATAAGTAAGAACATATTTCTAAGGAGTAGTGTTTAGTAATGTAATTATCTGGTGTACTAGCTTCCTAGGGCTCCTGTAACAAATTACAAGCTTGGCGACTTAAAACAAATGTCCTGAGCACGCTATGAAGGCGCATAACTGAGTTGTGTCGTTCCGCAATGTCAGCTTTATTTGGTCATAAAGCAAAGTTAAATCATGATTATAAAGCAGGGAAGCAAACGCTAAGTCCATCTGTGAGCGTGCAGTTGAGACAAGGCCTGGGGCAGGTCTCTCGGCACTTATTGCTTCTTATGTTCAAGCAAGGAAGAATTTTGGTTCTGTTGGAGATCAATCGAGCAGAGCCTTTGGTGGCAGTTGCCTTTTTTAAGTGGTCAGGCATAGAGGGGTCAGATCTGAAGAGTCTGACATTTTGCTGCCCAAATCCTTCCCTTTTTAAAGGGATTTAATCGATTTTGGGTCCCTGCAGACCTACTCTGGTTCTGCTCATTACCGGTTCTGGGGTGTCACCTGACATTGGTCCCCGCGATATGTCCTAATGGCAGTACCTTACCTGCTTCTGTGATCGCTTGACACAGGCCCCTGCTTGACACAAGAGGCTCCATTTTGCTCTCTACAAGGGAAAACGTATTCTCTCACCCTGCTGGAGGCCACAAGTCCAAAATCAAGGAGTTGGCAGAGCCATGTTCCCTCCAAAGTCTCTACAGAGTATCTGCTTATCTCTGTGTCTCTGTGTGTCCACATCTCCCTTTCCTTTCTCTTATAAAGACACTAATGATTAGAGCCCACCCTCATCCAGAACGATTTCATCTGAAGTTTAAACCAATTACATCTGCAAGACCCTACTTCCAAATCAGGACACATTCCAAGGTTCCAGGGAGAGAGCAATTTGGGGGAGACATCATTCAACTCACTAAATAACAACATGTATTTTTTTGTGCGGCCTGCTTTTGTTCAACATATATTTTTTAAAGATTTTGTTTGAGAGAGTGAGTGAGCATGAACAGGGGAAGAGGTGGCAGCAGACTCCCTGCTGAGCAGGGACCCCCCCCCCCACACACACACACACACTAAACATGGGTCTTGATCCCAGGACCAGTATCATGACTGGAGCCAAAGGCAGGTTCTTAACTGACTGATCCACCCATGCACCCTATATTTTATTTTTCTTAAGTAATCTCTATGCCCATTGTGGGACTCAAATTCATGACCCTAAGATCAAGTGTCACATGTTCTGCTAATTGAGCCAGCCTGGTGTCCCAACACTGTATTTTCTTTATTTTGTTTTATTTATTTGAGAGAAGGCATGCAGTGTGCATGAGTGGGGTGGGGGCGCAGAGGGGGAGGGAGAAGCAGACTCCTTGCTGAATGGGGAGCCTGATGTGGGGCTTGACCCCAGGACCCTGGGACCATGACCTGAGCTGAAATCAGATGCTTAACCAACTGAGCCACCCAGGTGCCTCCCCGCAACATTAAAGACTTACCCATGTCATTGAATGAAGCAGTATTGTATTCATTTTCATTGCTTTATAGTCTTCCACTGTGTGATAACGTTAACACTAGGATTCAGAGTATGGATTCAGAGAATGGCATACTATGAAGTTGAGGAACCTCTAGCTTTGGGGATCCTCGTCTTCACAGATCCCTTCCAAGGCTCTGGGAGGAGCCCTAGCAGTGTGTTCACATGATCAAATACTTTTATATGATTTGCAAAAGTAATTTGTTATAATACTCTATTTTCTCATTTTAGTTACACCTTTTTTCTTGCCTGATGGCCCGGGATAGAAGCTCCGGTCTAATGTTGACTAAAATTGGTGAGAGCAGACATCCCTGTCTTGTTTCTGATCCTTAAGGGAATAGCTTTAGGCTTTCAGTAATGAAAGCCTAAAAGCTTGTATGATATTTATCTGTGGGTTTTTCATGGATACCCTTTATCAGATTAAGGAAGTTTCCTTCTCCTTCTGGGTATTAATCAGGAAAAGACGTTGGATTTTTGTCAAATGCTTTTCTGCATCTATTGAGATGAACATGTGGTTTTTGCATATAATTCTTCCTTATGTCCTCATTCTTTTTTTTTCTTAAGATTTTATTTGTCCATTTGACAGAGAGAGAGAGAGCGAGAGAGAGCGCACAAGCAGGGGGGAGCTGCAGGCAGAGGGAGAGGGAGAAGCAGGCTCCCCACCAAGCATGGGACCCCAGGATAATGACCCAAGGCTGAGGCAGATGCTTAACCAACTGAGCCACCAAGGCGCCCTTTGTCCTCATTCTTAGGAGATATCTCCTTTTATTCTAAATTTTTATTTGTAATTTTGTATTCTACGTGAAGAGAGTCCCCAGATTGTATGTTTCAGCCCCAACAAAACTGTATCTCTCCCAGCACCTACTCTATTTTGTATGGGCCCTTGGGTTGTTGCCAGTTTGGGAATCTTAGGAACAATTGCTATGAATATTCTTGCACATGTCTCCTGGTAGACATGCAAATGCTTTAGATGCCAGAAGGCTGGGGCCAGGGACCCAGAAGGGTTCCATAGGATGAGCCAAGAGGGTTCCTGGCTGTGCGCAGGATAAAAATCAAACGCGAGCCAGCAGGAGATGAAAGCTTATTGAAAGGAGAGAGAGAGAATGCGGGTACAGAGTATCTGGGAGACTCAGAAAGGAAAGGAGAGAGAGTCTCATCTTTGCTTGGGATCTGGGGTTTTTATCAAGAACTGTGGTCAGGCATCCAGGAACCAATTAGAACAAAGACAAGGGCCCCAATATTGTTCCTTGGAGCCAGCGGGTCTTGGTGTCGAGGTGTCTAGCGTGAGTTGTCTGGAATATGCATATGAGGGTTTTGTCCAGTCGTTCTCATCTGGTCCTTCTTTAGATGTTATCTATTCCAGAAAAATCGTTAACTCTTTGTCGCCTACAAGGAGAGCATATGCTATTTGCATTATGAGGCATGTGTAGACTGAGTGTGCAGTCTTAGCAAGAAGAGAAGCAGAAGGAGCAAAAAGCAATTTTTACACCATCCTTCAGTTTCCCTACCTCACTTCTACTGAGGGGTCTACAGGTATATGATAGCTGGGGTCACTGAGGCTAATGCCAAGCTGACGTCCTAAACTGTTGTCACTTTACATTCTCACTAACGTCGTATAAAAGTTCTTGTTGCTCCACATCCTTAAAACACTTGGTATTGTCAGATTTAACATTTTTTTGTATCATAATGGGTGTGTAGCAGTGACTTGTCATATTTTTTTAAAGATTTTATTTATTTACGAGAGACCCAGAGAGGGAACCAGAGACACATGCAGAGGGAGAAGCAGGCTCCCCATGGGGAGCCTGATGTGGAACTTGATCTCAGGACCCCGGGATCGCGCCTGAGCCAAAGGCAGACGCTCAACCACTGAGCCACCCAGGTACCCCAACTTACCATGGTTTTAGTTTAGATTAGATTAAACCATATGAAATTGCCATTTTGGGGGATCCCTGGGTGGCTCAGCGGTTTAGCACCTGCCTTTGGCCCAGGGCGCGATTCTGGAGTCCCGGATCGAATCCCACGTCCAGCTCCCGGCATGGAGCCTGCTTCTCCCTCCTCATGTGTCTCTGCCTCTCTCTGTCTCTCTCTGTCTCTCTATGTCTATCATAAATAAATAAATAAATCTTAAAAAAAAGAAATTGCCACTTTGTAGGTCAAAATAGTCAATTTCATAACTCAACCTAATATTTCTGATAGCTTATGAAGTAGAACATATTTTCGTATATTTACTGGCTTTTTATTATGAAGTGCCCATTTAAGTATTTTGCTCATTCTTTTAGATGTCTGACTTTTCTTTTTTTTTCTTTTGACTTTTCTTATTCACCGTCTTATGTACTCTGAATATGAGCCCTCTGTAAATTACATGTGTTGCAAATAAGCCGTCTAATCCTCTTAATGATGTCTTAATTTCAATGAGGTCCAAATGTCAATATTTTCCTCTATGCATAATGTTCTTTGTATCCTCTCTAAACCTTCTCCTAACCAAGATCATAAAGATATTCTCCTTTAATAGTTCCTAAAAGCTTTATGATTTTGCTATCTATATTTAGATCTAAAATCCATTTGTAATTGATTTTGTATATTGTGGGAGGGAGGACTCCAACCTAATTTTCCCATATGAATATCCAATTTTCAAAGCACAGTTTATGGAAAAGATCATCTGAGTTGCTTTCATCAGATACTCACTTCCCTCTGTTGATGCTTCTGGTCAAGTCAACCCTTGAATCAATCATATCCTGTCTTAATCAGTTTTTTAATAAGCTTTGATAACTGGTAAAGCGATTGTCTTCTTCAAAGTGTTTTAGCTATTTCTATAAATATTATAGAATCCACTTGTCAGGGACGCATGAGTGGCTCAGCAGTTGAGTGTGTGCCTTGGGCTCAGGATATGATCCCAGGGTCCTGGGATCGAGTCCCGCATCAGGCTCCCCATGGGGAGCCTGCTTCTCCCCCTGCATGTGTCTCTGCCTCTCTGTGTGTCTCTCATAAATAAAACCTTAAAAAAAAAAAGAATTCACTTGTCAATTTCCACTATTTATGAAAAAAGCAGAGAGGAGCAAACTTATTACATTTTTATGAGGATTGCACTGAATCTATATATCAATTTGGAGGCTAACTAGTATTTTTACAATATGGAGTTTCACATCTACAAACAACACCTATCTTCCCAATTATTTGGACCTCCTTTCATATAATTTTTTTCTGTAGAAATCTTTTAATATTTATTCATAGGTACTTGATTATTATGCATTGTAGAAGTTGTCCTTTTAAAATTTTCATTTTCTAACTATTCATTGCTGGTCTAAAGAAATTGAATTAATTTTGGTATATTGATTTTTCAGCCAGCCACCTTGATAAAACTCTCTTATTAATTCAAAGAATAGAGCTTTTGGATTTCCTGTGTAACAAATCCTATCAAATGGAAGCTCACCTCCCCTTTTGGTATGCCTTTTATCCTCTATCTCACCTTATCACCCAAGCTAGGGACCCACAGTATGATGTTGACTGGAAATAGAAAACCCGGCATCCTTGTCTTATTCTCACTTTCAAAAGAGCACTGGCTTGATTTAGGCTTCCCCAGCAGCAGACCTGAGATCAGGATCCAGGTGCAAGTTTGAGAAATGGAGGAAAACACTGGTAGGGGCGTGGGGATGTGAGACAAAGAAGGGAGGGTGGCCTGTAAAGCAGTGTGTTATCAGGCTTAATTTTGGAGTTTAATTCTGCTGGGGTCAAAGAGCCAGTGTCAACTACCCAGGTCAAGGTGATCTCCCTGAGGGAGCTGGAGTCTAATTCTTAGAGTCCTGGCAGTCTCTGGTTGGAGCATTAGCTCCCTAGCAGGAGTGGGAAACCAGTCAGGCAGCAAGACACCCCCAGGCAAAGAAATGCTACTATTGGCAGGTGAAGTTGGGCCAAGTCTAGGAAGTGATCACAGTGAGGGACGGAGGTGGGTTCCTAACGTGTCTTCTACCAACACCTTCCACTCTTACAAACAGCCCCGGCAGTCCCCATAGGATGGCAGCAGCTGCCTGAGTCCAGCTCTCTCCAAATGTCCTCCAAACATCACTCAGTTCAACCGAAGGACAAGAAAGGAAATAAAAACACTTGTATCTCGTGCTTCCAGCAAACAGAAAATACTACAGATTTTGGCGATCAAGCGCCGTCACCTGGTCTCTGCTATTCATAAATCCTAGGACCACATCAACCCCGGGGAGCTCAGATCCACAGCAGTGGCTCCCGGCAACCTGGCCTCCAAGGGACCACGCTCCCATCACGGTGCAGCACGCCAGTGTGTCACCAGCACGCTTGGCACTGATGAGACTACTGGGCTGGGTGGGGGACAAAATAGGCAAACTGTAAGACAAAGAAGGGGGATGAACGAACACAAGAGAAGGGGCAGGAGGAGGAGGAAGAGGAAGAAGGAAGGAAGGAAGGGAAGGAAGGAAGGAGATAAAAGAGACAAAGGATGGGGGAAATTATTAACCAGAGGAAAAAACATTTAATAATAAGGGCCTGCTTATGAAAGTTAATGAGATGGGGAGGGGAGGTGGGGGCACAGCCCGGGGCTGCCCAGGTCTTGTGCTGAGCATGGAGACCTCATGGCACCGAGATGGGCTCAGGGACTGTTCTGGTAACAGAGGAGCATTGAGGCCGCTTCCTGGAAGGGAGGACCGGGGATGGAAGGGGGCCTTCCGACTGTGGGCCCATTTACCTGACACCCACCTCAGGCATGGGCTTAAGGGAAAGAGGTTTGAGGTCTGGCCTGCATCAGCTCCCAGGAGCTGCAGCTACTCTAACTGACCCCACTACCTGCCCCACTGTTCTGGTTCCAGAGGTCAAGCCAGGTTCAACTCCCCCCCCACCCCTCCAGTCTCCAAATAAACACAACAGAATGAGGCTGAGTGAAAAATCCACTTTAATAATCCAGCTTCAGCTCAGCTGACAACTTCTCAAGTGTAAGAGAAGTCTTTCCAAGAGGCCTCAATCCACTAAGAGGTTACGGCTCAGAGAAGGGAACAGCTCAAAGAAGCCCTAAAATAGAAAGCAACATGAGATCTGGCATCAGTGGGCACCCGCTGCATGCCTCCCGCCCACACAGGGCCCAGCCGGAGGGGTAGAGGTGCGTCACCCACACTTGACAAATGCCCCGGTCTTCTCATCTCTCATCTCCTCTCTGTCCTCTCATTATCCTCTGGGGACTAGTCATGGGCCCCTGTGCCTCAGGAAGAATGGGGACCCTTCCTTTCCTACATGGTAGCACCCAGACAGCCAGATCCCATCACCCAAGCCGGCCACCTAGCGATGGTGATGTTGCCCCAGCATCCAACCCCAGCACCAGGGGAGGAAGGAGCCCAGTCACCTTGAAGAGGGTGATGGTCTGGAGGACTCCTGAGGTGCAGGCGGTCTCCCGGATGGAGTGCATGGCCAGCTGGGGGCTGCCTAAATCCAGAACCCGCAGGCCCAGCCGAGAAGCCAAGATAGGTCCGATGGTGGTTCCACAGGGAGAGTCATTCCGCACCATGAGATCCTAGCGGGCAGGAGGAGAGGCTCGTGAACAACATGTGGTGTCTGCTCATCAAACCCGAAGAGGAAGTCACCTAAGAACTGCAGGCCTGAAGGGGGCCACTTCCGCCCCTCAGAGAGTGGATGGGACCAGAATGAAAACGGAAAGCCCACATTAAATAGCAGGGCCCAAGGACAGCAGATGCTGGACTGGTCCCATTCCCTGTCTGAACTGCCGTCACCCTAATTCCGGCTGCCGCTATCTTGCCTGCCATTAAGAATCCCTTCTCCACATAGCAGGCAAGGGAATTAAAAACAATAAAATGTGCCGTTTATAACACTTACACACACTGTGTCCCCACATCCCCACTCCCCCAACACACAAAGAATGTTCATTCAGCAGTGTTAGTGCTTTCAGAAATATTGCTATTGGCATTTTCTTTATATCCTGTTAAAAAAAAATAAGAAAACCATGACATTCAATATTAAGATTTTCAGTATAAGGGAAAACAGATTCATAGAATCAGATAAATCAAAGACGCCTGGGTAGCTCAGTCGGTTAAGCATCTGCCTTTGGCTCAGGTCATGGTCCCAGGGCCCTGGGATGGAGTCCCACGGTAGGCTCGCTCAGCAGGGAGTCTGCTTCTCCCTCTCCCTCTGCCCCTCCCCCTCTGCTCATGCTCTCTTTCTCATGTGCTCTCTAAAAAAAACCTTTAAAATCAGATCAGGGATCCCTGGGTGGCGCAGCGGTTTAGCGCCTGCCTTTGGCCCAGGGCGCGATCCTGGAGACCCGGGATCGAATCCCACATCGGGCTCCCGGTGCATGGAGCCTGCTTCTCCCTCTGCCTATGTCTCTGCCTCTCTCTCTCTCTCTGTGTGACTATCATGAATAAATAAATAAAATCTTTTAAAAAAAAAATAAATAAATAAATAAAAAATAAATAAAATCAGATCAGTAGTAACTATTATTTTTAGAATAAGAATTACAGTATTAACTCATGGTTTTTAAAAAATATATAGTACTTTCTAACTACGTCATCAGAAATGACCCCAAAGCACTGTCCCCCCTGATAACAGTGGTGTCATGGTGCCAGACTCTGGTCTCTAAAATCACCATCCATCCAAAGCTGCCACATCTGGGTAGGAAAATGAACAAGATGAGCCTGCAATTTCTTGTTATATAGAAAAAAAAGAGAACTTTTGAGTCCTGTCAAAAGGACTCCCACTGGTCAAAGTTATGACAATCTGAGAACGAAATAAAGTGACTACAGCGGGAGCCTGCATGGCTCAGTCGGTTAACCACCTGACTCTTGATTTCAATTCAGGCCATGATCCTGTCAATTCAGGTCATGGGGTCAAGTCCCATGTCAGGTTCTGTGCTCAGTGGGGAGTCTGCTTAGGATTCTCTCCCTCTCCCTTTGCCCCTCTCCCCACTCTCTCAAATAAATAAAATCTTTAAAAAAAATGATTATACTGCATCAGATCACACTAAACCAATGAAAATCTGACTCCATGTCAGAAAAGGAAAAGAAAATCCTATGTGTCACCATTTGAAGTGGCTGTTAATATGCTTCACCTTGAAAACTGATTATTTAAGGGAAAGAATTAGCACTTATCTGGTCTTTCCAGTAGAAACCATATTTCATGTTAACCAAATAGCCTTAGTGGATGAGAAGAAAGTTCTGCTTCCCAGAATAGCAGCTAATTCATGCAGAAGAGATGACACGTAGAAGGGATGAATGAAATTACTGATTTCAGCAAGGATTATTATTATTTTTAAAGATTTTATTTATTTATTCATAGAGACACACACAGAGAGAGAGGCAGAGACAGAGGCAGAGGGACAAGCAGGCTCCATGCAGAGAGCCTGATGTGGGACTCGATCCAGGGTCTCCAGGATCACGCCCTGGCCTGCAGGCGACGCTAAACCGCTGCGCCACTGGGGCTGCCCTCAGCAAGGATTATTAACATGGTGTCAGACCATGAGGTGTCTGCCTGGTAGGGAACTGGTCACTTGCACAGGTTACTGTCCAGCCAAAGGAGGAACCCCCCCATATGATGGAAGGATTGGAGGAAACCCCAATCAGGTGCTCAATCTTACCATTATTGAGGGCAGATCGCCCAGATAATATGAGTATGATGCAAAATTAAGGACATATCAGTCAGAATGTCTTCTGGTCAAAAAAGTTTAACTTGAATCCAACAAACTCTTAGGTATGAATTCCAATTTACAGAAAACACAGGGCCTTGAGGCACCAGTTACACACCACGAGGAAGCAACCAGATGCATCCAGAAAGTGAGATATTGTATGAGACAATGGGCCTCATTTCTTCCAACACGTCAAGGTTACTTTATTTTTTTAAACATTTATTTATTTGAGAGAGAGAGAGAGAGAGAGACAGAGAGACAGAGAGTGCGTGCAAGCAAGTGCACCAGCAGGAAGTAGAGGGAGAAGGAGAGAGAATCCTAAGGAGACTATGCTGAGCACAGAGCCCGACATAGAGCTCAATCTCACAATCCTGAGATCAGGACCTGAGCTGAAACCAAGAGTCTGATGCTTCACCGGCTGCACCACCCAGGAGCCCCAAGTCAATGTATTTTGTTTTTTTTTTAAGGTTTTATTTATTTACTTGAGAGAGAGAGCATGAGCAGATTGGAGGGGCAGAGGGACAAACAGACTCCCTGAAGCGGGACTCAATCTCAAGGCCCAGAGACCATGACCCAAGCAGGTCAGATGCTCAACCGACCAAGCCACCCAGGCGCCCCATCAAGGTTACTTTAAAAGGGAGGGGGGAGGATGAGGGCTGCACCACATTATGAGGCATTTAAGCAATGCATCAACCAGATGTAACATGTGGCCCTGAACCGATACTATGGTGGGACAAACCTCCGTAAAGAGTATTTTGGGAATAACTAGGGAAAACTGAAAATGCTCTGGAGGGTGCCTGGCTGGCTCAGGTGGTAGAAGATGAGACTTGATCTTGGGGTCGTGGGTTCAAGCCCCACGCCGGGCATAGAGATTGCTTTAAAAAAATAAAGATCAGTGCGTTAGATTGGACACAAATTTACTGTGACAAAAATGTACTGAAATGAAAAGGTAGAGAATTCAGAGTGAAGAGAAAGCAAAAAATATAACCAAAATGATTCCATTTTTTATAAAATACGTGTTAAGTACACGCACAGAAAAAAATCTGGACAAATATACACAAAAGCCTGCAAGTTAATGTTTTCTTATTTCTATTCTTGTTTCCTACTTTTGTGAAGAACGCAGGTCCTGCTTCTGCTGTGAGTTACTGAAAACTCCCCCACTGTCTTCTCACGGCCTCAGAACAAAATGCAAACCCCCTGCCTCGGCCTAGCAGGCCCTGCACGACTGGCCTGGGCAGGTTTCTCCCCCTCCACTCCTACTCTCACCCCACCTTTGCCCCCCAGGCTCCATCTCCAGACAGCGCAGCACACTCCTGCGCCCCCTGCGGCCTCTGCCCTCGTCCCTCTGCTGGGATGCTCTCCCTGCAGACTCACCCACGGCTGCCTCTTTCTCAACAGTGAAGTCTCAGCTCAAAGCATCACTTCTTCCACAGAGGCCTCCCCAAGAACAGAACTACTCGGGTCTACAGGGGGCGGGGTGGGGCCATGCAGCAGAGAGAGCCCTGAGCCAGGAGACAGGATGCGGGGGTCCCAGTCCTGACTCACCAGGACCCAAGTGCTATTTGTCACTGGACCATCAGGGCCCAGTCCCTTAGAGCTCCACCTCGACCTATTTCTGCCCAGACGGGCCATTGCCCTGGAGAGGACGGAAATGAGCAGTTGGGAGTTCCCATCTCCCCAGCCTTGAACTTCACTTATGGAAGCCCCCAGGCTGCGTAAGAGAGACACAGGGAGCGCGTGGGAAACAGGCAGGACTAACCCACCTGCCGCAAGCACACTGTACCTTCAGTTCTCACAGAAACCCAGCAGGAGAGGCCTCACTCTCAGCCCCATTTTACAGGTGTGGAAACTGAGTCAGAGAAACGAAGAGCCTAGTCGGCAGTCACGGGACTAGCCCCACAGCACAACCAGCGCTGATGCCAGCCCTGCCTAGATCCAAAACCCGTCCTCGCGCTACTGGAGGTGAGGGTTCACCAAGGGCTGACTACCAGGTGCCCCCCTTCACTGGGGGCCCGTCCGCTTATGCCCCCGACCCCACTCCCTCTAGCACATCCTCCCAGGCAGGACCCGGCCTCACCTGCAGGGGCACCCCGACACTATTGGCCACCTCTCGGATCAGGGCCTCGGAAACCGCATTCGAGGCATAGCGCTGCTTGCTGTTCACCTTGATCACAGGGCCCTGGGGAGACGGAGACCAGGAAGCGGGGTGAGGCGCACATGGGAGACGGGGCCCAGAGCCAGCCCTCAAGTCCCTCAGGAGAAACAGGGGCACCTCACCTTGTGGAAGAGGGGCCGGTGGTTCTCCTCATGCTTGTCCCTGTAAGAGACGATCAAAGGCCCAAAGGCCGGGATGGCAAACAGGAGGCAGGCCTGTCCGCAGCCGCTGCCGCCCCTGCGAACATCACTAAGGCAGCGCAGCACTGCCTCCCACCCAGCCCCGGAGGCCCCCGGAGGCCCCCAGAGGCGTGCCACACAGGGCTCCAGGCAGCCTCTAGGGGTAGGAGGGAATCAGCCTGCAGACAGAGTCTCCTTGACACACCGGGCGGGGTATTACACGACTCTGACAGGTTGGGCCTAGGCTCCGTCTAAAGGAGGCCACCACCGACCTTCCCGCCAGGATGAGGAAGAAGGGGCAGGGGAGAGGCTGGGGGCCCCAGGCTAGGCTCCGCTCGGGTCTCCAGCTGTGAGGACCGCCCGGCCCGGCAGACTCACAGGTAGTTGGGGTGCACGGCGTGGGCCATGTCTGCGCTGATCATGTAGGATTTGGGGATGGCTTCCTCGAAGGCCGTCAGGTGCTGGGAGGAGGCCGAGATGCGGCGTAGCACCAGCTCTGTCAGCAGTGACTGTGCCCCCTGGGCGCTCTCGGAGCCCACCTGGTGAGAGCAGACACTGGCTCTGGGGTCTGGGTCAGGGGCCTGAGCTGGAAGCCAGGGATGGGGGCCCAACACCCAGGACCCCGCTGACTCTGGATGAGGAATGCAGGGTGTTGTCAGTAGCTTCCCTGACCCGGTGCCACTGAAAACCTGACGGTGGGCTGGGGCCCAACTGATCCTAAGTCCTCTCTGGGGCAGAAGGAGTACTTCCTGCGGGCTTCCTACACTGCCTCCCCTCCTCCTCCCCTGACCCTCAGCTCTGGGGCTCAGCACAGGTGCCCGACCATGCTGGCCAAGCTGGCCAAGCTGGCCAATCGTCTTTTTTTTTTTTTTTTAAGATTTTATTTATTTATTCATGAGAGACAGAGAGAGAGAGAGAGAGGCAGAGACACAGGCAGAGGGAGAAGCAGGCTCCATGCAGGGAGCCCAATGTGGGACTTGATCTCGGGACCCCAGGATCACACCCTGGGCTGAAGGCGGCGCTAAACCACTGAGCCACCCGGGCTGCCCCCAAATGTCTTTTATGCACGTAACAGAGATGCTAACTATCCACGCCACCTTGTACTACAAAACATCCAACTGTAGCTAAGCACAGAATTGCCCAGTTAGAGAGGGCGCTCCTAGCTTCCTCTCACAACTAAACACGGCCACGCCGAGTTCCATGGACCAGGCAGTAAGGAATGCCACCTTCCGGTCATGCCTTAAAAGGAGGGGGCGCACACCCTCCCTCTGTCCTTCCCTCTCCTCCTGCTAACTCGGTTTCTACACGATGGCAGGAGCTGGACCAGGCAGCCTGGACCCTGAGACAGAAGCCGGGTGCTCAGGATGGCAGAGTCCTGTCCTGAATTGCTACCCCTGACCCGTGCAGTTTCAGGAAAGAGAATGCCCCATGTTCAGGCTGTTACGGCATCTCAGAGCACCTAACACGAGCCCACGGTGAGGCCCCACCACGCACAGAGCCCTGGGACTACAGATGAAGGGCAGAGGCCGTGTCCTCGAGGAGCTCACCGTGTGGCACACACAGCGCTATGCGAGGCAAAGTCATGCTCCGGAAGCCAGATAAATGCTGAGCCAGCAGGGCGACCATGTGCTAAGGGAGCACAAGCAGGGCCTTCCCATCTTTGGGGCTCCCAGAACTGCCCTGGCTTATGGTGGGTGCCTGGTACAAGTTGGCTGCGGGAAGCTTCACAGAGGGGACCCTCCACCGAAGAGACCCTCCACACAGCCCTCTACGTACCTCTTCGTTGTCATAGAGAGCGATCATGCGCACATGGGGCTCCGAGGCCAAAGAGGCAGGGGCCGCACAGGAGTCGATCAAAGCCTGTTTGGAGGGGGGAGACCAAGAGCATCCTCCTCACTCCTCCTCCCTCCATAACCCTGCTCACCAACACCTCAACCTCATCAGAGGGATCGTGCTCCCCTCCTGCCTCCTGTCGGCCGGAGTGAAGTGGGCTGGGGCTCCGACTGGCCGTCATCTCTCAGGGCATTGCCTGGCATGCAGGAGACCTTTTTACCTGGGCTGGGAGAACCACCCTTTGGGCCTGCTCCTATACCTTCTTTTTTTTTAAAAAAAAAAAGATTTTTTTATTCATGAGAGACACACACACACACACACACAGAGAGAGAGAGAGAGAGAGAGGCAGAGACACAGGCAGAGGGAGAAGCAGGCTCCATGCAGGGAGCCTGATGTGGGACTCGATCCCAGGTCTCCAGGATCACACCCTGGGCTGAAGGCAGTGCTAAACCGCTGGGCCACCTGGGCTGCGCCTCCTATACCTTCCCGCATGAGAGGCAGGAGGAGGAGCAAGATGGGGCGGGGCGGGGGAGCAGAGAATACTGGAAAGGCAAAAAGCCACACAATGCACATAAATTAATTGGCCCCTGTGAAAAGACTGAGGTCCAGAGAGGTCACCGGGACTCCAACAAGATGACACAGCTGGCTGGCTGCAGAAGCTGATTCAGGTCCCAGGTATGGCCCTGGTCTCTGTGGCAGCCCAAAGCCTGTCTCCAAGAACAGGATGGGGCGGGAAGGAGAGGTATGAAAAGAAGAGATAGCAAGAGGGAAGAAAGAAATAGAACTGACTAGCGTAGAAAGAAGGAAGGGACACCAAGGTGACTGGGAGGAAGAGAGACAGCCCCACTGAGACCCCAAGGCACAGAGAGAGGGCTAGGTGGGCGTAAGCCTGGAGGGCAAGGGGAGCAGAGGGAAGTGGATGAGGCTGCATTATGAGGAGCTAAGGCCCCTCCCTGAAGTGGTGTGTGCTGCCCGGGGTGCCTCAGCTGCATACCTGCAGGGCACAGAAGCAGCTGTGCAGATTGTCCAGCCGAGGGGCAAAGATGAACTCCTCATAGGCACCACCCAGGACCTAGAAAGACACGGCAGTCAGCCCAACCTTCAACCCTCTGCCCCAACTCACCTGGGTTCGAGCGAGCCTCGGTGCATCTGTGTATAATGCCCCACGCCCCCCCTCCAGCTTAGGGCGCTGTGCTCCTGCTATGTGGGGCTGAGTGGTCAACGAGGAATGGAGCTGGGCAGGAGCAGAGGGACAGGGGGGTGACACTCCTACCAGTTCCTGTGGGATGGGGGAAAGGAGAGGAGCCAAACGGACAGGAAAAAAGCTAAGAAAATGAAGAGAAGAGGAGACCAGCCCAGAAACAGTGCATATTCAAACATGACCGAACATCCAGAAGCTTCATAATCTCCTACTTTGGGCAACTGGGAGGGACACGAGGGCAGGTTCCAGAGAAAGGGGGGCCACATCCAGGCCTTCTGCCCTCAGAGGTGCAGGGCCAGTGTGAGTCAGAGTACACAGCGACCACCTATAGCAGAAACTCCTAGGGAATCTGTGGAGGGGCTGATTCCCAGGGCCACTGCAGGCGTCCAAGTAGGCAGGTCTGGAGTGTGAAAGTGCCCTTTTGAGAACCTCTGGCCCAGAGGCAGAGGGACATGGTGTCTATTGGGAAGAAGAGGGAAGAGAGTAAATGGGGGACTGGCCGAGGAGGTGAGCGGCTTTGGGGGATACACTGGGGTAGGCTAGGACGTGGGCGATCCCCACCCATGAGTTCCTGCAGCCATTCCTCACCGCAGGCTGGGTGTCAGCAAGGCACAGCTCCATCTCCAAGATATCCTCAGGGCTCAGTCCCAGATGGGCACACAGAAGGGACATGAGAACTGAGTGGTGGCGGTCATCCTGCAGGACAGAAGCATGCTTGGAGGAAGGTGTGCTTGTTCTGTCCTGCCCCTTCTCAGAGAATCAGTCCCTTCCCCCTCCCCTGCTCCCCACTTCTCGAGAGCAGAGGACTCTCTTACTGCAGCATTGAGAGGCCCAGGCTCAGGAGTCCCCTTCTCCAGCTCCTCCTGGACTGCTGTGGCAAGAATGGGAACTCTGTGGGGAGACACGTGAGGGAAGTGTGGGGAGAGCTGGGGGGGCAGGGCACCCCCCCACGCTCAAGCATCTCCCAGTGGAAACTGTCCTTGTCCTTAGAGTCCCAACTTGCTTCCCAAATGGCAGAGCGCAAAGCCATGAGGTTTCCTCAGATACCATCAGCTGGGTTCCAAGAGCATAACGGGGCTGCAGCTACCATTAGGTAGCAGGGTCCCAGGTCCCAGCGGGCCCCTTCCATCCCTGGGCGCCCCAGCCATCCCTCCCAGTCACCACAGCCCTGACCCCAGGCTTACAAGTGCATCTCCATGTTGGGCCCAAAGTTCTCGTTGACATTTCGCTGCAGATGGATGGCCAGGTGGGGGATGCGGAGAATGGGCCGGTCCACATGCACCAGCCGCTGTTCCAGCCGGCCTGAGGTAGGGCACTGTGGCCCCCCGGGCCAGGTCAGACCACGGTGCTTCCCTACCGCAGCTGGTTAAAACCCCCACTTCACCCAGACTAACCAACATGATCCTGGAGCCCAGATTGGCCCACTCGGCCCCTTCCCTGGGGGGGCTCTCCACAGGTCCCCTGAAGGAAGGTCACAATCGTCTGGAGCTGGAAGGTGAGAACCTCCCAGGTCCTACCCCAGTTCCCACCTTGACAATGACGCGTCCAGCCAAGGTCAGGTCCCGGTCGAACCAGGTGCTCCAGATCCCACCACCATAGGTCTCCACGCCAACCTGCTGGAAGCCCACCTGGCTGCGGCGGGACCGCCGTTTCACCTGAGCGTGACGATGGGGAGTGAGCAGTAGAGAAGGTCGAGTAGCATGATTTGGAGGCGAGACAGATGAAGCAAGAGCTAAGGAAGGACACTGCTGACAGAGAAGGGCCCAAAGAATGGAAGAAGGGGGTGGCAAGTCTCCTTGCTCCAGAAATAGACACCCGCTCTGTCCCTGCCCACTCCCTTTTGCCCTGTGTTCCCCTGATGCCTCCCCTACCCCGGCGCAGCAGCCCCAGGTCCTCACCCGGAGGCAGGGGCTGTCCGTGTGGGCCCCAATGAGGCTGAAACCATTGCCAGGAACATACTGGCCTCCCACAGCAAAAGCGATGATCGTGGAGGAGTTCCTGGTCAGAAAGTACTGGGGGAAGGGGGGAGTTGGATTAGCTAGCCAGCTGGCACAAAGGACTTTGTGCCCTGGCCTAGGGATCTGCTGGTCTGCCCCCACCCCACCCCACCCCACCCCACGTACCTTGCTCTCCGGCTTGATATCCCAGCTCTCCGTCTCTTTGAGTTCATGGAAGCCAGCCTGGAGGAGGCGGCTGCGGCACTCGGCCACAGCTGCAGAAAAAGAGCCCTTTCAGAGCGATGGAAGCGGGCTAGGGGGCACAGGGGCCACCACCCTGCCCCTCTGTCCCGGTCACTTACCGTGGAAAGGAGAGGGGCTCCGGTTCACGAACTTGAGGAGTTCCCGGGCCGCGGCCTGCACCGCCTCTTTGCGGGCCCTCCCGGTCATGGCCACCTGGGGGTGGGGGGGAGCGGTGCCGCTTAGATTTCCACGAGGTTTGGGAGCCCTGATTGTTATTTTCCAGGCCCCGGGAGCCACCCGCCCCCCACAAGCCCCATTCCCGCGAAGTGACCGACCCAAGGCGCAGACCCCGCTTCCGCCTCTCTCCTCTCGGACACACGCGGACGCCCGGCCCAGCCTCTTCCCGCTGAAGCTCGGATCCTCCAGCCAGAGTATCAGCCCCGCAGCGCTCCCGCCCCGCTCGTCCCGCCCGCCCCTAAGCCGAGCCCTAGCCCGGCCCCTAAACCCCAGCCCCACGAGCCCGCCCAGAAACCCCGGGCGGTTCCGAGCTCCCAGCTCGCCAGCGGGCCCCCGGCTCTGAGCCGGCCTGTCCACGGAGCCAAAGCCCTATTGTCCGGCGAACACCCCACCTCCCCTCCACGCCCCTGCTTTCGGAGGCCACCGTGCCCAACCCCGGGAAGATCGGGTCACGGAGGCCGGGCTTTCGGTTTCGCTTTGGGCCAGGCTCAGCCCTCAGCTCGGCGCGCTGCTGCGCTTAGGCCCGGGGGGGCGCCGAGCCGGGCCTGGGATCCGAGTTAGAGCTGGGCTGGCCGTGGACGCCTACCTGCATGACCCCGCGCGTGTGCCCGCGTCCTCCAGCCCTGCCCCGGGCTCGGCCCGCCCCCCAGCCGCCGCCGGCCCCGCCCCCGGCCCCGCCCCCGCCGCACCGCCAGCCCCGCCCCCGCCCCGGCCCCGCCCCCGCCCCGCCGCCAGCCCCGCCCCTCGCTAGTGCCCTCCGCCAGCCCCGCCCCGGCCCCGGCCCCGCCCCCGCCGCGCCGCCAGCCCCGCCCCTCGCTAGTGCCCTCCGCCAGCCCCGCCCCGGCCCCGCCCCCGACCCCGCCCCCGCCGCGCCGCCGGCCCCGCCCCTCGCTAGTGCCCTCCGCCAGCCCCGCCCCTCGCTGGGCCCAGCTGCCAGCCCCGCCCCCGCCGCCGGCCCCGCCCCCGCCGCCGGCCCCGCCCCTCGCTGGGCCCAGTTGCCAGCCCCGCCCCCGCCGCGCCGCCAGCCCCGCCCCCTGCTAAGTCCGTCCGCGGCGGTGGCGGGAGCCCTCTGCTGCCCGGGAGGTGCTAGGACAGCTGGGAGCCGCGCGCCCCCGGACCTGCCCCAGGTCAGAGTACGAGGGAAAACCCGCCCAGCCCGCTCACCTGGTCCGACGAGTGCTGCACAAAGTTCTCTCTCTCCCCACAGGCTCCCTTGTGATAATAAAAGCAACATGGCTAGTGTTCTTGGAGCGCTCACGGTGAGATAAGGCTTAACGTGTTTTCTGTTTAATCTTCACACCTGCTCTATCAACTTTGTACTTTTACTGTCCCTTTTTTACACATGAACAAAACGAGCTACAGAGAGGAATAACCTCCCCAGCGCATTAAGTGGCAAAGGTGCGGTTTGGACTCTAATTTGATTCCTGTATTCCCCTGATGCCTCCCCTACCCTCGGGCAACAGTCCCAGGTCCTCACCCGAAGGCAGTGCCTTGTTCCAAGCCATTCTTAGATCTTTTCTGGGCCTTTTAATATGCACCTTGGTAAGTGTTCTGTTACCTGAAATGTCCCTGAGGACAGAGAAGTTAATGACTTGTCCAAGATCACACAGCCATTTGGATGCATCTAGAATTTGACTCCTATCTGCATTCTTTCTACTTCTTAAAAGGACAAAATAAAACAAACGCCACATGTTCTTGGAGGTAATCCCACTATTCATATGTCGAGAGTGGTGAGTAGCAATTTAAAAAACCAAGGTACCTGCCTAGTCATAGATTCCGATCAAGACTCTTAAAGGCCCCAGGGTACAAAAGAGGGTCCAAGCAACCAGGGGGGTCAACATTCCAGGGATTACAGGTCAACAGAGCAATCTGCCCTTTCTATACTGGGGTAGGAATGTTGGGTAGGGGGCAGTCAGAAAGACCCAGCAGCCCTCAATTCATAGCAGTGGGTATTGCACTGTTCAAGAATATACAGATGGTGGGGTGAATTCATGGCATTCCCTAATCGTTTACTGAAATGTCATTATGTATAAAGTTTCAGTGCTGAGTGGGTCATGGAGAGAACATTCTTTTCCTGAGAGCCAGAGGCTGGCTGGTGGGGAAGGGACACCGTTCACAGACATGACCAGAGCTGAAACAGGAGATTTAGCCTAAAAAAATTTTTTTAAATAAAGATTTTATTTATTTATTCATGAGAGACACAGAGAGAGGGGAGCAGAGACAGGCAGAGGGAGAAGCAGGCTCCATGCAGGGAGCCCGACGTGGGACCGATCCAAGGTCTCCAGAATCAGGCCCTGGACTGAAGGCGGCACCAAACCACTGAGCCACTGGGGCTGCCCAGCCTAAAAAAATTTTAATGCTCTTCTGAGTACCAAAAAAAAGCACATGCTAATGTGAGAAATTCAAATATCACCAAAATGGGTAACTTAGAAAGTGAAGGTAAATATTTGCTAAATTGAACATCCATTCTTGATAAAACAAAACAAAACAAAATCCTCTTAAGAAACCAGAAAGACGGGGATCCCTGGGCGGCTCAGCGGTTTGGCGCCTGCTTTTGGCCCAGGGCGTGATCCTGGGGTCCCGGGATGGAACCTGCTTCTCCCTCTGCCTGTGTCTCTGCCTCTCTCTCTCTCTCTCTCTCTGTCTATCATGAATGAACAAATCAAATCTTTGAAAAAAAAAAAAAGAAAGAAACCAGAAAGAGAAAAAATAAAGGCTAACTGCCAGAAATCTACAACAAAATAGAGTGAGGAAATGGAGAAGTGCTCCTTTCAAGTCAAGTAAGACCCTGGGGAGTTTTACTGCAAGTAGTCAACAGTCAACTTGGCAGTCACAGCCAGTGCCACAAAGCAAAATAAACTATATATACATATATATATATATATATATATAGAGAGAGAGAGAGAGAGAGAGAGAAATTTTACTCATTTATATATAAATTGTATATATATATGTATATATATATATATGTAATGATAAATTTTACTTTTCCATATATATATGGAAAGCGATTAGGGAATTCCCATTAGGGAATTCCATATATATATATATGGAAAAGTAAAATTTCTCATTACTTATAGGTTATTTGATTATCTAAAACCTTCAAGAATTTAAAGTGACAGCCTGTTGGAATTGGTTAGGAGGAGTGACTTGATTTTAAAAATCATCAGCTTTCCCATGCAATAATCAACTAGAAAATATACTAGTAAGAGGAGTCTGGGTGGCTCAGTCTGTTAAGTGTCTGCCTTTGGCTTTACTTGAGCCAAAGGGGTCTAAGATTGATGATCTCGGGGTCCTAGGATTGAGCTCCTGGCTGAGCAGGGAGCTAGGAACCTGCTTCTCCCTCTCCCTCTGCCTGCTGCTCCCCCTGCTTGTGCTCTCTTTCCTTGTCAAATAAATAAATAGAATCTAGAAAAAAAAAAAAGAGAGAAAGAAAGAAAATGCACTAGTAAAAGAGTCCTATTTATAAGAACAAGAAATACTATTAAATTCTAATACTCTAATACTCATAGAAATGAGTATAAGAGAGACTGGGTCTCACTATAATCAGGGAAATGCAGGTTAAAAATGAGGTACCATTTTTGATTGGTCAGATTAACAAAAATGAAAAAGACTGGTAATATGAAATGTGGGAGAAGGCCTGGGTAAAGGCATGCCTTTATATTCAATTTCTGTGGTGTAAACACTCCCTGTGGCTGGTTCCAAGCTGCCAACATGAATTGAGTGTGGAGTTGGGAAGAGATGTACAAAAGCCTGCAATTGTGTAGATTTGTACCATACAGCTATTATACACAAAAAATACCTAAAGAGCATAGATTGATAGTAAAATAGCTAAGAAAGTGCTAGATTTCTTAGTATTTTTATCTGCTTGTAATGTAATTTATTTTAAATTTACATAATTGAATTTTTAAATTATGGCTCCATTTAGTGACAGGATCACCAAATTCCTAGAAATCTGACAGTTCTCATGGGCTGGTCCATGTCAGTTCTAACACACAACTTCACCACTCATACTCTACATCTTTGCTCCTCACAGTGTGATTCGTTGACTAGCAGCATCTACACTAGGCAGCTTTCTGGAAATGCAGAACCTCAGGGCTTACCCCAAACCTATCAGATCCTAATCTGCATGTTAACAAGATCCCTAGATGATCTGAATGCAAGTTCAAGTTGAGACACAGCATTTCATAGTGCCATGTAAAAAACGAGGTCGATTTTTATGTATTATCATAGGAAAAAGGTGGTGAATATACTGAGTGAAAAGAAGCAATTTCCAGAATCATACTTACAGGGCAAGAGCATTTAGGTAGAACTCACATAGTGAGTTAAATGTCTAGATTTTATGTATATGTATGTATGTAAAAGCATGGAGACAGGTTTGGAAGGAGAGCGGAATGGTGTTGGTTATGAAGTGGGAGGCTCAAGGCGGGATCTTAGCTATCCAAAAAAGCGTTTCTGAGAATCATTCTTGCCCTCAGCCTGCTGAGAAAATCTTCCCCACCAGTGTAGCCGATGTTTACGATGCTACCATCACTCATTTCTGTTTGGCTGAACAACTATTAAAGTGCAAATGCCTGTAAGTTACCATAGCAATTGGTCACACATACTTCAGTGTGAGTTCATTGGGTATACGTGCCCTTTCCGATCCCTCACTTGGAGAGAAAAGCTTCCTAAGTAGTAATTTGCCACGTCATTGTCAAGAGTGATTTGAGGTACAGAAGACCAAAGCAATGCCGTAAGGAAGAGAAGGTGTGTGGGGTGTGTACGTGTACGTCCCTGTCTGCTAAAATGATCTTGATTTCCTGATGCCAAGACAGTCCTGAGTATCTTGGTTGTTTAAACCATAAATAGTTTGCTTCTGGGCATCATGATAGGAGCATGCATAGGATACAATGTGTCCTACACTGTTGCTGGAAGGGCACTTTCGTTTCCAACACATGTCTTCTGTTCAAGTTCTCTTTTCCAAGCAAGATTCAACTGATTAAGAACTGCAAATCCGGGGATGCCTTGAGGTGAGCAGCTTCTGCAAGATTGTAATTTTCAACCAATTGTGTTCTAGGAGGGAGGCTTTAGGGGCGCCTGTGTGGCTCAGTTGGTTAAGCTTGACTCCTAATTTGGGCTCAGGTCATGATCTCAGGATCCTAAAATCGAGTGAGCCCTGTATGGGGCTCTGTGCTTATCGTGGAGTTGGCTTGTCCCTCTCCCTCTGCTCCTCCCACTGGTCTCTCTCTCGCCACCCTCCCCCCATAAAATCTTTTTAAAAATAATGTCCTTCGTATGGTTAAAAAGAATGTGGCACTTTTATAGGTACTGATAGGGAACAATTTCCAAGATATACTAAATGAAAAAACAAGGTGCAGAATAGCAGTTATGGTGTGCTCTGTTTGTGTATAAACACAGACACACACATATTCTCATATGTTTAAAAGCAGTCACAAGGAAATAGTAACTGACTCTAGGAAGGAGAAATTTTGGCCAAGGGCCTATCATAGGAGGAACCCTTCTCTTTTCCTATAAACCCTTTTGCACTTTTTTGAATGTTTGTCTATATCCACGGACCAACTACTTTTAAAACTAAATAAGCAAATTTAAAAAGTATCAGGTGGAAAGATGATCTTTAGGTACTTCCTGTGATCAAAATTTTGTTTTCTTCTGTACCCTGATTGAATTACTAAGCAATTTGTTGGTTAGCATCGATCCCTAAAAACTTCAGTTTAAAAATCCCCGTGTAGGGACACCTGGGTGGCTCAGTGGTTGAGTGTCTGCCTTCGGCTCAGGGTGTGATCCCCGGGGTCCTGAGATCGAGTCCTGTATTGGGCTCCCCTCAGGGGGCCTGCTTCTCCCTCTGCCTGTGTCTCTGCCTCTGTGTCTTTCATGAAAAAATAAATAAAATCTTTCTAAAAAATGCCCGTGTAAAACTGTATTACTTCTGATATGGAAATTGTGTCTACATGTGGAAAGGGAAGTGGAGGGAATGTTCCTTTTGATGTTGATATTTAAACAAAAAATAAGCTGGGGTTGAGATAGGGAACCCTCTGAGAAAGGTAGCCAACTCCATTAGTTCTTCACCTACACGGAACTGTGAACTACTGATCCTGTTTTCTCCCTGGTGACCCCCCCTTTAGGATCTGCTTCCCTCTCACCCACCATAAGTCATCTGTTCCCTTGTCTTAATCATCCCTGTGCCTTGCCACTCTGCATTTTCTTGCTTGCCCGGCAGAAACCCAATCCTGACTGCAGCCCCTCCTCACCTGCTCCATGTCTGCACCTGGCACATAGTAGAGATACAATGTTTATCCAACGAATGAGATTTAAAAAAAAAAATTCTTTATGAAAATTTGCCCTCAGGGAATACTCCCCAGCAATAAAAAGGAACAAAGTATTGAAAACTGCAACAGCTTGGATGGATCTCATGGACATTAGGCTAAGTGCGAAAAAAATGACAAAATTATAGACATAGAGAGTGAATTAGTGGTTGCCGTGGGCTAGGGAGGGTGGGGGGATAGGTGTGACTCTAAAGAAGTATCACAAGGAACATCTGTGTGGCAGCGGAATAGTTCTGTATCTTGATTAGGGTAGTGGTTGCCTGACTCTACACATGTGATAAAGTGAGAGTTGCTGGCTAACATGCAGGACGCTCAATTAAATTTGCATTTCAGGTAAAGAATAATTTCTTAGTATAACTATGTTCCAAATGTTGCATGGGGTATACTTCCACTGAAAACAAAACAAAAAACCCAAAAAGACAAAATTTAACTGAGCCTCCTGAATTTTTATTTGCTGAATCTGGCAATCCTACATAACAGGGCACAGAACTATACGCACACCTTTCACCAATGTCACTTGCCTTGATGTAACATTGTCCTGTAGTTATGTAACATGTGACCATTGAGGGAAAGTGGGTGAAAGGTACACAGGACCTCTCCATACTATTTTTGAAACCTCCTGTGAGTGATAATTATTTCAAAATTAAAAGTTTTTTAAGTGGCTCTCAAAAGAAAACCAGCTGCCCCTATTGGTGATAAAAACAGAGATGAAGTACAGGCTATTAACCAGCCAAGAATTTTTATGGAGGATTGTAAAATTGGCACTTCACAACGGTCTCAAGATGTATCCCTTTCAAATGTCCGTGATCTCCTGTAGGATACTGATAGTACACCAAAGTGGTCATGCGTGGGGGCTCAGGATCATGCACACCAAGGTTCAAGTGCTAGCTTCTCCACGGTTTAGCTGGGAGCCTTATTTGCAATGGGGTGCCTGAGCCAGCTCACACCCCTGTCTCTTTCCAATGCCACAGTCAGTGACAGCAGGCTGGTGGCTTGAAACCAGCCTGGGAGTATTTACACTTCCGAGATTGGCAAACACTACAAATCAGGCCTTTTTTTTTTTTTAATTTCTTTCAGAGAGCTAGTTGTTACCCATGTATCATCACACCATAGACGTTGAGTCTCAGTTTACACATCAATAAAATGGGGAGGATAACAGTAGTAACTGCATGATGTTAGGAAGAGTAAATGAGACCCTTAATGGTACGGGGATTAAAAAGTGCCTCGTGGGGACTTGTCATTAAGTTTGTCAAATCATGAATGATCAATGCTACCATTTATGATCGTTTCTTTCATATTAAGCTGTGAGCAATTTGAGGTCACCATTATGCTTATCTTGAGAACTTTAGTGACTGGCTCAGGGCCGAAAAACAGCAAGTGCTAAATAAATAGTCGCTACATTAAGGAATGAACGGCATGTCATAGTGACTTGAGCTTCTACACCTCCAGGAAGTGTGCATTGTATCAGAAGCTTTTTAGGGCACACTCCTTGATCTATAAACATGATCTTCAGGCCCTGTGGCAGGCTGGCAGGGAGGGCTAGAAGCACCCATACCCCCTAGGGTGTCTATTGTTGCAGGCCTGGCTCTGATCCCCGGGGCAGTGATCTTGGCACATGCCCCCAGGTGATGGAGACGGGTCCTCAGGTCTCCTTCCCCCCCCCCCCCCCCCCCCCCGGAGCCAGGATGGAGCATTTCTGGCTCTGAGCCTGTCTGACTAGAGGTCATTTAATCCTCGCTGGATTTGTCCTGTTTATTTTAGTGAACAGGGCTGTTTACTTTCAGTTTGTATTTCTAGGGGTGCTTGCTCATTTTGCTTCCCTTTTATTTACTTTTTGCAAGCACTGGGGTTTGAGTAAATATGTCTATAAAGTTCCAGGGACTGGGTTATTCTGTGTCTGGTATTTTAATGGCCTTTAAACAGTGTCTGCTCAGGTAAGCATTTTACAGATGGATCGAAAAGATAGAGAATTCTGTTCTCAGTGGCCTCTGATTCTTTCCAAGCTGACAGCCTATGAATCATGGCTTTTCATCAGTAATAAAAATATCAAAGCCCATACCCATCTCAGACTGAGAAACTGCCCCACCCTGGTCAGCCAGACTTGGGAACTGTAGGAGGTATTTAAACACCACAGCCAGAAACAAACAAACAAACAAACAACACCCCAAACCACCTAAAGCCAAAAACTGAAAAACATCAGGGCAATGCTTAGGGTAAGAGTTACCTAGAGTGTTTTTTAAAATGCCGATTCATGAGCCCCATACTCGACAATTCTCCTTTGGAAGGTTTGGGCTGTGGCTCAGGAAGGTGTATTTTTAACCTATGCTGCAAATTCTATCCTTAGAGCACCTTGAGAAACACTAGATTCTCAAAAACACTAGGGCCAATGTGTGAGCTGCCTTTGAGGCCTGCGCCTTTTGGGGCAACAGAGAAAGAAGCGGGGGGACCGGACAGGGTTGCTTGGAATGATTCCATCAACAATTAGCACATGGCTCCTCCGAAGTTCCTCCAAAGTTAGCCAAGAGAGGATGATGAGTATTGAGCCGGTAAAACTCAAAGGTCTTGGTCAAGGTCTAATTTGTTTGCAACTTGAGGGCAAGGGCCCTATCTCCCTCATCTTATCATCCCCCCCCCCCCCCCATGCTCTAGGACAATGCCGGCCTTACAGGTTGGCACTCTGCTCTGGCTCTGGCTGGGACACTCCCACTCAAGACAGACCTAGAAGACAGGCCTGGTTACCTCAGGGTAGCCTGGGAGCCAGTTGTTGGGAATGGATGTGGCGGAGAGGCTGAGTGCCATGGTCACCTGCTCACCTCCTCCTGAGCCGGACTGGGTCTGTCAGAGGCTGAATAGACACCTCGCAGGGGGGCCTTACTGCCTTTTCAGCCAGCTCCTCCCCCTACCTCTGCCCCTCTGCTCCAACTGGCAGGGTCCTCAGTCCCTGTCCCCACAGGCCCATTGTGACATCATCAATGCAATTGGAAACAGTAACGCCCTCATAGTGCTGGGCCTCAGGCTGGCCTCTAGTGGCCAATGTCTACATGATGACCCCTGACCTGCGGGTGGGAGGCTCCGCATATCCCAGGAAGCCGCAGACTGGCTTTCTTCTTCACTTGATGAATTCCACCCTTGTTCTCTATCTGGGCCCTTTTGTTTCCATCCCTGGGACAGTGTTCATTTGCGAGGGTTTATTATTTATCCTCTCCCCTGCCCCCCATCAGAAGGTAAGCTCCAGAAAGGCTTGGCCCCCATCTGCTTTTCACAGCTGAATCCTTAATGCCTAGCACAGAGCCTGATACATAGCAAATGCTCAATGAACATTTTTTTTTTTGGATGTAAGAATACATGAATGAGAGGCTTCATGGCTCCAGCCAGACAGTCATTTATTCACTCGACAAACATGCTTGTACATCTGTTTTGGGTCTGGCTCTGGTCAACCTGAATAACTTCTTTTCTGCCCCCAGGAGCTCCCAGCCAGTGGTGGGATGCTGGAGCCTCATCCTCTGTGTAACAAGCCCCTGCAAGGGCCATATCCCAGGTCTACCAAGATGGGGCTGCAGGCAGGTTTGCGCTGTGCCCACAACAGGCTCTTAAGCCAGAGAAATGGTCTGTGGTCTGGCAGGATTTCCCCTGTCTGGTTCAGGGAGTCCTATCTGCCCTGAGGCCTCTGCCGCTGCCTCTGCTGACAAGCACTGCTGCTTGTTTCTGCTAATATTGCAGCGGGGTGCATCTACAGAAGCAATCCATAAAACACCATTTACAGCCATAACTAAACCACAAAATCAATCCCCAGTGCTCACTCCCATCAACAAACATGCTTGGAGGGCCTCCTGAGGAGGCACACTGCTATAAGGTGCCATGGGAAATACAGGGATGAATGAAATGAGGACTCTGGCCCAGGAGGCTTCTAATGTCCCTCGAGAGACAGGACACATGGGGATGAGACACTGAGCCACACATAACAAAAGCATGTATGCCAAGTAGTAAACGAATGCTCTAGAATTGCCACTGCCCAGTATAGTAGCCACCAGCCAATGTGGCTACCGGGCACTTAAAAGTGTGGCCAGTCTGAACTGAGAGGTGCTACACGTTTAAAATAATATAGGGATCAGCTTATGAAAAAATATGTATCTCAATTTTAAAATACTGATTACATGTTGAAATGATAAATTTTGGATACATTGGCTTAAAATATTATGTTATTAAAATTAATCTCATCATAGGGCGCCTGGGTGGTACAGTTGGTTAAGCATCCGACTCTTGGTTTTGGCTCAGGTCATGATCTCGGGGTCATAAGATCAAGCCTCCCCCCCCACTCCTGCCTCGCTCTGTGCTCAGTGTGGAGTCAGCTTGAGGTTTTCTCTCCCTCTCCATCCCTCCCCCACCACAGATGTGTGCACTCTCTCTCAAAAATAAATAAGTAAATCTTTAAAAATAAACCTCAGGGGCACCTAGATGGCTCAGTCAGTGAAGTGTCCCAGTCCTGATTTCAGCTCAGGTCATGATCTCAGGGTCCTGAGATTGAGCCCTTGGCTCCATGCTCAGTGGGGAGTTTGCTTGTCCCTCTCTGTTCCTCCCCACTGCTCATGCATGCTCTCTCTCTCTCAAATAAATAAATAAAATCTCAAAAAATAAAAATTAATCTCAGCTGTTTCTTTTACCTTTTAAAGATGCGGCTGCTAGAACATTTAAAGTGACATATATGTGGCTCCTAATGACACTGCTGTTAGGTGAGAAGTGGAGGGGACCTAACAATGGACCAATAGCCTGTGCTAAGGCATCTGGGAAGCTAGAAATGGAGAAGTTGGGAGCAAGCAAGGTGGTGGGAAGAGATGGGAAGACATTTGAGAAGTTTGATCATGAAGGGAAGGAGGGAGGATGACAGCTCAGGGAGGAAACAGAGTCCCTGGAACAATGCACACATCACCCATCAGCTCTTCCTCCTCCTCCTGTCATCTTCCCAAAAGACAAACCTTGGGTGCCTCCAGTCACCCCCCCCCCCCCATCCCATGCAATGACTCTAGAGTAAGGCTCCTTTCTCTCAATGCTGGACAGTGGGGAGTTGGCCAGACATGGCCAGTGATCTGGGTTTGGATGCTAAGTACCAGGTAAGTAAAATCCCTAGCCTGGCCATCCATTGTAAAGGTAGCTCCCATCATCCCTCCCTGACGCCTAGAACTGGGCCCTGGACAAAGGGGAACAGTGGGGAAGGGAGGGAGATCCGGGACCGAGGCCCCGGGGAGCTGGGGTCAATGTTTGAGACGGGGGAGTATTTCTCAGAGGAGTGTGGTCCAGGAGGCACAAGTCAGCCCCCAAACCGGCCAGACAAGGCTTCCACTATGGATATATTTCATCAAGGGAAATCAAGCAGCCTGGATCTAATATTCCTGCCTCTGCCCTCCCACTCAGCCCCACAGAGAAGCTGTAAACACTCGAATGCAGGGATTAACTCTGCATGTGGTGTCTGGGACATTGTGAACAACTCTTGGCGGCTGTGTTTGTGTCTGTGTTGGATTGATCTTTTAAACCCCCAGCACCCAGGATGTGAAGCTTGGTACACAGCCAGTGTTCAGTAGATGCTGATGGAGGGAAGGAAGGGTACATGGGTGAACAAATGACCAATCCGTCAACGCATAGAAGCAGGTAGTTGGAATGGGCTAAACTTGGTCTGTGCTGGATTTCTGGGCATGGGCAGCAAGAAGGGGTATCTCACAGGCCAATAGCATTGTCCCAGTCAGGAGAACCGATGCCCAGTGCACAGCTTTGCACCATCCTACCTCCCTGCCACCGGGCTCTGGGCCGCAGGTTCTGAGAGACACTGAACGTCCAGGCTGTAGCCCTTCCCGGGCGAAAGCTCTGCCTCTGGTCTCTTATCCTATTAAGTACTTCTTTAAAACCCCTAAGGCCTCTGTAAAAGGAAAGATAATGTGAAGAATTCCAGAAGGGTTGGCTAAGCCTGGCTGGGAGGTGGAAGGTGGGGCCGCGCTCTTTCCCGGATCCGCGGAGGAGGAAGGGCGCTCCAACTCCCCAGGAAGCCCACACTTTTCTCTTTTGGCCACTGGAGGGCACTTCGACCCCGACATACCAGCTCCCAGCCACCGTTCCGTCTTTGGGGAGAAAAAAAAGGTTTTTAAATCATTCACAGCCATGGTTTGCCTGGGTGGAACATCCCATACAGCTCTAACGCCTTAAAAAATATATAATCACATTTAACATTCACTACACGTGTGAGTTGTCTTAAGGCTTGTTTAGGAAAAACAGTTTGCTCAGCTAGATACCATTTGGGAGGAGGAACTTGAACCCAAGCCCTTGTGCACCGACCGACGGTAATCAAGGAGTGCACAGGGGCGCCTGGCTGGCTCATTGGGCAGAGCAGGGAACTCTTGATCTCAGGGTCTTGAGTTCAGGCCCCACTTTGGGCATTTGGGCATAGAGGTTCCTTGAAAAAGAAAAAACCCACCACCACCACCACCACCAACCAGGGACCAGTGAATGCTCATGGAACTGAAAAGCAGCCCGGCTACACAGATTCGTAGAGAGGAGTATGCTCCACAAATATCCTTTCTGAGCCATTTGCACACATATGAAATTGGAAGATGGCTTCCAATTTGTACATTTCATAGGGGATGTTTTTTCCTCCTGAAATGATGCTATTAAATAAATGAAGTGTTTCACAGTTCATGTCTGTCTTAACTTGGAGGTAATGGTCATTGTAATAGAAGGCAGAAAAAGATAATTTTCATTTAATACTTCAATAGCGCTCGCAATCTACCCAGAACTGTCCTAAGCCCTTACGTAAAGTAACTCCATTAGTCCTCATACCTGCCCTAAGAGGGGTGCACTGGTATGAGCCCCATTTACAGGTGAGGAAAGAAGAGCCTCAGAGAGGACAACAATGTGCCCAAGGTCGCAGGGCTAGTGAGCAGCAGAGTCGGGATGAGGCAGTCTGGTCCCAGAGTCTATAATCTGGAATTTGGGGGGTGAGGCTGGAGCTGGCCTGGAGAGGAGAGAGGTTAGAGGTCCACGGAGGAAATGCACTTTGGAGCGGAGGGTGCTCCTGGCAGCCCCCAGGACGTTAACAAGGGCCTAGAGGTGGGGAAAGGAGGTGAGGAGTCAGGCCAGAGGGCAGAGGCCTGCGGCTAGAGTTCACTGGGGCCTCCTAGGGGTGGGAAGAAGAAAGGCTACCGCAGGGGTGCTGGGTTAGGGTGGGGGTGCTCCAGGGCAGGGAGGGGCTGAGGCCACCCTGCCCCCACTCCTGTCCAGGGACTGGTGTTTGGGAAGTGCAGTGTGTGCTCAGGAAACGGTCGGATTGGATTACAGGGAAGATTAAAGGAGCTAAATTGGGCCTGGGGCTGGGGGAGGTGTCGGAGAAGGGGACTGCTAAGGGCCAGCAGCTGGCCAGCCCCCGGAGGCTGCTGGGAGCTAGGGGTGGGGGCAGGGATCCCTGGGCAGGCAGGAAGCCCTTCTGACCCCAGCAAGGCCGGAATGTGGGGTCAGGAAGCAAGGGCATCCACACTCAGATGGAGCTGAGGGAGAGGGAGGGGCTGAGACCCAGAGAGCAGAGGGCTGGGGTGGGGGGGGGGAGGGGAGGGAGTAGAGACCATGGGGGAAGTGGAGAGAGACTAGAAGGGAGGGGTGAGTGGCTGAGATGGGGGTGGTTAGGAGGACCGGCCTGGAGAGGACAGGAAGGGGGCAGAGACCAGACAAGGGGAAGAAGCTGGGAGTGGAGACAGTATGAGGCTCATCCTGAGAGGGTATCTGGCACTCCAAACCTTGCCCTGTCTGGGAAGTGGGGGGCATTGTTGCTTGTAGGGTGTTGGTAGAGAACTCTTTGCACAAAACAGAAGAGCACCCTCCCACAGTTACAGGGCCCCCCCCTCCTCCCAGCCCCTTCCCCCAGCCTGATTGGCAGCACCAGCTGCAGCCCCTCCCAGTTCCCAAGGCAATTGGTCAGTGGTCTATTCTGGGGCCCAGGGTGGCTGGGGAGCCCAGGGAAGGGCAGAGGGAGATCCATCTCTTTGAGGTTGGATGGGGAGGGGGCATGAGGAAGCCTCTTTGGGGCAGTTGGGGGATAGGGTTCTGACTGCCGTGGGTGGGGAGAAAAAATCCAGTGCTCTGTTTTCAACAAATTGTTATCTCTCAGGATCTTTAAAGCTGGGAATGGGGAATGGTATCTGAGGCACCTCTGGGTGGCCCTGGGGCCGGAGAGCTGTGGCAGTGGGAATCCCCAACAGCTGATTTTGGACCCCAGGATCAAGTCCAGCCCCTAGGCCCAGTCCTCTAGGCAGCCTCTCTAAGACAGCACTGTGCCTGCTGTTGCCCAGGCCGCTCCCAGACCAGCTGGGGGCAGTCTGGGGCCAAGGTGCACTCAGGGGATCCTCTCCGGCTGGCAGGGGAGCCCTGGTGCCTGGCTGAGGGTGGCACAGAGCATAGTGGCCCCACTGACCCCTCTATTCCCTAGAAGGGAAATCTTCCGTGCCCCCAGGTCCTGTGGGCAGGAGGAGGGTCTCCTCCTCTGCTGATGGAGTCTGGCCCCTTAAAACCTGCCCCCTACAAGCCCAGTGGCTTTCAGAGGACAGTGGGCTTGGGGAGGGGAGTAGGGTGGAAGGTTGGAAAGGCTTGCCTGCTATACAAGGGACTTCTCAGTGGCGATCCCTGGATAGGACTGAGCTAAAAAAGGACCTAGAGCTGAGAATGCCAAGTCAATCGGTGGCAAGGCCTTAGAGACACAGAGAAATGAGCCGGGTTTCTAGGAGCCATCAAGGAAGGTTCAAATCCAGACTTTGGTTTTACCTGCGACGCAACCTTAGAGAACTTCCCTAACCTCTCTGAGCCTAGTATCCATTATTGTAAAATGAGGATAATATGTGAGGCTTAGAGATACGATGGTTTCATGTGGCAGGTGTCCGGAAAAAAATACCATGCCCAACAGAACTACCAGTTACGGAGCACCTACTGTATACTAGGCATGGTATTCCAGACACCTATCATATATCCTCACAACATTGAGAAGTAACTCTTATCCTCAGTTTACTCATCTGTAAAAGGTGAAGTTACTCCCCCAAGGAGTGATAGATCCAGTTTGAATCCAGACAGTAGTCCAGTAGCTGCTTCCCAAATTGGCGCCCCCACCCCGGCCCCCTCACCCATCCCTCTGCAGGGTCAAATGGAATTTTGGCCATTGGCTGGCTATCTGGACAGATGTAAGAAGATGGAAGGATGACAGCCTGGGGCTGTAAGAACACTTAGGGTCCAAGAAGGGGTATCTTCTGGAACCCGAGACTCACTTTCATTGTGTACTTGGATGGTCTGAAGAATAAAACATGCCACTCAGCAGCTGGAACGGCCCTGAGTGCTGTGGTGGGTATGGTCTGGACTGGCAGAGAAGGCCCTGGGGTCTGAGTGGACCCCAAGATAACTGTGACTCAGCTGGTTGGAGGAAGAGGAGGATGATCCTATAAGGCTATAGATAGCAACTGTGCATAGTGGCCATGTGAGGTCATTGCCAGCCTGCTTAGGCCCTGTTTGAAGCACTCCACAGCCCCAGAGTGATGTAGGAAACCTGGAAAGTGCCCAGGACAGCAGAGATATGACCAAACTGGAGGGGCTGAAACCAAAAAAGCTTATGAGGAAAGATGAAAGGAATGGGGATGATCAGGGAAGGAGGCTGAGTGATGGTACTAAGAACATGACAGGCTTCCAGGGAAGACAGGAAGCCGACTTTCTCTGGGTTAAGTTCTAAGAAAGAAAGACAGGGCTTGCATTTCAGCAGAGGGATTAGAGTTAGGCCTTAGGAGTCTATCTAGGGTATGAGTCCGTGGGGAGGCGAGGGAGCCTGTGACATCTCCTTGCGGGGAGGTTGGAGCAGGGCCGAGTGCCACCCGACCCCATCTCAGGGGCTCCCGGACTCACCCCAACACCCTGCACCCTGCTTCTCAGACCCCTTCCCCTCTTCCACACACATACACCCGAATCTGGTCAAAGAGCGTTTCCCCCATTCTGTGTGGGGGTTTGGGTTGGGAGTGAGGGTGCACGTCTGTGCGGGGACAGGGGGCTCCTCTGCCTCGGGTCTCTGTCTCTTCAGGACATGGCTCAGGACTAGGTACCGTTTGGAGAAGTTCAGAGGTATCCCCTACAAAGGGCTGGGAGTTGTGCAGGGTGGCTGGTGTGCTGAGGAGAGAGATGTGCAGGGACAGCTGAGACGCTGAGCGGGTGCAGGACGTGCGGGCTGCATTTGTTTTGTTGAGCAGGACACAGGGATGGTGACAGTGACAAGGTGGGGGGGAGGACAGGAGGCCAGGGCAGGTGGGAGGACCAGGAGGGGATGGAGAACATATGTCCAAGGAGGAAGCCGATCCCATTTGTGCTGGCTGGTGTAGCCACGTCTCATCATGGGATAGGGGCCCTTCTGGGGCTGTGCCAGAGATCTGGGTCCCACTTGACGGCGAGTCTGTGGTGAGCAGAGAGGCTCCCAGCGAGGCCCGGAAGCTTTGATTCAGAAGAAAAAGGCCTCTCCTACTCCTCTCCTTGGGTCGGAGCAGGGAAGAATATCCAAGGATATTTCCCTTGAAGCAAAGAGAAACTGAGACCCGGGGGAGGGACACGAGCAGTCCCATCACACAGCTTATCCGGAGCTGGCCCAGGCCTCTGGCCCCCCAGATGCGGCTTGGCATGTGGATGCCTTCCCGGGGTGGGGGTGGGGTCTCCTAGTGCTACTGAGGCCCCTTCCCCTTCCTTGGAATTGACTTCGGCCTGGTCCTCTGCTCCTGCATCTCCTACTGATGAAGCCTCCAGGAGGCTGAGAGTCCACAGGGCACCTCCACCTGCAGCATCTCAGTAGCCACCCCCCCCCCGCCCCCTCGCCCTGGAAGCTCAGCCCTACCCCCCACCCCGCACCCCCTCTGGCCTCCACAGTCGAGGTGTCCTAGTTGGTAGAATTGGGGGTGGGAGGAGGTGAGCTTGGCCTCAGACTTCTCCTACTTTGGCAGAAACCCCGCAGCGTTCCATGGCTGTAAAAGGAGTGCGGGGCAGGCTGGGGTTGGAGCCGGGCTATGAGGCCTCCCCGGGGAAGAAGCTGGGTCAGGGGTGTGGGGGCCTTGAGGTGGGGGGGGGACAGATGGGGATGGGGTGGGGATGCCCGGTGAAGCCAGGGGCCTGGAAAGGGGTCTGGGGTTACATGGAGAGGGGGCGTGGGGCCTGGAGGTCTTAAACCAGTGAGAGACGAGGGGTGCATGGCTGGCCCCGCCTGGGGCAGGGGGTGAGCAGCGCAGCATAAGGGAGAGGAGTTTCTGGGAGAATCCTGCTGCCACCGTCCAGCTGGGCCCCCCACTCCAACCTCCCCCTGGTGATATCAGGAAGAAACAATTGCCTCTGGACATTCCTTCCCTTTTACAGTCACCCCAGGCTCCTCCTCAGCAGCCTGTGGAGGTTTTGCAGCCACTAGAGCTGAGAGGAATGGGGGGGCAATGGGGAAGGGGGCTGTTGGGGGAGGATGATGGGGAGGGGCCTTTGGGGGGAGGGGAGTGGGGAAGGGGGCTACTGGGGGGAGGATGATGGGGGAGGAGGAGGGGGCCTCTTGGGGGAGGGTGGTGGGGAAGGGGGCTGTTGGGGGAGGATGATGGGGGAGGGGCCTTTGGGGGGAGGGCTCTGGAAGCCCTAAGCCACGGAGGCACCAGGGACCAAGGGCTCAGCTGGGGACGACTCGCTGTTCCCACTCCCTTGGGTCCTGGAGACTCAGGATGTCAGAGGCTGAGGGGACCACAGGGGTGACCTGGCCTGAGCCCCCTTCACACCTTGGCCTGATGGGTGGCAGAGGAAACCAGACTTGCCCGGGTCACACAGATGGCTGGTTGCCGAACCCCCAGGATGAGCATCACCCTCTGCGCCCACCCCCCTGTCTGAGCCCCCCTCCTCCCTCACCAGGGCTCACAGCCGCACGGTCCCCAAGGTCCCCAAGGCTCTCGGCAGTGGCTGCCTCCTGGCCCAAGGCAGCTCCAGGGAGCACAGGGTGCTCGGGGGGTGGGCCCTGGAGAAAGGGACAAAGGACTCCCTGGGGGGTCAGTGGGCAGAGGGAGGTGCCTCCCACCTGGGATCCAGGTACATCTGGGGGGGGCAAGGCGCTCCCGGTTCCCTCCTTTCTGACTTCTTGCAGTTTCTCCTCAATCCAAATGCCCAATGCCAGCCAGGTCAGTGTCCCCAACCCCAGCCAGTCCGTGCCAGTGCCAGTCACCTGCTGTCCCCCATCTCCGCCACCTGCGAGATTGGGGAGGCCCTATGGGTAGCGGGGCCTTTGGGTTCCAGGGAGGCCTCTGTGAGGTTCCGAGGTCGGCCTGGGCATCCCTGAGCCCTCCAGATACCGAGCTCGGGGGAAGGCAGGGGACAGCAAATGCAAAGGTCTGGAGGCTGGGAAGCGTTTGGCAGTGTCATCCAACAGAAAAGAGGACAGACAGTGTGGCTGAAGTGAGGTGAGCCTCCAACAGGCAAAGTGTCTGAGAGGAGTGAGTTCTGCCCCCAAATATCTGAACTGTGGAAGTGGGGTTCTTTTTCCCCCGCTTGGCTCCCATGTTAGAACGAGTGGCATGGCAGAGACACATCTTCTGGTCTCAAACATAAGGACATGTTTTCATATGTGTGTGTGTGTGTGTGTGTGTGTGTGTGTGTGTATACATTTATTTATTTATTTATTTTGAATAGGCTCCATACCCAATGTGAGGCTTGAACTCAAGCCTCCGAGATCAAGAGCTGCATGCTCTACTGACTGAGCCGCCAGGCACCCTTAAGGAAATGTTTTCTAATACCAGAGCTGTCCACTGTCCCGTGACAGAGATGTGTGAGGTACTCAATGACTCTTAATGGAATGGAATGGGCTGCCTGGAGACACCGAGTTCCCAGCTGGACCCATGCTTGCTATAGTCACCAGAGAGATTCCAATCTTTTTTTTTTTTTTAAGATTTTATTTTTTTTGTCCAACAGAGAGCAAGCACAAGCAGGGGGAGCAGCAGGCAGAGGGAGAAGGAGAAGCAGGCTCCCCACTGAGCAGAGAGCCTGACATGGGGCTGGATCCCAAGACCCTGGGATCACGACCCAAGCTGAAGGCAGACACATAACCAACTAAGCCATCCAGGAGCCCCGAGAGATTTCAACCTTAACTGAGAAATAAGGACCTCAGACTGGCAGGCCTCACGACCTTTGAAGTCATCTCCAACTTCAAGTTCTCAAGACTCTCCAAGGTCAGGGTAATCTGGGAGGATTTCAAGCAAAATTAGGACTGATTTTCTTCTTTAACTTATTCGACAAAATGTATTGATAACACCTGGTGTGTGAGACGCGGTACCACATATACAAGTTTATAAACTGTCCCCTTTCTTCTGAAAAATGCTGAATGAAATGGTCTTAGTGGACCTTCCCATTTCCAACATCAATTAGCTCAAGAAAGAGTGTGACCATAAGATAATGTGATGATTTTTTAAAAAGATTTTATTTATTTATTCATGAGAGACACACAGAGAGAGGCAGAGACACAGGCAGAGGGAGAAGCAAGCTCCCTGCAGGGAGCCTGATGTGGGACTTGATCCTGGGACTCCAGGATCAAGCCCTGGACTGAAGGCAGACGTTCAACCACTGAACCACCCAGGCATCCCAGAATGTGACTATTTAAAAAAAAATAGTTTATCAAAATTTATATATTCAAAAGTCTGTCCTCAGGGTGTTCATAGCAGCACTGTTTATTATAGCAAAAGAATGGAAACAGTATAAATGTCCATACATTAAAAATTGGCTAAATTAATTACGGCAAATCCATACAGTGAGATACAAATGAGGATATTAAGAAGAATGACTCAAAACCTCCCAACCAAGAAAAAAGCAGGACCAGATGGCTTCACTGGTGAGTTGTACCAAACATTTCTGAAGTAACATTAATCGTTCTCAAACTCTTCCCAAAATTTGAGGAGGAGGGCATACTTCCTAACCCATTCTATGAGGCCAGCATTCCCCTGATACCAAAACCAGCAAAGACACACAAGAAAATAAATCTACAGACCCATATCCCTTATGAATATTGGTGTCAAAAAATTCTCAACAAAACACTACAAACCAAATTCAGCAGCATATTAAAAGGATTATACACCATGGCCAAATGGGATTTATTTCTGGAATGCAAGGATGTTCAAGATATGAAAGTCAATCAGTTTAATATACCACATGTACAGAATGAAGGGAAAACCCCACATGATCAATTTCATTTACAATAGCATCAAAACAATAAAATACTTAGGAATAAACATAACCAATGAGGCATAAGACTGGCTTATGAAAACTAGAAAACATTGCTAAAATAAAGAAGACACAAGTAAATGGAAAGACATCCCATATTCATTGACTGTAAGACTTAATGTTAAGTTGTCAATACTGCCCAAAGTGACGTACAGTGGGGTATCTATCAAAATCCCACAGATATTTTTTTGAAGAAATGGGAAAAATCCATCCTAAAATTCACATGGAATCTCAAGGCACCCTAAATAGCCAAACATATTAAAAAGAACAAAGTTGAAGGCTTCACACTTCCTGATTTCAAAACTTATTACAAAGCTACAGTAATCAAAACAGCGTGGTACTGTCGTAAGGACAGATACACAGGCCCACGCAATACAACAGGGAGCCCAGAAATAAATCCTTGCCCATACCACTAAATGGTTTTCAGCAAGGGTGCCAAGACCATACACTGGGGAAAGGACAGTCTTCAACAAATGGTGCTGGGAAAACTAGATATTCCCACATAAAAGAATGAAGCTGGACCCTTACTTTACACCATATACAAACATGAACTCAAAATGGATTAAGGACATGAAACTGTAAAACTTTTAGAAGAAAACATAGGGGGTAGAATTCGTGGCATCGAGTTTGGCAGTGATTTCTTGGATATGACCCCAAAGTACAGGCCATGAAAGAAAAAAATAGATAAACTGGACTCATCAAGGATGGAAACTTTCTGTGGATCATCAACAGAGTGAAAAGGCATCTCACAGAATGGAACCCCTTGAACTTTGTGCCAAGTACATTATCCATCCAGATGAATTATTGATATTTTCAGTGTGTCCAATTCTCAGTATTCCCCTGGGGAGGCTACACTCTTATTCCAGAGGTGCTGCCCAGTTCAGAACGTGGTTTGGAGCACTCCTCTTTCACCTGCTGTCCAAGCCTTGGAGTGTTGTTTTGCTGCCCTCCATGGTAGCAGATTCTCAGGGTTGGAACTGAAGTTTGGAAAAAGCCCCAAGTGGTTCAGAGCCAAGTCTGGTAGATGTTGATTCTGACTAGAGAATAAGTGACATTATTTATTTATTTGTTTTCTGCTTCATTTAACCAAGGAACTGAGGCGTTGGGCTGGTCTGAAGGGCAATTTCCTTATGTGGAGTTTTCACTGTTCACAGAGAGGACTCCCAAAAATGTTCTGTCCTCCTTGGTATTGTGGAAATGGGTGCGCAGTCTCCTACAATAGATTAGTCAGGAATGTTTTGGGTGCAAGTGACAGACGCCAGCACCAAGTGCTTTAAGTGGGAGAAAAAAAAAGGAAAAATGTATTGGCCCCAAAGTCAGGAAGGTCACTGGGGGAGCTCACAAAATCAAGGGAAGAGCTGCAGGACCAGGGTCCCAGGGGCTGGAATTTAGGAATTCCTGCCTGGCATTCTCCTCTTGAGGTGTCTCTGCTTCTCCTTGAGTGTTAGCCTCCCTTTCCCCCTGGTGTAGGAATGACCCCACTGGGCAGGAAACACGGTTGCCACAGGCTCCAGTTTACAAATTGCTGTTCCAGCTATAAATCTCAGGGAAGGTCTCTGACTAGCCCTTTTCAGGCCTGGGTCACTCCTTGAGCCAATCACTGCAGTCAGAGGGATACAGTTGTTAAGACCGGCTGGGAGCTGGGTCACCTGTCCACCCACTGTGCGCACTCTGTGTGTGTGTGTGTGTGTGTGTGTGTGTGTGTAGCATTTGTTACCAAAATAAGGAGACAGGAAAGAAAGCTTGCCGGCTACTTGGAACTATAACAAGGAAGGTTGTTGCCTGGGATATGCTAAGGATCCACATGGTCCCTAAAATTCTCCAGGAGCCTACAATCTAGTTTGGGAGACGAGACACGAAAATAACCAGAACGCAACAGCTTGCACTGACTCGAAGCCTGGATAAGAATATCTGGAACTCCCCACCCACCTCATAAGCCTGTCTCTTGGATAAAAATTAGATACTTAGTGTGGAAAGGCTTTGAGAAGACAGCAGTAACCAAGCCCTTCACAATTCACCTAGCACATTCACATTCATTCTGGGGACAAAGCACAGCTCTGGAGTCAGACTGCCTCAACTTCCCAAACTCCGCAATGGGAATGATACTAGTTCCTACCTTGTAGGGTTGTTAGAGGATTAGGGGTGCTCAGCAGAGTGGCACACAGTGGGTGTTCAGTTTACATAAGGTGTTGTGTAGTGTTATTTTTTTTTTTTTTCAGAGGGGGACCAGGGCAAGGGCAGAGGGAAAGGGAGAGAGAGAATCTTAAGCAGACTCCACGCTCAGCGTGGGCTCGATCTCACAACCCTGAGGTCATGACCTGAGCCAAAGTGAAAAGTCGGACACTTAACCGACTGAGACACCCAGGTGGCCCTATATATCATTATTTGAGCCTCTTCAAAGCCCCGTAGGGTAGACATGGCAAGGCTGACCATTTCTGCTGTATAGTGGAGGACACAGAGACGTGAAGGACGTGGCTGCTAGTAATTGGGCCTGTGAGCGATGGCATAGTTCGGGTACAACCAGCACTCTATTTCAGAAGTTTGCATTCCGAAAGAGTCAGGTCCAAGAGAGGCCTGTACAGTGCCAGGTGGAGGTGTAGGGAGACAGCCAATGTTCATGGAGAAGTGGGGATGTCCTCAGGGGTCAGCTAGTGCCTTGTCCCCAGGAGGAGGAAGGCTTGAAGGGCGGGACAAGCCCTCTGTGGGACTCATCCTGGCTGGGGGCTTGGAGCATTACAGGGGTGGGAAGTGATTGGGGCTTATCCCCCCAAACCTTCCTGGGCCATCTGACACCCACGCCTCCTCAGGTACAGGGTCCCCACCCCCCCAGAGCGCCTCTCCTGCGCTTGTTTCCCAGATTGATGCATTCTCCTCTATAAATACCAGCTCTGGTATGCCGGGCTGGCAGCTGTTGCTGCCAGGGAGATGGCTGGGTTGACACACGGCTCCTGACAAAATACAAACCCCTGGTGTGTGTGGGTGTGTGGGTGGTGTGATGGGGGGATGAATCAGAGGAGGGGTGGGGGTGGGCACACGGGGGGCAGAAGCCAGGAGAGGTTGGTGTGTGGGGGTGAGAGTACATGGTAACTGGAAACTGATAGAGCGCAGGACTCTTTCTGGAAATCACCCCGTTGTTTATAAACTGGAGGCTCCGCCCTGCTCCGGGGAGGGGGAGGGAATGGGCCTACTGTAGCCCAGAGGGAAACTGAGGCTCAGCGCTAGAACCCGGGTACCAGTGGACATATCCGAGTAGGCCGGCCCTCCCAGGACTGCTCTCTGCGCCCCCCCCTCCCCGGGGCTCCTCGCTCACCCTCCCTGCCCGCCTGGAGACCCTCGCCCTCTCTTTGCCCACACCTCTCCCACTTCGAGAGACTCTTTAGGGGGGAGAAAAGGTGATTTTGAGCCTTTCCTGGGAATACACCTTGCTCTTTCGGGAAGTGACCCAAAGTCTGTCCTCAGCGCCAAAGGCACAGCCTCAAACTCTGGAAACTTCTCTCCCACTCCCTCCCCTGACGACCCCCAGGAGGGGGGGGCGGGACCCCGGGATGGCAGACTGGCCCCCACCCTGGGGCGCAGGGATTCCGACGCGGGCTGCCCGGTTGGGGGGACAGGCCTGCCCCCCGGTCCCGCCCGCGCCTCCTGGGGCCCCTGCCACCGCCGAGGGGCGCAGGGCTCTGCGGGGGAGCTGGGCTCCCCGCCCCCACGCCGGGCCGCCCTTCCTGGCAGGACAGCGGGATCCTGCAGCTGTCAGGGGAGGGGCGGCGGGGGCTGATGTCAGGACGGATACAAATAGTGCGGGCGGCCGCGGGGCCCCGTCTCCCCTCGACGCCTCCGCCCGCGCCGGCCGCCGCCGCCGCCTCCTCCGCGCCGCCCTCCGCCCGCGCCGCCAGCATGAGCCAGGCCTACTCGTCCAGCCAGCGCGTGTCCTCGTACCGCCGCACCTTCGGCGGCGCGGGGGGCTTCCCGCTCGGCTCCCCGCTCGGCTCGCCCGTGTTCCCGCGCGCCGGCTTCGGCACCAAGGGCTCCTCGAGCTCCGTGACGTCCCGCGTGTACCAGGTGTCGCGCACGTCGGGCGGCGCCGGGGGGCTGGGGGCGCTGCGGGCGGGCCGGCTGGGCTCGGGCCGCGCGCCCTCCTACGGCGCGGGCGAGCTGCTGGACTTCTCGCTGGCCGACGCCGTGAACCAGGAGTTCCTGACCACGCGCACCAACGAGAAGGTGGAGCTGCAGGAGCTCAACGACCGCTTCGCCAACTACATCGAGAAGGTGCGCTTCCTGGAGCAGCAGAACGCGGCGCTCGCCGCCGAGGTGAACCGGCTCAAGGGCCGGGAGCCCACCCGGGTGGCCGAGATCTACGAGGAGGAGCTGCGCGAGCTGCGGCGCCAGGTGGAGGTGCTCACCAACCAGCGCGCCCGCGTGGACGTGGAGCGGGACAACCTGCTGGACGACCTGCAGCGGCTCAAGGCCAAGTGAGGACGCGCAGGCGCCCCCAGGACCCGTCCCAGGGCGCCAGGAAGCCCCCCTCCCCCCGCCCCTCCCGCGGGGACAGAGTCATCCACCGGTGTCCCCCGGGCTCTCCCTCCTGCTCTCCCTCTGCAAAGGGGAACTTTTCTGCGGGATGGGGGATGGAAATGGAAACGGGGTGGAAATGAGAGCCCCCGGGACCTGTGGACAGCCCCCTGAAAAGCATCTTAAGATGCTGAGGTGGTGTCGCTGGGGGATAAGCAAATGAGCAAAGGGCGGACGCCCTGGCACAGTCAAGGGTGGGTGGGTGGGGGGCTGTTAGTTGACCAGGAAAATCTGGGGCAGGCTGCAAAGAGCCCGGGTGGGGAATCCAAGGGGTAGCTCTCAGCTCATCTGTGATGAGGCCCAGGGGAGGTGGGTAGAGAGCAGATCTTGGTCCCTGGGCTGGGCTGAGGCTGTGCCATTTCACAGAGGGAACGGATGAGCTAGAGGAAGGGGAGGGGGCTAGCTGCAGCCCCTACAAACCTTGGAGGACCTAATGGTGGGCTTCACCAGGCTTCCGGCAGGAAAAGGCAACAAGAATAGAGCAAAAGTGCTCACAGGCCTGCTTCTGACAGCCCGAGTGAGCAGAAGCGCCATCCTACCACCCAGGGCACAAACAGTAATTGAGTCCCTACGAGGCCCAGGGCTGGGGCTGCAAACCAGGAATAGGGGTGGATAGAACAGACACAGTTCCTAATCCCAGGGAGGTCACAATCTGGTGGGGACATAGACTTCCGGGGTGTGGCTCCGGGGAAGAAACTGGGCCACTTCCTGTCCCCTCCCTGGGTGGGCAGGGCCTCTTGTCTGCACCCTTGTAGCCAGCCCTCCTCACCGTGTCCTGAGTCCCAGTCCCTGGGCAGCCCCACCAGGCCATCCCCACCGCCGCTTTTATCCCCACCAACCGTCTCTTTCCGTCTGTCTGTTGTGGCCAGGCTGCAAGAGGAGATCCAATTGAAAGAAGAAGCAGAGAACAATTTGGCTGCCTTCCGAGCGGTGAGCCCTCTTTGGTCCCCAAGCAGTGTTACCCCTTTGACCCCTTGTGGCCCCTGGTCTCCCTCTGCCCTGGGTTATCAGTGACCCTGTCCCCTCTTGCTTGACCACTGCCAGGACGTGGATGCAGCTACTCTAGCCCGAATTGACTTGGAGCGCAGGATTGAATCTCTCAACGAGGAAATCGCGTTCCTTAAGAAAGTGCATGAAGAGGTATGCCCTCAGCCTTCCTCCTCAGGATCCTTAGGCCCTGGTGAGGACAGCCGGAAAGGGGGAGGGGCAGTGCAGGGCTCTGGGAACAGGGGCGTGAGGGGGTGCTGTGTGCGTGGGGCCGTGGGGCCGGGTATAGCACTGAAGCCCCGCCGTGCCCCCGCAGGAGATCCGAGAGCTGCAGGCCCAGCTTCAGGAACAACAGGTACAGGTGGAGATGGACATGTCCAAGCCAGACCTCACCGCCGCCCTCAGGGACATCCGGGCCCAGTACGAGACCATCGCGGCTAAGAACATCTCAGAAGCTGAGGAGTGGTACAAGTCGAAGGTGGGCAACCTGGCCCAGGGCCTCCATCCCGGTTTGGAGGTGCTCCCTGGGGCTCTGTCCGTGGGGTGGAGGGTGAGCCAGGGTCTCCAGGCTCCCTTGCCGTCCTCACCTGCCTCCCGTAGACTCCGCATCTCACTACCCCTCCCTGCCCTTAGGTGTCCGACCTGACCCAGGCAGCCAACAAGAACAACGACGCGCTGCGCCAGGCCAAGCAGGAAATGATGGAGTACCGACACCAGATCCAGTCCTACACCTGTGAGATCGACGCCCTCAAGGGCACCGTGAGTCCCTGCCCACCTCCCCAGGCCTGATCCTTGGTCCTCCGCCTGCAGCTCACACTCTCACTGTGACCTTGGCTCCCATCACATCACCCAGAGAGGGCTCTGGGTCTCTTTCTCTTCAAATATCCCGCACGCGTGAACACAGACAGGTGGATTCTCAGCTGAACTCTCAGGAATCATGGGGCTCTGGAGAGAAAGGACATGGATGCTTCCTTTGATCACTTATATTCTCTGGGTTTCCACATCAGACTTCACTTGAGTTCAGGGTTCCCCTAGCTCAGACCAGTTTGCCAGCTCCCGGACCTGGCCCTCTGGGGCTGTGACCCAGGTCCAAGGCTACGACCCTCCCGATCCTGGGCCTCTAGTGCTCACCCCTCCGAGCCCTCTCCCTGACCTGGGTGTCCCTCTCCTACAGAATGATTCCCTGATGAGGCAGATGCGGGAGATGGAGGACCGCTTTGCTAGCGAGGCCAGCGGCTACCAGGACAACATCGCGCGCCTGGAGGAAGAGATCCGGCACCTCAAGGATGAGATGGCCCGCCACCTGCGCGAGTACCAGGACCTGCTCAATGTCAAGATGGCCCTGGATGTGGAGATTGCCACCTACCGGAAGCTGCTGGAGGGCGAGGAAAGCCGGTGAGGGGCTGGTGGTGGGAGTCAGGGGAGTGCTGAGGGGCCCAATCCTGCCTCCGGGGGGCGGTGGGGGGTGGTGTGTGAGATGCTGAGGATTCCCTTAGCAAGATCTGGAAATGATTTTATACAAGAGGCCACCACACCACTAATTGTAGAGAATTAATGAAGGCCACCTGGGGAAAAAGTGATTTAATTAATAGCTTTTATAAAAAGAGAAATATAAGTATTCCCTCATCTACCTTCAGAATTAAGAGCCAGCAGCATAAAACCATGTTCAGCAACCAGTAATAAAATATTACCGCTAGTCAAGGGAGAGATGAAAGCAGAGTGGGGAATGGTGAGGAAGGAAAGGGAGGGGGCAGATAGAGACAAAGAGAGAGCCTGGGACACAGCCTAAGGAGGAGTGTGCAGAGACTCGTACCCAAGGGTACACTGCACACGCGCACACACACGCACACACATACCCTCATAGGGAAAGACAGCGTGACATGCTCAGAGCAACTCACCTCTAGATACCAAAAATGACACGACTCGAAGGCAATGTGAGGGAACTTTCTGGGGCGATGGAGACATTATGTATCTTGACTTAGACTGGAAGTTACACGGGTGTAGACACTGATCGAAACTCACTGAAGTGCATAATAAGATCGTGCATATCACCGTGGGTAAACCTAACCTCAGTTTAAAACAGGTCAATTACTCAAAAAACAATGATGCTCATAAAAATGATAATACCAAAAAAAAAAATGATAATACCTTAAAGTTTAAAAAAATCAGCAGACGTGTAAATACAGACCTGCACATAGAGAGGTGTCAGATTTCATAGTTACATCTCCATATAACATACATCTCCATGTAAGGTGGCTCCAGATGCGTAGCATTTTCCCTGCACTAGGCATGTGAGGATGGCGTCTACCCTAGAACTTGCCCTCCCGTGCATAGGCCAGAGGTTGCCAGCCTGGCTGGAGGGTGGGCATACACATGATGGATGTGGCCTATAGTTGTTATCGATACATCCTGCGGTGCCTGAGGAAGGAGATCCTGGTGAACTGGGGGGGGGACTAAGAGGTTGGGGTACTCACGTCAAGCCAGCAGGTCAGAGATGGAATGGGATGATCCAGAAGGGACAGTTCCTGGGATAGCTGGAGTTGCCCTTTGCCCTGTGACCCTGTGCTCTTAGCAGTGTGAAAGTGGGAATGTTAGGGTCAGTAGAGCGGGGACAGCTGACGATGGCATTTAGTGAGGACCAGGGCAAGCTTTGATGGGTGGTCACAGGGAGAGATAGAGGGCCCTAACCCTTCGGGGGCTTGATCTCTCCCCTTTCAGGATCAACCTCCCCATCCAGACCTTCTCTGCTCTCAACTTCCGAGGTGAGTGCATGTTGGCAGGTGGATGCTGGGGTGGCAGGGGCAGGAGTCCAGCTTGCATACTGCCCAAGGCCAGCCAGGGAGGGGGTTTGGAACCATGGGGACAGGGCTGGGGTCCAGGAAAGAGAAAAGGAGCTGCTGCAGGTGGGTGGGGAAATTTAGGTAGAGGCACCTTCTAACAGAGAGGGGGTTTTTATTTTATTTCATGGCATTATATTGACTGTGTCCCCTGGACCTTCTGAGAGTATTAAACATCAGCACATGGATTCTATTCCCAATACACCCCAAATCTCAAGGTACCAAGGGTGTCCTTGGGGATCTGACAACGGAAGCATCTAGAACCATACACCCTTGAGCTACGAGGCACCCTCCAGCCACTGTGTGCTTGGCAAACTGTCAAGCACCCCCCACCTCCCCCTAGCTGCTTGTTGAACACCTCCAGTTTGCTGGAGCAAGATGTTGGATACATGTTTAAAAAAAATGAAGCCAAACCTTAGCAAAGCCAAACAATTAAAAGAACGAACTCCTGGGGCATTTTGCCATCCTGACATTAGTTATATGCAGATCGAGTGGCTTTCCAACCCCAGAGAGCAGAAAAACACGCTATAATGATACATTAGGAAAGCAAGTCAGAGTCCTTGGCAGCGTCGCCTTTCCTAGATCAAACCTTTTTTGTCTTCGATGTTCATTTCCATCGGGAAAAATACATGCTGTGCCCCACCGAGTTACAGGGTTCATCACAGGCTGGTGGCTCGCTGAGGAGATTCATGGGCACCAAACTCCTAATACCTGGGACCCAAATTTGACCCTCCCTATGAAACTCAGAACGTCTTTCTGCTGTTAGTGGTTTTTGTAGACACCCAAGTGGGAGCCTTGCAACTGAAATTGCTTAAATGCTTTTTCAAATCAATGGCTCTGCGGCCATGAGAGTGCAAGTATCATTGCTAATGTTTGACGGTGAAGAAACTGAGGCACAGAGAGGCAGGTGCCTGGCCACCTGCACAATGAATCAGTAACTGACTCCCATCTGTTTCCCTCTCATTAAGACATGGTTTACTCATCTGGATTCTTAAAAGAAAAATCATTTATTTATTTGGGAGACAGAGAGAGCGAGGAGGGGGGCCCAGAGGGAGAGAGAGCCTTAAACAGATTCCGAGCTGAGCATGGAGCTCCATGTGTGGCTCGATCTCGTGACCCTGAGATCATGATCTGAGCTGAAGCCAAGAGTTGGACCCTTAACTGACTGAGCCACCCAGGCACCCCTCATCTGGACTCTTAAAGGGGGCTCGGTGCCATGAGGTCCTCCAAAAGAGTATGTTGGGACAGGGTTCCGGGTTCTGTTAGGAGACAAATTCATGCAGGGCTTTGTTGGAGCCCAGGAGTGGAGAGGGAGTGAGGAAGCCTGGAGAGGGAATGTTGGGTGGCCTGGGGCCTCAGGGGTCCCCTACCCTCCTGAATCAGCTGGTAGCTGGAGGATATGTGTGGGCTCCCTAGGCCATCTCAGCCATGGGACTGGCCCCAGTGTCTATAGAGCCACCTGCTGGGTGCTGGCCTCAAGGACAGGTTCTAAAGTCTTGCTGAAGAAGTAATAGGCTCATCTTGAGGGGATAGGAGTCTTCTGGGCTCTACCCCACGGGACCAGGGATGGATTCCCATTGGCCGGACTTGGTCAGGCTGAGTGTGTGGATCGATCCGTTACAGAAACAAGCCCGGAGCAAAGGGGTTCTGAGGTCCATACCAAGAAGACGGTGATGATCAAGACCATCGAGACCCGGGATGGGGAGGTGAGCCACCTGCCTGGTTCCCTTACCCTTGTGGGGGTTGTGACGATGTCAGCCAGGTGCCTTCCACCAGCTATGCTGGTTCAAGGCCCTGCCTGGAGGGAGAGGGGGTCCTGCTAACCTGGCGTTGGGGAGTGGGGAGCAGCCCCTGGCTGGGGCTCCATTCTCCTGCCAGCACTGGTTTGGACTGGGCCTCTCTTTCTCCCCAGGTTGTCAGTGAGGCCACACAACAGCAACATGAGGTGCTCTAAAGCCAGAGACCCCTCTGCCAGCAGAGACCATCCTCGCCCCTGTCCTCACTGCCTCCTGATGCCAGCCTCCTTCCATCCCAGGGCACCACACCCAGCCACAGTGCTCCCCCTCACAGCCTCTGACCCCTGCTCACCGACCACAACTCATGGCCCCCCCGGGGGACATGGCCCACCCCTGCCCAGGCACAGGCAACCCCAGCTGTGTGAGTCCTGGATGTTGGAAATGAGGGAGCCTGGCTCTTCACTGCCCTCGGGGGTGCTGGGCAGGGCCCAGATGGAATCAGTGCCCCTGCCCCTCCCACCTCTGTGGCCCCTGTGACCTCAGGCTCTCGCCTCTGCCTTTGGAGAGGGCCCCAGAGCAGGGTGTTGGGACCCCGCGGGATGAGGATAGAACCCATAGACCTCCCACTCCCTTCTCTGTAGCGTGGGTCAGAGAGAAAGGGCAGCCTCCCCAGCAAGCCGGGCAGGTAACTGAGGGACTGGCCCCCGTGGGAATGGGGGCTTGAAACTGACCCCATGGCCCCTTCCTTTCCCAGGGTGGGCTTAGAAAGCAGGGGCTGCAAGAGGGAACCCCCGAAGGTGCCAGATGTGGGAGCAGGAGATTCAGAAGGAGAGAGGGTGGGCGAGATGCTGGAGAGGAGAGGAGAGGAAAGAGGCAGAGAGTGGTCTCAGGCAGGGGGAGGGGTGCCCCCCTCCATGCCTGCCCCTCCCCTGCAGCAGGGGCTCTGGACAGAAACAATAAAAAGCAAAGTACTAGCCTAGCACGTCCCTGGCTGTGTTGACTGCCTGGTCTCCTCTGGGGGCCCTTCTGAGCACCCCTTGAGGTGGAGTGTGTGCTGCCTTTCTGCCCGATCAGACCGTCCCCCAGGGCCTGTCACCCTACTGTTCCCACAACCTCCCAGCCTTGCTGTGTGTCTGTGGCACACGGTTGGGGGGTGCGGGGGGGCAGGGGGCTTTTGTTTAGGGAAACTTGAATACCTCCTGTTAGACCCCAATTCCTGGGCTGCCCCCCTTGGGCCCCCTACTCAACCTTCAGATCATCAGGGCCCCAGGGACACCACCTGCTGTTCTTGGAAGGACACAGACTGGCTCTGGAGTAGGGCTCCCCTAGTCCCTTCCCCAAAGGAGCTCACAGCCTCTTCCCATTAAAGCTGCCTGAACGCCTTGTATGGGCAAGGGCCGATTCAGGAAAAATAACAATGTTAAGAAAAATAGAAAGCTCTATCTTGTTTTCGGAGAAGAAGACTCAAACACTCTAAAGATGCCAATTCATGCTACATTAACCAGTACTTCCAACGCAATGCAGTCTCAAGGAAAATACCAAAGGGAAATTTGGGGAGCATTTGGTAAGCATAGGGGAGGGGAGTGTAGGACATATGGAGAAAAAAAAGGAAATCCTAGAACAAAGTAATAACCCAAATATATTAAAGGTTTCTGTGGGGAAAACTTAATGATTCAATATAGGCTTGGGGGCCATTGGGCAGCCACGAGGGGCAGGAATGAAGCCTGTCTCTTTTCGCTCCTTCCAAAAGATAAATTCCAGATAGATCCAAGACTTAGGAAGCTTGATGGATCCATATAGGCTTCAGCCTTCAAGTTAGTCCTCACAGACTTAAGGATTGTTCTGTAAAGGAGGGGGGAAGAGGGTAGAGATCACAAACATGGTAAATTCAGACATTCTGTAGGGAAAACAAACAAACCCAAAACGTAACAGGGCTTTAGTCTTAGGTTCCCTAGTCTGACATTCCTTTTTTTTTTTTTTAAATTTTTTTTTAATTTTTTATTTATTTATGATAGTCACAGAGAGAGAGAGAGAGAGAGGCAGAGACACAGGCAGAGGGAGAAGCAGGCTCCATGCGCCCGGAGCCCGATGTGGGATTCGATCCCGGGTCTCCAGGATCGCGCCCTGGGCCAAAGGCAGACGCCAAACCGCTGCGCCACCCAGGGATCCCTAGTCTGACATTCCTAACTGGCTTTTTCCAGAAACTTCCAAAGCCTTTCTGGTGTCTCTAGCTTTCTCCCTCTCCTTGGATGTCATCCTTGCTCACAAATTGCTCCTTCCCTCTGGGTTATGGGTTATGTAGCTCCTCCCTATAAGAATGCCCCCTTCTCTGTGGTAGTCTTCATCTTTGCCCGGGGAGCATCGTGGGCACACCCCAGGTCCCCACTGTCTATACCGGTGACTCGTGGTCGTTTCTACCCCCCTCCAGTGGGATGAATGCTGTGAGCCCCAGAAAAACTCCCAGTCAACCCCTAGTGGAATTCCAAGTGAAATTAGAAGTAACATTTGCAGTGTCTTCACCCCAGGATACAGGAGGCGGAGCAGGTGAGGGCCCCCTGGTGGGGGCCCAGAATCTGAGCTCATCTCTCTGTGAGAGAAACACCCTTGGGTGAGGCTGGGCTCAGGTAGACAAGAGGTAGTGCATGTACCTGTGAGCAATTTCAGGAGCGTCTCAGCAATTTCTTCTTTCCCCTAAATGAGTATGCTCGCTCATCTAGCCCACAAAGGATAAAGGGACACCAAGGTCAGGGAAGGTCTTAGAGGCATCCTACCCTCCAAAAAAGCTTAGGTGTAGACCAGTCACTAGAGTGGAATCTAGGAATCGCAGATTCTCAGAGTCAGATGTCAAGGCCCCCAGGCGGTGATGCCCACGATCCAGAAGTCCCCTCCTGGCCTTGCGCAAACATCTTGATGAGCAGTCATCAAGCTCTGCCTGAATGTGTCAGAGAACACACTAGGTCCACGGTGACCCCTTGTAGCTGGGGCCAGAAAGCTCTCCTCTTTGGCACACGCCTGTCTCCTGTGATGACTACCCACTTGTTCAGACAGGAGAGGAGGCCCAGCCCCCACCCTGTGTCCCCAGTGGGGAAGCGTTCTCTCGGCAGAGCCTTCCTGGGAGCAGAAGTCCTCTGGTTTGGCGGGGGGGGGGGGGGGGGGGGGGGGGGGGGGGGTGGCTGGCTGGCTCATTTGGTAGAGCGCCTTGACTCTTGACCTTGGGGTTGTGAGTTCAAGCCTCACATTGGGTGTTGAGATTACTTAAACATAAAATATTTTAGGGGCGCCTGGGTGACTCAGTGGTTGAGCACCTGTCTTCAGCTCAGGGGATGATCCCAGGGTCGTGGGATCGAGTCCTGCATCAGGTTCCCTGCAGGGAGCCTGCTTCTCCCTCTGCCTATGCCTCTACCTCTCTCTGTGTGTGTCTTCATGAATAAATAAAATCTTTAAAAAATAATAAAAATATTTTTAACCCCCCCCCCAAAAAAAACCCCAAAAACCTAGGTAGAAATCCTCTGGTTCCAAATGCTCTGCTTTGCCTATCTCCTTGGGAGCTGAAGAATGAGGCAGGGAATGTAGGGCAAGGGACATGGATATGGCGGTGCTCCCAAGGAATGGACAAAATAAGCCAAGAAAGATCTGGGTTCCATGTGGTCATACATGTGCACCCCATCACCTCCACGGCAAAACCTCTCCCTGTTCCTTGAGACACTGTTGTTTTCTCTTACAAGACTCTGAACGTCACGGAGAAGTGAGAGAGCTCACGGATAGCAGACTAGCATCTCATTGGGCCTGGGGGACCCATTCTAGACCATCTCAGACCCCGCCTAATGGGTGAGGTAGAAAGGATTATGGAGACAAAACGTGTCCCTAAGCTGGGAACTGAGGGCTCAGGGGACACCGTCCTGCCCTCTCCACTCTGACTACCCTCCTCCCCTCCCACCCACTCACCCTTCCCCCTTCCTCCTCTCACCAGCTTGTCTTGGAGCCTTATGCAAATATACATCGAGGACCTCTGGTTCAGCGCCTGAATGTCAGCTAATTAAGGGGAAGGTTTTCATTCTTCACTCACCACGGGTTTCCCGGTGCCCGAGAGAGTACTTGCTCCATAGAAGGTGCTCATGAAATATTTAAGTACTTGTTGAATGAATACCCACTGAGCACTTTTATTTACTTTTCTCCAAATTAAATATTTACTGGGAAGGCTGATGACCCCCACTTCACTCGCTGATCCAACCAACATTTACTGACCTTTTACCATGTGCTAGGCCCATGGTGCACGTTATGACCCACAGGAAACTCCCCACGGCCCAGAGAGGTGGGGTGAGCTGCCAAGGTCGCACAGCATTATCTGTGGCACAGGAGGACCAGGCCCCGGGCTCCTTGGCCTCTGGAGCCCAGATCTCTTTCCATGACACCATAGGCTTGTGATCTCGAGGCAGGACAGAGTGGCAGCACACTCCAGGCCTGGCGCCAGGCCGCGGGGCACTATGGGGCCCATTCTGAGGGACAGATGAGCCCTTAGCTGCCAGCTGCCCTGGGTGGCGGGCCTGGCCAGAGCCCGTGGCTTCCCCTGTCACAGCCCTGGCGGGCTCCTCCAGGAGAGGGCGCCCCCGATTCACACGGGCTGGTGCCCGCCCTTCCTGGGCCCTGCACCCGGGCGCGCGCATCAGTGAATGCCCCCAGGCCAGACATTTGGCCAGGAGATACATAAGCCATGTTCTAGGCCCTGTGCCAGGCTCTTTTAAATAGTTAATACTCATTTTAATATTTAATATAATAACTTAAAGCCATCACAGAAACCCAAGTCAGATCATGTGATTCCTGAACTCGAGATCCTCTGAGAGGACTTCCCTTTTTCACCAGGAATAAAAGTGCCACGGCCTACGAGATGCTAGGCTATCTGGCCCCTGCTCCCCATCTGACCTCACGTCTCTTTCCTCCCCACTGGGCCCCTGGTTCTTCTTGGAGCCCTACCAGGCGCATCATTCCCTCTGCCTGAAGCAGTCCTGTCCAGACACCTGTACCATCTGCTTCCTAACTCCTTTAGGATTGACTCCGTCATTCCCAGTGAGGCTCCAACCACCCTATCGGAAAGCTCAAGCCTCACCACACTCCCATCTCCCTTGCCCTGCTCCATTTTTTTCCCATAGGGGCAGGAATCCTTGTCTATTTTGTTCACTGCTACATCCCTACTGCTTAGAACAGGGACAGGCACAGAGTAGGGACTCAAAAAACGTTTGTTGAATGAATGAATCAGTCCTGAGTTGAGCTACCCCATTTTATAGATGAAGAGATGAAGCTTGATGATGTTAAGTGACTTGCTTAAGACCACACAGTTCGGGCACCTGGTGGCTCACTGGTTGAGCATCCGCCTTTGGCTCAGGTTGTGATCCCGGGATCCTGGGATTGAGTCCCTCATCGGGCTCCCACAGGGAGCCTGCTTCTCCCTCTGCCTATGTCTGTGTCTCTCCTGAATAAACAAATTAAGAAAAAAAAAAAAAGACCACACAGTTCATGTATTCAACCAGCCAACCAACCAGCCAACCAACCAGCCAACATTTACAGACCACCTACTACATGCATTCTGAGCAAACTGGTGAGGTCCAGTGCTAGACGACTTTGGGTTATTTTTTGTTTTAAATAGTCTCAGGGCGCCTGGGTGGCTGAGTCGGTTGGGGGTCAGACTCTGGGTTTTGGCTCAGGTCATGATCTTGGGGGTCCTGAGATTGGGCTCTGTGCTCAACAGGAGGTGTGCTTGAAGATTCTCACTTTCTGGCTCTCCTCTGCTCCACTCTTTGCATGCACATGTACATGCACTCTCACTCTCTCTCCAGTAAATAAATAAATCTTTTTAAAAATAAAATAGTCTCTTCCTTTGTTCTTGATGTTCCATCCTCCTGCAAAGCCTTCCCCCACATTTTTACCTTTTAGAATTACATTCATGTTTAAGACTTCAATTCATCACCAGTGGTTGCCGGGGTTGGTGGAGGGGGTGTGGTTGACCACAAAGACGATGTTCAGGCAAATATTTAGGGTGATGTTCTGTATGGTCCTGAGGTAGAAGATGCACGATTCTCTGCATTTGTCAAAACCCGAAGAACTGAACAGCACAAAGAGTAAGCTCGAATGCATGCAAACAACAAAGAAATTTCATTCCTCAAGGCTTTTAATCCCCGTGATATAATTCAGTGCTTAAGCGGTCTCTTCTGTACCCTCTGTGCTCACACACACAGGCACACTTTGACTTTGGTGCCCGTGAATGGGGGTGGGGGATGAGGTGACATTGACAGTACCTTTCTCTATCTCAGGATGACTCAGGGCTCCTTCTTTGGCTTCCTCTCTGCCTTCCCAGGCTTCACCCCTCTGGGATCAAGGTCAGGCCTAAGTCTCTTACCTGAACTTTTGTTTAACTTTTCATTTTGAGATAACTATAGATTGGCATGGGGTTATAAGAAACAATATGGGGGGGATCCCTGGGTGGCGCAGCGGTTTGGCGCCTGCCTTTGGCCCGGGGCGCGATCCTGGAGACCCGGGATCGAATCCCATATCAGGCTCCCGGTGCATGGAGCCTGCTTCTCCCTCTGCCTGTGTCTCTGCCTCTCTCTCTCTCTCTGTGACTATCATAAATAAAAATTAAAAAAAAAAAAAAAAAAGAAACAATACGGGGGCACCTGGGTGGCTGAGTTGGTTAAGCGTCTGCCTTCGGCTCAGGCCATGATCTCAGGGTTCTGGGATCAAGCCCTGTATCAGGCTCCCTGCTCAGTGAGGATTGCTTCACCCTCTCCTCTCTGCTGCTCCCCCTGCTTGTGTTCTCTCTCTCACTGTCAAATAAATAATGTTTTTTTTTTTTATTCATGAGAGACACACGAAGAGAGGCAGAGACATAGGCAGAGGGAGAAGTGGACTCCCCATGAGGAGGTCAATGTGGGACTCGATCCCAGGACCCTGGAATCACGACCTGAGCCAAAGGCAGACGTTCAACCACTGAACCACCCAGATGTCCCCATAAATAAAATCTTAAAAAAAAAATAATACTATTACCTTCACTTGGCTTTCCCTAATGGTACCACCTTGTGTAAACTCCAGTACAATATCATAACCAGGAAATTGCTATTAGTCTACCCACCTTCTTGAGATTTCACCAGTTTTACATGCATTCATTAGTGGGTGTGTGTTTGTGTGTGTGTGTGTGTAGTTCTATCTGTGCAATTTTATCACATATGTAGATTCATGTGACCACCACTAGTTAGGGCATGGAACTGCTCTATCAGAAGTCTCACTTGAGATTTTATTTTATTTTATTTTATTTTATTTTATTTTATTTTATTTTATTTTTTAAGGTTGCTCCATGCCCAGTATGGAGCCCAAAATGAGGCTTTAACTCATGACTCTGGTCAAGTCCTGAGCTGAGATCAAGAGTCAGACACTTCACGAACTGAACCATCCAGGAGCCCCACACTTGAACTTTTAAAAGCAGTAAAGTCCTATCTTGATGTTTTTCAAAGTGCAGCCCTAAGAAGCATCACAGTCTCCTGGACCCTTGTGAAATGTGCCATTCCTGGGCCCTCCCAGCATCCCCCATGCACCTGCGTCTCTGGGGGTGGGGCCTGAGTGTCTGCACTTCCAGCAGGCACCATCCTCGGAGAACCATGCTGTAAATGGCCTCAGTCTGTCCCATCATCTCCAGTTCACCTTCTGCACCATAGCTGTCAAGAGGGAGCCTTCTAAAACACAGTTCTGACCATGTTAGCCTGCTGCTTAACACCCTGCAGCAGCGCCCCACTGCCATCAAGATACAGACCTTAGCGAGCAAAACTTCCACCTCCCCTCCAGCTCAATCCCTACTCCTCTGACCCTAGAACACGTGTCATCTCCTGTCATCATGCTCTGATTTAGGTCATGCTGTTCCCTCTGCCTGGAACGTCTCCCCCCCCTTCTCTGCCTGTTGTAACCCTTGTTCAATTACCCATTTTTATGGAGGAGGGCTTGGAGGTTGAGAGAGGTTCCCTATTACCCAGCAAGTGAGGGTGGGACCAGCTGAGAGTCTGAATCCGCCCAACTCCCTGCTCCTGGGCTTAGGGTTCACGGAGGGGGCATGGAGGCTCGGGACACCACTGGGACACCACTGGTCCTTCTTCCTGGTTCTCTGCTTACCTCCACGGGGGCCTGTTTCCCCATCTGCCTCTCGGTCGCAGGTCCAGGACCTCCTCTCCCTCTGCCCCAGCTGGGACTCAGGAGCCTGAGGAGAGGGTGGAAGGGCAGTGGGATCGAGTCCCGGGCGTAACCCGACTCCAGACTCCTGGGTGGGCAGGGGGCAGGCCTGAGCTGCAGGGGAAGGGACCTGGAGCCAGCAGGGTTTGGAGATAGGGGCTCCCGGAGAGAGGGAAGGAGGCACTGGAGTCCAAGTCCCCTCCTCTGCTGCCCCCTCCCTCCACTGCTCCCTCGCAACCCGAGCCGGGGGGCCTAAAAATAGCCCCCGAGGCGCAAACGCCGGCCGCCCCGGTGACCTTCTGGGTAACACAGGCCGAGGGCGGGCGGGCAGCAGGAAGGCAGGGCGCCGGCCCCCCAGGACCCATCCCAGGGCGGCATCCCCCCGAGTTCCAGAGACAACCCGCAGCCCAGCTCGCAGAGGCCATGCAGAAAGCCCGGGGCACGCGAGGCGGGGACGCGGGCACGCGGGCGCCCCCCAGCCCCGGGGTGCCCCCCAAGCGAGCCAAGGTGGGCGCCGGCGGAGGGGCGGCGGCGGGGGCGCCCGCCTTCCTGCGGCCCCTGAAGGACGCGGCGGTGCTGGCGGGCGGCGACGTGCGGCTGCGGGTGGCGGTGAGCGGGACGCCCCAGCCCAGCCTCAGCTGGTTCCGGGACGGGCAGCCCCTGCCCCCGCCGGCCCCCGAGCCCAGCTGCCTGTGGCTGCGGAGCTGCGGGGCGCGGGACGCCGGCGTGTACAGCTGCAGGGCCCGGAACGAGCGGGGCCAGGCCTCCTGCGAGGCTGTGCTCACCGTGCTGGAGGTCGGAGGTAATGGGGCTGGGGGGCTGGGGGGCTGGGGGGCTGGGGCTGGGGCTGGGGGGCTGGGGGCTGGGGGCTGGGGGCCACGTGGGCCGGTGCGTGCATCCCGCCCTCTTCCCGGGTGCTCAGGCTTCTCCGCTGCAAGGACCCAGAGGTGCCCGCCGAGAGGAAAGTGGGCATGGGGGGGAGGGGTGTCAAAGTAGGAAGGTTAGAGGTCAAGGGTCAGCATTTGGTAAGCAAAACCCGAGCCCTACTCCCACTCGGGCCTCTCCGGGAACTGCCCAGTGAAAGGCCTCCTGGCTTCCCTGTAGAGAGAGAAAATCGCTTGGGGGGAAATCGTCTTTATCAACTCTGATAGTTAAAGGGAGACACTTGACAGGTGTGCATGTGTCTGAAACAGGGGCAAGCTCCCCCGGTCACGCTGCAATGCTGAGGGATGGGTCAGAGCTCCTGGCAGGCCATCGCTGGGGCAGGTTGGTGTGATCCGCACTGGGCTAGTTGGAAGAAGCAAGCAGGTGGACTAGTATGAATAGGGTGCAGAGCATCAGGAGGTGGAGCTGGGGCTGGGGGCTCCCCAGGGTGTGTGAGAATCCATAAGCGTGTGTGTGTGTGTGTGTGTGTGTGTGTGTGTGTACCTGTGTAGGCTGTGGAAGGGTCTGGTAGTACAAACAGCTGAGGGATGGGGGTTTGTGGAGTTGCTATGGAAAGCCAATGGGCCACTCTACCTGAGACTCAGAGGGCATGGAAGGGGGGGTGCTCAGGCTGGTACTTGGGCCCCTACGTATGTGGATACAGAGTGCCAGGCTCATGTGCAAAGGGACAGATGATGATCCGAGGCAGAAGAGAGTGGACCAAGATTGGGCCTGGTACCCCTGGTCCTGCTGGGGCCAGGCCCAGGATCAGTGTCGCTTTGGATCAGTGTCTGGGTTTCCTTTTAAATTTTCTCATCCCCTAAACCAGCCAGTTGTTCTCTAGGGCCTTCAATAGAGCCTTGGGCTAACTGAGTCTTGAGAACCAGAATTCTGGAGAAGTAGGCGTAGCCAGGGAGGTAGCAAAGAGCTTGGGCATCATTGAGTGTGTCCCAGGCATTTTCAAGCGGGAACTCTCACTCCAGCTGGGTGGCGTTGTGTCGGGGTACATCCTTGGGGGCTGAGAAGGAAGCACAAGGATGGAGGACCTCAGCAGCTAGAGGGGAAAGGAGGCTCGGAGTGGCAGCATGTGAGGAGATGGAGCAGGGGCTCAGCCTCCCTCTGTCAGCACCTTGCCCTACCCTGCCCACCCTCCTACAGTCTTGAGCACTGGTTCCTTGGACTCCCTGTGGCCAAGCCTGGGGCAGAGAGGGTCAAGGCTGGCTTCTCTTGATTGGCCAGGTACAGGTTATCCCAGCCTGGAGTCAGGGGAAGGGACCCATCCTGGCAGCGCTCTAAGCTGAGGAAGGATCAGACTTCTTGGGGATCTTAGCTCTGGTCCCTTGGGCCAAAGGGGACTGAAAACAGAATATAAATCAAATCAAAGGGCATGATAGATCTGTAAGAATACGGTCTGGGAGAGAGATTTTATTTTATTTTTTAAAAAACTATTTTATTTTTAAAAGATTTTATTTACTTACTGGAGAGAAAGAGACCCAGAGCTCATGAGCCAGGGGGAGCAGCAGAGAGAAGTAGGGTCCCCATTGAGCAAGGAGCACTACTGTGGAGTTCAGCTCCATCCCAACCCTCGGACTCTGGGATCCTGGCCTGAACCGAAGGCAGATGCTTAACCCATTGAGCCACCAGGTGCCCTGGGGACAGAGGTTTCAGGGAAGGATAAGGAAGCTCTGAGGAGTGCCACGTTGGTTTTGAGTTGAAATGACAACAGAGAACCTCAGGTCCGAATGCTTCCTTTTGCAGGAAAGGACACGGTAGTCCAGAACGGAGGAAGATCTGCCGGAAAATGCATTACTAGTTATGGCCACCCAGAATTAAGAACCCATTCCTCCTGGTTTCCACTCTGGGGCTTTTTAACTACTCAAGGAATTCTGGAGGGAGGAGAGAGAAAAAGAAAGGGAGGGGAGCTGTCCATTGTATGGAGAGTAGCCCAGGCCTTCATTCTGAGGGGAGAGCCCCCTGGCCCGCTTGGGTCCCCCAAAGTGGGGAGAGTGACGAGGTGTTAGATAGACACCCTCTCACCCCCCTCAAGCAGCACTGTGTTTCCCTGCAAGATGGGTTTCCTCTGTCCCTCTGTAAGCTGGCTAGCAGGTCGGCAGGACTGAATGCTGGCTGGGCATAGCTAGACAGAGGCCAGGAGGACCGCCTCCAGGCTGCTCCAGTGGAACAGCATGTTTGAGAGGCCTAGGGTAAGGAAAGGACCCTGGGTGCCACGAGGACTGGACCTGGGCCTTTTGACAGTCATGTTTAAACCGGAAGACTGAGCTGCGGCAAGTCACAGTTGAGAACTTTTCTCTGCTAATGAAATCTTTACCCCAAGCCCAATCTTATAATTATTATTAACTGGTAATAATTCTTAGTAATAATTTATAATGTTATGAAGAGCTCCATGTGTGGCAGGTGATACACCATCACATCTTTTGACGTATCAGTGAAGTCCCATAGCAACCCTGGGGAAGCAGGTACAAAGGATGAAGTGATATTTCTTGTACAGATTGAAGGTGGGGATGGAAGCAGGGATGGAAGGAAGTCTGTTCTCCTGCAAAGAGCTTGACTACTACGCCCCTTCCACAGGAAGGGGAGGGCAGGGCTTTGCTCTGGGGATGGTGGGGGACAGACTGCCGGCCTGGCTGCCTCCTCCTCCGATTGCCCCTCCCCCCCCATCAGTACCTGCCCAGTTACTATGGGTCTTAGTCAGGGGCAGCTGGGCAAGCTGCTCAGCAGTGCTCAGACTTACGCATGGAAAACTTTCTCAGTTGGGATCAACAGCAGGAGGACTTCAGCGTTCTCGAGGAAGCCCAGCCAGGACCTGGCTGCAGAAGAAGGAGGCAGTTTCCTGGCTGGGATTGCCATCTGGCTCGGCAAGAGAGGGTGATGCTCAGGTTCCTGGCACTCCTGAAGCCTGAGATGGTAGCTCAAGGATGGAGGGCTATCGGCATGGCTTGGGGAGGCTGGGGCCTTGAGAAGACAAGTGGGCTGCAGACTGGAGAATCTGGAAGAATGGACACAGGAGGGTGGGGTTTGGGGTGTAGAAATGAGGAAAGAAAAAAAAAGGAAAGAATGGGAATACTGAGAATGACAGACATGCAGGCTACTTGTAGAATCTTTAACATGGGTACAGCACCCCATCTCCTGTCATTATTTAATCTTCTATGCCTAGATTCCTGTGGTGATGTTTATACCTATAAAAAAACTAGAGTTCCAAGGGGGAGTTTCCCTGAGGTCACATGGCTAATGAGGTAACAGAGCCAGATATGTTAGGGGGTTCAGGTCCACGTTGCCTGTCCTCATAAAAAGAAGCAAGGGAAGACTAAGGCCAGGACCTGCCATCATTAACCATCCTTCTCCCAATCATATCCCCGAAGTCATCTTCTGGAAAGTCTCCAAGATAGGTGGGCATTCTTCTTCAAAACATCAGGCTCCCACCTGTGTGGGCTGAGGAGCTATATGCAAACCAAAGGACCAGAACAAGTATCACCCTCAACCCTTGGGACATGTGTGGCTGAAGGGAGAGGCCTAAAGGGCAGGGGGTAAGGAGGAGAGGGCACAGCCGAGAGGAGGGGCAAGCTGACAGTGCTTACGGTGTTTGTTGGCTGTTTTATAGCCAGAGTCCAGGAGACTGGTTTCAATCAGAAGGGCCAAAGGTCTACAGATAGGAGTGAACCATGTTGGGAACTTGAGGGCATGGAGACACGAGGTTAGAGACGGGGGAGAGGGCTTCTTCAGGCAAGGAAAAGATGGGGAATGCACCAGAACCTGTGTTGAGGGATATTCTGCAGTTATCTTTTTCACCAGGAATTTGGAATGTCTGGATGAAAAGCCAGGAGGAAACTAGTAGGGGGTTGGGGATGAGTAGGGAGAGTGTCGCCATCCATTCATGCCCAGTCCTCATCAGGGAGGGGAGGAGGAGCCAGAGTGGGAGCAGTGAGGAGCCCTGGGAAGAGAGAGAGGCAGGAGCAGAGAAGCCTCCAAGAGACCTTTCTTGAAGGCAGGGCAGGCTCTCCCGGGAAGATCCTGAGTGGCACTCGAGATGGCCACTTCTCCAGCTATTTCTTAGAAAAGGCTCTGGTTCAGGACAGAGGAGGGAGAAAGCCTGGATGAATGAGCTGTTCCAGGAAGACTTACTACCCCTATTCCAGCCACCCCCAGCTGTGCCACTCCCTCCCATTTTATCTATGTCTATGTCTATCTATGTCTGGACCAGTCACTGTTCTAGTGGCTTGGGATACATGATGGGGGTGGGGAGGGGGAGAGGAATCCCACAAATTCCTGTCCCCCTCGAGATCATCACATCCTAGTGCATAGACAACAGGCAATAAACACATCAAATAAGTAAACATGGTGTAGTATGTCAGCAGTGTAGAGCAGGGTAAGAGAAAGGAGGGAAGGGAGAAATTGGACCTTTCAGGCAGGAAAGAAAGAAAGCAGAGAGGAGGGGAGTGGGTTCATGTGGCTCAGAGCAGGGTCTGTGTGAGAGATCAGGCCTGTCATGATGAGTCGGGTTTTCTCTGAAAGGGGAGAGGCTGGCAGTGCAGAAATTGGAAGTCTGGGGTTTGGGGAAATAGCAGAGAGGCACAGCTGCCCAGCCACGGAGGGAAAAATAGGGCAATCTAGGGCCAGCTGGGGGTGGCCCACCCTGCAAGCATGCCCCAGGCCAGCCCTGCGGGGGTGAGCAGTGCAGACCCAGAGCAGGAACACAGAATCCCACAGGCCTGTCCTCGGCCCAGCTGTCCCGTCACTCATGCCCGCTGCCCATTGGTTATTTTTGCTATGGAATGTGCCAGCCCCTCGGATTCTCCTGGAGAACAGGGGTTCAAGTTACTCCCTCTCCTCACTCAGCTCCCCCATCTGTGACTGTGTGTATTTGGGGGTGGGCAGGGAAAGTGCCTATGGGTGTCCAGGGTCCTCTGGCTGGAACCGATATGGTCACACACACACACGGAGGCTCTCGGCACCCATCCCATTCATGCATCTGCACAGGTGACATCGGTCTTTGGGGTTTGGGAAACAGGGCCACCTGTATGCCCCCAGAAAGTACAAGACATGACTTTGAACCTAAAAAAAAAATAAAGAAAAAGAGTCCCACAAGCTCAAATAACTTCAGAAGCCAAGTAGAAACAGTAACGGCGAGGTATTGTTGTTAGCGGCTGAACTTGAACATGCTTGTCCCACTGAAAATTTGTGTAGGCTGAGCAAAACTCATGAGTTGGCTCTGTATTTATTTTGGACTCATGTTTTAAAGAAACAAAGTTCGGGAACATACTGACCTATTAGCCTGGGAGGCTTTATGGCAGAGTGGTCAATGACTGTCACAGTAGAATCCCAGCTCTCCCAATTATTGGTTTTGTGACCTTGGGCAAATAACCTCTCTGCCTCAGTCTCGCCCCTTGTTGTGACGATTGATTGAATTTTTCAATTGAACTGAATTGATATGAATTGAATTCATATAAAAGTGCTTAGCGCAATGCTCAGTAGATACCAAGCTCGCCCTACGTGTCAACGAAAATGACTGTAGTCACAGCTCAGAAACCGGGAGTGGCACCCCTTGTGTTTGCCCGGGTGGGCATTTGGATCCACAGGACAGCGGAGACACAAAACCTGCGTGGCTTTGGCTATGTGGTGGGACTTCTCTGAGCCTTAGTCGCTTGTCAGTTAAACGGAGCCGGTTCTGTGTTCCTAAGGGGTTGTCGAGAACGAGGAAAATTTACAAAGTGCCTGGCACTTAGTAAATGCTTAAGAAACTTGTTTTATAATGATTGTTGGGGCTGTGGGGGGGGGGGGCTTGAGCTGCTCTATGAAGGCAAAGTGTGCACAGGGCTGAATGGGAGGAGGACAGGGCAAGTCTGGGGAGATGCTCACCCACGAGGGAGAAGGCGGGTCCTATGGGTGCCGAGGAGGATACCGCTGGGCCCGTCGCTGGGGGGGGGGGGTGTACGCAGGGGTAGGGACGGAGGACCCGGCATCAGAAAGCGCCAGGGCCCCCTCTGGCTGTCCTCGGGGGCTCTGGATCCGGGTGGCACGGAGCTCGCACCCACCAGGGCCCTTGCCCGGGGTGTGACCTAGGCGCCCCCACGGCGCCCAGGCCCCCGCCGCGTCGGGGCCACCGCGAGCTCTGAGATACGCGCTGCCTGGCAGGGGGGTGAGCAAGGGGGCTGCGGTGACCTTCCAGCCGCCCGCGGGACGCCAGGGGGTGACGTGGGGGCCGCGGCCGGCTGCCCGGGAAGGCGGCCCCAGCCCCACGGGGGCCGCCGCGCGCTCTTCTGTGCCTCAGTTTCCCCATGTGCCCAGGGCCCAGGACGCAGGTGCGGGGTGGGGGGGACCCGGAGGCAGGTGAGCGCCGCCCCGGCGAGCCGGCCAGGGAAGGGGCGCCAGGTGGGGCGCAGGCCGGCGGGGGAGGGGCGGGCCCAGGGCGCGGGCGCCGCCGCCGCCGCCCTCCCCCCGCCCGGGCTCGGCGGCCCCGCGGCTCCTCCCGCCACCGGCGCCGGCTCCCGCCCGCTCCCCCTCGCCCCCGGCCCCGCCTCCGACTCCGCCCCGCCCCCGCCCGTCCCCTCCTCGCCCGGCCGCCGGCGCGGCCCCCTCCCCCGCCATGAAGAAGCTGTGGGTGAAGAAGCGTTTCCAGGTGAGGGCTCCGGGGGCGGGCGGCGCCGGGAGGGCCGGGGGGGCCGGCGCCCCGGGGAGGGCGGGTCACCGCGGCCGGGCCCGGGGAGGGGGCGCCGGGGCCGCGGCCGCCGCACCCCGCCGCCGAGGGCCGCGGCCGGGGCTCGGGGGCTCGGGGGCTCCGGGGCTCCGGGGGGCCGCGCCTCCGCCCTCCCGCGCCCCGCAGCCCCCGCCGAGCGCCCGCGGGCTCCCTGCCCCCCGGGCCCCGGGCCGGAGTCTTCCATCTTCCCCGGCTCCTGGGAGCCGCGCTCACCGGCGCCGAGCTCCGCCGGCCCCCAAGCCCTGCCCTGTCCTCCGCGCGCCCAGGCCTCTTCCGCGCTCCCCAGGCTCCGGCCCTCGGGGGCCTTGCCCTCCGCTCCCCATCACCCTCCCTGCCCACCTGACACCTATGTCAGGTGTCCGACCCCCCCCCCCCCGCAGGAATCCGTGTCCTCGTCCCTCCACCTCCCGGGCATCCAAGCTCCCCCCACCCCCATCTCCTCCTTCACGTCAGCCTCCCGTCTTGTGTCCTGGCTCCTAGCTCTGGGGTGCAGCTCAGGTCCCCAGTCCTGTGAGCCTCTGTGGGACCCGCGGCGTGTGCTCCACAGCTTGGGGCCCTCGCTTCCTCCTCTGCCCCTCCCCAGGGCCCAGCTGGGTAGCCCCGAGCTCTTGCTGGGAGGGCCGAAGGGCCGGGAAGAGTGGGGACATTCCCTCCAGGGGAAGCTGCAGGTTCTGTGCTTTACCTCCCCAGCTCCCCCCAGCCCCCCCCCACCCCCCAGGCCCTGGAATTAGTTTCTGTTTAATAGAGGTTTGGATGGGAGGTAAGGGACAGCAGGAGCCAGCCTTCCCCTCAACAACTCATTCTGGCTTTTCTCTTGCAGAAAACCGGCCACTCCCGCCGGGCCTTTGGCCGACTCACCCATGGTGCGTGGACCACAGGCTCCCTGCTCTAGCCCATGCCCACTCCTTCTCTTGGTCCATGTCCCTCCACGAGGCACCCAGGCCCCAAAGACAGCCCATGAGATGTGGGATCCCCCAATACGCATCCATACCCACTCAAGGAGGTGCCCTGTACCCTGCAGCTGTGGGGTGAGGGGGGCGTAGGGGGACTCACTAGCACACCCCACCATGGGCCTGGGCTCAGGGGGCTCCATCTGTAGGGCCAAGCGGGAGGGATGAGCTCACTGCCATACGTCAGCATCCAGCACACGGCTCCTGGTTGTCATGGCACTCAGAGAAACTGAGGCACAGAACCTGCTAGAATCTGGGAAAGTTAAAAATATGCCCAGGAAACTTTGCTTATAGCCTAACCCCTGGGCATTTTTGAGGACCATTCAGCAGTAGAAGATAAGGATTGGGAAGAGGGTGCCTGTCACACCATGATGCAGAACAGGTCGGGGTGGGGGGGATTGGTTTATGAGGAAGGGTCAAGGCACAATGCAAATATTTTACGAGAGGGTGGGCCTGACCCCTGATGGGGAGCCTGGGTCTGAGACCTGGCTGAGCACAAGCAGATGTGTGTGTGTGTGTGTGTATATGTGTGTGTGCGCGTGGCCAGTGGCAGCACCAGTGCGAGTGCCAAGGGTACAGAATCGCTGGGGCAGTTGGAATAACCAGCCAAAGCATGTGTGCTCCCCAGCTGGGCACAGTGGGAGCCTGCAGGCTGTCAGGATGAGAGATGCTTTGCCCATTCCAGGTGTCTCCCTTCCCCTGGCCCATCCCCACAGGGCCTTCCTGGGCACTGGGTACCCTCATGGCCCCTCTGTCCTGCCTTCCCACCATGCCCTGCCCCACAAACGCTCTGATAACAGTCTGTCCATGTCTCTCTCCTGCTGCTCCTATGGAAGCGAAGTTTTCCGCTCCTGCAGAAAGCAAAGTTACGGTAGGAAACTGGCTCCTGCCCTAGCCCCCTTCCTCCCTGCCCGACCCTGGCCTCTCCTCACCCCACCTCAGCTGCGCCCCGATGTGTTCCGGCTGATTTGGGGTGGAGGACAGGCTGGCCCTGCGGTTGGTCAAGTGCCCTGACAGTACGACTCTGAGGTGACACTCCTTTGTTCCTGGGGTACCGGAACCTGAAATTTAGAGCCTTGGAATCTAGGATCTTGTTATGTGGGGGCTGCACAGGAACCTATGCTATCATCGACAGGGGAGGATGCAGAGGGCGGAGACCCTGATAATCCACTGAGTGGCTGGGAGGGGCGGTGGCAGGTGGCTTTGAGGGCCAAGGAGGCCGGGATGAGTAGCCAGGGGTCCAGAGGTGAGCCACGGGACTGGCCTGAGCAGCCCAGGATGGGCCAGGGGATGTGGGGGTAAAAGAGAAGAGAAAACAGGTGTGGAAGCCCTGCTGGTGGGAAGAGGGAGCCTGCTGCGGGGGAGGCGGGAGGAGACACAGGGAAGAGTTGGAGTCAGAGGGAGGAGGGCCCTGCCCACACAGACCCCTTCTTCTCCAGACTCGGAGACGGGCGAGGATGACATCAGCGATGTGCAGGGGACCCAGCGCCTGGAGCTTCGGGATGACGGGGACTTCAGCACCCCCACGGGTGAGCTCTCTGGGCTGCTCCAGGAGCAGGCAGGCGGGCTTCCCACAGGAGGTGCCTGGGCTTCACCGTGCTGCTTTCTCTAGGGGGCTCCGACACCCTGGTGGGCACCTCCCTGGACACACCCCCGACCTCCGTGACAGGCACCTCCGAGGAGCAAGTGAGCTGGTGGGGCAGCGGGCAGACGGTCTTGGAGCAGGAAGCGGGCAGCAGGGGTGGCACCCGCCGCCTCCCGGGCAGCCCAAGGCAAGCACAGGCGGCCGGGGCCGGGCCACGGCACCTGGGGGTGGAGCCGCTGGTACGGGCGTCTCGAGCTAATCTGGTGGGCGCAAGCTGGGGGTCAGAGGATAGCCTTTCGGTGGCCAGTGACCTGTATGGCAGCGCATTCAGTCTGTACAGAGGACGGGCGCTCTCCATTCACGTGTAAGTAACGGCCTCCCCCGGGCCGCCCTGTCCCACCTCACCATGTGTCCTGCACTGCCCCTCACCACTCTGTGGCCTCACCCCTCCCTTGCACCATCCATCCCTCTGTGCACTTCACCGCCCCGGCTGCCACCCTGGCCCCGGCTACCTACTCTGTCCTCCCACACGGCATCCTCCCTCCTGTGCCATCACCACCCACAGCCTCCTGCTCCCACCTGTCCTGGCTCCCTATGCCATCTCCATGGTCTCGTGGACCCCTCCATCCTTTCCTCATCCCCTCCAAGATCTCCACTTTCCCAGGGGCCCTCTCCCACCTCGCCCATTCAGGCTCCAGTTGTCCCCAGGATCCCCCCCCCCCCCCCCCGCCCAAAGGCCCCCTCCGTGCCTGCTGTCTCAGCAGCTGCTGCCTTTTCTTCTCCCTGCACATTCCTGTTCCCATGTGGGCCTTTTTCTGGGAGGAACGGAACCTTTTTGCCAGGCAGCTCCCGAGAGAGCAGGAGAGCCAGGGAGCAAGAGCACGGCCGGGAGAGAGAAGAGAGTGAGGTGGTCAGGGAGCTGATGGGGCCGAGGGCCAGGAGGATGTGGGCTGTGTGGGAGGCAGGGAGGGCTGGACTCAGGGGGCTGGGGTGGAGACAGAGGGCTGGGAGTGATGGAGGCCCGGAGCTTGTGAGGGCCTGGTGGGAAATGCCTGTGCAGAGTGGGTGGGGGGAGCCTTGGGGGGTGAGGGTTGTCCTGGCAGGGGATGGTGAGGAGCAGGAGCGGAGGTGTTGGAGTGAGGCGTCAGAGCCATTTTTGGAGGTTTGGGGGCTGGCAGATACAGGAGGGAGTCTATAGTAGCAGAGGGGAGTGGCTGATGATGCAGGTATTGGGAGACCTTTGGGGAAAGAGAGGGACCTAACCTGTGCCGGGTATGGGTGTGTGGGGGAGGGACCATCATGAAGCAGAAAGCAGGAGCCTGGTGGGGGAGGCTATTTGGAAGGTGGTTGGAGTGCCAGTGGTAGGCAGGGGAGAGGTCTGGGGCAGGGGCGGCTCCCTTGCTTTATCTGGTTGGCATGAACCAGCGCTCCCGAGCCCTGGACTTGCCTTTTCCTTCCCTGCCTTCCTTTGCCAGGCCTCAGCCTGAGCCTGGAGTTGCTATGGCAACTTCTGAGGAACCCATTTCCTTAGCGATGTCTGTGGTACAGAGGCTGGCCTAGAGCTCAGAACTGCCGGAGAGAGGCCTCCTCTGCTGTCCCCAATTTCTCTCCCAGCCTTACCCAGTTCCCAGAGGCCATCCCTCCCCTTGGGGACTCTGCTGTCCCTCCCCCAGAGTAGACTCTGGCTCCCCGGAGGTGGCAGGCAGAGGCTCTGTTCCCTCGGGCACCGGGCACCATGGATTGCCATTCTACCCCTCACCCCTCCACCCCGGTCAGAGATGGGGTCTGCAGTGGGGGTGGCTGGCCCAGGTAGTCTGAGATAGCCTTCCCCTCAGGCACCCCTAGAACTTCTGCTGTGGCCAGTACCCTATTTCGTGTCCGTTCTGTGCCCTCAGAATCCTAGACATTTGGAGGGAATAGGGCTCAGGAGTCAGACTGCCTTGGTTCCAATCCTGGCACCAGCCATTTCCTAGCTGTGTCACCTTGGTGAGGTACTGTACCTCTTATGCCTCAGTGTCTTCATCTGTAAATGGAGGCAGTAACAGCTCTTAGCTCAGAGGGTTGTCCTGAGGGTTGTTGGTTGTGTTGTTGTGAGGGTTACAAGCGTGAATGCATTTTAACCCTTTTGTACAGTCCTGGCCCCCAGTAAGGATTCAGTGAGCCGTTTCCTGAGTTTTTATTAAGCTCTCTCTAATGTGTCAGGCATGGTGTTAATATTTTGGGTTCCTTTCCTTGCTCGTCGTTCTGTTTGATGTGTCCCCCAAGAGTCCATATGGGGGAAACTGAGGCTCAGCTCTTGGGCAGCGAAGCTCTGTGGGTGAGAGGGGTACTCTGAGCTGACCAGCTCCCTCCCTCTTCCTCTTCTGCCACACCCCCTCTTCAGGCCCACGCAGTAGTTATTTCTGAGTGGAGTTATTTCTGAGCATACCCCTTTGGGGAGCTTCTGTGCTGGGGGGTGGGTGGAGGCAGGGGGAGGGTAGTTTCAAAAGACTCAAGGTATCTTATTTTCCCAGAGTCAGGACAAAGTCAAAGGCCTATGGTGGGGGCAGACTGATCAAAGGGAAGGGGACCCTGGCAGTTCTAGTCTCCCACCCGGGGACCTCAGGTGCCACCTGCTGTTAATGTCAGCAGCTGGTGAGGGGTTCAGGTCTGGTGAGGCAGCCCAGGTGCCAGGTAGTCCCTGAGATAGAGGCGTTGTGCCCAGGAGGCTGGTGCCTGTTCTTCTAGGGGCCACTGGGAGAGGGCTGTGTCCTGCTGAGGATGGGCAGGGCTGTGGGGGCCAGCTGGGGGCAGGAGTGAGTGGGAGGCTGCATTCCTGAGAGGGCCCCTCCCCATCCAACCCTCCTGCCTCTCCTCACCACTTCATCCTTTGGGTCCTAAGCTCATTCTTTTCTCCCCGCTCCGTTCTGTTTCTGCTGTTTCCCAGCTTCCGGGGCTGGGGGGAGGGGGCTGGCCAGAGCCCCGGGGTGGGGTTGGGGGGGGGGCTGAGTGTGTACCCGGGCCCCCGCCACCAGCCCAGTCTTCTGGTGCCAGCGCTGCCAGCCTCTCCCCAGCACCTGCTCTGGCTGTTCCTTCCTCCCGGGCGGGAGGGGGCAGGGGGCCTGACCCATGTCACCTCCAAGCCTTCCCAGCATGCCCCACCCTCCAATGCCTATCACTGGGCTGAAGGTCTAGGAGGGGAGACCCCTAAATCCTCCCCCCCTTCCGTCTTGGTTCTGCAGCAGCGTCCCCCAGAGCGGCTTGCACAGGGAGGAGCCCGACCTCCAGCCTCAGCCGGCCAGCGAAGCCCCGCGGCGCCCCGCCCTCCCGCCCCCCTCCAAGTCCGCGCTGCTGCCCCCGCCGTCCCCCCGGGTGGGTAAGCGGCCTCCGCCGGGACCCAGCGCCCAGCCCCCGGCCACCCCCACGTCGCCCCACCGGCGCCCTCAGGAGCCCGCGCCCCCCGACGACGCCGAGGAGAAGCGAGGGAAGAAGCCCAAGCCGTCGGGGCCGTCGCCGGCGGGCACGGCCGAGTCCCGACCGCAGACGCCCCTGAGCGAGGCGTCGGGCCGCCTGTCCGCGCCGGGCCGCTCGCCCAGGCTGGTGCGCGCCGGCTCCCGCATCCTGGACAAGCTGCAGTTCTTCGAGGAGCGACGGCGCAGCCTGGAGCGCAGCGACTCGCCGCCGGCGCCCCTGCGGCCATGGGTGCCGCTGCGCAAGGCCCGCTCGCTGGAGCAGCCCAAGTGCGAGCGCGGGGCGCCCTGGGGCACGCCCGGGGCCTCGCAGGAGGAGCTGCGGGCCCCGGGCAGCGGCAGCGTGGCCGAGCGGCGCCGCCGGTTCCAGCAGAAGGCAGCCTCGCTGGACGAGCGCACGCGGCAGCGCAGCCCCGCCTCCGACCTGGCGCTGCGCTTCGCCCAGGAGCTGGGCCGCATCCGCCGCTCCGCGTCGCGGGACGAGCTGGTGCGCTCGCACGAGTCCCTGCGCGCCACGCTGCAGCGCGCCCCGTCCCCTCGGGAGCCCGGCGAGCCCCCGCTCTTCCCCCGGCCCTCCACGCCCAAGAGCCCCCGGGCCGACAGCCCCGCCGCCGCCGCCGCCCAGCCGCCCCCTCCGAGCGCCGCGGGGAAGCCCGGGGACGAGCCGGCGAGGCCCAGGAGCCGCGGCCCGGCGGGCAGGACGGAGCCCGGGGACGGCCCGCAGCAGGAGGTTAGGCGCCGGGACCAGTTCCCGCTGACCCGCGGCAGAGCCGTCCAGGAGTGCCGGAGCCCCGTGCCGCCCCCCGCCGCCCCCGAGCCCCCCGAGGCCAGGACGAGAGCACCCCCGGGGCGCAAGCGGGAGCCCCCGGCGCAGGCCGTGCGCTTTCTGCCCTGGGCCACGCCCGGCCAGGAGGGCGCTGCCGGGCCTCAGGCCTTGGAGAAGAACAGGGCGGGGCCCGAGGCTGAGAAGAGGCTGCGCAGAGGGCCCGAGGAGGACGGTCCCTGGGGGGCCTGGGACCGCAGAGGTGCCCGCGGCCAGGGCAGAGGTCGTCGGGCCCGGCCCACCTCTCCTGAGCTCGGTAAGGCCTCGGGGAGGGCCGAGAAGGTGCTGAGACCGGGGTGGGAGGGCGCTCGCGGGGCGGGGAAGGGGGCAGCTGCCGGGCAGGTGCGGGCTGCGGTTTCACAGGGGAGGCCCAGACCCAGTTTCCAGTTTGAGTGAAGGATTGTGAAGGCCCTTGTGCTAGACCCCGTCCGCTGGGGAGGCAGCGTGCGTTTTGGTGGAGGCTGAGTGGAGCTGAGATGTGAGCCAAGGAAGGTGCCCGGATGCCTGCCGTAGGTGCCCTGGGTCCACTGGGCTGCTGGGTCAGGGATTTAGCTGTGGTGGGAGGCATTGGTGGGGACCCCACCCCTCTGTGGGGGAAGAGATGGAAAACCACCTCAATAAATAATGCTTGGTCCTGCCCAGAGGCGAGCTTTGGTCCAGCCAAGTCAGTCCCCATCCCACTTCTATCCCCTGACTCACCCATGGCCACCAAGATCGGACCCAGTCTCTCGGCTGGCTTCTCTCTCCCGTCCTTGAATCCTTGTATGGCTGAGCTGACTGGGCACATGCCAGCCTGTGTCACCTCCTAGTCTTCCTCTGGATGGTGGCCAACTGCCACAATGCCCCTGCTCCTAAGTCTGCCCACCCTGAACATCATATAGGGGTCCACTCCGGGACGATGGCCGAGGAAGCCATCCTTGGTTTGCTCTCCCCCAGGCCGGATGCCTCCGCTCGCTGCTCCCAGCACGCCTTGTCGGGGGGGGGGGGGGTCTCTTTCATTGTGCTTACCACCCATTTCGATTTTTTTTTTTTGAAATGACTCTATTTCTCATTTAAGGATTACTGTCTCAGGTTTCTAAAGATAATTAGGTACCTCTCCATCATCCTATCAGCCACATGATTGCATACCACGACACAGGCGCCGTGTGAGCTGGGCGCTCAGGGGTGTTGTTTTATTTTAATTTGTATGCCAGCTCTGCAAGAGGTTGGGTGCGATTTATCAGCTCCATCTTACAGATAACAAAACAGAGGCGCAGAGAGGTTATCTAATTTGTCCAAGGTTACGGAGCTAGAAAACCAGCATAATTGGGATTCTCACTGTTTTTCTGACTACTAGCAGACCATACCTTGTCTAGCGTATAGAACGTCAGTTGGGAAGTACCCAGAGGGATGCACTGCACTGGAAGTGTGATACCTTTGTGTGTACAAGCTTCCTGTAAGCAGAGAGCACTGCTTGTGTCTCGCATCCCTGCTACTCACACGGAGCTGGGCGTGCAGTCGGTGCGGCCCTACTGTTTGGTGGATGGACGGAATCAAAGCTGATTCCGGAGGCCTCTCAGAGGCTACTGGACCCACCTGCTGCTCCCTCTTTTGAATCCAGCGGCATTACTAATTTGACAATTTACCACATGTTGCCCTGTGACAGCAGTATTACTGCTTAGGGCTCGGGTTGCTGTTCGCTGGTCCTGCCTGTTTGGAAGCTGGTAACGTCTTGTGCTGCTGCGAAGAGCACTTGCGTAGAACAGGGCCTGATCTACCAGCCCCAGTGACTGGTTTGTATAAAGACTCGCACGACACAGTCCCCGCCTTCCTCCAGAAACCATGGTGACTGTGACTGAAGTTGAGAAGCCAAGCGAATGCAGAGTGCTGGCTGCCCTGTCCTGTTTGAGAACCGCCCCCTCCCCTTCTGTCCAAGATCCCTGTCTCAGGATATCTGGGAGAGAGACCCTTTGTTCCCCAACCCGCACCTTCTGGAAGCCCTTCTCTCTGGGTTTGGCATTCTAAGATACAAGGATGCCATAATCCCCTCTCCCCCTGAGTCATCCCCACAGGGACCATGCCCCCCCTTACCCTGTCACTCATGTCTCTGGCAGAGTCCTCAGATGACTCGTATGTGTCCGCCGGAGAAGAGCCCCTTGAGGCTCCTGTGTTTGAGATCCCCCTGCAGAATGTGGTGGCGGCCCTGGGGGCAGATGTGCTGCTCAAGTGTATCATCACTGCCAATCCTCCACCCCAAGGTGAGCTCCAGGGCTGGGCCCGGCTAAGGTTGAGACAGAGAGGGGGAGGTCCCCCTCAGTCCTCAGAGGCAGGGGTAGGGGGAGGAGGGACATCTGCTCCTTGGGGCTGGCCTCACTCCTGTGTGTGTGTGGGTGTTAGGGGAGCGTTCCCAGAATCCCCTGGGAGTGGGGAGGGCAGGCCTAAGCTTCTGTGAATGAGGGGGGCGTCCTCAGGATTCCCTAGGATGGGGAGTGGGGTGGTTTGGGCTCTGTGTGGGATGAAGGGGGATTTGCCCCAGTGGGCGACCATGGGCGTGGCAACCAGTCACACCGCTCCTTTCCCACAGTGTCCTGGCAGAAGGATGGGTCTGCCCTGCGCAGTGATGGGCGCCTTCTCATCCGGGCTGAAGGCGAGCGGCATACCCTGCTGCTCCGGGAGGCCCGGGCAGCCGATGCCGGGAGCTACACAGCCACCGCCACCAACGAGCTGGGTCAGGCCAGCTGTGCTGCCGCGCTGGCCGTGAGACCTGGTAGGGAGCCTGTGGGCCCCGGGGCCCCGGGTGGGATGAGCAGTGACCCCACTCTAGACCAGTGTGCACAGTCTGTTCTCACAGGTCGACTCTCAGTGGAAGCATTCTCAGTGGCCTGGCCTCAGAGCAGCGGGGGCCAGATTCCCAAAGGCACACACACACCAGGCTGGCCAATTCATGAAGTCACTGAGATTTGTCTTTATGTATCCTCTAAATGCCATCCTCCCCTGGCATTTCCCTGAAAATGATCCTGTGGGGAAAGCAAATTATCCGTGAGTCTCGGAGAAAAAGTATCTCCCAGCTCAAAGCCATCAGGAGGCTTCTGAGGTCATTTCTTCTAGAACAGTACCCCTCCCCTGAGTAAAAAGGATGCATTTAAGTGCCACAGCCCTTCCCCACTCCCTTGCTCCTTCTGTTGAACCCAAATCCCTCAAGAGAGGGTAGCCGAGAGCACCTCTCTGGAGATGGCTGTGGCTGAGGCCACCTTTTCTATTTTTACGAAAGCCCTCACTTGGTGTTGGACTACTTCCTTTGGGTGTAAGCCCAGTTTCTTTCAGGTCCAGGGCAGGCCTGGACCCGTGTCAGTGTGCATGGCCAGTTCTACCCATTCAGGTTGCTGGGACTGAGAGTGTGCTGATCCTGGGCAGCAAGAGGTGGGGGAAGGGAGGATGGGTGAGGTGGGGGTGGGGGTTCCGAAGGAAAAGACACAGACTCGACCCTCAAGGCTGTTAGCCTCGGGTCATCAAGCTGGATCAGAGGACTCCGGGTGGAGGACAGTGCAGGGCAGAGGAGCCACAAGCAGTGTGTCAGTGTTACGGGGTGTCAGATTGAGGGGCGCAGGACCTGGAAGGACTTTGGGAAGTAGAGAGGCAGCAGGAGGGGCTGGGCGTGCCTGGGGGGTCCTGGGGGGGGGTATGGCACCCGCTGTTCTGCTGTTCCATCCCTTTCCTTGGACACGATAGGAGACAGGTTACAGAGCCTGTCTTGCTGTGGGTCTGGGACTTGTGTGCCTTCACGATAAGGGTGGTTTTGGTGGCATGTGCCCTGAGCCCAGCCCTGCATTCGATCCTTTTCTTTGCACTCCTCCAGCTTTGCAGAACAGCCAGCCTTCATCTTCCCTAGCTCACCTACCCTTCCCAGGAGCCTGCGTTTTAGTCTTTCTCCTCCTCGCCCCTCCCAGCACGCTGAATCATGCCATCCCTCCAACGGCGTGCTTCCGTCCTTCCATCACCTCTGGGATCTGGCTTGTGACTCAGCTCCCAGCTCTCCTCAGGGGGCCTGGGGCTGGCTCCAGGACTCTGGTCAATACCTGGCTTGGGCTGAGATTTGGCAAGGGGTACAGGGGGGTGCCCTGATACTGGCCTGTGGCCATTTGGGAGCCTTTTAAGGTTGGGAAGGAGGCTTGGGGCAAGGCAGCTGTCAGCACTTGACTGGGAGCTCTGTGTTCCTCGTTCTGAACCTCCCTGCCGTTCAGTTTCCTCGTTTGTAAGCCGGAGAGTTCTCCCATCCTCACGGTCAAAAGCCAATGTGTGAACGAGCTTTCCAAACTGTCAAGCTGTAGATGAATGTTAGCTGCTAGCGTACTTAAGGGGTACTGCTGTGTGCGGGTTTCCACGAGGCCCCAGAATGCTGCCTTTTCCTTTTCTGCCCATTTTTCAGACTGTGCATTGGGGACTCCTCTGCTGCCCTTGCCAGGCCTGCAGCCCCTGCTCCTCTGTTTCCCAGCCTCTGGGTTCCTCAGTCCATCCTGGCATGGCCGTGACCCCCTCCCCACACCCCGCCCTGGGGAGCTGGAAAGGCTTCATCGCATTAGTCAGTGGCACTGGGCTTTGCCCCCAGAGAACAGCCCCCATAAGTCATGCTGACTCGGCCCCAGGGCTCCCTTGGTGGAAGCAGACTTTCTTCCCCTACAAGGCACTGTTTGGTCCAGAGTGGTTGGACGGGGGCCAGTGGACCTGGAGAGCAGCAGCGTGGGTGGAACTGGGGTGGGGGTGGCACAGACATTTGGCAAGGGCGGGGGGGTCTCAGGCCTGGGCTGTTTGTGGAGTGAGGGGGTGGGGCTGAGAAAGCGTGTCAGGCAGTGTGGCTGCAGGTGGGGTGCAGGCAGGGTGGCGGGGGGAGCCAGCTGAGGGAGGGAGTGAGGAGTGTCTGATAGGAATAGGCCTCCTGGAACCTCCTCCCTCTCTTGTTCCTTAACCCCCCACCCTAGGACCCTGGCAGCCAGGGTTGGCTGCGCAGTGCCCTTGTGGGGTGCCCACCCCAAAAGGGCCTGCTTTGGAGAGCCCACAGATCTCAGTTCCTGGTTGGGAACGGCGGGAATAGGGAATGGGTAACCAGACAACTAGTTGCTCAGGCCCTGTGGTTTGAGGGGCAGGGTCTGGTTCTCACCTGCTCCGGCAGCCCCGCCCCAGCGCCGGGCCCCTCCCAGCCTGCCCCAGCCAGCCCACAGAGTACCCTTCCTGAGACCACGGTTGTACTTCCAAAGTGTGTGTGTATTGGGGCGGGTGGCTGGGGAGTGTGAGAAGTATGCTTACCTGAAGCTAAGCTGCCCACCTCTATCACACAAGCACTTATGCCAACTGGGCACAACCCAGTGCCAACTGGGTACCAAGTGCTACATCTCTCTGAGAGTGTCCTTTCACGCCTCTTCTCTTATTTGGGCTACATCACCCCATGTGTATCCCTTGGAGAGGGACGTGATAGGCGGTGATATTCTCATTTTACAGATAAGAAGACAAAAACATAGAGAACAAGGTGACCTAGGGCTAGGTCAAGGCCAGCAGCCTTTATTGAGCGCCTGTAATCTGCCTAGGAATATTGTAAGCAACAGGTGACTGGGGGGGATGGAAATGCTCACTTGTGAAGCAAATAGGTTTAGGGGTGACAGATGAAAAGAACATGAGTAGTTAGCATCTCCTGAGCGCTTCCTGCATACCAAGCCCTGTATTAACTCTTGTGGTAGGTTCTGTTATGATGCCCACATTACGCATGAGGGAGCTGAGCCTTGGAAAGCTTTAGCAAACTGTTCTAGAGAAATGCTGACCAGTAGAACTTTCTGTGATGCGGGAAGCGTTCCACACGTGCACCATCCAGTAGGGTGGCCATGAGCCATGTGTGGCTGTTGAGCTCTTGAAATGTGGCTAGTGCCACCAAGCAACTGGGTTTTTCTTCTCTTTCCATTTTAATCCCCAGGTACATCATCTCAGGTGGCTGGTGCCTGCTCTGTGGGGGTGCTCAGCTCTAGGAGCAGAGGGCCAATTGGGGGCTGATTATGGTTTGAAGCCCTGCCCCTGGATCTCCCAGGCCTACACTCCTTACTACCCCCTTCCCTGCTACTCCGAAGAGGTTCAGGGTTAAGGGAGAATTGTGCTCATGCCTGGGGGAGTGGGGAGGGAGGCAGAGACTGCTGATGCCCTCTGTGGGTGAGCCTGATGGGCGGGTTTCTTTCCTTTTTCTCTTGACTCCCCACTCCACCATGGCTGTGGTCCTCCTTTGTTTCCCTGCATCATTTGGCTCACCTCCACCTCGAGCTCTGACAGGAGGCTGGTCAGGAGGAAGGGGGATTTGGGGGCTCCATCCTAATGCCTCCAGTCCTCCCTCAAGGCACAGGTCTTGTATATTTGAGCCCAAGGCTCTAGCATTTTCCAGCTGAGACCTCGGCTTCTCCACATTTCCTTAGCTGGCCACAGTTTTCTCATCTGTGAGGTAAGGGTCTGTATACCCTCTGTGGCTCTGTGGGGATGAGGATGTAGCTAAGGACATTTGGGCCTGACGACGTGGCTTTTCAAAGCCCATTCTGGTCCCACCACATGACTGATACTGTCATAACAGAAGAGTTTGGTTGTAAGAGGTCAGGAGTCTAAAAGGGAAGGCACTAGTGTCTGCCCCGGCCCCTTCTCCTGGCCGCAGCTTCTGTAGAGTTACAGATTCGAACCCTGTGAAGGTAGTAGCTGCCGATGGAGGGGATCATGGAATGCCACATGACCCCGTTGCCCATCCCGGAAGGGGGTTTGGGTGGCATCTGAAAAAGCAGCGTGGTCTGTTGACCACACTCAGCCCTTCCTCCCCACTCCTGATCACTGGAAGCAGGTTGGCCCCGAGGGGTATCTGCTGAGGCTGCTACCCCAGAGTGGGGGTTAGCACACTCAGCCTGTCAGAATGGGGACCTCCTCTACTGTGGGTGCCAGTGCTTTATGGAACACGGAGCAACCCTAAGCAATCACATGTGGGGAATTAATGGTTTGTAGGGCTAGGTCAGGCCGACCGTGGGAAGTTCTCTCTGCTTGCCTGTCCACTTGAACCCAAAACCTTAGCCCTGCTCTTCTACTCTGGAAGAGGCAGTACCCGTGACAGCACCTGTGCATTCCCAGGTGTAGACCGGCCTGTCTCCCTTTGCCCTGGGCCTTGCTGCCTTCCACGGTGGCATGGTCACAGCGGACGTTTAAAGGAATCACCTGCGGAGGAAACTGCTGAGACAGTGCCTGCGGAGGACCGGTTGGGAATGGCCGGGCCACGTATGTGTGGTTGTCACAACTCCAGCGTGTCACCCCCACCCCCCTCAGAAGCCCCAAGGAGCTCCCGTTGGCCTGCAGAGTGAAGGCCGCACTCCTGAAGCTGGCCTCCGCTGTCTGGCCCTGAGGCTGGCCCTGAGGGTGTCTGGAGGCAGCTGAGGCTGTGGGAGGCTGTGCTGCTTCAGCTTTGCCAGGCCCCACTTCCAGCTTTACCCAGTTCAGTAGCCAGTGGGTTGAGCTACAGTTGTCTGCATGTTCTTTTTTTTTTTTAATTTTTTTTTAGAATCCACTTATTTATTCATGAGAGACACACAGAAGCAGAGACACAGGCAGAGGGAGAAGCAGGCTCCATGCAGGGAGCCTAATGCAGGACTTGATTCCAGGTCTCTGGGATCACGCCCTGGGCCGAAGGCAGCGCCAAACCGCTGAGCCACCCGGGCTGCCCTGCATGTTCTTTTTGTCTCCAGATATTTGCTCATCCAGTTTCCTCCTCTGGAAAGACTTTTTCCCTTTTTCCTGCTTCAACCAAACTCTTAATTCCTATACAACCCTTTCCGTCTGTTACTCTGTCTTCCCTGAGCCCAAAGGAATCTGCTCTTTGCCCTCTCATGGCCCTCATCTGCCCTTCTCTTGCCCCCTTATAGGAATAAGGGGCTCACTATTCTAGAGGTGTCTGGATTGGCCCTGTCTGGATTGGGGTTGTCATCCCTACCAGCCGGCAGTCCCCTGAGATCATGACCGTGCTTTGGCCACTTCTTAGACCTTATAGCCATACCTGGAGGCCCTCCTGGATAGTCTGGGGCTATGTGGCCTGCAAAGATTGTGTGTGAGGTCGTGATGTGGGAGGATAGAGATCTGTGGGCTTCCCAGCCCCCAAAACAACCTGGGTGACCTGCAGAGGCTGGGCGAGACACACATCTGCAAAGGGTGCTAATGAAGATCTGCCTGAGAGTGGAGGTTGGGTGAGCACAGAAGTCCCCGGGACAGCGGTCTTCCAGGTGTGGTCCCCAGACCAGCAGCGTCCGCATCACCGTGGGAATGTGTTAGCGATGCCCATTCACATACCCAGCCCATCACAAACTCTGGGGGTGGGGCTCAGCAGTCTGTGGTTCAAGCTCCATTCTTATACACCAGGAACGTTTGAGAACCCCTGCCCTAGAGTCAGGGACCTTGCTGAGGTCGGGGGGCCAGGTGGTGCAGTGGGAAGCACATGAGCTCTGGAGTCAGGCCTCAGCTTCAGACCCCTGCCCTGAAGTTTAGCCACCAAATGAGACAGAACTCACCTCTTAGGGTTGTCCTCCCAAGAGGATCACAGGGGTCCCTAAACTTTCATGCACGTAAGAATCACCTGGACTGCTTTCTAAAAATGTAGTTTCCTGACCTCTGTTCTAGGAAATCTAATTCTTGAGTCAGAGTGAGTAAGGCCCAGAAGCTATGGTTTAAACGGGCTCCCAGGTGGTCCTGTTGTGGGCAGTGGAGAAGCCCTGGTGTAGAAGGTCTTTCAGTTGGTGGCTGGAACTATATTTATCCTTAGAATGTCTCCAGGAATGTTGGGATGGGTATTGAGCTAGATGCTCTGGTCTGGGGAAGGAGGGCCTCCCCCTCTCCTCCAACCTCTAACCTTGAGGGCTCCCTCATGTATTTTCATCAAGCAAATCTAACCTGTGAACAGTGTTGAAAGGCCAAGGCCACACACGTGGACAGAGCCAGCATGTTTTGGGGTGGTGGGGTGTGTAGGGGCAGCACTCATATGGGGGGCATATGTGCATGGTAGGTTTGGGGGGCACCTTCTCCCCGCTTCCTGGCTGGTCCCACAGTGTTTCCCACAGTAAGAGTCAGGCCTGTTGGTGGAGCAGGGCTGAGATCAGGGACTGCCTACAAAGATGGTTTTGGTGGTGGGGCTTGTACAAAGTGGGGTGGCACCAGAGCCTGGTGTGGAACCCTAGAAGTTCTGGGAGCTGGAGACCAGTCTCTGAGGGGCCTGAAGACCTGGATTTGTCCCTGGGTGCCCCTGGGTGCCCCAGGGTGCAGTTCCCCTGATCACCACCAGGGGTCTCCAAGGCTCCCTGCAAACCCGCTCTACTCTGCTCTCCCTCCCGGGGTGGGTGAGTGCCCCAGGTGAGTCCCCCAGCGCTGTCCAGCCTCCGGGTGACCCTGGAGGTCACCTCCCTCCCCTGGCGGGTGAGTGCCCCAGGTGAGTCCCCCAGCGCTGTCCAGCCTGCGGGTGACCCTGGAGGTCACTTCCCTCCCCTGGCGGGTGAGTGCCCCAGGTGAGTCCCCCAGCGCTGTCCAGCCTCCTGGTGACCTAGGAGGTCACCAGGCTCCATGGTGGGGGGGGGGGGGCTCTTGCCTCCAGGGGCCATGCCTGTGGTCTCAGCATCAGCTGGTGGCCAAGCCCCAGGCACATGTTTACCAAATGCCATTCTGACTTGCCTCCCCAAGACGGTCATCCTGAATGGTGGACCCCCCTCCCCTGCACCCCCCTTCACTGGGAAATACGGGTCATAGCTTGGGAATGTGGCCTTGTGTTGTGGGGGTGATAAAAGGAGAGAGAAGAGGATGGCGCCTGGGTGGCTCAGTTGGCTGGGCGTCCACTCTGATTGTGGTCTCGGAGTCGTGGGGTCGAGCCCCACGTCAGGCTCCGCACTTGGTGGGGAGTCGGCTTGGGATTCTCTTTCCTTCTCCTGCCTGCCTCCCCCCCCATAGTGTGCATGCAAGCTCTCTCTCTAAAATAATAGATGAATAAATCTTTAAAAAAACACGGGGGTGGGGTGGGGAGAGAAGGACATATGACCTCTTCTCAACAGCTTCCCTGTTCTACTTGTCTCCAAGCCCCTGCCCCAGCCCAAGTCCAGATGGGTGCTAGTTGTGGGGGGTTACTAGAAGCAGCCCCTGCTTCATGACCCTTGGCCCGGTGGGGTGAGAGGTTGAGGGACAACTGCCAACTCAGAGTTGGGAGGAGGAGAGGTAGGTGCCACCCCAAGGCCCCGGGGGGTCCTGAGCCAAACCTGCCATGGCAGTAGTGGGGAGGCAGAGGCAGGATTCTGGGCCCCCGCAGGTGGAGGGGGTGTTTCTGGGAAGGAGACCGAAGGTCCTGACCCCTCTCTGATTCTCAGCACCAGAGAACACAGGGCATAGCCAGGCCTGGCTCCAATATTCGAGGCTTGTCAGCACATTGCCACGTGCGGACCTTGGTTTGGTCAGAACAGGGGGCATCCTAAGGGCCATTTGCCGTCAGGACCTCATCTGGTGGATGTGTCGAAGTGAGTGGCTCAGGGCAGGCATCCCGGGGGCAGCATTGTAGTGCCTCTCCCATCCTCCCCCGGGGACTGAGGCCCCAGCACTTTGAGTTGAGGCGCCACCGAGGGGGCTTCGCTCTTGTCAGGGTCCCGAAACTGTAAAGAGAGAAAAGGCAGATCCGGCTGCTTGGGAATGAGCAGGGTGGCTAAATACAGCCAGGCGGCCTCGCTCTGCCCCTCCCCTCTCCTCCCCCTCCACTCACTCCAGGGCCCGGGCTGCCTGTGGTCTCAGCAGGCACCACCTTCCCAGCCAGCTGCCTGCCTGCCACCCAGCCTGTCCCTGCCTGGCCAGCCCCCACCGCCTCCTTCCCCTCCCCCAGGCCCTCGCACACAGCCTCCGCAGGGTCAGCCGAGTGAGTGGGGCTGGGCAGGCTGGGCTTCTGCTCCCTGGGGAGCCGGGTGGGGTGGGCAGTGGGCAGGCAGCAGGAGGGCCTGGTGCCAGGGCAGAGCCTTCAGGACAGGCGCCGCCTGGGGTCTGTGTGCAGAGTCTCGGGTGAGTTGGGGTGCAGCCTTGTGGGGGGCCGGGCCACAGGGGCTTGGGGTGGGGGAACCAGGAGGAGGGGCCAGGGGGCTGTGGCCGATTCATGTCTGTATTTGGTAGTCGGATAGGAGCCAGCTCAGTGAGGCTGGGCCCCTGGCCAGTTGCAGGGGAGGGCGTCAGGGCCCTGGGGACACCCCTCCCCCAAAACGGACACCGGTGCCCCCCTCCTCTTCCCCAGTCTGAGTCGCCCTTCTCTGCGGATGACTCAAACCCCTTTTCCATCCTCTGAGAGTTTGGGGGTCCATGTTGTAGGGCTGGGGCCAACAGGTGCCCCTGGGGTATGTGGGGCAGGAAGCTGAGAAGGCAGAGGGGGAAGGGCAGGCTGGACAGTGCCGCCTCATTGGCCCTGGCACCGTCCGGATGGGGTTTGTCTGAGGTGTGTGTTCCTCTGCACCAGGCCCAGCTCACCCGAGGAGCGGGTGCCCTGCCTCTACCATGCTGGGGACCACCTGCATTAGGGGCCTGCAGTTCCATGCCAGGAATGTGGGTTCTCTGCTCCAGTGGGATTTCATGTCTCCCATGAGGCCCAGGGCAGCCCCTCTGTTGCCCGAATCCCTTGTCCCGGCTACTCCCTAGGGTTCCCCCAGGATCCGTGTTAGGAGAGTCTATGGCAGAGTAGGATTCAGGGGCTCAGCGACAGGAAACACCTGAGCAAGGTCACACTGCAAGCAAGTAGGAGCCCGTGAAGCCAAGTCAGGGCAGGGCTGGTCTGCCCCCGGGGCTGTGTGGAACATTCCAGACCTTATCAGGCCCTTGATCTTGGGCAGATCTGATCTAGCCAGCTCTCCCATTCTCTCTGACCCCCCTTCCTGCCCTGGCGTCTCTCTGTGCCACTGTCTTTCCTCTGTCTCTTTTCTAGGCGAGTCCACATCACCTTTCAGCAGCCCCATCACCTCTGACGAGGAATACCTGAGCCCCCCAGAGGAGTTTCCGGAGCCCGGAGAGACCTGGCCCCGAGCCCCCACCATGAAGCTCAGTCCCACCCAGAACCGCCGCTCCTCTGACACCGGCTCTAAGGCACCCCCCACGTTCAAGGTCAGACCCCTGCGGCCAGCACCGAGCCCTGGGCACCCCCATTCCTTCACGTGTGCCCTTGTTCTTGGGGCCACACCAGGTTCTAGCAAGTCCTAGCACTTGGCCCCATTCACCCTTCTTATCTGGAGCCAGCCTCAGTCGGCCTGGCATGGGAAAGAGGCCTCTAGCCAGAATCCTCTGGGCCCTGAATGTCTCCCCTGACACTTTGGGGTCCCCTTCAGGTCTCGCTTATGGACCAGTCAGTAAGAGAAGGCCAGGACGTCACCATGAGCATCCGTGTGCAAGGGGAGCCCAAACCAGTGGTTTCCTGGTGAGTAGCAGCCACAGGCCACCACCTGCCAGCTCCCCCACTGCCCCCTTTCAGCTCCAGGCTTGGCCCTGTGCGGTCTCACTTTCCCGTGACGGGAGTGGGCCTCTTGTAGACTTCCCTGTGATCTGCCCAGGGGTCTTGTCCCAGGTACAGTGGTGCCCCCCGCCCCCGCCCCAAACACGCCCCCACCTTTTGGTTCAGGCTCATGCAGGGCTTCTCCTTCCGGAACGGGTTTCAGGTAACAGAAGGTCTCCTGTCCGTTCCGCTGGGGACGAATGGGCAGGGGTCATCTCTTAGAGAAGCCTGCATGTGCGCACCCCCAGCAGGTGACTGCGGGGTGATTGCTGAGCCCTGCTCTGCGCCGGGCCCTGTGCTAGGCCCAGGCGCAAGGATTTGTTTCTGAGCTGCTCGGAGCCTGGGGTTAAAGCCTGGGCCTTGGCTACAATGCTTCATCCCGGGTGCCTGGAACCTTGAGAACTCTTTGCTTAGGTTCTTATTAGTTTGGGTTCTAGTTTCCATTTGTAATTAATTGTCTAATCTCCTGTGTGATGTTTTTTTTTTTTTTTTAACATCGTAAGTTATTTCCTTTGGGAAGCAGGAAAGCTGTCTGTTCGTTATAAAAATAAGACACCCAGATGTTTCAGAACTAGTAAGAGCTGAACAATGTGGTTAGTTTGCAAGAAGGGTAAGATCCAAGTGGGCAGAGGAGAGGGAGAGTCGGGCTGAGATCCTGGCCCTGTAACCCGGGGACAGATCCGGGAAGCAGGTAGATGATGTGAGGGAGGAGGAACCTGCAGGTGGGGACCTGGGCGCCCAGACTGAGTGTTTGTCCCTCTGACAGGCTGAGAAACCGGCAGCCCGTGCGCCCCGACCAGCGGCGCTTCGCGGAGGAGGCAGAGGGCGGGCTGTGCCGCCTGCGGATCCTGGCTGCCGAGCGGGCCGACGCCGGCTTCTACACGTGCAAGGCGGTCAATGAGTATGGCGCCCGGCAGTGTGAGGCCCGCCTAGAGGTCAGAGGTGAGTCCCTCATGCTCTCCACGAGCCCCACCCCTGCCCCGGCCCCGGCCCCAGCCTCATCCCTGCTCAGATGCCAACTTTCACACAACCTTAGGTCAGAACAGGCCTTAGGGATCCCGTGGTTGGTTGCTTGTATTGTACTTGAGTAAACCGAGGCCCAGAGAGGGGAAGTGCCTTGCCTGAGGCCACGCGGCAAATTGTTCAGTGCTCAGCCTACTACACCGTCCTGCCTTTCCTATGCTCGGTCACACCTACCCCTGATGCCAGCCAGAGAGACCCTGCTTCCTGCCACCAGCTATCCCCTCCCCACACTCTTCCAAGCTTTTGTCACCTTGCCCTTTCCAGGCTCCTCCCTCACACCCACCCCACCTCTCTCCTCTTGCCCCTTTGCCCTCCTGTCTATCCCATTTGCTGCGCAGAAGCTGTTGTGGTTGGAGGTGGCAGTGGGGAGAGTCTGATAGCTGGACCCGTTCGGAGGGGCCCTGGGGTGACTTGGGTTTGAAGCATTGTGGGGATCCCAGGGGTGCCTGGGTGAGCAGGACCGTGGTATGTGGAGAGGGCTGGACCCCCAGAGTTGGGACATAAGGGCAGGGGCCTTTTGGGTGATGGGGACAGCAGGTAGGCCTTTGCCAGGCTGCCCTTGGGGCGCTGGTGGTTTTCCTCCCAGGGGCTGGCCAGTTAGTCTTGCCTTCTACGTCACCTTCCCGGGGCGCAGCTCGGGGCTGGGAACCCCTCCTTAGCTCTGCACTCAGCCATCATCCCTCCTTTCCTGGTAGAGGCTGGCTCTGAGAGCTTCACAGGATACCCCAGCCCCTGTTGGAGCTCTGACCCTAATGGTCAAGGTCACCTCCACTGGGCTCTGCGTGCCTCAGTTTACCGGCCCTGTGCCTCCCGTTCTTGGGGCTGCCACCTCCTTGGTCTCTGAATTCTTCAGCTCTCCCCACACCCAATCTGGCCCCCGTTCCCTGGCCTGTTCCCGCTTCCCCTCCAGGGTCTAGCTCTGCCTTGCTTCTCTGTGTTAACCCATGTCTCGGTGCTTCTCTCTCTTTGGGGTTCCTCCTGACATCCCCCAGGCTTTGGGGGCCCCTGATGCCTGTGAATGCCTCCTCCCCACTGCCCCCCAGGGGCCCACGGCCTCTGTTTGCCCAAGAACCCCAGAGACCCACCTGCCTGGCCTCTGGCTGGCCGCCGGTCCCTCCCACGCTGACCTTGGAGGAACCCGGAAATGGCAGTGCACCCTGGCAGTTTTAGAGGCAGCTCTCCATGCAGAGGGGGCCTAGCCAGGTCTGCGTGGTGTGCGTGCCTGTGCGTGCGTGTGGGTGCGAGTGTGCTGCACTAACCTGCCGCTTGCTGACTGAGGTTTTTGTCTGTACACAGGCGAGTGAGCTCAGGGGGCCGCCTGCGCTCCCCCCGCTACCCTCCGAGCCGCGCCCCTGTCTCAGGCACTTCTCGGACCTCGCTGTGTTTCACTGCCTCCTGCCCACAGACCCCGCCGGCCCGCCGGCCCGGACCCTGTCCCAGCCTCCCATTCCTTCCCTCCCCACCTTACAGCATCCCGGGATAGCCCATGGGCCCCTAGGGACCCTCCCTTCCCAGGTGGACATATGGCTGGGCAGGCTGGGAGCCCCCCACGTGGGCCGAGTGCCAGGAGGGGGCAGCCAGGAGGGGTATCAAGACATGCCCCCCACCCCGGTCTCTCCCTGCAGGGGAGCATCCAGCGAGCGCATGTGCTACCGCTGCTACAGGCCCTGTCTGTCTATCTGTTTGTCTGTCTGTGTGTCTGTGACAGTCAGGGAAGGATGCCCCTGAGCTGGTGTGGGGTGAGGCAGAGTGGGAGAGGTCAGGGCATGGCATCCGCAGGTTGGAGGGGCCTAGGGGGGCTCACGAGGTGGGGGACAAGGCACTCACCATTCCAGAAACGGGTTTCAAAAGGCACAACACAATTTCACAAGAGACTAAAAGCCAGAGGCCCTCGGGCCCTACGTGGATGAGGAGGCCTGACCAGGACCCGCTCTGGGCAGGTTTAGGGCTCAGCTGGGGCTCCCCTCTTCACTGTCAGGGCCCGCCCGGATGCTCTGTCTGGGAAGGAGGGTGTTAGCCAGGCTGGCCAGACAGTAAGGGCCTGCTGTAGTGGGTGTGGAGATATTTGAAAAAAGGTGTTTCTTAGCTCAAATAAAGTCCAGTTTGTACCCAGCTGGTGTGCTGTGTTGTTTTTTTTCCGCCGCCGTTTCTGCCCCTACGTGGCCCCTCCGCGTCCCTGCCCTCGATGCCCTCCCACTTCCCCTGAGTTCCATCCTCCCTAGCCCAGCTTGGGTTGCCATCCTGAAGCCAGGCCCTGGAGTTCCTTGCTGTCCTGGCCGGGCGGGCGGGCTTTCCCTGTCTCCGAAGGAACAAAATGCATCTCTCTCTCTGTATCTGTCTGTCTCTTTGTGTGTGCGTGTATGTGTCTCCCTCGCCCCGTGTGTCTTATTCCATGCGTGCCCCCTGTGGCCGCTTCCCCCCCAGCACATCCTGAAAGCCGGTCCTTGGCCGTGCTGGCCCCCCTGCAGGACGTGGACGTGGGGGCCGGGGAGATGGCGCTGTTTGAGTGCCTGGTGGCGGGTCCTGCCGACGTGGAGGTAGACTGGCTCTGTCGAGGCCGCCTGCTGCAGCCTGCATTGCTCAAATGCAAGATGCATTTCGATGGCCGGAAGTGCAAGCTGCTGCTCACCTCTGTGCATGAGGACGACAGTGGTGTCTACACTTGCAAGCTCAGCACGGCCAAAGGTAACTGCCTACTCAGGCCCTGGGGCTGCCGCGGGTGCCCAACAGCTGGAGGGCGGGGGCCGCAGGTGTAGGAGCTGGGGGCAAAGGAAGATCATGGACAGCACCCGCCTCCATCACATCTGCGTGTGGAGTGGCCCCGGGTACAGAGTGCCTTCTGGAGCCGTATTAGCCCTTGTTCCTACGGGGAGCCTGCCCACTGCCATGTAGCAAACCCACTCGGACTTGGGTTCCAGTCCCTGCCCTGCCACGTCCAGCCACGTGACTTTGGACAAGTCACTTCATCTCTCTGAGCTTTAGACTATCTGGACAAAGGGATCATGAGACCAGCTACCTCGCAGGGGGGTCAGTGGGATTAATGAGATGATGTATGTAAAGAACAAAGAACAGCACAAGCCTGGCAAAGGGTGACACCTAATAAATGTCAGCCGTTATTATTATGAATGACATCTCTGACCTGGTCCTCGTCCTCCTTTGGAGAGCAGAGGGAATGCCTCACCAGCTTGTGGTGACAAGCGCCTAAGGTGACACTGGAAGCCTTTGTGAGCAGGAGGGGATCGGGTCAGTGTAAGGAAGGGGCTGTTATGTCCCCCAGATTTTTTTGTGGGGTGGTGTTTTAGGGCAAAGGAGCATTGCTCTGGGTCTGGGGTGGGTGGGAGGGAAGTGTGGGCACCACTGGGCCCAGAGGCAAGTTCTAAGGGCAGGGGGAAGGTGTGGAGGAGGAACTGGGTTTGGCTTCCAGGCCCCTCGCCTAGAGCTGAGCCGAGCTTCATCCTGAGCAAGCGGAGGCGATGACGAGGGGCTCCCATTGTGGCGGCCGCCCACCCTTGCCAGCCCCCACCCTCCTGAGAAGGCCAGGTCTCTGGGTCATGGCCATGGCCTCACTCCAGCATCTGGGGACCTCGCTGGGCTCTGTTCCATTTCCAGCTCTCGGCCCTGTTCCCCTTTCTTGCCCAGTGTGTGTGTGGGGGGGCCCTCTGGGTGGGCCTGCCTGGGACTCTGTGGCCTTCCCCACCCCAGTGCTCACCCCTCCCTGCTAGATGAGCTGACCTGCAGTGCCCGGCTGACCGTCCGGCCCTCGCTGGCCCCCCTGTTCACTCGGCTGCTGGAGGACATCGAGGTGCTAGAAGGCCGGGCAGCTCGCTTCGACTGCAAGATCAGTGGCACCCCACCCCCGGCTGTTACCTGGACACATTTTGGTATGGCTGTCCACCCTACAGGTGTTGGGGGACCCCGAAGGCCCAAAGGGCAGTCTCCCTCGCTTGAGCCTGCTCCATATTCCTGCTGCTTCCTCCCCTCAGGCCGCCAGGTGGAGGAGAGTGATAACTTGCGGCTCCGGCAGGACGGAGGTCTGCACTCTCTGCACATCGCTCATGTGGGCAGTGAGGATGAGGGGCTGTATGCAGTCAGCGCCACCAACACCCACGGCCAGGCCCAGTGCTCAGCCCAGCTGTATGTGGAAGAGCCTCGGACAGCTGCCACTGGCCCCAGGTGTGGTGGGGCTGGAGGGCTGGTGGGGCTCCAGGAGCTGGTGGGGCTGGAGGGCTGGAGGCCTGGAGGGGCTGGTGGGGCTGGAGGGCTGGAGGGACTAGAGAGGCTGGTGGGGCTGAAGGGGCTGGTGGGGCCTGAGGCCTGGAGGGGCTGGAGGGGCTAGAGGGCCGGTGGGGCTGGAGGGCTGGTGGGGCTTGTGGGGCTGGAGGACTGGAGGGACTAGAGAGGCTGGTGGGGCTGGTGAGGCTGGAGAGGCTCGAGGGCTGGTGGGGCTGGAGGGCTGGCTGGTGGGGCTAGATGGGCTGGTGGGGCTGGAGGGACTACAGAGGCTGGTGGGGCTGAAGGGGCTGGTTGGGCCTGAGGCCTGGAGGGGCTGGAGGGGCTAGAGGGCTGGTGGGGCTGGAGGGCTGGTGGGGCTTGTGGGGCTGGTGGGGCTGGAGGGCTGGTGGAACTGGAGGGGCTGGTGGGGCTGGTGGGCTGGTGGGGCTGGAGAGGCTGGTGGGGCTGGAGGGCTGGAGGGCTGGTGGGCTGGTGGGGCTGGAGGCCTAGTGGGGCTGGAGGGATGGAGGCCTAGAGGGGCTGGTGGGGCTGGAGGGACTAGAGAGGCTGGTAGGGCTGGAGGGGCTGGTGGGGCCTGAGGCCTGGTGGGGCTGGAGGGACTGGAGGGCTGGAGGGCTGGAGGGCTGGTGGGGCTGGAGGGACTGGAGGGCTAGTGGGGCTGCAAGGGCTGGTGGGGCTGGAGGGATGGAGGCCTGGAGGGGCTGGTGGGGCTGGAGGGACTAGAGAGGCTGGTGGGGTTGGAGGGGCTGGTGGGGCTAGAGAGGCTCGAGGGCTGGTGGGGCTGGAGGGCTGGCTGGTGGGGTTGGAGGGCTGGAGGGCTGGAGGGGCTGGTGGCGCTGGAGGGCTGGTGGGGCTGGTGGGGCAGGAGGGCTGGTGGGGCTGGTGGGGCTGGTGGGGCTGGAGGGGCTGGTGGGGCTGGAGGGCTGGTGGGGCTGGAGGGCTGGTGGGGCTGGAGGGGCTGGTGGGGCTGGAGAGCTGGAGGGCCTGTCGTCTGATGGGGCAGCAGGGGTGGCAGGGCTGGCGGGGCTGCCTCTGAGGTGCCCTGGCCCCATGGTGGGAGGTGCCGCTTGAGGCCTCTGGGCAGCCATGTCGCTCTTACAGCTCGAAGCTAGAGAAGATGCCATCCATCCCCGAGGAGCCGGAGCAAGGTGAGCTGGAGCGGCTGTCCATTCCCGACTTCCTGCGGCCCCTGCAGGACCTGGAGGTGGGCCTGGCCAAGGAGGCCATGCTAGAGTGCCAGGTGACCGGCCTGCCCTATCCCACCATCAGCTGGTTCCACAATGGCCACCGCATCCAGAGCAGTGACGACCGGCGCATGACACAGTGTATGTGTCCAGCCCCTTCAGCACCCACTTAGCTTGCAGTGCCTTCACCCTCTCCCTGCCCTGAACCTTCCTTCCCTAGCCTGCTCAGGGATGGGGTGCCTGCAGGAGGGGTGCACAGAGGGGGCTGGGAGGTCAGGGCCTCCTTCCTTGAGCTGCTCGGCACCACCTGCAGAGTCACCACTCCGGGCCTGGGTGGCCCCCCTAGCATGTACTGGGCAGGCAGGCAGACAGTACAACTTGCTACTGACCAGCAGCTGGACTGTGGGCAAGGTTACAGAACCCCTCTGTGCCTCAGTTTCTCCGTTTGTAACAGGCTCATTATAAGAATTAAATCGGTTAATACGTACGAAGCACTCAAGTAGACCTGGCAAATAGCAAGTGGTGAGCAAATGTTAAATCTTGTTATTACTTCTCTTGTTGTTGCTTGTTCGTAAAGCAGTGTTGCTCACGCCTTCCTGAAGAAATTTCAGGGAAAGGCCGGCATGGGCAGCGTCTGGCCCTGAAAGGATGCTTGGCCAGGGTTGTTAACAATGGCAAAGAAAGAAAAGGAGCCGGGGAGAAATACAGAGGAATGTATTTGGGACCCTATCCTTCCCGCCCGGGCTGTTTCTCTTGGAGCGTGTCAGCTCCAACCTGGAAGGAATCCTGTGTGAGCAGCTTTATCTGACCCCATCAGACAGCCCCCGCTGTGACACCCCCCACCCCCGCCCCGTGATGGGTTCCTCTTACAGCTGCAGCACTTGGTAAGTGCCAGGCCCTGAGCGCCAAAGACCTGCTGCCCAGGAGCTCAGCTTCCTCATCAGAGGCCTACAGGCCTGCAAGGCAGGTACTCTAACCCCTGTTCGCAAATGGGAACCAAGACTTACAGAGAGAGGGACATGGGCTTCCCCAAAGGCAGGAACAGACCATCTGACTCGAGTCTAGCTCCTAACCAGGATGCCTCCCACCCCCCCCACCCCCCCCCACCCCGTGCCCTAGCTCCCACCCCATTCTCCAGTGCTGTGGCTCTGACCCTTCCCCTCGCCTCCTCCTCCTCCTCCTCCTCCTCCTCCTCCTCCTCCTCAGGCTGTCTGCTCAGCCCACGGACTTCTTGTCTCTCACTCTGCTTGAGGCCCGGTGGGTGTCTGTCTCGGGATCTGAGCTGGCGTCCCTGCTTCTGTCTGTATCTGGGGTCGGTGGCAGCCTCTGGTCTGTCTTCCTTTATAAATAGTGTCAGCAGAGATAAATGAATGCGTGAGTGTTCCATGTGGAGATAACCACTCAGAGAAGGGAGGAGTGTTTGGGGATGGCCCTGACATGCAGGAAGACAGGCTGGCCTCTTCCCCTCCACGTCCCGCCTGAGATGGCCTCCTTATCATCATGCAGGGATCACAGTGTAGAGAAAGAAGTTGAGAATCAGAGGGAAGCAAGTTCAAGCCGTGGCTCCATCATTTATTAGCTGTGTCACCTTGGACAAGTCCATTAATGTCTCTGATCTCATTGGTAAAATGAGGATAGTTTTGCAGGGTTGTTGAAAGGATTATGGAAAAAAAACTGCATGCCAAGTAGCTGGCGTCAACTGGGCACCAACAGTCAACTCTTATTATAATTTATAATATCACATCCTCGGCACTCCCTACGTGTAAGGCATCAGGGTCTGGGCCTGACGGGACAAATCAGCCCCGTCTTTAAGGAGCCATGGCACATGCAAGTTAAGAAGGTGGCTCACCCCAGGCCATGTGGGCCTGGTGCTGGAGGGCCTGGGGAGGGAGCTGGGTGGGGAGGTGGGGGTACAGAGGAGGCTTCCTAGGCTGGCACTCATATGAACTGTGTCTTGAAGAAGGCCTTAGGTAAGAGAGGACAATTCTTGAAGGAAGGAATTTTGTGAGCAAAAACCTAGAAATGGAACTCCTGTGGCCTTTCAGGGACCTGATGGCTTGTCGGGGTGGGAGGAATAGCAGGAGACATGCTGATGGGCTGAGGGCCAAGGGCTTTGGATGCTAGCCCGCATGCAGCAGGTGCCTTTCAGGTTTCCAGGTCAAGAGGTAACATGCAGCGCCATTGGTGGAGCGTGGACTGTACCGGTGGAGGGCTCTTGCAGGCGCTGTGTTGCAGTGGGGACCAGCAGTGGCCTTGGGGATGGAAAGGGGACTGAGGGAGGGGCCTTAGGATCAAAGTCGTGACCCCCAGAGGTGCGGAAATGAGGGGCAGCCAACAGGAAAGGAACCCCACAGAGGAGGAATCAGGCTGGGGGAGCAAGGAGAAATCGCTGGAAGGACAGGCCTGTAGGCAGAGGCTTGACAGCCTGGACTTCGGGTTTGCTGCAGGGTAGACGTGCTTCTCGCCATCTGCCCCACTCTCGCCCCCTTGGCTGCTCCCCACAGGAGCTTGGGGTAAAGGGCCAGGCCGGTGGTGGCATGGGCCCAGCCCTCAAAGTATCCTCCTTGCTCAGGCCCATTGTCATTGTCTCCCCCCACCCCCCAGACAGGGATGTCCATCGCTTGGTGTTCCCCGCTGTGGGACCTCAGCACGCTGGCGTCTACAAGAGTGTCATCGCCAACAAGCTGGGCAAAGCTGCATGCTATGCCCACCTCTATGTCACAGGTGAGGCAGGCCCCCTCCTGGTCAGCTGCATCCATAGCCCAGCCTCTGGCCCTATGCAGGGGCCTGGGTGAGGGAGGGGCCTCCACACCAGCCCCCTTCCCCTTATACCCTGGGGAGCCATCTGGTCTCGCCCCTGGCCCGCTGTCCTGAGGCTTGGTCATCCTGCAGAGCCATTGGGCCCTAAAAGATGCAGCAGACCTCCAACCTGTGTTTTTCAGATGTCGTCCCAGGCCCCCCAGATGGCGCCCCGCAGGTGGTGGCCGTGACTGGGAAGATGATCATGCTCTCATGGAACCCCCCCAGGAGTCTGGACATGGCCATTGGTGGGTCAGGCCACACAGGGCTGTGGGGAGGTTATGAAACGGGGGTAGGCTGAGGCAGGGGCACCAGGGGAGCCAGGCTGGGGGGCAAGGCCCAGAGGAGCATACCGGGAGGGGAGGAGTGGAGGCAGCACTGGGAACGTGGCTATGGATGTCTCCTCTCCAAGGTGGATAAAGCCCCGGCTCTGCATCAAGAGACTCCACAAAGGGGTCACCACACTCCTCTTCTCAGAGGGCCTGGGTGCTTGGGTCATGATCCTGGGAACGTCTTCCCCTTCTCCCTGCTCTGTGCCTCAGTTTCCCCACCTCAGGTAGTAGCAAGTGATTGGGATATGAGTTACGCTCCCTCCATGTCTATAGCTGGCCCCCATGCCTGGCATCCTATTGGCTCTGAGCCTGGCTGGCCAGGCCAAGTGGTTGGAAAGAATAGACAGGCAGCAGGCAGAAGCAAGAGGAGCTATTGAGGTGGGTCCTCAGAGCAGACTAACGATGAGTTTCTAGGTCCTGATCTGGCTGGATGGGGGGCAGCGGGTGTCCCAGCAATGCCCACCTCCAGCAGCTGCTTCCCCACCAGACCCAGACGCCCTGACCTACACCGTGCAGCACCAGGTCCTGGGCTCGGACCAGTGGACAGCGCTGGCCACGGGCCTGCGGGAGCCCGGGTGGGCAGCCACAGGGCTGCGTAAGGGGGTCCAGCACATCTTCCGGGTCCTCAGCACAACCATCAAGAGCAGCAGCAAGCCCTCGCCCCCCTCCGAGCCTGCACAGCTTCTGGAGCACGGTGAGTCTGGGCCCCCCTGTGGGGTGGAGGCTGCTGGGCTGGAAAACTGGGTCTTCATGGTGGAGGCTCAGGGGCTGGTCTGGACATGCGGGCTGTGGTGGAAACAGGATGGCTGGGGGCAACCTCATCCAGTTCGAGCCCTTCTTTCTCCTGAAAGCATCATGCACAGTGGGCAAGGCTGAGGCTCTGGAGGCAGACAAGCTGTGGGGGGTAGGGGGGTACACAGTTCCAGCTTCGCCACTTCTTGGCTGTGTGTCCTAGACAAATAGCTGAACCTTTCTGAACCTCAGCTTCCTCATCTGTAAAAAATGGAGCTCCTGTGGCAGTTGGGAGGGTTAAAGGTCTAGAGGGTAGGTGCTAAGGACCTGGTGTCAAGCCCCGCGTCAGCCTGTGCTCTCCTCTGGTCAGGCCCGCCCCTGGATGAGGCGCCCACTGTATTGGACAAGCCAGACGTCGTGTATGTGGTAGAGGGACAGCCCACCAGTGTCACGGTGACCTTCAACCACGTGGAGGCCCAGGTCGTCTGGAGGAGGTGGGGCCCGGCCCTGTGTATGCCTCACTGTCCCCCATGTGGCAATCCAGCTCTGGCCATCCTGGCCTGACCCCTCTGGGGCTGGATCTTGGGTAACCTCTCTGTCGTGTGTCTCTTAGCTGCCGAGGGGCCCTCCTAGAGGCGCGGGCAGGTGTGTATGAGCTGAGCCAGCCAGATGACGACCAGTACTGTCTTCGGATCTGCCGGGTGAGCCGCCGAGACGTGGGGCCCCTTACCTGTACAGCCCGCAACCGCCATGGCACACAGGCCTGTTCAGTCACACTGGAGCTGGCAGGTGGGTGACAGCAGGCCTCCTCCCCTCTCCTCACGCCCCCAGGTGTACACACCCCTCTGTCAGGCCCGTCCATCGAATGGCTATAATAATACCAGCACTAGTGGAAGGAACGGTGATAGTGCTAATAAGATATTTATTGAGCACACCTAGTATGTGCCAGGCTCAGCGCGGAGTACCTTCCACGTGTCACCTCGTGGAACGTTACATTAACTCAGAGAGATGGGGTTGGTTATTCTCCTCATCTGACAGATGGGGAAACTGAGACTCAGAGAGTATGCTAAGGCACAGGCACAGGGGCCCACAACCTGGTAAGCACAGGAACTGGGATTCAGGCCTGTGTGCTGTTCGCTCCTGTGTTAAACACGACAGGATGTACGTAGGACCCCAAGTATGACAAACATAGGGAGACCAAGTTAATTTCAAAAAGACTAAAAGCCTGGGATCCCTAGGTGGCTCAGCGGTTTAGCGCCTGCCTTTGGCCCAGAGCGCGATCCTGGAGTCCCGGGATCAAGTCCTGCGTCAGGCTCCCTGCATGGAGCCTGCTTCTCCCTCCTCCTGTGTCTCTGCCTCTCTCTCTCTCTCTGTCTATCATAAATAAATAAATAAATCTTAAAAAAAAAAAAAAAAAGACTAAAAGCCCAGGCGAGCGCAGCTGATCCGCAGACTCCCAGCTCCGGGGACCCTGGCTGCCCTTTGGCACCAGCCTATTTGACAGAACCTCCTCCCGACCTTTGCCGTGAGGCCCCTTCGTATAATTTCTCCTTTAGAGATGTAGTCTCTCAACCGGGGGCACGCATTAAATAGTAATTGTCTTGTTTTCCGGTTTGTTAATTAACTCTAGACATATGTAACTGCCACTCAGAACTTCAGATCAGCGTGAGCTAAACAGTGTTACCTGCTGAGTAGATACGATTCCGACCAAATGCAAAGGAAGTGACATCTTAGCGCAGGCACTCGTACGGTAGATGAATGTACGTCTGCTGGTGCTTTTTAAAAAATCGTTCAAGTTCCCTTGAAACCTTCAGAGACCAGCCTCTCACCACCTCTAGACTAGAAACCAGATTCCTAGAGGGGCGGGAAGGGATCTTTAAAGTGGAAGCAAGTGGCCGCAGGGTGTGTGAGGAAGATGGGGGAGCCCTGCTGGCCCCGATGTCCCGTGGGGTTCCCCATCTCCCTTTTATATGTCTCCTCCCCTGCCCAGCTTCCCCCCACCCCCCCCACCCCAGCCACACCCCCGGTACTTCCTTCTCAACCCTTTACTTTGCTCCTCTGAGCTTACCTACCATCTGCAAGACTCATTGTTCTTCCCAGATACAGGAAGAACCCTAGGGTTTGGGGAGGCTCCAGCCCCTGAGAGTCCTGTAGCCCAGCCTGGCTGGGTCAGTGACTGTGTCCCAGCCCACCAGGAGGCCGGGACTAGAACAGGACTGGGGCTTGGATCTACACGCCCTACCCACTGTGCTCACACACCCCCACCCCCACCCCCAGCCCCCAGGCAGGGCAGGGGTAATGGCCTCGTTCCCTCATATCTGCCTGAAGATCACTACCTGAAGGAGGTAGTGTCTTTTTCACTCCCTTTTATCTATATAAAATCAGGTTAGGCACCAGCGATGGGTGGTGATCCCTGCCCAGTGCTCCCCGCTCTTCCCCACCAGGCCTGCTCCCTCCCACTCTTCTTAAAGCTGAGATCCTCAAATAATGCTTAGGAGGCAGGACAGCAGGAAGTCACAGATTCCTCCACAAAGCACGTTGGAATATGTATTTAATTCCATCCTGAGAATTAGAAGCCACGTTTGCGGGGAAATAACATGAGCGCATGATACGCTCAGGGAATGAAATCACAGTCACGTGCGGGAGAGCCTAAGCTGAGACTCAGCACCTGATTGTTCGTCGGACCATCTCCCAGATGGTAAAAGGCTCCTTCAACATTTAAATAAGATTCAGAGAGAAAACATCAAGATAGAGGCAATGCCATTGGTGAATTTAATTCAGGGTCCCAGCCTGAGCTGCGTGCGGGGCCCAGGACCCTAGGGCCAGAGGTAGGGCCGTGCGGGAGGGCGCTCACCCACAGGGGGCAGCATCGGGCCATTCTGCGCCAGCCCATTAATGCAGCGAGGAAAGAAGCTCAGGGTGGCCAATCCCAATTTTTCCAGAGAGGCAGGAAATCCAGATTTCTTTTGTGTGTGAAAATCTCCTAGTTTCAAAGCAGGCAAATGAATACTGACGAACCAACACAGCAAGGCTGCACCTTGTGGCTTAGGTTTTCTGAGATTTGGAGAACACCGTGTGTGGACACAGGGGAGAGCGCTTGGTCCAGGCTTGGAAGTCTGGTGTTCCCTGGGGGCCCCCCCCCTCAGTCTGAGAGCCACAGTGGGTGGGGTGCTGGGGCTCTGGGAGGCGCGGGGGTGGCGTGGGGGTGTCTGGTGTTATGTCTCAACCAGTCGCTGAGGGAGGGTTGGGAGCAGGACTGAGGAGGCAGGACTTGTGACCTCAGTGTTGTCACCCTGTCCTGCACCCCCCCCCCCCCCCGTTGTGTTTCAGAGGCCCCTCGGTTTGAGTCCATCATGGAGGACATAGAGGTGGGGGCTGGGGAAACCGCTCGCTTCGCTGTGGTGGTGGAGGGGAAACCACTGCCGGACATCATGTGGTACAAGGTCAGGGGGTGCCCGAGGCCTCAGGAGGGTGTTAGCAGGGGGCTGGCTGGGAGCCTGCGGGGAAGGAAGCAGGGATTTCTGCACTGGAGGGGTGTTGGCCACCTTAGGAGGAGGGGAGCCTGGACAGAGTAGGACAACGGTGTTGGCAGAGGTGTGGCTAGGAGAAGAAAGCAGGACCCGGGGATCTGTGTGATGCCCGGGAGGGGGGGGGCTGTTTCAGGAACCAGGGCACTAATGGAGGGGCTGCAGGGCTCTTAATGGGAGATAAAAGTGGAGCTGATTTGGGGTGCTGAAGGCAGCAAGGCTCCTGGGGCTGGGGAGCGGGGCCCTTGGGTGGAAGGGCTCCTGGCCCCAAGGTAGGGATGAGATGGGCTCTTAGAGATAAAGGTGGGTCCCAGGTAGAGGCAAGGCCAGGCCCCAGCTGGAGGTGACGGCCCCCTCTGCAGGACGAGGTGCTGCTGGTGGAGAGTAGCCATGTGAGCTTCGTGTATGAAGAGAACGAGTGCTCCCTGGTGGTGCTCAGCACGGGGACCCAGGATGGAGGTGTCTACACCTGCACCGCTCGGAACCTGGCTGGGGAAGTCTCCTGCAAAGCCGAGCTGGCTGTGCGGTCAGGTGCGCTCAATGCAAAGGGAGAAGGGGAAACAAAGCACTTACTTCCAGGAAGGTGTCATGATCTCCGGGCCAGGAGCCGCACACCAGACCCCTCACTCCTGACCCACCACTGTCTCCCAGCCCTGGCACCCCACCTCGAGCCCCCACCATTCCTCCTCTTCTTTTGTCTCCACCCATCTGCCTGCCTCACCCAGTCTCTGCCCTCTTTCTTCCCCTGCCCTCCTCCCCCACCTAACACTCGGCATCTCTTCTCCAGCCCAGACAGCCATGGAGGTCGAGGGGTCCGGGGAGGCCGAGGGACAGCGAGGAAAGAGACTCAGTGACTTCTATGACATCCATCAGGAGATCGGCAGGTGTGGGGTTAGGAGGGGCTATGGGGCTAGGAGGGGCAATGGGGCCCGGGAGCCCGGGGGGCCTGGGCCTGAGGCTCGGAGAAGGCCGTGTGCCAGGGCTCCAGCAATGACCCAGCCCCTCACCTCCCTGTGTTGTCCTCCAGGGGTGCCTTCTCCTACCTGCGGCGCGTGGTGGAACGAAGTTCTGGCCTAGAGTTTGCGGCCAAGTTCATCCCCAGCCAGGCCAAGCCAAAGGCATCAGCGTGGCGGGAAGCCCGGCTGCTGGCCCGGCTTCAGCACGACTGCGTCCTCTACTTCCACGAGGCCTTTGAGAGGCGTCGGGGACTGGTCATTGTCACCGAGCTGTATCCTGGGATAGGCTGAGTGGGTAGGGGACACGTAGCCAATTAGCAACAGGTTTTCCGCTTTAAGAAGTGGTCCCATTGACAGTCAGGAGGCACTGATCACCATCTGTGAGGTGTTCCCATTGACCATCGATAGATTGGGAGTTCTGAAGGCATCTTGGGAGTAGAGGCTGGAGACTTTGGCGGAAACCAACCATTTTTAGCACCCCTCCTCCGACCACCTTTTTCTTTTTTTCTTTTTTTTTCAGCTTAAACTTACATAGCATTTAATGTGTTCCCGGCAGCGCTCTAGGAATTCGAGGACTATTAACCTATTTCATCCTCCTGTATACCTATCTCATGGAATTGTTTTTATCTCCATTTTTTTAAAAAAGGATTTATTTATTTTAGAGAGATGAGGGTGGGAGGGACAGAGGGAGAGGGAGAGACCCTCCCCCGCTCCCCAGCAGATTCTGTGCTGTGGGCAGAGCCCAAGGCAGGGCTGGATCCCACAACCCTGAGATCAGGACCTGAGCTGAAACCAAGAGTCGGACGCTCAACCTACTGAGCTCCCACAGGCACCCCTTTTATTATATCCCCATTTTACAAATGATAAAACTGAGGTATAGAGAGGTTAAGTAACTCATCCAGAGTTACAGGTTACCCAGCTAACAAAAGGTGTGCGCACGACGTGCAGTACAGTATATCCGGGCGTTCAGAGCGACCCTGTTTCAGATGAGCATAAGCACTAGCTGTATCTGGGAGGCTGTTTTCGTAAAGAATGGATTTTTATCCTTTCGTGAGAGCTCTGGTTAAACAGAGGCACACCGTGCTAAGGATGCTGGGTGGTCAGCTTGTCCTTCCCGTTAGCAGGGTGGCCGCATCCTTCATTCCTGCCTCCCAGTCTGCACTGTTAGAGCCCGGCCTTCAGCAAAATGCCCAGCTGTTACATGTCGTAGGCTTCTAGCTCATTCTCAAATGGAGGCAGGAGGTTGTATCCATGGTCAACAAAACTCTGGTCTAACTTGATTTTGTTAAATACCTAGCAGGGTGGTTGAGAGATGTCATCCCTGTTTTACACTTGAGTCAGCCTGAGCTCAAAGATATTGGGTAACTTGCCTGAGATCCCACAGCAAAGGAGAGGTCAAGCAGGGGGGTCTTCTCTGTGCCCCCCACCTGATGATGGGGGGAAGGGTAGAGACATGCCTGCAAATTGGTATTAGATGTGCTTTAAGGGGAAGGAGAACCATGCAGACCTGGGGTCTGACTTGAGTTCTAGGGGTAGAGGGCACTGCCCAGGGAGGGCCCAGAAGTTGGCACTGGTCACTGTTCTCCTTGATCCGGGACACAGATGCACAGAAGAGCTGCTGGAGCGAATGGCCAGGAAACCCACCGTGTGTGAGTCTGAGGTGAGGGCAGAGGGTGGTCGGGGTCAGGTTGGGCACTGCTGTTTACCCACCTGAGCTCTGAGAACCGAGGGGTGGGTCCTGGGCCTGCCATCGGTGCCCATGAATAGGCCTGGGGTGGTGGCGGCCCCTACCTCTGTTGCTATCCAGTTTCCTCACATAAACATTCCTCAGACATTTCTCTCCGAAGGAGCCCCACCTAGACTCTACGCAGTCTCACTGCTGTCCTGCCATGTAGCGCGGTCTAAGTTGTGCACTGCACGGTTCTATTTATTATAATGCACGTGGCTCCCTCCGTAATTGAGCTATGCACCACCTGTGCATCTGTACTTGGAGGCCCTAGATCTCAGACCTGCACCAGCCACCTGAAGGCCACTTCTCAGGCCAGGCCTGGCCTGGCCTCTTGCCACAGTTCTGGCCATGATCAAACATGATACCCCACCCTTTCCCCACGGACTTTGGGCCTTCCATTCCCACAGATCCGGACCTACATGCAGCAAGTGCTAGAGGGAATATGCTACCTGCACGAGAACCACGTGCTGCACTTGGATGTCAAGGTGAGGTGCAGCTGGGGCGAGGGGAGCAGGCGCCCCAGTGGGAGACAGGTGGTGCTGCATCCTCCCCCCTTGGCTCAGCTCCCATGCCCTCCCTTGTGCTCCACAGCCTGAGAACCTGATGGTTTGGGATGGTGCCGAGGGTGAAGAGCAGGTGAGGATCTGTGACTTTGGGAATGCCCAGGAGCTGACCCCAGGGGAGCCCCAGTACTGCCGATACGGCACACCTGAGTTCGTGGCACCCGAGATTGTCAACCAGACCCCTGTGTCTGGGGTCACTGATGTCTGGTAATGTGGGCACGCTGGGCTGCTGGGGTGGACCAGGGTAGCTCCCCTCCGTGCTGCGCTGGGGCCTGGCTCCCTGGTGAGCGGGGCTTCACCAAGCCCAGCTCCCTTCTCTGACAGGAGGTTGGTGGTATAGCTCCCAGGCACCCTTGCCCCTGTTACTACCTGCTGCTCATCAGAACTGACCTGATCGTTCAAGGCCTTCTCCTGTCCTGTCTTGGCTCGTGATTCCCCTAGATGTGGGGCCTCTCCATTGTCGTGAGGCAGGCACGGCCCCTTGGTCCCCAGACTCCTCTGTGCTTGCTGGGCTGGCCCCGCCATGACCCTTGACTCCTCCAGGGACCTGGGGACCTCTGGGTTGAGAGTCCCCCTGAAGGAGGCATCCTGGTGCCCATCTGTCTCAGCGAGGTCCCTCTTCCCTGGATGAGGGGGAGCAGAGGACCACTCCCCTCTGGTGGGTGGTGGGCCGCCGTCCACTTACCCACCTCTTACTCTCCTTTTCCCACAGGCCTGTGGGCGTTGTTGCCTTCCTCTGGTAAGGACCCCTCTGCACTCAGGGCCCCAGTTTCCGATGGTCTCCTAGAAAGCCCACCCCTAACATCTGCAGTTTGGGGCCTGCCATGCACCCCCTGTCTCCACACCCCTGCTCCTTCATGCACCACAAGGGGCCTCATGAGCATGGATGTGGATGCCCTAGCCTGCGGGTCCAAGCTCTGTCTACCACCATGCTCTTCCATAGGGGCAGGCTCGCTGGCAGCCTGTGTGCGTGGCTGCGTGTGGGGCTTAGTGCCATCTAGGCAGGGGACGGTGGGGCCCTGGGTGTTCAGAACAGGCATAGAGTGGGAGGCTCAGGCTCAGGCTCCTCACCTCAGGGACAGGCCACAACTGGAGGTCCTCTGAAGGATGGGCCCAGGGCAGGGAGCTGGGGGCCAGGTTCTCAGGGCAGTATTGCTGCCTCCCCTGCTGTGGCTGGAGGGTGGGCAGCACTGGCAGGAGTCTGAAAGAGACTACCTACCCTCTGCTCAGAGGCACCCGGCCTCTGCTGTCCCCGTAGCCCCAGGGCTCTGTCCCCAGCCCCGCGTGTCCCCTGGCATCCCTCATCATCTCTGCCTCAGCCCCAGGACCCTGCCCACCTACTGCCAGCCCTCTCTTCCTCTGCAGTCTGACGGGGATCTCCCCGTTTGTTGGGGAAAATGATCGGACGACATTGATGAACATTCGAAACTACAACGTGGCCTTCGAGGAGACCACGTTTCTGAGCCTGAGCAGGGAGGCCCGAGGCTTCCTCATCAAAGTGCTGGTGCAGGACCGGCTGTGAGTACAGGGCCCTGGGGAGCCCCCGACCCACAGAGTCCCCTCCACCCCCCACTCCTGCCCCAGCCTCTGCCCCTAGACAGTCATCCTCCCGACTCTTTGCAGGCCCCGTGTTCCCGTTTATGGGAGGGCTCACCGCATGAGTGATAAATAAATCCCTTCCTAATCCTCATTCCCTTCTAGGAGGCCATCCGCAGAGGAGACCCTGGAGCATCCTTGGTTCAAAGTGAGTCTAGTCTTGCAAGGTAGTGTGGTACCAGGGGTGGGAGGAGGGGGACCGTTATTAACAGCCCCATTGATTGAGTGCCTACTGTGTGCAGCAGTCACGATAGGCAGTTGATACATGCATGGTCCGTCAGCCTCACCATAGCTCTGCGGAGAGACGTTATTCATTACTTCTATTTTGCTGATAAGGAAACAGGCTTAAGCTGGGGTATTATGGACTCCAAAGCACAGTTCTGGGTGCCCCCCCACCCCATCCTGGGGGTTCCTCATCAGGCTTTCCCCTGCCTCTCAGGACCAGCTTGGGTCCTGCTCACTCCTGTGTGTCCTGCACTGTGGTGGGTGGGTGGCCTGGCTGGCTTGGCCTCCTGGTTCATGTGGCCAGAACTCCCTAGACTCCAGCACTGCAGGGAACAATGCCAGGCAGAGGGGTGGAGTTCAGCAGATGACCCAGAAGGAGTGAGTGAGCCAGCCATTGAGTGTTGTGCTGGGTCAACTGAAGGTTGAAGTTATCCCGGAATCTGTCCTTTGGAGTGTGAGCCTGGCCTCTCAGATCATAAAGCCTGGGTGGGTGGGTGGCTGGGGGGAGCATCTGTGTTGGTCTGGGCCACCAAAGCTCCAGATGTCTGGGATGCTGGCTCTACCTGGGGACAGGTGGTAGGCTGGGGGAGTGGAGCCCAGGCCAGGGGCCTAATAAGCACAGGCTCCTGAGGGCAGCCAGTGTACCAGGACAGGGCCCTGAGCCCCGGAGTAAGCCCCAAAGCCCACTCCGAGAGCCACTCGTTTTCTGCCTCTCCACCTATGTTCAGGGATTTTGTCCAACCCCAGGCACCTTGGCTGTGGGAGTTGTGACAGATCTAAGGAGAAAGGGGGCCCCAAGGATCCCAGAATCGGTGCTGCTCAGGCCAGTGTCCTCTCCTGTGGACTTTGTCTCTCCATTGCCACACCTTGAGGATCTAGGTTGATGGAGGACTTTCCCTCAGGCCCCCTTTCCTGGGTTTGCAGACGCAGGCAAAGGGCGCAGAGGTGAGCACGGATCACCTAAAGCTGTTCCTGTCTCGGCGGCGGTGGCAGGTGAGTTTGCCCAGGCGCTGCCTCCGTGCCTCCCACCTTCTACTCTAGTTCTGCTCTCCGGCCCTGTCTGTTTCTATCCTGTGTTCTCACTTCCTGCCGGTGTATCTTCATCCACTTTGTATTCTCTCAGCTCCCAGCATTGCTCCTGTTCCCCGACCCTCTGCCTGCCCTCTGTCTCCTCCCCGGGGGGCTGAGGTGGGCCTGAGTGGGCCAGTCTGGCCCTAGGGGGCCCTCTTGGGTCTGACTGCAGCACCCTGTCCCCAGCGCTCCCAGATCAGCTACAAGTGCCACCTGGTGCTGCGCCCCATCCCTGAGCTGCTGCGGGCACCCCCGGAGCGGGTGTGGGTTGCTGTACCCAGAAGACCACCCCCCAGTGGGGGGCTGTCATCCTCCTCTGACTCAGAAGAGGAAGAGCTGGAGGAGCTGCCTTCTGTGCCCCGGCCACTGCAGCCCGAGTTCTCAGGCTCCCGGGTGTCCCTCACCGACATTCCCACTGAAGATGAGGCCCTGGGGACCCCAGAGGCTGGGGCAGCCACCCCCATGGACTGGCAGGAGCAGGGAAGGGCCCCCTCTCGGGAGCAGGAGGCCCCCAGCCCTCAGGCCCTCCCCTCCCCAGGCCAGGAGCCCCAAGCTGGGTCCAGCCCCCAGCGGAGAGAGCTCCGGAGGGGCAGCTCTGCCGAGAGCGCCCTGCCCCGGGCCGGGCCAAGGGAGCCGGGCCGGGGCCTGCATAAGGCGGCCTCTGTGGAGCTGCCGCAGCGCCGAAGCCCCAGCCCGGGGGCCACCCGCCTGACCCGGGGAGGCCTGGGTGAGGGCGAGTACGCCCAGAGGCTGCAGGCCCTGCGCCAGCGGCTATTGCGGGGAGGCCCTGAGGATGGTAAGGTCAGTGGCCTCAGGGGCCCCCTGCTAGAGAGCCTAGGGGGCCGGGCCCGGGATCCCCGGCTGGCACGGGCTGCCTCCAGCGAGGCAGCACCTCGCCACCAGCCCCCACCTGAGACACGGGGCCTGCAGAAGAGCAGCAGCTTCTCGCAGGGTGAGGCGGAGCCCCGGGGCCGGCACCGCCGCGCTGGGGCGCCCCTTGAGATCCCCGTGGCCAGGCTTGGGGCCCGCAGGCTGCAGGAGTCTCCCTCCCTGTCCGCCCTCAGTGAGGCCCAGCCACCCAGCCCAGCGAGGCCCAGTGCCTCCAAACCCAGTGCCCCCAAATCCAGTGCCCCCAAGTCTTTGAAGCCTGCTGCCAGCACACCCAGCGATGCCCCGCAGCCCGTGGCGCCCCAGCCTGCCCAAGAGAAGGCCCCAGAGTCCAGGCTAGAGCCAGTCCCAGCCCCCAAGCCTACACAGCCTGCCCTGGCACCACGAAGCCCAGAGCCCCCCCTCACACCCTATGCCCAGATCATGCAGTCCCTCCAGCTGTCAGGCCACACGCGAGGCCCCGTGCAGAGCCCCGGGGCACCTCCAGCCGAACCCAGGCCCCACCCGGCCGTGTTCGCCCGCGTGGCCTCCCCACCCCCCGGGGTCTCGGAGAAGCGCGTGCCTTCGGCTGGGGCGCACCCCGTGCTAGCCGAGAAAGCTCGGGTCCCCACAGTGCCCCGCAGGCCAGGGAGCAGCCTCAGCAGCAGCATCGAGAACCTGGAGTCCGAGGCCGTGTTCGAGGCCAAGTTCAAGCGCAGCCGCGAGTCGCCCCTGTCGCGGGGGCTGCGGCTGCTGAGCCGCTCGCGCTCGGAGGAGCGGGGCCCGTTCCGCGGCGCGCAGGAGGAGGACGGCATGTACCGGCCCAGCCCGGCGGGCACGCCCCTGGAGCTGGTGCGGCGGCCCGAGCGCTCCCGCTCCGTGCAGGACCTCAGGCCGCTCGGGGAGCCGGGCCTCGTCCGCCGCCTGTCGCTGTCGCTGTCGCAGCGTCTGCGGCGGACCCCGCCGGCGCAGCGCCACCCGGCCTGGGAGCCCCGCGGCGGGGACGGGGAGAGCTCGGAGGGCGGCAGCTCGGCCCGGGGCTCCCCGGTGCTGGCCGTGCGCCGGCGGCTCAGCTCCACGCTGGAGCGTCTGTCCAGCCGGTTGCAGCGCAGCGGCAGCAGCGAGGACTCGGGGGGCGCGTCGGGCCGCAGCACGCCCCTGCTCGGGCGCCTGCGCCGGGCCACGTCGGAGGGCGAGAGCCTGCGGCGCCTCGGCCTCGCGCACAACCAGCTGGCGGCCCAGGCCGGCGCCGGCGCGCCTTCCGCCGAGTCCCTGGGCTCCGAGGCCAGCGCCACGTCGGGGTCCTCAGGTGAGGGCGGGGCGCGGGGCGGTGTGGGCGCGGGGAGGTGTGGGCGCGGGGAGATGTGAGCGCGGGGCGGTGTGGGCGCGGGGCGGTGTGGGCGCGGGGCGGTGTGAGCGCGGGGCCGTGTGGGCGCGGGGCGGTGTGGGAGCGGGGAGGTGTGGGCGCGGGGAGATGTGAGCGCGGGGCGGTGTGAGTGCGGGGCGGTGTGGTGCGGGGAGGTGTGAGCGCGGGGAGGTGTGGGCGCGGGGAGGTGTGGGCGCGGGGAGGTGTGGGTGGGGGGTGTGAGCGCGGGAGGTGTGGGCGCGGGGCGGTGTGGCGCGGGGCGGTGTGGCGCGGGGCGGTGTGGAGCGCGGGGAGGTGTGGGCGCGGGGGTGTGGGGCGGGGAGGTGTGGGCGCGGGGGGTGTGGCGCGGGGAGGTGTGAGCGCGGGGAGGTGTGAGCGCGGGGCGGTGTGGGCGCGGGGCGGTGTGGGCGCGGGGAGGTGTGGGCGCGGGGAGGTGTGGCGCGGGGGGTGTGGGCGCGGGCGGTGTGAGCGCGGGCGGTGTGGGCGCGGGGCGGTGTGGGCGCGGGGGTGTGGGCGCGGGGCGGTGTGGGCGCGGGGAGGTGTGGGCGCGGGGCGGTGTGGCGCGGGGAGGTGTGGGCGCGGGCGGTGTGAGCGCGGGGAGGTGTGGGCGCGGGGGGGGGGGGGGGGGGGGGGGGGGGGGGGGGGGGGGGGGGGGGGGGGGGTCGGGGGGGGGGGGGGGGGGGGGGGGGGGGGGGGGGGGGGGGGGGGGGGGGGGGGGGGGGGGGGGGGGGGGGGGGGGGGGGGGGGGGGGGGGGGGGGGGGGGGGGGGGGGGGGGGGGGGGGGGGGGGGGGGGGGGGGGGGGGGGGGGGGGGGGGGGGGGGGGGGGGGGGGGGGGGGGGGGGGGGGGGGGGGGGGGGGGGGGGGGGGGGGGGGGGGGGGGGGGGGGGGGGGGGGGGGGGGGGGGGGGGGGGGGGGGGGGGGGGGGGGGGGGGGGGGGGGGGGGGGGGGGGGGGGGGGGGGGGGGGGGGGGGGGGGGGGGGGGGGGGGGGGGGGGGGGGGGGGGGGGGGGGGGGGGGGGGGGGGGGGGGGGGGGGGGGGGGGGGGGGGGGGGGGGGGGGGGGGGGGGGGGGGGGGGGGGGGGGGGGGGGGGGGGGGGGGGGGGGGGGGGGGGGGGGGGGGGGGGGGGGGGGGGGGGGGGGGGGGGGGGGGGGGGGGGGGGGGGGGGGGGGGGGGGGGGGGGGGGGGGGGGGGGGGGGGGGGGGGGGGGGGGGGGGGGGGGGGGGGGGGGGGGGGGGGGGGGGGGGGGGGGGGGGGGGGGGGGGGGGGGGGGGGGGGGGGGGGGGGGGGGGGGGGGGGGGGGGGGGGGGGGGGGGGGGGGGGGGGGGGGGGGGGGGGGGGGGGGGGGGGGGGGGGGGGGGGGGGGGGGGGGGGGGGGGGGGGGGGGGGGGGGGGGGGGGGGGGGGGGGGGGGGGGGGGGGGGGGGGGGGGGGGGGGGGGGGGGGGGGGGGGGGGGGGGGGGGGGGGGGGGGGGGGGGGGGGGGGGGGGGGGGGGGGGGGGGGGGGGGGGGGGGGGGGGGGGGGGGGGGGGGGGGGGGGGGGGGGGGGGGGGGGGGGGGGGGGGGGGGGGGGGGGGGGGGGGGGGGGGGGGGGGGGGGGGGGGGGGGGGGGGGGGGGGGGGGGGGGGGGGGGGGGGGGGGGGGGGGGGGGGGGGGGGGGGGGGGGGGGGGGGGGGGGGGGGGGGGGGGGGGGGGGGGGGGGGGGGGGGGGGGGGGGGGGGGGGGGGGGGGGGGGGGGGGGGGGGGGGGGGGGGGGGGGGGGGGGGGGGGGGGGGGGGGGGGGGGGGGGGGGGGGGGGGGGGGGGGGGGGGGGGGGGGGGGGGGGGGGGGGGGGGGGGGGGGGGGGGGGGGGGGGGGGGGGGGGGGGGGGGGGGGGGGGGGGGGGGGGGGGGGGGGGGGGGGGGGGGGGGGGGGGGGGGGGGGGGGGGGGGGGGGGGGGGGGGGGGGGGGGGGGGGGGGGGGGGGGGGGGGGGGGGGGGGGGGGGGGGGGGGGGGGGGGGGGGGGGGGGGGGGCGGGGGGGGGGGGGGGGGGGGGGGGGGGGGGGGGGGGGGGGGGGGGGGGGGGGGGGGGGGGGGGGGGGGGGGGGGGGGGGGGGGGGGGGGGGGGGGGGGGGGGGGGGGGGGGGGGGGGGGGGGGGGGGGGGGGGGGGGGGGGGGGGGGGGGGGGGGGGGGGGGGGGGGGGGGGGGGGGGGGGGGGGGGGGGGGGGGGGGGGGGGGGGGGGGGGGGGGGGGGGGGGGGGGGGGGGGGGGGGGGGGGGGGGGGGGGGGGGGGGGGGGGGGGGGGGGGGGGGGGGGGGGGGGGGGGGGGGGGGGGGGGGGGGGGGGGGGGGGGGGGGGGGGGGGGGGGGGGGGGGGGGGGGGGGGGGGGGGGGGGGGGGGGGGGGGGGGGGGGGGGGGGGGGGGGGGGGGGGGGGGGGGGGGGGGGGGGGGGGGGGGGGGGGGGGGGGGGGGGGGGGGGGGGGGGGGGGGGGGGGGGGGGGGGGGGGGGGGGGGGGGGGGGGGGGGGGGGGGGGGGGGGGGGGGGGGGGGGGGGGGGGGGGGGGGGGGGGGGGGGGGGGGGGGGGGGGGGGGGGGGGGGGGGGGGGGGGGGGGTGGGGGGGGGGGGGGGGGGGGGGGGGGGGGGGGGGGGGGGGGGGGGGGGGGGGGGGGGGGGGGGGGGGGGGGGGGGGGGGGGGGGGGGGGGGGGGGGGGGGGGGGGGGGGGGGGGGGGGGGGGGGGGGGGGGGGGGGGGGGGGGGGGGGGGGGGGGGGGGGGGGGGGGGGGGGGGGGGGGGGGGGGGGGGGGGGGGGGGGGGGGGGGGGGGGGGGGGGGGGGGGGGGGGGGGGGGGGGGGGGGGGGGGGGGGGGGGGGGGGGGGGGGGGGGGGGGGGGGGGGGGGGGGGGGGGGGGGGGGGGGGGGGGGGGGGGGGGGGGGGGGGGGGGGGGGGGGGGGGGGGGGGGGGGGGGGGGGGGGGGGGGGGGGGGGGGGGGGGGGGGGGGGGGGGGGGGGGGGGGGGGGGGGGGGGGGGGGGGGGGGGGGGGGGGGGGGGGGGGGGGGGGGGGGGGGGGGGGGGGGGGGGGGGGGGGGGGGGGGGGGGGGGGGGGGGGGGGGGGGGGGGGGGGGGGGGGGGGGGGGGGGGGGGGGGGGCAGCCTAATGTGGGACTCAATCCCCGGACCCCAGGATCACACCCTGAGCCGAAGGCAGACGCTCAACCACTGAGCCACCCAGGTGTCCCTGTCCTGGTATTCACTCCGGCTCAGCATTCCTCCCCTGCTCAGGTCATTCCCACCTTCTCTCCCTCCCGGTTCTTCAGACAGGCAGTAGTTGGGGGCTCCCAGGGGTATGGACCCCTCAGCTCTCTCTGCCCATGGGGAATAATGCACCCCTTACCCCACCCCCCAAGGGTCTGGACCAGATTGGGATTTTTCTAAAGAGACTTCCCAGGGAGCAGGAAGGCAAATCTTCATGACACCAAGGAGCCACAGGTGGGCTGCAGTGCAGGGAAGACCTTGGCCCGTCCACAGCTCAGCCACGGGCACGTTTGCCAGCCAGCTAGGAGGTCAGCTTTGCTGAAACAGCCTCTTTCTCTGGGAGTCTGTCCCTGACTCCTCTCCTGGGCACACAGAGGCGCAGTAATCACAGCAACAATAAAAGCTAACACATATGAGTGTTTGTCATATGTTAGACCCATGTGAAGCACTTCACATGCCTCTTAATCCTCTCCAAAGCCTAGGAGCTTCGTATTGTGGTTTTCCTCAATTTATAGACAAAATATGGTCCAAGGTCATCCAGGTACTGTCCCTTGTCCCTCCAGAAGCTCTCACTACTTAGCTGACCTGAAGGAGTATGTACAAGACCCCAGGTGGGACGAGGGGCCGGGGAGGCTGACACACTTCCGGGGTGTGCCCTGTTTGCCTTGACTTTAGATCTTTTGAGACTGTACATTTTGTGTTTTTTGTTTTGTTTTGTTTTGTTTAGGATTTTATTTACTCATGAGAGATACAGAGAGAGAGAGAGAGAGGCAGAGACACAGGCAGAGGGAGAAGCAGGTTCCATGCTGGGAGCCCGACATGGGACTAGATCCCTGGTCTCTAGGATCAGGCCCTGGGCTGAAGGCGGCACTAAACCACTGAGCCACCTGGGCTTCCCTTAAAAAACCTTCTTAAAAAAAGATTTTATTTGTTCATTTGAGAGAGTGAGAGCGAGAGAGAGAGCAAAGAGCATGAGCAGCAGAGAGGAGCAGAGGGAGAGGGAGAAGCAGGCTCCCTGAGGGAGCCCAACTTGGGGCTCGATCCCAGGACCTCAGGATCACGACCTGAGCTGAAGGCAGATGCTTAACCAACTGAGCCACCCAGGCGCCCAGAGACTACACCTCTTGATTGAATGTTATGTTCAATCCCAGGAGTCTCTGCTCAGGTCACTGGATCCTGTCACTTGCCCTGTGGTGCCTCAGAGGGAATGGGCATTGCAGAATCTTAATCAGTATAGAATCTTAATCCATATTTGTTTTTATTTTATTTAACAAATGCTCATAGAACACCTACTTCGTTCCAGGCCCCGCTCCAAGTGGTTTAGAGACCTATGACATAGCTCGCAAGCATATTTCATAGTCAATGAAAGGAAAAGATAGCACTACACCCAGGGAAGATGATACTGAACCCAAAGAAAATTCCTGAAGGCATGACTTGGGGTTCTCCTTCCCACATCTGACTGAGAAGAGACAACCTTCCACTCTGCTCCCCCCACTGGCAGCACCAGCCCTCATACACGCCGTCCCCTCCCTCAGCCAGTCAGTGAGCCGGGGTTCCCACACACCCATGGCTATCTCTGTCCTCCCTCCAGATTTCCCCCCAGTCTTCCACATCAAACTCAAGGACCAGGTGCTGCTGGAGGGAGAGGCAGCCACCCTGCTCTGCCTGCCGGCGGCCTGCCCCACACCCCGCATCTCCTGGATGAAGGGTAAGAGTGCTTCTCTCACGGTGGTGGGGAGTAGGCAAGTGGCCCCAAGGCCAGGGGATGCTCAGGGGAGGTGGCAACCCGGGGCAGGGGGGGCTGCTGCAGGACCCCATGTGCTGTCTCACTCAGCAGCCCCCTGTGCTCCTCCCGGCCCCTAGACAAGCAGTCCCTACAATCAGAGCCATCGGTGATCATCGTGTCCTGCAAAGATGGGCGGCAGCTGCTGAGCATCCCCCGGGCGGGCAAGCGACATGCTGGGCTCTACGAGTGCTCAGCCACCAACGTCCTAGGCAGCATCACCAGCTCCTGCACCGTGGCTGTGGCCCGTGAGCCTGGGGCAGGGACTGAGGAGGGCAGTGATGGCACGTGGTAGGGTAGGGCTGGAAGGGCCCCCAGCTGCATAGAGGGGCTCACTGGGGCTCCCCTCCTCTTGCCAGGAATCCCAGGAAAGTTAGCTCCTCCTGAGGTGCCCCAGACCTACCAGGACACGGCGTTGGTGCTCTGGAAGCCGGGAGACAGCCGGGCACCTTGCACGTACACGCTGGAGCGGCGGGTGGATGGTGAGGGCAGTCAGGCTGGTGGGAGGAGGGGGTGGGGGACGGAGGCGCACAAGCCCTGGGGACCATCACCCTCCCTGGGCTCCTCACAGCCCGGGGGGCTTGGGCCACCTTTCCTGTGGCCTCAGCCCCTCCCCCATGCCGCCACAGGGGAGTCGGCCTGGCACCCCGTGAGCTCAGGCATCGTCGACTGTTACTACAACGTGACCCACCTGCCGGTTGGTGTGACCATGAGATTCCGGGTGGCCTGTGCCAACCGTGCCGGGCAGGGGCCTTTCAGCAACCCCTCTGAGAAGGTCGTCGTCAGGGGCGCGCAAGGTCAGTGGGGCAAGTAGGGGGGTGGCCAGAGAACAGAGGGGCCCTGAGCACCCTGGTTTCACCAGCGCGGGGCAGCAGGTGATGATTTTCTTTGTCTTTGCTTAGATTCCTCAGTCCTGCCATCTGCTGCTCACCAAGACGCCCCTGTTACCTCAGGGCCAGCCAGGGGCCCGCCGCCTCACTCTCCTACCTCACTGGCCCCATCCCCGACCCCCACCCCAGCTTCCACTCCTGCTCCCGCAGCCCCTCCGCCGGCTGCTCTCAGCCCCTCGTCTCCTCCAGCACCCCCCAGCCAGGCCTTGTCCTCACTCAAGGCTGTAGGTCCGCCCCCCCAAACTCCCCCACGAAAGCACAGGGGCCTGCAGCCTGCCCAGCAAGCAGAGCCCACCCCACCCAGTGCCCAGGCCACCCCGAGTGAGCCCAAGTCTTCCGTCCCTGACACTGGGACCCCAACCCCAGCCTCCACCCCTCCGGGGGCGAAACCAGCGTCCTCCTCTACTCCCCTGTACATGGTGACCTCCTTTGTGTCTGCGCCCCCAGCCCCTGAGCCCCCAGCCCCCGAGCCCCCTCCTGAGCCCAAGGTGACTGTACGAAGCCTCAGCCCGGCCAAGGAGGTGGTCAGCCCTGCTGTGGGTGGTCTTCCCAGCTCTCCCAGTCCGGAGGCCACCACTCTTCGACAGGGGCCCCCGCAGAAACCCTACACCTTCCTGGAAGAGAAGGCCAGGCAAGTGGGTCCAGGAAGGGGAGGAGGACAGAGGGGGGAGCGAGTGGGACACAGGGAACACAGGCATTCAGAGAGAAGACCCGGCTGCCCTGGACGGGGCTGAGGAGGGGCTGAGATCCAGGTGCCTGGCATGACTGAGTTCAGATTTCCTCTGTGGGACACGGTGCTAAGCTCTTTAACACGTGATGTCACTTATTCTTCACAACTCAGAGAGAGAGAGAGAGAGAGAGAGAGAGAGAGAGAGAGAGAGAGAGAGAGAGAGACCACTATTACCATCCCCTATTTCACAGATGGGAATACTGAGATGGAAAGGTTATAGGATTGGCCTGAGGTACAGAGCCAGTGAGGGGCGGAGCTGGGACTCTAACCACAGTTCCTAGGACTGAACTTCAGGGGCCACACTCAGAACCACTGCATACTTGCCCCCAGAGGTCCCTGTTCCTTTCCTCTGAGTGTGTGGTGTGTCCGCCCCGCCTCCCCCACCCCACACACGTAGGGGCCGCTTCGGTGTGGTGCGAGCATGCCGGGAGAACGCCACCGGGAGGACGTTCGTGGCTAAGATCGTGCCCTATGCGGCCGAGGGCAAGCGGCGCGTCCTGCAGGAATATGAAGTGCTGCGGACACTGCACCACGAGCGGCTCATGGCCCTGCACGAAGCTTACATCACCCCACGTTACCTCGTGCTCATAGCCGAGAGCTGTGGGAACCGAGAGCTCCTCTGTGGGCTCAGCGACAGGTGCCTGGGCCTTCTGGGAGGTGGGGGGGGGGGTGAGGGGCAAGAGTAGGGGGAGCCGAGCTGGGGTGTCACCTGCTTTGCCTGGGCACTGCCCCCACCCCCAGGTTCCGGTATTCAGAGGACGACGTGGCCACCTATGTGGTGCAGCTGCTGCAAGGCCTGGACTACCTCCACGGCCGCCACGTACTGCACCTGGACATTAAGCCCGACAACCTGCTGCTGGCTCCTGACAACGCCCTCAAGATTGTAGACTTCGGCAGCGCCCAGCCCTACAACCCCCAGGCCCTGCGGCCCCTTGGCCACCGCACAGGCACGCTGGAGTTCATGGGTGAGGGCGCTGTGCCAGCCAGGCTCCGGGCTCGGGGTTCTACCCAAGGGACAGCGGCCAGGGCTCACTCCCTTCACCCACACAGGTGCAAGCACCCAACTCAGTCCTCTCCGTGCATCTTCTTTTTTTAGTTTACCTTCAGGATAGCCCTGGAGATTGGCATAACGTTACCCTCATTTTACAGACAAAAAAGAGGCGTGGCGAGGTTATGTATTTGTCCAATGTCGGTTATAAATGGTAGAGCCAGGGTTTGGTGACACTGGACAGAGTCAATGATTAACAGATACATAAGTAAGGTAAACCAGCTACCCTTTAGCCACCTACTAAGTACCTGACGTTCATTAGCTCTCCTCCTTGGCGTTACTCTACAAGCCACCCTTCACGGATGAGGAAGTGGGAGAGCCAGTCAGGTGTAGTCCTCGCCAGCCTCCCAGAGCTAGAAGGCACCGGCCTGGGATCAGAACCAGCCGGGCGGATCTCCAAGGCTCTTTGCCGTGGGGTTGGTCATGATCTTGGTGAATGGGTGTCCTGCCTCTGTGCTGATCTGAGGAGCTAGTGACCCCAGTACCCAACTGTTCCTCCCCGGTTCTGGGGACCCCACCATTCAGTACCTGGGCTGGTTCCTCAGGTGGCCCACATCTCCCCCCGGGGGCCACCCCCACTCCCATCCGGCCTGCTGGGTCCAGGGCTTGTTGCTTTGGTTGTACCCAGGGTCTCGTGACCTGGGCATCGCCCTGCTCCTCAAGCCCCCAGGGGCCTCCCCTGTCTCTCCCACTCCCCTGCCATCAGGAAGCTTCAGCTTGGCCTCTGTCTCCTGTCAGCTCCTGAGATGGTGAAGGGAGAACCCATCGGCTCTGCCACAGACATCTGGGGAGCAGGCGTGCTCACTTACATCATGTGAGTGCCCTAGGACGCACCTTCCGCCTCTACCCTGTCCCTCTCAGCCTCCCCAACATGGCGCGTGTGCAGAGCCCAGGCATGCAGTAGACCTGTCTCTGAGCACTGTGCCCTTCTGAACCCCCACACCGACGTCCCCCTGGGGCTGTGAGCTGACCTACAGTCCACATGTGTCAACTGAACTGTCTCCACAACAGGCTCAGTGGACGCTCCCCGTTCTATGAGCCAGACCCCCAGGAAACAGAGGCTCGGATTGTGGGGGGCCGCTTTGATGCCTTCCAGCTCTACCCCAACACCTCCCAAAGCGCCACACTCTTCTTACGAAAGGTCCTCTCAGTACATCCCTGGTGAGTAGGCCCAAGCTTGCCACCCCCCCCAGCATTACCTGCCCCCCACTGCTGCCTCAGAATCCCAAGCCCAAGCCAAAGATCCCCCAATTCCTCCCTGGCCACCACTAATATACCGCTGTTGCTATCACTAAGTGGTTGTTCTAAGCCCACCATTGGTGCTTCTAAAGCCCTGTGAGGTAGGCCGAGTCACCTTCCCCATTCCAGAGATGGGGAAACTGAGCCCAAGTTGGCCAGGATCCCTGGCATGGGGTTGTGAATGGGACTGGGACTTGGGTCGGCGGGAGGCAGAGCCTTCCAGGCTCACTGGCCCTGGCCGGGCCTGGCAGGAGCCGGCCCTCCCTGCAGGACTGCCTGGCCCACCCGTGGCTGCAGGACGCCTACCTGATGAAGCTGCGCCGCCAGACGCTCACCTTCACCACCAACCGGCTCAAGGAGTTTCTGGGCGAGCAGCGGCGCCGCCGGGCCGAGGCTGCCACCCGTCACAAGGTGCTGCTCCGCTCCTACCCGGGCAGCCCCTAGCGGCTCGGACCACAGCCCGGCCTCGGGCTTCCACTCGGGGTTCCGCTGCGGCCGCGGGACATTCCAGGGCCCATCCAGAGCCAGGTGGGCCCGGGGCTTCGGACATCACCAGCAGCAACATCCAGCCGGGCTATTACCTCATGGACCTGCAGGGACAGAGGCCCCGGGCTTTGCCGATGCCACCCCGGCCAGAGCCTGAGGGCGAGACCCATGGGCCGGGCTGGGTGGGGTGAGGGCGCGGGAGCAGAGGAGCAGGAAGGGCAAGAAGGGAATGGGTGAGAGGTCAGGAAAAGAAGCCAAAGGGTAGGGAGAGGAGACTTGAGGAAGCTTCTGGGGGTAGCGACGGTGTGTCCGGGGAAGAACGGACTGGGAAAGGTATGAAGAGCTGGAGAGGAGGCAAAGGAAGGAGCTCAGGGTGTTGGGGCCACGGGCTGGGAGTGAGTGTTGGTGAAGCAGGGACAGGACATGGAGACAGTGCTAGGGAGCCAGAGCCAGCATGTGAAGGAGGGCAGTGAGGTGGGGCGGGGTGGGGGTGGGGGGAGAGGACCTAGGTTGGGTGGGAGGGGTGGGCTAGTTGCCAGCATCCCCAGAAGGAGAAGCTGGAGGGCTGGGAAGAGTCAGGAGGCAGGGGTTACTGCAGCCAGCGCTTTCCTGTCCTCCCCCTGTCCCAGTGGATGCAGCTCTGAACACTCTGTGCTGGCCCAAGGAGGTCCCCACCACCCCCTGTGGCCTTCGCCCTTCCTCCCATTCATATTTATTTATTTATTGACTTTTATGAAATTTCCCTTCCATCCAATTCCTATTGCCCGTGTTGTCCAGACCATCCCCTCACCCCAGCCATCCAGCTGTCTGTGCAGCTGTTTGTCTGTCACAAGGAAAATAAAAATGGCAAGCAGCAGGACCTACGTGTGGTCTGTGGGGAAGGGAAGGCTGGGGGTACGGGATTGCCAGGGGTGCCAGCACGAGGGCATCTCAGCCTTCTCTCAGCCAGTGAGAGCTTTAACAAGGCTCCTGACCCTGACCCTGCTGGGCGCTCACCTCTCCTTCATTCCTAGAGGGAGGAGGGGCTTCTGCCTCTGCACCAGAAGTTTCTGAAGGCCTGGCAGGACTCCACCACTACCCTTTAACCAGACTCTGGTGGCCCCCACCTCTTTTCACATTTGTCATTGCAACTTGGAATGCGCCAGCCCACACCCCAAGGCTGGCGCGGTCCCGGCCCGGAGACAGGCTGGCTCTGGTCCTGGCCCCGGAGCAGGAGGGGTTTCATCATGATGACTGGCGAGATCGCGATGACGGGGCGAAGCGCCACAGAAGAAACCAGGACAGCTCCAGCTCCATGCTTTGGTGTTCGAGCACCGATTGGGGCACGTGGGGCATCAGCTGCGCGAGGCTCTGGTCGCTGTGTCTGCTGAGATGGGGCCACAGACGAGCATCTCCTAGAGCCAGGGGACACACGCACCTGGACATCCCTGTCCTCGTGGCATGCCAGGGAGTCTGATGGGTGCTACGGCTGCCTGACTGCAGCTGCTCCCCTGCAAGACCACAGACTGGCTACTGGGTCCTACAACTGAGCTGTCCTGCCCAGAGGTGGAGGCGAGGGGGGAGCCAGTTCTCCTTGTGTCCAGGGAGGGGGCTGTTTCCCGCCTCTCCCCCAGCTTGGGAGCTCCGTTCCTGGCAAAAGGAAAGGAGTACAGTCTCCTCCCACCCGGGGCGGAGAGGGCTAGCGCTGGTGTGTTGCTGATTGAGGTTGAGGGTCCCTTGGCTCTGGCCCAAACACCCTTTTGCCCAACCTGGCCCAGCCCAGCCTCTGTGGCTTCTCAGGACCCCAGGGAAGAGGCAAGCCCCATCATCATAAAATAACAGGCTGTTCAAGCCAGCTGGAAGGGACTAGAGGGACGTCTTGCCCACCTGTCACTTTAGCGATGAAGATATACAGTTTGCCTGTGAGAATCTTTAATCCCCTACTCACTGCAAGTGTTTTCATATAAAAATGAGGTGCCTGAACTCATATCTTGATAAATGGTAAAATTCCTCTCCCGTCCCCACTCTGATCTTGAGCTCCCTTCCCATCTCCATTGAAAATGGCATGTGAACTGCTTGTTCCAAACCCGGAGGAGCAAAGGTAATTTATGTCAGCAGAGCTGTGTCAAAATTGCTCTGATCAAAAGGTGACAGTGCTCTACACCTGGGCAGGCAGTTACAAGGTGTGGAAGCAAGGCTCCATCTGGTGCCCTAGGTTGGTAGCCGGGACTCCAGGAAAGTCCCAGGGCGGCAAACCGAACCCCTTCTTCTCCCAGGCAGTCTCATGCCCCTGTCTACTAGTTTACCACCCAAAAGGGGCTTGGGCAGACCTAGAACTAGAGAGTCAGTACTAATGCCCATCCCCGGGGGCAGTCAGACCCAGCCCAGTCAGACCCTATCGTGTCACATGGAAGGAAGTGAGTGGGACTAGGTGGTAGGACCCGATGCTGTTCTCAAAAATCTTTACCATCCTCTCTAGATTGATCTCAGGTTGCCGCCAGGGGGCACAGTGCAGGAATGACAAGCCTGGATTCCGCGGGCTGGGGGAGTAAAGGCTTCTGGATGGGTCCTGACAGCCACACTGCCCCCTCATGACTGGCTGGATGGACAGTGAAGTCCCTCCGGTACTCTGGCTTCATTCAGGGACACCTCACAAAACTCGCTCCCTTTAACTGACAGTGTCCAGGGAAGGGCATGTTGTCCAACTGTCTGGGGACTGACCCAGAGGGTAAAGCTGCTCCAGTGGGGAGCTGAATCTCTTGCCAGCCTGGGCCCTTGTCTGGGACTACCAGGAGTGGGATAGTTACCCCCTGCCCTGGGAGGGGATGGGGCCACATCCAGCTGCCCAGCTGTCCGGGTGCTGACATGAAGTGCACCCCAGAGCTGCTCAGGTTTCCCCCTCGGGCCTGCCCCAGCGGCTGAGCCAGCATCCCAAACATCCTCAGGCTAAATAAGGAGCCCCGGCTTGGGTCAGGGGGTGGGGCTGGGGTCCCTGGGGGGCTTGGGGCAACCACGCCAAACAAGGCAAGGAGAAGAGCGATGTATAAAACCAGGGCCCTGGGCTGAGCACCTGCCCGTGCTCCTACTGTGCCTTCCCGAAGGGCTCTGTTCCACCTGCTACCCAGCTAGTCCACCCAAGTCCGGAAGTCCACCGGCCCGCGGTGAGTCCCTATTCGCAGACGTTCCCATTCCCAGGGACGCTCTGAATTGACAGGGGAAAGGCTGAATGTCAAAGTCTCTGCGTCAGCCTAGACCCCATGTCTGTTTTGCACTCCCCAGATGTCCAAGGCAGCTCCCGCCAAAAAACCAGCGGTTTCGGCCCCGCCTCGGGGATGTACCCTGGATATCAACGACCCCCAGGTCCAGAAAGCGGCCATTCGCATCCAGGCCTCTTACCGGGGCCACAGGTGAGGGGGCCTGGGGCCATCAGGAGGAGGGGAGCTGGAGCTGCAGAAAGCCAGTGCTGCGTGAGGGTGGGTGGGCGCTGGGCAGTGTTAGCCACCCGCTGGGGTCACTGGACTCAGGAGAGCGCTGCGAGCAGGTGCAGAAAGGTGGCCGACAAGAGTAAATCCTCTCTTCAGGGTAACAATTCAAGAGCAGGCCCCTCCTGCCCCACTCCCACATTTATTTTTTTTTTAAGATTTTATTTATTCATAGAGACACACAGAGAGAGAGAGAGAGACAGAGGCAGAGATACAGGCAGAGGGAGAAGCAGGCTCCATGCGGGGAGCCTGACCTGGGACTCGATCCCGGGTCCCCAGGATCACGCCCCGGACTGCAGGCGGCGCTAAACCGCTGCGCCCCTGGGGCTGCCCCCCCCACCCCCACATTTAAAGTTCTAGTGGGCGGCGGGGCGGGGGGGCGGGGGGTCCCGGGCCCTGACCGCGCTCTCGCTCTCGGATAGGTCCCGGAAGGAGCTGCGCGAGAAGGGGCCGCCACGCGTGCTGGAGCCGCTCAAGGACGTGGTGCTGATCGAGGGCAGCGCGGCCAAGCTGACCTGCCGCATTTCGGCTTTCCCCGACCCGTTCATCCGCTGGAGCAAAGACGGCAAGGAGCTGCGCGACGGGCCCAAGTATCGCTACGTCTTCGAGGACCCCGACGTGGTGGCCCTGGTGGTGCGCGACGGCGAGCTGGCCGACCTGGGCCAGTACAGCATCAACGTCACCAACCCCTTCGGCCAGTGCTCGGACTCGGCGCGCATCCTCGTGGAAGGTACGCGCGCCCCCTCGGCGGCTGCACCCGCGGAGCGCCCCCGCCCTCCGCCTCCCCGCGGCGCGCGCGCTCCCCGCTGGGCCTGGCCGAGTCCCGGAGGCGCCGGGGGGGGGGGGGGGGGCCTGGCTAGCCCTCCCCGCCTCAGCACCCCGTCCCCCCCGCCCCCCGGGACTGCAAGTCCGCTGTGGGCTCCGACCACCCCGACTCCCCCGCCCCAAGGTCACAGCGAGCCAGAAGCAGAGCCAGGGGAGGGCGCAGGTCTCCGGGCTCCCACCCAGGGGCTGCGCACTGCCCGGAGCGGACTCGGGGCACCGAGAGGTGTACCCCGCTCCCGGGCTTGCGCTCATCCCACCGTGGGAGGGAGCAGGGCTGCCACGAGTCCGGTGTAACCCCAGAGAGGCCAGAGTTGCCCAATGTCCCACTGCGAGCTTAGATCCATCTATTTAGGGCCGGGTATTATCCGGGGGAACAGGCCCCTGCCCCGCCTCACCCCTAAGGACCCTCGCCGGGTCGCACGCCCTTTCCCTCCTTCCAGTCCCTGCGAAGATTCAAAAGGGACCGGATAACACTAAGGCGCGCAAAGGCGCCACGGTGACGCTGACCGCGGAGATCATGGGCGAGCCTGCGCCGGACGTCGGCTGGACCAAGGACGGGGAGGACATCGAGGAGGATGACAGGCGAGGGCGGGGACCTGCCGCTGGGGCGCAACGGGGCCCCGAGCCTCGCGGGCCGGGCTGGGGGCGGGGAGGGCGAGGCAGGCCCGGAGCTGGCTGACCCGCCTGGCCCCGGGGGCGGTAACCTGACCGCGGCGCGCCCTCCGCACCCCCCTCTTCCCGCCAGGGTGTTCTTCGAGATCGGCAGTACCACCACGACGCTGACCATTCGCCGGGCCACGCCCGAGGACAGCGGCAAGTACGAGGTGTACGTGGAGAACAGCCTGGGCATGGACCAGAGCTTTGCTCGCGTGGACGTGGCCTGAAAGGAACCTCGGACCTCTCGCCCTGGCTCCCAGCCCCGGGGTGGGCGGCACCCACGACCTCCTCCGTCTTGCTTAATAAAGCTGCTCTCTCTGACCCTCCGCCTGTCTGGTCTTTGCGGACGCCGCTTCCTCCGCGCTGCGCTCGCACCCACGCTTCCTCCTGATGCACACACCAAGGTCGCGGAGCCTTAAGGTCGGAACGTCTGCAGAGGGCCTGGCCCAGTGCTCGAGCGCACAGACTGGAAACCTGAGCTAAGCTCTCGCCGTCCGGGCTCCTTCGCTCCCGGCGGGGCAGGCGCGGGAGCTTAGGGCTCCGCCTTCTCCTTCCCCGCGTAGCTCAAGCCCCACCCCCTCGCGGCGGTTCGCGCCCTCGCCACGCCCATCCCGAGGCTGGTCACACCCCCTCTCGTCTCTGGGCCCGCCTCTCCGTGACCCCGATCCTACTCTCCGACTCCTGGGCCCAGTTTTTTTTTTTTTTTTTTTTTTTTTTAATTTATTTTATGATAGTCACAGAGAGAGAGAGAGAGAGGCAGAGACATAGGCAGAGGGAGAAGCAGGCTCCATGCAGGGAGCCCGGGTCTCCAAGATCGCGCCCTGGGCCAAAGGCAGGCGCCAAACCACTGCGCCACCCAGGGATCCCATCCTGGGCCCAGTTTAGACAGTTCAGGGTCCGATTCGTAGCTCCAAGCCTGTGCCTCTTAGGCCCCACCCCTTTTCTCTTTAGCCCCGCCCCTAGACACATTGGCCACGCCCCCTGCTCTCCCATAAGTCCCGCCTCCCTCCTCTCGAGTAGTTCGGAACGGCTACGGGAAACTACAGGATCGTCAGAACTACCATTCCCGGCATACTCCGCGGGGCAGTTCTCGCGAGTCGCGAGAAGACACGTGCGCGGAAGGAGCAAGCGGGCTGCAGAGCTGGCATAGAGGGTGCTAGTGGTAAAGGTTGCTGCGGAGGGGCGGCCCGAGGGGTGAGGGCAGGGCCCGGCGGCCCCGCCGGCCTTCCGAGGTCCCTCGTGTTAGTGCCGCCGCCCCTGGCTCCGCGAGTCTAAGGGGGATGAGACCGAGTCAGTTGTGCCCCCGAATCCAGGTTCAGCGCCCATTGGCCGGTAGCGGGCGGGGAGGCGGATCCCGGGTCTGCGCTTGACTCAGGGTCCGCCGCCTCGAGGTCGGGTGTAGGAGTCGAGCATTTGCAGGGGTTTTGCTCGGACTTGGGATTCATCGGTGCCGATCGGCGTGAACTTCATTGCTTGGGATTCATTCCCCGGATTGCAGTTAAATAGCTGGGGCTCCCCCAGGATCCGAGACTCAGCGGTCAGGGCCCACTGTTGGGATTCAGGGCTTAGCGTCTGTAAGCCTAAGAATGTAACAGTTGGGAATCAGGGAGTTTGGGGTTTTTTTGAAGTTGGGGACCTAAGAGATGTATTGCTGAGTTTCCGAGCTTGCTGAATTTGTTTATGGCCAGAGGGAAGTCTGTTGGGTAAAATTGTGTCAAGGTGCGAATCTCAGGAACTAGGAGAAACAACCCCTGTGGGGTTTTAAGGCCAGTTGGAATCTGGGTTGGGATTTGAGATGTATGGGATCTGGGAGGCTTGTGTCCGAGGAGGGACTATATCGAATTTGGGATTTACATCCTGTGAGAGGGCTAAGTGTTGCCCTCTAAGGGTTTGGGGTTTGCTTGGGATGCGAGTGGGGTTCCCCGGGCTGGGCTGTGGGATCTGAGCCTGATTTCTCTGTTGGGATTTGAGGTTTAGGTAGCAATTGCCATCATGCTCAAAGCTGTGATCCTGATTGGAGGCCCTCAAAAGGGTGAGGAGCCCAGGGAAAGGGGTAGGGAGGTGGGGCTGGAATGGCCCTGTGGGGGGCGGCGGGGGGGGGGGGGTTGGAGGCAGAGGGAGGCGGGAAGCTGCAATGTGCTTCTCTCTCCTTTCTCAGGGACTCGCTTCAGGCCTTTGTCTTTTGAGGTGCCCAAACCCCTGTTTCCAGTGGCGGGGGTCCCTATGATCCAGCACCACATTGAGGCCTGTGCCCAGGTAACCCCACAGGCTCCCCGCTCCCACCTCCCGTCCCGCTGTCTCCTTCATGCTGTATTGCCCCCCCTTCCAAACGTGCCCTGTTCGCACCAGGCATAACTCCAGGGATTACCATTTATAAATGACAGCGTGAATGGTGTCCGCCGGAGTTGTGCAGTGCAGCTGCCCTGCTGTCTTCGCTAATCTGGTCTCTCATCTGGCCTCTTCTTCTTCATATTTCACTCCTATTTTTAAAGCACGGACTGTGAGATCAGGCAGGAATCCTAGAGACCATTTAAAGCTGTAGCCTGAGGAACCTGAAATGATAGCAAAGCACGAACTCAGACCTTTGCTCACGGTGGAGCTAATTTCTTTATTGCTTTTGGCATTGGGACAGGCAAGGTTTTATCTGAGGCCAGTCTCCGCCTCTGCTATAAGGACTTGAGTACATTCCTCACCTTTTCGGAGCCTTGGTTTCCTTACTCATCAAATGGGGGTGATTCAACCTACTTTGTGGGGTGCAGGGCTTATAGATGATGTTCGTAAAGTGCCTCGTGCAAAGTGGGCACTTGATAAATGGTACCCTTATCTCATGCTGATCTCAAGCGCAGATTGACAGATAATAAATACGGGGTGGGGTGGGGGGGATGAATGGGTTATCCTCGCATGCAGCTTGGTAAGCAGAATCTTTCCTACGGTGATCCTCAGGTACAGGGTGGGCTGGGGGGAACCACAGAATCATAAAAGATTGAAAGATTAGGGACAGATTCCTCTCGCTTCCTTTTTGTCTGGAGGAAGACACAGGCCAGAGTGCTAACGTGAGTGCCCAGGGGCCCCACAGCTCAGACCAGAACTGTGGTCTCTGGACCAGGGGCCAGTACCAGGGGTTTCCACCAACATTCCTTCCAGTCAGAGGCTTTATCCTCCCAACTTCTTCCCTTGTTTTCAGGTCCCTGGGATGCAGGAGATTCTGCTCATTGGCTTCTACCAACCTGATGAAGCCCTTACCCGGTTTCTAGAGGCTGCCCAGCAGGAGTTTAACCTTCCTGTCAGGTGTTTATATGGCGGTTTCGGAGGGTGTGGGACCCCCCGAGGCCTCAGTTCTCGTGAGGGGGTTGAGTCGGCATTTGGCAGACTGCACCCTTAGACGCTAGGAGGGGTCTTATTCGGGCATCTCTGAATCCCTGAGTACATTGGCCTCCAGCCAGTGTACTTCTGGGAGCAGGAGGGGTCTGATGCTCAGGCTCATGCTTTCTGCCTCCTCCCATCTCACTGAGCTGGTTCTGGGGTCCCTGGGGGGACAGGTACCTGCAGGAATTTTTGCCCCTGGGCACAGGAGGTGGTCTCTACCATTTCCGGGACCAGATCCTGGCTGGGGGCCCCGAGGCCTTCTTCGTGCTCAACGCTGACGTCTGCTCCGACTTCCCCTTGAGTGCCATGTTGGCTGCCTACAGACGCGAGCCTCACCCTTTCTTGCTGCTTGGCACCACGGTGAGGGGGCCAGGAGGGCTGGAGGGTGCAAAGGGGGTGATCCGGAGGAGTCCTTGGAATGCAGAGTGTCAGGGAGGCAGGGGCAGCCCAGAGAGTCGGAGTGGGAATGGGCATCGACAGGGAGATGTGCCAGAAATCCCAGCACGTAGCGGAGGTGGCGGCGGAGCCCCTGAGCCCTTTGGCTGCTCGGAAGTAGGGAGGGGGGAGGGCAGCTGTCAGTTCTCCCCCTGCGGAAGGCCTGTCAGTGGCAGAAATACGTGCCAGGTGCTCTAGGGGAGGGAGAGAAAGAAAGAAAACAGACCTTGCTGCCCTAGAGCAGGCAGGTCATCGTTGTGGCGTGTCTGTCTTTCAGGCTAACAGGACACAGTCCCTCAACTACGGCTGCATTGTAGAGAACCCGCAGACGCACGAGGTGAGCGAGGGACCCGGCTGGCAGGGGTCTTACTCTGTGTCGTCATGCCCCCGCCCCTCTGCCTCCGGAGAAGGCTGGAGTGCTATTGGTGGGCTCCAGTGCCGTCAGACAGGTGGGGCATAGCCTTGGTTGTTCATCTTCTATCCTTTCTAGAGAGGTTGGCAAAGAGCAAAGGGTAACGTTAATCTCCATGGGTGCAGCGCCCCGGAGATGTACGCACAGTGAGTGTGCTGAGGGAATGCAGCAGGAGGCCCACCCCAGCCTTGCCTGGGCGGGGGCGGGGAGAGCTCCCTGGAGGAGGCAAGGCCAGAGCTGAGTTAAATTCCTGTAGATGAAGGACGGGAAGGTGGTACAGGTAGAGGGAACAGGGTATGCGAAGGCACAGAGGCGGGAAACCATACAGGGCCCCGAGAATTACAGAGGTGGGAGTGTCATCAGTAAGGCAGAGGGGTCTCAGTCCTTGTTTGTGAAACTCCCTGCCCCTGAGCCTAATGACTTTCACACAGCCCTTTTATTTGTTCAAGCTTTATTTTTATTTTATTTTATTTTTTAAAGATTTTACGTATTTATCCATGAGAGACACAGAGAGAGAAGCAGAGACACAGGCTGCCCGCTGAGCAGGGAGCCCGATGCGGGACTCAATCCCAGGACCCCGGGATTATGACCTGAGCCGAAGGCAGACGCTTAACCGACTGAGCACGCAGAGGCCCCCAAAATACACTTAAACAGACACACAAATATGTGTCTTTTTTTTTTTTTCAAGTTTTATACTAGGCACTAGTTAGATGTGAGAGAAACAGAGCTAAAGAAATGTAATCCCTGCCTCTCAGGAACCCCTGTCAGTGGGAACGACAGTCAAAAATCAACCATTGCAAATGACACAAGGGTCACGGCCAGGTGTGGCCAGAGCCCAGGGCTGCCCAGACCTAGAAGCTCACTGTAGGGCAGGGCATGCACAGGCTCACGGAGAAGTGGCGATGTCGACTGGATTTCGGAGGCTGAGTTTTCCAGATGAATCACTGAGAAAGGGCTTCCCAGGCACAGGCATGCGATGGCAGTGAATAGTGTCCTGGGGGTGCTGGGAGGTGAGGAGAATTGGGAGGGAAAAGACAGGCAGTTGGGACTTACCTGAAGGTGAAGGGCAGTGACTCTGCATTTTAGGAAGACGACAGCCGGGAGTACCTGGCGACCTGGAAGGTCTTAGGGGATGGTGACGGGGGCCCTTCCTCTGCGGGACCTTGCCCTGTCCTCAGGTCCTGCACTACGTGGAGAAACCCAGCACGTTTGTTAGTGACGTCATCAACTGTGGCATCTACCTCTTTTCCCCGGAAGCCCTGAAGCCTCTTCGGGATGTCTTCCAGCGGAACCAGCAGGATGGGCAATTGTGAGGCGGGCCCCAGGGCCCTGTAACCCCAAGTCGTCCCCCCAGTCACAGCAGCCCCGCCCCCAGGCTCCGCAGGCTCCCTCTTCACCTGCTCACCTTCCTCCTCCCTTTGCCTTTCCACTTGTCATCCCCAGCCAAGCCTTCCTGTCCCCTCCCCTTCTAACCTCATTCTGTCCCTCTTCCTTATCCATCCCAGTTCCTCCTCTGTCACTGCCTGCCCACTCCCCTTCTGGTCCATTTCTCTCAAGCCCTGAGTGTCCCGGAGACGTCTTTCAGAACAGACGGCAACACACACACTTGGGCGCACACACACTCAGGCGCAGAGACCTGCAGAGAGAGAGAGAGAGAGAGACACACACACACACACACACTCACACACACACTGTCAGGCTGCGGCTCCCCCACCACAGCGCAGCACCCAGAGCCCTGCTGGCCACAGTCCCCCCCCCAGGTCCTCCTTGTCAGCCGGGAACCCTGCTCCCCCCTCCCAGGTCCTGGCCTTGGCTCCCGCCTCCCCCCTAGCTCCCCATCTCATGCCCCGCTCACTCCCATCCATCTCTGCTTCTCTCTCCATCTCTCCTGGCCTCTGTCTGTTTCTGCTGAGCTGGCATCTCTACCATCTCTCTCTCTCCCTCTCTTTCTGTGACTGTCTCTGCCCTCACCAGCTGTCTTCCTCTGGGGTGAGTGTCTGTGTTTCATTCCATCCCGTGAGAGGGCGGGTGACCGGAGGTGGGGTTCGGAGGAGTGGATGGGGAGAAAGGATAATGGGCGGGGGTGGGGGAGAAGCTATATCTGGGTGAACTCCCTGGACACGGGGCAGAGTTGGGGTATGGGTCCATGCCCAGGGATCCCCTGGGATAGCACCCCAGCTCGGGGTGGAAGGGTGACGTGGGTAAGCCCACTGGGGAGAGTTTCCTGGGACATGGGCATCCCTTTGGAGAAGATCTGGCCAGGCCTGGAGAGGGAGGGGGTGGGCTTCCCTCAGATCCCTATCCCTGGGACACCGTGGTGGTGGCCTCCCGGGTGGGCTCAGCTGGGGAACTGATGTCTGCATCTCCTCTGTGCCAGGGAGGACTCTTCGGGCCTGTGGCCAGGGGCCGGCACCATCCGCCTGGAGCAGGACGTGTTCTCAGCCCTGGCCGGGCAGGGCCAGATCTACGTCCACCTCACTGACGGTATCTGGAGCCAGATCAAGTCTGCAGGGTATGCCTCTCTGAGGTGGCTGGGGCACCTGAGAGTTGAGACTTTTCGGGGGTAGGCACTTGCTGGGCCCTGAATCCCCTGCTCCACTTTGTGACCCCACCCCCCCAGCTCAGCGCTCTATGCCTCCCGCCTCTACCTGGGCCAGTACCAGCTCACGCACCCAGAACGCCTGGCCAAGCACACCCCTGGGGGTCCACGAATCCGAGGTATGCCCCCCCACACCCCCTTCCTCATCATTGCCCCCCAGCCCCCTCTGAGCCATGACTGCTGACCTCAGATTCAGAGGTGAAGCCCCAACCCTTGCCCCCACTGAACCAGGTATGGTTTGGGGTCAACGCCCCCAGATCTTCTCTTCTGCTTCTAGGAAACGTTTATATCCACCCAACAGCTAAGGTGGCCCCGTCGGCAGTGGTAAGTGGTGGGCCAGGCTGTGGGTACGGGTGGGTTGGTGCCGAGAACTTCTGAGCTCCCAGTGCTGGGCTCTGCTTTGCATTGCCCCTTGTGTGGCCCCAAGCAAGTCTCTGCCCCCTTGCCGGTTCTATGGTTCTATGAAGGGGTTTGGGTTTGGATTAGGGTTTCTTCGAGGCCCTGAGGGCTTAGGGTATATGTTTCTCTCTACAGCTGGGCCCCAACGTCTCCATTGGGGAGGGGGTGACCGTGGGCGAGGGTGTGCGGCTCCGCGAGAGCATTGTCCTCCATGGAGCCACGCTGCAGGTAGGAGCTGCACAAGCAGCACGACCACCCCGCCCCCCCACTCCCTGCTGCTGCCCCTTCTCCTCCATCTGCTCATACCACTGTGTTTGGTAGGAGCACACGTGTGTTCTGCACACCATCGTGGGCTGGGGGAGCACCGTGGGGCGCTGGGCCCGTGTGGAGGGTACCCCCAACGACCCCAATCCCAACGACCCCCGAGCGCACATGGACAGTGAGAGCCTCTTCAAGGATGGGAAGCTGCTGCCTGCCATCACCATCCTAGGTACGGCTTCCCAGGGAACTGGGACTCCGCAGGTGATGGCCTCGCCCTGTGGGGGTTGCCCGTGCGCGCACGTGCACACGCACACATACCCGAGTGCATGTTTGTTTCTTCCTTCAGCAAACGTGTACAAAGTGCCTGCCGTGTGCCAGGCTGGGAGCACGAGGCCAGGGCGCAGATGGGCAGGGAGGGATTCCTGCCCGATGGCAGTGGCCCCAGCTCCTTGCCTCTGGCCTTCCCCTCCCCATGGTCTCCTCCTGGTCCCCACTGCAGGCTGCCGGGTCCGGATCCCAGCTGAGGTGCTCATCCTGAACTCGATTGTTCTGCCCCACAAGGAGCTGAGCCGCAGCTTCACCAACCAGATCATCCTCTGAGGGGGGGCTGCCAGGAGGCCCCCACCCCCCAACTCCCAGCCGCTCCCCTTGAGGCTGCCGCCTGCTTGGCCAGCCTCCATCCGGGAGGACCAGAGGAGAGGAAGCCCGGCAGGATCGCCACAGGCCAGGAGCGCCCTGGGTGGCCGGGGGACTCCTGGCCTCTTCACCCTCTAATAAACCCCGGTGAACCTTGGAGCCAGCACGGACTCTGGCTTGTGCCTGGGCTGGGGGTGAGGGTGGAAGGGGGGCAGCTGAGTCAGGCCCCCCCACATTAGCATTTAAATTGGAGTCGTTGCTGCGGGCTCATGAATAATGAATCTGGAGCCCTGGTGAATCTCCCCCTCCCACTGCCTTTAGCCTCTCGTGGGCTCTGCTTGGGAGGAAGGCCCCCCGAGGCTCCCGGCTCCCAGCTCCCAGCCTGTCTGGCCCCTGCCTTAACCCCTGCCCCTGCGCTGCCGGCTTGCCCGCCTTCCTGTTCCTCTTCACTGGGCCTGGCTCGGGCTCCGAGTGTAAGGATCCTGAAAGGAAGGGTGAAGGATTCCGGTAGGGCCACGGGGTGCTGGCGGTGGGCTCGGCTGAGCGCCACAGGCCTGCTGTTGGATCACCCGGTGGTTGCTTTCCTCAGTTCCTGCCCAGCCCGGCCCCAGCCTGTTTTCCGCTTTGCCAGCTCCATCTGCTCCTAGCCTGGCTTTTGGCGGGGTGGGGGTTCTCCCCGCCTGAGGCCTGGTGGGTGTCTGTCTCCTACTCCCCTGGCCAGTGGGGCAGACCTAAGCTGGTACCGGACCCTCCCAGAGCGCAGTGGGGGGGCCCTTGTGCTGGCCACCTCCCACTGCCCTGGCTCTGCCCTTTGGGAGGTCTCAGTCTTCTCCACATTCCTGGAGCCCCAGAGAAACCCAACCATCTATCATGTTTGCCCATGACCCCCATGTGCCCCCTCTGGGTGCCCCCCTTTCCCCAGCTGTGGGTGCGGAGCTTGGTTGCCAGATGAGCTGGTAATGATCGTAATCTGCTAATTGAGAGGAATCTAATTACCCAAAGAGAATGGGGGGGTAGGGTGTGGGTGGGAGGGAGGAGGGGGTCCTGGCAGCAGGCTGGGGTGGCAGGCGGCAGGGTGCAGGGACCTTGTTGTCAGCACCAGGGTCTGGGACAGAGCCCAGGATTTCATAGCCTCGCAGCCGGGCAGTTAGGAGGAGGTGCTTTCTCAGGAGCTGGGCTGAGGGGTATGTGGGGGATTGGGCTGCTGTGACCTCCCAGCCCCGTGTGAGAGCCTGCGGGAAAGGAGCCGGGTTTTAGCCGTCCTGGCCCGCAACCTGCCTTGACTCACTCAGCCTCTTTCCCACCTCCTGTCCCTGCCTCCAGCCCAGGCCTTCCATTATCTGCCTGGGGTTCGGAGGGGGCAGCAGATGCCTACTCTGGGCCTGGGGTCAACTCCCTAAGGAAGAAGCCGGGAGAGGGATGGGCTCCGGGGCCAGGGACTGGGTCCCTTCTCTGCCCTCCCCCCAATCCTGACCCTTCTGTTCCAAGTGGTTGGCAGAGGCCATGGCAGCTCCATCATAAATATGATAATTTAATTATTTTCTCAGCAAAACACCGTGAAATCCAATAAGTCTGTGTCAGGCCCTGGCCCCCGGGACCCCCCTCCTAGGCCCAGTGGGGGCGGGGAGAGGCCCTGGAAGGGGAAAGGGTCAGCATTTGAAGTGGGGGGTGGTTAGTGTAGCTGAGATCTTTGTAACATGCCCCCTCCCATCAGGCTGATGGAGTCCCTGCTGTGTGTTCAAGCGAGGGTGGGGGTCTCAGAAGGGGCTGTAACACCCTCCACCCCTCTCCAGCCCCAGGAAGGACCTAGGCCCCATCCACCTCTGAGGGCACAGCTCAGGGCCCAGGATTTGGGGGCCCCCTTCTCTGCCACCTCTAGGTGCTCACCGGCCCTGTAGGGCTAAGAGGGTGCTGGCCCCCAAAGGGTTTGAGGAGGGAGAAGGAAAGGAACCGGGTGGGAAATGGGGGATGAGCGGGGGAAGGGATGCGGGGGAGGGGTGCGCTCCTGCCATTAGTGCTTTTTTAGGTTTCCAGAAAAAGATTATTCTGTAAAATCAGCGAGGGGGAGCTAGCTGGGGGCTGGGGAGGGGGGGGCAGGTCCCTGGCACCGAGCTGGATGGGGCGACGGGAGGAGGGCTTGGGACGGGGACTGAGCTTGGAGAGAAATCTGGATGGGCTTCAGGAGCCAGCGAGGGGGAGAGGCCGAGCCAAGAACACAGCCTGGGGGGAGGCTGGCGGGACCGGTGGGGGCGGGGCCGTCCTCGCCCTCCCGTGCCCCCGGCGGGGCTGACCGGCCCCCCCGCGTCTGCGTCCCCTCCCCCCGGCGCTTAGCAGCCATTATCGGGGGAGCAGATTGCAGCCCCCTCCCCCTCCCCGGGAAGCAGGCACAGCTGGGGCCCCGCCACATCTGCCGCATCAGCACGGAGCACAGCTGGGTGTGCCCAGAGCCGCGCGCCCCAAAACACAAAGGGGAGGGCGGGGGCCAAGGAGAGCCCAGACCCCGGAGACAGACACACTGACACCTCTGCCAACAGACACGCTCCTCGAGGCGCAGCTACACCCACCGCCACGCACGCGCTGCCTCGGTGCCGACGGGAGAACTGACAAACACGCAATTACTCGGCCCCGCCCGCCGCCCCCGCTCCCTCCCCGCCCCTCCTCCCCCTCCCCGCCCGGCGGGCTCCCCTCCGCTGCCTCGGCCCCCCGCCCCCCGGCTCCGGTGGAGGGAGCAGGGCCCCCCAGCGCCGCACACCTTCCGGGGCAGGTGGCGGGCAGGTGGCGAGGGCCCGAGCCCTGGGCGAGCCCCTGCGCACCCCACTCCGCGCCCGGACGCCCCTCGGAGGCGCTGCCTGGGGCCGGGCGCTGGGGGGACCGCCCGGGCCGCGCCCCCGACTGAGGCTCCCGCCACGGCGTTCCCCGGGCCGCCTCGAGGGGGCGCCGCGGGCCCGGTTCTCTGGCCGCCCAGCGGGCACCCTCCGCGGGGCCCCGCCACCCTCGCACGCGCGGGCGCGGGGGTCGCCAGGGACGACGAAGTCCCCGTCCCCGGGGGAGGGGGCCGGCCGGGAGCCCCCCGTTTCCGCTCTCTGCCAGGCCTCGCCGCCCCCTGCCCCGAGTCCGTCGTGCCCCCTGCCCAGCCCCCCGCCGCCGCCTTCCTGGCCCCCGCCCCTGCCCCTCGGAGCTTTAATCCCTCCTGCTGCTCCGCCGCCTTATCTGCTCCCAGCAGCTTTCACTGCTGCAAAGCCCTCTCCCCCTCCTTCCCTGGATCTTCTCCCCCTCCTTCCCGGCTCCCTCTTCTCTCTGACCAGCACCCCCACTCCCAGCCCGTCTCTGCCTCTCAGGCCCCCAGATGACACCAAACTTGCACCCCGGTGCCCTCTGCCCTCTCCCCAGGCTCTGCCCTGAGCTCGCCGGGCGCCCGCCCACTCCCGCACTGGTCTCTTGCCCCCCAGCCCGCCCCCACCGGCCCCCCAGACTTGGGCACTTTCTGCGGAGCCGAGAGGTCTCCTCTCCCACCCTCCTTCCTCCTCCCTGGTCCCCTCCAGCTCCTCGGCTCGCCGCCCGGGGTCTTAGGCCCGGTGCCCCTCAGCCCCAGCGATCTGTGGCCCCGGCTCGGCGTCCCCAGGAGGGGACGGGTCAGGCCGGCGGCCCCGGCAGGGCAGGGGTGCGGAGCGCGGGCCGGCAGGGGGGCAGGGCGCGGCGGTGGGACGCTAACCCTCTTCTGCCGCCTCACATCACGTCCCGGCCTCCCCACCCCCTTCGCTGGAACTCTCATTAACCGCTTCTCCTGCCTCGTCCGCGGCATAAATAACCCAGATAAATCAGCCGCCGTCCGCCCCCCGCCCCTCGGCCCCCGCACAGCCCGTTTGTCACCGCTGCTCGCTCACCAGCCAGGCCTGGCCCAGTCCCGGCCTCCGTCCCCCCACCTCGTCCCTTCCCGCCCACATCTGTCCCACACTAGCTCATCCCTTGGTCCCCACCGCACCGGAGCCAGGGCCGGGACAGGTGTCTGGGCGGGGAGGGGTGGCAAGGAGGTGTCCCCTCTGGGAGCAGGGGGAGGCTGGGGACTCCCTGCAGGAGAACGCTAAGAGTTTGGGGGTCACGTCATCTAGGAGTGGGCCACCCAGGAGGGGAGGCTGGGGCCCACACAAGGTGAGAAGGGGCAAATGCAGGCCACGTGGGGGGTCCCTCTGCTGGGAAAACAGGCGAAGTCCCAAAGCAGGGGAGGGGATGGTGGCAGGAAGGACCTTGGAGGCTCCCTTCGTGGGTCCTCCAGGCTGGATCACGGGAGGCCTCCGGGTCTGCCTTTGGGGCATCTTGCCCAAATAAAATCTGCCCCTTCCAGGAGAGCCCTCCTGGCCTCCCTGTTACCTGCCCCCCTTCTGCCCCCCCATTCCCATACTCTGCCTCGTCTGGCTGTACAGACGACACTCTGCCCGTGGTCCATCCACCACCAGGTCCATCCACCACCATCGGGGAGCCTTGTCCACCCTCCAGGGGGTGGCGGTGGGTGGAGAATTGGACTGGGAACAAATCTTGGGAATGGGGACAAGTGGAGAGCAGAGGGAGCCTGATCCTGCAGCCCCCTCACCCCGTGCCTCTCCCACGCCCCACACCCCTTCCCACCCCGCGTCCCTCACGCACCCCCCCCCTCCGCTCACACCCAGCTCAGCCCTGGCCAAGCACACTTGGCCCTGATGCTCACTGCAGGGGGGCAGCTGGTCCCAGGGGAGTAGGTGGGGGAAGCCAGGAGGGGACCGGGAGCTTGGGCGCAGGGCTGGGGGTGGGGGTGGGGAAGAAGCTGGGCCGGGCCCCAGGGACCAGCTGGGCAATGAGCCGGGGAAGCAGCCGGGAGGCTAAATGAGGGAGATTATCACCCAACTGCAGCCGGGCAGAGAGGGAGGCAAGCAGGGGAGCGGGGAGAGGGAGGGGGGAAAGGACGGGGGGCCAGAGGGGAAGGGGTGTAGGGGGGCAGGGGAGACTGCAGAGGGAGGCACAGGGTGGGCAGAGGGGATGTGGGAGGGGACTCCCACCAAGCATAACCGGATTCCTAGGGGTCTGGAAGTCTGGATGATGGGGACCTGGGGACGATTGGAGACTGGAGACAGCTGGCGTGGGGCCGGTGGGGGTGAGCGCAGTTAACTGCTGCTCCACTTCCCCATGGCCTGGAACTCCCCTCCCCCGCATCCCCCCAACTTCATTCCTTCAGAGGCTTCCTGCCCGGCCCTCCCTCCGCAGGAAAGAGGGTGTGATTTGGGCTGTAGAGGGAGGCCGGTAGGTTTGGGGAGTATGACCCTGTGACCCTGGTGGATCACAGGGCAATTTAGGGACATGCATTGAGCCCGGGGTAGCAATGGAGTGCTGGGGAGAGCTTAGGGGGCAGCTCCCCGCTTTCTTGGCAGAGCCCCAGACTAAAGTAACCTTAAAAAAGCAATTAAATCACCTTTAAAAAAAGAAAAACCAGTAAAGAAAAATCAATACTAGGAGAAAGGGGAAGAGAGGCTGGGGGAGGAGGTGGGGTGGGAGTGTTAGAAGGGTCTGGGAGTCTGGGGGGCTGGCGGGCAGAGCGTGGCAGGGGGCCACCCGGGTCCGGGGCACTGTCTGTGGTCACCCAAGGCTATGGGTGCTGACTCAGCAGCTGCTTCCCATGCCATCCCCTTTCCCCTCTGGGCCCCTGCCAGTGGGAGCCCTGACCCCAGGGGGTCTCATGTTCCCAGCTGGGGAAGCCCAGCCACAGGGCCCCGAGGAAGCTACTTTGAGGACGGGCCGGAGGCAGCCGCAGCAGAGCACTGACGTGGCCGGGGCCAGGGCTTGGTGGGCTCCGTGCTGGGCTGACCGGTGACCCGTGGGGCCTGAGCTGGCCTGGCCACCGGGGTGGGCAGTGACTCCCCACTCCCCAGGGTGGCCACCTCTTGGCCCCTCCTCTGGGTCCAGGCGGGGGCTGCGACTGGCAGGGCAGGCCTGACGCAGGGGAGGGGTGGCCTCTGGGTAGCGGGTGGACCTGGGGCTCTAATCCCCAGCAGCTGCCGTTTCCCTCAGATCGATTCCCTTCTCACTTTTTTTTCAGCTGCTGGTTCCGCGGCTCGGATCGATGGAGCCGCCTCCCCCGCCCCTCTGAGCTTCCTCTCCCTGCTGCTCATTAGCGCCCCGATTAATCAGCCCCCCCTTTCGTTTGGGGGACAAGTGCTTCCTCCCCCGTGAGGGCTCATGGTCTCACTCAGGGGGCCCCCCAGAACACAGGCTGCTCCCGGTGACCACCCCGCCCTGCGGGCACCCAGGCATTTCCTCCCCCTGGGCTGCCAACTGGGGCCCCACCCCCGCCCGCAATAACGGCCCACGTGCCTGCTTCCCCACCGCCGGCGAGCCAGCCAGGGCTCCCCTGCCCTACTCGGCGGGGCCCCCCCCTTCTGCCTCTGGGATAGTGCTCCCTCCCCTTGGAGCCCAAACACTTCTCCTCCCTCCCAGATCCCTGTGTGGGCTCTTCCCCTCCCTCCTTTCCACACCGTCTCCCCACCCCTTCATACCTCTTCTCTGCACCCTGGCCTGTTCACCCCACACACACACACCCCCCGCAACCCCCAGCCAGGCTTGGCAAGGGATCTGGAAAACGTGTAGGGTTAGCCAAGTGGCCATAGGTGTGCAAGTCAGCCAGGGTGTCCTCTGTCCCAGACCCACAAGTGACTGAGTTTGGGGGGATGGGGAGGGGGCGGCCAGCATCCCAGGGTGCGCAGGGGTACAGTAGATGTTGAAGTTGGGAGCAATGCTCCAGGGAAGCCACGAATCTTGGTGGAGTCACGGATGTCCCCTTGTCTGCCTTGCCTGCCCTCCTCTGCACCCCCCCTCATTCAAACAAGTGGCTCTCTCAAGGAGTTTCTGGAAGCCGCTGTGAGTGGGGCAGTGGGGGCAGACGGTGGTGGCCAGGTGCTGGGGTTCAGGAGTCAGGGAGGTGGGGGATGGCGTTGGCTGACCCTTCCGGGGCGTGGTCCTATAAAGTGGCCAAATGGGCTGAGGACTCGGGTGCAAATCTCTTCCCTGGGTGGGCTGGGAGTGGGGCCGCCTGGGGACCCCATGAGTGCCTAGGGTGCAGCGAGAGTTTGGGGGCAGCCCCACGAAGGTCTAGGGCAGGGGCTGGGGATCCCTGTCCTGGGTGGAAGGGGGTGAGTGGGGGGCTCCCCCGCCCCCGGCCTGGCTCCTGCCGCCAGTGGCGCCGGTGAAACGCTGTTGACATGTCCTGAATTATTAAGCACGGGGTGGGCTCCGGAGCACATGCTGCGCGGAGCGGCTGGGGCTGCGCGGCGTGGCGGAGCAGCGCTCACTCCCTCGCTCGCTCGCTCGCTCGCTCGCTCGCAGGGACACACGCAGGGGCTGACAGCTGTGCTGGTGCTGATAAGGGAAGCCACAAGGAGACGATCGAGGAGAGAGACAAGCAGCAGCAGAGGCAGCAGCAGCAGAGGCAGCACCAGGGCTGCGGAGCTGCTGGGAGTGGGAGTGACTCCCCCACCTCGGGCCCCCACCCCGTCCCTGTCCTCCTCCCGCTTGCCCTGAGTTTAGAAGAGCAGCCGCCGCCGCCACCGCCACTCCGGAGGGCACCGGGGGCTGCTGGCCAGGGAGGGACAGGGGCAGGGAGGCTCCGGCCAGTCCCAGCAGCCGGGGACAGATGCCGATCGAGATTGTGTGCAAAATCAAATTTGCAGAGGAGGATGCGAAACCCAAGGAGAAGGAGGCAGGGGATGAGCAGAGCCTCCTGGGGGCCGCACAGGGGGCGGCAGCCCCCCGGGACCTGGCCACCTTTGCCAGCACCAGCACCCTGCACGGGCTGGGCCGGGCCTGTGGCCGGGGCCCCCACGGACTGCGCAGAACCCTGTGGGCACTGGCCCTGCTCACCTCGCTGGCCGCCTTCCTGTACCAGGCTGCCGGCCTGGCCCGGGGCTACCTGACCCGGCCTCACCTGGTGGCGATGGACCCCGCCGCCCCAGCCCCAGCGGCGGGCTTCCCGGCTGTCACCCTCTGCAACATCAACCGCTTCCGGCACTCGGCCCTCAGCGACGCCGACATCTTCCACCTGGCCAACCTGACGGGGCTGCCCCCCAAAGACCGGGACGGGCACCGCGCGGCCGGCCTGCGCTACCCGGAGCCCGACATGGTGGACATCCTCAACCGCACGGGCCACCAGCTCGCCGACATGCTCAAGAGCTGCAACTTCAGTGGGCACCACTGTTCCGCCAGCAACTTCTCCGTGGTGAGTCCTGCCAGCCGGGCCGCCTGCCTGGGGCGGCCAGAGGCCGCTGGGGGGGGCGCGCGGGGACGGGGTGGCGGGCAGGGGCATCCTCGACAGGGCTTCCCTCCCGGCCGCCGCCAGAGGCCGGCCTCGTGTCCCCCCACGCCCGGGGTTTCCCTCGGGCTCCCCGGCCACGGAGCGGGGGGCGCTCCTGGGGGCTTACCCGGTGCCGTCCTCTTCCTGGCTCCGCGGCAGCTGCAGCGCCCAGGTCCGGGGCCGGGGAGGGGTGCGGGAGGCCCTGGACCCGGCCCAGGGGCCCCTGAAGCCGGGCAGCTCGCGGGGGGAAGGGAGGCGCCGTGCCAAGGCTGGACCCATGGCCCCCACTTATCTCTGGTTGCCTTTTTCTTCTGTGGCTACTGGATTCTTCTCCCCCGTGGATGAGGGTGATGGGCAGAGGGAGTCTGGGGGGCTCCAGCAGGAGAGGGACTCGGGGCTGCCTCCCGGGGAGCTGGCGCCACCGGCAAGGCTGGATAGAAACGATCTTGGTCCTCCGTACACTGGGCGCCAGTGTCTCTTCTCTGTCTCTGTGTCTCTCACACACACCCCCTTTCACAGACTCGCTCACACACGCTCTTTCATGCTGCCCCTCCAGCGTCTCCCGCCTTCCCTCCCTCCGTTTCCTGGCTCTTGCTGTTCCTGGCCCGGCGCTGGCTCGTACACTGAGAATCACTCATTCACTCTTATGTTCACGGCTCACCCTCACTGCGACCCGGCACACGCGCACACGCGCGCACACACGCACGCGGGCACACACCCCAACCCTGGGGGCAGTTTCCTGCAACCCCCCCCCCCCCCCCCCCCCCGTCTCATACTCAGTGTCCCTGTCACCACACTCACGTGCACACCTGCACACCCACACACTGAGCGCGCCTCATCTCTGTGCCCACATCCCAGCTCTTACTTGGCTGCTGAGGCCAGGGCCACACGGTGGGTGCCGTGCCCTCTGGTGACGCTTCCCCCCGCATCTACCTCAGTCCCTGCTTCCCATGTGGGGCCTGCTGGTGCCACGTCTCACACGCGTGTGAACACAGACACACACACTCATCGGGATTGGAGTGCCGGCTTGGGCTGCCCTCCCGTGCACACCTCCCAGTCAGGTGTGAGCGTGGGGGGCGTGTCTCGTGTGCAGTCTGTCTGTGTGCCGGTGCTCCATTCACCCATGGTCACAGGGTCTCTATTATCCCTGGTGCTTGAGACTGTCCCCAGTCCCCAGGTGCCTCCCAGCATTGTGTACATGTGTGTTCGCATCCTTGTCACCACTGCCCAGCGCATATGCAAATACGTGGCATCAACATGGTGCCCACTCCAGCCAGCCTCCCTCCCATGGCCTGGCCCCAGAGATGGGGTGGCGGCTTTCCTTCCTCCTGCCCAGGTTCCCATTCACGCACTGCCTTGGCGTCAGCGGGAAACATGCCCTACTAGGCCTACGGGCTCCTCTCACCACCACCCATGCCTGCAGCCTCCGGGTCCTCCTGCCATTGGATGTGAGGGGAGTTGGGTAGAAATGGAGGAAGGGATAGAAAGGAGGGATTGCCCCGGGTTGGGGGCCACGGAGCTTTTGTGGGGCTGCACATCCCTCTTCTAGGAAAAAAAAATCACTGTTCCCAAATCCAGGACTGCGGGAGTCCCCAAGGAGGTGAGGTGCTGAGAGTGTGCATGTGGCCCTTGGGTCCCTGGGGCCCCTCTGCTGACATGCTCACCCTTCAGAGCTGGGGGGGCGGTGGTCCAGACAGAGCCCAGTCTCAGGCGGTGCTGTTGAGGCAGGAATCAATGAGAGCTTTGTGTCTCTGAGCAGGAGTTTGCATCTCAGGCCCCAGTTCGGGGTAGAAAGGAAAGAGGAAGTGTGTTGAGACCTCAGTGGGGAGGAAGGAGGGGAAGGGGAAGAGGGAGACATGGAGAAGGGGAAGTTAGGTGAGGGGAGCAGGGGTTTCCTGCCTGGCTCTAGGAAAGGAGGTTCCTGGAGGGGAAGGGAGCAGGGAGTCTGGGAATCCTGAGGATGGCTCAAGGGAAGGATGGACATCCCACAGGCCTTCTCACACTCTGGGGCTGCGGGGAGGAGGGGAGAAGTTTGTGGGCTTCAGCTCTGGGGTTGTGGCAGGCCTGAGAAGAGCAGAGGGGCAAAGCAAGCCCAGGGAGACAGGAATTCCCCTCTGGGTCCTGCTTTCCCTGGCTGCCCCACCTGGGCTAGACCCCAGACCCTTCTGCCCACACCCCATCCCATTCCCCATTTGCTGAGGGTAACTTCCCTTGGACCTGGCCTTTTAGGGTTGAGTCTGCTGCCAGCAGGGTCTGGGATTATTGGCTGGGATGGCAGTCCGTGACCCAAGGCAGTGGGTCAGAGGGGGTGTTCTGTGGGGCCACTCTGGAGAAGGGGCAGCAGGTGAATACACGGGGTCTCTGATGAGGATGCCAACTCCACAGCAGACCCCGTGCTAAGAACACAGAGCTCGTGCAGGGCATCTGGTAGGGAGATGGGTAGGGGACCAGCTGGCGGGAAACCCGCCAGGGCACGGGTGGTGACATGGTCAGTGACAGCGACAGGCTTTGGGGAAGGGGCTGCGATGTGTTTTCTGTTACTTTCCGTTTCCTCCCTCCCACTCCCCACTCTGCTGTGACCTTTCCTCCAGAATCCAAGTTAATAAATGTCACATTTTCCAGCCTATTTTTACTCTGGGTAACGCGCCCTCCCCCAGTGCCCTAAGCTGCTGCTCTTGCCTCTGTTACCACCGCAGTTGCTTTCGCCCCCACACTCCCTGGTACCCCCTCACCGACTCCCAGTCCCTCACCCAGTCAACACTGAGTTCTGCGCGCCTACTACGAACCTGCGGGGCCTGTGGGGACGAACAACGAAGGGAAGCCCCAGGCCCCAGTCCCTGTCCCTGTCCCTGTCCTCAAGCAGCCTCCACTCTCGTGGTGATGCTGACACAGGGATGCTCAAAAGCTCAACCAACCATGCGAGGGTTAACCAGCCGTGCAAGCGGGGCCAAGAGGTGCCAGGGTTAACTGCCAAAAGAGGTGCATGGAGAGTAGGAGCCTGAGTTCAGAAAGAGAGGCCACTCTGGGACTCTGGGCTGAAGAGGATTGGAAAGGTTCAAGGGATGAGGCAGGCCTGGGAGGTTTGGAGCCAAGGAGGGGAGAGGAAGGGGAGGGGAGAGGAGCTTGGGGGGGGCGGGGGGCGGGGCAGGATGCTCCCCACTCCACCCAGTTCCCCTCCACCTTGCTCACCCAGTCCCTTCCCCTCATCCCCTCCCCCTCCTCGCTCAAGCTCGTCCCCACCCACCCACTCCCACCTCGCCTCCTGCTCTCACCACCTATATGTTCTCTGCCTTCCTCCCGGTTCCCACCGCCATCTGCTCCCCCCACCCCGGTGCTCCGAGCCCCAACCATGCTTTCCCCATTGCGGCTTGCTCTCAGCCTGCCCACTTACTAGAAGGCAGAAATCACTCTTTCTCCCCAGGCTTCATTTCTTTAGCTGTAAAATGCAAGGGTGGCTCTAAAATTTCAGCATCTCCTCTCAGCTGGGGAATGCACGGCGGAGCAGTCAAGTGTGCGGCTTCCCGAGCCAGATGGGCTGGCTGGATTTGAACCTCGGCTCTCCCCTTTCAGCTGTGTGGCCTCAGACAAGTCAGAGAGCTTCCATGAGCCGCAGTTTCTATGTTCAGTAAATACAGGAGCAGAACCTAAAAGATTCGGGCAGTTGTGAGGCTTAAAAAGACGGCTGCAAAGAACCTAGCACGCTGCCTGGCAAGCACGCAGTGTGTCTTCTGGAAGCGTCTGCTCTTCCATGGCTAATACCCCACTGCCTGCTGTCTCACCTGACCGCCCAGCACCACCTGCTGTTCCGGACCCCTGTGCGGGCAGCTCGGTTATGGGCCATCACCTGGCCTTCCCCTGCCCTGACCGCCCTCCGCCCTTATAGCATTCCCAGCATTGCGGGCCACCGCCCCTCCCAAATATGCATGCGCGTGCATGTGTGCGGGAAGTGTGCACACCCGCTCTCCAGAACATTTCCAGGGTGATGGACGTGTTCTGGATCTGTGCTGTCCAGCAGGGTGGTCACTGGCCACACCGGCTGTTGAGCATCTGATAGGTGATTAGCGGGACATGAAAATGAACGTTCAATTCAAACAGCCGCACGTGGCTAGTGGCAACCGTAGTGGACAGCATGGTTCTCCGTGGTCCTAGGAAGGAGCTTCGGGCTGCCACAATGGGCAGGGCTGGGGATTCCGACTGGGGTCAAAGGATGTAAGGTGGTGGCTGTGGGCTCTGGCCAGAAGCCCCACCATCTACCATCTGGGCCGAGGTCTGTGGTTGAGCTGAGGATAGGGTCTGGGTCTAGGGACAGTGAGGTGTCTGGAAACACCAGATGAGCAAATACATATACCTTTCTTCCCAGGAGCAGGCCACGACCTTGGTCTTTTCTCTTCCATTCTACGGTCTGGAAAACTGAGGCAGGGGGGAGGTGGAGAATCCTTGAGGAGGCAGGAGGTAGGATTCGGCCCCTCAGAGGGGTCGTCAGGGGTCCAGACAGTCCCTGGAGGGGAAGGCCACCAGGAACCTGTGGGCACTTCATGGCCTCCATCCCCTCTTGGCTCTCAGACTTCCCTCCCCCTCCCAGCCCTCCTTCCCCACTCGCTGGTGACTGCCGTGACTATTAATCACTCGCCCTGTTCTCTTCCTCTCTACTAATCAGGCACAATTAGACAAGGCCTCTTCCAGCTGGGCAGTCCCCCTCCCTGCCCTCCTCCCTCCCCTCCCAGCCCCACCCCAGCTGCCAGCCAGGACGGCTCCCAGGCAGGGGGAGCCAGGAGGGGGTGGGGATGGCTCTAGCACTCCCTGGCTCTCCCATGCCAGATCCGAGGCGGTCCCCAGCCTTCCATCCCAGCTGCTTCCTGAGCCAGTCTCCCCCCTGGTGCGGCCAGGCCAGTACGATCATCTGTGCCCCGCCTCCTTGGTTGTGGGAGGGCCACCCCAGGAACATCACAACTCCAGACCTTTGCTGCTGGCTCCAGAGGGGCCCAGGGCTGCCCCCTGCCCCCTTGACCCAGGAAGGGACGGGCTTACCTCTTATCCTCACCCTCTGTCCAGCCCTCTTTCTCCTCTGGAGGCATGAGTCTGAAGAACGTTTAGTCCAACTAACCCGGGTTGGTCCTGCCATCAGGAGGAGCCAGGCAGGTCAGGTCGGGGAGGGCACACAACAGGGAAGGGTGGGATCTGAGCAAAACTGAAGATCACCTGCTTGAGGGGAGCAGTGCTCTCAGCTCCAGCTAACTATGGCCCTATGGTCAGGGATGCCCAGGGGTGTGTGTGTGTGTGTGTGTGTGTGTGTGTGTGTGTTTGTGCTGGGGGGTTCCAGAGAAGCCCAAGTCTTGATCATTTTAATAAAATCTTTCCTGATTTAAAAAATACTCTGAGGATTACCTACAACTCCTGGATTGCAGAACTCAAGGGTTCGCTTTCCCCACCTCCTGCCCCAGCGCTGGCTGCTGTCCCTCAGGCCCTCCTGGAGGGGGTGCTCCCAACCTCAGGCCCTCCTGGAGGGGGTGCTCCCAACCTGGCTGCTTCCCTTTGGCCAGTGGAGTTGGGGGCCCGGGATCTGAGTGCTGCAGCCAAGCATCCAAGGGCAGAGGCTGCTATTGTTACAGAGGGCCGGTCTGCAAGGGCAGGGGGCGGGCTGGGAGGGACCTGCCCCACCCGGCCCCACTCAGCAGCCCTGTGGCCTCTTCATTAATCAGGAATCAGCCCCGAGCTGGGCTCATTATCAGCTCAGCTTCTTGTGGCACTGCCGGAAGATGCTGATTAGCATTTGAAGAAATGGCCCCAGTGTCCCCCTCCTGTCCTTCCTCTTTCTCCCCTCCCTGTGCTCCTTCCTGGACCCCTCACCCCTGCCCCTGTGCTTTCCCGGGGAGGAGGAATCTGCTCCTTCTTGGGGCCCAAAGCAGGGCTCCTCTGCCCGGCCCAGGCCTGTGGGGGGCAGAAAGGATCAGGAGTGGGCAGCAGGGAGGTGGGAGCATCCCAAGAAGCACCAGGAGTGCTGAGCTTCAGGGCTGCCCAGGCCAGGCCCCGGAGTCAGTGGGTGCCCATGCGCGGGAGCTAATGCAGGGTGGAGGCAGGGTGGTCAAGGAGAGATGGACTGGCCCCCTGGAGGAGGGGATGAGGGGAGCCTGGGGCTGGTGAGTTAGTGTTTCCAGGCCCTTCCAGGCTCACCCGGCAATGCCACCTCCTTACAGCAGCTGTAGAGGGGGTGGGGACAGCCAGAACCAGGGACGGGAGGCCTGAGGGTTAGGGTCTTCCAGAGGACTGGGGGTGGGAAGGCGGGAGGAGGACGGAGGCGAGAAGGTTCACAGTGCCATGGGTGCCCGGAAAGGGGGGAGGGGGTGGAGGGGCGTCTGCACTCCTCCTCCTCCTCCTGGCCCCCGGGCAGGGGGCCCGCAGCGCCCGAAAGCCAAGCCACCCCCTAAATGTTCACCTTGCCCTTGGGACACCCGTTTGGGATTGGAGGGGGGGCAGCTCCGAGACGGGCATGGGCTGCAGCAGGCGAGGCAGCGGCGAGAGTTCAGAGAGGAGCCACGGGATGATTAAGGGGAAATGGAGGATTGATTTAGGAGGAAAGATTAAAGGAGCTAAATCCGTGGCGCTTGGCTCAGCGGTGACTAAGCGTGGACAGGATAATAGCTTACAAATGTGTGAAGGTGTAAATACCAAACGGGGGGAGGGGCGGCGGCGCGGCGGGCCGGGGGCGGGGCGGGGGACCCCCGGGCCCCTGCGGCCTGGGCTGGCCCCTCTCCAGCGGGGGTGCGGGGAGGGGGAACGGGGTGTCGGGGAGCCCCGGCCCCAAGCAGCGGTTCCGTTGCTGGGGCGCAGCTCCGCGAGCCCGGTGCCGCCCCCCACGTCCCGCTCCCCGCCCCGCGGGGGATCTGAGGTCCCGGGTTCAAATCCCCTCGGAGCCCGGCTGCCCCCTCGGCCCCAAGGCCCTTCCCGCCGCCCCCGAGTGCCGCCGCCCCCGCAGCGCCCCGGGCCCCGCCGCCCGGCCCCGCGCCCCCTCGGCCCTCCCCGGGCGCGGCGGGCGGCGGGCGGCGTGTCTCCCTCCGCGGTGGAAGCCTCGGGCGCTGCTGTGTGCGGAGGTCACTTTGCCGAGGAGCCGGGAGCCGGGGGAATGCAAATGAGGCAAACCCGGGGAGGGGAGCCGAGCGCCCGGGGAGGCGGGAGGGGGGAGGGGGGCGGGGGGCGGGAGGGCGCGTGATGGATGCGGGCCCCGCGGGAGGGGCGGGCGCGCGGCGGGGGTGCGGGCGAGGGTGCGGGCCCCTGGGTGCGGGCCCCTGGGTGCCGGCGGGGGGCACCCCCCCACCCCCCACCCCCCACCCCTCCCCACCCCCGTCCTGGCCCCGAACTCCCGCCCGGCCGGGCTGTGCGCTCCGCTGTGCCAACACAACTCTTCCCCGAGTAACTTTGCGTCGGGGAGCGGCAATGCCAGGGAAGGGCCTGGCTACGCAGGAGAAACGCTCCCGCCCCAAGACGACTCGGTGGGGTCCAAGGCCCAGGTGGTCGCTCCCGGGGCGGGGCTGCCCGCGCCCTGCCCCTCCCCCCTCGCCGGCCTCCACCCCTCGGCGCCCGCGCCCCGCCCCGCGCCCCCCCTCGCCGCCCCCGCCCCGGTGCCCCCCGCGCAGCCCACACATTTACATTTGAACAAACGCGGCTCCTCTTCCCTCCCAGGCCTGGGCGCGGGAGCGGTCCCCCGGGGGCGGGGGGGGGGGGGGGGGGGGGCTGTGGGGTGCGGCGGGGCCGAGGCCAGGCCTGCTGGGGGGCGTCCTCCTCCACTCGGCCTCGGGCCTCTGAAGCTCCCGGTGCGGGTGAGCGGGCTTGCCCTGGGCGCAGGGCCTTCCAGCCCAAACCCAAGTCTTGTCCCCCCCCCCCCACCCCCCCCCCCCCCCCCCGGGGACTTGTGCTGGTCCCCTCGTCGCAGCAGCAATCACAGCCCACAACGGCCTGCCTGGCGGTGTGATCGCGGTTCTGTGTCGTCCCCCACTGCTGTACACCTGCCTCGGAGTGTAGGGGGCTCAACAAACACGTTTTGAATGAATGAATCCCTCTGCAGCCAGACGGCAGAGTCCCTCAGAGCAGACATTGTCTGTTTTGTTCTCTGAACCATCCCCAGCGCCAAGCAGAGCGCCGGGCACAGGGCACAGGGCTCACAGAAGAGTGTCGGATGCGTTGTTTGAACACCTGCCATTTCTTGGGCACCCACTATTTGTTGGTGCTGTGCCAGGGGTGTGTCATCACACAGTGGCTATAGCACAGACTTGGCCACCAGACTGGTACCTGCTGTGCTGTGTTAATGTGACCCCGGGCAGGTCCCTTACCCTCATTGGGCCTGTATTATCTTGTCTGTAAAATGGGGATAAGTGACCGCTGTATAGGGTTTTTGTGAGGATTGAGGAGTTAGTTAATTTATATACAGTGCTTAGGGTCATGCTTGGCATAGGGCACGTACTAAATAAATGTTAGATGTTGCTATTATTTGTGTCTATTATCTCTTTCCTCATGACACCTCTGACGGGTGTCTATTATTATTATTCCCATTTTACGGGTGAAAAATGGAGGAGCAGAGAGGTTAAATGACTGAACTAGAATCCCACAGACCGTAAAGGCAGGGCCCAGAGGCGAACCAGGGTGCATTGCAGGCCTGTTGGGTCAGTGCTGCTAACTCATCAGTAGGGAAGCCAGTGCTCCCTCGTCAGTGCTGGGGGGTGTCTGTTCTGACGGAGCCCCGTCCTCTAGAAAACACAGGCTCTCCCAGATTGCCGAGAGAGCCTTTACCAAGGTGCTTGGTGCCTTGGGGATGGGACCAGCAGGAATCCAGGATCCAAATGCTGCACCAATGTCAAGCATACTTCAATATTAGAAAGAAAGAAAGAGAGAAAGAAAGAAAGAAAGAAAGAAAGAAAGAAAGAAAGAAAGAAAGAAAGAAAGAAAGAGAAAGAAAAGAAAGAGGGGTGGGGAGAGAGAAAGAAAGAAAGAAAAAAGCTGCACCATTTGGCAAGAAGCTCCATTCACAAATCTACACCCCATATCACCGCCCGCTGCCTTCCTCGAGCACCCTACCACGCATCACTCTGAACTTATCTCTCATCCTCACAACTAACTTTAGGAGGAGAAATTACCACTTCCCTTTAACAGATGAGCAATCCTAGGCTCAGAGAGACTAAATCATGCATCCGCACCCAAGGTGGTTTGTCTGAGTTTGGTGGCAGAGTCGGGATTTGAACCCTGTTCTCAAGGACTCCAAAATAGGTGCCCCTTCCCCAAGTTAAGAAGCTATGACACGTGTATCCGTTTCCGGCACCACCTCCAGGGGCCGATCTCTGCCCCAGGTTCTTATGGGTCTCTACCACTCTTATTGCTAATGTTGAGGCCTCGTGCACACGATTTCACTTTGCACATGGCTTTTCCCTACGTGCCTTACAATCACCCCGTGACATAAATAGGGCAAGAGTTTCCCCTACCCGCGTTCCCACCTGACAGATGAAGAAACAGGTCCAGAGAAGTCGACTCATCACTTTACTGACCAGGGCTACACAGGCTGTCCGTGGCGGAGCTGTGGCTGGCACTGGGGTCTACTGACTCCCCGGGGTGGGTGGTTAGAGGAGAATATTGGGGCCAGTGCAGGAGATGGACTGGACTCTAGTCCTTGGATGTGTGCCTCGCCACCCCCAGGCTTCTGTTTTGGCCTTTGTATGACCAGACTTGGACTGAGTGGCTTCTAGGTTCTGATGGGCACAGCCACTCCAGGTATCTCCAGTTGGTTCCCTCTTTTTTCCCCAGTGAGGATAGAGAAGCAGGAAGCTTTGAACTTGGACGCTGCCCCCCCACCCCAGTGTTGTTCAGGAGTTGTTCAACCTGCCATGTTAGTCACAGTTTAGGATGAAGATGCACCCCCTTCCCCTGGCACCCTGGGGGCTCACTGATGAGGGGGCGTGGGGGGGCAGGGTGGAGCGGCTAAGTGAAAGGCTTGGAGCTAGACCACATCAGGGGAGGGCTAATGGAATGTGGGGGGATGGAGCTCCTATGGAAGAGTGTGGCGGGGGAGGTGCCAGGGCCTTAGCGGAGGCAGGGTGCCCAGAAGGCCAGTGGAGATAAAAGCCCAGGCCGCAGATTAGCTCCAGGATTAGTCCAGCCTCTCGGCTGCTCCTGGCTGCTTCTTATCTCCTGGAGGCCCAGGGCCCTCTCCCCCCACCGCTCTGAGCCCTGGCCCTACTAATTGCCTGTTAACCCCGTGGGCTCCGTGGCTGCAGAGAGGATGAGGGCTGGGGAGGGCTGGGGGCACATGCAAGCCAGGCAGCCAAGGAGAGCTTTCTGGGGAAATGGGAGCCGTGGATGGTGGATGGATGGAACCCAAGGGGCTGCGAGGAGCCACTGCTCCGAGTAGAGAGCTCTGGACAGATTTCTCCCAAGCTCTGATGTCATCCAGGGGAGATCTGGCCGAGGGGGGCAGGGAGGAGAAGGAGGGAAGCACATCTGGCGAGGGGTTCCTGGCTTGATAGGGGCCGCTTCAGGCACAGGGAAAAGTCTAGTAGGAAGACAAGAGACAGAGACTGGACACCTCAGCTAAAGATAAACAGGGTGCAGGTGCAGAAGGCAGAGGAACAGAGAGGACAGGGGGCAGTCAGGCCAATAGGATGACAGAGGCCGGGTGACAGAGAGACAGAGGCCCGATGGGTCATTTCTCAGATGCCAAGGACAGCCAGGCCAGGAGAACAGCGAAGGCCCTTGGGACACACACCAAGATCAGGGGACAGAGACTCCGGAGGCAAACCCAGGCCAGGGGCCAGGCCAAGAAAGGGTGAAGCGCTCTGAGAGGGACGGGCAGAGGGCTGGCCAGAAACAGGGAAGGGAGGGGTGCCAGGGTCCACTCACAACGAGGGAGAGTCCTGTCTGGAAGCTGTCCAGCCTGGGCCCAGGGTTCCGGGAGGCCATGCGCTTAGCCTCGGGTCGGGTGAGGGGGCCTGGGAGCCAAGACAGAGGGCCGAGATGGGGACAGGGCTCAAAGGCTGATGGGGGATCATTTGGAGAAGACCCGTGGCCCGTCAAGGCACACGCTGGCCCTGCCTGGCCCCTCGCCACGGCTGGGGCCTGGACTCTCCCAGACACACACCCTCGTCCGGGTCAGTCCGTAGGGAGGAGAGCAGTGGCCAGCCGGTGGGACCTTGAGGCGGAGCTGCCGTGCCGTCTCCATGGAAGAGGCTGTGGGCTGTGCTGCCACCAGACTTCTGCCACTTAGGAGCTGGCAGTTCCACCCGCCGCTGCCTGCCTGGCCGGAGACCGTATCCGGGGCAACGCTCCCTCTGCCCAGCAGTCGGGCCTGACCTGGGCTGCGCAGGTGGCCCCGCCAGTCTGACCTGTCCAGTCCCCGTGGAGTGTACCCACCAGCGCCTCCGCCACCCCCACTCTGCATCAGCCCCTCAAGGTCAAGGGCGCCAGGCAACCGCCCCCTCCGGAGGCTGGGCCTCGGTCGGGTCGTGCGCGCAGCCCGCATCCCTGCGGACCAGGAAGGAGGCCACCAAGCCCTGCCCCGGGTCAGGAGCCCACGAGAGTCATTTATTCACTGAATCCCTGCCAGGGGCTTATAGGCACCAACCCCGCCTTGACGTTGGGCTCGGTGCTGCTCGGTTCTGTCCTTTACTTCCTGTGGGCCCTTAGCCAAGCCACTTTCCCCTTCTGAGCTTCCTCACCATTAAACGGGGGGCACCAGGACTTTCCTCCTGGAGTGTTCTTGAAGGCTCAAAGGAGAAAATCAGAAGCACCCTAGCACCGGACCTTTGGGAGGCTTCACCTGGCACTCCTTCCCTCCACTCACACCTCCTTCCGCGCCAACTGTGGCTCCCGGCCACAGGGAGTCCGCAGTCCCAGGCTTGGGCTGAGCTGAGGAGAGGCCCTGAGGGTTCCTGGTGGTCAGGGAGAGCCTAGGCGGTGCAGCACCCTGGGGGTGGGGGCGGGCGGGGGGCCGAGGGCAGCTCCCTGCCTAGGTCCCCCATGCAGCCCATGCCTTGCTTAGCCTCTCAACTAGAGCGTGTCTAAACCGGCTGCATCGGCAAGAGCTGATTCCAGCATCTTTTTTGGCCCTAAGTAGGAAGAGGGTGGGTGCCTTGAGATTTGAGGCAAATACTTCTGTATTCCCCCCATCTGTCTTTCCCACACCCCCTGGGGATCTAGGAATTTCGCACCCAGCCTGTTTGGGGGGGGGGGGTTCCCCTCCCTCCAGCGACGTGTTGTCAGAGCACAGGTCTACAGTGGAGCCGGCTTACTGGGCTACCGCCCATTCATTCAGGGCCTTCCTACTCAAAGGGCAGCCCATGGACCCGCAGGCTGTCAGAAACGCACAATCTCAGTCTTGCCCACCCCCCTCTCCCGCCAACACACATTACTGAATCAGAATCTGTGTTCTAACCAGGTCCCCAGGGGCTTTGTGTGCACATTGAAGTTTGAGAAGCACTGATCTTGGAGACCCTGGTCCATCAGCCCACCTCTCTGAGCCTCCATCTCTTCATCTGTGGGGATGCCATTGGAAAGGCCATGTGGAGCATTTAGCTTTAGTGCAGGGGGCATGCAGCAGGGCCGCAGACTGGAACCCAGAAGTTGGCCAGGGGGCAGAGCAGGAGGGGGGGCACAGGTGAGGATGGGAGAAGCAGCAGAGACTGAGGAAGGTGTGCGGGAGTGCAGTGGAAGGGAAGGAGGGAGAGGGGAAGAGGGGACCGAAGGCTGTGGGGTCACACACCTGTCTCATTTGGGCTGGGCTTGGGCTGGGCTTGGGTTGGCGGGTGGGCAGTTGCCAGCACTGGGCTGTGGGAACAGCTCAAGTCTTGCATCCAGATGAATTCCAGTCCTCCCACTGTCTCGATGACTGGCTGTGTGACTGGAGCAAGTCACATCACCTCTCTGAGCTGTCCTCCCCTGGTCTATAAAAATAGGGTTCATTAACCCTATCCATGCCAGAGCTGCTGAGTGCAGGAAATGGGGTGGTGGGGAGGTGGTGCCATATTTTGTAGGTTGCATGGGGCTTGCTATGTGCCCATTTTTTAAAAAAGATTTTATTCATTTTATTCATTTATTCATGAGAGACACAGAGAGAAAGGCAGACAGAGACATGGCAGAGGGAGAAGCAGGCTCCACGCAGGGAGCCCGATGTGGGACTCGATCCAGGGACCCCAGGATCACGCCCCGGGCCGAAGGCAGATGCTCAACCGCTGAGCCACCCAGGCGTCCCTATGTGCCCATTTTTGTTTGAGGACTGAGAGGCAGGGTGTTTGGGTGAGAGGAGAGCACCAAGGGGGGTGGGTATTGATTATCCTAGGGGGCATGGGAGCCCTGCCCCTGCACTCCGGCCCCACTTAGAGATCCTCATCCTGCGGCCCCCACCCCAGCCCCTCTCCCTCCCGCACCCTCTGGGCAGCCAGGCATCTAGGATATCTTCTCCCCAACACCGACGAGCCTTTGCTCCAGCTCTTACCGGGCCAACCGTTCCCAAGAAGCGGGGAGGGGGAGCGCGCGAGTGATTGAGGGCACGGACCCCTTGCCCCCAGGGAAGGTGCTGCCTGTGATGGGTTTGACCCGGGGGCTCGTCTCTGTGGGGTGAGCCTGGCTGCCGGGGCCTCCCCTCCGCCGCTCCTCCGACCCCGCTGGCGGGCCTCGGCCTCATCTCCGGGGCGCCGGCGCCATCTGGTGTCCATGCCCAGGAACCGTCCGGGGAGCGCGGCAGGAACTGCTTAGAGGCGCCCCTCGTGCTGGGCTCAGGCCTGGCTGGGGACACCAGACAGGCTCGTTGCCCCCGTGGGGCATAAACCTCCCCCGGGGAGAGATGGACACTGGACAAGAGGACAAACAGAGGAACGAGATCATCTCAGGTCTCGATGAGTACTGAGCAAACCGACCGACACCGAGCCCCCGGGGGAGGGTCATGCTGCGTGTGTATGTGGTGTGTGCACATGGGTGTGAAGAGGGGACACTGCAGCTGAGACTTAAAGGATGGGGGTGGGGGTGGCCTTCCAGGCGGGGGAGCAAAGGGCAGGGGAAGGAAGGGCACCATAAGTTTGAATTTGTCACGGAGACCTAGGGGTGGGGTGGGGTGGCAGGAGAGATCACACCGCATGGAGACTCTCAGGACGGGAAAGGAGTTTGGTTTTATTCTCCGGGAAATGCTGGGTTTCGAGCCAGCAAGGGACTTGATCGGATCCATGCCCTTTACAGTGGGCGCTCTGGCTACTACGCGGGGAAGGGCCCGGAAAGATGAAGGCAGCCCCATTAGGAGCCCACCGCCAGGCCAGGTGGGAGATGATGATGAGAGGGAGGGGCACGAGATGGAAGGAAAGTGGTGGGATTCTTTTTTTTTTTAAGATTTTATTTATGCAGTGGAGACAGAGAGATAGAGATAGAGACAGAGACAGAGACAGAGTGAGCAGGGGAGAGGCAGAGGGAGAAGCAGGCTCCCTGCAGAGCCAGACGTGGGACTCGATCCCAGGACCCTGAGATCATGACCCAAGCCGAAGGCAGACGCCCCACCATCTGAGCATCCCAGGCGCCAGGAAAGTGGTTGGATTCTAAATAGATTTCCGAGGTAGAATTGCCCAGCACACATGCTGGATTGAACGTAGGGGTGAGGGAGAGGGAAGTGTCTGGGATTCTGACTTGAGAAACTGGAGGAGGGCACAGGAGTTGGGAAGATAGCAAGAGCTCTCCTATTTTTTTTTTAAGATTTTATTTATTTATTCATGAGAGACACAGAGAACGAGGCAGAGAGACAGGCAGAGGGAGAAGCAGGCTGCCCGCTGAGCAGGGAGCCCGATGCAGGACTCGATCCCAGGATCCCGGGATCACGCCCTGAGCCGAAGGCAGATGCTCAACCGCTGAGCCCCTCAGGCACCCCCAGAGCTCTGCTACTGAGATGTTATGCTGGAGATGCCTTTTGATCCTCTAAGAGAGGATGTCACTAGAAGCTTGGGGGAGAGGCTTGGGGGAGAGGCTGGGCTGTGGGGTCCAGCAGGTGCGGCGGCCTGCTCGCAGGACAGGAAACCTTGAGCTTAAGAAATTGTCTTAGTCCCTCCATCCATCTCCTCTCCTCCTCTCTTTACCCGGCAGGTCTATACTCGCTATGGGAAGTGTTACACCTTCAACGCGGATCCACAGAGTTCACTGCCCAGTCGGGCGGGGGGCATGGGCAGTGGCCTGGAGATCATGCTGGACATCCAGCAAGAGGAATACCTGCCCATCTGGAGAGAGACAAGTATGCCGGGAAAGGGACCGGGGCCAACTTGGGGGGCTCCAGCCTGGGCCCTCTGCCGGGGATGGGTTTCCTTTCTTTTAATTTTGTTTAAATTTTTACATTATTTTTTATGTTTTTAAAAAGATTTCATCTATTTATTTGAGTGTGTGAGCGAGAGACAGCACAGCCCAGAGGGAGAGGCAGAGGGAGGGGGAGAAGCGACCCTCCTGAGTGGGGAGCCTGAGGCGGGTTCGATCTCAGGAGCCCAGGATCATGACCTGGGTCAAAGGCAGACACTCAACCCACTGAGCCACCCAGGCGCCCCTGGAATGGGTTTCCAAAGGTCCCCATCTACACTGTGCAGACGAGACGTCGTTTGAGGCTGGCATCCGAGTGCAGATCCATAGCCAAGAAGAGCCACCCTACATCCACCAGCTGGGCTTCGGCGTGTCCCCAGGCTTCCAAACCTTCGTGTCCTGCCAAGAACAGCGGGTGAGCACCTCCCTGGGTGGGGCCCTGCACGGGGCATTGGGCAGGGTCTTCGGGCCCAGAGGGGATGCTGACCGGACATGCCCGTCGGAGGCTCGCAGGCCCCCAGCCCCCCACTGTGGCCTTTGCTGGGGCCGTGGGCAGTGGAGGGCCAGGTGGGACTCTTGGGCATGACCCCATGTGCCCACCCTCTGCAGCTGACCTATCTGCCCCAGCCCTGGGGCAACTGCCGCGCGGAGAGCGGGCTCAGGGAGCCTGAGCTGCAGGGCTACTCAGCCTACAGCGTGTCTGCCTGCCGGCTGCGCTGTGAAAAGGAGGCCGTGCTTCAGCGCTGCCACTGCCGGATGGTGCACATGCCAGGTGGGCACCCTACCCTCCCGCCAGCCCTCCGTGCCGCCCGGCCAGGCCGCAGAACCTCCCGGGGCAGGACGCTGCTCATGTGCACGAGCAAGTGCATGTGTACAACAACCTGTGTGCGTGTCTATACTCATGTGAGTGTATGCGTTTGCGTTTGGGATTTTTTTTAAAGAGATTTATTTATTTCTCTGAGACAGAGAGAGCTCAAGTGCACGAGAACGGGGAGGGGGAAGGGGAGGCGAGAGGGGCGAGGGGAGGGGTGCGGAGGGATAGAGAGAGAAGCCAACTCCTTCCTGAGCCATGGGGGCCTTGATCTCAAGGCCCCACAATCGTGACCAGAGCTGAAACGGACACGTACACGATGGGGCCCCCCAGGCACCCCTGTTTGAGATTTTCTGTTTTCACATATGCATTTGGGAATGCACACGTGCATGCTTGTGGGCACGTTAATGTGTGCGCATACGTGTGCTTACGTACATTTGTGCTTGTGTGCCTGTGCTTGCACGCACGCATACCGGTGTGTGTGTGCACGCGCACACGCTCGTGTGTGTATGTTGGCACGCATATATGCATGTGTACATTTGCAGGCGGACATGCACAAGCGCGTACAAGCTCATGCACGTATAGGGATGCGCGAACGTGTGTGCATGTGTGTGCACGTGTGTGCCCACATTTGGGGATATGGTGGGGGAGAGGGGGTGGAACCGTAGACTCCAGGAATAATCTTCTCTCCTTTCAGGCAACGAGACCATCTGCCCGCCCAATATCTACATCGAGTGTGCTGACCACACACTGGGTCCGTGCTGCACCTGCACACCCCCCCACCCCCGCCTGGCTCTCCACCCTCCTCCTCTTTGTCTCTCTCTGTCCACTGTTCCCCTCACTGCCTTGCCCCGCCCCCAGTCTCTCCCTGGCTGGTACCTCCCCGGGGTCAAGCCTTATCCCATACTTCCAGGGGTTCTGAGGACTTTACGGGTGTGGACACTTGGGTAAGTGGAGGCAGCAGGGTGGGGGTGAGTGCAGAGAACTCAGGACCCGGAGTGAGGGGCTGGGCTTCTGTCGTGGCTCAGCAAACGAGCTCTTGGTCCCTGGGAAAGTGCAATGACTTCTCTCTTGGTCCGAGGGGAGATGCGCTGCTGAGCATCCGTGTGGGTCAGGCAAGCGCCACCTGTCCGTAGGTCTCCCGCGGGCTGCGATTCACTCATCCACCCATCCGTCCATCCATCCATCCACCCCTTCTTCTGCAGATGTTGCCAGCGTGGGCTGGTGCTGGAGGTGAGAGCGGGGCCAAGAGGCTGCCCTCCTGGAGCTTCCTGGCCAGCAGGGCTGTGGACGGGCACTGCGACAGCCTTGGAGAGGGGACGACGCTGGTCTTTGGAGAGGGGAATCTCAGGGCTGCTACAAGGCCCCAGGGAGGAGCCTGCAGCTCCACCTGGGAAGGCGGGAGGATCCCGGGAGGAAATGATTGATTCCCTGAGATTGAAGGGTATGGAAGAGCCAGCCTGGTGAAAAGCAGGGGGCATGGTCTAGGTCTAGGCAGTGGGAACAGTTCCATGCTAGATAAACATTGGGGGCCACAGAGAGCCAGAGAGTGTGTGTGTGTGTATTGGGGGGAGTAGGCTGTGCACTGAAAGGTCAGTGTGGCTGGGGGGCAGAGAACACAGGAGGGGGCAGCAGGAGTGGAGGAGGCTCCGGGAAGCCCACGGTGGCTAAAGGCAAGCCAAGAATGCCAGCTGATGTTAGCAAGGTGACTCTGATCAGCTGCGGAAAAGGGATGGCGAGGACTTGGAGCAGAAGCAGGGCAAAGGGTTGGGAGACCATTGCAATAATCCAGATGGCGAGGCTTCAGGGAGGGAGAGAGGACAGGCAGGGGAACCACCCCAAGACTTTCTCTGTCCCGCATCCCAAGTGCATCAGCCAAAGGGGCAATGGAAGTATGGCCGATGATGGGGCAAATGTGCGACCGGGGACACGGGGACCACAAGGATGGTGAAACCCCACAGAACTAGCAACACCAGGTAGACTTTAGTTGCTGGGGCCTGGAGAGTTAGGGAAGGAGCACCCTTGGGGCCCAGGCAGCCATCTGTGGCTCTCCCAGAGGCCAGATGCTGTGGCCACAAGAGGGAGAAGCAGCCTCAGGCAACCGGTGGCCTGGTGGAGAGGAAGCAGGGAAAGAAGTACCCTGGCATCTGTCCCCTCCTTACCCTCTGACCCTGCCGGGGTCTCTCCCATTGGCCTGAACCCAACCCAAAGCCAGAAGACAAGGGAGTCTAGGTGATGCTTCCGGCAGAGAGCCCCACCTCCTGGGCTCTGGGAAGTGAGGGATCATGGAGAGTGGATCTGAAAAGGGGAACAGAGAAAACCCACATATTTTTAAAAAAGATTTATTTACCTATTTATTGGAGAGAGAGCAAGCGTGTGCACACGCACAAGCCAGGGGAGGGGCAGAGGGAGAGAATCTTCAAGCAGACTCTCCGCTGAGCCGGACCTGGACCTGTGAGATCACGACCTGAGCCGAAACCAAGGGTCGGATGCTTAACCGACTGAGCCTCCCGGGCACCCCGAGAAAATCCCGCACATTAAACATAGCATTTGTCCTTCTGCCCATCTGTCCATCCATCCGCCCACTCATCTATCTGCTCATGTAAAAACAAGCATATGATCCCATTCATCCGGCATCCTCCCGAGCCCGGTGTGTGTCTTGAGGCCTCGTGTGATTGATTAGCTCCGGTGCATGGGCTGTGTCCTCCGTCTGAGCCGTGAGGACTTCTCGGCCCCGGGGTGCTGGGACACAGAAGGATAAGGCTGCAGGAGGGTGCTGGGTTTCTGTCCTCACCCGCTTTCCTAGGGAGTCTGAGGGAGGCACCCCAGTGAGACTCCCCTAGGCAGTGGGGCCCTCACGGGGACGGGGACGATGCCTGCATCGGGACAGCCCCTGCGCCTTCTCCCAGCAGCCGGGCCCCTGGGCCCCCGCCCTCCCCTACTGCAGTTGGTGCCTCTGTGTTGCAGACTCCTTGGGTGGGGGCTCCGAGGGCCCGTGTTTCTGCCCTACTCCCTGCAACCTGACTCGCTACGGGAAGGAAATCTCCATGGTCCGGATCCCCAACAGGGGCTCGGCCCGGTACCTGGCAAGGAAGTACAACCGCAACGAGACCTACATCCGGTGCGTGTGTGCGCGCGGGTGTGTGCACGCGCGTGTAGTGGTTGCCACGCTCAGCAGGGCCGGCGCCTGGTGGAGACCGGGAGGGGCTGCATCTTTCTTGGGAGCGAGGCTCCTGCGGGGGCTGCCTTTCACAATCCTTTTCTTCTAATTAATCCCTACCCATCCTCCAAGTCACTCCCGTGTCCCCACCTCCGGGGAGGCTTTTTTTTTTTTTAATAAAAAGTTTTATTTATATATTTGAGAAAGAGGGAGCATGAGCAGATGGAGGGGCAGTGGGAGAGGGAGAAGCAGGCTCCTTGAAGAGCAGGGAGCCCAACGTGGGACACAATCCCAGGACCCCGGGATCATGACCTGGGCCGAAGGCAGATGCTTTACCGACTGAGCCGCCCAGGCACCTCCAGGGAGGCCCTTGGAGATCCAAACGCCTTTCCTCTGAGCTCCCACAGCAGCCTGTACCTCTCTCTCTCTCTCTCTCATTGCACCCACCTGTCGGCTTACCACCCTTTGCTCGTGTCTTCCTCCCCAGGACCCTGGGGACTGTTAAATGCACACTGAGTGAATGGCATGTGGAGGGAGAGGGTGGCCGGCAGCAGAGGCCTCACGGAGCCTGGGGTCTGGTCCCCTGCAGCCGATGTACAAATGCTCAACAGGCTGTGGCTGCCAGGGTGCCAGGGTGTGGGTCCTGTGGGGACAGAGCTGATGGCTCCACGAAGCTCCCACCACAATGCGTGGATGAGGCCGTATCTGATGGTGTGCTACTGACTGTCAGGCCGCCACTGAGATTAACAGGACATAGCAGGGGAGGCAAGAGCCGGGCCTCTGAGGAGGAGGAGGAGGGAGGAGGCGTCCCAACTAGAGAACTGTGGGATGAGGCTGAGCGGCCGGCAGGCTGTGTGGAGAGAAGCAGATACGAAAGGAGTCTGGATAAGAAGGCTCAGGTCATGGGTGGTCTTGGAAGTCCGGAAAAAGAATTTGGGGTGGATTCTTGAGCAATAGGGAGCCACTGAAAGTTCTAGAAAGGTATTGTGATGATGGGGAGTGAATGCCATTTGCACTTTTACAGCAGGAGGCAGGAGGGACTCCTTCAGGTCCAGGGATTTTATTTTGCTCTCCCAGGCCCTTGGCTAACTTCGAAATATGACACAGACATGCATGTGGGACTGTCTCCAATCACAGCCTTCAGGGGTCTGAGGGTGGTCATGGGCTTCCTGGTGCAGGGGACCTCGGATCAGAGTCTGCTGGACCCAGATGTCCCTGCCAGCCCCCTTTTCAGGACACAGCCCAGGGGAACACCCTGCATCCTGTCTCCACAGGGAGAACTTCCTGGTCCTAGATGTCTTTTTTGAAGCCCTGACGTCTGAGGCCATGGAGCAGCGAGCAGCCTATGGCCTGTCAGCGCTGCTGGGTGAGACATGGCCCTGACCCGATTCCGTGGGGGTGACTCAGCCTTGCCTGTGCCTCTGACCTCGCTCTCATGCCCCCCAGGAGACCTCGGGGGACAGATGGGCTTGTTCATCGGGGCCAGCATCCTCACACTGCTGGAGATCCTAGATTACATCTATGAGGCAAGGGCTGGGGCCCTGGGGGGGGCACCCAGCAGGGGCGTGCAGGTGGGAGGAGGGGCTGTGGGAAAAGCAGGGGGAGGGAGGGCAGTACAGGTTTCCTGATGCAGCCGGCTTGGCTGCGAAGCCCAGCTTGGGGTTTCTGGTCTCCTGATCGGCTTGAAGGCGTGAGGGTGCTGAAGAGTTAGGAGAAGGGGATGGGCCGGGAGGATTAGGGAGTCCTGCTGGGGGTGTGGGGCAGCAGGTCCTACGTGGTAGGCCTGAGCCTCTACCAAGTTTCCTGAGTCCACTGCTGTCCCCTCCCCTGAACCCCAAGGTGTCCTGGGACCGACTGAAGCGGGTGTGGCGCCGTCCGAAGACCCCCCTGCGGACCTCCACCGGGGGCATCTCCACGCTGGGGCTACAGGAGCTGAAAGAGCAGGTGAGGATGAGCTCTGCTCTGCTGAGGGTAGCCAGTGGCCTCTCCTGGGACCCAAGGCCTCAGCAGCCCTCAAGCCCTGGCCCTGGGGCACGAGGAAAGGCCGGCTGTGTGGGGCATGGAGGTCTGGCTCGCATGGTCCACGTCTCACTCCCTCTTCACCTTGCAGAGTCCCTGCCCAAGCCGTGGCCACGTTGAGGGTGGGGGAGCCAGCGGCCTGCTCCCCAACCACCACCACCCTCCGGGCCCCCGAGGAGGCCTCTTTGAAGACTTTGCTTGCTAGGATGGTGCTGTGTGGAAAAAGACCCAGGAGTCTGGGACCCCTCCCAGGATCCCCAACAGTCTCCTCCTGCTCCTGGGACCCAAGGCCTGGGGGCAGCCCAAGGGGAGGGGGAGGCAGCGGTGCTCACCGGGAGGGCGGGGACTCGGTGCAGGCTCTCACCAGCTCTGGCACCAGCTGCTTTGCACAGGGGCCCTTCTTGTCCATCGCCCTCCCACCGACCCCCAGGCTGGTGCCCAGGGAGGGCTGGAGGGGTGGGGAGGAAGGGGCCCACTCCAGTAGGGGTGGAACCCCCTGTACATTTGTATATATTTAGGGAGGAGGGGGTGGGGGTGGGGGTAGAGATGTAGAAGCGGGTGGGGCTATGGGGGTGGGTGAGTCAGGGACAGCCAGGGACCCAGCCCGGAAACGTCAGCAGGAGAGGGAGACCCCCCAAGACTCAGGAGTGCTGGGCTGGTCCTACTTCCTGTCCCTCTCCAGGCCCAGCTCCCCTCTCGGCAGGGGGACTGGGTGGCCCAGCAGGCCTGGCGCAGCTCCCAGTTCCCCCTGCCCCAACTCCACCTTCAGAATCCCCTCCACAGGGAGCAGACCAACCTACCAGACCCTGGCTGAGCTTGGGGGCCGGGGAGGGAGCCTTCTCCGCGGGCCTCTCTGCCTCCAGTCTGGTTTTATAAGGCGCTGACGAGACTGAGAATAAAGAGGCATAAAGAATTCTCTGTGCCTGTATGACCAGGTGGGGAGCTGGAGCAGGGCTGGGCACAGTCATGGCTGTGTCCCCAGGAAAAGGAAACCCGGGCCCCAGCCAGGACTAGGGAGCCTCCATCCTCACCTCCAGGCCCCCTGGCCCCCCGCAGTCCCCATGCCACCTTTTGAAAACTCAGAATCATTAGTCCACACTCAACCAGTTTATTAAAGGCAGGGAGCTTCATCCAGGTCCAGAAGGGAGAAGCTGGGAGATACCCCACCTTCCTCTCTCGGCTCCCCTCGTCCCCAACCACTCATCTACAGCCCACCCCCAGGAGGTCCTAGGAGATGGGGCTGGCGTCAGGCAGACTGCACTGCATAAATACTCAAGGGGCCACAGCCTGAATCAGCAGCGTCAAGGGTGGGGGACAGGGAGACCAGGTTGGGGGCGGGGAGGGGTGGCTCCGAAGGTACCTCCCCCGGGGGGCCCGTCCTGAGCCCGAGGACCCACACAGCTAGAGAGCGGGGCCCGTGGGCTGCCCTGGGATCCGAGGCCGCAGCCAGCCCTGTCCGGCGAGGCTGGCAGGGGGCTGCGGGTCGTTGGGGAGGAGGGGGTGCCGCCGTGCTGGGGTTCCGGGGCGCGGGGCGGGCTCAGGTGCTGTTGCCCTGCTCCTGCTCAAAGAGCAGCATGGCCAGCTGGGTGCGGGAGCCCAGGCCCTCCAGCTCGCTCTGGCGGCAGCGGTGGTACAGGTCCTCACTGAGCCGCGCGCTGCACGCCTGTGCCCGGTAACGCTGCAGCAGCGCTGGTTCCACTGCGCGCAGCACGTGTAGGCCCGAGAAGCGCAGGAACAGCTCGTACACGTCCGTGCTCTCCAGCAGCTCCTCCTCCTGCTCCGAGGCCGCTGCCAGCCGTCCGCGGGCGGCCACGTAGTCGGAGTTGTAGAAGCAGGCCTCGCTGGCCGCCTGGCGGTCGAAGCGGCCCGTGTCTCGGCCCAGCTCTGGGGGCCCGGGGCCCTGGGGGGGCGCCACGGCCGGGTGGAAGGCCTGGAAGTGCATGGGGAAGAAGGCCTGCCAGCCAGAGATGGCGTGCATGCGGCAGCGGTTCAGGAAGTCGGGCGTGAGCACCGTGTCGGGCCCGGCCAGCAGGAACAGCGTGTCCAGTGGGTGCTTCTTGGAGAGCAGGTCCATGAGGCGCAGCGGCGAGGGTGCAGCCGTCTGCACGCTGAGCCAGGGCACCCGGGCACCCGGGAAACGCCGCTCCAGTTCCGCCACGTGGGCCTTGACAGGCGCAAAGACATCTGCGTGGGCCGCCCGCTGGGCCTGTCGTGGCTCGTACAGGAGCAGCAGGGTCAGGGCTGCGGCCGCATCGCCCGGCTCCAGCGCCGCAGTGGCGAAGGCCTCCAGGAAGCCAGGGGCCAGGTCCCGCTCGGCCGCAGCCAGAGGCAGTAACACGGTGAGACGCGATGCCTCGGTGACGTAGGGCACAGGCAGGATCTCCACGCGGCTCAGGGGCCGCAGCAGCTGCACCCGGCGGGTGAGGGGCCGGCGGCCGCCCTGCGGGGTCAGCACCTCCAGCTGCAGGTCCAGCGTGTACTCCATGCCGCGGGCAGGATCGAAGCGCCGGTAGCCGTTGACCAGCTGCTGCTTCTCCAGCCGCAGGGCTGGGTGGTAGCGGCGGTTGAGCTCTTCCAGGGCGGCGCCCAGCACGTCGGCCACGTCGGCCCGGTCGGCCCCTCGCAGCGGGCAGCGGGGCGAGCCGTCGGCGCAGGAGAAGGCGTGCTGCTCTGTGAAATAGTCCCAGCGCAGCACCTCGAAGCGAGAGGCCGGGCGGGACGGTGCGGGAATGCCCACGGGCCAGGCAGCCGCCCGCTCGCCGTCAGCTGCCAGGTGGCTGGTGTTCTGGATCTCCCACTAGGTTGGAGAAATAAGACCATGAGCAAGGCAAAGACCAGGGCGCCGGCATGTAGCCGGAGGCCTAAGCAGCCAGCAGGTGCTCCCTGGGGTGGGTGCCTGGCCCCCCGCCAACCTCCGCTATCCCAGCACCCTCACCTATCCTTTTCCCAGATGGGGGCAGCCTAAGAGTTAAAAAGGAGGTTTCTGGAAGAGCTTTTCAGAAAAGGCAGAAACAAACAGGCACTGGGCAACCGGTTTGTTCTCTGACTCTACTGCTAGTTTTAATTTCCCTGGGATCTCTCAGATGTCTTGGGATATGTCCCCTCCATTCCCCGGGCCCAGACCATACCTGCAACTCCTGGATCTCTTGGTATGTGCGTTCCAGCTCAGCTCGGGCAAAAGCTTTGTGCAGCTGGTACATGTGCACGGGGTCATGCACAGGGTGGGCCGTCAGGGCGCTGCGGAAACGGGGGTCTCCCTCCTGCACATGCTCCCCAGGGCTCAGCTCCAGGTAGCTATAGTGTACTCCCTGGCAAGAGGAAGGGAAGGGGGTCCGTAATGGGAAGAGCGATGGGACAGCCTCCCCACCCGCCTCCCAGTGTGGGCCTCAGTTTCCCACCCTATGACCTGTTGTGGACCTGGAGTCAGAATTACCAGGTTGAAGGCTACCTTGACCAGTTGTGACCTTGTGTGACTTTGGGCAAGCCTCTGCTGGCTCATCTGTGCAATGGGGCATACACATCCTACCTCAGAGCTGTGCAGGGGCTCAAATAAAATAATAACAGCCAACACTGAACACCTACTCTGTGTGAGGCTAATCCCTCACGTTGTTTTTTCTAATCCCCACGACAACCCTGAGCAATAGTTATTTTTGTTGGAGGAGGATGCCAAGAGTCAGGAGGTGCAGTGATTTACCCCAGGTTACAGAGATACAAAGTGACAGCACTGGCATGGAAAACCCAGACCTCTTACTTCCCACCACCCCTTCGCCTCTGGGGGCGGGGGCGAGTGCACATGCTCAGACGGGAGGCCCCGTGGGGCGGCTTCCGTGCCCACCTCGTGGTCGCCGGTGCAGCCCACCCCCGTGGCGTCCAGGATGCAGCGGCCCAGCCACTCATCCGGGCGCGCACTGACGATGTCGTTGCGGCAGCCTTCCAGGTGGGGGCGCAGCTGCTGCAGCAGTGTCCGGGACAGCAGCACCCCAAAGCCGCCGTGGCAGTAGCGGCCTGGGGCGGGCTCTCCCCCGATGAAGTCCTGCGGCCGGCCCAGGTAGAGGTGGGCGGCGGCCGCCAGGCTGAGACGGCCGGCTAGGCGAGCCAGTCCGTGGGCCTCGGTGTAGGTGGCATCGGGCACGATGAAGAACCAGTCAAAGTCGTCGCCGTGCTGCTCCAGGAGGTGGCGCAGGGCCAGGTGCAGGCGCCCGATGGGCCGCTCCTCACCCAGGGTCACCACTGCCATGCCCGGCGGGGCCCGGCGGCCCCGAGCGCCTGTCAGGAACACCACGCGCTCCAGCCGGTGGCCCAGCGTGCGGTTCACGGCCACTCCCAGTGTGGGCAACGTGGCTTGGGAGGTCAGCACGGCCACAAGCAGCCTCTGCCGGATGCCCAGCTCCGTGCTGATGTAGCGGGTCCTGGGGGAGAAGAGGGCGCAGGGTCATCAAAGAGACAACAGGGCGGGCGGGGGAGAGATGCACAGGCCGCGGCAGGTCACATCCCCTCCGGGCCTGCTTCTCCCTCCTACACGGAGGAGGACGGACGAGAAAAACAAGTGTCTCCCAGGGGGTCACCAGGGCTTCCCTGAACTACTGGCCTCACCCGCACAGCACTTTCCGGAGGCGCCAATATCCACGCAGACACGAGAGACACATCGTGGGTCTGACTCTGTTTCACCACTTAGAACTTAACTTGCGCCCTTGGGCAGGTAACGTAACCCCCCTGAGCCTCACCCAGTAGCCTGCTCTGCAAAAAGGGGTCGGCGGCATCTAACCACAGCTCTTAGCCAAACGCTCAGCCCGCTGGTACCCCGCACACCACGAGTCTCCGGGTTCCTAGATGAACGTGCCATCGTGCCACAAGCGCATTGCACAAATGACTCAAGGGCATGTCTGGCACAGGGCTGTGCTGTGTTTGGGACAGGGGTGAACTGGGGTCAGGGGCTCCGGTAACTCACCTTCCATAATGCAGAAGGTCGAGTGGCAAAACTGAGATTTGAACTGGGCGTTGCTTGGGAGGAAAACCATTTCCACTGCGGGCGGAGGCGCTGATGCCCTGGGTCGATGCCCTGGGTCCCTGCCCCGGCCCCCAGGTGCCCACCCAGGAACAAGGGAAGCAGGTCAACCCCAGTTCTCTCTCTCTCGCTTCCCTCTCTCTAGGCCCCCACCCCATGGACCAGGCAGCCCGCAAACCAGACAGCCCCACCCGGGAGCCAGCGGGGTCCCAGCGCCGCGGCCCGGGGTCGAGCAGGGCCTCGCACGCGCTCTCCCGGGGAAGTCATCGGGGCCGAAGACTTCCTGGCCGCGCGCGCCACCCCCCCCGCCCCGAGCCCGACCCGGCCCCCGCGGCCTCCCCGCGGCCCGGTCCTACCTGACGGCCTTCTTGGCGGCCTGGCCGGGCTGCGCGGGGCGGTAGGGCAGGACGCGCGGCTCCCAGCTCTCCGCCGCGCCCGCCGCCGGCCGGTCGCGCTCCGCCCCGGGCTGCACCGAGTTGGGCCGCCGCGCCGCGTTGGTGTTGCCGCGCGGCGGCAGGTCGGGGTCGCCGGGCTGCGGCGGGCCGGGGCCGCACGGCTCCTCCACCCAGGTGACGCTGAGCAGGCTCAGCGTGAAGCCCAGGGAGATGCCCACGGCCACGGGCCCCGCGGGCCGCAGCACCGACAGCAGCAGCGACGCGCGCATGGCGCCGGGACCGCGGGCGGCCGCGGGAGGCTCGGAGGGGGCGGGCCGGGCCCGGGGAGGGGGCGGATCCGGAGGGCCCGGGCCCCGCGGGCCGCCCGCTCCCTCCCCGCCGACGCGGCCGCGGGCCTCCTGGGCTCGGCGCACGGTCGCAGCGCGGCGCGCGGGAGGCTCGGCCGCGGCCGCCGCTGTCCGACGTGTCACTGCGAGGGCCCCGCCCCCGGGGCGGGGTCTCGGGCGCAGGCGACCGGAGGCGGCGCGGGGGGGGAGGTTAAAGGGGAAGGACCCCCGGAAGTGCCCCCTCCTCAGTGCGGGCGAGGCGGACGCGGGGGGCGGAGTCCCCCGCCTCGCCGGCGTGGTTGGTGCGGCCCGGGTGACGTCAGGAGCCGCCCGCCCCTGCCGGGGTGGTGCGCCCCGGGTGACGTCAGGAGCAGAGGCCGGAGCTGTCCGTCAGCACCAAGGGCCGCGGGCGGGCTCGGGGCATGGGGCCGCGGCTCCGGGGCAGCCCGAGCCCCTGCCGCCGCCGCTCTGCTTCCCGCGGGCGCCGCCCGAGCCCCCGGACTCCGCGGGCCTGGGGTGCCGGCCGCCGTCGGAGGCGGAGCGGCGCCGCCGCCGCACGGAGACCAGCCGCCCCGGCCCAGCAGCGCCCTTCCGCGCGCGGCGGACCTGCCTCGGACCCCAGCCGGCCCGGGCCCCCCTCCGGGCCCTGCGCGGCCTCTCCCGCTCCGGAGCTCAGGTCGCCTCCAGCCCAGGTAGATCTCGGACGACCCCAGGCTCGGCCGCCCGCCGAGGACTTGGCGGCGGCGGCTGCGCCCCTCTCCGCCCCGCCCAGCGCCCCCTTCAACTTCCTCACCGCGGCCCGGCCCCCACGCGGGCCCTCTGTTGCCCTGTGTCTTCTGCTCCACTCCAGAAATGCGTCCAGAGCTGCATGACAGGGGCACCGCCACTCCTTTGTGCACTGGTGTCCTTGCCTGGTCCCCCGTTCCCATCCTCGCCCCCGCCCTGGTGGAGGGACCCGGGACTCCTCCTTGACCCCAACTTCCTCTCTGTCAGGCTGACTTGGGAGGGTGACTCCCTTCCACTCCCGGCACTATGCCAGGCACCGTGGCCACCCTGCGGTTCCAGCTGCTGCCCCCCGAGCCAGATGATGCCTTCTGGGGTGCGCCCTGTGAGCATCCCCAGGAGCGCAGGTACCAGGCACTGCCGGCCCTCGTCTGCATCATGTGCTGCCTGTTTGGAGTCGTCTACTGCTTCTTCGGTGAGACCCCTATCTCGTCCCTCATCTGGGCTCCCCACTGGTTCCCCAAATTATTTGTCTGGGCTCCCCAGATCTCTACAACCTCCGAACACCACCACCACCACCACCACCACGAGCAGCTATCTTTCTTTTCTCTTTCTTTCATCCCACACATGTTCATGGATCATCTAGACTCTAGATCCTAGAAAACACAGGTTTTTGAATTGGGCATGCTTGACTCTGAAACTGGCTCTGCGCCTTGCTAATCGTGACACCTTAGCACAGCGCCCCGTCTGAGCCTCAGTTTTCTCATCTGAACAGTGGGGATAATGATACTCGTCTCACATAGGGCTGTTGTGAAAATAGCAGACACTCAATAAATAATAGCTACGGTGGTGAAGCTGTGTTTGGGTCACTGTGCTACGTGGGCACTGAAAACGTTTAGCAGGGTGATTGAGCCTAGGCCTTTGCCACAGGGCATGTTGTCCGATAGGGGAGAGACTTCTGGAACATTCACAGCTGTAATACATGTTAGAATGTGCTGGACGGTAGTCACATACAGGGAGATAGCCTATAAGGTAGGTTCTAGTAATCAGGGCTGCCACGAACAGTTGTATAGGATGGGCACCGCACAAGGGAGTTCAGTTGAATAGGCAATTGGGGGCTGAAATCCAGGCTCATGCTCACTTGCCAAACTCTAGGCCTGGACACAGACTGCTTTGCCTAAGGGAAGACATGACTTTTTCTAATTTGCACAAAGGTGCCAGATGGGTTAGTGGAGTAAGTGCCCGGTGACTCCAGCAAGTTACAGAATTTCAGAGAGGACAGCAAACTCCATGGGCTGGGGGCCTCCAGGGGGAGCATCAGAGGCAACTGGAGGAAGTACAGAGGTCTGGATTCCAGGCTGAGCAGAGGTGCCGTAAGACCAGGGCTCTGCAGCCTCTATACTCCCCGCCCCCCCACCCCGCCCCGAGAATGGCGGCATAGTAGGCCCGGATGGGAGCCAGATGGTCCCTCCCGTTCCACCCCCAAACTCTAGGCTGAACAACTGCGGAATGAGCAAGAGGAAGTGCCCTTCCAAGGGTTCAGGACACATTCTGGGTCTCTAAGGAGTCTGTCCCCTCATGCCGTCCACTACCCATACCCACTCCTTCTGCAGTGGGTAGAAGCACAGTGCAGCCCAACATTCCCCCCCTCCTGGGCTTCCCCGTCACCCTACCCTCCTCGATGCCCTCGTTCCCAGGATCTTAGACACTGTGCCCTTGTGCATGTCCTATTCCTCTTTCTAACCCCAGAACCCCCCGGGCTCTGATGCCTCCCCTCATTCCTAAAGCTGAATCTCCTCTTTATGAACTTTCTCTTTGGTGCTCCCTGACCCCTTGACCTCCATCTCTGACTTCCATCTTCCCAAGTGTTCAGTATCCACAAGTCCAGGTACCTCTACCTTCCAAGTTCACTATCTACCTTCCAGGTCCTCTTAATGGGTGTAACTTCCATTTTGCTGAAACTCTATGACCACTGTCTCCCCTTATAATCCTCTTTGATACCCTGTGACCCTAGTGACCCCCACCCATCTCCACTTATCTCATTACCTTCCATCTCTCTGTCTCCTTCTATTACTCCTAACACTTTGATCCCTGTGATGCCATTGTTGGCCCCTCCCCACCACCATCTCCCATTTCTCTGTCCTCAGTGTTACCCTCTCTCAGAATGCCTTTAATATTCTCAACAATTCCATGCCTGTCAGTTCCCCTACTTGCAATGACCTCATCTTCTGGAACCCCTCCCCAAAAACCCTGCTTCTCCATTCTCTTTGTTATTTTGTAATAATGTCATATCTCTGAAGCCCTATGACCCCTCAGAGACCGCATCTTTCTGAACCTGTGTGACCCTTATCTCTCAAGTTCTGACTTCTAAATACCTCATTTCTCTGAACAATCCCTCCCAAGGCCCCAGTGGTTCTAATTGCTGATCCCCTTGTGACTCTAATGACCTATCTCTCTGACCCCTATTATTTCAAAGATCCTAACGACCCTATCACTGATTCACTCTTGACAGCAATGATTTATCTGACTCCTCTGAGCCTTAAAGACCCCGTGCTCATCTCAATGACTCTATCTCTCTGCTTTCCCAGGGACTCCCAATGACCTATCTCTCTGACCTCTCTGGATCTCAGTGGTCCCATCACTGATGCCCTCAGGACCCCAGTGGCCCCCAAGTCTCTGATCTTAGCATCTTGGTCCTGGTTCCCATGTGATTCCATGTCCATGACCTCTCCGATCTCCTGCCTGGAGCCAGGTGCCCTCATTTTGGCCCCTCACTAGCCCTTGTTCCCCTCTAGGTTACCGCTGCTTCAAGGCAGTGCTCTTCCTCACTGGGCTGCTGTTTGGCTCGGTGGTCATCTTCCTGCTGTGCTACCGAGAGCGGGTGCTGGAGACGCAGCTGAGCGCCGGGGCAAGTGCGGGCATCGCGCTGGGCATTGGGCTGCTCTGCGGGCTGGTGGCCATGCTGGTGCGCAGCGTGGGCCTCTTCCTGGTCGGGCTGCTGCTCGGCCTGCTGCTCGCTGCTGCCGCCCTGCTGGGCTCCGCGCCCTACTACCAGCCGGGCTCCGTGTGGGGCCCACTAGGCCTGCTGCTGGGGGGCGGCCTACTCTGTGCCCTGCTCACGCTGCGCTGGCCCCGACCACTCACCACCCTGGCTACCGCCGTGACCGGTGCTGCGCTCATTGCCACTGCTGCCGACTACTTTGCCGAGCTGCTGCTGCTGGGGCGCTATGCGGTGGAGCGACTGCGAGCCGCCCCAGTCCCTCCCCTCTGCTGGCGGAGCTGGGCCCTGCTGGCACTCTGGCCCTTGCTCAGCCTGATGGGAGTTCTGGTGCAGTGGCGGGTGACAGCCGAGGGTGACTCCCACACAGAAGGTGAGAGGGCCCAGGCCAGGGTGGGTGAGAGAGAAACGAGTGGCCAGGGATGATGGGTGGGGGGGGACAGTGGGAACGGGGTGTGGGGGAAGGAGCCGTACACACCAGCGGCCGAAGGCCTCAGTACGGTTGGAGAGCTGACTGGCTCAGGGTCTGGGGAGACAGCACCTCAGCCCCACCATCCATTCTGTGACAAGGTGTGGGGCTGTGTGGCTTTGAGGCAAGCCCATTACAGGCACAGGGGATATGACCGAAAAAGCGCCTGCCCTCATGGGATTATATTCAGGTGGAGGGAGACAGACACTGGCATGCAAACAAACTGGCTAATTCCAGCTCTGCGGTGATACGGAAGAGATATGCGGGGCAATGTGAACAAGGGACCTGTAGAGGCTATTACAGATAGAGTGGTCGGGGAAGGCCACTTGGAGGAGGTGACATGTAAGTAGAGTGCTGGAGGATAAGAGGCTACATGCAAAGACCCAGAGAAGAGGGAACAGCAAGGGCAGGTCTCCAGAAAGAAAGAGCTTGGCTTGCTGAGGAAGTGGACTGGGGGGTGTTGGGGGGGGTTGTGGAGGCATGCCGTTTGTGTGGGCCCCGTGGGCCACGATGAGGACTCTGGATTTTACCAGGAAGGCAGTGTGATGCGACTGCAGGTTTAAAGCTGGGGGATAGACTCTCATTGAGGGTTTGGGATGCTCATGCTGGCTGCTGAGTGTAGAAAATATCGGGGAGGGCCAGTGTGGAAGGGTGGCCCGGCGAGGAGGAGGCTGTGGTCGTCTGGATGAGAGAGGATGATGGCTGGTTTAGGTGAGTCACTGGGGGCTCAGGGTGGGCAAAGGGATAACAGCTGGCAAGAGAGTACTTAGAAGTCTAGGAATCTTCTACCATATGACCTCTGGAAGAAAAAAAACAATTGCCAGAAATCCCATCTTGGGGGTGGGAGACCAGGAAAGGAAGGGGGAGTGGGGGGTCCCAGACAAAGGGAATCCGGAAGCCTGGAGCCCTCAGGTAGGGAGGAGCGGGGAGACTTGGGGGAGACAGGCCCGTGGGCCCATGAGACCCTTCTCTGCCCATCCCCTCACAGTGGTCATTAGCCGGCAGCGGCGACGCGTGCAGTTGATGCGGATCCGGCAGCAGGAGGAGCGCAAGGAGAAGCGGAGGAAGAAGAGACCCCCTCGGGCACCCCCCAGAGGCCCCCGGGCTCCTCCAAGGCCTGGGCCCCCTGACCCTGCCTATCGGCGCAGGCCGGTGCCCATCAAACGCTTCAATGGAGATGTCCTCTCCCCGGTGAGCACCCTGAGCCTCTCCAGCCCGCACGGGGGAGAGGGGAGTGCTGCAGACTCCGCGGGCAGGAGAGGGCCTTCCTCCCCCGGGGGCTCACCACGCTCTAGAAGGCCTAGCATTTGTCCACCTGTTGTAACCCCTGCACCAGGAGCCTGCCGGCCGGCAGGGCTCTAGGAGGGAGAGGGAGAGGAAAGGTGTCCTGAGTATGAATATTAATGAGGTACGGTAGCGGGGTGCGGTGGCAGGGCTGGTACGGAGAGATCTGGGGTGAGTCTCAGGCTGTGGGCTGCAGGGACAGGATGTTGGGCTTTCCGGGAGGGTCTGGGGTGCCCTCTCACACCTGTCTTTCCTCTCCCGCAGAGTTACATCCAGAGCTTCCGGGACCGGCAGACAGGGAGCTCACTGAGCTCCTTCATGGCCTCACCCACAGATGCGGACTATGAGTATGAGTCTCGGGGGCCGCTGACGGCCTGCTCAGGACCCCCAGTGCGGGTATAGCAGTACTGCTGCTCCTGCCCACCTAGACTTTACGGTCACCAGCTCCGCCAGCTTGGGGAAGCCTGCTGGGCCACCACGCAGCCTGCCTGGCCTTGTGGCCGTTGGCCGTTCCCTCTCCCCACCCTGAAGAGGGCTGGTCTGGCTACAAGAAGGGAGAACCTGTCTCTGGCTAGGCCTGGCCTAAGGGGAAAGCCTCTTCCCAAGCTCCAGAGGGGCTCCCGAGGGATGCGGGGTGTGAGCCCTATTGGGGTGTGCTCAGGGTTGTGAGTGTGTCGCCTGTGTGTGTGTGTGTGTGTGTTGTATGTATGGAGGGGTGGGCTTGGAGGGGACACTGGGACCCTTGCCTTAGACTTCTGACTGGTAGGGCTTCTCTCTGAGGTTGGCCCTGCCTCCTCTCCCACTGCTGGGGTCCCACAGGCCACTCTCCTGCATGTCTAAGTGGAGGAGGTCTGCCTTCCTCCCCCGTCGCTCCACCTCTCACCCAGACTCACCTAAGGCTTCTTGTCCTTGTCCATGGGGCAAACGGCAGCACCCTCCACCCTGGTCCCCTGTCCTCTGCAAAGCCACCAGCCTGAGAGCAGTGGCAGGGGATGGGGGTGGGGGGTGCTGCTCTGGGCTGGGCTAGGGAGAGGGGCTGGGGGAGGGGGCCTAAATGCACGGTGCATGTCTGGTGTCTGTCGTGCCACCCTGGACACCTCATGCTTCTGTCTCCCCTCACCCCACCCTGTTTTACATATTTTATAAACGTGCCAAACTGTGTGGCTTCTGCCAGGAGCGGTGATGGTCTTCAGTGGCTGGCACTTTCAAGGGCCAAATGGGAAGCACTGCCGCCCTTGGTGTCCTGTGTCGCTAATTACACAGGGGCTCCGGGCAACTTCTGCCCTCCCACATCACACAGAGAGCCAGGGGACAGGACTGTACCACTTTATTGTCTCCCGACACCTCTGGTTCCCCTGCCTCCCCACCCCTGCCCAGGGTGTGGGCACACGCCTTCCAAGCTGTCCGGGGGCACCTGCCTGGCCTGCTTCGGTCCTCCTAGCTACCTGCAGAGGAATGACTCGGCGTGGGGCTGGGCAGACAGTGGGCACCACCATCCTCTCCCCTGGCAGAGCCTGGGCACCCACGCAGGAAGAGCTGGGTCCTCACCCTCTGCCCCACCCTTTCTGGGCTTCTGCCGGGGTGTCTGTGGGGGCAGGAAGTGGGGGTCAGCCCCCAGCTAGGGCTGGGCAAGGCCTGGATCCGGAGGAAATGCAGGAATTCAGGCGGAGGGTGGAAGAGGAAGGGATTGAGACCAGCTCAGGAGCCGGGCCGCTCGGACGGCTGTGGAGCTCGCTGAGCCGGGCCGAAGCCCGGTGGGCAGAGAGCAAGGAGGGGGACGAGAGGCAGGTGGGGGCTGGTGGGTGGCAAGGACGGGAACTAGGGCACAAATGGGGCATTCAGGAGAGGCAGGTGCGGTCCGAGCCTGAACAGCAGAGGGCAGAGGAAGGTGGGAGCAGCTGACCTGAACCAAATGGCTCCTGTGGAGAGCATGGGGCCCCCTCCTCTCCCCAGCCCCTCCCCCACCCCCACCCCCAGCACACCCCAGAACCAACCGGCCGGCCCGAGTTCTGGAAAACCTGTGGTAGGTGTGTCTCGGCCCACCGGCTCCCGGGCGCCCCCTCTGACCTCGGCCCAGTCAGCCTCACTCACCCTCTACCAGCAGACGAGTGTGGGCGCTGTCCCGGCCGGCCTGGCAGCAGTAGGTGCCCTGGTCCTCAGGTCGCACGTCATGGATGACCAGGCTGTGGGTGGGGCCGTGGCTGCGCAGCTCATACTTGTCTCCGGGGCACAGCTCGACCCCCTCCCGCATCCAGCACACGTGGCCCCCCGAGCGGGACACGGTCACCTCCAGCACCGCCCTGCGGCCCACCAGAACGGTCTTCTCTCGAGGGGGGCGGCGGCACATTTGGAGAGGCAGGGCTGGGGGTGAGGGCGAGGGCTCAGGTTAATAGGGACACGCAGGGCCCCCAGGGGGAGAGGGGCATCTTCCCTCCGCCTGCATTCTCCTGGTTGGTCCCGGATCGCCAGGCACCAGCCCGTTCTCTGCACCCCTACCTCAAAGTCTCCCCCCCCAGGGACGCGCTGCCTGCCCTCTGTGACCCTCCCCAGAAGAGTCCCTCGAGGAAGGGAGGGGGGAGGCAGCGTTCCCAGGACCAGCCGCCGGCCGGCCAGTCCCGGGGGTGGGGGGGGATGGTGCCCACATGGTGCCCGTCCCCACCGTCCCTCCCCCGTTGCTTACCCTCCACCTCCAGCTGAGCCACGGACTGGGCGGGTCCCGCCTGGAAGCGGACCTCACCGGCGTCCTCCGGGCGCAGCTCGCTCAGCACCAGAATATGTTTCCTCCCTGGGGGCGGGGACGCGCTAAGCGAGCAGGAGGCGCCCGGGGGGGTTCGGGGAGGAGGGAGGAGGGTGGCCGGAGCAGGTCCCCGGGTCGGTGTGGACGCGGCAAGTGTGCGCGGGGCCGATGGGGAGAGAGGAGCAGTCCAGGACCGAGGCTGGCAGCCGAGGACCCGGGAGACCGGGAGACAGCGCGCAGGGCCAGGGGGCGGGGCCCAGCGGGCCGGGGCGGGCCGGGCGGGGCGGGGCTTAGCCTCGCGGGCGGGGCCTTGCGGGGCAGCGGGGGGCCCGCGCGGGAAGAAAGTCGGGCCGACCTTCCTGTCGGATGCGGACGTGGCCTCCGGGCCTCAGCGGACGGCCTCCGAGCTCCCAGCTCCCCGCGGCCTCCACCTCCGACACGGTGCACTCGAACGTGGCGCTGTCCCCCTCGCGGGCGCGCACCGGCCGGAGCCCGGAGAGCACCGACACGCTGCGCTCTGGGGCGGGGCCGGGGCGTGAGGCGGGGCGGGCCGGACCCCGGTCCCGCCCGCGCCCCGCCCCCGTCTCGGGAGGCCCCGCCCACGCCCCGCTGCGCCCCGCCCCCGTCTCGGGAAGCCCCGCCCACGCCCCACCGCGCCCCGCCCCCGTCTCGGGAGGCCCCGCCCACGCCCCGCCCCGTCTCGGGAAGCCCCGCCCACGCCCCGCCGCGCCCCGCCCCCGTCTCGGGAAGCCACGCCCACGCCCCGCCGCGCCCCGCCCCCGTCTCGGGAAGCCACGCCTACGCCCGGCGCGCCCCGCCCCCGTCTCGGGAGGCCCCGCCCGCCGCAGTGCCCGGCCGGGGCAGCGCCCCGTACCCACCGCGCACGAGCAGGCGGACCGGCCCGGCGCGAGCCGCCCCCACCGCACAGCTGTAGGTGCCGGCGTCCAAGGGGCCGCAGCGCCGCAGCTGGAGCAGGCGACGCGTGCCGAGGGCCTGGAGCCTGAGCCGGGGGCTGGGCGTGAGCGGGCGCCCGTCCTGCGGGGAGAGATGCGGAGGGTCGCGGTGACCTCGGCTGGACACACGCGGGAGGCCGCGGCGGCGCCTGTGGATGTCAGGCGGTGTCCCGGCGCGGCGAAGGCCTTTCGGGCCCCAAGCTGGGACCTGGCTGTCCGGAGCGCCCTGGGGAGGCCTCGTTGGGAAGGTGTCACCATCCGGGACCTCGCGCTCTGCCCCTTTTGTCTGCCCCTGGGCAGCCCTTCACCCCACTGCGCCCCGGGCTCCTTAGGGAGCACATGCAGAGAGCCAAGCCTCCCTCACAGGGCCGTCCCCGTCCTCGTCGCCGGAAGGGTTAGCCCGATAGGTGTAAACGTAACTCTGAGCACAGCGCCAGGCACATCCCTCCAGGCGGGGCACTGTTACTGGCCTTATGATGCCAAGGTGGGCTGGGCTCTGACCTTCTCCCAGGTGACATCGGCCAAGGCCTGGGAAAGCTCGCACTCCAATGTAGCTGTGTCTCCCTCGGTCACCTCTAGGTCCTGTGGCCCCCTCACAATGGTCACTGGGGCCTCTGGGAACAGGAGGAGAAAGACACACTTGGACACAGAGGTCAGTGGTGGACACAGCTAGGAAGGGTGATCAGTGGAGGCCACTAGTGGGGGATGTGCTGGGACAAGTGGTCCAAGTGGGACGCTGGTCAGTGGACGACACGACAGGGCCACAGGGGTCAATGGGATAGGAGTGGCCAACTGGGGGTGACATACTTTAAGGTGGCCAGTGGGGGACATGCTGGGGCTAGAAGGGCATGGGGGGGGGTGGCAACCAAAGCAGAGATGCCAGTGGAGTCATCCTGAGGCAAGGATAGTCAGTGTGGACCACACTTTGGAGGAATGGACAGATGCCACTGCCCATTGGGGGACATGATGGGCTCAGAGGAGCAATGGGGGTAACTTTAGGGCAGATGTGGTCAAGGGGCACATGGTGGGACACTCAAGCAGAGTGCTAGTGGAGTCACCCTGAGGCAGTTAGTGGGTTCCTGGGACTTGAGTGACACACCGAAGCAGGCAGTGGGGGTCACAGCAGGCAGGTGCGGTCAGTGGGGTCACACTCAGAGTGCTCAGTGAGGCCGTGGCCAGGCAGGCAGACAACAGGGACCACACTGGCATAAGCACGCTCATGGTGGCATGGTCAGTGGTTCACAGGGACTGGAAGGTGAAGGGAGTCACACTGGATGATCGGATCGGTCAGAGGATCCATGCTCAAGCAGGGCAGTCTCTGGGGCCACACAGGGCCAACGTGGCAGGGGTGTCACACTCTGACAGGTCAGTGGGGGCCAAATGGTCAGGGGGATCAGTAGAATCACACTCAGCACAGTGGGTAAGCAGGCAGTGGTCCCAGAATCCGCACCTCTCACAGTGAGTCTGGCCGCACAGCGCAGGGAATCCGCCGTGAAGGAGATGCAGCCCGAGTCGGCCAGGCCCAGGCCACTGAGTACCAGGCGGTGAGTGTGGCTCTCTGCATGCATGTGGCACTTGGGGCCCGGCTGCAGCCGGACTCCACCCCGGGCCCACTCCCCAGTCACACCCTCCTGGGACAGCTCCAGCTGGAAGGTGGCACTACCCCCCTCAACGATGGTCACATCCTCCAGAGGCCGTAGCACCCTCAGCTGCTTTGCTGGTTGGGGGAGATGGGGAGAGAGGGAGAATGAGGGCTCCAGCTCTGGGCAGGGGTTTTGAGGGCTCACACACCCCTTGGCCCTGCCTGTACCACCTCTAACACCCAACCCGAGCCCCTATGGAAAGAAAGCCCAGAACCAGAGTACAGGGAGAAAGGAGCACAGCAGGCCAGCGTGGGGGAGGGGCCGATTGCGGTCAGGAGAGGGCACCCACGAAGGGGACAAGCTGTGTGGATAGAGGGTTGAGGAGTCTGGGTGAGGGGTGCTGTGACACCGAAAGGAGCACAGAAATTGAAGTCAGACACACTGGGATTGGACCCTAGCTCTGCCCACATCGCGTGTGTGCTGTGTGACCTTTGGCCAACGGCTTGACTTCTCTGGGTCTTCGTTCCCCAGTTGTACAAGGTGACTAGCATTGAGACATGGGTTTATTGTGATTAAATGAATGAAATAAATTAGAAAAGAATACGTGTCAGCGACAGCAACCGTTTACCAAGCTCCGTGTGGGCATTTCTCAGGTTCTCTCCGTGTGTTTCCCAAAGGCCCTTGAAGTAGGGAGGGGCCCTCTTCTTAAGAAGCCTCGGCTCAGAGAGGTGAAGTGACCTGTGTAAGGTCTCACAGATGATAGAAGGTTCCAGCTTGTGGGGTGGGGTTGCTATTGGCCACCTGGGCCCGTGTATCCCCGGGCGTGTGACTGAGGGAGAAACGCGGCAAGGGCTTTCCGGAGTATGACATTTATGTGTACAGCAAGGCCAACTCGGACGTGTGAAATGGAACGCAAAAGCCACACGGACTTCTAGGGTACGTAGAAAACATTAGAAAAAGGAGGGTTTTGCTTTGGGCAGGCTGCTTCGGGTCACACTTCTAGAGGCCAGGCAGGGTTGACTTGCCTCAGTGGTGAGGGGCACTTTGGTGGGGGCCTGAGGGGCCCTGGGCCAGCCAGGAAAGGCTGTGCGGGGGGGGGGGGGGGCAGGGGCGGCGGCGAGGCGTTAGGAGAGGACAGGACACTCACGCCTCACGCTGAGCCTGGCCAGGGTGCGATCGTGGCGGCTCTCACAGCCGTAGGTGCCCTGGTCGGCCAGCACGACGCCGTGGATGAAGAGGCTGCAGACGTGGCCATCCTGGGCCACGGACATGCGAGAGTCGCGGGGCAAGGGCTCCCCACCTCGCACCCAGCGCACGGCCCCTGCTGCGCCCACTCGACCTGTCTCCACCTGGAGGCACACGTCCTGGCCTTCCTCCGCCCGCACATCCTGCAGGCGCCGCAGGAACAGCAGCTCCGTTTCTGGGGTGGGGGGGGGTGGAGAGGGAGAGGGCGGGGGTTACGGAGCCCGACACCCCACTCCCTGGCCTCTCCCTGGCAGGCGCGGACAGGTACGGGAGCCAAGGCCGTCCACCCCCCCAGGGCCAGACCTCGAACGTGGAGCCGGGCGCTGGTGGCCGTGCCCCCTGCACGGGCAGTCACGGTGCCGGCGTCGTCCAGCTGGCAGCCCCGCACGGTCAGCGTGCGGCTGGAACCGTTCTGCGCTATCTCTAGCTGGGGCCCTGGAGTGACGACGGTCCCATTGCGTAGCCAGGTGACATCGGCGTCTGGTGGGGAGACCTCACACCGGAACGTGGCATCGTCACCCTCGTGGACGGTTAGTGGTGTCAGCTCTGAGACCAGCCTGGCCAGCGGAGGCTCTGGGGGGTGGGGTCAGGCAGTGAGGTGGGCTGGGTCTTCCCCTCTCCCTCCTTTCCATCCTCTCCTGGGGGTACATCTCCCAGTTATTCGGAAGATCCTTCCCGAGGCCCGTGGGGGTGTCCCACAGGACAAGATGCCAGCGCCCTGCCACTCGTAGCCACCTCCTCTCAATCCTGGCCCGGCTCCCTACCTCTCTGACTCCCCAATGGATAATTTGCCACGGACCCTATTTATCTTATTTAACTGTTCACCGCAGCCCTGCAAGACAAGCACTGTCCCCCCACTTTGGAACTGGGGCTCGGGCAGGTGAAGGTGCTGGCCAGGAGCACACGGGGCCAGCAAGCACACCCCACGTGGGAACCTGGGCCGGTTGATGCCAGAGCCCCTGTCCCTGTGTTTAACCACCGGGCTATGCCTCCTCCAGGGGGTTCTTGGAGAAAGGAGGCCTGCCCCCCTCATCCAAGTGAGAGCCGTGCATGCATTGGTGGGAACCAGAAGTAGCAAGGAAGGAGTTGGGGGGTGAGGGCATCCCGGGACGGTGCAGGGGGGTGGTCTTTGGGGTACCAGGGCCCATGGGGTGTGAGGGGAGCACTGTTACCTTCCACGCTGACGAGGAAGATGCGGCTGTCCTGGGGCGTGTCGCACAGGTACTCCCCTGCATCCCCGCTCCGTGCCCCCCGCACCCGCAGCACCTGCCTTGCCCCGGCCTGCTCCAGCTGCACCCGCCCCTGGCTTGCCAGTCGCTCCCCATCCTTGTACCAGCGTGTGGGGCCCCCCGGCCCGGAGAGGTGCACCACCAGCTCCAGGTCCCCGCCTGGGGTGCTGCGAACCCTCGTCTGGGCTGCCTCGGGGGCCACTATGCGCACGGGGGGCTCTGTGGGGTCAGAGCTGGGGGTCACCAGGAGGGAGAGGCCTGTGGGCTACGGGGCAGGGGGCGGGCAGGGAGTGGGATGCAAGATACTGAGGGATGGACGAGGCATGCTAGAGAAGTGGGGGAGACTCGTATGGGTTTGGGGGTGCAACTCTCTCAGGCTGTCCTCCCTGGCCGTACTTACCAGCCACTTGGACAGTGAAGTTGAGGCTGGGGGCCTCCGGGGCTGACCCGGACTGGCAGGTATAGAGGCCTGCGTGGGTCAGGTCTGCAGCCGGGATGCAGAGGATGCGGCGGGGGCCCTCGGCACGGAGCTCCAGGCCCTCGCCCTCCTGCACTGGCCTCCCGTTGTGGCTCCAGAAGACGAGGGCGCCAGCCCGGGAGAGTTCACAGCTCAGCACCACCGGCTCCCCGGGGGCCACACAGAGGGGGGCAGGGGCTGCGTCTGGGGCAAGGAACTGGACTGGGGGCTCTGGACAGAGAGAGGAGCTTGTCGGCTGGGGTTCACTACCCCATCCCCCGCACCCAGGCTGGCAGGAGGCACCCACCAGCCAGGCTGACATTGAAGGTGACGGCTTCATCACGCGTCTCACACACATACTCCCCGGCGTCCTCAGGCTGGGCGTGGGGCAGGGTCAGGGTGCGAGCAGGCCCCTCGGCTCCCAGCTGCAGCGTGTCGGACGCTTCCACCTCCAGCCCATCTTTGTACCAACGCACCTGGGACCCGGCAGGGGCCACCTCGCAGCGCAGCTCCACGCGCCCCGGAGCCCTGAACTGCAGGTCCAGGGAGCGGGCTGCCGGGTGCACGATCCTCGCTGGCGGGGCTGGCGGACAGAGGGGAGAGGTGCTCAGGCTCACCCAGCAGGCCTCCAGCCAACCTGCCTGGCCCCCGGCTCCTCAGCCCTCTCTCTTCCCAGAGCAGTCTTGGGTCTGGCCCCAATCCATGGGCACCTACTGTGTGCCAGGTGCTGTGCTGGGCACCCTGAGCTCTTTCCACAGCTACTCCTGACTCCCTAGGAGGGCGCTGATGTTGGCTTCACCTTACAGACAAGGACATGAGGACTCTTTGGAGGAAAGTGGCTTGCCCAAGGTCCCACGGACAGAAAGGTAGACCCAGCCCTACCCCGACGCACACCCCTCCCTAAGCCATGCCCACTCCGCACCCCCTGTCCCCGCTTAGCCTCTGACGGACTTATCACCTACTAGTTGTCTGTCCGTCCTCGAATCCTCGAATTCTAGTGGAGAACTGGAGGTTTGCTCTTACTGGCTTGCTACTCTGTCAGCATTCAGAACTGGGTTGAGCACATAGTAGTTGCTCAATACATATTTGATGAATGGATGCTCCTAACTGCTGGGCTGTCCTCACCAGACCTCGAGTCACTGTCATGGCCTGATCTGGGCAAGCCAGCACTCTCAGATGGCTGAGAATGAGGAAGTTGGGGGAGGGCAGGCTTCCTGGGCCAGATGGGGGGCCCCTAAGATGCAGGAAGTGAGGAGGTCAGGTGTCTGTCCCTTAGCCTCCTGCATCTCTAGCTCCCCAGGGCGCCCAGAGACGACCCACCTGTGACGGTGACAGTGAAGAAGGCAGAGTCATCTCCGGCGTCACACACGAACTCGCCCCCCTGCTCCGGTTGGGCCGCGGGCAGCACCAGGCGGCGGTGTGGCCCATCACTCTCCAGCACCAGGGCCTCACTCTCCTCCACCTCCAGCCCGTCCTTGTACCAGCGCACGGGGGCATCCTCCCGAGACAGCTCACATGTCAGCACCACGCACTCCAAGCTCACGGCGATCAAAGTCACCTCATCCCGGGGGTATATGATGCGCACGGGGGGCTCTGTGGGGTGGAGATGGGGTCACAGGCTGTCACAAACTCACCACCCACCTCCCTGGCAGCTCGAAGTTCCTGCCACTCACGGTAATAAGTGATAAGGATCACCCTCTGAAATCCCTGAGGCCAGGGCTGTGATAGGACCCAGAACACTTCAGATCCCAGAGATGGTGCATTTATCGTAGATCACCTGCTCCTCCTACCCCCCCACCCCCACCCCGGGCATGCTCCCCACCAATGACCCCGCCGACTTCTCTGCAGTGTAACACACAGACATGCTCTCAGCAGGAGAATTAAAGAGTAGAACCAGTTTCACAGCAGTTAAGTTCAGGTCCTACTGCCAAGGCTTTGAACCCCAAACTTGCAGAAAGACTTGCTTTTAAGAAGTTTTTTTAGGTCAGAGCTGTGAATAAGAGACCCTGGATCTGTAACAGCGAACAGGCTCCAGAACAGGCCCGAGCGCTTTACACACTGAACCCTCACAGCAATCTGGAGAGGTAGGTAGGGTTTTATCCCTGTTTTCCAGATGTAGAAACTGAGGCACGAAGTGATCACCCAACCTCTTTCAGATCACAGCAGACTACGCCTACTCTGGGGCAGGAGGAAGAACTGCCATCTGCGAAAGGGAGGCTCCGACTCTGCAAGCAGTGGTAGGGATCGCAAGCCAAGGCCGGCAGAGCCCAGTAACGATGTTTGCATCTGGGCCTGGGGGGGTTGCCCACACCCGTCTGAGATCCCCGGGGACGCTAAACGCTGATTCTGGGAGTTCATTTCCAACCGCTCCGAACTGGTCGCTCCTCCACAGAAAAAGGATCTGTGTCAAGCCTGGAAGTGACTGGTGCGCCGGGCCCCAAGGTAGCTCGGGCTCCCACGCACCCTGGACGCCTCCCAGAATCTTCTAGGTTCCAGGACACTATTAGGACGCCTTTACTGCTCAGCCGCCTGGCGGCGAGGCTCGGGAACTGCCAGCTTCCCGGCCCCACTCTTTGCAGAGGCCCGCACGGGCTGACGTGCTCGCCAGCACACACTCAAGTCCGCGGCCTCCGCGCCCCACCTCCCTAACGACCCACCTCCCTAACGGCCTGTTCTAGAGTCCAGAGGATGCAGGCTGGCTCCCTGGGGCCCGGCGAGGCGGCAGATTGCAGAGCGCGGCTGCCTGGGTGGGGGAGGGGAGGCGGTGGGCGCAGTCGGTGGAGACAGGGTGTGGGGCTGGGGCTGGGCTGTCTGCACAGCTGTGGGACCTCAGCTTGGCATCACACTTGATCCTCCCTGGCCCAAAGCCGAGGTGGTGCTTGTGTCAACTTCCCTGCGAAGAGTCTGGTGTTTTGTGGGGAGGCCAAGTGTGGGCTGAAATGTGTGTAGCTGCCATTATGTTTGGCCAGAGCCTGAAGGGCCTCGCTACAGGGTGGAACGTGTGCAGAAAGGCGTTGTGGCTGGTCTGTGCCAGGCTACACTATCTGGAAGGCAGGGGGTGCGGGAAGGGGGGCTAAATCACTCAGTCTGGACCGAGGCTCTCGACGCAGGGCACGGCACAGGGCAGCAGGACAGCATCAGGTGCCGGAGGGATACTCCAGTGTAGCCAGCGGGGTTCTTCTGTGCCCCCCCCAGAGCTGCCTAGGCCCTGCAACATCCACCCCCCCACCCAAAAGCCCACCTACACACACACATGCACGCACACACATGCTGGGATTGGCACTGTATCGGCTGCAGCCTCCAAAGTTTCCAGCACTGAATGAAGCACCATCACTTCCACAGTCGTCCTATGCTTTTCCAGCTTTGAACACTCCCCAGGTCAGACCAAACCTGACCCCGCTTGGCTAACTCAGGCCCTGCCCCAAGTTTCCGGTTTGGAGGCACTTCCCGCCTGCCCAGAGGTCAGCAGCCCCGAGGCCCCGCAACACCGGACCATCCACAGTCTGAGACCCTCTAAAGAGCCTGGCTTTCCTGCTAGGCCGTGCGCTCCTGGAGGGGAGGGGAGGGGGCATGTCTGTCTGTCTGCCTGCCGCCGGGCGTCCAGGGCTGGCTCCTACGGGGGGCATGGCCACTCTCCCCGAAGCCCTCCCTGACTCGCCTGTTCTCTCTCGAGCCCTCTGCTCTCATCCTTCACGGCACTTGTCACGAGGTGTCCGCTGTACATTTATTTGCGCGTTTATTGGTTTAACACAGGGGTCGCAAACTCAAACGCCCACGGGGGCCGGGTAGGTAAGGTCAGTGGCTGAAGCAGTCTGGGGAGAGGCAAAGAGGAACGGCGGTGGCGGGGTGGGGTGGGGGGGTGGGAGGACAGAGGAATGTGGGCCCCATATTAGGGGGGCAGCTGCTACTCAGCACCAGCTGTTCGTCGCCATGGGGGGAAGCGGGACCAGAGCCGCCGGGTCTTCGGCTTTTTCAAGAGGACGCATAACTCCGGATTGTTATTTGAACTGTCCTGACTTTGGTAAGACTCTGCAGGCCAAACAAAACACATCTGTGGGCTGCATGGGGCCCTATGGACTGCCCGTTTGCGACCCCTGGCTAATAGCTGCCTCCCCAGCTAGGCTGGCGGCTCTCGGAGAGCAGAGACCACGTGTGTCCGCGGCCTCTGGCCGTCATGCAGGAAGCGCCCGGTAAACGAGCTGGTGGGGCAGTTATTCCTGGCCCTGGTGCTGGGGACAAGACGGCTCACTCGGACAGGGGCCCCGGGGTCTTCCGGGCAAGGAGCCTTGGCACATGCACCACAGCCCTACCTCCCTCCTCCCCAGTGTGCTAACTAGGGAGTGGGTGGCCAGCTCCCCCCAAGGGCTCAGGACCATCTTTTGGTGCCCCCCCCGGGGCAGCTGGGGTGAACCCACACCTGTGACTGTAACGGTGAAGGAGGCCGACTCGTCATCGATTTCACACAAGTACTCGCCGGAGTCCTCAAGCTGGACAGCGGGCAACACCAGGCGGCGGACGGTGTCCTCCTTCTGCAGCAGCAGCGCAGGACTTTCCACCACCTCTTCCCCGTCCTTGGTCCAGCGCACCTCGGCCCACGGCCGGCACAGCTCACAGGTGAGCACCACGCGCTCCAGGCGCACTGCGGCCACGTACACCTTGCCGCTGGGGTACACGATCCACGAGGAGACATCTAGAGGACGGGGACAGTCACGGCTGGGACTGATGGCCCCGGTGCCTCCCCTGATCCGTGCCTGCCCCCTCCTCCTGGCACGAGGGCCATGCACTGAGGAAGGGAGCCTGCTCTCACATTAGGTCTCACAGCTGCTCCCAACTGGAGAGACAGCTGTGGTCACCGACACGCATCACAGGTGCAGTGGCAGGGTGGGGACCACAGGGTCAGCCTCTGCTATAGAAACACGCCCCGTTCTCGGGGTCAGGACGGGGACTGATGAGTGGGACCCGGGAGAGGACAGCTGAGTGCCCGAATGGAGCCTGGGTCTCCTGTAGGCTTTCGAGGCCTTCTCACCCTTCTAGCACGGAGTGCCCCGCCCCTCATTAGGGTTGCCCTTTGCAGGAGCACGGAGAGGTCGGAGCTTCCCTGGGGATCCTGTAGCCCTGGCCTGGCCAGGGTTAAGGACAAGGCATTTTCTGTGGGTGACTGAACCTTAGGGTGCAGACCAAGGAGGAGACACGAGATCACCCGGGGGGAAGGAAGCAGGGCCAGGGGACGGTGGCCCGGGGCTGAGAGTGTGACAGCGGGCCCGGGCGGTGTCACATGGGCCCACCTGGCCCCCCACCTGTGATGGTGACTGTGAAGTAGGCGCGCTCGTCTCCAGCGACACACTGAAATTCGCCCCCATCCGGGGGCTGGGCGGCAGGCAGCACCAGACGGTGGTGGGGCCCTTCCTTCTCCAGCACCACGAAGTCACTCTCCTCCACCTCCTGCCCGTCCTTGTACCAGCGCACGGGCGCATCCTCTCGGTCCACCTCACAGGTCAGCATGACACACTCCGAGGTTATGGCGTGCACGAACACGTGCTCCCTGGGGTCCAGGATATGCACCGGGGGGTCTGGTGGGGGGCAGAGACGGGGTCACATAGACACCTCCCCACACATACACACCAGACAACTTCCTGCCCGGAGGACACTGGGAGGGTGAAGGCCATGATGTGCGAGGCCTACTGAGTGCGTGGCAGGTGAGGCAACGCAGACCATGTGGCATCTGAGTGCTCCGTGAGTCCCCAGAGGGTTGGGGCAGCTAGGGGGGTACACTGGGGGCGGGGGGCACAGACTACCTTTATCCCCGCTGAGAGGAGGTCACTATCATGGGCCACATCAGGGCCATGCTTGCTGCTGCTTTGTAAGGGAGGCTCCGAGCCCTGGCCCCAGGACGGGCAGGAGGCGGCAACGACTCAGCAGTGCCACCGTGAGACGGCTGCCTCTACAGGTAGTAAGTTCCCCATCACGAGGGGCATGTAGGCAGCAGCTGCAGGACCGCCTGGCAATGCGGCTTAATTAGGATTTCCACTCAAAGCGAGAAGATGAGCTGCCCTCCCAGAATGGAACCCCAGGCTCTACCCTGGAGAGTCTGGCGCTGCAGGTCCAGCATATGCATTGAGAACAAGCTTCTGGGGTGGTTCTGAAGCAGCCAGAGCATGGCCTGGCTTGAGAACCACTGCACCACTGCACTTAAAGCTTCTCCTTGCCTCGGGCCACCCGAGGCAGTGGGATAAGCAGACCTGGGTGTGAGCCCAGCTATGGTGTTTGCTGGCTGTGATCATGAGTACATCACATAACCTCTCTGAGCCTCAGTTTCTTGCCCTGTGACCTGGAGATCTTCTCATCCAGTTGTGAAGGTCACACGAGATCATATACACATGAAACATTTAGTATACGTTGGGCTCGTGGTAGGCACCCAATCGACAACCAGCACCCATCTCCCAACCCCCTACCCAGCCGAGGGCACGTGGAGGGTGAGTGTGCTGGAGGGGTTGGTGGTGGGAGGATTGAGAAGTACAGGATGATTTGAAAACAGGTCCCCTGGGCCACCAGGCTCTTCCCAGAAGGGACCCCAAGCAGGCGGACCATAGGGCAGGGTTGCGTGGCCCCCCGAGTCAGCCCCAGACCACCGCGGTTGCTGACCTCGGACAGTGACACTGAAGAAGGCCGAGACCCCTTCCGTCCTGCACTCAAACTCGCCGCTGTCCTGGACCTCGGCGGCCGGCAGGATCAGGCGGTGTTTGCGCCCCTCCATCTTCACCACCAGCGATTCGCTCGGCTCTAGCTCCTGCCCATCCTTGTACCAGCGTGCGGGGAAGTCCACCCGGGAGAGCTCGCAGGTCAGCACCACCCGCTCCGAGGTCGTGAAGGTCAGCGCTACCTTGTCCTGGGGGCTCAGGATGTGCACCGGGCTCTCTGTGCGGGGAGAAGCGTTGGCACGGGCAGCGCCCTGTCACGGTCTGCCTAGGATGCGTACCCCTCTCTGGTGCGGGGCTGGGGGGTGCGCCCGTCAGGCCAGACGACTGCGGTCAGGGGCAATGCCTTTGTTGGAGTTTAAAAAAAAAATCATCTGGGGCTTCCACAGCAGCTCTCCAGAGTGATGGTTTGAGTGTATGGGATTCCTGGGGAGGCTGCTGAAAATGCAGATTTCTGGGCCCCGCACACGCACGTGAGGGCCAGCGAATCTGCCTTATAAACCAGCCCTCCAGGTGACTCTGATGTCGGGGATCCCAGTTCGCATCCTGGAAATGCGAGCTGGTTGCTGGTTCTCACTCCGCCCACCTGCAAGGATGCTGGCACCTGCCCGCTTCCCGGCCCTGTGCGTGGGCACTAATTCCTCCACTGGCCTTACAAATCCATTGGTGACATGGCAAATGCCACATGTCCCCTGCACTTTCAGATGCCCACCAAGAGCTGCCCTCCTCACGGTGCCTCATCCCCTCCCCTCCCTGTTTCCACTCGTGGCACAGGGTGACTCTGGGGCCAGAATGCCTGGCTTCATAACCCAGCACTACCACTCACAAGCTCGGTGGCTCTGGGCAAGTCACTTAACCTCTCTGTGACTCAGTTGCTCCATCTGTAAAGAGCCTACCTTATAGGGCCGATGAGAGACCTGTGTTAATTGAAACAATGTACGTAAAACGATAAGGATTGTGCCAAACACACAGGAAGCTGCTTTGATCACGTTACTGATTATGTGATAGGGCAGGAAGCAGTCAGAGGCTAGGGACCAGGGTCCGGGTCTTGGAGATCTCATATGTGATAGAACTCCCTAAGCCACAAAGCACCCCAGAGAGCGTGGCTACGAGGCTGATGAAGATAATAAGGAGTCCCCTCTGCATTGCATGTAGGCTGACATGGGCCTTCCGTGTCTTGACCCCGTCTGTCCACCCTGGTCCCCACCAGCACCAACCTTGGATGGTGAGGGCGGCTGAGTCCTGTACGCCCGGGCAGCTGAAGCCAACCAGGGCCCCGCTGTGCTGGTGCTGGACGGCCCGCAGGAGGAGTCTGTGCTGTAGGCCCTTCTGCTCGATCTGGTACCGCAGGGCCCCGGGCTCCACCTGGCCCTCTGGCTCGTGACTCTTGAGCTCTTCCCCGTTAAGGAACCAGGTGCCCTGGATGATGGTGGAAAGATCCAGGGAGAAGACAGCATCTTCCCCGTCGTAGACCTGGACATCCTCCAGACCTGCCACCAGGCGAGCTGTGGGCACTGCCACGGGGATGGAGTGCAGCCATCAGAACCGGAGGGGTGGCAGGTGGAAGGCATGTAACAGGCCAGGGACCAGAGGCTGGGGACAGGAGGAGAGATGATGGGGAGGACGCGATGGGGTGCCCGCTGACAGGCTGGGGCTGTGGCATGGACTCACCAAGGTGGGCGGACCCATGGAACACGACGTGGGGGCTGCGGCCGTGTTCGCTGACCGTGCAGACGCGGAAGCGGTAGTCGCCCTCCGATGGCACACAGTCTCCGGGGACCTCCACGGCTCCGGCTTTCTCAATGCTGAAGCACTGGATCCAGTCTTCGGAGCCCACCTCCTGTCGCTCCAGCCGGTAGATGAAGGGGGTCTCCGGAGCAGGCTCGGGAGGCTTCCAGGTCAGCAGGACCGTGTTCTTATGGCCCTTGAACATCTCCGCCAACACGGGGGGCCCGGGGGGACTGTGCTTGACACCTGAGACGGAGGCAGGGTTTGTATTCCAGCCATGCTCCCACCTCCCCACGGCCCCCCCACCTTGAGTCTGCATCGCCACCCGGGGCTCTGGGATCGATCTGGTCACCCTCCTGCCCAGAGCCTCCTGCCCAGCCCTTGAGGAGTCTGCCCACGGGCTGTCACGTCCTCACATTTGACTCTGAGCAGGGTGGTGGTACGGGAGTTGCCCAGGCTAAAGGTGACCTCGCCAGCATCTTCTCGGGTGACCCCTGGAAGGACCAGGGCATGCATGTGGCCAGAGCTGCTCTGGCAGGTGGTCGGCAGGTCCTCCCCATCGCGGCTCCAGCGCCCTTCAACCCCAGCTTCTTGGGTCTCCACCAGCAGCACCGCATTCTCTCCCTCCAGGACGTCCAGCTTTCGGGGCAGCCGCTTCAGGATGGGCCCTGAGATGCGGACGGGAATCCCTCAGCCCGGGGTCTGGGCATCTGCCTGCCTCAGCCTCAGCATCCTCCTCCCGGCCAGCCGCACCTTTGACTGTCACGTTGGCCACGGTGCGCACCCGGCCCCGCATCTCACACAGGTAGACCCCGTCGTCGTCTGCCTTCAGCCTGTGGATGATGAGGCGCCGGACAGTGCCCTCCTCGATCTGCTCGTACTTGCGGCAGGGCAGCAGCCGCTGGTCCTCTCGGAACCAGGCCGTGGGAATGCGAGAGTTGGGCACTTTACACTCCAGCACGGCAATGCCGTGCTCGCGGCCTTCCACATCCTGCAGGGGTCTGGTGAAGCGGAGGCGGGGCTCTGCGGAGAGGGGAGAGACAGGAGAAGGCTCGGGAGAGGGCCGGGCCAGGGGAAGGACTCCTTGCATCATCAACTGCCTACACCCTCGGTAGCCTCCTGCCACTTTTCTCCCAGGGCCAGCAGGTGTTCTGGAATCACAGAAAAAGCACCGGAAGGGAAATCAGATGGCCTAAATTCTCATCGGACCCGGACACTCATCTGCCACGTCACCTTGAGCAAGGCCATTTTAGTGATCCTGGGCCTCAGTTTCCTTTGTTTTTGTTCTAAAAAGTTTATTTATTTTAGGGGAAGAGGGCAGAGGGAGAGAGAATCCTGCAGTGCGGAACCCCGTGCGCGGGGCTTGGTCCCAGGACCCTGAGATCATAACTGGAGCCGAAATCTAGAGTCAACCACTCAACCAACTGAGCCACCCAAGAGCCCCAGTTTCTTGACTTTAAAGTGGAGAAAGAGATGGAGGACTTGGTCATATGAGTGATTTTCAAGCTGCTTCCTGGGACCCCTCGGAAGCTTGACACAAATCCTGCAAGGATCTAAGTCCAATTTCTTAAAAAAAAATTTTTTTAAAGATTTAATTTATTTATTCACAAAGAATACACAGAGAGAGGCAGAGACATAGGCAGAGGGAGAAGCAGACTCCCTGCGGGGAGCCCAATATGGGACTTGATCCCAGGGCCCCAGGATCATGCCGGAGCCAAAGGCAGATGTTCAACCACTGAGCCACCAGGCACCCCTGGTCTAAGTCAAATTTCATTTTTAAAGTACTTCAGTCAGGGACGACTGGGTGGCTCAGCGGTTGAGTGTCTGCCTTTGGCTCAGAGCATGATCCCAGGGTCCTGGGATCAAGTCCCGCGTCTGGCTCCCTGCATGGAGCCTGCTTCTCCCTCTGCCTGTGTCTCTCCTCTCTGTGTGTCTCTCATGAATAAATAAATAAAATCTTTAAAAAATAAAATAAAGTACTTCAGTAAAAAAAAAGTTTAAAAAAATAAAGTACTTCAGTCGTTTTCATATGGATGGAGCTAGAGAATAGAATGCTGAGTGAAAGAAGTCAGAGAAAGACAAATACCATAGGATCTCACTCACATGTGGAATTTAAGAGACAAACGAGCAAAGGCGGGGAAAGCGAGATAGAGAAACACAAATCAAGAAACAGATTCAACTATAGAAAACTATAGAACTGGGAACCCTGGGTGGCACAGCGGTTTGGCGCCTGCCTTTGGCCCAGGGCACGATCCTGGAGACCCGGGATCAAATCCCACGTCAGGCTCCTGGTGCATGGAGCCTGCTTCTCCCTCTGCCTATGTCTCTCTGCCTCTCTCTCTGTGTGTGTGTGACTATCATAAATAAATAAAGAAATAAAGAAAGAAAAAGAAAACTATAGAACTGCTAGTTTCCAGAAGGGAGGGGGGATAGAGGGGGAGGATAGGGGATGAGAATTAAACTGTACAATTATGTTGATGAAAATTAATTAATAAAAATGATTTTAAAAGTACAATTAAAGTTTTAAAAAGTTCAAGTACTTTAGTCATTTTCGAAATTGCATTTCACAAGAAGAGAGCATGATGACCGGGAGCACCTGGGTGGCTTAGTGGTTGAGCGTCTGCCTTCGGCTAAGGTCGTGATCCCAGGGTCTTGGGATCGAGTCCTGCATCAGGCTCCCCTAGGGAGCCTGCTTCTCCATCTGCCTGTGTCTCTGCCTCTGTGTGTCTCTCATGAATAAATAAATAAAACCTTTAGAAAAAGAAAGAAAGCATGACGATGGACGTGACGAGTGGGTGATGAGGCCGCTGGAGCAGCAGGTTTGTCCTGCAGCTGTGGGAAGCTCTGCCTCCCCACGGGGTTAGTGTGGCCCCGGCGGGCCTGGGCACATCAGACCTCAGGCAGCACAGGTGCCACAGGGCTGACTGCGTGCCAGGCATGGAGATTTGCCAAGTTTTCTTCCTCGGAGGGAAGGAGGTGGGTAATAACTAGTAAAGAGGTATAATCCCTCAAGTTGTGATAAACTCCTACTACTGAGAGCTTTAACCTCCAGTGGGAGTTGGCGGTGGTGGTGTTTTTTCTTCTCCTCTGACTTTGCTGCGTATGAGCAATGTTAAGTGTTGGTGAGATACTGTCACGGACTCAGCTTTGAAACAGAAATGTCCTCTCCTTCACCTTCTGCCTTCAAACTTGGAGAGCAGTTTCGTAAAGGGGCGCGTTTCCTCCCTCAAGCCTACTTTTGGTGGGAATCGGGAGTTGCTCAGGGTGTCGCCTGCAGCCCCAGACTTTCCCGCAGGGTTCCGGGAGGAGACGGGTTACCAGTGCAGCCTCGTCTTAAAACGTGTGTGTTCAATAACACAGCACCCTTGTTCCCACTGATAGGCCTTAGAAGTACGCGGCATAAATGTGGACCTTGAAACTTCACCCAGAAAATGTTCCTTGTGCCAGTTGTGATGTGGGGGTGGGGGTGGGGGTGCGGGTGGGGGAGGCCCCCATGGGATTTCCGCTGAGGGAGGAGGAGTACAACAAAGAAGCTGACATGCCCTGGGCTAGAAGCGCTCCCTGGGTGGGGGGGGTACATGGATCAGTCCTTAAAGCTGGGCATCACCCCGGAGGGGTTTGCTCCGGGTTCCCGGGTACCCTGGAGACCTACTGAATGCCCCTCGCCGGCCTGGCGGGCGGGCAGGAGGCGGGCAGGGCTTGGTCTGAGCCACCTGCCGCCCCCCCACCGCCTGGGCCGCGCTGGGCCCCCCCAGTACCTTTCACGTGCAGCTGCACGGCGCTGAGCGTCTGGCCCGCCGAGTTGCGCGCGGCGCACACGTAGAGCCCGCGGTCCTTGGCCTGGCAGTAGAGCACCTTGAGCACGAAGCCGCCGTCGCGGTCGCGGTACATGAGGCGGCGGCGGTCGGAGAGCAGCGGGCGGCCCTCCCAGTGCCACTCGATCTCGGGCTCGGGCTTGCCCATCACGTAGCAGCGGAACTTGGCGTGCTTGCCCTCGTTGACCCAGAAGGTCTTGGGCGCGCACCTGAGCGGCTCCAGCACGGGCTTGGGCGCGTCGTCGGGGTCCTGGGGCGGGCTCTCGGGGGGCTGGTGCACCTGCAGCAGCGCGCCCGCCTGCGCGTGGCCGTGGGCATTGCGCGCGTGGCACACGTACACGCCCGAGTCGGGCAGCCGCGCCGCCAGGATGCGCAGGGTCAGGCCCGCGCCCCGGGCGCCCTGGGCGCCGCGGGGTTCGAGCGTGAAGTGGCCGCTGTCCCACACCTCGTCCAGGGCCATCCCGTCCTTCTCCCAGTGGAGCGCGGGCGCGGGGAGGCCCCCCACCTGGCAGGCCAGCTCCACCTGCGCGCCGCGCAGCACCCACTGGGAGCGGGGCCCCTCCAGGAACACCGGGGCGCCCTCCCCGGCCCCGGCCCCATCCCCCGCCCCGGGGGGCTGCAGCGGGCGCGCGGCGGGCGGGGCGGGGGCTGGGGGCGCGGGCTCGGGCGGCTGCAGCACGGTGAGCGCGGCCGCCGCGTAGGCCTCCCCGGCCGCGTTGCGGGCGCGGCACACGTAGACCCCCGCGTCCGCGGGCCGCGCGCCGCTCAGCAGCAGCCCGTGCTCGGCGCCGTCGGCCGGGAAGCTCAGGCGCTCGGAGGCCGCCAGCGGCCGCCCCCCCTTCTCCCACACCACGGTGGGCGGCGGCTCCCCCAGGACCACGCACTTGAGCTCGGCCTCGGCGCCACTCACCACCCGCACGGGCCGCGGGAAGCGCAGGAAGCACGGGGGGCTGCCCTGGTCCCCCGAGCCCGCCTTCATCGCGGCGGCGGGGCGCAGGGGCGCAGGGGCGCAGGGGCCGGGGGCGCAGGGGCGGCGCGGAGGGGCCTGGCCGGGGCCGGGGCCGGGGCCGGGGCCGGGGCGGGGGGGACCTCGGAGCGCTGCCCCCGCCGCGCGCTCGTCCTTACCGGGCCCGGCGCTGGGCGGTGCGGAGGGAGGCCCGGCCCGGGGCAGTCCTTCCTGTTCGCCTCGCCGCGAGGGGCCCCGCAGCCGCCTCTGCCCGCGGCCTGGCTTCCTGCGCCCGGGAGCCTCGCCTCCCAGCCCCCTCCCACAGCCCGGGCCTCTTCCCTCCTCCCTCCCACCTCCAGCCGCCAGGTCCCCAACCGCCCGCCAGCCTTGGGCCTGAGTGGCAGAGGCGCCTGCAGCTGCCAATCCCAAAAATATTCTCTGATGACACAGCTGGAAGGACGGGAGCCCAGACTGGCTCCTCCGAGGCTAAGTTTAGAGCAGGCGGGACCACCTGCCCCCCACCCTAGCCCCGGCTCTAGCCCCAGCCTGAGCCCTTCCCCCCCCCCCTCCGAGGCTGGCCCAGCGGCTGCCTGCTGGAAGGGGGCCCCAGAAGGGCTGAGGGGCTGGCCTAATCCGTCTCCCCGGCGAATCCCACTCTTAGGGGCTGGGAGACCCCAGCTCCCAGGCTCCTGAACCACCCGATGTCACCTGGGCGCTGGGCGCTGGGATGAGGCCTACTGTGTGTGTGTGTGTGTGTGTGTGTGTGTAGGGGGCAGGGGGGAAGGGGTGGTATGTGCGGGTCAGGTCACCCCGGGTGAAAACCCTCTCTAGCCCCCTCCCCCACACGCTTGGCAGGAGTGGGAGATAAGGCTCATGGCCAGAGACATCTGCGTCAGAGATAGGAGGTCTCAATGCCACGGGCAGGGGCCACTCTGGATTGCAGGGCGTGGGAAGGCCTGGGGAGACCAGGATGAGAAGGGTAGAAGAGGGCGGGTGGTGGGATGGGGAGGGCAGAGTGGGGAGGCCTGGGGCAGACCCTGACACAAGGGGCACGGCGCGGGGTGCGGGTTCACCACTGGCAGGCCTAGGTGAGCTATGTTGCTGCAGCTGCTGCTCCTGCTCCTCTTGCTGCTGTCCCCAGACAGTGGCCATGGCTGCCACGGGCCAGAGCTGGACAGGGCACTTGTCCTGGCCAAAGTGAGGGCCCTGTTCATGGATGCTTTGGGGCCCCCGGCAGTGGCCGGGGAAGGTGGGGATCCTGGAGTCAGGCGGCTGCCCCGAAGACATGCCCCAGGGGGCTTCCGGCGCAGAGGCTGGGAGCCCAGGGAGGAGGAGGATGTCTCCCAGGCCATCCTTTTCCCGGCTACAGGTAATGAGGGTGGGAAGTGGCAGGGCGACTTTGAGGAGCAGTGTGGCAGGTACAGCACGGGCTCGGGAGCCAGGCAGGTCTGGCTCTGAATGTCTAGTCTGCTCACCTGGGCAATAACGCCTGCCCGTCAGGATGCAGCAAGATGCCGCAAGGCTCAGCGGAGGCATTTGGGAGACATCTGTTTGGGGCACCAAGAATCTCTAGAGACAGAGAGATTTGGACTTGGGCCCTTTTCTGCCACCTTTCCTTCTCCCTCTGCCTCGCTCCCTGCCCCAAACCTCGTTTCTTTAGCCCCAATTAGCCAAGATTTGAGAAGATAATCAGAAATGCAAGGATGAGATGAGTTGGGAAAGTTTTCCAGGAAATTAGTCTACTTTCTCTCGATTCCCTTCTCATCTCATTGTGCGTGTTCCCATGTTCCACTGACTGACCCAGGAAAGCCCTCCTCCAGGTGGACGTGTAATCTGTATCCCCTTCCCCTCAGAGAGGAGCGCCTGCCTCCCCGTGCCATAGTCCTCGTGTGGCACCGTGACTTAGTGTGGCTGTGGAATCAAGCACGATCCCAGCCCGGCCGCTTAGTAGGTAAATGCCACTTCCCCTTTGTAACCCTGTTTCCTCACCTGCAAAGTAGATCAGTCGTGAGATTTCTAGTGAGAGCATCCGTGTGACGGTATAGTCCCAATCTTCCGTCCTTTACCTACTCCTGATGGCTTACTGTAGTCTGCGTACCTGTCGGGGAAGGATGCCAATTGCCTTTCTTAGAAAGCACTGCCCTCCTGGGTTATATGCTTTTCTCTTCTCTTCCTTTTTCTTTCTGATATTAATCCATTTTTAGGTGGAATGTCTTAATAGATCTATTTATTTATTTGGGAGAGAGAGAGAGGACGCTCCCACTGCTCACGAGATCTTGACCTGAGCCGAAACCAAGAGTCAGATGCGCAACAAACTGCACCCCCCCAGATGTCCCTAAACGTGGAGTTGTTTTAAAGAATTTATCATGCAATATTTCTTTTTTTAATAAAGATTTTATTTATTTATTTATTCATGAGAGACACAGAGAGAGAGGCAGATACACAGGCAGAGGGGAGAGGCAGGCTCCCTGCGGGGAGCCCGATGCGGGACTCGATCCCCAGGATCATGACCTGAGCTCAAGGCAGATGCTCAACCACGGAGCCACGCAGGCGTGCCTGTTATGCAATATTTCTGACATGTAAAAAGATACATGGGGTGAGGTGCTTGGCTAGCTCAGTTGGAAGAACATGGGACTCTTGATATTGGGGCTGTGAATTTGAGCCCCACATTGGGTGTAGAGATTACTTAAAAATAATATCTTTAAATAATTAAAAAAAAATAGAGAGGGAGAAAACAAATACCTGTGTGTTCAAGGTACCGTCATTCAAAACAAAAATTTAGGTCTAATGATTCCAAGTGTTGGTGAAGGTAGAGCGCGGGCAGGGCCTCTTACACATGGCCGATGGGAATGTGAATTGGTAAAACCATTTCAAAGACCTTGGCAACATCTTGTTTTTTTTTTTAAGACCTCTAAGGATGAAGTAGCAAATGGAGAGCCTGTGTGTCAGTTGTCTCGGGCGGAGCGAGGCCCCAAGCCCGACAGAGCCCTCAGTGTGGCTGGCTGCGGGACGCACATCCCTGCTGTTGAGGAGGGGAGAGGTCCCAGGCTCCGCCAGTCTGGGCTGCCCTGTCCCTTCCCTCTGTCCCCTGCAGGTGCCAGCTGTGCGGACGAGCCGGCCGCCAGAGAGCTGACCCAGAAGGCCGAGGACGGCCTCTTCACCTACGTGTTCCGGCCCTCCCAGCACTTGCGCAGCCGCCAGGTGACGTCAGCCCACCTGTGGTTCCACACGGGACTGGACAGGCACAGCACAGCAGCCTCCAATAGCTCCGGGCCCCTGCTGAGCCTGCTGGCGCCGTCATCGGGGGTCCCCATGGCTGTGCCCACGTCGGTGGGCCAGGCCCCCCCTCGCTGGGCCGTGCTGCACCTGGCCCCCTCCGCCCTCCCTCTGCTGACCAGCCCCGTCCTGGTGCTGCTGCTGCGCTGCCCCGTCTGTTCCTGCGCAGCGGGGCCCGAGGCCACCCCCTTCCTGGTGGCCCACACGCGGGCCAGGCCGCCCAGCGGAGGGGAGAGGACCCGCCGCTCCGCCTCCCCGCTGCCCTGGCCGTGGTCTCCGGCCGCGCTGCGCCTGCTCCAGAGGCCCCCCGAGGAGCCTGCCGCCCACGCTGACTGTCACAGGGCAGCCCTCAACATCTCCTTCCAGGAGCTGGGCTGGGACCGCTGGATTGTGCACCCTCCCAGTTTCATCTTCCACTACTGTCACGGCGGCTGCGGGCTGCCTGCCCCAGCGGACCTGCCCCTGCCGGGCCCTGGCGCTCCTCCTACCCCCGTCCAACCCCTTTCTTTGGTCCCCGGGGCCCAGCCCTGCTGCGCCGCCCTCCCCGGGACCATGAGGCCCCTACGTGTCCGCACCACCTCAGATGGCGGTTACTCCTTCAAGTATGAGACGGTGCCCAACCTGCTCACGCAGCACTGTGCTTGCATCTGAGGGAGTCCTGCTGGGGGCCAGGCCCCCGCCCATCAACAGCTGGAGGAAAGGGCAGAGCTCAGAAAATGGATGGCTCCCACCTCCCCCTCCTTGCATCCCTCTCTGCCTGAGGGCTCCCTGCCCCATCCTGCCTCTGTCCCATGGGTAACATGTGACAATAAACAACACAGTGCATATGACTTGGCATGCATTCTCTGGCTTCTCTGATATGGTGGGGGGCAGGTCTGGGCCCCAGAAACTTGGGATTGTAGGATCTCAGGTCACACAGCCTCACTTGACCTCAAAGACGGGGCGTTCCAGGGCCGTGATGGGATAGGCCCTGGTGGGAAGCTGCATCAGTTGGAGGAGACACAACACAAAAGTGCTCTGAGCCCTTGATAGCCAATCTGGAGACTGCTGGCCGCTCCCCTGCTATTCTCCGCCTTAGCTTATGGCCCCCTGGCCCAAGGTCGGGTGACTCATAGACAGGCCAGAGGTCAGGGTTTGCAGGGCCCCCTGGAGATAGACGTGCAGAGCAGCTTCCATCTGGGGTTTCTCGGGACCTGGGGCGGGAAGGGGGGCGAAGACGATCAGTCGGCAGGGCCCAAGTGTTGACCAGGGCAGAGAGGGGGAGAACGAGACCCGAGGATGTCAATTTGCTGAGGCTCCCCCGGGACGCCTTTGCTCTCGGTGTAGACACTGTGAGGCGCGGCGGGCTGGGAGCCAGGTCCCAAAGGCTTTGTTTCCCTGTGCCCTGCGTATCTTTACCCTGACCCCCTACCCGGTCCCGGGCGTCAGAGAGGCCGAGCCCTGCCAGGGACGCGCCCTTGGGCCAATCTGCACCCACACTTGGTGCAGGTGCCCAGAGTCCAGAGCTGTTCTCTTCGGGGGGGCTCCCCTCAGCCCATGCCTGCCTGCCCCGGCTGGCCCGCTTCTCCGGCCTTCCTCCCAGCTTTGTCCGCTCCCTCCGTCTGGTTATCATCTTGCCCTGCCCCAGGGTCCTGGCTCTCAGCCAGGAGCTTCCATCTAGCCTCCCTTTCCGGGGGATGCTCAGGTCCCCAAGACCCAGAGTTGGAGCACACTCTGGCAGGGACCACACGGAGACTTCTCCAGGCCTCCTTCCTACCAACGCAGCTTCCCAGGCAGGTCAGTGCCTGCCCCCAGGGAGGGGCTGCGGAGGAGAGAGGCTCCCCGTCCCTTCACCCTTAGCCTCCCCCTCTCTGAGCTGAGTGAGCACAAGAGAGCAGCCCACCTCCACACTCCCGGGCTGGCCCCAAGCTCTGTTGATCCTCAATCCCTGGGGAGGCTGCTGCAGCTCCACTGGGGCAACCTGCCTGCTCACAGTCTCCAGTCTCTCCCAGCACCTTCATCTAGACCCAGCATTGCAACTAGTCTGTGCTCAGGGCTCCCGGGGTCCCTACTCTGGCGGTGGACTGGCCGCAGGTGGGACGGGAGATTTTCCTCAAGTCTCTGAGCTTCATGCTCTTACTGCCTGGCTTCCCTTGCCAGATCCTCCCTCCCTTCCCCTGGGATCTGCAGTCTTCCCCCCTGGGCCCGGGACCCTGTGTTGTTCAGACTTTCCCTGTCCCAGGGATTTGGATGACATTGATGGGTGGGGACTCCGGGATCACAACCTGAACCGAAGGCAGACCTTCAACCAGTGAGCCACCCAGGTGCCCCCAAAGGTGTCCATTCTAAAGGGATAGCCTTTGTTTGAAAGTTATCCTTTCTGTGTGTGCGTGTCTATCTGTATGTGTGTGAGAGCGTGAGAGTGAGCGAGTAAGAGAGTAAAAGTATTCTTTCTTTTATGATGTTTTATGATATGATATTCTTTTATGATTACTTAACAAAATTAAAACTTGAGGATTCGGGACGCCTGGGTGGCTCAGTCAGTTGAGCGTCTGCCTTTGGGTCAGGGTGTGATCCCAGAGTTCTGGGATAGTCCCACATCAGGCTCCCTGTGAGGAGCCCGCTTCTCCTCTGCTTAAGTCTCTGCTTTTCTCTGTGTTTCTCATGAATAAATAAATAAAATATTTAAAAACAAACCCTTGAGAATTCTAGGGGCCCCCTGGGTGGCTCAGTCGGTTGGGTGTTGATCTCTTGGTTTTGGCTCAGGGCATGATCTCAGGGACAGGCTCTGTGCTCAGTGGGAAGTCTGCTTGAGATTCTTTTGTTCTTCCTCTCCCTCTGACCCTCTCCCTGCCCTTTGCACACTGCCCCCAAAATGAATAAATAAATGTTAAAAAAAAAAAAAAAGAAGAAGAAGAAGAGAAAAGTAACCAACTTGGCGTTCTAATTGGACTCTAAGATTTGTCTCTGTAATTTTGCTGCTGAAATCTGTGAAATTCCAAAGCCTGGGAGTCACATTGGTCTGGGCCACCCCTTCCAGAATCTCTAACGCCTTGTGAGATTTTGTTAACTTAGCAAATCAGAATGATACACCCTCCCCTCCTTAAGAGGGCCTGACTTACAGTGGCTAAGGACATCTTTTTTGTCACTTTTTGCCATGAGACTAAGAGCAGTAAACTTCAGAGATTCTCCTGGTTCCCAGGGTTGGTTATTACAAATGTTCTGAATACTCTTTTTTTGGTGTTGTTGTTCTGAATACTCTCAAATCAGAGTCAGTGTGAACAGAAAACACAACTCAAACTGACTAAAACAAAACTAAATTTAATTTAATTTAAAAATCACTGGCTCGTGAGAAGTCTGTGGCCTGAGCTGGCTAAGGTTGGGTTGGATTTGGGGCTGCCAAGATTCAGCCACGGCTCACCTTCCCTGGGGCACACGGCGGCTTAAGCAGCTCCAGGTTCCCATCATCTCGCACCTGGCCCCAGGAGGGAGTTGGCTTCTGGATGTCCCAGGATGGGTCTCAGTGGCCTAATCGTCCTGCTTGGGGTGCTCCTCCAGGAAAGGTGGTGAAGGGATCAGAATGAGTTAGTGACTTACATCCTGTGTCCCACCCAGGGAGCCCAGAGCCCACAGCACAAAGGCTAAGGTGAAAAAAGGTGGTTCCCCAAAGTGGGATACAGTTACCACAAAAACGGGGAGTCGATGATGAGTGGCTGACAAGCCTTTTCTCTGTCCCTACAGAGACCCTTTTCTGTTGTTTCTGGGGCAGTTCTTGGGGGGCAGTGCAGCAGCCTCCTTCACCAGTTCCTATGCAATCATTCTGTGCCTCTCGGGTCCACTTGGCACCTGGCTGCCCAAGGGCCCTTCTGTTTCGATTGTGTCCCTAAAGGGGCTTAAAAAGTTATCTCCACAATGTTCAGCCCCTTCTGTGCATTCAGCGGCCCTCTACAACCCCCCAATCCCATCCGCACAGCCCCATCCCAGACCTGTCCCTCCCTGCCTCTCCTCCCCCAGAACTCTGTTCAGACAAATTCCGATCCTGCCTCAAATACATCATTTTATTCTCCAGCTGCCTCTGTCTTCAGCGATCTCTTTCCCAGGCAACGCCTCCTTGAAGATCCAATTCTGATGTCCTGTCATCTGTGACTTCCCTTGGCTCCCGGATGGCAGAGCTAGCTACTCTTCCTCCCTGCTTCCTGGGCGCTTGGTTCTTTAACGCTGATTTTCAAAAAACGTTTCACAAAGAACACACAGATATGTTCTCATGGTAACGACTCAGTTATGGAAGATGATGCCGAGGTTCTCCTGGGTCATCCCCTCCACGGAGCTGAGTGCTGCCAGACACATTTCTAGGAGTTTACCTGCAGACGCATACCTGGTAGAAATAGCTTTTCCCCCCACAAATGGGCTCATGCCTTGTGCACTGTACTGAAATTCTTTTACTTTACATTCTAAGGGCTTTCTTTGACTTTATTTCCAGTCCTACCATTAACTTTTTTTTTCTCCTTCTTCTTAAAAATCACACTCCCTCGGGGCAGCCTGGGTGGCTCAGTGGTTTAGCACCTGTCTTCAGCCCACGGCCTGATCCTGGAGTCCAGGGATCGAGCCCCATGTCAGGCTCCCTGCATGGAGCCTGTTTCTCCCTCTGCCTGTGTCTCTGCCTCTGTCTCTCTCTGTGTCTCTCATGAATAAATAAATAAAATCTTTAAAAAAAAATCACATTCCTTCCACCAAATAATCTTCTTTTGTTAATTTAATTATTTGTATAAGAAACATATACAGGACTTCCTTTGTGCCAGGAATGTTACAAGAAAAAGCTCATGAATCCTCATAACCATCCTATGAGGTAGGCACTGATATCATACCAGTTGCACAGATGAGAAGACTTCCCTAATAAGTGGTGAAGCCCACATTTGGACTCCAGAATCTGGTTCCAGAGTCTTTGTATCCACCCCTGAGCTACATTACCACCCGGCCTCTCCTTCCCACTGTTCTTCAAATACGCCCCGCTGAGGAGATGAAGCTGTCTACCGATACGGAACACATCCTAGCCCCAGGACACTTCTGAAGATGGTAATTTCTTTCTTTTTCTTTTTCTTTTTTTGCAATCACTTTTATTCTCTAAAATATCTTGTCCTTTTTTTTCTTCCAATGAAAATATCCTTTCCTGGTAAACAGACACTTCAAACATCTTGGTCACATACGTCTTGCAAAACCGACAGACCTCACACGTGGTGGTCTAACTGCTCATCATGAAATAATCTTTCCTGAGATGATTATAAATTTTTTAAAGTAACAATGATTGCAGGAATTCAGTAAAAAAGAACTCAGGGGGACGCCTGAGTGGCTCAGTGGTTAGGCATCTGCCTTTGGCTCAGGGCATGACCTCAGGGTCCTGGGATCGAGTCCCACATTGGGCTACCTGCAGGGAGTCTGCTTCTCTCTCTGCCTATCTCTCTCTGTGTGTCTCTTGTCAATAAATAAATAAATACTCTTAAAAAAGAAAAAAGGAAGAAAAAGGAAAGATGGCTCAGATGAGGAGTCACAAGCCCAAAGGATGGAGCTGGGAGCCCCAGATTATTCCCAGGCCTTAAGACCTAATGAATGCAGGCGGCTTGGCTGGATTTCTACATGGCTTGGGACTGGTGGGGCTCCTTCTTTCATTCCATTTTCTGCTTTTATTTTATTTTTTTTTAAGATTTTATTTATTTATTCATGAGAGACGCACAGAGAGAGGCAGAGACACAGGCAGAGGGAGAAGCAGGCTTCTCTCAAGAGCCCCATGCGGGACTCAATCCTGGAACCCCGGGATCACACCCTGAGCTGAAGGCAGACACTCAACCTCTGAGCCACCCATGTGTCCCCATTTTCTGCTTTTTGAATGCTTTTTGAATGTCTATCACTATTATTCTAGAACTGTCTTGCCTTATATCTGGGAGCTGAGAATTTGTTTTGCAGGTTCACAGGTGCACAGGTAGAGAGGGATTGTGCCCCAGGAATTATACCCGAATCCTCACCCAAACTTTAGATAATTTAGATAATGTGATTTGAGACTTTCAAGATGGTGAGATTCTGATAAAATTTTGGTCTTTGAGGGACGCCTGGGTGGCTCAGCCTTTGAGTGTCTGCCTTTGGTTCAGGGTGTGATCCTGGGGTCCTGGGATCGAGTCCCATATTGGGCTCCCTGCAGGGAGCCTGCTTCTCCCTCTGCCTGTGTCTCAGCCTCTTCTTCTGTGTCTCTCATGAATACACAAATACAAATCTTAGAAAAAGTTTTTTTGGTCTTTGAGTTGATGCTGTAAAGGGTTGAGACTTTTGAGCACTTTTGGATGGGGTGAATTTTTTGGGATGGATGTAAACTTTGGGGGCGAAGGTAGATGATGGCAGTCAGAATAATGGCCTTCCAAAAATGTTCATGTCCTAGCCCCCAAATCTGTGAATAGATCTCAGACTTGTGGAATCAAGCTCCACCTTGAGCTCCTTGATCAGTGGGAAGTCTGCTGGGGATTCCCTCTCTTCCTCTGCCCATCCCCCCCCAAAATAAATAAATCTTTAAACATGTAATCACAAGGATCTGTGAAAGAGGGAGGAAGGAAAAATCAAAATTGTAAAAGATGTAAGGCCAGCAGCAGGGATTGCCGTGATATGGCCTTGAGCCGGGGATGCCAGCAGCCTTTGTAAATTGGAAGAGGCAAAGGACAGGTTCTCCACTGGAGATCCCAGAAGGAAACTGTGATGTGTTAATTAACATGGCAAAGGCCACTGGACTTTGCAGGTGTGATTGGGGTTCCTACAGACTTTAAGATGGGGAGATAATCCTGGATTGTCCAGTAGGCCAATCTCATCACAGGAGTCCATAAGCACAGAGAACCTTCTCTGGCTGTTGCAGACACATGGGATTATGGAAGAAAGGCCAGAAAGATGCTAAACGGGGGCTACAAGCCAAGAAATGCTGGCAGGTTCTAGAAGCTGATTCTAGGGCCTCAAAAAAAAAAAAGCAGCCCTGCTGTCACCTCAATGTTAGCCCAGCAATACCCATGGGGGCCTTCTAACGAATAGAATGGTAAGACTGAAAATCTGTGTTATTTTGAGGCACTAAATTTGTCGTAATCTGTCATGGCAGTAATAGGAAGCTAATCAGCAGAGGCGACCAGAGATGAAGTGGTATCTGGGAAGAAGAAAAAGCTTTTCTATCATTCCTGACGTAGCCTCATTCACAAAATGCTTGGCTTCAGCAGAAATGCCAACACTGATGAGGGTCATTCCTCAGCTCCAGGGCATCTGACAGAAAATACATCCCTGAGTTTCTCCACTAGTTCTGTCCTGGGATGGAATATATTCTGGGCTGAGCAGTTAGAATGGTTTTCAGTTCATATAGTGGTTTCCCTAGAAGACTGTGTTGAATGAATAAGTGAATGTGACCAGGGGGCTCCGGAAGGGCTGTAATGACTCCATTTCAAAGTGCTCTTGGGGCGCCTGGGTGGCTCCGTCCGTTAGGTGTCTGACTCTTGATATCGACTCAGGTTGTGATCTCAGGGTCCTAGGATTGAGCCCCAAGCCAGGCTTCCTGACCCACAGCGAGTCTGCTTGTCTCTCTCTCTCTGCACCTCCCTCACCCCCAGTAAATAAATAAATCTTTTAAAAAATAAAAATAAAACCTTAAAAAATAAATAAAAAATAAAGTGTTCTTTAGTACATCTTCTCAAAGACTGCTGACCCTACGTCCTTTTGTTTCTGGTTTATGATGGTCACAGCTCTATAAAATATGATGCCAAACTATACTTTTTGAAACCAGTAATGTAGCTAAGTGGATAAGTAAAAAGGATGCCTAAAATCTAAATAGGAGAAATAATTATTATATACGGTCAAACTATTTCAAGATCAGAATACAGATACTTTTCAGTGTCTATCACAGAAAAACTTTCAACTTAATTTAATAAAAAGACTTCTTAAAGACTATTGATCAATGAAGCACCAAGAAACGTTAATGCAAATTCTACCAAGTGCATTTATCAAAAAATAGGTTTGTTCATTTTTCTGCAAATAAATGTTGTTACACCAACACTGAGCGTGTAACAAATCGGGTTGCCTAGATATTTATAAGCTATCACTATGGGGCACCTGGCTCGTTTAGTTGGTACAGCATGTGACTCTTGATCCTGGGGTCATGAATTTGAGCCTTATGTTGGGTCTAGACTTTATTTCTTTATTTATTTATTTATTTATTTATTTTTAAAGATTTATTTATTTATTCATGATAGAGAGAGAGAGAGAGAGAGAGGCTGAGACACAGGCAGAGGGAGAGGCAGGCTCCATGCCGAGAGCCCAAGGCGGGACTCGATCCTGGGACTCCAGGATCATGCCCTGGGCCAAAGGCAGGCTCCAAACCGCTGAGCCACCCAGGGACCCCCTAGAGTTTACTTTAAAAAAAAAATGTTATCACCCATAAGCCAGGCCTGCAACTACAAACTCAGACTTATTAATCTCAAGATCCACTCCTTGTCTGATATTATCTATAGTAAGGCTGGAAGACAATGTAAGACCAAAATGTATTTATAAAAATATTAAACATAATTTGATTATTTTAATGCTGAAAGTATTTTCCTTATTCATAAGGCACATAATCTTTCCTACCTGCTATTTCATGGATACGAGCAATATTATTTTATTTTATTTTATTTTATTTTATTTTGCAATATTATTTTAGTTGCTGGAGCATCATAGTACAGTTGATCCTTGAACAACATGGATTTGAACTGTGAGAATCCATTCTTACATAGATTTTTCCAGATAAACACAATATAGTACTGTAAGTATATTTTCTTTTCCTTATGATTTTCTTGATAACATTTTCTTTCCTCTAATTAATTTATTACAAGAATACAGCATATAGGGCAGCCCTGGTGGCGCAGCGGTTTAGTGCCGCCTGAAGCCCGGGGTGTGATCCTGGAGACCTGGGATCGAGTCCCACGTCGGGCTCCCTGCATGGAGCCTGCTTCTCCCTCTGCCTGTGTCTCTGCCTCTCTCTCTCTCTCTCTCTCTTTGTGTCTCTCATGAATAAATAAATAAAATTCTTAAAAAAAAAGAATACAGTATATAATGCATATAACACACAAAATACATGTTCATCAACTTTATCGTATCACAAGGCTTCTGGTCAACAGTAGGTTACTAGTAATTAAGTTTTGGGAAAGTCAAAGCTATACATGGATTTTCAACTGTAGGGGGAGGTGGACACCCCTTACCCCTGCAATGTTCAAGGGTCATCTGTATTAAGAATATTTGCTTCTTGTGCTAGGCTTTTCATCAGCTCTCTGTTTGGAAATAAAGTCACTAAGAACAAAATCAAAAGTTGCAAATTAAGGAGGAAACTGTACAATAAAGTTCCCAACATCCAGGAATCTGTCTGCACTATTGAATCTTTGTAATCTGCTAACCGGAATTGAAAAAAAATTTTTTTAAAGTAATCTTTGTGCACGATGTGAGACTCAAACTTATGATCCTGAGATCAAGGGTCACATTGTCTACTGACGGAGCTGGCCAGGGGCTCTGTTTGAATTTTTGTTGCTGGATTTGAATCATCAATAAGCACAACCACATTAAATAGTGCCTTCTCTTCCTCTTCTTGGGGAAGAAGATGCATTGATTATACAGCAAGTCTTCTGAGTTTTTGTCTTTGTCCACTAAAAGCCTTGAACCTCATTTTAGGTTTTAGGTCTGCTTGAGCTTGATGACCTTCCATCCAAATCTACTTGGTCACCATGAGCCAGTCACTGAAGTTTCAGGGGAGGCTCTTTTGAAATCTCCTACCAGCATTAATGTCACTTTAAAGGCTTTCTAATATAAGTTGCTGGATTTCAGGCATACATGAAGAGTCACCCCTTCTCTTAACAGATTCCAGAAATTGAACATCTGTTGGGTCATTGTATGGTTTCAACTCACCATCATGTAAACTGAAGCAAAATCTGAACATCCTGTGGCTGATTTTCTACATAGATGTATTTAGACTGCTAACACAAGGAGTGTGCCCCCATCTGTACCCTCTACACATAAATTACTTTGATTTGTCATCACTTAAAGCTCTCGCGGCTTCATTCAGAGGGATAGCCCCAGCTTCCCTTGCCTCTCTGAAAAGTTCATTCACATTTTTTCCAGTTGAAGGTTGAATTACATGTGATCTCCTGACTCATGCTCGCTTGCTTAGAACCTTTCAATGGAATAATGTGGTGGTCAGCACCTCAACCAAGGAAACAGATCTCCAATAACAGGAAAACCTTTGAGATAGTGTGCAAGTGCTTTTAAAGACTATAACTGTAAGCCTGTCAGATTTGGAAGATTTGCATTTCACTTCATTTTCAACTCATTCTGCCAAGGCCTATTTATTTATTTATCTATCTATTTATCTATTTATTTATTTTTAAAGATTTTATTTATTATTCATGAGAGACAGAGAGAATGGCAGAGACACAGGCGGAGAGAGAAGCAGGCTCCATGCAGGAAGCCTGCCAAGGAATTCCAGGAATTCCAGGATCACACCCTGGGCCAAAGGTAGGCACCCAACGGCTGAGCCACCCAGGCATTCCCCAATTTATTTCTTGATACATATTCACTTTGGTTGTTTTCAGGTTTCTTTGCAAGGTCTTCACGTTGTTTTTTTTTTTTTAAGTAGACTATACACCCAGAGTGGAGCCTAATGTGGAGCTTAAACCCATGACACCCAGATCAAGATCTGAGCTGAGATCGAGTCAGATGCTCAAACAATTGAGCCACCCAAGTGCCCCAGGTCTTCACATTCTCATTACATTCTGTAAATCCTGGGGCCCCTGTCTGGCTCAGTTGGTAGAACATGTGCTCTTGATCTCAGGGTCTTGATTTCAAGACCAACTTTGGGTGCAGAGTCTACTTAAAAAAAAAAAAAAAAAGTTCTGCAAATCCTGTGTGCTTGGAGGCCTTGACCCTGTAGATCTCCTCTCCTACCCTCCCATCTCCAGCCAGCTCCTCCACTCTTATCCTTTGACTGTTTCTTTTTTTTTTTCCCTTCCTCCCCCCCTCTCTTCCTCCCTCTTTTGTGTGCCTGGGTGCCTATTTTTTCTTACTTTTTAGTTTAAATGTCTTTGCTAAAGTCTTTGCTTACTGCTGTTTGCCTCCTCACTTCTTCCTCTTGGATTCATTTTTTCTTAGCGCTGATCTATCCTCCTTCATATTTACTTCAGAGTAAGCTTGTAAGTGTTAAACTTTTGGGATCCCCTCCCAAATGAAAAAAAATCTTTTATTTTCACACTGGAATGATGTTCGGGCTGTGTATATAATTCAAGATTCAAAGAGATTTTTCCTCTTGGGCCACCTGGCAGGCTAAGGCAGTAGAGCATGTGACTCTGGATCTTGGGGTCATGTGTTCAAGCCCCACATTGGGCATAGAGCTTACTTAAAAAAATAAATAAAGGGGATTCCTGGGTGGTGCAGCGGTTTAGCGCCTGCCTTTGGCCCAGGGCGCGATCCTGGAGACCCGGGATCGAATCCCACGTTGGGCTCCCGGTGCATGGAGTCTGCTTCTCCCTCTGCCTATGTCTCTGCCTCTCTCTCTCTCTCTGTGTGTGACTATCATAAATAAATTTTAAAAATTAAAATAAATAAATAAATAAATAAAGTCTCTCTCCCATTAAAAAAAAAAAAAGACATTTTTCCTCTGAACTTTAAAAATTCTCTTTTTTTTTCTTACCCCTGCTTTTCAATAGAGACTTCCTGTCAATACAAGGGTCAGAACTTTGTGGTTCATCTTTATTTTTTTTTTCCTCGTTGGAAGTTGTCAGGCTTTTCTCCTTACCTGGTATCTGCAACCCCATCACAATAGATCTGCATGTTAGTTTTATAAAAGGATCTTGACTGGCATTTGGTGTACCCTTTCCAACTGGAAGGACATTCATGGGACATTAATCTTCAATCCTGGGATATTTTCCTTTTTTTATTTATTTGAATAGAACTTCCTCTCACAACTTACAGACTAATATCCCTGATGAACATAGATGCAAAAATTCTTACCAAGATACTAGCCAATAGGATCCAACAGTACAATAAAAGGATTATTCACCATGACCAAGTGGGGTTTATTCTTGGGCTGCAAGAATGCTTCAACATCCACAAATCAATCAATGTGATATACCACATTAATAAAAGAAAGGACAATAATGATATGATTCTCTCAGCAGATGCAGAAAAAGTATTTGACAAAGTCCAGCATCCTTTCTTTTTTTTTTTTAATTTTATTTATTTATTCATGATAGAGGAGGGATGGGCAGAGACACAGGCAGAGGGAGAAGCATGCTCCATGCCAGGAGCCTGACGCGGGACTCGATCCTGGGTCTCCAGGATCACGCCCTGGGCCAAAGGCAGGTGCTAAACCGCTGAGCCACCCAGGGATCCCCTCCAGCATCCTTTCTTGATTTAAATTCTTCACAGTGTAGGGATAGAGGTAACATACCTCGATATCATAAAAGCCATATACGAAAAGCATGCAGCAAATATCATTCTTGATGGGGAAAAACTGAGAGCCTTTCCCCTGAGGTTAGGAACATGGCCGGATGCCCACTATCACCATTGCTGTTCAACATAGTACTAGAAGTCCTAGCATCAGCAATCAGACAACAAAAAGAAATGAAAGCCATATACGAAATTGGCAAAGAAGTCAAACTCTCATTCTTTGCAGATGACATGATACTCTGTATGGAAAACCCAAAACACTCCACCCCAACATTGCTAGAACTCATATAGGAATTCAGCAAAGTGTCAGGATTTAAAATCATTGCACAGGGATCCCTGGGTGGCGCAGCGGTTTAGCGCCTGCCTTTGGCTCAGGGCGCGATCCTGGAGACCCGGGATCGAATCCCACTTCGGGCTCCCGGTGCATGGAGCCTGCTTCTCCCTCTGCCTGTGTCTCTGCCTCTCTCTCTCTCTGTGACTATCATAAATAAATAAAAAAAAATTTAAAAAAAATAAAATCATTGCACAGAAATCAGTTGTTATTTCTATATACTAACAAACAGAAAAAAGAGAAATTAAGGAGTTGATCCTATTTGCAATTCTACCAAAAATCATAAGATACCTAGGAATAAACCTAACCAAAGACATAAAGGATCTATAATCTGAAAACTACAGAACACTCATGAAAGAAATTGAGGAAGACCCAAAGAAATCGAAAAACATTCCATGCTAATGGATTGGAAGAACAAATGTTAAAATGTCTATGCTACCCAGAGCAATCTATACATTCAATGTAATCCCTATCAAAATACCATCAACTTATTTCACAGAGTTGAAATAAATAATCCCAAAATTTATATGGAACCAGAGAAGACCCTGAATAGCCAAAGGAAGGTTGAAAAAGAAAACCAAAGCTGATGGCATCACAATTCCAGACTTTAAGCTATATTATAAAGCTGCGATCATCAAGACAGTGTGGTACTGGAACAAAAACAGACACATTGATCAATGGAACGGAATAGAGAACCCAGCCATGGACCGTCAACTCTATGGTCAACTGATCTTTGACAAAGTAGGACAGAATGTCCAATGGAAAAAGAGTCTCAGGTCGCCTGGGTGGCTCAGTGGTTGAGCATCTGCCTTTAGCCCAGGGCATGATCCCGAAATACCAGGATCAAGTCCCACATCGGGCTCCTTGCATGGAACCTGCTTCTCCCTCTGCTGGTGTCTCTGCTTCTCTCTCTGTGCCTCTCATGAATAAATAAATAAAATCTTAAAAAAAAGAGAGACAGTCTCTTCAACAAAAGGTGTTGGGAAAATTGGACACCCACATGTAGAAGAATAAAGCTGGACCATTTCCTCACATCACACACAAAAATAAACTCAAAATGGATGAAAGACCTAAATGTGAGACAGTAATCCATCAAAATCCTAGAGGAGAACACAGGCAACAACCTCTTTGACCTCGGCCACAGCAACTTCCTGCTAGACACATCTCCAGAGGCAAGGGAGACAATGCCAAAAATGAACTATTAGGATTTTATCAAGACAAAAATCTTCTGCACAGCAAAGGAAACAGTCAACAAAACCAAAAGACAAACCTACAGAATGGGAGAAGATACTTGTAAATGTCTTATCAGATATAAAGGGCCAGCATCCAAAATCTGTAAAGAACTTGTCAAACATGACACCCAAAGAACAAATAATCCAGTTAAGAAATGGGCAGAAGACACGAACTGACATTTCTCCAAAGAAGACATACAAGTGGCTAACAGACACATGAAAAAATGCTCGACATCACCTGGCATCAGGGAAATACAAATCAAAACAATAATGAGATACCACCTCACATAAAAGAGAGAGAGAGATACCACCTCACATCAGTCAGAATGGCTAAAATTAACAAGACAAGAAACAACAAATGTTGTTGGGGAGGATGCAGAGAAAGGAGAACCCTCATGCTATTGGTGGGAATACAAGCTGGTGCAGCCACTCTGGAAAACAGTAGGGAGGTTCCTCAAAAAGTTAAAAATAGAGCTACTCTACAACCCAGCAATTGCACTACTAGGTATTTACCCCAAGATACAAAGGTAGTGATCCGAAGGGGCACCTGTACCCCAATGCTTATAGCAGCAGTATCCCCAGTTGCCAAATGGTGGAAAGAGCCCAGATGTCCATCAACAGATGAATGGATAAAGAAGATGTGGTATGTGGTATCTATATATACAATGGAATACGACTCAGCCATCAAAAAAGAATTAAATCTTGCCAGGACACCTGGGTGGCTCAGTGGTTGAGTATCTATGTGATCCTGGGATCCGGGATCGAGTCTTGCATGGGGCTCCCCGCAGGGAACCCACTTCTCCCTCTGCCTGTGTTTCTGCCTCTCTCTGTGTGTCTCTCATGAATAAATAAATAAATCTTAAAAAAAAAAAAGAATGAAATCTTGCCATTTGCAATGACGTGGATGGAACTAGATGGTTATTGTGCTAAGCGAAATAAATCAATCAGAGAAAGACAATTATCATATAATCTCACTCATATGCGGAATTGAAGAAACAAAATAGCAGAACACGGGAAGGGAGGGAAAAATAAAATCAGATGAAATCAGAGAGGGAGACAAACCACAAGAGACTCTTAACTATAGGAGATAAACTGAGGGTTGCTGGAGGGGAGGGGGCAGGGGGGATGGGGTAACTGGGTGATGGGCATGAGAAGGGCACGTGATGTAATAACGAATCACTGAACTCTACCTCTGAAACTAATGCACTATACGTTGATCAATTGAATTTGAATAAAATAAAATAAATTTAAAAAATAAAAAACTTCTCACATTGTATTTTCTACCTCAGAACTCTTTTTTGAAAAGGTTTTATTATTTGTTTGAGAGGGAGAGAGAGTGGGCAGGAGGGGCAGACGGAGAGAGAAAAGCAGACTCCCTGGTGAGCATGGAGCCCAACGGGGGACTCACAATGTGAGGCTGGATCCCAGGGGACTGGATCCCAGGACTGGGATCATGACCTGAGCTGATGGCAGATGCTTTAACCCACTGAGCCACCCAGGTGCCCTCTACTTCAGAACTCCTATTAGCTGATATTGGATGTTTTAGATTGGTCCTCTGTGTATTTTAGATTTTCTTTTCAGTGAATACTTTCCGTATTTTGTCTTGCGCTGTGTGGTACAAAAACAGATGCCCATTTTGGTTGCACTGTTGAGGGGTTTTTGTTGTTCCATAATCATATTCAATTTTTCGTATGTCGAAAATTTCGTGAGTAATCATGTTCGTATTTTGTCCTGCACTGTGTGATACAAGAACATAATGCCTATTTTTTGAGTGTTCTACTGAGGTGTTTTTTTTTTTTTTGTTTCATAATCACGTTCAATTTTTCAGTTGGGTTTTTAAAAATGAGTACACATTCATTTTTGACATATCCTTTTGCCTCCAAGACTGATGATAATTATTCTGAATTCCTGTTCCTGCTCTATGAGCTATTTCAGTGGGTGGAAGTTCTTCTCCAGGCTGGATTTGAGAGCTCTTTTAAGATGTTGATTTTCTTCTAACGTTTGGTAATGGCTCCTTAGACCCTCATCCTTTACCTGGGATTTCCTGTGAGGCCATTTGCACTTGCCATTTCTAAACCCCCTTAGCAAAAGGGGGATGGGACAATATCCTGGTGCACATTGTGATGCGTTGCCAATAACTGCAGGGGGCATATGCTGATGGGGGGCATATTTTGGAGCTCAACTTCTGCAAGGGGTGCTTCCCTTTCCTCCTAAGTGTCACCAGCCATCAAGAACACCGTCCTTTCTTTCACCTAATGTTCTCCTTTCCACTGCTCTCACCTGGAGGCAGGTAGTCTTTCTGGAGTTCTTGGCCCCAGGAGACAAGAAGGGGGAGGGTGTGTGGAGTGGTTAACATGCTTGACGGTGTCCGGTGTCCGTGGTGGCATCCTGAGTCATCAGCTCCCCGTTGGTGATTTCTGAGCCCCAAAGCTCCCAGGATACACCCTCTTAGAGCTCGGAGTGATTTTGGTGCTTTCAACTCCCGGGGATCTATTGCTACGCACATTTTAGGCTGTGATTTTCTTCTCTGACCAGTTCCTACCTGCCTTCCAGCTTTCAGGGGATTCTCGTGGTTTCTGGTCCACCAAGGGCTCTCCTCGTTGGCCAGGGTAATTATGGAATTATATTATTTTTTTTAAAAGATCTGGGGCAGGGCAGCCCGGGTGGCTCAGCGGTTGAGCACCGCCTTCAGCCCAGGGCCTGATCCTGGAGACCAGGGATGGAGTCCTGCATCGGGCTCCCTGCATGGAGCCTGCTTCTCCCTCTGCCTGTGTCTCTGCCTCTCTCTCTGTGTCTCTCATGAATGAATAAATAAAATCTTAAAAATAAATAAAATATTTTATTATTTTTTAAAGTTTTTTATGTATTTGACAGAGAGAGACAGAGAGCACATAAGCAGCAGGAGCAGCAGGAGCAGCAGGAGAAGGAGAAGCAGACTCCCCAGCAAGCAGGGAGCGGGACAAACACACAGGGCTTGATCCCAGGACCCTGACATCACGACCTGAGCCAAAGGCAGATGCTTAACCAACTGAGCCACCCAGGCGCCTCAAGGTTACTTATTTTGATAAGCATGTTTTCATTTCTAACCACTTAGGTTGGGAGGGGGAGGCCGGAGCCTGTATTCCATTTGCAGCGTGGGACTGGAACCATCATCCATCACCTCTACCGCAGCACAGGGTGTTGATGGAAGCAGATTATTGGCCTCCTCCTCCCTTCCCCCAAGATGTCTGTGTCCTCAGCCTGTGCAAATGTTACGCCAGAGAGCAAGGGAGAAGTAAGATTGCAGATGGAATGAAAATTGCCCGCAGGGAGATTATCCTGGATTATCTGGGTGGGCTCCGTGTAATCACCAGGGCCCTTAAACATAGAAGAAGGAGGAAGAAGAGTTAGTGTCAGAGGAACTGATGTGAGAAAAAAAAATCCCAAGTGGCCGTTGCTGGCTGTGAAGTTAGGAGGGGGCCAGGGAAGTGGGCAGCCTCTTTAAGCTGGAAAACTCAAAAAAGCAGATTCTGGAGCCTCCAGAAAGGCACACAGCCCTTGCCCACACCTTTATTTTGGCCCAGTGAGATCCACTTTGGACTGCTGACCTTCAGAACGGGTAAGATAACCAATGTGGGCTGTTTTAAGCAACTAAGTTGGGTGTAATGTGTTACAGCAACAAGAGGAAGTGAACACAGTGTTGAAGTGTGATAGTGGGTGTCTGTCCTTGCACCTCGCTGCCAGCTTCTCCAGAACAAGAGCCGTACTGTCGTCTCCTTTATTTACCGGGACTCCTGCGCAGGCTCTGGCACACAGTCAGGGCTCAGTCAATATTTGTGGAACTAACGAATGAAAGAAGAAAGGCTGCTCTCACTTTTTTTTTTTTTTAAAGAATTTATTTATTTATTTGAGAGAGAGAGAGAGAGAGGGAGAGCACGAGCAAGGGGGAGCTGGTGGTAGAGGGAGAGAGAGAAGCAGACTGCCCGCTGAGCAGGGAGCCTGGTGATGCAGGACTCGATCCCAGGACCCCGGGATCGTGATCTGAGCCGAAGGCAGAGGCTCAACGGACTGAGCCACCCGGGAGCCCGCTGCTCACTTTTTTGTGCTTCTACACAGGCTCGGAGATTGCAAAGCAGCCAGTGTCTTTCCCTTTCCCCAAGCCCCAGGGACCCTAAGCCCTCTGACCTCCCGTTTCATGGGTTTCCTTGTCCCCCATTGCAGGTCTTACGCTGGTCCTCGCTGTGGAGCCTGGCCCTCCCCTCTGCAGCCCTGTGTGCAGGAGGAATTGAGATGGAAGACACCTGTCACCTATGTATCTGACCATGCCCGCAGGCCTCCTGGGGCAGGGGTGGGGGGTCGGGGGGGGGCAGGTTATGCTGGAAACTAGTTTCTCCCTCTCTAGGATCCTGCCTGCTTTCCTCTCTTCTCTGTAGCTGCCTCCACTATCCCCCCCCCCACCCCATTTCCCAGCTGGCTTTGAGCTTTTCCAAACCCCTTGAATGAGGGATGGAGCTTTTGGTTCATCCCTTTCTTTTTAACCACAAGTCTCCCATCTTTCCTTCTTCCTTCTCTCTTCTCTCTCTCTTTCAGCACAGCATTATCTTTAAAAAGTGTTAATCTGACAACAGCCCAAATTCCTAACAAAAGGGTAATGCGTGAAGTGATCTAGTTCTTGCATGGGGTAGCTTCAAAGTATATTTAATGACCTTAAATCTCAGAGAGCGAAGGGGACAAAATGGGTTCCCATCTGCCATAGAGCACTTTGCAAACCCCTTCTCATAGGACTCCAGCTGCTTCCAGGAGAGACAATGAAAAGAATTAAAGGCACTCTCAAGCCTCCTGGGGTTCACTAGAAAGCCACCCAGGGACCCCCTCAGTTCACTTGAGGCAGCGCTGCAAAACACCTGCAGGCTGGGCTCAATATTGCTCTTTTGCTGCTTCCTTTCAGGTCAGCCGGCCTGTGGCCCTGGCTTCCCTAACCTCGCCCTGAGCTTGGCTTCTGCTGCTCTCACTTTGCTCCACGGGCCTTGTGCCGGGTCCATCCTGGGCCCAGGCTCTGATGGGCTCGTGTGGTCAGGGCCTAACGCAGCCTTCTCATGCCAGACCTCCTGTAATGCTGCTGATTTGTTCCATATGTTCGATTCTGGTGACTGGGCCAACTCCAGGGCAGTCTTTTGTGGCTAGGTCAGGTAGCAGAGCCAAGAGAACCAACGTGTGGCACCTCGTGCAGCAAGCACGGCCTCCGACGGCCCCGTCCTGGGGCTGCCTCTGCCCGGTGCACGGCCGCCGCTCCAGCACAAACCCTCACCACAATTCTGGTTTTGTAGGTGATATTCACACCTCCTCATTCTCTCCATCTGTCCCCCTTCCCACGCCATGGAGATACTTAGTTAATGAAACAAGTAAGGACACCTGGGTGGCTCAGCGGTTGAGCATCTGCCTTTGACACAGGGAGTGATCCTGGAGTTCCAGGATCGAGTCCCACATTGGGCTTCCTACATGGAGCCTGCTTCTCTCTCTGCCTCTCTCTCTGTGTCTCTCGTGAGTAAATAAATAGAATCCTTTAAACAAAAAAAAAAAAGAAAAGAAAAAAAAAGAAAAAGAAAGAAACAAGTAGATCGTCCAGTTTCACCCTCCCTACCCACAACTCAGTTTCAAGTGCAAACTTTTCATTTTGGAGGAATCCTGAGGTCTCCATGGTCTGATCTGCTGCAGGAGGCTGGAGCCCCACAGCAGTGAGGTCCAGATCTAGGACAATGGCTCAGGTCCTAACAAGGAACCGTTACTTCTGTTCCCGTGTGGGCAAGAGTCTAGGGGCCTGCATGCTCCAAGGGCCAAACCATGACCCGAGGTGAAAGCAAGCAGGACCAGGACTCTGAGGTCTGTATTCTCTGGTAGCTGACTTTGTCAATTTAAAAAAAAAATTAATTAATTAATTTTACAATTTTCAAAATTCAAATTCACTTTGCCAATGTATAGTATAACATCCAGTGTTCATCTTAAGTGTGTCAATTTTTTATTTTTATTTTTTTAAAGATTTTATTTATTCATGAGAGACACAGAGAGAGAGAGGCAGAGACACAGGCAGAGGGAGAAGTAGGCGCCATGCAGGGAGCCTGACGTGGGACTAGATCCTGGGATCTCCAGGATCATGCACTGAGCCAAAGGCAGATGCTTAACCGCTGAGCCACCACCTAGGCAGCCCTAGTGTGTGAAAATTTTTTTTTAATTTATTTATTTGAGAGACGGAGAGAGAGATCATGCACAATTGGAGGGGAGGAGCAGAGGGAGAGGTAGAAACAGATTCCCCACTGAGCAGGGAGCCTGATGGAGGGCTCAATCCCAGGAGCCTGGGATCATGACCGAGCTGAATGCAGAGGCTTAACCGACTGAGCCAGCCAGACACCCCCGCCCCCCTTTTAAAGGTTTTATTCATTTATTTTAGAGACAGAGGCAGAAAGAGAGAGAGAGACTGAGACAGAGCGCACCAGTGGGGAGCAGAGGAAGAGGGAGAAAGTCTGAAGCAGACTCCCTGTCGAGCACAGGGCCGAGGAAGGTGCTGGATCTCACAGCCCCGAGAACAGGACCCGAGCTGAGCATCAGACACTCGACCAATGGAGCCACCCAGGCGCCCCTGACTTTGTCATTCTTGTATGAAGACTCTTTCCTCCCTTCTAGAACTCCACCCCTGCTGCCTAAGCTAGTAACCAGCTCACCTTACCTCCTCCCTTTGATCACAAGCATTTTGCAGAGGCCACCCCAGGGAAATTAAAGGTGTCACGGGTGCTACCAGTGGCAGCTGCTTACCATTCACTTCTCTCATGAAAATTAACACGGCAATGAAACCTGAGGTGGCTAAGCTGTACCTTTCCAGTACCAGATCCAGGGGTGTGCTGGGAGATTTTAGTCATATGCCTGGAAGGTGCAGCTGAGCATTTCTGATTTTAGGAGGAGTGTTATTCTTGAGGAATAAAACTCTGAAGACTGTTTATAAGTTAAGAGCATGATATCACAGCATTTCTTTGAGAAACACTATTTCATTCACGGTATTATAAAATTATGTGATAGTAGGTGATATGTGTGACTTTCTTTCTAAAGACTTTTTTGAAATGCATTGCATGCCTTTTTAACACAGATATTATCTGTTTAAGTAGTGAATTTGAACTTCAAACTTTATTTTTAAAGATTTTAAAATTTATTTATGAGAGACACACAGAGAGGCAGAGACATAGGCAGAAGAAGCAGGCTCCCCATGGGGAACCTGATGCAGGATTCGATCCCTGGACCCCGGGATCATGACCTGAGCCAAAGGCAGACACTTCACCACTGAGCCACTCAGGCATCCCTGTACTTCAAACTTTAAAGAGTCATTAGATTTAATTTTTTTTAATTTAACTTTTTAATTATTTTTAATAATAAAATTTTATTTTATTTTTATTTTTTTATTATTTTTTTAAGTGAGAGGGAGTGGGAGGAGAAGGGGCAGAGAGAGAAAGAGGATCTCAAGCAGACTCTGCACTGAGCTTGGAGCCTGATGTGGGACTTGATCTCACAATCCTAAAACCATGACCCGAGGTGAAAGCAAGAGTTGGACACTCAACCGATGGAGCCACCCAGGTACCCCTGTCTGTTTAATCCTTTTGGAACTTAACGCGCATGCCAGGAGAGAAGAAACTTCCCTTTCTCTGGTTGGACAGCTCATTGTCCTCAAACTATTGAACAACTCATTAGTTAGATCATTAAAGTTAGGGATCCCTGGGTGGCGCTGCGGTTTAGCGCCTGTCTTTGGCCCAGGGCGCGATCCTGGAGACCCGGGATAGAGTCCCACGTCGGGCTCCCGGTGCATGGAGCCTGCTTCTCCCTCTGCCTTTGTCTCTGCCTGTCTCTCTCTCTGTGTGTGACTATCATAAATAAATAAAAATTTAAAAAAAAGATCATTAAAGTTAATTTATCACATATAGCAAAAAAAAAAAAAAATCCATGTAATCATGGTTATTCCTGCTCTATTGATCTACCCATTTTTGTCTGCCTTTTTGTCAGTATCATGCTGCTTTGGTTACTGTTGCTTCCTTTCTTTTTTTAAAACAGATTTTTAAATTAAATAAAATTTTTAAAAGATTTTATTTATTCATGAGAGATACAAGGAGAGAGAGAGAGAGGCAGAGATGCAGGCAGAGGGAGAAGTAGGCTCCACGCAGGGAGCCCAATGTGGGACTCCATCCCGGGTCTCTAGGATCAGGCCCTGGGCTGAGGGCAGATGCGTAACTGTTAAGCCACCCTTAGGTGTCCCTAAATTCTTAATTTTTAATTTAAAAAAATTTTAGGGGTCCCCGGGTGGTGCAGTGGTTTAGTGCCTGCCTGTAGCCCAGGGCACGATCCTGGAGACCCGGGATCGAATCCCACGTCAGGCTCCCGGTGCATGGGGCCTGCTTCTCCCTCTGCCTGTGTCTCTGCCTCTCTCTCTCTCTCTCTGTGTGACTATCATAAATAAATAAAAAATTAAAAAAACATTTAAAAAAATTTAAAAAATTTTTGTTAGAGAAGCATTGTGTTTAATGGTAAAGCTTAACACACTCCAGCACCAGGCATGGCCTGAAGTCGAAGCAGCAGGGACGGGTAGGTGACCCTCACGGAGCTTCACATGGCGAAGAGGATGAGGAAGGCGACCATCAAACAGAAAAGCCCCATGGCCTCAGACAGGACAAAGCCCAGAATGGCATAGCAGAAGAGCTACTGCTTGAGAGACGGGTTCCTGGCATAGCCAATGATCAAGCTGCCAAACACTGTCCCAATACCAGCCCCTGAACCAGCCACACCAACTGTGGCAGCCCCAGTGCCAATAAACTTGGCTGCTGTGTCAATGTCCTGGGAGACAACATTGGTCTGAAACTCCCGTTGGGCCACCTGGAGTGGGGAGCTGCTGTAGGATGGCTGTTTAGATGGGATCTCTGGCCTACTCAAGAAGGAGGCAGACAAAGGCCTGATTAGATCCCTGGTACAGCAGCGGATCAGAGCCGGAGGAATGAGTAATGCCCCGGTGGTCTGCATTTTCTCAGTCTCCTGGCTTTAGCTCTAGGTCTCCATTTTTAATTTTTTAAAGAGTTTATTTCAGAGAGAGAGAGAGCGAGAGCGAGAGCAAACATGAACAGGGAGGGGGCAGAGGGAGAAGTGGGCTCCCTGAGCAGAGAGTCCCTGAGCAGAGAGCCCTACATGGGCCTCCATCCCAGGACCCCAGGATTGTGACCTGAGCCAAAGGCAGACACTTAATCAACTAAACCACCAGGTGCCCCTTACTGCTGCTTTCTTTACAGGACATTTTGCTACTGTTAGGGCAAGGCCCCTATTAGTGCCTCTTATTCTTTTTTTTTTTTTTTCCTCAAAATGTTTTGGCTGTGCTTATGTTAGTCTTCCAGAAGAATTTCATAATCAACTTGTCAAGTTCCAAAAGCTCCCCATTGGGATTTTGATGAAAATCGCATTAAACTGACATCCTTATAATGTCAAATCTCATCAGGAACATGTTGACTTTTCATTCATTTAATGTCCTTAAAGTTCTCTGGTTTCCTTCACATATTTCTGGCATATTTCTAAAAATGTTCGAGGTGTGTATATATATATATACACACTTTGTTTCTGGGAATGGGATTTTTTATTTTTCCATTTCAGACTTCAGTTTTCAAGAAAAGTTTTTGTCTTAGTGGAGGTTCTTATGGTAACAATTTACAGAGGTACACTCTGTACTTTTTGAGGCAAACAACAACAAAAAAGTTGGGTGGGAATTCTTTGGAAGGTGGCCAAGGCCTCCTCTGCAGCCTGAAGGCAGAAGGGGGAGTGGGCCCCGCAAAGGGGGCCTGGAAACTAGGACTGCTTGGTCTCCTGGGCTGCTTCTCTGGGAGATGTTTTTCCTCTCCCAGAGTTTGCAGCTTTCCTTGCTGCTCTCTTTGTTCCACTTTTCACATTTCTGGGAAGCAAAGCGACAGTAGAGCGAATCTGGCTACAGAGGCCATGCATATGAGTGGAGCAATTCTGAGAGTCTGCGGGCTGGGGAGACCAGAGTGCCAGGGATCTCCAGACAGTCTGCCCCTTCTCCCCTAGGAGGGCCCGTTGGCAGTGACCGCACGGACGCCCTGCTCCTTAGTCCGGGTGACCCAGAAGCAGGGACTGGCAGTCCTGCGCCCTGGGATTAGCGGTCCAGCCCCTCGCGCTTGCTCTCAGCGGAGCCCCCTCCGCTTTGGCTCCATCACACAGCGGCCGCGGGCGCTCGGCTGTGTGGTCTCACATTATTTTGCCTTTAGGAAAAAAAAAAAAAAAAAAAGATCCTTCCAGTTCTGCAACTTGAGATAAAGACTGTATTGCACCCTCCAGTGGCATCTGATGGACTGTCCCCGCGGGGGCCTGCCTCTCCCTCTGCCTCTCTCTGTGTCTCTGATGAATAAATAAATACAACCTTTAAAGCAAAAACCACAGGCAGCCCCGGGGGGGGCCCAGCGGTCTAGCGCCGCCTGCAGCCCAGGGCCTGATCCTGGGGATCCGGGATCGAGTCCCGCGTCGGGCTCCCTGCGTGGAGCCTGCTTCTCCCTCTGCCTCTCTCTCTGTGTCTATGAATAAATAAATAAAATCTTTAAAAAAATGAAAAAAACCCCCACAAAACCCAATTCTCCTTGAGAAGCCAGTTCCGTTAAAAGACCCCCAAGTCCGGGGGCTGGGGCTGGGGCGGGGCTTGGATGACGGGGGCGTGGCTGGGGCTGGGGGCTGGGCTTGGACGGCGGGGGCGTGGCTGGGGCGTGGCTTGGATGACGGGGGCGTGGCTGGGGCTGGGGGCTGGGCTTGGATGGCGGGGGTGTGGCTGGGGCTGGGGGCGGGGCTTGAACGGCGGGGCCCCGCTCCGGGCTGGTGCGACGGCGGAGGGACCGCCCCCGTCAGGCGCGTCCACACGACTTGGGGCGTGGCTTCCGGCAGCGCAGACGCGCTTTCCGGCCGTCCCGCCGGCCCTTCTTCCTTCCGGGGCGGGACTTCCGCCATTATTGATAGGCGCCGGGCTGCACAACTGGTGGGAGGAGCGCCCAGGAGGTCGGTCCGGGTGTCCTGGCCTTCGCTTCTCGAAAGGGTACCCGGGGGGACGCTCTTCCCCGCTTTCTTTCTTGCTCCTTTCTCCGCGCGAGGCCTCGGTTTGCGCGGACACCCTGGGCTTTTGGTACGACCAGCCACCTGAGGCTCTTCCGCTTCCTCTTTTCCCAGGCCCCGCCCCCGGCGTCCCGTGGCCATGACGACGGCCCAGCGGGACTCCCTGGTGTGGCAGCTCGCGGGGCTGCTGCGGGAGTCGGGTGAGTGCGTCCCCGGCGAGCTGGGGCTAGAGCGCGGTGCGGGTGCGCCCTGCCTTCCAGGGGCGCCCCCCTCTTAGGAATCGTGGACTTACAGCTCTTTAAGGTCACGACGGTTCGGGCGTCTTATGCATTTTTATTTTTTATCTTTTTTACGGTTCCGGAGTATATTCTCCGGTGAGTGACGCTGCACACCTCAGCCGTGCTCCGGGACCCCGCCCCGGTGCCGCACCCTCTGGTGCTTCCAGAGAACAGCGAGCTTTACTTGGCTGCGGGTCTCTGGAGACCAGGGACAGGCATCACCATTGCTGCGGGGCAGGGCGCTCAGTGCACGAGGTTAGGGAGTCAGATTCACCGGGGTCGGGTGCCCGACTCCTTCAAACGTGGTGACGTTGCTAAGTTTTCTGAGCTTCAGTCTTCCTCTGCAGGGAAACGCATAACGATCGCACTTAGACTCAAAAGGTGGTTGTGGGGTTTAATGTTAATCCCCAGAGAGCATTTGGGGCCGTGTTTGCGGAATGAGTAGAGGCTGGACACTGGTAGCTGTGGTTTCTCCACGTTGTCTCGGTGCTGGGCGCGGCGGATTCACGCTGGTTGGTCACTGTGGTTGACATTAGTGTGATAGAACAAGCTTTGGCTTTTTTTTTTTTTTTTTTTTATGATAGTCACAGAGAGAGAGAGAGAGAGGCAGAGACACAGGCAGAGGGAGAAGCAGGCCCCATGCACCGGGAGCCCGACGTGGGATTCGATCCCGGGTCTCCAGGATCGCGCCCTGGGCCAAAGGCAGGCGCCAAACCGCTGCGCCACCCAGGGACCCCCAAGCTTTGGCTTTTTAAAAAAAATTCATTTTTTACTTTTTTAAAGCTTGGCTTTGAGATAAGACAGAAGTAGCAACTTGCTGCCATCTATATAACCTCAATCTTACTGAGTATTGTTCTCCAAGACCCCGGTTTCCATCTCTTTAAGAGGTGGTCAATGGTGCTTCTCTTCAGGACATTTGGTGACGTTTAAATGAGGTAATGGAGTGGTCTGGGGCATCCCACCTGATTCCTGTTAGCTGCCTCCCCGCACGTTGTACCCAGTACTCCCGTTGGTGGGGTCTGTGGAATCTCTCTTTAGAGCAGTTGTACTTTCTGGTTTGCTCCCTGCCCCCCCACCTCCTCGCCAAAGATTTTATTTATTTGTTCATGACAGACACACAGAGGCAGAGACACAGGCAGAGGGAGAAGCAGGCTCCCTGTGGGGAGCCCGATGCAGGACTCGTCCCGGAACCCTGGGGTCATGACCTGAGCCAAAGGCAGACGCTCAACCACTGAGCCACCCACGTGCCCCTCTGGCTTGTTTTGCTAACTGTGTACATGTTTTATTATCTCTTCCACACCAGGAGGCTCTTTGAGGGTGGGTAGAGTCTTTGAACCCTGTCCACATCTGTCCCTGGTGTCTAGTACCTGGAATGTCTTTCATGTAACATTGCAGGATTTACCAGTTTGTTTGGCACCAATCTGGCCTGGTGCTCCAGGGGTTAGGGATGATGGGTGTGTGTGTGTGTGTGTGTGTGTGTGTGTCTGTCTGACTATAAGAGATAGCAAGAGAGGGATTTGTATGGTTATGGAATGGAATAGTTTTGTATCTTGGTTGTGATGTTGGTTACAGGGATCCACACCAAACAACAGAAGTGGCATAGAACTGTATGTGCGTAGCAGCATCAGATTGCTGACTTTGATATTGTACCACATTTACATAAAATGTAAACGTTAGTGGAAACCCGGTGAAGAATCTAGGTTATCTCTCTGTAATATTTCTGCAACATCTTTCAACTCTATCATGTTTTTGTTTTTGTTTTTAAAGTAGAAAAATATTTCTCCCTGCCTACCTCGTGGTTGTACTTTTGAAGGTGCAGTGATGGATACCAAGGTGAACGAAAGATGTCCTCAAGGATGACAATCTCATTAGAGAGAGCGGTTTTAACGTGGAGATTGAAAATAATACCTATTTTATAATGAGCGGTTATTTTTTCTCTGGCATGCATTTTGGGATGGTTTGAAAGTTTCTCTAAGTGCTCTTGTTACTCTTGCAATCAGAAAAGGAAGTAAAGATCAAAGATATGGGCCGTCTGGCCGGTTCAGTGGTGGAGCATGTGACTCTTAATCTCAGGGGTTGTGGGTTTGAGCCCTATGTTGTGTGTAGAGTTTACTTAAAAAAAAAAAAAAAGATGAAACGCTCAACTGGCTTTTATGTAAAGTGAATGATGATAGTGTAAAAGGGCAGCAGCGCTACGCATTGAGACTCTTGCCTAGAGGAGGAAGGTCTCAAGCTGGGCAGAGTGGAAGAGAATGTGTCAGAAAATAAGGCCTCTGTGAATCAAGTTGACTGTATTCCCAGCTCTGTGAGTAGACTGGACTCTCTTGAGCAGATGGTGAAAGAAAATTTGGGAAAGTTGGTTGGATGTAGTGAATGCAAAGTCATATCATCAGGCTGAAGAGTTAAGACTTTTTTGTGGAGACAGAGGGGAGCTGCCCAAGGCTTGTGAGCCGGGAGGAGATGGGATGACCCTGGCAGTGGAAGATCTACAATGCGGAGGCGACTGGGTGTATCCTGGGGTCACAGAGTCTCAGAATAAAGGGAAAGAGCCCTTTGTTATGTCCTCCTCCCTGTCTGCCCCCTTCCCTGCAGGCGACGTGGTCCTGTCTGGCTGTAGCACGCTGAGCCTGTTGACCGCCACCCTGCAGCAGCTGAACCATGTATTTGAGTTGCACCTGGGGCCATGGAGCCCTGGCCAGACAGGCTTTGTGGCTCTGCCCTCTCACCCCGCCGACTCCCCTGTCATCCTCCAGCTTCAGTTCCTCTTCGATGTGCTGCAGAAAACTCTTTCACTCAAGGTCCTGCACTGGGAATGGAGTAGGATGCTTGGGGGTGTGGGGGCAGGGGGCGTGGGCACATGAAGTCTGCAGGGCCCGGATCCAGAAGATGTGGGAGCTGTAGGTGGCTGTGTGGAGGAGGAGGGGCCCAGGAAGGGGAGGTGTGCTGGCCTCGGTGACAGAAGTGTTTTCTTTTAGCTAGTACACGTCCCTGGTTCTGGGCTTCCAGGGCCCATCAAGATTTTTCCCTTCAAGTCCCTTCGGCAGCTGGAGGTACGGTGTGTTGGGGGATGCTGGCACACAAAACCCAATTTGAGGCAACCTTTTGGGAATGGGGAAAGAGACGGCCCCCTTTGGTGGGCAGGCCAGGCCTGAGCGTGCCCACTGCTCTGCAGTGACGCACCATTCATCTCGTCCATTTAATGCTTCCCTGAACCATAGTTGGATTTGTCACCTTTTCCCTCCCTGTAAAAGGAGGGAAGTGGGATGAAGCCTCTGCCTTTTGTGAAGGTGTCTCCCAGCCTCCCTCCCTGCCTCCACCTCAGCTCCGAGGTGTCCCTCTTCACTGCCTCCGGGGCCTCTGTGGCATCTACTCGCAGCTGGAGACCCTGATTTGCAGCAGGAGCATCCAGGCCCTAGAGGTAAGGAAGATGAGGGCTGGGCCCGGATCCCTGTTCTAGGGACACAGAGAACCAAGCTCTGCTGTTCCCCTTCTTCGCAGCCTTCCCCGCTTCCCTGTGGAGAGTGTCCTTGCCCCTCTGCTGTGCTCCCGTGGCAGCACCGTGTTCCTATGGGTGTTGATGGTCTCACCTCCCATCTTGTACTCAGTATTCTCATGTCCAGGTCCCCATTCTTCCACAACAAACTCCTGGGAGCAGGGCCCTGGGCTTGTTGTATGTCCATCCTGCAGACCAAGCTTAGTATATAAAGAACAAGTGAATGGCTAGGGGACAGCATGGCCTTGGAGCAGGGAGGAGGGGACAGCGGATGTAATGGAGCACCCTGTCTCAGGAACTCCTCTCAGCCTGCGGCGGTGACCTCTGCTCTGCCCTGCCCTGGCTGGCTCTGGTCTCTGCCAACTTCAGCTACAATGCACTGACTTCCTTAGACAGCTCCCTGGTAAGTGCCTCCGAGGGAAGGGGGCTTGGGGGAAAGAGGGAGGGCCCTTAGGGAGGAGGGCCAGCTGGCTGCCTGAAGGTGTCTGATTCTTTGCTGCTCCCCCCTCACCCCCCAGCGTCTCTTGTCAGCTCTCCGCTTCCTGAATCTGAGTCACAATCAAGTCCAGGATTGCGAGGGCTTCCTGATGGTGAGTCTGAGCAAGCTGCTTGGGGCTGGCACCATGTGGGTCTGTGATCATTCTGCTCCAACTCTCCTGGCCGGGTTTTGCTCCCACCTTACTCCTGTCCCACACCATCCCCCAGGTTGGGCTCACCCTGGAGGCAGTATTCTTTGGGAATTCAGGCCGTAGCATAGGAGAAGCCAGTGTTCAGATCTCAGCTCCTAATCCTTGTGTGACTTGGGATAACCAGCCTCCAAGTTTCTTAATTTGTCAAGCAGAAATCATAGGAGGACCTGCTTTTATAGTATTAAAGTGCTCCGGGAGGTTGTGTGATGTTACATAGCCCTGCATCTAGCTCAGGAAAGGTAGTTTGGGAATGATGGTGGAGAAGCTTCTCCCAAGTCTCATGGTCAGAGACAAAATTGGACAGTAGGGGATCCCCGGGTGGCTCAGTGGTTTAGTGCCTGCCTTCAGCCCAGGGTGTGATCCTGGAGACCTGGGATCGAGTCCCACGTCGGGCTCCATGCGTGGAGCTTGCTTCTCCCTCTGCCTGTGTTGCCTCTCTCTCTCTCTCTCTCCCTCTCATGAATGAAAAAAAAAAAAGTTAGACAGTAGTTAACGTGGTGAGGACAGATTTTAATCCGTAATACACCACTGCGGTGGTAATAAGCTATCATGCTGTGTAATCAGTAGTAAAACATCCTAATTTGAGATAAACTTCAGCATGAACTGAACTTAAATTCGATTTGTGCAGAGATTACTGGGCATTTTAAAGGGAGAGTGAGGGAGGGAGGCAGAGGCTTGAGCAGAATCTCTCCTTGACCAAACTAGTCCGTTTCCTCTGAAGTCAAGGAAGTGGAAATTTACAAAAAGCAGGAAGGGGGGTTGTTGGTCCACGTGAAATCTGTCGGGGTTCAGGCTTGCTGGAGTTGGCCGCCTACCTTCCCACCGAGGCTGGGAGACAGGGGCTCTGTCTTCAGCTGTTGATTGGACCAAACTAAATTCTCCTGGCAGCCTTGGGTTTTCCTAGGAGGGAAGGTAAGGGAGCTGGAGTTGTCTTCCCAAGGATGTGACCTTGAGCTATTAGGAACTATGCTGGTATTTGTTCAGCCCTGTTAACGTTGGTGGGGGGTGGGGTGGAGGACCCGAGAACTCATTTGTGGTGCAAGTGTGCAGTCTTTGTAGACCAGGGTTGAGGCCTACTCGAAGAGAAGGCTCAGAGGAGCCCAACTAGGGTCTGGTCAAGGAGAGAACCTGCATCACCACTCCTTCTCAGGACTTGTCTGAGCTCTACCATCTGGACATCTCTTATAACCACCTGCGTTTGGTGCCGAGAGTGGGACCCTCGGGGGTGGCTCTGGGGACCCTGATACTGCGAGGCAATGAGCTCCGGAGCCTGCAGGGTGAGTGCGGAGCATGGGGAGGGAGGTGGGGGGCTGGGGAGTGGGGGAGGGCGGGGCAAACATGGAGGGGTGTAGGGGCGGTGTGAGACTCGGGGTGGCCTGGGTCCCTGGGTCCTGTGTGCATCCAGAGCCTAATGTGGGCCTGTGGGTAGGGGTGCCCAGGCTCGTCTTTCTGCTCTACGCTCCCCCAGCACCCTGCCTCCCCCTGCAACACATGTCCTTCCTCCCTTCTCGCCTCTGCCCCAGGCCTGGAGCAGCTGAAGAACCTTCGGCACCTGGACTTGGCATACAACCTGCTAGAAGGACACCGGGAGCTGGCGCCACTGTGGCTGCTGGCTGAGCTCCGCAAGGTGAGCGCTCCGAGCTGGCAGCCAGCTTTGCGCCTCTCCCTCCCTCCCAGGCTGGTTGGGTTCGTGCCCTTCCTCACACAGGGAGGCCTGAGGTCCATCTCAGTCTCCTCTTCCTGCCCGTCAGCTCTACCTGGAAGGGAACCCTTTGTGGTTCCACCCTGCGCACCGAGCGGCCACCGCCCAGTACTTGTCACCCCGGGCCAGGGATGCTGCAACTGGCGTGAGCAGTCTTCTCCTGCCCACTCTGCTCTCCCTTTCCTGCCTGTCCTCCTCCCCATCTTCTCACCACCCGATCCCAGGGGAGGGAGGCCTCGGCCCTGGGCCCCTAGCTGAGCCCATGGGTTCCTGCATGGCCGGCAGGGCCCCCTGGGTGGGCAGCAGGTATTGCACCACCAACACGGCCCCTCCCCCTTGTCTTTGCTTAGTTCCTCCTTGATGGGAAAGTCTTGTCAGTGACCGACTTTCAGGTTAGTGTGCTGGGAGCACCGGCAGGAGGAGGCCATCCGAATCCACTTGGGAGTACAGGAAAGGGGAGGGGGCCCCTGGGTAGGGGTTCCTTCTGGGCAGCTACACAGTAGGCCCCTCCGTTGGTTCGCCCAGTGGGCAGAGGTGCACCTCTGGCTCCCACCTCACCCTCCTTCCTGTTGTCACACGCCAGACCTCCACGTCCTCGGGGCTTGGCTCCTCGGCCACACCTCTGCATGGGCCAGCTGGGAGTACTGTCGAAACCTCAGGTGGCCCTGACCTGAGTGACAGCATCTCCTCTGGGGGCGTTGTGGCCCAGCCACCTCACCGGAAGGTCAAGGTAAAGAGCGTCTTTGTGCCTGGGGTTGGGGCCTTTTATGGGGGTCCTGGGTTATGGATGGGCTGGGAAGAGAGAGGCCACCTCCTTGCCTGTGGGGGTTTTTCTGGGTAAGGGTGGGTGTGTGGCGATGGACGGCATGGTGGGGAGCCCTGGCTCTCAGAGAGCGTTGGTCCCGTGTCCACCTTCAGAGCCGGGTTCGTGTGAGGCGGGCAAGTATCTCAGAACCCAGTGATACAGACCCAGAGCCTCGGACTCTGGATCCCTCCCCTGCTGGTAAGTGTGCTGTGGCCCGGCTGCCCTGCCCTCCGTCCTGCCCTCATCCTGCGTCAGTCCTGCCCTCTGTCCTGCACCAGTCTCTTTGAGTGCTGCGGTGGAGCAGGGCGCTATAGAGGGCCTGAGTCCTTCTAGTTTAAGGAAAGAAGAGACTGCTCCTGGGCAGCATTTTCCAAAGGGTTTCTCAAGGAACGTGAATTGTGGGGGATGTGGAAGGGTCACTTGATGAAAGCTGGGCTGACCAGCATTAACTAGGCGTGCTCCCTCTGGGACATCCCAGGACCCCTGTACACTCCCAGGTATCCCGAATCCCCTCCCCGGCAGCATGTGCTGCATGGTTCCCACCGGCCCTGAGCACGGTGTTCCCTGGGGCACGCTTTGGGACACGCTGCTGAGGGGCAGCCTTTGGTCTCCCTCTGATCCCCCCCATTACATCACTTCACCTCGAGGAGCAGTGGGAGAAGAGGCTGGGGTTGTTGGGGGTCGTGGGGAGACTGCGGGCTCGCTCAGTGGTCCGCTCCCCACTGGCCCAGGGCGGTTTGTGCAGCAGCACCGGGAGCTGGAACTCTTGAACAGCTTCCGGGAACGGTTCGGCTGTGACTGGCTGCAGTACAGGAATCACCTGGGGGCGTCTGGAACCCCTGTTGTGGCTACGTCCTCCAAGGCCCCTGCCCTCAGCACGCTGCCCCTGAGCCCAGGGTCTGTGCCCGGACCTCCGCCCCCAGAGAAGGAGTCCCCGCAGGAAACGGTGGAGGAGGTCAGGCCAGAGCCGGAGCTCCAGGAGGAAGGGGGGCTGGAGGAGCAGGGGAAAGAGGAAGAAGGAAAGGAGGACGAGGAGGCGCAGGAGCCCGATGAAGTGGAAGGTGAGCGGTGAGCGCTTGCTTGGCAGTTGCCAGGGAGACTGGGCCAGGTGCTGCTGGTACATCTGGGAGAGTCGGGAAGACCAGGCTTGGGGGGGTGGGGGGGGGCTGACCCCTTCTGGCGGGAGGGCCAGAAGTTGCGGAGACGTGTCCCTCTCACAGGATTGCTCTCCTGGTCTCCGCAGTGGAGCTGTGTCGCCCCATGTTGGTGTGTCCTCTGGAGGGGCCGGACGGTGTGCGGGGCAGGGAATGCTTTCTCCGGGTCACCTCCAGCCACCTGTTTGAGGTGGAACTCCAAGCAGCTCAGACCCTGGCCCGGCTTGAGCTCCAGAGCCTGGAAGCGGCTGAGGTGGAGCCTGAGCCTCAGACCGAGGGGCGGCCAGCGCTCGAGGTGAGCGGTGGTGTCAGGGGTCCTGGCAGGGGTGCTGGGCTCCCTGCAGGATCTGACTGGGACAGCTGGGTGCTAGGTGCCAGGCACCGAGTGGCGAGTCTCCCCAGCCTCTCATGGACACTTGGAGCAGCGCAGGGGAGCTGTGGGGGCCAAGACGTGGCCCCAGACGGCCTGGAAAGCTGGACTGAGGGGTTGGGCCCCTGAGCTAGAGTGTGGATGTCAGCAGGCACGTTTTCACGACGTCCGGAGCTGATTTTCTTGCACGCTGTCAGTGTAACCCAGATGCCTCCAATCCCTCCCTTCTGTTTCCTGCCTGGTCCCCCTCTGTGTGTGCAGGGCTCAGATCCCCTCCCCGAGGCCCCTGTCCTCGTTCTTCGTTTCTCCTACATTTGCCCTGACCGGCAGCTGCGTCGCTATGTGGTGCTAGAGCCTGACGCCCATGCAGCTCTCCAGGTAACGGCCTCGAGTGAGGCCCAGGGGGCTGGAGGAAGACTGGAAGGCCGGGGTCCAGGGTCCATTGCTCACAGCTGCTTCCGGCCCACCCTGTTTCAGGAGCTGCTTGCTGTGTTGACCCCAGCAGCCACCACGGCTCAGCGTCAGCTTGGGGAAGCAAGAGACCCGCTGCGGGGCAGACTCCAGTGTCTCCGCTGTGGCCAGGAGTTCAAGCCAGAGGAGCCCAGGTTGGGGTTGGACAGTGAGGAAGGCTGGAGGCCTCTGTTCCAGGAGACAGGTACACGTACCTTGCCCTTGACCTTCCTGCGCACAGCCCCCCCCCCCCACCTGTTTCAGAGACCGTGGCTTCGAGGAAGGGAATATGGAGGGGGAGCCCCCGGGAAGGAAGGAGTGGGCACCAGTTCTTCTGTCTGGAGGAGAAATGAAACTGTCTGCCGGATACGTTAAAAAAAAAAAAGAAAAAATCCAAGTGAAAGAAGAAATTTTATCCTTTTTTTCTCTCTAAAAGTCAGGAAACGAAATCTCCGTGATTGTTGAAACGTACTCATTATTTTTTCATAACTTGCAGGCTTTTTCCACTTTTTCTGGTTGATACTTAGAAACTTCATAAAAGCTCCTTAGCCCTCACCACAGCGTGGGTGTAGTGCTGTCCCCAGAGCATGTTTGGCTGTTGAATAAGATGTTTTGGGAGTTGGCTGAGGTTGTCCTGCCTGGACTGACCTTGTGGGCTACTTGAGATCGAGGAGTGCCTCATGGCATCTCTTCACATGCTCTTCCTTAATGCAAGAGAGTTTTTTACCATGGATCAGTCAGGAAGCAACGTCTTTGTAGATGTAAAACAGAAAAGAGATATTCTTGATGCTGTCTGTGTTGAAACGTGTGACTTACTAGCTGGTTTGTCTGCTTGGCAGCAGCTGGACAGGACTAAAATTTTGAGCAAATAGGCCCGTCTCCATCCCCCACCCTGAACCTCTGCGGTGGCACCAGGTGTGCGGGGGAAACAGCCCCATCCCCTCCAAGACCTCCCCGTACCGCGTGGGGTCACGTGGCCCCTGGGTTCTGAACCTTCGGGGGTCATTACTATTGAATGTTCCCCTGTGCTATGTTCTTCTGATTGAGCCTCGGTTACCTCATCTGGATAGAGAAGAGAGTGAACTTGCCCTCCATACTGCTAGGATATTTATTTATTTATTTTTAAAAAGATTTTATTTATTCATGAGAGAGAGAGAGGCAGAGACACAGGCAGAGGGAGAAGCAGGCTCCATGCAGGGAGCCCGATGTGGGACTCCATCCTGGGACTCCAGGATCACACCCTGGGCTGACGGCAGGTACTAAACCGCTGAAGCACCTAGCGATCCCTTGTTAGGAGGTTTAAATGTGATAAAAGGACACCAGGCACAGTATCAGCACAAAACAAAGGTCCTGTGTAAATGGTAGCTGCCGCTGCTAGCCTCAACTGGACAGTCGGGCAGGAGGTGTCAATTTTTTTTTTTTCTTTAAGATTTTATGTATTAGGGAGAGCGAGAGCACAAGTAGGGTGAGGGGCAGTGGGAGAGGGACAAACAGACTCCTAGCTGACCAGGGAGCCAGATGCTAGGCTCGATCCCAGGACCCGGAGATCGTGACCTGAGCCAAAGGCAGACACTTAACTGGCAGCCACCCAGGTGCTCCAGTTTTTTGTTTTTTTGTTTTTTTAAATTTATTTTGAGAGAGTAGGAGAGCAGGTGTGCATGAGCAGGGAGCAGAATGGGAAGGAGAGGGAAGGAGTCTCAAGCAGACTCCCTGCAGGGCGAAGGGCCTGATGGAGGGCTGATCCTATGACCCCAAGGTTATGACTGCAGATGAGCCAGAACCAAGAGCCATCTGCTCAACTCACTGAGCCTCCCATGTGCCCTAGGTTGTGTTAGTTTTTTGATGGTTGTTTTCCTCATTTGCACATTGGGACCCAGAGAGTTTTGATTCTATTGTCAAAGGGTCCCGCATGTGCCTGCTGTAGCTGCTCAAAGAATGTTTACTCTCACTGCCGATCCACCTGCTTCCCCATCCTTTATTCTTTACCTGACCGTTCCCCCATCCTGACCACCCCATAGGACAGGCACTGGCATCACTCCATTCCAGAGGAGGAGCTAGGCTCCGAGAGCTTAGGTGACTTGTAATTGGATAGCTGACACCAGTAAGTGACAGAGCCTGGAATTGGACCCACACCTGGCTCCCTGCCTTCCGGATCTGTTGATTTGGGGCTTTCAGATGTGGCTGGTGGAGCCTCAGAGCACATGACAGCCCGAGGCTGTGGGAGGGGCCAGCGCAGGGCCTGGCTGAGGTTGGTCCTCTTTGCGAAGGCCTGAAATCAGAAGGTGGGGTGTTATTTTGAGGAGGTTGTGGGCCATGGTCTGGGTTGGTTCCTCCCTCACTGGGTTGGAGAGCGGTGGGTTAGCAGGCCTGCAGAGGAGGTGGGGTGGGTGGGAATGGTAGGGAGTGTATGCAGCCAAGGTGAGTCCAGGAGGGGGCAGGCAGTGTTATGAGCTTGGGGGGGGGGGGGACGGCTGTGGCCTTCCGTGGGGGGGCTCACAGGGACGGTGCTCATCCCTGCAGAATCTCCAGCTGTGTGTCCACACTGCGGTAGTGATCATGTGGTTCTCCTGGCTCTGTCTCTGGGAGCCACCAGCAGGGAGCCTGGGCAGGGAGAACAGTCACCAGCGCCCTCGCAGACGGTCAGCGCCGTCCCCGACCCTCCGGGGCACAGTGACCCCGGCAGTAGGGCTGACAGGGCCCCGTCCCCAGCACCGGTCTCCCGGGATCGCCACAGTTGGAGCCTCAGTCCCCGTGAGTAGAGGTGAAACGAGACAGAGGTGGTGTCTGGGGGCGGGAGGAGGCTGGCCAGGAGGTGAGCTGGTGCTTTGGTAGCCGGGGCCGCCTGACGGCCCGCTGCTTGCCCCCAGCCCCTGAGCGCCATGGCCTCCGCTCTGTGGACCACCGGCTCCGGCTCTTCCTGGATGTCGAGGTGTTCACCGATGCCCAGGAGGAGTTCCAGTGCTGCATCAAGGTCTCTGCCCCTAGCTCACCAGAGTGCCCACTGTTTCTGCCGTAGCAGGCCGTGTCACAAAGTGGCTCGAGAAGCTCCTGGTTTCAACTCCAGAGGTCACTTGCAGTGGCTCTGGACACATTCCTTTGGTACCTAAGTCTGTTGTTGCCAGTCTACACCAGGGATGGCACTGCCTGCCTTACAGGGTGCAGTGGTATCTGCGCACCGGCGTCTGGCAGCTGCCTAGCTCAGCGCCAGGCCCTCACGTGGGGCCTCCCGTCACTGTTAGAAGTGACAGTGTTATTGGTGTCTCTGTGAGCACCGAGCATTTGCGAGACACTAAGGATTCAGAGTAAATCAGCCTTGCCATCTGTCTTCTACTCTGGTGTGAGGAACCCCATGACTGTGAGAGATGAAAGTGCTGGAATCAGGCTGAGGCGTCGGACCCAGCCTGAGGGACGGCGCCTCCCCTTCAAGGGTAGCAGATGTGAGATGGGATCCAGGTGTCGAAGGATGAGTTGGAGGGGAGCAGGGAGAGGAAGCAGCGCATGCATGGGGGCCTGAGAGGAGCTGGCTAGTGGGGAACCTGTTGCTCTGGGGGCAGCAGGAGGTGGGGTGGGGGCAGGTGCCCTGAGACAAGGCTGAAGAGGCAGGCAGGGCCGGTTGGGGGGCAGCCTCAAGTGTCTGCCAAGGAGTTTGGAGCTGATCCCAAGGGCCGCGGGAGCCCCGGAGGCAGGGGAATGTGGAGGGTGGGTTGGAGCGGCAGGATGCTAGGCGGTGGATGCGGGGAGGAGAGGCGGGCCGCGGGGACTGTGCTCAGCCCGGCAGCCGGCTCCCCGGTCCCCTCTCTCCTCACCTTCCTCTCCCCCTTAGGTGCCACTGGTGCTGGCCGGCCACTCTGGGGAGTCTGTGTGCCTGGTGGTGGTGTCTGACCACAGGCTTTACGTGCTGAAAGTGACGGGGGAGATATGGTGAGCGAGCAGGGCCACGGGACAGGGCAGGGCTCCCCGTGGGTCTCGCTCCGCTCACCTGTTGCCACCACTGCGGCCCTCCCTCTCCACAGTGGGCCTCCAGCCAGCTGGCTGCAGCCAGCCCTGGCCGTGCCCCTGCACGACCTGAGTGGCATCGAACTGGGGCTGGCAGGACAGAGTCTGCGGCTGGAGTGGGCTGCCGGTGCAGGCAGCTGCATCCTGCTGCCCCGAGATGCCAAGCGTTGCCGGGCCTTTCTGGATGAGCTCACCGGTAAAAGAGGAGGAAGGGAGGCGCAGGGCAGGCGGGTGGGGGCCGAGGGGTCACGGCTGCCCACGTCTGGGAGCCGCAGTGGAGACCGACAGGTGATGAGGCTTGTCCCTTGTAGAGGTTTCTGACCTCTAGAAATCAGGAGAACGGAAGGTCTTGAGAGGTGGAGAGGTTGGGATAGAGGAGAGGGAGTGTCTGAAGCTCCCTGTCCCTGGCTGGCTCTGTCCAGATGTCTTGCAGGCTCTGCCCCCCAGCTGGAGGAGCGGTGTCAGGGCCACAGAGGAGGAGGTGACCCCGAAGCACCGCCTCTGGTGAGTGGATAGGAGGTCGAGGCTGTGGTTGGTGCCCACACAGCTGCTCGGAGTGCAGGCCTCTCCACAGGCCGCAGCCACGGCTGGGCCCTGAGCACCTGGGCGGCCGCCTGTCCTCACATGTGACCCCGCCCTAGTTGCTCCTCCCTGCCCCCCTCAGCATTTCCTATCCCCTGGCTGACCAGTCCTTCCCCCCCAGGCCGTTGCTGGAGAGAGACTCTTCCTCCGGGCCTCCCCTGTTCTTCTACCTTCGGGTGTTCCTGGTGGAAGGTGAGGCTCCTGTACTCTGTCCTGCCCTGGCCCCTGGCAGGGCCCCCAGGGCCGCTGTGTACAGTTTCTAGAATCTGGACGTCCTCTCACAGCCATAGCCTCAGTCCTCCTGGCCTCTCTGAGTGGGGCTGGGAGGTTTCCTGGGTCCTCAGTTGCTTCGGGGTACAGGCTTTCTGTGAGTGGAGCAGATTGGCTGGGCCTGCCCCTCTCCATCCTGTCAGAGGAGGCCGGGAGGCTGTAGGGTGCCCTTTGTCTTGGGTCTTCGAGGTTTTGGAGGCTAGAGATGCCTGGAGTTTGGAAAAGGGAGGGCTGTGGCCTCCAGGGGCACAGGCTGCCCGGTGACCACCTTGGCAGCATGTGGTTTGCTCCTGCCCTGGTCCCGGGATGCCGCCCCAGGGCTCTGGGCTCCTCTGTGGCTTCCTACTCTGGGCCTCGCCCTGTCTCTTTTCCTCTAGGCTCCGAGGCCTGCCCTGTGTCCCTGATGATGACTCTGTCCACCCTGTACCTGTTAGAGGAGGATCTTGTGGGGTCCCAGGTGGAGCCTGCTCTTCCAGCAGCATCTGGCGAAGCCTCTGAGCAGTCCCTGCCCTTGGGGCTGGGCCCTTCTGTGCGCATCAGGGAGCAGTGGCCCCTCAGCAGCTTGAGCTCGGTGCTGCTCTATCGTACGGCCCCAGGGGACTTGAAGCTGGTCTTCTACGATGAGGTGTGTGAGAGAGAGATGTGGGGAGTGGGGAGCAGTCGTCGTGGGGGGAACACGGAGAAGCAGGACGCAAGGAGCAGGAGGCTCGCTGGGTTTGGAAGAGCAGCAGGTAGAGAGGGTCGGGGCTGGTGGTGGGGGCGGAAGCTCTGGGGCGGAAGCTCCCGGGCCCGGATCCTGCCTTGTGTCGAGGGACACCTTTCGTGACGCACTGGCTGCTGCTTGGAGTCCGCGTTTGTTCAGAGGGAGCCAGCCCTCTGATCCTCCCAGCTTCCGTGGGAAGAGGTGCTGTCGTTAGGCTTAGGACAGATGGAGAAACTGAGGCTCAGAGGCAATTAACCAGTGTGTCTGGGTCACAAAGGGTAGATCCAGGAATTGAACTCCATCCTTGGAATTGACTCCAGAACGTGAGTTCTGGAAAACAGGGCTGGGAGTGGGCAGTGGTTTAAAGAAACAAGACTGAAGCCGTGGGGGGTTCTTCAGTAGGTGTTCTGATTAAGCAGCTCCAAGTCGGGTTTTCTGAGGGCTGACAGGCTCGGGGGGAGGAAGGGCCCCCTAGCCTCAGCTCACCACGCCCGCTCTGCCAGGTGTCCCGGCTGGAGAGTTTCTGGGCGCTTCGCGTTGTGTGTCCGGAGCAGCTGACGGCACTGCTGGCCTGGATCCGGGAGCCCTGGGAGGAGTTGTTTTCCATCGGACTCCGGACTGTGACCCAAGAGACTCTAGATCTTGACCGGTGAGGCTTCTGTGCCCACCCCGCCTGCCTCGGGAGCCATGGCTGCAGATGCTCCCTCCTCGGACCCCTGCTGCGGACTTCGGCAGCCTTGGGGGCTCGTCAGTGAGGCCCCGGTGACCCAGGGCACACGGGCAGGGTGAGAGGAGTCACTTGGCCCGGTTGGGCCCAAGGGGCAGGCTCCATGGTTGGTAGGAATGTTTCTCTTGCACTTTGTCTCAGGTATCAATAAAATTGCTTCCATTCCGGATGCCACGGGGGTACATCCATGTGTCAGTCTGCAGCCTGCTGCTCCTTCAGCTCTTCTAACACACAGCACCCCGCCCACAGCTCCCCCTGCAGAGGGCAGCCCAAGCAGCCTCAGCCTTGTCTATCCTGGGAGCCCCCTCTGCCCCAGCTGAGGGGAGCAAGTAGGACCCCTGACCCGTGGGCACCAGGCCTCAGCGAGCCGAGCCTGTTAGGGGGCCCGACGTGGATATCACTGCCCAACAAACGGGGCCAGTTCGGGTCTAGGTCTCAATTTACAGCTGGGAAATAATGAGTATGTCCAGCCGTGGGCAGTGGGCACTGGGGGTGAGGGGTGTCTGGGGAGGGGGCAGGTGGACATGGGCTGTGGAGGGAGCGCTCGCCCCCTCCTCACGCAGCCTGGTCCTTCACCTTCACCTCTGTCCCCGCAGCCACAGTGATCTGTCCAGAGGGGCTCACGTGCTCGGTGTGGTTGCTGGAGCACCCAAGAAAGAGGCTCACTTTCCCCGTGAGGGGTGCTGAGAGGGTAAGCCTGGAGCTGTGGGCCACGAGGGGGGAGCTTTCCTGAGAGCGCAGCCGTGCAGAGAGGTGGAGGCGGGAGCAGGAGCGCGCAGGGCCGTGTCCTGCTGGTCTCTCTGGGGTCCCTGGACCAGCTGTGCCTGCAGGCAGCCCCTGGAACTTCAGGTTATGTGAACTAAAGGAGGCCCCTTCCCATTTCTTCGCGCTCTCTCTCTCTCTCTGGCCTACACTAATTGGAACCAAATAATGAGCCGCAGAAACGGTCCCAACTACATAAATCCCCATTCTGACTTGAGCCAGTGTGACTTGGGATTTGATCTTTGCACCTGAAAATGGACACAGCAGGACAAGTGGCCCCCACGTGTCTGTGCAGAGGCCCTGGGAGGAAGGCTCGGGCACGGAGCATTGGAGGCTCCAGCCCAGCTGCCCTTTGGCCCAGAAGCTGGGCTCTTGCTGAGTCTGCTGTGTGGTTGTGGGGTGGCTCTCGTCTATGGAGCAGTGACATGCTGGGCGCTGAGCCAAGTGCCTAGTGATGGTATCTGCTCCTCACGGGGGTCTGGGAAGTGGGTGGCTTCTCGTTACAGGAAGTGGGCTTAGAGGAATTAAGTGACTCGTTCAAGGTCATGTCAGTAAAGGGAGGAGACTTGATGTGTCCAGGCTCATATGACCTCACGGCCTGGCATCCAGCAAACCACAGAGCCCCACGGCCTCCCCTTCCCTGCCGTTAAAGGGCCTCCATGCCCATCCCGATCACGGGGTGGGACCTCGGCCCCCCTGCCCTGCACAATCCTGCACTTGTCCAGTACAGGCGAGCCGGATGGACCGTACGTATCTGAAGTCATGAGATGTTAGGTGAAGTATTGATCCATGGGGGATTTTCAGCCCTTCCGGCTGAACAGCAGAGAACAAAGATGCCAATCTTCAGGCGTTAAGTGGAAGGACTACGCGGTAAGAAATTTGAAAGGGTCATAAAAGGGTATCAAGAGCTCAGCAATGGGATGAGGGGAGAGTTATTTTTTTTAACTCTTATTTAAAAAAAAAAAAAAGATTTTGTTTATTCCTGAGAAACAGAGAGAGAGGCAGAGACACAGGCAGAGGGAGAAGCAGGCTCCCTGCGGAGAGCCTGATGCCGGCCTGGGATCACACCCTGAGCCAAAGGCAGATGCTCAACCACTGAGCCACCCAGTCATCCCGTGAGGAGAGTTTTTAGAAAAAGGCATTAGGAGCAGGGTAGGAACAATTCCTTCTAACACTGGGAACTTCCAAGTGCAGGGCCTGTGCGTAGCCCTGTGTTTGGAATTAGGGAAGACGGTGACATGTCAGATGCTCCCTATGCCACCAGGGCACAAGGAGATGGTCTTTAAGGTCTCGGCAGGTTAGTTGCCCAGATTTCTCTTGAATGGAGAAGGAAGGGAGTCCAGAGGACCCTATGTGCCCCTGGAGTCACATGGAAGTCAGCTGAGAGTGTGCTAGCGAGCTTGCCCCTCAGGCAGTCCTTGCTGGAGCGCAGCAGGAGGGTGGTATAAGCCCAGCCTCCAAATGGGGATGTGACCAAGTCAGACTTGAATAGATTGAACTGAAATCAGTGATTAAGCTAGTTTGACTTGAATGTTACCAGATTAACTTCTCTGTTGGTTAGAGATGGGAGCTCATTACGAGGATAATAACAATAAGGATATAGTTGAGGTATCAAGAAAAAAGTCATTTTTGCATACCTGAATATGGAGAACTGCCATGTTCCTGGAATTCCTATTATCATTGGAAAGGTCAACGTAGGAGGGTTTGTAAGGTGTGGATCTGGAGGGCAAGGGGTGTGTGTGGTTTCTTGGGGTTACTCCTTTCTCCCCACTAGAAGGCCTTTGACTTAGGGTTCATGGGGGGATGTGCTCTGGAGACTTGGTCAGGCCTCACTATAAAGCTATTTTGGGGGGCAACCCCGATGGCCCAGTGGTTTGGCGCCGCCTTCAGCCCGGGGCAGATCCTGGGGACCTGGGATCGAGTCCCGCGTTGGGCTCCCTGCATAGAGCCTGCTTCTCCCTCTGCCTGTGTCTCTGCCTATCTTTCTCTGTTTCTCATAAATAAATGAGTGAAGTCTTAAAAAAAAAAAAAAAACTATTTTGGGGAAGTCCATGGTGGGGCCTAGGGTCGGGTAGGCCAGAGAAGACTTAGGCTCCTGGGGCCCACTTCTTCCCGTGACCTAGCCAGCTCTCTGCAAACCCTGGGGCCCCAGAATATGGAATCGCATGGGAAGTAATCATTGTCACTGGAGGATGGTCACTCAGCTTCCTGCCCTAACTCACAAAAGAGCAAAAGTACAATAGAGAAGGCCCTGGATTCTGAGGACGAGAAGGAGCTGATATTGGTGAGAGTCCCCTCCTTAGTTCTGCCTTTTTTTTTTCTTTTTAAGATTTTATTTATTGTAGAAAGATGGTGAGCATGTGTGCGCGACGTGGGGGAGGGGCAAAGGGCCAGGGACAAGCCGACTCCATGCTGAGTGGGGAGCCCGCCGTGGGGCTTGCTCCCAGGGCCCCAAGGTTGTTACCTGAGCCGAAGTCAGATGCTTAACCAACTGAGCCACCCAGGCGTCCCAGGCCTGCCTTTTCTGACCCTCGTGTGGGTCAGCATTGTTCCTGTCATGAAACGTGCTCAGTACGTAGCCATTCATGAGTACATTGAACGGGTGAGTTTATTTATTCCTTCACTTGACAGAGATTGATAGGACACAGGTTCTACTGCAGAGCCTGCTGAAGCGTGTGTCAGGGCAGGAGGGTTTCTCCAGTGGCTCATAAACTACCCCCAAGAAAGCAACTACCGTCTCCTGGCCAGGGCTGCTGGGAGGGGACGGTGGTGCCAGCATCTCCTTTTCCCAAGTGTTTCCTACAGTCCTCTGATCCCAAGATATGGAGCCACTGAGGTTGAGGAAGGAGCCCTCAGTGTATGGAAATGATGCAGACCCGGAAGACTGGTGCTGAGGCCCCAGAGAGGGGGCTTCTCCCGTGTTGTGGAGCCAGATGGTGTCTCTCCCTCCCTCCCCCAGCAGGACCCTGGTCCCTCTAGCTGGAGAGTGGGGAGGAAGCCGTGTGCATCTTGGAACTGGCCAGTCAGGAAGTGCTGGCTAGGGTGGAGGGCCCAGAAATGTCGGTGCAGAGGTTCAGAAAATAAGTTCACCTACTTCTGTTTGCTCAGAGCTGGCCTGAATTTTTAATTGAAGCAAATTAAAACCTCCCAAAAATACTAGTCCACTTTGCAGGTGGTGCGCACACCCCCTTCCTCGTCCGCGCTCCCGCACACTCTGCAGACAAGCCGGGACTGGCCCTGAGAAGGACCTTGTGCAGCCCCCGGCCCAGAGCTCCCTTTCAGAGGGGCCAGGCCCACTTACAGGCGCCTCCCCCAGAAGGCCCACTGGGTCCTGGTCCAGGTAGGGCAGGCTCCCCTGCAGTCCTTTTTTTAAAAAGATTTTATTTATTCATGAGAGACATGGCAGAGGGAGAAGCAGGCTCCCTGCAGTCCTTTTAGGATCATTTGCAAAGACGTGAGGCTGGAGCCATTGAGGAGCTCCCTCCATTTCTTGGTGCTTTAATTCTCTGCAGGCAGCTTTAACAGTGTGACAAAGTCCTCTGCACCCCTTGTCCTGTGGGTGCTCTTTCCTTGGTGACCCGGAAGACAAGGGCTGGTATTGGCCCCTGGGGTAGCGGCCAAGGGTGAGGCCATTGCTGCCCCTGGAAGCGTCTGGCCTTAGCTCTGCACCTCACCAGGTGCCAGGATGCACCTGCTTCTGACGCCCTGCCTCGCCCTGGGACTGCTTTGCTACTGACGTTTGTGCACAGATGTCCGCCCGCGAGCACTTGCCTCTCACACCCTGGGCCGGCCCCAGGGATCGACTGGTCCACTCACTCTGGCCTCCCCCCCCCAGCAAGTACTTATTGATCGGCTCTCTGGCCTTGGGTTTGCTGGCAGTGCGGGCCTGAGGCATGCAGGCCTGAGGCAGTGGGGAGAAAGGATTTGCTCCCTGAAACTGTGACAGCTCTCTGCCACCTTTTTCTGTAGAAATAAGGTAGGATGGGATATACTCGTGTTTGCTTGTGTTTGTATAAGTGAGTTCCAGAGAGACAAACAAATTGGTGGTGGGGGAACAAGATGAGAAGAGCACAGGAGTCAGGCATGGTATTGAGGCTCTGTTACTTTTTGTTTTAAAAAGATTCCTAACCCCCCGAACATCTTTTGATTCAAAAGTAATAATTAAAAATTTAGATGAGGCTGTACGTGGGGTGTTAGTGGACACAATTGAATGATATGTTTTTATTTTTATTTTATTTTTATTTTTTTTGAATGATATATTTTTAAATGTATTTTTATTTGTTATTTCTTAAATTTTCTTTTCTTTTTTTTTTTTTTTAAAGATTTTATTTATTTATTCATGAGAGAGAGAGAGGCAGAGACACAGGCAAAGGGAGAAGCAGGCTCCATGCAGAGAGCTCAATGTGGGACTTGATCCCGGTACCCCAGGATCACGCCCTGAGCCGAAAGCAGACACTCAACCACTGAGCCACCCGGGTGCCCCTAAATTTTATTTCTTTACGTAAACTCGACCCTCAGGGTGGGGCTTGAACTCAAACCTTGAGATCAAGAGTCCCCTGCTCCAGCCAGGCACCCCCGAAGCTGAGTGGCGTACATGTTGACCTCTGAGACTTCGGAAAGTGGAGAGTTGCTCAGCTTGAAGGCTCTGCCTTTCTTTCTCAATGGGAGGAGGGGCCTCCTAGCTGATGGGTCATTTCACATGGAATGAAGGGTGACATCCTTCCTCTGTGGCCAGGATGCCACCGTGGCTTCTGACCTTCTGCGGTGGGAGGTTCAGCCACAGGACCATGCTGGGCCTGTGTCTGGGTGTCTGCAGGACTTTGCATCTTCGTGCTCACGAGTCCGCGTGGAGTGGTGGTCGAACAGGGGAAGGCACAGTGGTTTCCATCTAAAAGGTCTGCGTTTATGCCTCACGCCTGTGGCTCACTGTTGAACCCCGGGAAGGGACTTGCCCTTGCCGGGCTGTGGCATGCTCCTCTCCATCCATCGAGGAGGAGCCTCATCAATAACTAAACTGGAATGCTGTCACACGCGGTAGTGCCATGTGAACCGTGAAGCATCAAATCTGTGCTGGTTTAACGGAACTGCCCGTGAGTTATTCCAACCCACTTTGTGGCCTCGGAATGCCCTTGGTGATCACAAGAAGAAAGCCTGCATCTCCCTGCCCGTGCGTTGACGACTGGATATTTCCCCAGTGGGCCTCAGAGGGAACGTCAGACGCGGCCCGGCTTGGGAGCGAGCCACGGCGTGTCCTCTCTCGGCCCGTCCTTTGTCATTTGATCATCTCAGACTCTGACTTCTCTGTCCTCCGAAGAAGCATTCCTCGGTTTATTAGTTACTATAATTACTCGCACACTTGTGTTCAATTCCACGACATTTATTGAGCTTTTAAAACGGGCCAGGCTGTTGTGAGGAGGTGGGAGGGTGGACTATGCGGGTGGATGGGAGCCTGCTCCTGCTGTCCAGCAGCTTATAGTCGGGGGTGGGGAGGGCGGGGACAACCGGCTCAGGCCCGGCTCAGGGGGACGGCTGTACTGCAGGCGGCGAGTGTCCTACAGCGCCGCTTGGGAGCACCTGCTTTGTGCCACTTGGTGGTGATCATCCCTCAACGCTGTTGGCTCCATACAGCCCCAAGGGAAAAGCATGATCTCTCTCTCACAGGTGAGGATGCCGAGGCCCAGGTTCAGTCTCACCGAGCAGGTGCAGCCTTTCCCGTTCAGGACCTCCCTCTCTTTCCTCAACGGTATTTATTGCCTCTTAGACCTTCCCTGGCTCACCTTCCATCATTTTATTTTATTTTTTTAAGATTTTATCTTTTAAGATCCTGAGATCTTAAGAAGGAGAGGGAGAAGCAGACTCCCTGCCTAACAGGTTGCCCAGTGTGGGGCTCCATCCCAGGACCCTGGGATCATAACAGGAGCTGAAGACAGACGTTTCACCGACTGAGCCATCCAGGTGCCCCTAAAGATTTTATTTTCTTAAAGTAATCTCTACACCCAGTGTGAGGCTTGAACCCACAACCCTGAGGTCAAGAGTTGCACACTCTACTGACTGAGCCCGCCAGGCGCCCCCGACCCTCGGTCAGGCCCTCTGTCCGTGTGTCGCCCTGTGGCCCCCGGTTCTAGGGCTACCACAACCTACCAGAGGAGCACCACCCAGATCCTCAGCACCTGGACCTCCAGGCCTGTTCTTTCCTGCCACAGCCCTTTCCTAGGCCCTGCTCTCTGCCCGGATGCTCCCCCTTGCCCTGCTTCCCCGACATACCCTTTGTCCTGCGGCCCACTATTTTGTGTCCTTCAGATCTTTGCTCCACTGTCCCCTCTACAGAGCGCGTCCTTAACCATGCCACCGCAGTTCTCTGTAACGGCCACTTGCCATACCTTATAATCACAAGTTCATGTGTCACTTGTTTGGGGACTGTGAAGGGCCCAAGGGTAAGGACCACGTCAGGTTTTTTCCCTGATGTGCACCCAGAGCTGGTGTAGAGTGAGTGAGTGGGTTTCGGCTTACACACCTGGGTGTGCAGGAAATACTGCTTTACAGCATTTTCAAAACATTTTATGTCAAGCCCCTATCCCCTGGGGCTGGCAGGACTCCCTGACCTCCTCTCCCCACCCTCCACACCTTGGGGGCAAGACAAAGGGTCAGGGACAGCTTCTGGCCTCTCCCCCCACTTCTGGCCAAGACATTGCATGTCTTGCTAACCCTTTCTTTTTCCTCCTCTGCAAACCTCCCTAGGTTTCCTGAGACTTGGATTCTGGGTGAAAAAAAGACAAAAAAGTGGGGCACCTGGATGGCTCAGTCGGTTAAGCATCCGCCTCCAGCTCAGGTCATGATCCGGGGGTCCTGGGATGGAGCCCCACATCAGGCTCCTTGCTCATTGGGGCACCTGCTCTCCCTCTGCCTCTGCCGCTCCTCCTTATTTGTGCTCTGTCTCAAATAAATAAAATCTAAAAAAAACCCAAAAAGGCGTATGTTCTATTCATTCTCAAAAAACAACATTCAAAGCAGGCTAGCTGCTCAGGTGGTTGGGGAACAGAGGAAGGGCACAGACTTATGCATCAGAGTGTCGGTCTAGCCACGAGTGTGCATCTGAGCTGCACGATGGGCTCTGCAGGCTGAGAGAAGCTTGTGGAATAGGCAGTGCCCTCCTGAGATTGGATTTGTTTCAGATCTGAGTCCAGGTTTACTGAGGGACACTGGCTATGATAGGAGAAACCACTGCCGGCCAACGGCGGGAGTAAAGAAGAGTGACATTTGTTGAGCACCTGTTCCGTGCCAAGCATTGAACTGGTATTTCATTTTTATTTTAGCCTTTCCAACTCCAGAGTTGGGGCTCTTTCTCAAGCCCTGTTATCTCTCTTGTAAAAATAATGTCTTACTCACCACGAGGCCAACCACAAATGGCGCTGGGTGCTCGGCTCTGGGGAGCAGGGAGGAGATATTCTTGGCCAGAAGGGTTCTAGGCCAGTCTAGGTGGCAATGGGGGGCTGAACCCACACCCTCCCACCTTCCAGAAACTCTTCAGTCTGCCGGGTGAGGATTACAGATGCAAAGACTGGTCCGTTGGCCAAGGAGTGTGAGAATCTATCCTGTTCTGGATCCCTCTGTCTTGGAATTTGCATGATTAGTATCTTCCAGTTGGGCCAGAAGACTTAATTGTCCTTGTAAGTGTAAGATGATTTCCCCTTATTTCATGTGTGGACATGTTATGTCTCATATTTGAAGTCACTCAAGGTCTTTTCGGTACTGTGTCTCTTAGATTTGTAGTCGTAGTGAAGCTGGCTCGTATTTATTGAGCATTTACTACGTGCCAGGCACTGTTTCAAGCCCTTTACATGGATGAACTCATTTCTTTCAACAACCCCAGGACTGTGAGGCCCAGAAAGGGTAAGTAACTTGCTCAAGATCATGTGACAGGTGGCAGAGCTGGGCTAGGACCTCAGGCCGCTTCCCTGTGCAGCCTCTAGTAGCAAAGATAGAATCTCTAAAAAAATTTTTTTTTGCCTGGAAAGCTAGCGGTATATTTCAGTTTGTGCTCATGGCTTGGGAAGTTCAACCATTGTAGGAGGGCATAGGGATATGGTGGTGGGGGCCGCCGGCCCCTGTAATGTATAGGGATAAATATAACACAGGAATCCAGAAGCCCCTGGACTTTAATTTTATTTTTAAGATTTTTTTTTAAGATTTTTAAGTAATTTCTACACCCAACATGGGGCTCACATTTACAACCCCAAGATGGACAGCTGAGCCAGCCAGGCACCCCACCCCTGGCTTCAGTTCTTGGCTATGTTGCCTACAGAGCCTTAGACCACAGGCAGATCCCTTCACCTTTCTGAGCCTTTTTCCTGTTGCCTGTCAAATGGGAGTGAGACACTCCACCTCAGAGGGATGTTGTGAGCTGATGAGAGTATGAATATCGAAGCGGTTTGTAACCCGGACAGCACTACCTACATTTGAGGTAATGGAGTCATCATTGTGTTAGCATTAAGATTCAGGAAAGGAGGGCAGCCCCGATGGCCCAGCGGTTTAGCGCCGTCTTTAGCCCAGGGTGTGATCCTGGAGACCCGGATGGGGTCCCACATCAGGCTCTGCATGGAGCCTGCTTCTCCCTCTGCCTGTGTCTCTGCCTCTCTCTCTCTGTGTCTGTCACGAATAAATAAATAAAACCTTAAAAAAAAAAGATTCAGGAAAGGAGAAGCTTTAAAAAAATTTTAAGAACTCAGTTATTTTGGGGCACCTGGGTAGCTCAGTCGGTTAAGCATCCGTCTTTTGTTCAGGTCATGATCTCAGGATCCTGGGATGGAGACTGCCCTTGTGTAGGCTCTTTGCTCAGTGGGCAGTCTCTATCTGCCTCTGCCTCTGCCCTCCCCCTACCCATGCTTTCTCTCTCTCAAATAAAACCTTAAAAAATAAAAGTTTATGGGGCACCTGGGTGGCTCAGTCAGTTAAGTGCCTGCCTTCTTTTTTTTATTTTTCCATTGGGGTTAAATTTGCACATATAGCATAACACCCAGTGCTCATCCCATCAAGTGCCCCCCTCAGTGCCCATCACCCAATCACCCAATTCCCCCCACCTCCCTTTCCACTACCCCTTGTTCGTTTCCCAGAGTTAGGAGTCTCTCATGTTCTGTCTCCCTTTCTGATATTTCCCACTCCTTATTTCTCCTTTCTCCTTTATTCCCTTTCACTATTTTTTTAATATTCCCCAAATGAATGAGACCATATAATGTTTGTCCTTCTCCGATTGACTTATTTCACTCAGCATAATACCCTCCAGTTCCATCCACGTCGAAGCAAATGGTGGGTATTTGTCGTTTCTAATGGCTGAGGAATATTCCACTGTATATATAGACCACAGCTTCTTTACCCAGTCATCCTTCGATGGACACCGAGGCTCCTTCCACAGTGTAAGGGCCTGTCTTCTATGCGGGTCATGATCCTGGGGTCCTGGGATGGAGCCCCCATGGCAGGCTCGCTGCTCAGCGGGGGAGCCTGCTTCTCCTCCTTCCTGCCGCTCCCCCTGCTTGTGCTCATTGTCTCTCTGTCAAATAAATGAATAAAATCTTAAAAAGAGAATAAGAAAAAGTTTATTTCAGTAATCTCTACACCCAGTGTGGGTGGGGCTCGAACTCACAACCCCCGAGATCAGGAGTCGCATGCTCTTCTGAGTCAGGCACCGAGAATAAATAAAGGAAAAAAGATCGAGGAGTTGGCGAGGAGTGACGTAGTTAGGCAGGGACGGCCCAGGCCTGCTAATAGGCTGGCCATGCCCCCACGGGCTTGCTGCCGGTGCCCTGGTAGTGGTACCTGCCGCCCGCCTGGCCCGTGGCCTGGACCCAGGGCGTCTCCCCGACTCCATCAATCAGGATGCTGAGCTGCCAGCAACAGCTACTCTAAGCTGGAAAGGAACTGATGGAAGGAAATAGTGAGTACCAGGTGGTGTTGCGGGGAGGAGCCGAGAGCTAGGACTGAGGACCAGCGCGTCCGAGAGCCGCGCCCGCAGAAGCCCCGCCGCCGCCTCAGAGGACCTGCACGCCCCACTCCCGGGCTCGCACAGGTGCACGTTGCTCACTTCCGACTTCAGCTCTTGGGCAGGCGAGTCAGCTTGATGGAACCCAAGTGGTGTCTGTACCCTCACCTCAAGGGAGTCCCGCGAGGGGCACGGGGCTTTGACCTTGGAGAGACGGTACTCATGGGATGTGACCGAGGTGTAGAGGGTTGGCCAACGTTTGGGCGGCCGCACATGAGAGACATCCTCTCCATCAGTCTCGTTCCCCACATGCTTGATCCCAAGACAGCGATTCCGGGGAAGGGCTGCGAGAGGAGCCCACCCCCGGAGGGCTCCTGGCCCGTTTGCGAGGACCCCAGAGGATGATGGGCTTGTGTCTCCACATGGGGGTGGTGTGGTGGGATGGCTCCTGGGCTCTTGGACCTACGGGACAGACCTTGCTGGTGCTGTATGTGTCGGGCCAGCGTCCTGGGCCTCAGCATGTGGGGTGGGGGTGCTCACGCCAGCCTGGGGCGAGGAGGAGGGTGCGAGGGGGGCACTCCGGGCTTCTACCTCTGTTGTCACCTTTCCTGTCCCCATTCTCCCACACACGTGGCAGCCATCCTTTGTGTAGGCGAGCAGGCCTCTTGTCACGGAAATAAAGAGCCCACTGGGAGCACTGTACGGGGGCCTGATGATTACAGGTGCAGGAGAACACAACTGGAAAGGCCTCCCAGAGGCCAGGCTCTCCGAGCGGTCACGCGGAAAGCGTGCGCTGACGTCCGAGGGGATGAGCTGGCGTGAAGCAGCTGGTGGCCGTCAGCATCTCCTCCAGCTCCACCTGCAAGGAGACACGACTCGCAGCATCTGAAGGTCCCTGGAGGGGGATATCGCCCCATCATCCCAGCGACGGGGGGATAAGGGGAGGGGCTTCCCAGGCTACAGCCCAGAGCTGCCCACTCCGGGTGGGGTGAGAGGGCCCGGGAGGCTGAGGGGTCCGGGAAGATGAGGGCCTGTGCTCAGCCTGCTCCCCGGCGAGGGCAGGGGCCTCAGACCCAAGAGTCATGTGGGGCTTTTAAGGCATTGGCGTGCAGGGCCCAGTAAGTTTGGCAGGACCCTCCCCAGGCTGTCTTGGTATTCCAGTGGCTACTGTCCAGCTTTGTAGCCCAGAGGCCAGGCGCCGGGGCCGTGAGGAGGACCAAGGTGTTGCAGGTAGACCCGAGAGAGTCCTCTGCGATGTGCCCCACTGCGAAAGGCTCCAAGGCTCCCCAGTATCTCTCTGGAGGTGTAAACACTCCTCAAGGTAGAGACTTGGACCGAGTCACCTGGCTCAGAATATAAAGGTTTGGGACGGTGTCTCTGCTGTCATGAAATACCACAAACTCAGTGGTTTAAACCACAGAGATTTATTATCTCCTGCTTCTGGTTCTGGAGGCTGGGAGTCTGAGATCGAGGTGTCAGCAGGGCTACGTGCCCTCCGCAGATGGGAGAGAAGGACCTGTCCCAGCTTCCGGGGGTTCCTCGGCTTGCGGTGTCCTGACTCCATCCTCCCACGGTGTCCTCCCTGAGGGCACGTCTGTGTCCACATTTCCCCTTTTCATAACAGCACCAGTCATATTGAAAAAGGGAGCCCACCCTAACCCTGTATGACCTCACCGGAACGTCTCTAACTAGGTGATTTCCATATAAGGTCACCTCCAGAGGTGCCTGGGATCAGAACTTCAACACATAAGTTTGGTGGGGACATAATTCAATCTGTAACACATGGGTCTCGCACCCCGAGTTCTGGGGCACAGTTCACACGCTCCACTTACACAGCTAGCAACTCCCCCTGCGGTCCTGACTCATTCTCTCGGCGCCCTGCGAGATGGGGAGGCCAAGCACATGTCCTTCGGTGTTGGGGGGGGCGCAGTTAAATGGCTCAGGCTCCCACAGTCACCTTGTATACACCCCTGATGCCGGATGGGCAGCCTGCTTCCCAGCTGTGACCACGGCAGGGTCATGCATGTCTGTCGTGGGGAGGCCGACCTGAGTATGGACGGGGCCTGGGGTGGCACAAAGCCAGTGGGTGTTCTCACACCTGAGCTGCCCTCCCCGTCTCCCCTTGGTGTGGCTTTGAATGTAGAAAATCTTCCTTTGGGGTTGAGCTGAGACCCAGATGAGGGCCGGGGTGGGAGTGTTACACGCTCAAGGTCACGGGGTGAAAGCTGCTGCTCCCGCAGAGCACCATCGCGGCCAGCACCCTGCCTGTCCCCCGTGCCCCTCTGCAGTGTGCTTCCCTCTCTGAGCTGCCCACCTTCATCGGCCCCACATCCTCTTCGTCTTCCCAAGGATTCGGGGACCTGGCCTCCCTAGGGCCTTAGGGCATATTGAGGGGCCCCGGTTCAGCCAGACAGCAGAGGTCCTCGCAAAGACCTTTGCCCTTGGAAAAGGGGGTGGAGGATGGGAGGGGAGGTGCGGCCCCTGAGCTAGGGCTGGTCGGCTCCAGGCCACAGACGGGGGAGCCCAGGGCAGGTGATGTGCCAAGGTCAAGCGCGGGGCGGTGCCGGCGGGGGCAGAGCAGGTGGTTGGAGGCCGCGCGGGGACCTCAGGGGTCCGCTGGGCCGCGGGCTCGCGTGGCGTGGGGGGGGCGGGCGGGGGCGCCCTCCGGGGATTGCGGGGCTGCAGGGCCGCGCTCCCGTCCGTGGGCGCCCCGGGAGGGCAGGCGGGGGCCGGGGCGGGGTGAGCGGGCCCGCGCGCTGCCATTGTGCGGCCGGCGGCGGAGCTGCGGAGGGAGCGCGAGGGGAGGGGCCGGGCTGCGGCGGGGCTCGGCGCCTGCGTCCGCCGCTCCGCCCGCTCGTGGCCGCCGGCTCGCGGCGGGGCCCGGGGAGCGCGCGGCAGGGCGATGGGGCGCGGCGGCCGGCGCAGGCCCCGCGCGCGCCCGAGCCCCGAGGTAGCAGCGCGGGCCGGGCCGGGCCGGGGCCGGGGCGGGCCGGGGCGGCGCGGGCGCGGCGGGGCCTCGCGGGGCGCGGGGCGGGCTGCTGACCCGCGCTCCCCCGCAGGGCCCCCCGCGCGGCCCCCGCAGCGCGCGCCTGTCCTCGGCCGGGTCGCGGGCCCCCCGCTGAGCGGTCATGGCCAACGGAGCGATCCCGCCGCCCGGGGGCGCCTCCCCCCTCCCCCAGGTGACGGCCGCGCGGGCGGGGGCGGGGCGGGGCGCGGGCAGGCGAGCCCGGGACCCCGGGACCCCCGTGCAGGGCAGGGCGGGCCGGGCCGAGGCGGGGACCCGAGCGCCCTTGGGGTGCCCGTGCTGCGCCCCGGGGAGGGCGCGGGGAGGGGCGGCCGAGCCGGCGCCGCCCCAGCACTGGGAGGGGGCGCGGGGGCATCGGGCCGGGCCTTAGGGACGCCGCGTGAGCCCGCAGGTCCGGGTGCCCTTGGAGGAGCCGCCTCTGAGTCCGGACCTGGAGGAGGACGACGACTTGGGCAAGACCCTGGCTGTGAGCAGGTTTGGGGACCTCATCAGCAAGCCCCCGGCCCGGGACCCCGAGAAGCCCAGCCGCAGCTACAGCGAGCGGGACTTTGAGTGTGGGTAGCCCGGGGCCCCTAGGGTGGCCGCCCTCACCGCCATCACCTTCATTGCCACCATCACCGTGCTCACCACTGGCTTGGTCACCCAGTGCCATCTTGTGCTGGACGCTGTGCTGGACGCTGTGCCGGGCCACCATGCCATGTTAAGTCATCCTGCCTCACTCACCCATCGCCTGTCCGCCGTCCAGGGGAGCCGGGCCCAGACACAGGGGAGACGTAGGCAGTGGACCCGAGGCCCTCCTCGGTGACCTTCATCCTCCCCACCATGGCTGTGCCCTAGCTCGGCCTGCTCTCTTGCCCCTGCCTCCTCACCTCCCCCCCTCGCCCCCCAGGCCCCCCGTCCGTTCACGACTCCCGACTCCGGGTCCCCCCTCTGCCAGGCCTCACCAGTGGCTGGACGTGGACACAGGTGTCAGGGGGAGCCTGGCCCTCCAGGAAGGACTAGGGTGACCTTGTCTGAGGCCCTGAGCTAGAATAAGGCGTGTGCCCCGGGGTGGTGAGGGGCCCCCTTGTGCTGTGGGGACCCCAACCGGCTCTCCTGCACCCCCAGTTCACCGGCACACATCCCACCACACCCACCACCCGCTCTCGGCGCGCCTGCCTCCGCCCCACAAGCTGCGGCGACTGCCCCCCACCTCTGCCCGGCAGACCAGAAGGAAGAGGAAGAAGGAGAGAACCTCGGCTCCCCCCTCCGAGGGGACCCCTCCCATCCAGGAGGAGGGGGGAGCCGGAGTGGAGGAGGAGGAGGAGGACGATGAGGAGGAAGAGGAAGGGGAATCTGAGGCAGAGCCCGCGGAGCCCCCGCCCTCAGGGTCTCCCCAGAAAGCAAAGGTAGGGGTGCGCCCTTGAAAGGGGACTGGCTTCTGGGGGGTGCGGAGAGGACGCAGCAGAGGGGTCCGGGCTGCCTGGGGGGGCGGGGGCTGAGGCGGCCCAGGGACCCAGGGCACCCGCGTCTGTCCCCAGTTCTCCATCGGCAGCGATGAGGAGGACAGCCCTGGCCTCTCCGGGAGGGCCGCCTGCGCCAAGCCCCCGGCCTCGGGGGGCCCCGGCTCTGACAAGAGCGCCCCGCCGGCAGTCAGGTACTGGCCTCCAGCCCGCAGCAGGCCCCAGGCTCCCCCGGGTCCCTGGGGACTGTCCTGGGGAGGAGAGGGGAGGGGGCGGGGATGGACCAGGAGGAGAGAGAGGGTATCCCGGGGGAGGGGGTGGGGGGCAGTAAGATGGGGGCGGGGAGGCGGGGGGGAGCGTCCTTCTCCGCCCAGGAGGACTCCAGGACCCCAAGCTGGGGAAGGGCGAAGGACCCCCCTAACCTGGCCCGTCTCCGCCGTGGTTCCCCATCAAGTCCAAGGCTGCCATGGTGCCTCCTCAGCTCCTCGAGCCCCCGGGCGCGGGTCCCCCGAGTCGCTGGGGAGAAGAGCCGGCCCTGGAGCCCGTCGGCCAGCTACGACCTGCGGGAGCGGCTGTGCCCCGGCAGTGCCCTGGGCAGCCCAGGTGGCCCGGAGCAGCAGGTGCCCACCGACGAGGCGGAGGCCCAGATGCTGGGCTCCGCGGACCTGGATGACATGAAGAGTGAGTGACACCCTGTGGCGACCCCCATGGCCCACCCCTTTGGGTGCCCCGCCCGGGAGGGGCCTTGGAGAAGCTCTGGGGTCTCCCCAACCCAGCGCTGAGTCCCCTCAGCCGTATCCCCATCTGCTGGCGTATGGCCAGGGACGGGGAGCTCACTACCTCACCAAGCCGTCTCTCTGGCTGCCAGAGTTGAGATTTCACTTCGTGACACCTCTGCCCTTCTGTCCTGATTCTGTCCTCTGAGTCACCCCCTGAATAAGGCAACCCCCTCCTTCCACGTGACATTTGGGGACATTATATCCCCCGCCCCCAAGCCTTCTCTTCTCAGGGCAAACTCTTTTTTGTCTTCTTCATGCCAGCCCCCTGAGGGTGAGCCACTCTTCCAGGTCCTGCTTCTCCCTACATTCGGGGGGGCGGGGGGAACCCTGCTTCTCACACCACCCTCGGCCGGGCCTGGCTGTGATCTCGGCACATTCCTTCCATCTTATCAGCGCCCTGGTTTCTGTACCACCTGTCATCACCCACGGGGCTCGGTGCCCAGGCCGGGGGCATCACTGACCCCACCTCCCTCCCCCTTGGAAGCATGGCGTGTGGGCGGGGGTTGGTGGGGAGGGCTTGGAGCTCAGTACGTCATGGAAAGTTGCCAGGGCCTGAGGACAGGGACAGGAACAATCCGATGGCAGCAGTGGGGGGGGGGCTGGTCAAGGGGGAGGGCGTGTTTACAGACTCAGGGTGGGGGCTGGAAGCAGCAGGGAGCAGGCCTGGGGCTGTGGGAGGTCAGGAGGCTCTGGTTGAACAAAGACCACTGGTCCAGGCTGCCACCCTTCAGGAGAGCCAGGGCTCTGGGAGACAGCGGGCAGGGGCCAGGGCTGCCCTGGGAGAATGATGAGCTTGCTGGAGGAGGCCGCAGAGCCCAACAGGCCGCCGGGCCCTGGGCCTGGGGAGGCCGAGGGTCGGGGCCCCTGGATGGCCCCAGCCCCCAGCACGCGAGACTCTCTGGCCTCAGAGGACTTGGAGATGTTGGTGCTGGACCTTGAGGACGGTGACCTGTGGGAACCCCCCCAGGGCCAGCTGAGCCCCGTGGCAGGGGGACCAGCTTGTGAGTAGCAGGGCAGCTGGCCTTTCCGCAGCTGCTGGCCTGGACTGGCAGGCAGGGAGGAGGGGACGGAGCGCTGCTTGAGCCTGCCCGTTGTGTATCTGCGCGGGCGACGTGGGCGCTGAGAGCGGGCACCGGGCAAGTGCTGGGGGCCTGGTGACTCGATGGAGGTGGTGGCCCCAGAGCAAGAGGCGGGGGCCGTGGGGCAGGGCAGGCAGCGGGGGCCGTGGGCTGAGTTGGGGTTTGCCTTTTGACAGCGGCTTGGCCAGTGGCCTCTGACGTGGCCGTGCTGGACCCCGTGGTTGTGTAGACGTGGCCTCTGGCTGGGCAGAGCAGGGGGCTGGCGGGGGTCGGCCGTGCCCCTGAGGCCCCCAGCCGGACCCCCGGGACCAGCCCCCTGCCTTGCGTGCAGGTCACCGGCTGGAGGACAACCCTGGCGTGCGGCGGCACCTAGTGAAGAAGCCGTCTCGGACGCAGGGCGGCAGGGGCAGCCCCGGTGGCCTGGCCCCCGTCCTGCGCAGGAAGAAGAAGAAGAAGCAGCTGGATCGGAGGCCTCACGAGGTACAGGAGGCTGGGGTGGCCCGGGCCCCTCTCCCCTGTCCTCCCCAGAGGCTCCCTCCCCGCCGCTGGAGGCCACTGACGGCCGGCTGCCCCCCCCCCGCCCCCCGGGCGCCCAGACCCTCACCCTGGCGCCCTGGCCCTAGGTGTTTGTGGAGCTGAATGAGCTGACGCTGGACCGCAGCCAGGAGCCCCACTGGCGGGAGACTGCGCGCTGGATCAAGTTTGAGGAGGACGTGGAGGAGGAGACGGAGCGCTGGGGGAAGCCCCACGTGGCCTCGCTCTCGTTCCGCAGCCTCCTGGAGCTCAGGAGGACCATCGCCCACGGTAGGACCATCGCCCTGCGGGCCGGCGCCGGGCCCTGCCGCCTTCACAGCCCGCGGCGTTGGCCGCAGCAGCCCGGGCAGCCCTGGGACCTCCCCCCCGGGGTCCCGCGCCCGGGCCGGCCTGGCACGTCGGCTGCCTGCGTGGCCGTAGGCTCCGGGCGCGGGGCTGTGCTGCAGGGACCCCCACGGCACCCGGCCAGAGGAGGCCCCAGGCCACGTGCCGCAAACTAACAAAGGACCCCCCTCCCTGGGTTTGGGGGGGCCACGCCCTTGCTCTTGTGCCCCTTTGCACATCACCCCCCCCCCCCCGTGTGGCTCGGCCGTGCCACGTGGCGCTGCGCGTCTGCCCGTGCGCATCGGGCGCTTGGCTCCCCCGGCCTGTTTGCCTGCCCTCGGGGAGCAGGGCAGCTGGGGTGGCTGCTCCCCTCTGATGGGACCGCCCCCCCGCTGTGCCCCCAGGAGCCGCCCTCCTGGACCTGGAGCAGACCACCCTGCCGGGGATCGCGCACCTCGTGGTGGAGACCATGATCGTGTCTGACCAGATCCGTCCGGAGGACAGGGCCAGCGTCCTGCGCACCCTCCTACTGAAACACAGGTGCCGGGGCTGGGGCGGGGGTGGGGGGGGGCTCGGAGGGGCCTTCCGGGAGCACAGACTCTCCCGTGGGGCTTTCTAGCCTCTGCCTGAATGACCCAAGCCACAGGGATCTCCCTCCCGGCGCGTTCGGACAGCACCAGCCAGTAGACGGTTCCTCCTTACACTGGGGGGCGGGCGGGGGAGAGGCCCTGACCCTCCACCGCTCAGCCCCCAGGCTGACTTACTTGCAGTTGACTTACTTAAGGCCTATTTCTAGTTCAGGGCAAGCCAGGGCTCAAATCCCAGTGCCCTGCCAAGTATGACAGATACCTAAGAAAAAAAACAATAAAAAACAAAAAAAACCCACCTCTCTCCCTAACCTGCCTCGTCCCCTCTGCCCTCTTCACAGCCATCCCAATGATGACAAGGACAGCGGCTTCTTTCCCCGCAACCCTTCCAGCTCCAGCGTGAACTCGGTCCTGGGGAATCATCACCCAACCCCCAGCCACGGCCCTGACGGGGCGGTGCCCACCATGTCCGATGACGTCGGGGAGCCAGCCCCACTCTGGCCTCACGACCCCGATGCCAAGGAGGTCAGTCGCCTTGCTCAGACCTGGGCTGGGGAACTGAGGGGGCTTCTGGTTTCACTGGAGGCCACTGATGGCTTCCCTGCGCCGGTCAGGAAGGTCGGGTGCCTGGCACCATACGGGGCACGTGGGGGGGGTCTGTAGCAGACATGCGTGGAGGCTCCTGCCCTAAAGAGACGGGAGGTGTGGATGGGATGATGCAGCAGATCCACGGGACCCGTTTCTACCAGACGGGGCCGGGGTGGTGGGGGGCAGCTTGGAGGAGGCGGCCACAGCCCGCCTGGTCTCCTCCTGACGTGGGGCACATCATCGACGGTCCCTCTCCTGGTCGGGGAGGGAGAAAACAGGGCACAGGCCCAGGGCTGGAGCAAGGGATGGCAGGGCCTGCCACGGCCTCCGGTCAGGGTCCCAGCCCTATTCCAGTTCTGCGTCCTCAGAAGCCCCTCCACATGCCCGGGGGAGACGGTCACCGGGGAAAAAGTCTGAAGCTGCTGGAGAAGATCCCCGAAGATGCAGAGGCCACTGTTGTGCTCGTGGGTGAGGAGGCAGGGGGCCCCCTCCCCGGGTGCGGGTGCTTCCGCCGTGTCTGCGGGTCCTGGGCTCTGGCCTGCAGCTTCTCCTTCCAGCCCCAGCCAGGCCCCCGACGGCATGTCCCTCCTGCCTTTCCTGACAGCCCAGCGCGCCCCCAGCTCGCTCTTTCACGGTCCTCTGCCTGCTTCCCGTCCAGCGTTCCACTCCCTTGGACTGCTTGCTAGTCCACGTAGCACTTTTGTGAGAATTAAAAAGAAATGCTCCTTCTTGGAGACCGTTAACTTTTCACCTCCTGGTGAATCATAATCAGTACGTGAGCGTATACGCGAATAGGGTTTCCTTAGAATGGGGTTTCTTTGTGCAGTGCACAGCCTGCTCAACTGTACGGCGTGGCCAGAGGTGTTTTCTCCGGGCCCAGCCTGGACGGATCCTCTTTGCCCAGTGCCCCCCCCACCCCGTGCCTGACTCTTCCCCCAGGCTGCGTGCCTTTCTTGGAGCAGCCGGCGGCAGCTTTTGTGCGCCTGAATGAGGCTGTGCTCTTGGAATCTGTGCTTGAAGTCCCGGTGCCCGTTCGCTTCCTCTTTGTGATGCTGGGTCCCAGCCACACCAGCACTGACTACCATGAGCTTGGGCGCTCCATCGCCACCCTCATGTCCGACAAGGTGGGTCCTGCAGACCGGGGCCTCCTCTTGCCCTGTGGCTCACCTGCCCGCCTACACTGGCGCCCATGGGTGCGGGGGCGCGGGAAGCCCTTCTGGGTGGAGGCTGTGCTCTGGGCAGTGGGAGGGGGAGCTGTTGGCCGAGGGGAGAAGAGGGAGCCCCGGGCTGGGCTGTGGGAAGAGGAGGTGGCTGACGGGGGAGAGAAAGGCCCCCAAGTTTGGATGAGACATGAGACTTGACGGGGGCGCTGGCTGTGTTGTCTGTCTCCGCTGCGGCTGCCCCTCGGCCTGGACAGGAAGCTCCCGGAGCTGGGGGGATGTTGGAAACACTAACTGACCGACCTGTAGGGGTGAGAACTCCAGTCTGGATGGTTCTGGGGGCCCCTGTGGTCGCCCCTGTAGTCGTTGCATCGTGGAAAAGCCTGGAAGCTCCTGGAGGAATAGAAGGCCCTCGGAGGTTCAGGGTTGTGGCCCGTCGCCAGCCAGCAGGGGCAGGAGTCAATGTTTTGTTGACAATCGCACTGGATCCGTGTACGTGGCCAGACGTCCACCCTGCCTCTGGCTCTGTGACGGCCCAACGCCTCCTCCCGGAAGCCCTCCAGGGGCTCTCTGGGCGGCTCAGCCCCTGCCTCTCCTGCCCCCCAGCTGTTCCATGAGGCCGCCTACCAGGCAGACGACCGGCAGGACCTCCTGAGCGCCATCAGTGAGTTCCTGGACGGCAGCATCGTGATTCCTCCATCCGAGGTGGAGGGCCGCGACCTGCTGCGCTCCGTGGCCGCCTTCCAGCGCGAGCTGCTGCGGAAGCGGCGGGAGCGGGAACAGACCAAGGTGGAGCTGACCACGCAGGGGAGCTATGTGGCCCCCGGGAAAGGTCAGAGCCTTTGGTGCCCATACCCCCCGGACCCCGCAGCTCATGAGCCCAGCCTGTCCTGACTCCCTAACTCCTGGGTGCCCCCATGGGAGGGACTGAGCCCCGGACTCCCCGGCAGGAGGGGTGGCCTGTGCTCCAGCGGCCCCTTGTTCCCCCAGAGCTGTCTGTGGAGCTGGGTGGCTCCGAGGCAACCCCCGAAGATGACCCCCTGCTGCGGACTGGCTCGGTTTTCGGGGGGCTCGTGCGGGACGTGAAGCGCCGGTACCCACACTACCCCAGTGACCTGCGAGACGCCCTGCACTCCCAGTGCGTGGCAGCCGTGCTCTTCATCTACTTTGCCGCCCTCAGCCCTGCCATCACCTTCGGGGGGCTGCTAGGTGAGGTGGAGGGGGGGCCAGGGGAGGGGACCCAGTGTCACCTGCAAGTCTGTGGTCACGGGACCCTAGTGATCCCCTCAGGGTGCTGATGGGTGAGTGGGGATAGCCTCCAGCGTGACCGTCTCAAAGAGCTGCTGATCAGGGGATCTAGAAAGTGAGAGGGGGCAGGAAAGGTGCAAGGGGTGGGGGACCTGTGATGACAGGGCGGGGGGTGCTGAGGGGGCTGGTGGTGAGCGAGCTGGGAGGGATGGGCTGCTCTGTTGGAGTTGGGTCCCCAGGTCAGGGTAAGCTAGATAGAGACGGGGGGCCGGGCCAGGGTGCTCCCGCTGACCCTTGTCTGTGCCAGGGGAGAAGACGGAGGGGCTGATGGGCGTGTCGGAGCTGATCGTGTCCACGGCGGTGCTTGGCGTCCTCTTCTCCCTGCTGGGGGCCCAGCCGCTGCTTGTGGTCGGCTTCTCGGGGCCACTGCTGGTCTTCGAAGAAGCCTTCTTCAAGGTGACAGCCCCCCCCCCCCCCCCCAGGGATCTCAGGTCCTGTCCCTCGGCCCAGGTGATGGGTCCCTGCGGTCTCTCTCCTGCTCCCCCTGTGGAGCTCACCCCCGTCCCTGCCCGCCCGTCCCCCGGGCAGCCCGCTGTGGGTAACCGCGCCTCCCTTTTGGCCTCCAGTTCTGCCGGTCCCAGGACCTGGAGTACCTCACTGGCCGGGTGTGGGTCGGCCTGTGGCTGGTGGTCTTCGTCCTTGCCCTGGTGGCCGCCGAGGGCAGCTTCCTGGTCCGCTATATCTCACCTTTCACCCAGGAGATCTTCGCCTTCCTCATCTCGCTTATTTTCATCTATGAGACCTTCCACAAGCTCTACAAGGTGGGGGTCCAGAGAGGTCTTGGGGGAGGTGTGGGGGGGGCTGGGCAGCACCCTGGGGAGGAGAGCGTGGGAGGGGGTGGCATGGAGCCCTGGGAGCAGAGGGGGCAAGGAAGAGGGCTCCGCGGGTGTGGGCGTGGGGGGTGGGAGCCCTGGGCAGGTCAGAGCTGAAGGGCAGGGAGTCGCACCAGAGGGTACAGGTTAGAACCCCAGCGGGGCTGCACCATGTGAGGGTGTGGGGCACGGTCAGCGCCATGGGGCTCCTGTAGGGGAGTGTGTGTGTGTGTGTGTGTGTGTGCACGTGTGTGCATGTGCATGTGTGTGTGCGTGTGATGTAGTTGGATGTCGTGGAATACTGTTGCCTGGTCAGGTACGTGAGGGGTCAGTGCGGCCCCCCGACAACTGTATGAAATCAGGCTGATAAAATTAGGGTCACCCCCCCAGGTGAGTGCTAGGGCAACCTTGTAACCCGCACAGGTGTTCACGGAGCACCCACTGCTGCCATTCTACCCCCCCGAGGGGGCGTTGGAGGCTGGGCTGGAGCTGAACGGGAGTGCCCTGCCCCCCACCGAGGGGCCACCCGGCCCGAGGAACCAGCCCAACACGGCCCTGCTGTCCCTCATCCTCATGCTGGGGACCTTTCTCATTGCCTTCTTCCTGCGGAAGTTCAGGAACAGTCGCTTCCTGGGTGGCAAGGTGCGTGGTGGAGCCCCCGTCCGGAGTTCTCCAGGTCAACCCGTGGCCCTAAACCAAATCAGTGCAGTCCCTCCGGTCAGGAGCTTCAAAGAGGTTTAATCAGGCCGGGGTGCCCTCTTGAGCTGGGCGGCACCCCCGTGGGATTTCGAGGGACCAGCTCAGACCCCAGAGAGTTGGGAGTGTGAGTCTCCTGCCCTCACTTCCACCTTCCGCTCCTTTCCCCCGTGGCCCCCTCAAGGCTCGCCGCATCATTGGGGATTTTGGCATCCCCATTTCCATTCTGGTGATGGTCCTCGTGGATTACTCCATCACAGACACCTACACCCAGGTGAGCAAGCCCCGCCTCCCTCCCACCTGGCGTCTTGAGAGGGAGGCCACGACACATTCCCGTTGCCGCAGCGGCCACCATCACGGGTGGGATTCAGGTTTTTTAGTGAAGTAGTGACCTGCTGGGGCCCCGCGGGGCGGGTGGGCTGGGGGCAGCTGAGGAGGCCAGCCAGGGATCTGCGTCCATGTAGGGCCCTTGGCCGGGATTCCTGGGGCAGGTATGGGGCTGGGGCCCAAATGACAGGCATCCCTGGGGCTCGGGGAGAAAGGATATCATCCTCTGTCCTCTACCAGACCCTTGGGGGGACTTTGGAAGACGGACAACTAATTTTCTCCAAACCTGTTCACCTTCAGGTTTCCTGGAACGCTGGTACTGGGAACACAGAACTTGGTGGGAGCAGCTGCTCCGTGGGGTCCTTACCCTGGGGAGGCGGTGTCCCTGAACCCTGTCTTCCTTCCCGCCATGCAGAAGCTGACGGTGCCCACGGGGCTCTCGGTGACGTCCCCTCATAAGCGCACGTGGTTCATCCCGCCCCTGGGCAGTGCCCGTCCTTTCCCGCCCTGGATGATGGTGGCAGCTGCCGTCCCCGCCCTCCTGGTCCTCATCCTCATCTTCATGGAGACGCAAATCACTGCGTGAGCGCTGGGGGACCCCGGGTGGGGCAGGTGGGGGAGGAGCGGGAAGCAGCGGGGTGGCGGCCTGGGCGCACTTGGCCCTGGGCGCGGTTTCCCTGCAGTGCTGTGACGCGGTCTCCGTCTGTGCCCGCCAGCATTTGCAGGGCGGCACTTGGCAGTCCTCGCAACGCTCTGGCAGTGCGTCCTCTCACCCAGTGATGCTCACATGTGTCTCATTTTGGTTAAACCACAATGTGGTGAGACCGAGCATCTGGCTTCGGTGGTGTTTTAAATATCCACACGATGAGGTTTTTAGCTCACATTTGCTTAAATGTGAGAACACCACTTTGGGAACTGGAAAGAGGAAGCTGGCAGATCGTTGGGGGGGGCGCGCCTCAGTGCCCGTCCTTGCCCTGCGCTGGCCCCATGGCCGGCCTGGCCTCCCCGCCGCTCACCCCGCTCCCCGGCCTGGCCCCGCAGGCTCATCGTCAGCCAGAAGGCTCGCAGGCTGCTCAAGGGCTCCGGCTTCCACCTGGACCTGCTGCTCATCGGCTCCCTGGGGGGGCTGTGTGGGCTCTTCGGGTTGCCCTGGCTCACGGCTGCCACCGTCCGCTCGGTCACGCACGTGAACGCACTGACTGTTATGCGCACAGCCATCGCGCCCGGCGACAAGCCCCAGATCCAGGAGGTGCGGGAGCAGCGGGTCACCGGAGTGCTCATCGCCAGCCTCGTGGGTGAGGGCACCCACCTCGCCGGGCCCCCGCGCCCCCGTCCACACGCTTGCCTTCTCGTGGTTCCTGTGGCCTTAAATCCACTCTGTCTCCCAGGCTCGACTCAGGTCCCTTCTGAGTCTCCAGACGCATCGTGTCCCGCACCCGCTCTGACCCCAACCTGCCCCCGTAACACCCTATGAGCTCTTTACCCCTCTCCGCCAGGCCCGTCCATCCTCATGGGGGCTGTCCGAGGGGTCAGGTAGGTCCGTGTCCCCTCCTCCAGGCCTGTCCATCGTCATGGGGGCTGTGCTGCGCCGGATCCCCTTGGCTGTGCTCTTTGGGATTTTCCTGTACATGGGGGTCACGTCCCTGTCCGGTATCCAGCTCTCCCAGCGTCTGTTGCTTATCCTCATGCCGGCAAAACACCATCCCGAGCAACCCTATGTGACCAAGGTAGGGCCGGGGGTGTAGGGGCGAGGAAGGGAGTGACGGGTGGGGGTCCGAGGGGTTCCTGGGCGGGAGATGGACAGAGTGACCTGCAGAGCCGGGTCCCCCAAGATGTGGGTCGGAGTAGGCCGGGCGCTGTGCCGTGAGACTTGAGGCCCATTCTGCAGGTGAAGACGTGGCGGATGCACCTGTTCACCTGCATCCAGCTGAGCTGCATCGCACTGCTCTGGGTGGTCAAGTCTACGGCAGCCTCACTCGCCTTTCCCTTCCTGCTGCTGCTCACGGTGCCCCTGAGGCGCTGCCTTCTGCCCCGGCTCTTCCAGGACAGGGAGCTGCAGGCGGTAAGGGATGCTGCTTGGGGCCCTGGAGTCAGGGAGGCCTGGGTTCCAGTCTCTGCCGTGCCACCCGCTAGGGGTGTGGCCAGAGCGAGTGATCTAACCTCCGGACAGCTTACCTCCGCGGCGTTAATGGGCTGCTGAGGGAGTCTACCTTAGACAATCCTCGGGAGGGTGAAGGACTAGTCCAGGTAAAGCACGGAGCGCGGTGGGTTCGGTGGCAAATGAGCACGGGACGGCTGTGCAGGCTGTGTCCTGAACAAAAGCACGCAGCCGAGGGACGCACAGGGGGTCGAATGGCACTGAACCCCTCTGTCCGGAGCCCTGTGTTTGTGAGCTGGAGGAGGGTTTTGAAAAGTCACCCGCCCGAACGTGGTGCACAGAGGCGGCACAGGAGCCAGGAGACGCCGCTGGGAGTACTGATGTGTGGGCGTTGCTGTCACTGTTACTGTCATCAGGTGGTGTCACTGGGGCGGTGACTGGAGGGTTTTGGCCGGAGGGAAGTGCTTGCGGCTGGGGGGCTGGGGTCTCGTCCTGGCAGCCAGCGAGGCCTGGGCTGCAGGAGGAGTTGCTGGGGGGCGGGGGGGGGGGGGAGCGCCTCCTCCCCGCCCCTCCCACCCTCTCCTCTCTGCAGCTGGACTCCGAGGATGCTGAGCCCAACTTCGACGAGGACGGCCAGGATGAGTACAACGAGCTACACATGCCCGTGTGACCCCCCCACACTGGGGTGCCCCTCAGAGACCCTGACACCTTAGTGATCCACACCCGGGCCCGGGGCCGGCGGGCCCCTCATGACCCAGAGACGTGCGGGAACCACTAACGCCGCTGCCCGCGGACTCTGCCCAGGGCCCTGACCTTGGCGCGCCCGGGCTCTCGCACAGACCAGACCGGCACAGGCTTTGAGCTCATTATAACCACACTCCGTGTCTTGTGTCCGCCTCACTTTCTTGGTTCCACCTCTGGTCGGTCTGGTCATTCTTATCCAACTGGAATTAGAAGAATTCTATGTTCAGGGTCATCAAAACCAGGGAGAGAGGCTCAGGCAAGGACAGAATTCTTGGGGCGGCGGGAAGGGAGGGACTCCAGACCACAGAAGGTCAGAGCTGGACCTTATCATCACCCCCCGCCCCCCAGCCCTTGCAGGTCCAGCTGGGGAGTGGGGGAGGCTCAAGGTCTGGCTCAAGGTCACCTGCTGCTGATCTACCCCCTGCTGGGAAGGGAGGGCGCGGGGGAGGGGACAGGGCCAGGTCGCTTTGCCTTCGCCGTAGAGAAATCAGTGTCCCGGTGGCTGTGGGGCTATGGAAGGGAATGGAAAATGTTTTCTTTTCTTGATCCCCGGCCTTCTTGAGGAGCAGGGACAGTAGCCCAGTCCCCCAGACGCCAGGGTGGGGCCGGATTTGGGGTCCCTGGACCATTTTAGTCTCACGGTTTTAGAGTAGCAGCGTGGGGATTCCTGAGGCCACTCCTTGTGCAACAGTCTGTTCTGCCAGAAATAACCTGGGAGGCCTTGAAGAGGGTGCAAACTGGGAGCCCCTTGCGTCACAGTTGCTAGGCAACCAGTCGCCAAGGGAAGCCGGTGGTCCCCGTGTTGCCCCCCGGTGGCCACTGTGCCGCACTGCGGGCCCTGTCGCCTCCGCGCAGGAGTAGCACTGCCATCTGGTGGACCAGCTGGATCTCTTGGTCCCAGACCCCAGTTCCAGCAAATTCCATGCCTCCTTGGGAGACACGGAGGGGCCAGAGAGGTTCCGGGGAGGTTCCGGGGGGTTCCACGGTGCTGCGGGGCCCTGAGCATCCAGAGCCGGCTTCCCTCGGCCCCACCTGGGCTGGCCCTGCTTCTTTCTTTCTCGATTCCAGTTTCGTCCCTGCTGTTCAGGCCAACAGCTAGAGCCCCGAAGCGGGTCAGCAGGGAGGGGAGAGACCCCTGCGAGGAAAGGGAAGAGATGCGCCCTCCAGAGGTCCCGGGCTGTCATTCAGCTTTCAGCATTCCGTTCCAGCCGGCCCCTGGGTCCCTGGCCCCCCCGGTGGCCTCTGACTCCACCTGGCCTTTGGTTGGCTCCCTTGGCCTGTGTGAAGACAAAATCCTTTTTCCTTGACATTGGCCAAGTCCAGGTGGAACTGCAGAGGAACTGTGCCAGGAGCAAAAGTTGAGGTTAAGCGCAAAAACCTAGAACTCAGACGAGTGCAGAGCAGAGTCTACACGAGATGGCAGGGGCCCCACGCCCAGGTGGCCTTGGCCGAGAGGCTTTGTGTGCAAGACTCTGTCCCTTCCCTGAGCCCCGTCAGGTAGCCTGGCTCCACACTGGGCCTTGGTGGCAGCCGGTTTCCCCGTTTGGCCTGGGGGATGCTGGGACCCCACAGGAAATAACCTGCTCCTTCCTGAGCCCCTGAGGGGAGGTGGTGGCCGGAGCCAGGAAAGCTCGGCTCTTCCTTGGACACAGGCTGTCAGTCACCTCTGGCAAATGGCTGAGAATTGGGGGGTGTTGCTCAACTGGGAAGTGAGAAACCAGAGGGTGGGGGCTTTTCAAAAGGAATGTGTCTTGGTCCCGGCTGGCGTGTCAGGGTGGCCTTCAGTAAAACTAGGTGCCGGGGCCTCAGAACAGGAGGTGAAAAGATAGAACCAGATGTAACCTCTGGCTAGTGAGCGTGTCACCCAGTGTGGAAGGACGTGAATAAGGCCGGAGAGTCTGGAACCCTGAAGACAACCGCCACTGGCACCCACCTTTACTGCCCCCGAGGGAGGGAAGGCAGGTGCAGGTGCACGCCGGGGTGCCGGCCCGGGGATTCCTTCCTCACCCAGGGTGGGGGCCTGATGGGGCTCCAAGAGGCCTGTGGAGGTTGCAGTTACCCGAAAGTTTGCCAGGATGGGTAGGTGCCTTGAGGGGGGCAGGGGAGGGAGTGACAGTGGGGCGGGGTTAGGCATGGAGGAGAGGAAGACCAGGACGGTGGAACAGTGGCAAGCCCATAGAAAGGCACCTGGCTTGGCTTGGGACCTGGATGATTAGTTTGTCCCCAATCGTTCGTAGCCTGTTTCCTCTGACTTTCTCTTTACTGACTCTCTAGCCTCATTGTTCTGGGGCCCTGGGCGGCTCCATCGAGGACGTCTCCTTCCAGGGGAAGGAGAGGGAAGCAGCAGGGAGGAGCCCCATCCGGCCCCATCTGGTGGCACAGCTCTGGGGGACTCTGATGGGGTCCGAGGCCATGGTATTTTGGACGGGCCCCACTGCTACCTGCCTTAGACTGGAAGCCGCTTGGCGAGTGGGCACATGCGAGGTGGGACAGGACCCTTCTAGTAAGGAGAATTGTGGGGCCGTGGGATTATTAGCTTTCTGCACAGGATTACAGTCGCCTCCTGGGCAGCTGCCCAGAGCTCTCCTTCTCAGACAGGTTCGGGCCCACGTCAGGGCCAGAGAAGTGCTAACTCATTCTTTTACTTTGAGCAAAGAGGGCGGCTGGCACCTCCTCATTCCATGCTGGGGATTCAGCTCACTCAGGATGTCTGTGTCCTCGTGAAAGCTTCTGGCTGTCGGAGCTCACAGACCATCTGCTTGCATTGCCCGGGCCCCTCCTCCAGGGCACCAAACCTGGCAATAATGTGTCCCATTTGGCAGCCCGTGTGACATCTCTTCTGGTATCAGGTGACTCAAATAATGATCATGCCTGTTGACACTTAGAGCTTCTAAAGGGAATTCTGAGTAGCGATGGAAAGGCAAAGCAGGGCTCAAGGACACCCGTGGCGAGCGCTGCCTGTGCAGCTGGTGGCGAAGCCTTTGCTGGGAAAAATAAAACGGGTTCTGGGTAAGCACCGAACTGTGGCTCGAATCCGGTGAGGCACATGGGAAACCCAAAGTGAGGAATCTGGTTTCCAGATAAATAAATTCTGTAACTGCCAAAAAGAGAGGACTTGACTGGTTGTGTGGCTCTCCACTTGCGCAAGGAGCAAACTCCAATATTTGTAGGGTTTATTTTCTGGAAGGAAGGCTGAAGATTTTGAGACCTCTGCCGGGATTTTTTTTTTTTTAATCTAGTCGGAAATGTCTCTTTTTATTAAACTTTGTCAAGTGTGGACTAAGCAGACAGCCTTTGGAGTGTCCTCCAGGCGTGGAGGCCCTGTCCGCTTGGATTTGGGGGCCCTGGAGAAGCAACAGGGAGCTCTTGGGACAGGGCTGCCAGGATCATGGGAGGTGAGGGACAGAGAGGAGGCGGTCCAGCTGGAGAGAGCGGCCTGGAAGCTGCTGGATGACAGTATGCAGAAGAGAGCATTGAGGGACACGTACAAAATGACTTTCATTTGAGGCTCCCTAGCATGCTGGCCTTGGCACCTCGCCCGCTGCACCTCTGCGGCTCGGGCTTGTCAGTCTTCCCGCAGGGCCGTAAGATGGACAGAGACCCAGCCTGAGACCTTTTTTTTTGTTTTGTTTTGTTTTTTTGTTTTTGTGCTTCTAACATCAACAGTGAACGGCGGCTGGTCACAGGGGTGCACGGAGGCCTTCCGGTGAACAGGAGGCAGAGAAAGCAGGGCCCAGAGGTCAAGGGTGCTGCTCCATTTAGGGTCCAGTGAAGGCCACGGGTGACACCAGTAGAACCGTTAAAAAATTCTGAAAGTATTTTGGTCCCCGTGTTTGTTAGTTTCATTTATAGCTGTCACTTTGTGGTGTCTGTTGGTGACAATATCCCCGAGGTCCAAAGAGGCATCGTGGGTTTCTTCCTGAGGCAGCTGGAGGGGGAGCTGTTGGTGGTGCTGCATCCCAGGCTGATGAGCAGACAGCGGCAGGCGGGAAAGAGAGGGTGCCGCGGGGGCCCCAGGGGCTGCAGCTGAGTGGGGGATGGATGGGGTGAGAGATGGCCCTGGGGCTTGGATCAGCAGGAGGCCTCACGTCCCGCTTAGGTCCCTTTCCTGCTCCACCAGTGGTTCTTCAATATGCGAATGACAGAGGGCCCAGAGCATCTTCTTCCTGCTGGTTGTGGAGTGCACATCGCATACAGGGAATCCTCTGTTTATTTGTTTTGTAAGGTTTTATTTATTCATGAGAGACACACAGAGAGAGGCAGAGACACAGGCAGAGGGAGAAGCAGGCTCCCTGCTGGGAGCCCCATGTGGGACTCGATCCTGGGACCCTGGGATCACGACCCGAGCGGAAGGCAGACGCTCAACCGCTGAGCCACCCAGGCGCATAGTATATAGGGCTTCTTTGTAAGAGTTACCCCAATGCCAGGACCCCTGGAGGCTGCCCTCATTCTCTCCCTTTTTCTCCTTCAGCCTCTGCTCTCTGAGGCCCAGCCCTCACCCCCATTTCCACTAATAGCTGGAAGTCATTTCTCCTTATTGCTTCTCCTCAGTGTGGAAACACAAACACATGGTGTGCTCATTTCCTTTAGAAATAGAACGGGGCCGTGCCCAGTTCTATTCTGTTTACCAGGCAACCTGGAAGGCGGTATGTAGCGTGTTCTGATGTTTGGGCTGATTGGTTGGGGGCTGGGATCTGTGAGGCCCTTCCTGGCCCTGCTGGTCTTGCTCTTCTTGAGGGGCATCGTGTTTCTGTGGCCAGACCATGAGGCTGGGAGTCGGGAGTCCTGGGTTCTAGCTCGGTGCAGGTACCAAGGTGATGACGTCGGTTATGTCCCCTCATCCTTCTTGGAGATTAGGGATTTGGCTCTAGTGCCTTTTCTGTGGACCTGTTCTTCCAACAGACCTTGACTACTGTAGTGGCTGCCTCTGGAGGCTGTAGGGCCATGGTAATCCCCTCCCCCCAACAACCTCTGGGCAAAGTTACGAAGCTTAAGAACATCTTCCTTAGCCTTGCCGGAAAAACAGATCCTGGAGGAGTCTGCTTGTCCATTCCCAGGGGGATTAGAAGGTCAGGGACTGCAGGGTGTGAGGTAGGGTGAGGAGCAGGGCTGAGCCATGATCTTGGACAATGACTTTGGAAGTCACAGCCAAATAATCGGGCAAGGCTCTGAGAGAGAACCAGAATTCAATTAGATGAAAGTTTAACATCCTTGAGGCTTGTGCAGTCCCAAGGCATAAAAATCATATGAAAAGAATGCAGGAGTCTTTTTCTTTTTTTTAAGATTTTTTTTTTTTAAAAGTAGTCTCTATACCCAACATCGGGATTGAACCTACAACCCTGAGACCAAGAGTCACACGCTCTATTGATTGAGCCAGCCAGGCACTCCTACAATGCAAGATTCTTTAGAGTTGGAGGGGAAAAATTTATAGTTATGTTCCTTAAGGGTCAAATAAATGCAAACTCCGATGTGAGCCTTGGATAGGCTTTATGGCCCGGACTCTGGTTCGAAGACTAGGGATCAATCACCGATATCTAAGGGAGTGGTCTCTTTGGCTGCTCTCGTCTTTAAGTTAGGAAGTTAAAGACTGGTGATAGGGCTTGACTGGTCATAGGGTCACCTATGTGAGGATCTAGTCAATATCCACCCCAAAAGTTCCCATTGATGGAAGCAACCCTAGTTAAAAGAAAAAAAATTCTCTCTATTATGGATAGACATTTTAGTAGTCCAGGGAAAACACAAAATTCAGCACACAGATATTTAAGTGAATTAAAACTGTAGTTTTAATATTTTCAAGTTAAAGGAACTTGTATGTATATTCTTGTCTTAGTCTGCTGGGGCATCTGTAACATCATACCGCAGACTGGGTGGCATCTAAACAACAGAAATGTATTCCTTACAGTTTCAGAAGCTGGGAAGTCCTAGATCAAGTCACTACAGATTTGGTGGCTGTGAGAGCCCATTTCCTGGTCCCTTCATAGCTGTCTGTTTGCTCACCGTGTCCTCACGTGGCGGAAAGGGGAGAGCTCTCCAGGGTCACTTCTAAGGGCACTAATCCCATTTGTGGGAGCTCCACCCTCATGACGTGATCATGTCCCAAAGGCCCCACCTCCTAAATATCTTCACATTGAGGGTTAGGATTCCAGTATATGAATTTTGGGAGACACTAACATTCAGCCCGTAGCAAGGATACTTCGTGGACATGAGATTTTACTTTCTTACTTTTCATTATTTTTAAAAAGATTTAGAGAGAGAGTACAAGAAAGGGGAGGGGGCAGGCAGAGAGAGAGAGGGAGAAGCAGGCTCCCCACTGAGTAGGGAGCCTGACATGGGTAGATCCCAGGACCCTGGGATCATGAACTGAGCTGAAGGCAGGCGTGTAACCATTTAAGTCACCCAGGTGCCCTTTATTTTTATTTTTTAAAGATTTATTTATTTATTTTAGAGAGAGAGAGGGAGAAAGAGCAAGAGCAAGTGGGGAGAGGAACTGAGGAAGAAGGAGAGAATTTTAAGCAGACTCCCTGCTGCGTGTGGAGCCCATCAGACGTCCAACTGACTGAGCCACCCAGGTGCCCCTGTGTAGAAATCTTTCTAAATTTACATTTACTTTAAAAATTTAAGAGAATATAAGCTTGACTCTTCTTTGCATGCTTAATTTATTAAATCTTACGAGAGTTGCTTTAGTACTTGGGAAGGTTTGTTAGTCAGATAAAGTACTTAAAGGGGGATGGAATATATTAAATTTATAAATGCTGCTTAAAATGTTAAAGAGGTTTAATTAACTAAGTGTATAAACGGGACCAAACATTAATCAAAAGCCCTCTCAAAGTGATTGTTAATATTTGCTAGACTTATAAATAGGATAATAAGCTTCCTAAGCTGATTTTAAAAGCTGAAGGAGGAGCAATACATTTCTGAATCTCTGTTTTTAATAAATCAAATACTAATCTTCAAGATCCAGGTAGAGCTATGCATAGTCTTTTCTGGGCACCAAAGCTACCCTCAAGGAGTAAAAAACTTTCCTCCAAGCAGTGAGAGGGTCTTCAGTGGCGCAGGAGGGAGCAGGTTGAGTGAAAGTGGAGAAAGGGAAATAACATTTCAGTGTCACCAGGATTGTGTCCTTCCCAGGGTCAGGCTAGTCGGTTCATTACACTCAATTCCAAATTGCTCATGTCTCAGGCAGAGATGAATTAAGCATGTTCTGTGCTTACTGTGTGCGGAGTCAGAATAGCTGAAGAGGGCATTTGGCAACTAAGCGGGGGAGGTCATGGTGGCTTTGGGCTCCTTGCTGCCCCTCTCTTCAAGCTCTTTTGGGTGCAGTTCCACTGCTCTTTTAGCTGTCTGTTATTCGTTAAGTCATTTTCTCTGAGCAGGAATAAGGATATTTGTGGGAGAGCCCAAGGTTTTTGTTTTCCAGAGGAGTTTGCAGCCAATGGCCCATGAATGTGCATCAGTCAGAATGCTTATTTGTACCTCTTAGAAACCAGTTCTAGCTGGTTTAAACAGTTTAAGCAGAAACAGAGCTGTTGAAAAGCCACTCACAGAGCCTTTGGGAAGGGAGGAGAATCTAACTCAGCAGCCATATGGGACAGAGCCACTGTCAAACACACATTGGAAAGGTTGGGTGAGGCTCAGTTGGAAGAGCATGTGACTCTTGATCTCTGGGTTTTGAGTCCTGGCCCTGCATTGGATATAGAGGTTACCTATAAACAAACAAACTTTAAAAAGTTGGATGAGAAATCTGCTGCCAACACCGAGCATGACTTCAAACTACAGTTTGAGCCCCTCGTGGTGGTTGCCTTACTTGGTATTACTGTCAGAGCTGGCCCTGGATGCCCACCAGAAGGATCCCCCACTACCCTCCTTCCCTGCATGGCCAGCACCTGGCCCATGGTCTTGGGTGGATGCATCTGACTCTCCCAGCCTACATCGCATGCCTATGTCCACACTGCAGGGAAGGCTGGGAATGAGAATACATGGCATTTCTAGCTTCTGTGGTGGGAGATGGGCTCTGATTTCCTCTGAGGCTCATGACATTGGTGTGTCAAGGCCAGTTTATAAGAGTCAGTTGTTAAAATTTCATGAACTTGTGAGCTGTTAAACACAACCATTATTAAAAAATAAATTACAGTAGCTGTACTTTCCCCTATTTTTCCTGAAAACTACAACTAAAACCCCTGGTCGTTATATATAAAAGAAACACAAGAAGACTCTGAGAGGAGAGAAGAAGGTGGACCAGCTTGAAGCCCGAACACGTCAGTGATTTCCTTGGGATTTCTTTTTGCCTCATATTTCCCAAATATGGACCTATAAAGAAGCTTGCAACCCAGAAAGTGCCAATGGGTACAAACAAAAAAATTCCCCAAAAAAGTCTGCTCTCTCTAGCCAAAAGCCAGGAAAGGAGCAACATAACAAGATAGAAATCTTCTAAACAATAACTGCCAAACACCTGGGAAAACTGTGGCCCCATCCTCACCCATGCCAACAAAGGCTCAGTGGGGAGCCTAGATTTACAACCTTGAGAGACCTCAACACCCTGCTGGGTAGGATCATTGAAGGCCAAGTAGGGGACCTACACTTCCACCTCCATTTACTAGTAAGGAGGCATATTCTCCCACACCCATGTGGGTGGTGTCAGAGGAGGCATGGTGGAAATTCAGAACCATTGTCCACAGTAGGAGGTAGGTATATAGCTTTATATAATGATAAAGAGTCAACCTGCTAAGAAGACTTCAACAACAGAGCTGTGAAATAAGCAAAGTAAAAGTTGATTGAACTGAAAGGAGAAAGAGACAAATCATAATTATAGCTGGAGACATCCACAGTCCTCTCAATGATTGATAGAACAGTTGATAGAAACTCAGCAAGATGATAGAAGAGCTCAACAACACCGTCAACCAACAGGATCAGATTGACATTTATAAAACAGTAATCCAACAACATTAGAATACATAGTCTTTTCAGGTGCTCATGGAACATGTACCAAGATAAGTCGATGTATCCTGGGCCATAAAACCAATTGCAGCATGTTTAAAAAATTGAAATCATCAGAGTTTGTTCTCTGACCAGGGTGGAATCAAACTAGAAAATCAATAAAAGAAAAATAACAGGAAAATTAACAAACACTTGGAAAATAACACACTTAAGAAAGAAGTCAAAGATGATCCAAATAAATGGAGGGGCATACTATGTTCATGGAATTTAAGACTCAGCATCACAAAGATGTCAACTGTCCTTAAATTGATATGCAGTTTTAATGTAATTTTTATTAAAATCTAAGCAAGATTTTTTGGTAGATTTACACAAGATTAGCTTAAAGTTTATATGGAAAAGTGTAAAAACTAATAGCTAAAACAAGTTTGAAAAAGAAGAATAAAATGGCATGAATCAGTCTACCTGATTTGAGGACCTATTACCTTGCTACAGTAATCAGGACTGTGTGGTATTGATGAAGGGGTAGACACATAGATTCATGAAACAGAATGGAGATCTCAGATAGAGACCTACACAAATATGCACCACTGATTTTTGACAGAAAGTGCAAAGCAATTCAATGGAGGAAATAGCCTTTCTAACAAATGGTGATGGAGCAATTGGACATCCATAGGTGAAAATATGAACCCTGACCTAAGTCTCACACCTTATATAAAAATTAACTCAAAATAAATCGCAGATTCAAATAGAAAACTTTAAAAACAGTTTAGAAAAAAAAAAGATTGGAGAAAATCTTTAGATTCAGAATTTATAAATTCTTAGACTTGGCAAGATCCATAATAGAAAAAAAATTGATAAATTGGACTTCATCAAAAACTTTAAATTTTGCTCTTCAAAAGACCCCCCAAGAAGATGAAAAGATAAATTACAGGGTAGGAGAGAATATTTGCAAACCACAAATCTGACAAAGGACTAATATCTAAAATATATATAGAATTTCTAAAACAGTAGCAAAAACCAAATAATCTGAAAAATAGGCAAAGCACATTGGGAAACATTTCATTGAAGAGGATGTATAGATGGCAAATGAGCACATGACAGATGTTCAGCCTTATTAGCCTTACCAGGGAAATGCAAATTAAAACGGCATGGAGATATTACTGCACACCTATCAGTGTGGCTAAAATAAAAAAAATTGTGGCAACACAAGTCCAGTGAAGATGTGGAGAAGCTGCATCGCTCATACATTGCTGGTGGGAAGGTGAAATGTGACAGCCACTCTGGACAACAGTTTGGCAGTTTCTTAAAAACCTAAACATGCAAGTACCACATGCAATTGCACTTCCGGGCATTTGTCTCAGAGAAATGAAGACTTAGGTTTATATAAAAACTTGTACACAAATATTTATAGAAGCTTTATTTTTAACAGCCAAGCCAGATGTCCTTCAATGAGCAAATGGCTAAACAAACTGAAATACTAGTCAGCAATGAAAAGAATGAACTTTTGGTACATACAACAACCTATCTATATCTCCAGAGAATGTGTAATGGAAAAAGCCAATCCCCAAAGGTCATACATTGAGTGATTCTATTTATTTAATATTCTTAAAGTGACAAAATCACAGAAATAGAGAACAGGTTAGCGCTTTTTGGGGTTAAGGAGGGGATCCGGGTAGGAGGAAGTGGGTGGCTGTAAAAGGACAGCCTGAGTGGTCATTACTGTGACGTCAGTGTCCTGTATCTTGGCTGCGCCCATGTCGATATCCCAGTTGTGATACTGATCTCAGAATAAAAAGCTTAATTGAAAAGTATATTATGTAAACCCGATGAAATACACTATATTGAAAGCAAAGGTATTAAATACTTGAACTTCGTCATTCCCTGGGACACCTGAGCATCCCTGGACGCCTTTGGCTCAGGTGGTGATCCCGGGGTCCTGGGATCGAGTCCCGCATCAGGCTCATCACAAGGAGCTTGCTTCTCCCTCTGCCTGTGTCTCTGCTTCTCTCTCTGTGTCTCTCATGAATAAATAAATAAAATCTTTAAAAAAAAACAAAAAAGAAATTTGTCACTCCCTAATTATTGTATATCTTTTATTAAGAGCATTGCTGTGCTCTTACCGTTATTTATGCATGTCGTACTTGTGTGTTGGAAGTATCATGTAACAATGCGCTGCTGTGCCTCTCTCCCAGTTCTGCATTCAGTGGCATCACGCTGATAGCTTGGTCAGCCATAGTGGGAGCATCTACACCACAGAAACAAGGGGACGCTGCAGACTAGCTCTCCCATCCCTTAACAGTAGATTGTTAAACTTCCATCTGAACACCATTGCTTATAAGGTAAGGGATTTCTGAAACATAGGAAGTGGGTTTAGATACTCAGGAGACCCTTCCTCAATAACACGTGCCTCTCAAAAAATGAATGATGACCTTGGATCAGTTACGAGAGGAAGAAGCTGGGCCCCATTTTTTTAAGACTTTAATTTCTACACCTCACGTGAGGCTCCCACTCACAACCCCAAGATCAAGAGTTGAATGCTCCACCAACTAAGCCAGCCAGGTGCCCCAAAGCTGGGCTCTTCTTAGGCTATTACCTCTCCACTTCATTGCTGCCCTCACTTTCTATGAGGCAGTTGTGGATGGTGGATGACACAGGTGCTGGAGGCCAATGGAATCCTGGCTGTTATTATCTTGTTTTTCGAATATTCAGCAGAGAAATGACAGGATAGTAAAATTACAAAAAAAGGGCAGCGTGGGTGGCTCAGTGGTTTAGTGCCGCCTTCAGCCCAGGGTGTGATCCTGGAGACCCGCGATCGAGTCCCACATCGGGCTTCCTGCATGGAGACTGCTTCTCCCTCTGCCTGTGTCTCTGCCTCTCTCTCTCTCTCTCTTTCTCTGTTTCTCATGAATAAATAAATAAAATCTTTTTTTTTAATTTAATTTTTATTTATTTATGATAGTCACACAGAGAGAGAGAGAGGCAGAGACACAGGCAGAGGGAGAAGCAGGCTCCATGCACCGGGAGCCCGACGTGGGACTCGATCCCGGGTCTCCAGGATCGCGCCCTGAGCCAAAGGCAGGCCCTAAACTGCTGCGCCACCCAGGGATCCCAATAAATAAAATCTTAAAAAAAAAAAAAGAATTACAAAAAAAAAAAAAAAAAAAAGGAGGCTGGTGAGTGCTCAGATATCTTTGCTTTTTCTCCAGGCAATTTTCTCTCTACGGTTTCTCTCTCCACCAAATTCCGATCCTTGCTTTGGCACCCTGGTTTAGGGACCACATAGCCATTGGTTTTGCTCTTCAGCAAATTTTTCCTTTTCTTGCTTCTCCGTTGGGCCATCAGTAGGACGGGAGTGTGTGTGGGGGGTGATGGGCTTGTGATAGGGACCTGATGAACGATCCTATCCCATGTGGTGGGATGGCTGTGGCCATGGGTCATGCACGTTGGTATAAGAGGCTCTCTTCATCCACTGGGGTGGCTAAATTGGCCCTGGCAGCGTCTGCGCTCCTTGCCACACATTGACGGCTTCTCTGAAGGCAGATAATGACCAATACAGAGATGAGAGATAGCCGGACGGAGTCTGATTTGGCCGGAGTCCCTGGGAGCTCCTGAGGCCCTGTTCCCTGAAGCTTGTTCTTCCTAGCTAAATTGCATTTTTGGCTGAAGCAAGTTCTAGCTGAGGTTTTTTGGCATGTGCAGCCGAATAAATTCCAGATAAACACACACTCCTTGCCGAGTCTCCCCTGGTCTCCACAGCTCCTCTTCCTTCCTTTGGCTCTTGATCCCTCTCTCCCCCCACCACCCTCTCTCTGTACACATGCTATCCAAAGCTGCCAGCCCCCACCTAACACCCTGGGAAGCCCCTTTCCACCTAGACGTCTGGTTAACTTGCGATCTCCAGAGGTCCCCTGTGTCCCTGGATGCTGCAGCCAGCCACAGAGATGAGTCAGAGACAGGGGAACAGCACGATTCTGCTATTTTAGAGACTGAAAAGAAACATTTAGGCAGGAACACACTTGTTTTTTTTTTTTTTTTTTCCCCAGTATAGAAGAAATCTCCAAAAATCAAGCCAAATGTCTTCGAGAAGCATTTTGTGGTGGTAAACTGATTGGGTGCTGAGACACCTCCGTCTCCAGCTCCCATGTTCCCTAATTTATTTTGGCGTCGGAGCGTCTGCAGTGCCACCATCCAGCCACATGTTAAGGTTTTGTCTACGCAAGGGTGTAAACTGCATATGGTTTATTTCAATTAGCTTAATTGTTTTTGGTATTTAATAGCTAATTGTCTTAATTAGCTTCCAAAGCACAACAATGCCGACAACGGTAATGACTACATCTTATCCATATGGTTACAGAAGACGGATGACTCAATTTCCCATCCTCAGGCTGCGGGAGTCCCTGGAGAGGACCGGGCAGATGCGAGAGGAAGAAGATGGAAGTCCTCGGGAGAGCTGACCTGGCCTTGAATGCAAAACCCGAATATTAAGAATAAATGAGGAGGTGATAGACAGGGGAATAACCCGGGAGAGTGAAGGATTTATGTAGGACTGGAGTCATCTATTTTCTTAATGTACATACCATGGAGTGATGCTGGGTGAATAATAACAGCAAATTTCACGGTGCCAGGAGGCTCTATTGGTTCTGGTCTGCAGAGGCAATGTTGGAAGACCAAATTGTAGGACACTGAAAGTGAGAAATGCCCCGAAGAGCAATCTGTCTTAGGAAAAAACAGGTACCAGTCAAAATGTGGGTGACATTTCTTTTTCTGGTGGTTATTTTTTTTTTTAAGATTTTATTTATTTGAGAGAGAATGAACGAGAGAGCGCACGAGCTGGGGAGGGACAGGGGGGTGGAGAGAGAAGCAGATTTTCCGCTGAGCAGGGGGCGCGCTGTGGGGGCTCGATCCGAGGACCCCGGGATCATGACCTGAGCTGAAGGCAGATACTTAAAGGACTGAGCCACCCAGGCGCCCATGGGTGACATTTCTTTGGCCGATCTGGCTTAGAAGAAGTTCATAGCTAGCGCCTGGCCTATATTCAAGCCTTAATATATGTTTTAATCAGCAGCTGGCAGGAAATCCTTTGGGCTCAATCTTCAGAACATATCTAGGACCTGCCACTCAGCACGTCCTTAACTGCTACAATCCTGCTCTGATCTGCCATCATGTTTGACCCGGACCCCCTTGCCCAGTGTCCCCACTTGTCATCCCCACCCCCCCAGGACCCTCAACCCCTACAGCTATTTTCAACACAGCAGCCAGAGGAGTCTTTTAAAACGTAAATCGTGTCCTGTCACTAGTTCGTGTCCCCGAACTCTGATGGCTCCCACCCCACTGGGAATGGAAGCAGTGTCCTGGAGAGACCAGTCAGGCACCCGCTCTGGTCTTCCCCTCCCAGCTCTTCTGCAGCTCCTCTCCCCCCTCGTCTCCCCTGCACCCGCACTCAATGTCCCTCACGCGGTCACACACAGTGCCCTTCCCACGAGCCACATGTGACTAGCGACGATGGCACTGGGCAGTGCGAAGTAGCACATTTCCATTGTCGCGGGGGCTTCTGCTGGCTGGTGCGGCCCTAGGGACTTTATATTGGCTGGAAAGCTCTTTCCAAAGACGTCCACATGGCAAAGTGCGTCAACTCTGAGCCTTTGCTCAAATGTCACCTTCTGCGAGAGGCCCGCGGTGACCACTTAAAATCTCAACCCACAACCTGGTTCCCCCACCGCTCGTTCCTGCTCCCCTCACTCTGTTTTTTTTTCTTTTTCTTTTAACAGATTTTATGTATTTTTTCATGAGACACACACAGAGAGAGGCAGAGACACAGGCAGAGGGAGAAGCAGGCTCCCTGCAGGGAGCTCGATGCGGGACTCGAACCCAGGATTTAGGGATCACACCCTGAGCTGAAGGCAGATGCTCAGCCACTGAGCCACCCAGGCGCCCCTCACTCTGTTTTTTCTATAGCACCTAATGCCTTATTGTCTATCAAAGAATTCAGTTATTTATCATACTCATCGATTCTCGTCAGTCTCCCTCCCTTGAAAGCGATAGGGTCTTTGCCATCGCCATGTCCTCGGCATCTAGAACGTGCCTAGCTCAGCACAGGGTAGATACTCGCTTAGTATTTGTTGGAGGAATTAGTCAATGGATCAACATATTTACAGAGCACCTGTTGGGTTCCAGGCCCTGTGGCAGGCTCTGGGGATACATAGAAGAATAAAAGAGACTTGGTTTGTGCTGTCATACAGTTTCGACTCTAGTGGGAGAGACAAGTAAAGAAGCAAATACCTAATACAAAGTCTGGAGAGTTCTATGAAAGAGAGAAATCGCAGAAATAAAACACATCATGTGTATGTGTGTGGATCAGGGTTGGGGAGGCTTTCTGATGCGGACAAGCCAGCTCTGTAAAGGAGAGCAGAGGGGGTGCTCGCAGGGAGGGGCTGATGAGCATTCCAGAGGGAGATGCTATGCGGAGGCCCTGACCCACGGAAGGACGCGTCCCTAGTGCTTGGGATGTGACTCAGTTATCAGTCATCACAGTTCAGGGATCGGGGGGGGGGGGCAGCCTCCCCTGGCAGTGCCACTCAGCGTGTGGCCTTGACCCAGCCGCATCCGAATCATCTGGGATCCTGTTAGAAATGCACACTCCGGGGCCAACCCCAGACTTGGGAATGTGTGTTGTGATGTGCCCGCCAGGGCATCCCCATGCTGCCTGTTCTAGAACCCTGCTCCCTCTGGAGCATCCAGGCCCTGAACGAACGGATGAGTGAATGAGGAGACTTGTGTGGTGCTTGTGTGGACCGTGCCTCTTCCTTTTTATGTTCTTGTTCTTTGGCAAAAGCTCAGATAATGTGTAGCTCAGAGTACAGAGCGATGCTTGCTTTATTTGCCGAGCCAGATTGGCCACCATTAGGTGGGACGATGAAAGAGAAGGGAAGACCCAGGTGTTCCAGGAATTCAGGGATGTGGGTTTAGAGGGGAAGGTGGAGGGCATTCCTGGTGGGAAAGGCGAGGGCTGGAGGCTGAGGGGAGCGAGGCTTGGTCCTGGGAGAGAGCAGGAGGCCGTGGGCTGGAACCGGGGCGCGTACGTGAGGGGAGGCGGTGCTGGAGAATGGACAGGTCCTACCGTCGCTGTAGAAATTGCGCAGTGGGCGCGGGGAGCTGGTCTCCCAGCGATTTTAGGAAGGTCGTGTTGCATTTGGGGGGTGATTGGGGTGCCCGTGTACAGTGGTCTAGGCGTTACGTACCCAACACCTTAGCTATGCCTTTAGGGTTTAAAAGAGCAGGATGGTACCATCGCCGTCTAGCATTTTCTAGATGGCACACACTGTCCTAAGTGTTTTACATGCATATAGTCATTCAATCCTCACAATCCAATGACGTGGCTACCCTCTTATTGGACCCCTGAGGGACTGGGGCACAGGAAGGCCGAGGAACTTGCCTCAGATCACCCAGCCACTGTTTGGAGCCCAGGCAGTCTGGTTCCACTCCGTTCTGCTGCCTCTACTACACTCTGAGCACAAAAGATCTTGGGAAATAGTTCACTGCCTTCTGCCCTCCAGTCCGTCTGGAGGCCCCTTTTGTGTGGCGGTGGTCCGGGCTTCAGAATGTTCCTCTTTTCTGGATCCTTCCTCCTTCCCTCTGACCCTGTCCTCCACCCTCTGGTTTTGTGGTCAGTGTGTCGGCCGGTTTGCACGGGAGGATGGGATGGATGGTGCAAGCAGAAGGAGGGGGCTGTGGACCTCGCCCTAGGTCTGCAGAGAGGGGAATGGGATTTTATGGGGTGCGAAAGTTATACTCTCTTGGGAGGCTTCTTTAAGAAAAAGAACCCAACAATGCCTTGCTTTTGCAAATTTTATGAAACCATCGAGCTTGTGAGTTCTGACAGGTCCCCTCCCCACACCAGGTCTTGGAAGGGGCCTCATTAGCTTCTCAGAAAACCTGCCTCTGAGTCTGGGCCTGTTTTCTTCGGCCATTCAGAGTCGAAGGCCTACGAGACGAACATCTTTCTCTTGCTGATACCCATCTCCTCTTAGAGTAAAAGCCAAGCGTATTGTACTTCTAGAATCTTTTTTCCATCTCTGCAAAGCCTTGGTGACCCTTTTATCCTTCTAGCTTGGGAGCGAGCAAGAAAAACTCAATCCTGCCTCATTTAGGAGAAGGGTGGTGTATTAAAGGCTAAGGTGGTAGGTAGGGGACTCTACTGCTGTCAGCTGGGACATGTAGGCTGCTCGCCCCCCAAAAACGATCTGGCTTTCTCTTGGCTGGGGTCCCAGGGACAGGCTGCCACCAGCTGCAGTAAATGACCTGCAGCCCTTCCCCTTCCCTGGCTTCCTGCTTATTTCAGCCTGTTTCTCCACACCTTTTGCAAACACGGTCTGGTCAGGGTGTGGCCTGGCTGTCACCTCAGCAAGGACCTGGCCTTTTCTCTAAGTGATGCAGCAGGTAGCCAAGCTCCTGCAGACCAAGTCTCTTCCCGGCGCCCGTTTGGGCTACGGCTATGCCGGAAACTGCTTCTGGCCAGTCCTTAAAACAGGGACGTGATCAAGGTGGCTTTGGAGGCATAAGCGTTTGGGGAGGGTTCTGGCCAGAGAGGCAGAGGGCAGCTGGGGCGGGCGGGGGACCAGAGAGGCGAGCACTGAAGCAGGGAGTCCTGCGGGGATGGAGGTCCAGCTCATGCATTTCCCACCATCACAACCCACTCATTCTAAGGAACCCATAGCCGCTCCGGCCTGGACATGTGCTCCCAGAGTGTGTGCTACTGACGTCACCGTGGGGTCCTCCAGGGACTGACTTAGGGACGCCATCCGAAGCGCTCCCCTGATATTCAAATATTCCCTCTTTTCATCTTCTCCCCTCTCCTCCCCTCCCATCTCTGAGGAACTGGACTGTAAACGACAGCGCTGAGCTGCACGTTCCAGCCAACCCTGCAGTCCTGGGATTTACAATCAGAACCTCTTGGAATTGAACTATTAACTAATCCAAACACTAGTATATTAAGCCACCAACCCTGGCCTCCGGCAATTACCAAGACACCCCGTCCTCGTCAGTCATTCTGAAATGCTTGGAATTGCTGTTGCCCCTTTAATCAGGTCTCAAGCTTGGGGAGGCTGAGAGTCCCCTTTTTTTCTGCCTCCCTCCTGCTTTCCCTGAAAGAATTGAGAGGGAAGTCTTGTCTTTTCTCCCCGCCCCCCATCCCTCCAGGAATCGTGTGCTAAAGTTCAAAGCCTGAAGACGGAAAAGCTAAAATTAAATGCAAAATGTTCAAATGTCTTGGAACGTGCCCATTCTGAGAAGGATTCTGTGCCCTGAACAGGGGACGAACAACAGGGGGAGCTCACCCGGAGGCTGAAATGACCTGCAGGTCGTAAAAGAAACACTTGTTGAAGGCAAGTTGATTGCCTGAGGCAGATTGACCTTGAGGGCAGGATTTGTTTTTCCTCAAGGTCACTGTGCAGTGAATGCGTCCTGACTCTTAATGTGGTGTGTTTGGGGGGGAAGGGGGCTGGCATGCCTGGCTTCTGATTCCCGCTGCTCTTGATGGGTGGTTGCTAAGGGGAGGGGATTTTAGCAGGTGAATGCCCAGCATTAAGTCAGGTCGGGAGACCAGGGTTCTGTTGAGAGTCCCCCTGGCTGGGCTGGAGTCCTGGCCCCACCACTTGCTCCATAAGTGACCTTGGGCAAGCTACGTAATCTCTCGGAGCAGGTTTGCGCGCTTCTGGAGGGCAAAGAATTGATGCCTGCCCTTTGGGGTGGTTGTGAGGCCATCCCTGGCACACAGCGCTGCATAAATGGTTATTGTTTTGATGACAAGTTCGTTTCCAACAATTATGGTTAAAGAGAGGGTCTCGGTTTGGCGCTGACCCCCCTCGGACAACCTCCCTGTGCTTGCTAATCTCCATTTAAGAGCATTTCAGGGTTGGCCAGGATGCAATCGTCCCGTCTTCCATTATGTTCACTTTCATGGTCACCTCATATTTACACGGCAAGGGAAACTGGCTTTCTCTTTTTAACAGTGACATCAAAAAATTTTTTTTTAAAGATTTATTTATTTATTTATTCGTGATAGAGAGAGAGAGAGAGAGAGAGAGAGAGGCAGAGACACAGGAGGAGGGAGAAGCAGGCTCTATGCCGGGAGCTCGACGCGGGACTCGATCCCGGGACTCCAGGATCGCGCCCTGGGCCAAAGGCAGGCGCCAAACCACTGAGCCACCCAGGGATCCCGACATCAAAAATTTTTAAGAAGACTTTACTGATTTATTTTGGAGAGAGAGTGTATGGGGAGGACAGAGGGAGAGAGAATCTCAAGCAGACTCCCTGCTGAGCTCCGAGTTGGACGCGGGGCTCGAACCCACGACCCTGAGGCCAGGACCTGGGCTGAAACCAAGAGTCGGATGTTTAACCGACTGTGCCACACAGGTGCTCCAAAAGCAACATAAGAATTTTTTAAAGGTAACTTTATTTAAACAAAATGTGAGTTGATTTTATAAATAGAAACAGAAAATGTTAAGAAAATGGCAGATATAAGTGGAAAATGAACAGGGCAAAATTATGAAGGTGGGCGTGATTGACAGAGTAGTAGGCCAGGCAATCTTGGTCTAAAATAACTGTCCCGCACAAAAGTCGTGAGACCAAGGATACTCTGGGCTGTTTTATTTAGGTGAAGGTGCTTCAGCTGGAAGCTTTCTCTGGCTTCCTCTTGGCTTCCTTTTGCCTTTCCATTTGTGAGTGGCCATGAAGATGAGTCACCGGGTCAGTGGGGACACTGCCCCATCCCGTGCCTGCACCCTCTCCATGACCCTGTCCCTCTGCCCGCTGGGATGGAGGCTTCCAGGGAAAGACCACCAGTGCAGGCCACCAGGGGGAGGGGGCCAGGTCACAGGACACTGGACTGTGGAATTGCGAGAAAACGAGCCTTTTGATTAGTTGTGAATTACTGGTACGGTTTGGTGGAGCTTGAATCCATGGCTTCCCTTCCCCAGCACCAGGTTCCTCACTCCTCCTAAAGGTGAGAGAGCGGACGTGCCAAGTCTCAGGAGAGCAAAGTGAATGAACGTCAGCCGTGTCTAGAGAAGGAGGAGACTGGGCGCAAATGGATAGAGGCGGCAAGAACTGAAGAACATATGTTTTTAGATACCAGGGACAAACAGACGTTGTGACATTCTGGAGATGACATGAATTAACTGAGGTATTAGAGGCAGATTTGGGGCCTGGATTCCCCTAAGGGGAATCTGGATAACAGAAGCCATACATGAGTGGATCATAGGGGTGGTTGAGATAAAGGCCTTTTAGGAAACACACACAACTGTGAGCATTTCTGTCTCTAGGACTGGATACCCTGGATCTCCAGAACCCCCACCTGGAGGCTGCCCTGGGGATCCATCCTAGGGTGGTTTGTGCCAGCTCTGGACTAGCTCTGTGCAAGGAGAGGTAGGCTACTTCTCTCTACTAGAACATCCTCCTATTACCATGGATGAAATTATCCTTGGCGACTTTCCTCCAAATCCCCTATTTGGAACCATGACGCTCCTGTTCTGTAGGCCCCAAGGTTTGAAACCTTGGGGGCTATAGTTTCATTTCCCTTCTCTTTCATTTCTCCACCCAACCAATCATCAGCTCCTCAAATGTTTTCTGTGCAATTACTACAAGCTCAGTGTCTTTATGTTCACTGCCATCTTCTTCAGCCAATTCTCCATTCAGCAAACACCAAGTGCTTAATGTGTGGTGGCACGTGATCTGTGCCATCTAACGCCTGAATCCCTGATTGCAACGTCGTGCACATGACTGGTGCTCGGGAGTTATTATTTATTGAACTGATGGAAAGCTGTCTCGACCTTTTCTCCCCTGCTGGAGAAGCTCTTGTGGCTTGGTGGGGAGAGAAAAGCTCTCATGAGACAGACCCTGGTTCAGTTCGAATCCCTAGGACTTCCCTGAGACTGACGTCCTCCTGAGGGGTCAGGTCTGGGGATCCACCTCCGCCCTTTTTTATCCTCTTGGAAAATCCTAACCTGGGGGTATGAAAGGTCAGCCGGACAGCCATGAGATTTGACTCACTGGGTTATACGGTCAAATAAATGAAGGTATGAATCTGCAGGCAGCTGAGGGGTGGAGCTGCAGGTGGATGTCACCAGAGATGCTCTACCTTAGGGCCTTGATCTTTACATTAACCCACCCCCTGCTTTCACTGGCTAATCCGTTTTTTGGAGAATACATTTCCATTGCAGGAGGGGGGAACCTAAGCATTTTTATTAGTAAAAGTAACTGACAAACCATACGGAAATATTTATATACTCAAACTCAATCCTCGTGTGGAGAAACATCTTGTTGTTGCGAGCAGGATGCTTTATTCTAGATAGATTTGTCTCTTGCTCATTGAATAAATAATCAGACTGTAAGGCAGGGGACACACACTGGAGTGAAGAGAAAGGCAGCCCTTACCTTCCCATTACACGTTGTTTCAATAGAATTTCCTTGTGGCAAATATTTTTTATTCCAGAATAACATGCCACTATGTTTACAAAAAGACTTCTTATTCGGCAGCACAATGGTTGCGTTATTTTGATTACATTCTTCGCCCCTGGTAATCGTCTCATTTCCCTTTTGTAAAAGGAATTCAGACGCTTAACACAATTGTAACTCGACACCAATTCAGGTTGTCATGAAAAATTTTACTGATAAAATTCAGTGAGTTGTGAATAGCTTCTTTGCCTACATTTGGTTTCCTCAAATCATCTGTGATTCGCAGGTAGCACAGATGTTCCCAGCTGCTGGAAAATGAAGCTTGAAGTTCAGCCTGATAAGGAGAAAAATGCCTAATTCAGATTCCAAGAATTATTTGACCTAAATCAATTTCAACTTGAGAAAATGGGGTCAACTATCTGCACCCCCAGAAGAGCCACATTGGTGATTAAAAAGTAAATCTTGAAGAATTAAATTATGTTGCTGTTCAAGCTTTCATACGCACACTTAGGAAAAAAAAAAAAAAACCAGAGCATCAAAGGCTGTCGGAATAACTCAATTTAGTGATGGTGGCAAAGCATCGCTGCAAAAGGACTTTCCAGGCAGTGAGCTTTGCTCGGGGGAACTGTTACACACTTCAATTGGTATCTGAAAAAAAAGGGAAAAGTCTTTCAAATGAATAATTTTATGACTTTGAACCACACACATACAGCTTGAATATCAAATTATTTTAAATGAGAACTTCAAAAAGATCCACTTGTTAAATGAGTAAAAAGCCCTAAACAGCTGCCTACCAGAACAAAGAGATTTGGGTTAAAATGCCAACTAGAGACAGAGCTGGGCAGGACCCTATTCCGGGATTCCCAAGATGAGTATAGTAGTTTACCCTCTGATGGAAGGGGGCCATTGACCTCAGGATTTTGTAGATAAGTGCATCCAGCCTTCCTTGGTTTACAGATGAAAACACTGAGGCCAGAACACAGGTGTCCAGCCAGACCCGGTCCCTACCCTAGTCGGTGTCTAGTCCAGACATGTCCCATGTAAACACTGAGTGGCACAGAGGACAGTCAGTGACGGATACACGGCTCTGGTCTTGTGGGATTGACGAAAGACCCTGATTTCTGGGTCAATTTACCTGGAGGATATTTGCTTTTTCAAGGACGGCTTCGCTGCCCCAGCTCTTAGCTTGCAGAGATTTTTCAGGTGTATAAATCTTGGGTCGGGTGATTCCTTGAACCCCACCCCCACCCCACCTTTTATATCAAACAAGGAGACCCAAGAAGTTGTCTCTAACTGGGATGAAGGTGCTCTGTGAGCTGCGAAGATGTTAGAAGGCATATTAATCATGTCTTTTGGGGCAGCTCAGTCGGTTAAGTGTCTGCCTTCAGCTCAGGTCACGATCCCGGGGTCCTGGATGGAGCCCCAAGCTGGCTCCCTGCTCAGCAGGGAGCCTGCTTCTCCCTCTCCTCTCTGCTGCTCCCTGCTTGTGCTCTCTCTCGCTCTCTGTCAAATAAATAAATAAAATCTTTAAAAAAAATCATGTCTTTTTATTTTTTGATATTTTGGGCTTGCTGAACCTGGAGACACAGCCCCTGCCTGGGTCCGGGATTCCCAGAGACGGTGAACAGCTCACCTGCAAACTCCGCCATCCAGAGCTTGTACCCCCCACCCAACCCCTTTTTCAGCCGCTTAGCCCTCGGCCACCACTGTTCTCCTGTCCTCGTCGCCCAGGGCCAGGTGCTGTCTTAGAGACCTCTGAAACTGTCCACACTAACCTGCTCACCCCACCTCCCCTGTGTATTAACGCACAAACCCCAAGAAAGGCTCCTGTGTCGGTTTTCTCCTGATGCCGGGCCCCAGGGCTTCCCTGTGTGACCCTTCGTGGTGAGGCATGCCCTCCTCTCTTGGGATCTGTAAGTGTAACAAACTCTTAAAAATTAATAATTTTGGGGGGATGCCCGGGTGGCTAAGTGGTTGCGCATCTGCCTTCGGCCCAAGGCGTGATCCCAGGTCCTGGGATCCAGTCCCCCATCGGGCTTCCTGCATGGAGCCTGCTTCTCCCTCTGCCTGTGTCTGCTTCTGTGTCCTTCATGAATAAATAAATAAAATCTTAATTTAAAAAATTATTAATTTTTTAAAAGATTTTATTTCTTTAGAGCAGCTTGAAGTCCATGGCAAGACGGAGGGGAAGGTACACACATCGCAATCACCCGAAGTCCTGGTCGCCGTCGTGTTCACTTGTGGTAATGGCCGTTCTGTGCTTTGGGACGAATGTGTAACGACACGGACCCACGATGACGGTATAGGGTATTTTCACTGCCCTAAAACGCCTCTGCGCTCCATCTATTCATCCATCCCAGCCCCTGGCACCTGCTGAGCTTTTCATGGTCTCTGTAGTCGTGCCTTTCCCAGAACATCACATGATTTCAATTGGGCAGCAGGGAGCCCTCTCGCGTTGGTTTCTCTCACTTAGGGACCCGCGTGTAGGTTTCCTCCATGTCTTTTTGTGGCTTGATGGCTTGTTTTTTTTTAGCGCCGAGTAATATTCCACTGTCCGGCTGGATCACAGGTTTTTCTCCATTCGCCTGCTGAACGAATCTTGGTTGCTTTCAAGTTTTGGAAGTTATGAATAAAGCTGCTATAAAAATCGGTGTGAAGGCTTTTTGTGTGGCTGTTCCGTTTTCCACTCCTTCCGGGAGAAAAAGGGGCACGATTGCTGGGTCACGCGGTGGGAAGATGTTCAGTTTTGTGAGAAATCTCCACGCCGTCTTCCGAAGCGGCCGGTCCATTTTGCTTCTCAGCAGCAAGGAGAGAACGTTCCCATCGCCCTGGCCTCGCCAGCACGCGGTGCTCTCACTGGTCTGGATTTGGGCCGTTCTGACAGGCGTGGGGTGGTGTCGCGTTGTAGTTTTAATGCGCATTTCTCTGATGGACTTGCCATCCGCGTGCTTCCCTTAGCGCGCTGTCAAGGTTTTTGGCCTGTTTTAAAAGCAGGCGGCTTCTCTTTTTACTGTTGAGTTTTAAGAGCTCTTTGCACGTTTTGGATAACAGTCCAACGTGCCCTTTGCAAGGGACTTCCCCCCAGTCTGTGGCTTGTCTTCTCGCTCTTTTGATATTGTCTTTCCCAGAGCAGAAGTCTTTAATTTTAATGAAGTCCAGCTTATCAATTATTTCGTTTGCAGATCATGCCTTTTGCTGTTGGATCTAAAAAGTTACAGCCATACTCAAGGTCGTCTAGGTTTTCTCCCGTCTTTTCTTTCGGGAGTTTTAGAGCTCTGTGTCTTACATGCAGGTCTGTGATGCAGGTCGAGTTAATTTTTGTGAAGTGCACAATGTCTGTGTCCAGATTTGTTCCTTTGCACGTGGACGTCCAATTATTCCCGCCCCGTTTTTCGAAAAGACACAAACTCTCTTTTCCATGGCAGCTGCTCTCCTCATCTGTTGGCCTCCCCATGTCTGAATAATGATGAAAACTGTATTTTGAGAGACAGGGTCTGATTTTCACTTAGCTAGGATGGGGTGCTGCTTCTGCTCACCACCTTTGCTGGCAGGCTCGGTCCCCTGGGCTGCCCCTGAATCTTGGAGGACAGGAGTGTGACATGTCCCCAGGGAAGGAGGAGACGGGGAGATGCGTGGTGGGCACACAGGTCAGCTCCTCCCCGACGTGCCCTGAGCTGCGGGCCCCCCAGGAAGGCACCTGCGTCCACACCCGCTCTGGCCCACGGAGAGTTCCAGGCTGTACCTTGTCACCCGTCTCCCACCTTCTCTTTCATCTGGGCTCTCTGGTTTCTAGTCCCTGGCACCATTTGTGTGCTCTCCAATCTGCTTTATCATCTGCCCAGCTTTTAAAAATTTATGTAAGGCCCTCATTAGAATTTTAAAGTTTATCTTCATTACAGGTTCTGCTCATTCCTTATTAGGTTTAGTCTTAGAGTTGGGTTTGTTTTGTTCTGACTTTTTGACTTTTTTGGGTTGCTGCCTTTTAAATGGGATTGTTTTCTTTCATTACATTTTCAAATTAGTTGTGTGTATGTAGCAGGCTATTGATTTTCAAATGTACATTTTTATAGCTAGTTGCCTTATTGAATTCTCCTATCGATTTTAACGGTTCTCTCTCTCTCTCTCTCTCTCTCTCTCTCTCTCTTTTTCCACTTGATTCTCTTTGGTTTCCAGGTATAGAGTTGACACCAGCCAAAAATAATAACAATTTTTTCTCACATGTTTATTACTTTATTCTTTCACAGCAACATGAGGGTGGGCATTCTTCTCCTGTTTGCCTTGTTTTTTGGTTTGATTTCTCAGGAGGATTCTGCTGCCCAGGTTCCATTTAGGACCCCGGATACCGAACCTGAGCTCTGACCTAGCACTCCGGGCTCTCATTGCTTTGGGGAGAGTCGGGGTGTTTGGGGGTCAGGAGGGTCTCAGGGCTTGGAACTCACAAGGCTGACAGACCACGTAACCTTCTGCACACCTGCAGCGCATAGCCCCATCCACATCTCCGCTTCTTCTTGGAACCTCCCTCCACCTTGACTGCTGTTCTCTGGGGGCTCAGCAAGTAATTTTACCGGAAAGGAATGACAAAACAACAACAACGACAACAAAAACAAAACAAAACAACAACAACAAAAACAACCAAAAAACCACAACCAGGCATAATAAACTATTTCAGTGGACTGATTGTGTAATTAGGCAAACACAGTAAGGATGTATTTCTGAGGATGTTTTGCTCCCCTTCCTTTTTTTTTTTCCATTTCTTCTTACCCCTTGAGCACTATTCAGTTGCCAGTGACAGAAATAAAAATAAAACAGCTTAAATGACCAAAGAATTTCTTGATTCCTAGAACCAAGCTGCAGGAGGGCTCTGGAGGGCTGGGTTGCTCCTCCCTGTCTCCCCTGAGGGCCGAGTTACCGCCAAAGCAGGTACCCAGGTGGAGGCAGCTCTGGAGATGTCTACCAATCTCCTGAGCTGTGGGTGTCAGGACTATTTTAAGCGAGAGGCTTACGTTCTCAGGTAACCCCCTGCCCACCCCTGCGAGGTGGGTGTGCTTAGAGGCCCAGCGCCCGCCTCCGTGGAGAGCTGGCCCAAGCTCACAGCCAGGAGCGAGGCGCCACGGGGGTCCCGGGTTAGTCCCCCTGAAGTCCTTGAGCCCCCGAGGCCCCGAGGCTCCCCAGCCTCCCCGGCTCAAGAGCAGAAAAAAGTGAGCTCCTCCCGGCAGGTGCAGCTGGAAACGGTGCCGGTGCCGAGCACGGGCTCTGATCGGCCTGGCCTCGGTCACCTCCCTCTCCCTGGACCGATCACTGACGTCAGAGGGCCCGGTTACGGGGCTTAGCTGCCCTGGTCACCCGCCCAGCCCTGGGCTACCGAGAACCTGATGTGGGAGGGAGGTGGGGGTGGCGACGTGACAGATGCCCCCTAGGACTCTCAAGCCCATATCCTCGCTCCAGGCAGGCCAGAGGTCTCAACCCCCGCCCATGCCTGCCTCGTCCCCTCTCTGCGTGCCATCTCTCACTCGGACATGTCCTTTCCTCCTAAGTTTTGGGTAGTAGCTCTCCCTCCCTCCATTGGAAGATTTAACTTACTTGTTTGAGAGAGAGAGAGGGTGGGGGGAGAGAGAGCACACAAGCAGGATGGAGGGGAGGATGGAGAAGAGACTCCTGGCTGAGTGGGGAGCCGGCTGCAGGGGTTGGGGAGGCGCATCCCAGGCCCCCAGGATCATGACCTGAGCATATTTGCTCAGATGCATAATTACCTGAGCCACCCAGGCGCCCCATCAGACCCCTTCTCTGTGTGGTACCTCTCTTTGGAGAGCATCAAGCTCCCCCCGTTTCTGCTGATTTTGCGCAGGAGCTCCATAGAGCGGCTCCAATCATTTGACTAATAAGGAGGCGGGTGCATTTTCTTGGGAAGGAAAAGCTTCATCCACTCACCCTTCCATGGTCCTGTTTGCCCCTTCGAACTTTCCAGCTGATTTAACTTTGCTGGGAAGCAAAACAGTTCAAGGTGCCTGTGCCAGGATATTAGCATATACCGCCCCGGGCAAAGACACCACTGGAGCCCTCCATCTGTTTTGCCAAGTTCTGTTACATAAGTGACAGCTGATGGTATCTTTTAAGAACCTGTAGTGTTTGTGAATGATGTGTCTTAATAGAAGAACAATGAGATGCACCAGCATGCAGAACTCCCTTTGTGGGAGCAGGTTTTTCGCCAGAGGGTGATTTGGAGGTTTAAGGATGTGTAGGAGGAATGGCAATCAAGGTGGGGTGGGGGTTGCGGGGATGGGAGGATTCTTTTCTTTTGCCAAGTGTTGCTGGTGGCTGAAATCCTCCTGTGTGTGCCCCCCCCCCCCATCTTGGGACAGGGTGGACTTACTCTGGAGAGTCAACCCTAGGGGTTTTGCTGGAGCCACCCACTATCCCCTCCTCTACCACCCAGGTGAGAGACCACCCGGTGTCTGGCCCACCTGTGGCTCTAGGTAATCTCTCTGAGCTCAAGAGCAGTAATGTTAGCTTGGTCAGTGTGATGCTTGTAAAATGTGACTCCAGAATTCTTTGGCTTTCTATCAAGGGGTGGAGTCCATATCCCTTCCTGTTGCTTCTGGGCAGTTTTTTTTTTTTTTTAATTTTATTTATTTATTCATGAGAGACATGCAGAGAGAGGCAGAGACACCGGGAGAGGGAGAACCAGGCTCCCTGCGGGGAGCCCCATGTGGGACTGGATCCCGGGACGCCTGAGCCAAAGGCAGACGCTCATCCACTGAGCCACCAGGTGCCTCTCTTCTGGGCTGGTTTTGGCAGCCTTGACAGATAGAGTACGGTAGAAGGGCTAGAAAAGGCCATGTGGCTTCTACTTGGTTCTCTCTGCAATGCTCACCTTCCAGAGACTTCCCCTGGGGAAGCCACCACATTGTGAGAAACTCAACCCCCATGGAGAGGCCACATATAGATGCTATGGGCTGACCTTCAGCCATCCTGGCCCAGGTGTCAGACACGTGTGCAGAAGCCAACCTGGAAGCCCCAGGCATCATGAAGAAGTTGAGAGCCACCCCCACTGTGCCTGAATTCCGGACTCACAGAATCCGTGAGCAAAAGAAAATGGTGGTTGCCATTGGGTGGTGCCATGCAGTCTTGGGTGCTTGTTACAAAACAAAGATAACTGGGACAGTCCGAGGCTCTTCATATCAACTACAGCCAGGGCACCAGAGCCCTCCTCAGCTCCTTGGTGGCTGAGAATTAGTCATTGTATCATGTTCTGTGCAGAGCAGAGTTCTTTGCAAAAGCTAGGACCCCGGGCCGTCTGGCATCATTTCATAAGCCGTCCAGTAGGTACCCAAAGGATACCATCTTGCCCAGGAGTATTTTCCCAGCTCGGAGTCTGCTTTGGTTCCCATGACATTTGGGCACTCTGCCCTACTCTTTTAGCCTTGATGGAAAATTCCAGGGGACCTTTTCCTCTTACAGTTATATTTAGTCTCTAAGCAGCAAGCTCCAGCACCCCATCCTCAGGGTTTGCCAATTAGGTGGAAGATTTGATCTCTGTACCTTTCCTCCTCCCGTCAACTTGTTCATCTCCTAGTCAGTGAATGTGGTACCAGGTTTAGACCATTGAAGCCAGTCAATCAACAAACTGGTCACTACTCTTTGTCAGGGTGTGTCCAAGAAAAATTAAGGACATTATGACCCTCCAGAGCTGATAATTTATTTGGGGAAATAAGACACAAATATGGAAAGTGAAATAGCCCAAAGATGATAATATTTCCAGCATTTAAATAGCATGTTTGCCTATGAGAATGGGTACCAGGCAGTCTTGTTCTTTGTGAGTCTATGGAGCCCAGGATCCTCCCCACCCCCGCAACCTTTTTTTAAAAAAGATTTTATTTATTTATTTTAGAAATAGAGCGTGGGAGTGCTTGAGCAGCAGGGAGGAGCAGAAAGAGAAGGACAAGCAGACTCTGCTCTGAGCACAGAGCCCAATGTGGGGTTCGATCCCATGACCCTGAGATCATGACCTGAGCAGAAATCAAGGAGTCAGATGCTTAACCGACTGCACCCCCCAGGTGCCCCCCAGGGTCCCCTTTTATAGTACATCGGATTACAAAGGAAACCGAACGCACTGAAATGTCCATCCAAACACTAAAAGCCAAAACCAAGTTGTGAATGTAATTACAGCTAATCTTCTGAACTAGCCCATTATGCAACAAGATCCAAATTTGGCCTTATAACCAATTTTGAAGAAGGGAGGAGTATAGACTACCTCTTGGGGCCCAGGAGATGCATGAAACAACTGAGACATGGTACAAAGCATCTGTGATTTCTACTGGGGACGGAATTCCGTAGTGTTAATACTCCTGGGGCGGGGGGGGGGGGGGGCGCCTATATTTGTAGTCGAGGCAAGTGCCAAATTCTAGTTAGAGGTTAAGCAGGCAAAAAGGGTATATGGCCAGAAGCAAGTTTTAAAGACAATAATGAAAGTGAAGTTGTTCTTGCTTTTATTAGCACCACCAGTTTTAAACAATGCCAGTGATACACTACATCCCCCCCGGGGGCCAGAGACTCCCACTGCCCTGCCCTCATCCCCAGTATGCCACAAAATAAAGGTATAATTTTGTCCCCAGCCGGGTTCACAGACCCCGGGAAGTCACCCACGGATCCCTTGGCAGTCTTCGACTGCAGGTTACTCCCGCGGTGTGGTGTGTCCTGGTGCAGGGCATGGGCTTGGAGTCAGATGGGGCTTGGCTTGAGTCTGCCAAGCTGCTGATTAGTTATACGACCTTGACAGAAGTGCTTAGATTCTTTTTTTCTTTTATTATTTTTTTATTTTAAAAAATATTTTATTTATTTATGAGACACACACACACACACATACACACACACAGAGAGGCAGAGACACAGGCAGAGGGAGAAGCAGGCTCCATGCAGGGAGCCCGATGTGGGACTCGATCCCAGGACCCCAGGATCACGCCCTGGGCCGACGGCGGGCGCTAAACCACTGAGCCACCCAGGGAACCCCTCTTTTTTTCTTTTAAATATTTATTTATTTATTTTAGAGCCAGAGAGTGCAGGAGTCAGTGGGAGGGGCAGAGGGAGAGAGAGAGAGAGACTCCCCGAGGGGTGGGGAGCCCAACACAGGGCTCAATCTCAGGACCCTGAGATCATGACCTGAGCTAACACCAAGAGTCGGCTGCTTAACCGACTGAGCCACTCAGGTGCCCCTGCTTAGACTTTCTGAATATGAGTTTCCTTCTCTGGAAAATGGGGCACGATAACAGGGCCTTTCCCATCGTCAGCGGGTGGATTCACTGGGATCAGGAAGTGGGTAAAGTGGTGAACGCAGTGCCTGGGGCCTGGTCGGGCTCTATCAACGGTACAGGAGCTGGTGGTCGTTGTGATGGTTGATTTTCCCAATAGCTCTGGGAGGAAGGTTCTGTTATCCTGGTTTATCAGGTAAGAAAACTGGGTCTTTGCTTTTGCTGAAGGGGTTCTGATGGAGCAGGGGATGGCTGCTGCCTTGGGATCACCCACCTGCCCAGGACCGTCAGCCTTTCTGATTGGTGGGTGTCCCTCCCCACGATCAGCACCCTCCTGCCCAGGGTGGGGACTGGGTCACGGACTCCACAATGAGCTACCCACCCTCTTCTGGCTGGAACCCACCCGGGATGGGGTGGAGAATCCAGTGCCAGCTGGTACATCCAGGTTCTGCGACCCCAGTGAAGCTCTGCTCGGGTCCCTTCTCTTCTCTTGCACGAAGCCGCTTGCCCTTGGGAATCAATCCCTGGTCCGGGCCACTCACCTGGCACTGGCTAGCTATGTGGCTGTCATTTTTCTCCTGCCAGCTGCTCTCCTCAGTTAGGTCACCGATGATTAAGGGCAGGGAAGTGGGTGAGAACTCCTCGGGATGGAAGGCGGCGTTTACCTTCCTCCCCGTCCAGCTGACAGCCTGGCACATAATATGTTCTCACTTATTCGATGTTTGCCGAATGAGTAGACAAGTCAGTGGGTGAAGCGACCAGCCCGGGATCCGGCTCTTGGTGCACTTAGCCTCGCCCCCTGCTGCCCCGAGCCCACATCCGTCTGTGTCGTGTATGTACGGAGCCCTTCGCCCTGTGGCCCCCTCCCTGCCCGTGAGCGTGGCAGGCGGGCTGGTCATACCCTCAAGGTAGCGAGTCCGGTGCTGTGCCAGAGTGCGTGACTCTGGAGGTCTGACCGTATAAAGGGTTCCTTCCCCCCTTTACCTCCAGGGCGGCCGAGACCTAAAGTCCCGGTCGCATGGACCCCCAAACCCAGACAGCCAGATCTAACTGGCCTGTGTCGAGGTCTCTAAAATTGCCACCATCCCTGGCTGAGCCCCGCAGCCCAGTACTAACACGGGGAGCCCTGGGGGCTTTCATGTGTCTGAGGGGGGATCCCCCCACCGCTAGCTGAGGGGTGCTGGGTAAACGACTTAACCTGTATGAGCCTCCACTGTCTCCTCTGTAAAATGGGGTTAATGACAGTCCCTAGGCTCGAGGGAGCTCAAGAGGATGGAACGAGACCATGCGCACAATGCTCCTGGCATATCTCACCTGCGCAATCACTGGTAACGGCCACTATTATTATTAGTAATTATTCAACGGCACGTGTGAGTGAAGGCAGAGGAGAGGGCTCGGGCCACGAAAACATGCCTGTCTTGACTCACTCCTGGGCTGTGTTTCTGTGTGGACCTGACTCCAACCCAGCGCGCACAGACGCCCTTGTGCTGGGCCGTGCTCGGGAAAGGCGGGCCCAGCGCCCTTACGCGGTGGGTAACACGCCGTGCGTGGTGCGGGCAGGGCGAATGAGAGGGGACAGGCTGTACTTACAGCACTTTTACTTTATGGAGAGGCTTTCTAATGCAAAAAAAATGCTCACACAGTCACTTTCCACGGCAGCTGCATTACCATTATTTTCAACCCTCTGAGGACAAAATGAGATTAGGTGTGGGGAAGGGGAGAGGCAGGGTGAGCATTCAAGGGCTGGATTTAAATCCAATTCTGCAGGTTGAGCCCGTGTTAATGCAATATTAGAGGATTTGGAGGCGAGGGCCTCCGGGGCTTAATCCAAGGTCTCTTCAACATCTGGGTCATTGGCAATGTCACCGCTGCCTTTATTCTAACTGTATCAAGGGGATAGTCAGGGAGAGAGCACTGATTCTTAATTCCCACAGTTGCCTGCCTTCAAGGCACCACACAGACACTCCTGCCAGGGAGCCTTTCTCCATCACGAGACCTGAAAGAGAAATGATTTAACCCATTCTGATGATTAGACAAGGCCCAGGGACGCACATACCTGGTGACTTTCCACTCTGAACAGGATCCTCAGGGAGCAGAGAAGGACGCAAGGCTAACCCCCCCGGGCAGCCCCACACACGTGCTCCACCTGCTAGGAGGCCCCAAGAGCTGGCAGCGGCACCCACATCCACCGGGCCCGTACTTATCAAAGTGGGGTGTGCTGGCGCCCGTGGGGAGTACAGAGCCTGACAACCCAGTCCCTTCCCAGAGGGACTTCAGGGTTTGGCATGTGACACAGGATAGAGGAAGATGCAAGTGTGACCGGAGCCCGCAGATGCGGTGGGGCAGAATTAACACCTTTCCCCTTTCCCTCCCCTGCTCTAGAGACAGGGGAGGTCTATTCTCACTTCCCATCCCCTACTGCGGCTAGGAGAGGTGGGTGACAGAGTTTGGGGGCACGAACTGTCTGCTGGTAGGTTTTAGGAAGACTTTTGTTCACCTAAGAAGAGAGGTGAAACCGCTGGAAAGCAAGTAATGGTTTCCCTGGAAGCAAATATGACGTCTGGATGTTCAGCAGCCCTCTTGCGAGCGTGAGGCAACAAGCCTAAGACAAAGGCCCTGTAGAGGTGCTGTCCCTCGCAGGGTGAGGCCTTCGGATCTAAGTCGGCAGATGCCTTTCTTGAGGCCCTTCATATGCGTCCATCAGGCTGCAGCAAGAGCACCGTTGTCCTTCCTTGGGCCGCTCCTGACTGATGCAGCACAGGAGGGAATCTAAAAGGAGGGATCTCTGCAAGGGCCACCCGAGCAGGGCCCCCCCCGTGATGTCCCGCCACGTGTGACAGCCCAAGGGGACCACAGGGAGTGAGGGCTGAGTTCCCCGAGGAACCAAGAGATGGCGGGTGGACAAAACCCACAGTGACCACAGGCCCCAGTGAGCGGTTTGCATGGGTTCAAGTAGGTTGGGGAGCAGTAGGGCACAGATCTGTTCTTGAGCGTATGTCTTGGGGCCGCCTTCCCTACGTGACTGAAATTGTGAAGAATATGGACGAAGGCAGGGCTTGCCCCGCTGGGCAGCCAGCAAGGGCTCTAGGGGACCCTTCCCCCCAGAGCCACCTGTGCCAGAACTTTCTCTCACATTCATCTTGTCTCTTTTCTTCATCTGCCTTCCAGTTGGATGCATGACCATTTCCCTACTGTTAAAGACACAGCTCTGCGCGCTCTCTCTCTCTCTCTCCCTCTCTCTCTCTCTCTCTCTCTTTCAGAGGCAAAGAAAGTAGCAGGAGAGCTGGCAAAGCAGCAAGTGCCCAGCTGGTTCCATTATCTCTGGGCGGGAATGGAACCCAACGGCTGGGGAAGCGTGGCGCCCAGCTGTGCACGGGTCCAGCGCCCTGGGAGGCCCCGGTCATTCCCCCGTCCCTGGGAGGCTCAGGACCCCTGCCCGGGCCCGGCCTCCAGCACGGCCGGCGGCCCCTCCCCGGGCTGAGCATCGCCAGCGGACCCCAACTGCGTGCGAAGAACGGAGCTTTGTGCAGCTCAGGAAAGAAACTTGATTTGAATGCTCTGGACTTGGGGGTCTCTGCTCCATTCCCCGAAGCCCCGACTCCCACGGGAGTCCTTTGCCTTTAAACTCGTTGAGGACTCGGCCTTCTTCCTGCACCTGCTGGGACAGCTAGGCCGGGCCTGCGGGGCTCACCCTCCGCAGGGATCCTGCCCTTCAGATTCCCCCTCTGGGCTGCGTGGACAGGACCGGGCCGAGCGAGGCCCACGGTGCACTTGCCGGGGCCTGATGTGTGCGCCGTCACCGTCCAAAGCGTCCCCTCCCAAGCTGGGACAAGCTGGGTCTGACTGTGCTGCAGGTACCCTGCGAGCCACTCAAAAACCGCTCTGGGAGCACAGAGGCAGAAAAGGAGCAGAAAAGACAAGAGACAAACACCCAGGGGCACCCGGGGGCTCAGTGGCTGAGCATCTGCCTTTGGCTCAGTGCGTGATATGATCCCAGGGTCCCGGGATCGAGTCCCGCATCGGGCTCCCCGCAGGGAGCCTGCTTCTCCCTCTGCCTGTGTCTCTGCCTCTCTCTCTGTGTCTCTAGTGAATAAATAAATAAAATCTTTTTTTTTAAATAAATAAAATCTTAAAAAATATAGAGATATATACAAATCTCTTACTCTCGATGTAGGTTGCTCTTGGCTCTTGGAATACGTGTATGTGGCGGCAGCAAATGTAGCAGAAAGAACAGGGGATTCTGGAGTGAGAAGAGTTTCAGGTTCAAGCCCCGGGGCCGTCACTCACTGTCATGACCTTGGGCAAGTTACTTAAGCTCTGCCTCTCCGTAAGGCTTTTATAGAAGGGGAATTAAATGAAAGGACTTAAAAAGCAGGACGTCCAGGCCTGGGAGGGCCCTCCGTCTCCAGGGCTCCTTGTTCTTGCCCAGAGGCAGATGTTAGAAGCTGACTGGGATGTTTTCTAAATTAATCACCCCCAAACATTTAGGGTTTTCTGTTGCCCAGTGTCTGAACGGGTTGGGGTTGGAACGTCAGTCTCTCTCCTGCCACTCCCAGGCTTATTCTGGAAATGAATTTAAAGTCACATTTTTGAGATTCTGAATGTCTCATACCTCCCACCCCGGCGCCCCGCCCCGAGCTATTTGGAGCATCCATTTGGGGCTGTTTATAGTTTATAACCCTGGGCTCTTGACCCGGCTTCGCCTGCAGCTTGGAACTCACTGGAAAGACCCCAGGGCTCTCTCATGTCATCTGGGTTCTCTGGTCTCTGGTTTTGTGTGTCGTGGTTTCTTGGTTTCTGATTTGGATTCGGCATTTCTCAGATTCCTTGGCTGTGTACTTCCCCCGAGTCTGGTCCTGTTTGTCCTTCCACGAGCCCGTCAGTGGCCACTCCACCTCTCAGATGGTCCAAGCCCTTTGTGGAACTTTCTGGTGGGAAGGCTCTCATATAGCTATTCTTCCCTTAACATTAAGCAGGACTGCTCTCCTTTTAATTCAAATCTGCGAATTCAGGCAGCCCGGGTGGCTCAGCAGTTTAGCGCTGCCTGCAGCGGGGGGGGGGGCGTGATCCTGGAGACCCGGGGTCGAGTCCCACGTCGGGCTCCCTGCATGGAGCCTGCTTCTCCCTCTGCCTGCGTCTCTGCCTCTCTCTCTCTCTCTCTGGATGAATGAATTAAAAAAAAAATTAAAAAAAAATCTGTGAATTCCAACTAAATCCTCTGTGCTCCAGGGAGACTTCTTTCCCCCGGCAAAGGAGACACTCTTCTCTTTCTCCAAATTGTACATCATAGACACGCTACATCACTTGATTATATTGTACCTAATGTACAATGTTGTACGATATATAGAATAATACAATATATAATATTGTATGCACAAGCTTTCCTGTGAATCTAACACATTGGTTTTTTTTTTTTAACATTTTTTAAAATTTAAATTCAATTTGCCAACATATCGTATAACACCCAGTGTTTATCCGATCACATGCCCTCCTCAGTGCCTGTCACCCAGTCACCCCATCCTCCCACCCACTCCCCTTCCGCAGCCCTTTGTTTCCCAGAGTTAGGCACATAGGTTTCAAGGATGCTTGGAGGGCAGCCCGGGGGTGGGGGGCTCAGTGGTTTAGTGCTGCCTGCGGCCCAGGGTGTGACCCCAGGGTCCTGGGATCGAGTCCCGCATTGGGCTCCCTGCATGGAGCCTGCTTCTCCCTCTGCCTGTGTCTCTGCCTCTCTCTCTGTGTCTCTCAAGAATGAATAAAATCTAAAAAAAAAAAAAAAAAAAAAAAAAAAAGATACTTGGAAAGCTGGAAAAAAAAATGAGGTAAAATAGTGGCTCATGCTACCCCCTAGTGGCAGAGCGTGACAACACACATCTCAGCCCCGGTGAAAATTGTCTCTCCTCCTACCAAAACCAGAACGTTAGAGGCCGCACAGATAGACATAGGATTTGGGTTATTTCCCTTATGTTATAGGTTTATGCGTATTTTCACTGCAACCTGTATCCACAGATACCATGACCTTTCTCTTGAGCTCTGTGATTTTAGTCCTCTTTTTAGGGATAACAGACTATCACAACCTATCAAAAACGTGTTATTTATTATTTTTTTATGGAATCACACAATACTGTGTGCTATATTTACATGAAGAAGATATTTTTTTTTCTCTTACAAGCTATATATATTTTTTTCCCCAAAAACTTTCTGTAAAATTGAGATAGATGTGTCTCACACCCCGGGGCATTTCAGATGCTGACAAGGTATGCTCCGGCGGCGGGCACAGCCAGGTATGCGCCTCGCCAAATGCTGCCATGGAGTCAAGGATTCTGAGCATCTGGTTCCAGATCCTTAGGGGACGTCTCAGGGAGCCCGACAGGTGGCTGGGCAGCCCGACTGGGGTCTACGGCGGCCTGTGGTCCTCTCTGTGGCTGCGTGGGCTTCCCTCGGCCCCTTTACCTTCATTCCTTAGAGGATGGCCACCTGGTGTCCCCCACCCTGGGCCTGCCGACCCCCAACCCCAGGGGCCCAGGCCCTGGACTCGGGCCTTAGGCCTAACGATCCTTCAGCTGCAGACCAGACGCTGCGGCACCTGACGTCTGTCCGGGGCCTCGGCCACACGGACAGCCAGGGCGGCCTGGGAAGGAGTGCGTGTGGCTGTGTTCCAGTAAGACTTCCTGCACACAAAAATGGAATTTCATATAATTTCCATGTGTCACCAAATATTATTCCTCTTTTGATTTCTTCCAGGCTTTTTAAAATGTGAGAATCATTCTTCACTGATGGTATGAAAGCAGGAACCAGGGTGGAATTGGCCGGCGGGCCCTAGTGCACTGACCCTTGCTAGGGTGAGTAATCCTTCACCCTTTCCTAACTGATGGCGATTTTTCTGACAACCATAAAGGCCCGGATTCAGGACTCTGTTCCATCCGGTTGTCTGGATGGAATACAATTCATGGTTAACGTGGTTAACATTTTTTGTCCACTCCAAATGGGCACATATTCATGTAGGTGTTTCGAACTGCTTGACTGAGTCAGCCTTTAATTTCCTCCAAAGAATTAGTTGATCCACGGAAAATTCCGTTTGAAAAGCAACCTCAGGGATGTCTCATGAGAGTCTGATTTAAAACCTTTGCGTCCTGGGATCCCTGGGTGGCGCAGCGGTTTAGCTCCTGCCTTTGGCCCAGGGCGCGATCCTGGAGATCCGGGATTGAGTCCCACATCGGGCTCCTGGTGCATGGAGCCTGCTTCTCCCTCTGCCTGTGTCTCTGCCTCTCTCTGACTATCATAAATAAATAAATAAAAATTTTATTACAAATAAAAATAAAGATTAAAAAAAAATAAAACCTTCGCGTCCTCAGTCTGCCACCTGTGGATCCTTCTCTTTCCCTGTCCACACTTCCCTTCATCTCCTTTTCTTCTTCCTAATTAGCTGATTGTCTCATTAAATGTTGCCTCATGTAGAGGTTGGGAGCCCTCACTGATGTCCGGTCACCCTGTGGTCCTCCTGTGGCCTCTTCTATTTCCTTTGAGATGAAGCGGCCAGGCCCGAATGGCTCAGGGTCACGCCCCCGCGGCTCTACTAGGCTCCACTGGGGGGTCGGCGCCTCCTTCCTGCCGAGGCGCCCCACTTTCCTTCCTGACCTCTAGCCAACACTGAGCAGCCAGCGTCAGGACGCTCTTCATGATGACTTCAAGATTCTTCCTTAGGAAGTTATAACTGATTCAGGGCCCATCAGCGATCATTAATAGTTTAAATTGCCCTTGCGAGCATGAGCTGCCTCCCCTGGACTGTTTAATTTACCAGGTGTCCCCTGGCTGTGCTTGTCCTGTGACCAGACGTCTCTGCCCTTTTATTTTTATTTTATTTATAAAAATGTTTCTTTTTTACTGTGTGCATATTACATATAATAGTTTATTTTGCTTTTTGTTACTGAAATTTGTCATCTTTTTTTAAAAATAAATTTATTTTTTATTGGTGTTCAATTTGTCAACATACAGAATAACACCCAGTGCTCATCCCGTCAAGTGTCCTCCTCAGTGCCCTCCACCCAGTCACCCCCACCCCCCACCCTCCTCCCCTTCTACCACCCCTAGTTCATTTCCCAGAGTTAGGAGTCTTTCATATTCTGTCTCCCTTTCTGATATTTCCCACTTATTTTTTCTCCTTTCCCCTTTATTTCCTTTCACTATTTTTTATATTCCCCAAATGAATGAGACCATATAATGTTTGTCCTTCTCCAATTGACTTACTTCACTCAGCTTCATACCCTCCAGTTCCATCCACGTCGAAGCAAATGGTGGGTATTTGTCATTTCTAATGGCTGAGGAATAGTCTCTGCCCTTTTAGTTTCCACGTCTTTCTTCGGGCAGGAAAGGCAGCCCTTACATTCGGGAACGAGCTGGTGCTCTGGGACTGACCTGCCCGGCAAGGCACTCAGGATGGATTTGATGGGATCGCAAGTGTTTTGAGCCCAGGGAAGTTGTCTCTGGAGGATTTTTGAGAGGCCAAACTGATCCTGGACTTGTGCTTAGAGTCGGTTTGCTTCTGTTCAGGCAAAACTCAGGCGTTTTACTTTGCCTAAAATTTTCCAAGTTTTGGGGTCTTCTTGGGTTTTCATAGATTGCCGCTCTGGAGAACCTCTGAGACAAGGTTGACGAGACAAAGTGCTTAGCCACTCTCATTTGGTGGTTGTTGAAGGTCCTTAAATACTCAAATGAAATTGGTAAAATTTGAATATGGATTAATTAGACAGTGATAGTGTATCAGTGATACATTTCCTGAATTGGATAATTGCCACCGTGATTACGGAAGCGCGATGTCCTCGTTACTTGAGAGTTGCATGCTGGGGGACCTAGGGGTGAAGGTTCATGATGTTGCACCCGATTTCAAATGGTACAGAAAATATGTATCTAGACTTTACTTTTGGGAATATATTTACACACACTGTGTATGATAGTGCCTACGTAAGCACACACGTGTATGTAGAAAGACAACGCGGAAATGGCAAAATGTTAATGATGAATTAGGTAAATGGAAGACGATGAAGGAGGAACCGAGATAAAGAGCATACGGGAGTTCATTTGTAGTATTTTCACAAGTTTTTACGTTGATCTGAAGTTATTTGGGAATAAACAGTTTAATTCATTGAGATGGTGGGTCAATGGTAATAGCAGCACCTGAGACATTCATAGACTGCTGGCCTTCCCACCGTGCTCCTCGGGTGTTCTTGGGTTTGTGTGCCTGCCCTAGTACATGCTCCTACTCTTCCGTTCACTGTCCCCGCTGGTCTGCCCTGTGTCTGCTAAGGATCATCAAACATGGGCTGCGCTCCAGCATGTGCCAGGTGCTGGCAGGGACAGGGGAGTGGAGAGTGAGCAGGTGTGTCCCCATCCTCAAAGAGCTACTGTCAAAGAGAGAATCACAACAGGCTGTAAAGGGGATGTGTAGGTTGCCAAAGGAAGCGTGTCATAGGGTCTAACCCATTTAGGGGCTCAGGGAAGCCTTCCTGGGGAAGTGGTATTTGAGCCCAGAGCCATAGGATAGTGGGAATTAGCTTGGCAAAGAGAGCATGACAGAGGGACCAGCTTGTGCCAGGGCCACTGGATGCCTGTGTTTCAGGTGTTCAGAGAAGCCCAGCCTGGCTGGAGCACAGGGCAAGGGGGCAGAGGATGTGGGAGAGGCAGGTAGAGTATTGTAGACCACTTTGATAACTTATTTTTCTTTATTCCGAGAGCTGTGGGAAGGAAGTAGGCAGTAATGTCATAATTAGAAAGAAAAATAAAATAAAATAAATTGCAGTAGTCTGGTGAGCAGCAATGTCTTCCTAGAGCAGATGGAGAGAACTGGGAGGGTATTGGATATATGTGGGAGGTGAACTTGGCAGGACTTGGTGATCAATTGAACTGTCCCATTTGGATATCCTTTTATTGAAAAATTCCTCTTTTTTTCCTTTTGGTTTATAGACCTGGTTAGGAAGTGCTGTTTTTTTCCTTCTTTTTTTTTTTCTTTTCAAAAAGCATTTGCAAATATTCCCCCCTCTATGGCATTGACTAATTGCCTTGCTTGTGTGCACCAGTGGTGAATATTCCTTGCACAAAGATGACAGTTTATCTCATTTAATAAGATCATGCTAATTAGGAATTGGGACCTACCTAGCTCACACATTCTGGAAACTTAAGGTGTGAGAGACAGAAATTAATGTAGTTTTAAAACAATCTATTGCACTTAAGAAATTGCACATTAGACAATAGGGTTTATATTGGAAGATAATAATTTTGACAGGGAAGAGGACTTGCATGATGCAATCACAATTCTGACAAATAAATGCCATTGTACTTTTTCATGCCAAGGGGGATTTGCAATTATAGTAATATATGGTTCTTTTTGATTTATGGCATCATGTTAACCACGGAATTACTTAGCAAAATCAGCTTGGCTTGATGTAAGATATTTTCCTTGCCTAGAAAAAATTTTGGCCTGAAGAAAAGATGACATTAATTTAGCAATAGTGGAGTTATCATTGAGTTATCAAAATAAATCTGAGGACATAAATCAATTCTACTGCACGCAGAATGCTAAATCGATAAGTCCAGAAAGACTTTATTGATTCCACGGCCATCACTCGGGCCTTCTTCATTAGATTCCTCAGCCATATGTTTAATTGAAATGATAATGCAGATAACTTTGGGTAAATCCACAAATCCTGACTTTGATATGGGATTGTTCAAGGTAATGAAAACAGTTTGGCAAGGCTGGCGTTCTCCTTCATATTTGGAGCGGGGGGGGGGGGGGGGGGGGGGTGGAGGGTATACTCGGGAAGACTTGACCTGTTCCTGTCTCCTAGAGCTTCTAGTCTGGCCAGATGATGAATGACAGTTTAAAGTCACTCCTTTTAAATTTTAAAAATTTATAGTAACAGATGATCATAATATAAGGGGACATTAAAAAAATTACTCAATTACTCATAGTTAGCACCACCCTAACATATTGTCAGTTGGTGTACTGCATTGTAGTATCTATTTCTGTGACTTGTCTCTCTCACTTAAAAAATGATGAGCAGGGGCGTCTGGGGGGTTCATCTGGTTGAACAGCTGACTCTTGGTTTCAGCTCAGGTCATGATCTCATGGTCGTGGGATCAAGCCCCTTGTTGGGCTCTGTGCTCTGCGTGGAGTCTGCTTCAGATTCTCTCTCTCTCCAGATCACATGCACTCTCTCTCTATCAAATAGATGAATAAAATCTTTAAATTTTTTTTTAAATGATGAGCAATTGAAAGCAAGAATCTTTTATCTTAGTATCACTACATCTTGTTTAAATGTGTGAGTGTATGGGCATTAAAGAGGGCACTTGATGTAATGAGCGCTAGGTGTTATATGCAACTGATGAATCACTAAACTCTACCTTGGGGACTGATAATACACCATATGTTAATTAATTGATTTTATTTTATTTTTTTAAAGATTTTATTTATTTATTCATAGAGAGACACACACACAGAGAGAGAGAGAGAGAGAGAGAGAGGCAGAGACACAGGCAGAGGGAGAAGCAGGCTCCATGCAGGGAACCCGACATGGGACTCGATCCTGGGTCTCCAGGATCACACCCCGGGGCTGCAGGCGGCGCTAAACTGTTGTGCCACTGGGGCTGCCCTAATTAATTGATTTTAAATTAAAAAAATAAATACCTGAATGTTTTTATATAGCTGTAATTAGAACTTCATCAGTTAGCTTTTGTTGATTAACAAATAACCTTAAAATTTTGTAACTTAAAAAATCAAAGATTTTATCTCCTCCTGATTCTGTGGGTCAGATAGGTGGTTCTTCTGTTCTTAGCTAGGACTGGCTAGTCTAGGATGGCTTCACTCACATGTCTGGCAGTCGATATGACCTTGGGATGATGGTCTCCTGTCTCTCATTATTCAGTAGGCATTTTACGTGATGGCAAAAGAATTGCTATCAGCAAGAGGGGAAGTAATTCTCAAGAACTTATGCAAGTACTTACCAAGCCTTTGCTTGTGTCACATTTGCTAATTGTGCTTTGACCAAAGCCAGTTACATGCTGAGCCTGTATTGAGAGGTAAAGAAATGATCTCTATATCTTGATAAGAGGAGCTACAAAATATTGTGGCCATTTTTTTCAATATATTGCAGAAATAAATAAAATTGTATTTTATGTGTTTTCTCCTTAACTAAAGATATGCTTCCTCTTGTTACATTTCTTAAAAAGATTTTATTTATTTATTTGAGAGAGAGAGAGAGGGCAAGAGTGGAAGTGTGGAAGGGGAGAAAGAGAGGGAGAAGCAGACTCCCCACTAATCAGGGAGCCTGAGGCTGGGCTCGATCCCAGGACTCTGAGATCATGACCTGAGCAGAAGGCAGACTCTCAACTGACTGAGCCCTGCAGGTGCCCCTTGTCATATTTTTAAAAAAGCTAATATATTGATACTTACTATGTGCTAATTGTTTTAGATTAAGACATTTAATCTTCAGGTAACCCTAAAAAGTGGGAAAAATTATTATCCCCATGTTACCAATGAGGAAGTGGAGGCTCAGAGATATTAAGCCACTCACTCACGGTCACACAGCTAGTAAGTGGGAGAGCAGAGATTTTAACCCTAATGTCTCAGGATCTAGGGCCTTAAGCTTAGCAAATTTTTGACGATGACTACTATTTGCCCTTCACTGGGTGTTTAGACACTGATAATTTTTTGAAATTGTAGGACACATGCACAGGAAGATTTTCTAAACTCTGTGTGAGATTGGACCTCTTTACCCAGGGTTGACTTCGGCCTTATCAAAGAGTCATGCCATCTCCCAAGCCCACCAAATAAGACTGCTTCTGACTTATATTAATTCTGATATTCATGTTTCTCCTGAACCATGGGAGTGAAGGGGTGCTAGCCAGATTCTGTCAAAACCTAAATTAAGGGTCTGGGCAGTATTCTGTGACCATACATTGATTACAGATACAAGAATTTGGCAAAAATCTATAAAACGTTGTGTGTGGGGTGCTTGGGTGGCTCAGTTGGTTAAGCAACCAACTCTCGATTTTGGTTCAGGTCATGATCTCAGGGTGGTAAGATTGAGCTCCATGTAGGGCTCTGCACTGGGTGTGGAGCCTGCTTGGGAATCTCTCCCTTCCTCTCCCTCTGCTCCTCCCTCATGCACACTCTCTCTCTAAAAACAAAACAAAAAAAAAAAAAAAAGAGAGAGAGAGAGAGAGAAATACATTGTGCGAGTCCATTGGCTATATAGAATTTAGAATAAAGAATATTGTATAATTTTTATTATTTATAACTGAGTGCTATATATCCTGTATCTGTCTCTCTCTCTCTATCATGTACCCTCTCTCTCTAAAAACAAAACAAAACAACAAAAAAGGAAAAAAGAAACATTGTGGGGCACCTGGGTAGCTCAGTGATTGTCTGCCTTTGGCTCAGGTCATGATCCCGGGGTCCTGGGATCGAGTCCCGCATCAGGGCTCCACAAGGAGTCTACTTCTCTCTCTGCCTGTGTCTCTGCCTCTCCTTGTGTCTCTCATGAATAAATAAATAAGATCTTTAAAAAAAAAAAAAAACTAAAAAAGGAAGAGAACATTGTGTGAGCCCATTGGCTATATAGCATTCATAATAAAGAATATTATATAAGTTTTGTTCTTGATAATTGCTATAGGTCCTGTATAGCAGTGGAGCTTCTATTAGACTATATACGTGGTATAGCCATATAGGCACACACCTTTTTTCCCAGCATGCCATAGATATATTTCCACCACTCTTACCTGTCACATATAAGACTTTGGGGGATTTTCTGGAGTCTGAGTGCTTGAGAACACCACCTTTCCTCTTATCTTTGGTTTGCTCACAGGAAGCCCTGGAATCATTAAATTCAGCGATTTGAGGAAGTCCAAAAGGCAAAAACAAAAAACAAAAAACAACCGAAAAAACCCAACCCTACTCTCCTACAATCTGAGGCCCTTCCTAGGAAGAACTATATAGCAGAGGACAGAGTTAGCAGTTCTTGGGTCTCCTGCAAGTAGAAGGTCTTATCTTTTACATAGGAGAATTTTAGGATCTTTGTATTTATATTTATCAAAGTGACAATAACAACAAGCATTTATATGCTTTCACATTTATGAAGAACAGTCACATTTACTAGCTTATTTAATACTTCTTTTTAAAAAGATTTTATTTATTTGATAGAGAGAGCACAACAGGGGGAGTGGCAGACAGAGGGAGAAATAGGCTCCTCACTGAGCAGGGAGCCTGATGTGGGGCTCAATCCCAGGACCCTGAGATCAGGACCTGAGCCACCCAGGTGCCCCTTGTTTCTTACTTCTAAACAGTTCTCTGTTTCTAGCACTTTACGTGCAGCTGGAGAGGGGGAATAATTATTAGAGCTTTAGACACTAGCTAGCTCATTCTCTCTAGGATGTTGTTGTCTCTCGGACACAGCATTAAAGGCGTTTACTTGCTATTTCCTACACTCTTTACTATACCCAATCTGTAGTGACTTCAGGGCAGGAAATAAAACCTCTTAAGGGGTTATTAATGGTTGGAGTGGAAAGAGTAATCCCACTTGTTAAAGTAAGTATGATGTGGTTGTCTTTGAATCTGTTTCTGTCCCTGGGGTAGAGGGTGGAGAAGGGTATTGGGAATATGAGGGGAGTAGAGGCAACAAGCAGCTGCCTCAAGGATTATGGAGAGAGTTCCTGACCATTTTCTAGTACTACACCTGTTTTAGCTTTCATTACGATGGAGGAAAACACCCTCCGAACGAACTATTTTCTTTTGTTGATGTGATCAACATCACAGCTTGTAAGGTTTGACTCTGGAAAATTCTGCATAGAGTAAGGTAGGAATTAATTCAAAAGCACTTGGAGACTCATTTGTAATAGTTCATGCCTGTTAGCAGCAATTAGGTGAGTTCTCTGCAGCACGCAGGGCTTTGGGAGTGTGGCTCTTACCCAGTTAACATGACTGATATGCAGGGCTACATGGGATCTCTTGGACAGAAAATGGGTGTTTGGGATCAAAAGAACTGATGGAATGTTCTCTGATGATCAAAGTAAATAAGATTGTTATCAAATCTGAACTCTGCTCTATGGTGTGTGAGCTTGGATTGTCTACAGTAGCATCCTCGGTATGCTTGGGAATGAAAAAATTCAATTTCAAAAGTAAACACAGTTTGAGAACAAAAATAGTTCAGAGGACAGCTTATCCATAGAACAAAGCCCAGCTAATTAGGGCCGACAAATACAACGGAAGGTTGCAGAGCTGAAGCAAGTATTTTGTAGAGCCAAAGATTGCCAAATATATTTCCTCACCAAGATTTACTTTTTTTCTCCTTAGCTATTGATTACCTTTGTGAAGGAGAGAATATTGACATGTGCAGAAAACCGTAACAAGTTGAAATAGTTTTAGATAGAGTATCTTTGGCAGGTCTTCGTGTTCTGATTTAAGTGGGAGCCACAGCGGGTTCTGAAATAGCTTCTATAACCAGTTTCATCACAGACCTAATCATCCCAAACATCATTCCCTGTAATTTGACTGAAAAGCAGTGAGACAGCAAAAGCTCCAATTCTTGAAAAGGATTTGGCAGCCAGCCAGCTTATGCTTATTAGAGACGCTCTTACACCATCTCCTCCCCTCTCTCTCCACCCTGACCACGACTAAATAAATCCAGAGGCTTGCGTTGAGGATGGAGGTGAGAGGGGCAAGGGAGAAGACCAGAATTGACTTCGGTGGAAAAACAGTTTAGTTAAAAAAATATGAAACAAGGCTTTACTGTCCTATAGAACTTCTGTCAAAATATTGGGAACTTGAAAACTGAGTCATTTTTTCTTTCTTTCTTTCTTTCTTTCTTTCTTTCTTTCTTTCTTTCTTTCTTTCTTTCTTTCTTTCTTTCTTCCTTCCTTCCTTCCTTCCTTCCTTCCTTCTTTCTTTCTTTCTTTCTTTCTTTCTTTCTTTCTTTCTTTCTTTCTTTTTCTTTTTTTTCCCAGAGGACAAGCAGGGACACACCTTCAGGGCCAGATTATAGTGATCTGGAAAGAATCCAGCACTTGGTGGGTGGAGACCGGGCTCCTAGAACTTCTCCACAGTGTGAACTTTGAAAAGACTCTTAACCTCGCTGAGCCTTGGTCCCTTTATTAAGGCTTTTTTCCCCCAGCCCTACCTTCCTCTTCCCCTCATGGTAAGGCTTTCTACTTTTAAGATTGAGATCCTTTGAAAACTTTGCTCTAACATCAGGCTGTCTGAATTTTATATTTTGGATTTTTAGCAAACATTATGGGATTTAGATATTGGGGATATCTGGGAAGGCCAGACGTTTTGGGAATTATAAACCAAAATGTAAGAAAAGTACCATCCTTTGGGTAACCAGCCCCCATTCTAATTATGTATGCTCTAGCATTAAATTAAAAAGAGATACAAAATTAAATGTATACAAGTCACCTGAGTGTAACAAGTGCCTTCTTTTTCCTCATGTATTAGAAGTATATTAGATATAAAATTGAGGTCGCCTTCCTTCACACCTCCATTTGTCTCCCCTGTTCTCTCTCCATCTTTGTGCTATCTCCTGGGACTGCCACCTCCCACTGGCTGCACCTTCTGCTGGAAACCACCCTTCGTCCTTCATTCCTTCAATATATCAGTGAAAAAGACCAGATGGAGCAGATCTGCACTATGCATTTGCAGGTATCAGGGGGTGATTGTGGTGCAGGGCAGGGGAGAAGTTCAGGGCAGGGGAGAAGTTCAGTTCAGACATCAGTGTTCTTACAGAAATTTATCACTAATAAATTTACCCCTTGTGGTGGGTGTGTGGTGACAGGGATAAGGATGACTCCATGGAACAAGTAACAGCTACCCTTTCTTCCCTTCCCCCTTGTTAGGTCCTGGAATGTTTGTTTTTTAAAGATTTTATTTATTTATTCGTGAGAGACACAGAGAGAGAGACAGAGACACTGGCAGAGGGACAAGCAGGCTCCCTGTGGGGAGCCTGATGTGGGAGTTGATCCCTGGGGCCCGGGATCATGCCCTGAGCCAAAGGCAGATGCTCAACCCCTGAGCCCCCCAGGCACCCCTGGTCCTGGAATGTTAGAACAGAGAGGGAGGAAGGCATTTCAGGACATGAAAAGGGAAGGGAGGGGGCTGCAGAGAGCAGGCTGCCTTATTCATGGTTTGCCTGGAGCTGGCTCTGTTAGCAATAATCCCCCAACTAGAAGAAGACCTTTAAAAATTCCTTTGGCTTCCAACATCTGCTTAAGCCAACTGCACTGCAGCACGAAGTCTGCTTGATGAGCTTGGCCTGAGCCCCACATTTTTCATTTGTTAGTTTTCTTTGTGAACGCTCTTTGGGGTGTTTAACCACCTAGTGACAGATGTGGAGATTTAACAACTTTTAGGCCCCTTGATTTTCTTGATGGCACAGAGACTCTTCTGCTGTCACTCATCTGACCCAGCGTGCCTTCTGATCATATAGAAATTCCTTTCCATCACAACCCCCAGATCATAATGCAGAGGCTGATTAGCCTGATTATCAAGGCCCATCAGCCGCATGCTCTTAGTTAAATGCTACCCACCACGAACCACAAAGCAGAGCTTTGCAGGGTTAGCTGAGTGTGTTATTACAATGATTTCATTTAATAAACTTCCGTCAGCATCTTAATCCTCAGTCAAGTATAAGCATGAGAATCCTCATTAGCCATGATTAGGCGACGTTGATGGTTAACAACGTTTTCTCATTCCACAGGATTCATTTTCATTAAAAGTCTAAATTGATGTAAAAAAAAAAATTCCAGCAAAAGCACCTGATTGACAGTGACTTTATGGGTTTTCATGCTGCAGGCCTGTTATAAGTGAACTGTGTCAATTGTTCTGATTTATGCAGGGATCTCTCTCCTATATGGTTCCCAATCCTTCAGCCTCCTCTTCTGTACTACCTGTGCATCAAACTTAGCTACATGTTCTCTGCACATGTCCATTCTACTAATGGTGCAGAATATTCCCCCAAAGGGGTGGTATCAGGAATGGTTTTCTGTCTTCCCTTCTGATAGGGCATGTGGTAGAGCCTTGGTGAATTCTTGGCAGTGGTCAGGGTTTTCTGGTCCGGCTGGTGGATTTAGATCTGATTTTGAGCACCTTTTACCCACCTCCCCAATGCTGGGAGCTCTGCTATTTGCCCCCAAATTCAAACAGTGCCAGGTGCATAGTAAGCTCTCCACGGATGCCTGAGGGATGAAAGAATGAGGCCCCGGCGTCCCAGGTTCCAAACACACCACTATTCTCTCTCCTTTCTTGAGAGTTGTACTCATCTGGGTCCTGCGGGAAGTAGGCGCCGAGACAGGATTGAACACGTGAAGATTTCATTAAGGGAAACGCCTATGTGGGAAGAAATGGGGAGAGCTGGGCAGTCTGGGAAGGCAGTTATGCAAGTCTCTCTTGAGCAAAGGAGAGGGAGGGAGAAAGGTGGGTGGTCATGTTCTAGACTGCGAGCAGACAAAAGAAGTTTCAGCAAGGATGCTGGGGAATCTCAGAGCCAAGCCAGCTACCACACTAGGAAGGTGCATCCTGGTTGCCTTCAGTCATTGGCGGGGTGAGGCCTGTGGGAACTGTGGCCTTGGTGCAAAGGTGGCACTAGATTTCTGAGCATAGCAGCTGGAGCCCTTGGCGAATTCTACAGCTTGGATTGGAGGTCGGCGAGGGTCCTTCCCATGGCTGCCGCAGAGCCAACGGGCAGAGCTAAGCCAAATGCCACTCACCAATATCTGCTTTGGGTCTGCCTTCTGTCGGGCTGTGGCTGCTTCCTGTCTTGGAGGTACCCTTCTATAGGCATCTGTGGTTCACTCCAAGGCCATGTTGCCCACGAGGCCATTCACTGCACAGGGACTACCAGTGCGTTGCCCCGGGCCCTCCACACCTTCCTGTTGTCGAAGGCGCCATGTTGATTCTCTGAGAAAGACATGAGTGGTTCTGCCAGTGACAGCTGGGGATGGGGAACGGGCTGTGGTGTTGGAGCAGGATTGCAGGAGGCCTTGAGTGTTGTGCGGAGGAGGGCAGGTGTCATCCTGAAGGCAGTGGGGAGCCACTGGAGAGTTTTTAGCATGGAGAGCAATATGGTCAGATTTGTGAATAGGAAAAACAACTCCAGCAGGAAGGATGACTTGCTTGGGAAGGAAGATTGCAGCGAGGAGCAGGGAGCGGAGAGACCAGTTAGGAAGACACTGCGATCATTTGGTTATGCTGATGGGTAAAAAGGAGTAACCGTATCACCTTCCCCATCTGTAACTTCCAGCTGCCCCACTGGGGCCTCATCCTTTCCCTCTCTGTCCGGGACACCACACCCAGGAGAGCCTTTCTGGGTGCTCCCACCTAGGACTGGACCCTGTTAACTACATTCTCCCTTCTCTTCCCCTGGCACCAGCTAAACTAGGTGATATGATCATTTTGTTTAAGATCAACTGTTCAACTGTAGAAAATCACCCCTGTAGCTCATGCTGTGGGATCAGGCCCACTCAGCATACATGTTCTTTCAGGGTTCCGCGCTGGTGGGAAGCTGGTGTTTCATGCTTTGCTTTGATCTTCATTTTCACTATACTTATATTCCACTGGCTCTGCTAACTCCTTCTCAATCTTTCTTCTTCCTTTCCTTCTGGAAGTTCTTTGTGGAAGGTGAGATCTCACTTATTCTCAGTGGTTTTAGAAGATCCCTTCTTAAGGAGGGAATGTTTCACATGACCACACAAATCTTCTGTTTTAAGACCATACCTTCCACCCTAGCTTTCCCCCTTTGTCTCTTTTACCTTTTAAAATATTTTATTTATTTATTTATTTTACAGAGAGAGCACAAGCAGGGGGAGCGGCAGGCAGAGGGAGAGAGGGAAGCAGGCTCCCCGTGGAGCATGGAGCCCAACCTGGGACTTGATCCCAGCACCCTGGGATCATGACCTGAGCTGAAGGCAGATGCTTAACCAACTGAGCTACCCAGGCTCCCCACCCTTCTTTGTCTCTTAGTACATTCACACCCCAAGTTTATCAGAAGAGGGCACTCTCTATGGAGAGAGGAACTGCTAGACTTTCCAGTTCCAAGTCTTGTCTCTGGAGGTTTGTCTTTCTCTTGAGGGGCTGTTATTGTGTCATCACCCACCAGCCTCTGGGCTTTGTTCCCTGATTATAGAGAGAAGACGCAGATTTATCCCTAAAGTACAGCTGAGACCAGACTGGTATGTGATTCAGACACTATCAAGCATTTGTTGGGTTACACACAGAGAGCTACTTATTGTGGGTGGCCAGCTGTGGCTGCAGCTGGAGCAGCTCTATCTCTGGTGCCTCTCTTTGTAGTTTCCAGCTCACAATTTCCCCATCTCACATCCAAGAGCCTCCAGACTCTCTACATTACTGAGAATTCAGCCTAAGAAAGCTACATAGGAAGGAAGCCTCTTATTTCAAGCCTATCTACAGAGTTTTAAGGTCTTGTTCTAGGACCAGTGGCTTTGTGAAGGGCCCGTCCTTTAAAGTAGAACCCACATTGCCACTCACAGCAGCGTGTCCTCACTCTATGGTCCTACAAGGAATCTAATCAGAACATGATCACCCAATGACCTCCTGCTGAGATATTTGCAGGAGGCCCTTTAACCACAGCATAGTGATCTCCTGTCCCATCCCTCATGGTGCTCATGCTTCAGCCTGAGCTGCCTGTTAAATGTAGATTGCTGGGTTTTGGCCCCAGAAATTCTGATTGTAGGTCTGAGATGCTCCAGTGATGAGCCTAATGCAGCTTAAACCCACAATTTGGTTTCTCTAAGCTTGCGTGTCTGGCTCTGTGCTGCTATTTAGCAGGAAAGGCTCAAATGTGCACAGGATTTAGCTTCCAAGGAGAACTATAGAGGCAAGGTCAGGGGTGAAGAACAATTGCAAATTGGAAAATAAGAGTATAGTGTTTGCCTCCAGATGCAGGGAGCTGTGGGCATATCTTGTGTTTACAGCTACTACTTGGGTATTATATTTCCCATTTGGAATCTCAATCTTAAAGTCGACAGCCTGTGAAAGAAGTTTTCAGTAGGGAGAAAAGAGAGATGGTGTGATTTGGGGAGTCAAGAGTGATGTTACAGGGTTTTGCACTAAATTTGATAATTCTCTGCACTGAAAAGAGCCCCTCTTCTTAGATTAAATTTATTTGGTGCAAACCCGCATCCTGTAAGTATCAGTATATTTGTGCTTTCAAATACCCCACATAAAAGACCAGCAATGATCAGGAATAGCAGTGAACAACCTTGTAAACTCTAATGCAATTAATTAATTAGTAAATTGCTACCAATTCTAAATGAGACATGCATCCATAGCTGGTGTGAATATAAAGCCCTGAAATAAAAAATTACTGTTTTCAAATTGGCATTTATAATGAAAACCAAATTGCTTTATGTAGAATGTTTACTTAATTGTATTTGCTCTAATGGGATTTTTTCTGAATTATCTGGCATGTGAAGGAAAGGAACTAGATTCTTAGTTGAGAAAAAAGAATAATGGGAAGGTTTTCTATAATACTTTTCAAGGATTACATGGAGAAGACTCATCAATTTTACTCTACATCCACTACACAGAGAATTAAAAAAATACAATAGCACTATACTATACTGAAGATTAAATCTGTATTTTCTCTTTGTTCTAGCAAGAGAGGGCCAGAAAGATATCTTAGTTGTCTTAAGGAGAATCACTAAGGATACCCCCCACCCCACCCTCATGAGGTCTGGGACAACTGTAGATATTAAGAAAGGGGACAGGTAGTTCCATTTTCCAGAAAAGAAGTATGACCAGACATTCTGGGGTGAGGGTCTGGAAGGAGAAACGAATAATGTACTGGGAGGAGTCTTGAGGCAGGGAAGCTGCCTGTGGCTCTGGGTCTATGAGGTGATAAAAACCGAGTGCACCTGGTCTGAATTCTAGGGCTAGTTTTCAGACCAGGAAGTAGGGGAGGATGGAAGCAGAAAGGGAGTGCTGTGATGATGGGCATCCTGCCACCTGGCAGCATGTTCTTGGCTTGTTCCTCCCACCTGCTAGGGCTCTGCTCCCTGGCTCTCCGGAGTCCTTGCAGGCAGTGATACCCACCAACTCAGTTGGGCAGGGGAGGCTCAAGTGACCACCATACTTTGAAGAGAAGGTAAAATGTGAAAGGGTCCCCTGGAAAAGTAAGTGAGTCACTTTCCAGGCCAGGAAAGCCTGGCCATCTCCTTAACGTAAGGTTTCCTTGTGGCACAGGGTTTTCTGACAATGGTTGGTGTTAGTCATTGAGATAAAGACTGGTAGACTTCCCTGGAGCCTTTAATATAGGAAAGTCTCATCTATTTAGGGTGGATTTCGGGTGGTCCTCTCAGTGGGGAATAAGGGATGGGGGATAGGAGAGGAAGAGCAGTCAAGGATACCAAAACAAATTTCCTTCTCACACTGGGATTACTGTTTACTCATGTGCTAAAATCTGGATGGGTCCCATCATTGTTCCTGCTTCTCCTGGTTTGCTAGAATTCCCCCAGGGCACATTAAAAAATACGGAAATCAGGTGCGTTATCCTTTATGCTTGGTTTCATAAAAATTAATTATGGGAAAAATATATGCTGTGACGTGCTCTTTTTATCCCACTGAGAGAGGAATCTTTGTAGTACTTTCTCTTGTGAATAGAACTCAATAATTCTCCTTTGTGTAGTAAAATGGTATTATAGTCATGCTCGATAGTGGTATTGCATGTAATTACAAGCCTGTTGAGTTCTGCATTTAAGCCCAGTTTGGGGGGATGTGGAGCTCGGCTTTTTTCAATCTCACAGGATTAAATTTGGCATTCAAGTTTTTGTATAAAGCTGGTGCTAGCTGGTTAATGCGCATTCTGACCACCAGTGTGAAGAAAAATTAATTCCATTCAGGGTACTCAGCCAGCATGCACTGGTACTGTTGGACTAGGGTTGTGGAAAAGGATGGTGTCCTTTCTGTTTCAGGACTCATGCCTGGTTGGTTCGTAGTCATGTCATACCGGCTGTTAAAATATTTTGCATATTGCCTCTGATTTTTATCTTTACCTTTCTCACATACAGTTTGGATTACCAAGACGTGAGCCAAGATATCTTGTCCAACCTTGAAATTAAGTGTCAGCTGACATGTTTAAAATTTATGGGCAACTGATGAAATGCAATGGATTTATAAGAAGCTACCTCTGGGCTTCATCAGATGAGGCAACTGAATACTGTTGAAATAATTGTTTTCTTTACAGTCCATTAAATTTTGAATGGGCAAACTTCCAAACTGAGGTTGGTAATACCTGGGACCATGGGTCCATCATATCCGTGACATGCGACTGTTTCTCCCTAGGGTCCACTGTTAAACCCATGCTCACCTGGTCCAACCAGATCCTCCTCTTCCATGACTCTGGGATGGATCAGCTCTTGTGGGGCTGGGCACGTGCCTTCATCTAAGATCATGAAAACTGACCCCTTGATTCCCCTGGAGTTCTTAGTTCTGAATGTTATACCCTATGCTGAGTTTCTGAGACGTATGACTGCTCAGTAGGGCTGAGAATTGGGAAGAAGATGGGGAAGGGTAAGAAGGTTTGGGACTTAAGTAACAGTGGTGAAGTTGGAGATTGTATTTCTTGTCCAATTTTCCTGGGGCCATTGTAAATTCTTCTTGCCCAAGTGAAGTCAGTTGTATGTTGTAGACCTGTCCTGACCTACAATTTCAAACATGTAATTATGATTTCTGTTCATGATAATAATAAGTAGGATAAAAGGTGTCATATAGTAGAGCAGTGGCCATGTGCCAAGCCCAGGGCTAGTGGTTTCACATACATTTTTCACTTGATTTTTAGAACAACAGCCCTGTAAGTAGGAATTATTTCCTACCTCTTATAGATAAATAGCCTGAGGCTCTAAGAGATTTAGTAACTTGCTCTAGTTTATTTAGCTTAGCTCTGTCTAGCACCAAGCCCACAGTCCATCCTTGCCACCATATGACCTCCCAAAGAAACCCACTGGTCCTACTTGGTCAATGCATTTTCTAAAATGAGATCTGGGTAAGTGTTTCATGTGCTCCAACTTTGTATGCAAGATTCATGTTTCCTTTAAAATTCCCCTGCTCGCTCTCCAGTCAAGGTTATCTTGGACACAGAAAGTTCTTCAAATATTCAGACCACCTGTCACCCATGGAATGTTCTGAACCTTGACAATCTCTGCAGTGTCCTCCCCTTGCATGAAAATAGCTTTATCTGGCTTATAATTAGAAGTGAAATAATTTTAAATGGCTTCCACACAGCTCAGCTTTCAAAGAGGTTCCAGTTACATATAACTTCACATAAACATATAATCAGAGGCCAGAGCTGGAGAGCACAGTTCCTGCCTCTTAATTGGCATGAAGCAGGGACATCTGCTCTGCATGAAGCCTGGGTCAGGCTGTCCCTCTCATCTGTGACCTCTTGCGGTTGGGAGGGACTGGCCTTAGATTATATAAAGACTTCACTGGGGCATTGAAAAATGGAATGGAATCAACTTGAACAGAGAATCTAATTGGTTTGAATCCTTCCTTAACTGTCAGTAATCATTTTGGGATTGATAGCCCATCTTATAAAATAAATGCTTGCTTTCCAGGTAGAATTTCTTGCCTTGGTTGCAAGTCCAAACAATTTCACTTAAAAGGCTCTGTCAGAGATCAACCTGATACGATTCTAACTGCGTTCTTATTTAAGATGAATTTTTCAAATTAGAGAATACGAAACACCACATTTATTCGGTAAGTTTCATCTCAACCTTCCCCTCCATCTCCTTGACACACACACACACACACACACACACACACACACACACAGAGCCTCTATGATTCTTATTACTAAATTCCAAAACTGGGTGGGGGTTTTAGAGGTGGGAAAATTGTGCAAGGTACAGAGGGCCTGGGTCTGAGTTTCTCCTGAAACTGTCATTGGTTTTCCGGAAGTCCAGTTATTCCAAATGTACCTAGAATATAGAGGTCCTGAGATAGTTTACTTCAGAAATTTTTGAGTTTCTGAGTAAGGCTGCTTAGAGCTGCAGGCTCCTCTGCATGAGGTCTCGGGGCATGATATGTGCTCATGAGGGAGGCAAACAATTCTTTTAGAACTTTGACCTAGGATTCTAGCGACCCCTGCTCACAGCATTTCTTTCTGTTCTCATCAAGTCTAAATTCTATCCATTCTTTGTATCATGGTTTGGAGCCATATCTTCTCCGTAGATTCTTTCTACCATATCCAGTCTCCATTGATTCTGTTAATTAGTTAATGTCATACATTTTAATTTAATATTAGAATGAGACTCATGCAAAGCATTAGTCTAGATATGCTCTGTGGGGCTAAAAAGATGAGTCAAATTTTGATTCTTCTCTGAAGAGTTTATAGTTTCCCAAGAGAGAAGTCAGTATGGCAGGGGATGGGCAGGGGCACAAATGAACAGGTAGTTATTATATGGTACACTAAAGTACAAAGTGATACAATGCAAGGAAAGAGGATACAGAAAAATTCCTCAAAGGACTCCCTCCCTCCTGAAAGGGTTCTCTCCAGTTTGAGGGTTCCTTGAGATAAATGATGTTCACCTGAGCCAGGAGAAGTCTGCTTAAGTCTGCTTGGATTTCTCTTTGTATTTATTTCCCAGTTGATGGGAAGAGAGTTTTTGAGGCAGATGTTGGCAGCAGGTTTAAAAATGGGGTAGAGAGTTTGGTGAGCCTCATTCACAGGAATGAACAGGAAAGACAGGAGTCCAGTGATGCTTTATGGCACCAGCTCAAGAAGATGTAAGAACCAGTGAGCAGGGGTGGGGGGCCAATCAGAGAGGATGGTGGGCTTCCATAAGCCTAGGATTCTTCTCACATTTATTGTTCGTTACTTCCTCTGCCCAAGGTTTCCTTCTTGGGATTTAGGGACTGAAGGTAAAGCCCTTTAGTGAGTGAGCTCACTAGTGTCTCTGTCTTGCGGAGCAGGGAGGAAGGAGGGCCTGAAGAGGGTGGGCCAGGAAAGGGAGAAGTGTAGGAGTCTCCTGGGTAGGAAGAAGATCAAGAGAAAAGGTGAGCAGGCAAGGTCTGGTACCAGGTGGGCAGGAACGTAACCGGGCTTCAGCATAGGAAGGCTTCTGGGGTCCCCAACACAAGCGGAAGTGAGTGGTAGGGAGGTTGTGGAGTCAGAGAATTACTCCTGGCTTGAGGGAGGGAGGCAGGTTGGCCCCATGGAGGAGGTTGAATGACACTTGGACCCTGAAAGAGAATTCAGATTTGGCACATAAATTTTAAGGAAGAGAATGAGTAAAACAAAGGGCAGGGAAGGATATGAAATAGGAAGTCACTGGGTTTGGTTGGACAAGAAGGGAAGGAACGAAGGTAAGTGTGGAAAGATAGGTGGGGGCCAGATGGCAGTAGCTAAGGGGATTGGGCCTAATAGAGGAGGGTCATCGAAGGCTCTGGGAGGGTGTAGAACTGTGCTGTATGGAGATTGATCTGGCTGTTGTGTGGAAAGAGAGGTTGATGGGGGGAGAAATCAGGAAGCTGTTGGCTGTGATCTAGAAGAGACTGAGGTAATGGGGTCTGTATCAGTCAGGGTTGCTTTCCTCTGCTTCTATCAGTAGCTTTCACAAGTTAAATGTTTACTTCTCTCTCATATAAAAGAAGTGGTTGTAAGCGGTCAAGAACTGATGTGTAGTCTCCGTAGTTATCAGGGATCTGGTGTTCTGTAGCTGTTTGTCATCCCTAGGGGGCTGCTATCGTTCCCAGCAGCAATCCAGCAGCAAAACAGAGGAAAGCTATGCAAGAACATGCCTTTTAAAGGAAACTGCCCAGAAGCTCCATGCAACACTTTTACTTAGTTCTCATTGGTTGGAACTTGTCACATGGCCACACCTAATCAGAGAAGAGTCTGGGAAATGGAATTTTTAGCTGGGTGGCCTATGTCTGGCTAACACTGAAGGGTCCTTTTTTAAAGAGAAAAGGGGGAGGAAGAGGGTGGGGGAAGGCAACTGGTAGACTCTGCCTCAAGGCCTGGGTTTAAGTAGTGGCAGAGAGAAGGGAGAGGACCTGGAGAACGTGCGAGACACTCAGTGACATAATGACTGGGCTTGACAACTGATTAGAAATGACATGAAAATGAGAGACGATTGGAGCCTGAGTAAAGAGAAGCAGTGGAAATGATAGTTAAAATGTGCCAGGCACTGTTCTAAGTGCTTCACATGGATTTTACATTGATTCCTCATAACAACCCAAAGAGATAGGTCCTAGTATTATCTCCATTTTGCAGATGAAGAAATGGGGCACAAGGAAGGTAAGGTGCTTGCCCACAGTGATACTGTCAGTAATGGAACCAGAATTGGAACCCAGGCAGCTGCTTCCAGAGCCTGTGCCCTTAATCACTCTGCGTGTGGTGGCAAAGAATAGAGGAGATGCAAGAACCTAGATTCATACACTTATAACATTTTTTCCCCCTTTCCCTTGAGTATATTTAACTTCTGTGGTGTTGGTAAAGAAAAGGAAAATTAATTCCACCTGTAGGCTTGGAAGAACACTAGAAATGCTGACAACCTGTCCCTTGTTTTGGTCATTGACAATTTCAGGCCTTGGTCGGAGTGGGCACTGAGCACTGGCCACGCCTTATGGGGCCTGGGGTGGTTTTGGGAGCTGCATCCTGGTAGATTCCCCAGTTGGTCAGGAAGTAGACTGCTCAGAGCCTATGTTACCAGGTTCAAATGGGGCCAGAGGGAGAGGGAAAGCCAAGCAGGAAGCTGGTGGGGCCCAGAGCCTTGAGTAGCTCATCCTGGGAAAGCCTGGATTGAGTCAAGAAAGTGGATTCCGGACATATTCAAAACAGGGAGCCTTTAGAATGATGTCTGGGGCAGGGGGAGGCTGTGGGCAGCTCTGTGGTCCAAGGGCTTGGGGATATAGCTCTAGAAAAGACAGAAGGGGGACGCTCGGGTGGCTCAGTGGATAAGCATCTACCTTCAGCCCAGGGCGTGATCCTGGAGTCCCAGGATGGAGTCCTGCATTGGCCTCCCTGCGCGGAGCCTGCTTCTATCTCTGCCTATGTTACTGCCTCTCTCTCTCTGTTTCTCATGAATAAATAAACAAAATCTTAAAAAAAAAAAAAAAAGAAAACAAAAAGGACAGAAGGGATTTGTTTTGTGGCCAAATATAACTTGGAAACAACATTCTCTGTCTCCCATTGCTGTTTTGCAGAAAGCATGATTGAGGTCAAGTCTGTGCCAGGGCTATAGACCAAGAATGGAGTAATGTCTGCAGAGAGAAGAGCAATTAGCAAATTCCTTAATTAGAGTTGGGTTCCTATTTCTCCGGTCAATTCTGATCACTCGCTAGGTTTTAACTCGGCTCCTTTGGCCAACAGCATGCAGTCACAGAGTTCAGAAAATCAGGGCCCACTGATCTTGGGTAAAATAAGTAAGACCTGGTTTCTCCTTCTGTAAAAGTATTATCACAAAAAACTTATTTCCTGAGACTATCAGGATCCACAAAATTAATATGTGAAAGTGTTGGCAAGATCTCAAGTTTATTTATTATGTTAGCGATAACGATGCCTTATTAGTCATTAATGCCTGCTAGTAAATGATTCTATGCTTAAATTTCATGCTTCATTGAATCCCACTGACTTCCATTTCTCACTGGGGTGCTGTTCAGCACTGACACCTGTAATCAAAGCCTGGAGATTTACTTAGGTACCAAAAGATTAATCTTGACAAAATTCATGAAGTTTCTAATTTTTTTTTCCTGTTCACTGGGCATTAGCCATCATCCCTGGGATGTGACATCCTTCTCTTATTCTGATGGGAATTTGTATTTAAATATATGTTTAGAAAATATCTTGTGGGAAAGCTGCACTATGTTAACTGTGGAAAAAATGCTTTCTTTGAACAAAAATTTCACATGAATGAACCTCGATGTTTTGATATATAGTGCCTCCATCTTAGGTTGTTACTGAATACTTCCATCTTCTATTCCATGTTTCCTTCTTTTCCTGCAACCAAGATCTAATTACACTCATCTGTAATTATTCTGTTCTAAAAATACAGAGGAATAAGATGTAGTTCCATCCTCAGTAACTTCACCATTTAGGAGAGAAGACACACTTGAAAATAAATAATTGTAATATGGTGCGGCAAATGCCATTAAATAAATATAAATGGTGTACAGGAGTGGCATTTCATCTGGAAAAAGCAAATGGATCTTGGCATTTTCATAGGAAGAAAATGCACTCTGGCGTTATCCCCATCTAAGTATACAGCCCCAGAACTCATTCATCACTCAGCAAAACTGACTCTCCTTGCCTGCATATAATGTTAATTTAACAATCCTTTTAATTTCAGAGATTGAGAAGTAATTGGATTTTTATTAGTTCAGTCTCTTCCTTCTTTCATCTCATCGTACTTCTTAATCCCTCATATATGTATTTATAATGCAAAACACATTAGGTCATCCCTGCTGCCCCATTCTCTCCAATGATTTTCGTATGGGCTGTTTCTATTTTTTCTTTAAAAATCTTTAATGTGCATAATTGTGTTCATTTCCTTAAAATCCAACCTTGCCCCATCAGATTTGCAAAAACCTGAAAGCTTGAATATACTTTGTTGGCAAAGCTATGAGGAAACAGCTGTTTTTATACATTATTGGTAAGAATAAAACATGGTACAATTCCTATGGAGGGAAATTTAGTGATATGCACCAAAACTATATGTGGATTTCTCCTTTGCTCCAGCAATCCAACTTTTAGGAATTTATCCTGATGTATTTCTAGCAATATGAAAATACAAATATATGAGTTTATTCACTTACAAATATTTGTATTTGTAATATTATATTTCTATTTTACAAATATGCAAAGTACAAATATCGCTATATAGTATTTGTAATCACAATGACATTGGACACAACCTCAATGTCCAAACATAGATAATTGAAAACGCTGTGATACTCTTTTCCAACCCAGCAGAATGGGTCCCGCAAAGAAGGGTGGTGAGAAGAAGGACCGTCTGCCATCAATGAGGTAGTGACCAGAGAATACACCATCAACATTCACCAACGTATCCACGTAGTAGATTTCAAGAAGCGTGCCCCTCGGGCACTCAAAGAGATCCAGAAATTTGCCATGAAGGAGATGGGAACTCCAGATGTGTGCATTGACACCAGGCTCAACAAAGTTGTCTGGGCCAAAAGAATAAGGAATGTTCCATATTGTATCCATGTGCGATTGTCCAGAAAACGTAATGAGGATGAAAATTCACCAAACAAGCTCTACATGCTGGTTACCTACGTACCTGTCACCACTTTCAAAAATCTGCAGACTGTAAATGTGGATGAGAACTAATTGCTGATTGTCAAATAAAGGTATAAAACTGCCAAAAAAAAAAAAAAAAAGGAAGAAAGAAAAAGCTATGATACATACAGTGGAGTGCTATGTAGCTATAAACAAGGAGAAAAATCTTTATGAACTGATGTGGAGTGATTTCTAGATTTTGTTCATTGAAAAAAGCAAAGTGCAAAAGAGCATATAGTGTATATATATATATATATATATATATATATATAAAACATAACATATTTGGTATGTTACCTTCTGTGTAAAAAAGAAGAAAAATTAGAAAACACATACATTTGCTTATCTTTACAAAAGAAACCTTTTGACCTTCATAATCATGTTAATGTTCTCTATTCAAAAGTAAAATTAATAAGGATGGGAAAGGGAAAAATCCCTAAAACTGAAAGCAAACTGAAACACATCACCCAATTGTATTTCAGATGAATACCATAATCATACTGAAGAGAGAGAGAGAGAGAAAAAAAGACTAGTCCAAGTTACTTATAAACACAATTTTATATACCCTGTCTTAAGAAAAGGCAGGTGGGGAGATTGCACACAAATGCTGAATTCTTTTTAGTAGGCTTGTTTTTTTGTAGTGGTAGGGAAAAGCAACTCTGAAATAGTTTTTTTTTTTTTTAAATTTTTATTTATTTATGATAGTCACAGAGAGATAGAGAGAGAGGCAGAGACACAGGCAGAGGGAGAAGCAGGCTCCATGCACCGGGAGCCCGACGTGGGATTCGATCCCGGGTCTCCAGGATCGCGCCCTGGGCCAAAGGCAGGCGCCAAACCGCTGCGCCACCCAGGGATCCCTGAAATAGTTTTATATGTGTAATGGGATTGAGCCAATGAGTAAATGTATTGTTGTTGAGAGCCAGGGTTCTTACTAGGAAGGAAGCAACATAATATGGAATAAGAGAAGGAAAAAGTCCTATTGGAATGGATTGAAATTAAGTTTATTAGTCTATACCATATTTCTAAAACATATGCATGTATGTATGAATGTATATATATATATATACATATATACATATATATATTGTTTTTTAAAAATTTTTATTTATTTACGATAATCACACAGAGAGAGAGCTAGAGAGAGAGGCAGAGACATAGGCAGAGGGAGAAGCAGGCTCCATGCACCGGGAGCCCGATGTAGGATTCGATCCCGGGTCTCCAGGATCGCGCCCTGAGCCAAAGGCAGGCGCTAAACCGCTGCGCCACCCAGGGATCCCCTATATATTGTTTTTTAAAAAATGTTTTATTTACTTATTTGAGAGAGAGAGAGAGAGAGAGAAAGGAAGCAAGTGGAGGGGGAGTTGAAGCAGATGGTGAGGACAAGCAGACTGTGCTGAGCGTGGAGCCTGACATGGGGCCCAATCCCATAACCCTGAGATCATGACCTGGGCTGAAATTGAGTCAGATGCTTAACCACCTGAGCCACCTGTGAATGTATATTTGTATGTATAAATGTATATATAATGCATATATTATCTAGCTTTGTCTGCTGAAAGGGCTGAAAAACAATAGCACCTCAGTTACATTGAGCACACCTAGTGCCCCGATATTGGTCTCTAATACCATTCCCCACTAAAAGGAGACAGGGATTCTGGGAGAACCATCTGATTCCAGGGCTGGGGCGGAATAAGTGTAAAATGAACTTGGAACACTTTTTTTTAATGCTAGAAATTAAGAAAGTGCTCAAAAAGAGATGGAAGCATGTCATAAGGACACATGACCTCACTTGAAAGGACTCTACTGGTTAAATCTGGGACAATTTGAATACCAAAATCATGAAGTACAATAATAAGTCATAAATCATTAAACACAGGAATTCATGAGTCCATACCAATAACAAGTGGATACATTAATAATAAATATATGGGGGAGAAAAGAGGGCTCTTGTTTGTAATGAAATGCTGAATGCCAACTGGTAAATTGGGAGAAGGTGCCAAAGTTGGAAAGTTAGCATTTTGTAACCATTATGATAAAGATGAGATCAAGCAAGAGCCATCAATGCATGCTAAATTTAGGAAGAGATTTAGATCAGGAGCAGGATATCTAACTAGGGGTGGTGGAAGGGGAGGAGGGCGGGGGGTGGGGGTGAATGGGTGACGGGCAATGAGGGGGGCACTTGACAGGATGAGCGCTGGGTGTTATTCTGTATGTTGGCAAATTGAACACCAATAAAAAATGAATTTATTATTAAAAACAAAACAAAAAAAGAAAAAAAGAAGGAGCAGGATATCTGTATGATCTTAAAGTGTCCTCCCAGACAGACTTCTAGTTCCACAGGAAAAAATAGCAATTGGGCAGTGGAGAAATATGACATCTTGACTGATCAAAATTTCCATCAGCCATAAGAGAAGATGGACATTATGTGTCTCTAAATGCAACAGCCTGAGAAGGATACAGCACCTATGCAGTATTCTGGCTGAGAATGTGTGACCCAAATCTTGAGGAAACATTAGACAAACTCCAAATAAGAGGCGGTCTATTAAAAATGGGGGAGAGGGGAACTCTATACTATACAAGAACGTTGTTGTGGATGACCAAGAAAGACCCTGGAAATGTTCCAGATTAAAGAAGGATAGGGAGACATGGGATCTAAATGAAATCCCTGACCCTAGATTGGATTCCGTTCCAGAGGGAAAATGCTGTAAGGACGTTATTGGATCAGTTGACAAGAACGGGGTATGGACAGTAGATTAAAATATGTTCCAATGTTAAATTTACGGAAGATGATTACCGTCCTATAGTTACAGAAGAGAATGTCTCTGTTCATAGGAAATATAATAAATGGCCATGATGTATGTAACTTTCCCTAAAATGATTCAAGGGAAAACAAATACACACACACACACACACACACACACAGAGGCAGGGATTGAAGGAAAGAGTCGGATCCAGGTAAAAGAAAATTGGGCATTATTTTACTATTTTCATTCATGTAACTTTCCTCTACAGTTATTTTCAAATAAAAAGTTAAAAAAATTCAGTCTTGCATATTTGGTGCTGGGACTTTTATCTCCCTACAATTCTGTTCATTGATTTTTGTTCTGGGGACCATCTTGATGTCTGACTACTTGTTAGAATATATAACAAAAGGAATTTAAGAAAAAAACCCCACTTTTTTGTGGGGGAGTAGTAAAGCCATTTTATTTTATTTTATTTTATTTTATTTTATTTATTTTATTTTATTTTATTATTTTATTTTGTTTATTCATGAGAGACCCAGAGAGAGAGGCAGAGACACAGGCAGAGAAAGAAGCAAGCTCCCTGCAGGGAGCCCCATGCGGTACATGATCCTGGGACCCTGGGACCCTGGGATCACGATCTGAGCCAAAGGCAGATGCTCAACCACTGAGCCACCCAGGTGCCCCAGTAAAGCCTTTTTTATGCAAATAAAAGCTTCTGTGGAATGTCAGGCCATAGAAGAGATGAAAGAAGGACAGTTCCGTCTTACTGACACTTACGTGCACTTGTTGGGAGTTTTTAGGGTCCTGTCTTCTTCATCTCCCTGAGGTTCCTCCAGGGAATGGAGTTTGACAACCCCTGCTCCTCAGTAAACTGGACCTGGTCCGGCTGAGCTCAGTATCCCCAGTCAAAGCTGAGAATGACCATCCTGTGATTGGGTGAAAACCTCAGGATTACTTAAGAGCTGTTGACTTGTGCTTTTTTGAACATGTCCTAATGTGTGCTTTCAGTGATAAATGACCAGTTGCTTTCCTGCCTCTCCACGAGGTTATTCTATCCCTGGCCTGTGATTCATACTTGACAGTCAGCGGCCAGGTCCTCTATGTCAAGCCCAGCGCGAGATTGTTTCAAAGAATTGAGTTGTTTCTGGAGAAGTGTGTATAGATAAGACTTGTGTAAATAGCATCACATTTTCTCACAGCTGCTTCATGGTTGTGTGGAGTTCATTTTCAAATAGCTGGGGTGCCTCACAGATGGGATTTATGTTTATCCAACCACCCTCTTCCTTTCCTTTGCTGTCAGGTGGCTAAGAGTCTTTCACATATTTGGTGGAGAGGAACTTGACATTTAAAGAAATCTTTGGCAAATCCTCTTGTAAAGTGACTTAGCGCCTCCCCGCCCCTCCCCGAAGTTAACTGCTCTCCAAGTTGAAACCTCCATATATTTACATCTATTTTAAAACTCAAACCTGAGTCAACCAAGATTTAAGAGCATTATTTATGCAGCAAGCCTTGGAAGATTGTATATAACAAATTCATTTTAAGAAGACGTGGCCATTTTAATGATGTGCCTCAACCTCAAGTCTTTTTGAAGGACCCAAGACTCAAATTGCTACCAGTCCGATTGTTCTTTTCACGGGAAGACAAGTCTCCCCACCCCCCACCAGTGAACTGGGCAAAGTTGAGGACAGAGATTTCATCTCTCGTGACAACTTCCGTTGATTGGTAGCGACTTTCTGGAGCCCTACACTGAGACGGATTCTGGGGCAGCATCTGGGCTTGTTGAGAATGAGTGCCACGAACCATTTGTGATGTCTGCTTTGGGTATGGGATGGGGAAGTTATCCAGATGTATACAATATACGTGATGCTCCTGGCCTAACGTAATTCCCAGGGGCTCTGTTTAGTTGGAAAGCACATGCTTCCCCATTGACCGCCAGCCCTGCTTTCTTACTAATCCAGGCACCTTGGGGTTAGACCCCACATTAGATATGGGAGGAATGGGAAAGCCCTCCCTGAAGCTTTGAGGTGTTTTCCCTGCACACCCATGGCCCTCAACATCATACACAAACTCTTGGTGGGTGGGATGGTAAAAAGCAATAATAAAATGCACCCCCTGTGTCCGTTTGAGTTCAATTGGTTGGCACATCCTTCTTGAAACTTTAGAATCCCGGTCTTTCTTTTTAAGATTTCAGAACCCTGAAATTCTTTGTACATTGCAAACTCAGTGATGTTTTCTTGTAATGTCAGTGGCAAGAGCAGTTGACCCCGGCAAAGCCCAGCCTCTCTTAGAGCCTTCCTCAATACTGAGGCATAAGAAGCAGAACAGAATTTAGAGACGAATCGTCTGTGAAGCTATACCCTGATCTTCACAGATGGGTAGAGAATCCCTGCCTTTAATCTCTGAGCGTTTTGTACTTCTTAGGTTAGTGGGTAGGGCTGCTCGGGAGCCTTCTCACTGATGTCCCCCTCATCTATTCCCCCCCTTCACCCCTCCCCTTAGTTGATAAGAACCTTTCAACCAAACGCTTAATCAGTAAGCCTTTTTTGAAGACCAGTTATTATGTCTTGCTTTTCTTTGTTTTCTCATAGTTCCTGGTAGCTTTGTAAACCGAGACCCCAGTGTGTGTGTTTGCAAAGTGAATTGTTGCAAGAAGACCTGTGTTTGGATTTATTTTTCAAGGTAAGAATGAAAAGGCTGGCTGAGCAATGTGTCTGCAGGCGATTCCAGAAAGAACTGTGTCTTCTCTACCAAGTGATGCCTTTTTTGCCCTCCTCCAGGTATTCGGGTTTGGGTTATTTTTGAAATCCGCAAGGACAACTGCCCAAAGCCCAGAGGCTGGAGGTGTTCTTACTGGGAGGCAGGGAATTAAAGGCAGCACTCAGAAGGGTTCAATGTGTGTTTTATCTACAAACAGCCCTGAATAAGGAAGACTTTGTGTGAATGTTGTCATATTTCCCAGGAACACATGTTTGAATTAGCCAGTGCGACCCTCCCTTCCCTGGAGCAGAAAACCGCTCCCCATTTACACTCGCCTTTCCCATCAGACCCTGTTTACACTGACGCTCTCCTGGCTATTTCTTTTTTTTTTTTTTTTCTCCTGGCTATTTCTAACTCCGGACCAGCCCAATAAACAGGAGCTCATAGGCAGAAATGCCTCCACCGAGAGAAGTTGTGGGTGGAAGAGGGTCCCCAGATAGGAGCAGAAATAGGTGCGGGCAAGGGCATGTGCTCGCTTTCAGGGAGGAGGACCCACGTTTCTATTTCCCAAACTGTGTACGATGGCTCTTCCCTGGAGGATGCACTTTCTCCTGCATCCTCCCCCTTCACTGAAGGAATCTGAAGATCTTTTAATTAAAAAGTTGAAACTAGAAAGAACAAATGACATGGATTGATACGCTTTATTTCTTTAATCAAAAGAAATTGAAAACACATTAGAATTTGAGTTTCAGAGAATTTTCATGCGATTCTTCTTTAACCTACCATCCCAATTTTGTTCGAGCCACGTGGGTTGTCTTGCCATGACCATGGTATGAAAGACTTGCAAGAGTCCAAGAGAATGCTTTAATCATTTATGAGAGAGATAAACAAAATCCTGGGGGTATGTAATCATTTTGGATCCAGATAACTTAAGTGTAGTGACCAATTGCACCTTGAACTCTGACAGATATTTCAGAGCTCCTAATGGAGCTACACATACTACATCCCTGCCTGGCCCCCCTAACTCCCCTCTTGTCTCTCCCCCAGCACCCACCGGCACCCCCTTTCCCCAGGCCCCAGGCCCTTTGCACTTCCCACCTAAGGGGTCACCTCTGGGTTCCCTCTCCAGTGGGAAGAGGCTCCCCTCCCAGCCCCTGCAGACACAGGGCCGCCTCCTCTGCAGGCCCCATCTGGGAGTCGTCTCTGAGAGCGATCCATAATGATTCTTCTTATTCTTCATTTTAGCCCCCTTTTAATTTCCTTCAAAGTGTTAATCAAAACGTATATGACCATTTTACGTGTTAGTTTGCTTGCTTGTGAAGTGTAACCTCTTTGGAGGTAGGACTCTGTCCATCTGGCCAGCAGTGTCGCCAGCCACAAATACCTTGGAAGAGATGAGCTTGTGATCCACATCGAGTCCCTAAGTGGAGGTGGCAGGAACAGAACCCACAGGCCCGTTTGCTGCCAGGAGCCAGGCTGGCAAGGAGGGGGTTTCTGACAACAGCCTTCCTGCCCCTGCAAGTCAGCCAGGCTGGGTCAGGGGGTGCAGGGGTAGAGAGCCTCCAAAAAGAAAAGTTGAGCCCCCTTTGATCCTGTGTGCTCTCTAACATTTTAGTGGTGAGGTTGAGAGAGTGTTGGGCTCGAGGTTGTGTCTTTTCTGGCAAAAGGTGAGGATGTGGGTCATAGTTACCGCTTTCAATATTAGCTACTATTTTTCAATATTAGGTAATACCTAATAGGGCTTACAGCGTTGCCTGGAAAAATGTGGCCTTTTTATAGCAGACTTTCATAGCCATGAAGGCGCCTTGTCAACCAGATATGGTGCTGGAGTCAGGAGACACAGGGATTAAGGGGACAAGTGACTCAGTGTCCCGAGAGGAGACTGGCATGTCAACAATGATAACACAGAGTGATGAGTACTGTCACAGAAGGAAGTGTAAGTGCTCCTTGGGGAGGGCAAAGGGGAAGTGGGGGTGTGTGGGGGAGGCTTTCCAGAAGGGTCAACCTTAGCCTGCTGCCTCCTTGCAAGAGGATTTGGTGACCTCTGCTGGGGGATGAGACCTCTGGTCTGAATGGAGCCAATTGGTGCAAGGGGAGAGGAGATTTGCGCAGAACCAGGACATCTTTGTCTTTTAAAAGATCTTCCTTTCTTTCTTTTTAAAGATCTATTCATTTGAGAGACAGAGAGCATAAGAGCAGAGGGAGAGGCAGAGAAAGAGAGAGAGAGAGAATCTCATGCAGATTCCCCACTGAGTGCAGAGCCTGACTCGGGGCTCGATCTCAGGACCCCGAGATCATGACCTTGAGCCAAAGTCAAGAGTTGGGTGCCGAACCGACTGATCCACCCAGGTGCCCCAAGCCAAGAAGGCTTTCCAAAGTAAAATATTGGCGTTGGGAGATAAAGCTTGAAGGAGACTTGATAGAAGGTAGAAGGACTTGGACCAATGTAGAAACAGGCCAGAGAGTGGAGTTGGCTGGTAGGATGGGGATGGGGAGAATGAGGAGAGAGTAGCCCCCCCATACCTGGAGGTGGAAATGGAGGCCTAGCTAAAGGCTGAGTAATCAGCTGCAGATTTGGGCTGAGCAATTCTACTTCTAGGACTTTATTCTCAGGAACCGATCAGATACCTTCATTGATGGGAAGCACTGCAGCAGCTAAACATAGCGATTGATTAAATAAATAATTTATGGTAAACCTAGAATATGATAGAACCATTAAAAATGATTGTGTAGTTTCTTTTTTTTTTTTAATATTGGGATGGAAAGACATTCGAGGAAAGACATCAGACAAACTGATAAGTAAAAAGACCAGATCACACAACAACATTAAAAACATGTAAAGGATTGGAAGTGAATAAAAATGCTCACAATGGAGAAGATTAAGAACAATTGTTTATTTTTTGCTTTACTCTTTTATGTGTCCTCCCCCCATGAGCAGGCATTAAATTTACAACCAGAAAATCAGTAAAGTGATTTCCATTTTGAAAGGAAAAATCCACAGGGTTTTAAGAGAGTCGATTAGGGCTAGAAACCCAATCGAGTAAGTAACTGCTAGAAAATGCTGCATTCCTCATCCGTGATTTTCCAAGGAGATCCTCCTGGTAGGCAGGAGCTCCGGATCTTGTGGTTTTGACTTAGGGTGGAGAGATGAACTTTTCTCAGGGTCTACTCCCCAGTACTCACCTGGGGTGGGGATGTGCTCCCCATTTAGTGCTCTACAATAGGCATAAGAGGAGGAGGCACCTTCCCACGCTCCCTGAGCGAGTCCTCACCCTGGCTGTTGGTTGAAATCTCTGGGGACCCGGAAATAAAACCTGAGCCAAGGCCCAACCCCTCAGGCCAATTAATTAAAGCCTGATCTCTAGTGATCAGGCCCAGGTAACAGGCTCAGGTGATGCTCTTCAGCAGCCAGGGCTGGGTACACCCCCATCCGAGGATAATGAATGAAAAATAAGCATCAGCACACATTTGGACCAGTGTTTTTAGGGCATGCCAGCCACGAGTATTATTGATCTTTGGAAAACAAGATCCTTGGTTCAATCCTTCTGTCCCTCCTTCTAGGAAAGTCTCGTAGCCCATGAGCGAATAAAGGCTCTTGAAAATCCCAAGGTAAAAGAAAAATCTGGTTGACTTGTTTCACCTGGTGTTTCCATGGTCAGGCGTGCCTGACCATGGAAACATTTGTCGTGGGTGACCCTCTGGGGTCACTGTGAGCTGGCAACGGTAGCCTGGAGTGCTTCTTGCATGCCACACGGTGTGACCCCGCTGCGGGCACACTTCCCCACCATGTCCCTGGCACACTGGTAAGACCAAAGTGGACCTTTGGACACGTTGCTGTATGCACAGGTGAATGGGGAGTTCCCTTTCTGGACCTTTGGGGGTAAGCCTGTGGCCTGCTAGAGCACTTGACCTGGGAGGGTGAAGAGGGGGGACCTGGGTTACGGAGTCAGGTGTACGCCAGAGGGAAATGAGGTCCAGAGAGGTAGTTGGCTGCCTCGTCTCAAATCACAAAGCTGGGCAAGAGCCCGAAAGGGACTAAAATTCAGACTTTCTGCTTCTCCTTCAGACTCTCCTCCCTGCCCCCCCCTTAAAGGCATTACCTCAGGCGTTTTATGATCTTTGAATAAAGGAGTCCTGTGAAGATTAATGGGAAGTTCCGGCCTTCTTATTCCATTTTGTGTTCCTATCTCCATCTGCCAAGAAGACACCCAAAGCTCTAAACATCATTTGGTTGTAAGGAATGTTTAGAATTGAAGAGCTGGTTTGACACAATTAAAAGCTTCCAGAAGGCTGTTATGGCACCAATTATTTACTTAGCGATAGCAAGCGATTTAAATTTCATTATGGAGTAGAAAATAGGGAGATAAGAACAAAATATGGTCGGGCCGACCGTGACCTCAAAACCCCTGCTCCTTTGGTTCATGAAAGATAGCAGAAGCAGAACATTCTGATTCGAGGATCGTTTTGTTAAGTTGTGCATTCTCTTAAACGAAATTGTTTCTTAATCTCTTCGTGGGCTGCTAATGGGCCATTTATCAGGGCCATTCCAGGGCAAAGGCAGTCCGGGCCAAATAGGGCTGCTGGTTTGAGGAGGGGTCCCTCTGTATTGCAAGTGGTTGGACGAATGACTCAGTACCTCCCTGCTTTGAGCAGAATGAGGTTTATCTTTGGAAGATCAGAAAGATTCCCCCATCAACAAGGCAAAGAAAGCAATGTTCACTCCTTCGTCTTCTGACTTCTTTTTATATATTGTTGAAACTCTCCCTTTCTTTCCCCCCAACCCTCTTTCAAGGACATTCTTCAGGGTAATTTTAAAAAATTGTTTTGACATTTATTTGAGAGAGAGAGAGAGCGAAAGCGAGAGCGTGAGAGCATGCGGGAAGGGGCAGAGGGAAAGGATCCCAAGCAGACTCCCTGCTGAGCACAGAGCCTGACACTTGCCTCCATCCCAGGACCCTGAGATCATGACCTGAGCCCAAATCAAGAGTCAGTGGCTCAACCGACTGAGCCATCCAGGCGCCCCCGGGGTCATTTTAACCACAACATTTCCAATGGTTCAACTTCTCATTATGTTCTTATAGGCTGTAGGCAGGGGTGGAGGGCACAGCAGGGTGGAGGATCTGGTTCAAGGGATTGTCAAAGGGCACTTACCTACCCATACTTAAATACATGTGTTACATATGTATTTGAGGGATAATTTGCATACCGCAAGATTCACCCTTTTTAGTGTATGATTTTATGAGTTTAACAAATGAATATAGTTAGATAACCACAGACTCTATCTATCTGCATATATATAATCGCTCCTTCTCTCCCCAGAGTTTCTGTTTTGCCTCTTTGCTGTCATTGCCTTCCTCTTTTCACCTCGGGCTCCCTACCTGTTTCTTGTTTCCATAGTCCTGCCTCCTCTGGAAGGTCACACATGGAATCACACAGTATGTAGTTTTTTGGATCCGCTTCTTCCACTCAGTCTAATGCACTTGAGAGTCACCTGTGCTGTTGCATGCATCAGTTGCTGAGCGTTCCACGGCGGGGGTGTGTTTCTTCATTCGCCACTTAGAGGACATTGGGGTCGTTTCCAGTTCTCAGTGATTATGAATGAAGTTGCTATAAACATTTACATATGGGTTTTTGTGTGGATACATGTTTTTATTTCTTTTAAATAAATACTGGGGAGTGGTGTTGTTGGATTATGTGGTGTGTTTATGTATAACTTTAATAGAACTTTGCTGAATTTTTAAAAAGATTATGTATTTATTTATTTGTCAGGGGAGGGGGGGAGAGAGAGAGAGAGCATGAGCACAAGTAGGGGGAGTAGCAGAGGGAGAGGGAGAGCAGGCTCTCCGCTGAGCAGGGAGCCCCATGTGGGGCTCGGTCCCAGGACCCTGGGATCATGACCCAAGCCAAAGTCAGATGCTTACCTGACTGAATCACCCAGGTACCCACCTCCTCCAACTGTTTAAAAAAGATTTTTTAGTTAAGAACTTTGTTTAATTTTATCAGAACTTTATAGGTTTAACTTTATAAATAATATGTTTTTGATTTAAACAGTTACATCAAAATACATTGATTTCATTGTTTTTAACTTTATGAAAGGGTATCATGCTGAGGTAATCTTTGGGCGGATTTTTTTTTTCACTTAGTTTTATAGTTTTAAGATATATTCCTATTGTGACATCTGGCTGTGAATGTAATATTCTAGCACATTCTACTGATAGGCATATGGCTGTTTCCAGATTTTTCTATCATCTGGTTTAACTAGTGACGTTCTTGTATATGTCTCTCGGGTTAGTTCTGTATCGCTATGTGACAGCATTAGCCCAGACTTAGTGGTTGAAGATAAACCACCTTGAGGTTTCCGTGCATTGGCCTACTGGACCTTCTGCTTCGAGTCTTCACTCGCCAGCAGTTGAGGAGTTACACAGGATCGAGGGCCAGTCTCAGGGCTCAACAGGGGGAGGATTTGCTTTTGAGCTCATGTGGTTGCTGGCAGCGTTCGGGTCCTTGCAGGTTGTCAGACTGAGTGCCTCAGTGTCTCGCTGGCTGTCAGAGGTTACCCTCACCTTCTCTCTAGCGTGGTCACTTCATCAAAGCCAGCAAGGGGAGAGAGCCTGCCAGCGTGGCAAACGTTACAGTCTTCTGTCACATCATCACAGGGTGACATTCCATCACCTTTGCCTTGTTCTGTTGGCTCAAAGCAAGAGTGGGTCCTGCTCATCATACTCAAAGAGGGAGCTTGCCCAAGGGCATACGTATCAGGAAGGGACAGTGGGGCCACTTCACAGTCTGCATCACTTATTCCCTAGGGGATGGTTTTCCCTTAGGTTCGTAGGTGGCAATGGAATTGCTATGTCTGAGGGAACTCTTCTATTCCCAGCAATGCTCTTTACATAAAGACTATCATATCTGGAATGAATATAGTTAGGTCAGCTTTCTTTTGGTTAATGTGCCTAATATTCCCTCCTTTTACCTCTGACCTTGAGACCCATCCTCATGATGAAGTGGTAATTCTGGGAGTTTGAAGGAGAAGGGATATGAAAATAACTTACAGGAGTCAGTTGGTTCCCCTGTGTTTTTTCGTTTCTTTTGAGGACATTTGCACCAATCTCAATGTCTTAGCAGGAGGGGTACAGGTACTGTTTGCCATAAAGTGATGAGGTGAGTGCTGGGGGAGGCAGGAACAGAATTCTACAGTTTTTTTTTTTTTGGTAAGATTTTATTTGAGAGAGAGAGTGAGCACAAGTGGTGAAGAGGGAGAAGCAGCTGCCCATCGAGCAGGGAGGCTGATGCAGGGCTCAATCCCAAGACCCTGAGATCATGACCTGAGCCAAAGGCAGATGATCAACTGACTGAGCCAGCCAGGCGTCCCTGTACCAATTCTTCTATTCTTTCTTCTCACAACCCTGCTGGGCTGGGTCCTGTCCCAGACAAAGCCAGCACTCCCCAGACGCCAATTCAAAACGGCTCCTGTAAACTCAAGAGCTTCCTCACTTTTTTTCTTTTGTGATCAGATGGGGCTGGAGGAGTGGGAGCCAGCAGTCATGCTAGTTCAGCGTCTTGGCCTGAACTGGAGCTACTCGAGGTGTGATCAATGGACCAGAAATATAGGCATCCCCGGGGAGCTTGTTAGGAATGCATGCTGTCAGGCCCCACCTCGGAGCTACAGATTCAGAGTCTGTATTTGAACAAGATCCCCAAGTAATTCTCACGCACATTAAGGTTTATGCTTTACCCAGCATAGGTGCTGAATAAATATATTTAAATCGAATCAGGCACCTTTTTGACCAAGTACCTCTGAGTTTGCATGGTCATGCTGTGCCTATAAAATGTTGATTTTGGTTCTTTGATTTGAGCTTTCTCTGCCCTAGGCCAGAATTCAACAATGTTGAGTTTGCCTACCATGCAGATAGATTTTTTTTTTTTTAAACAGAATTCTTTAGTTTAAGAAAAACAACGTTGTAGTAGCACCATCTACCTCTAGGTTTTAGCACTCATTGCTGTTGTAATTTTATATTTACTGGTGAAGAGCTGACTGATGTCTGGCTCCTGCATGGCATTGTAAGCTGCAGAAAGACGAGGAAGGTATCCAACTTTATCAGCCATCATTTCCCTCATGCCCAGCATGGTGTGTGGCATATAGCAGGTGCTTAATAAGTATCAGTCCAATGAAAGAAATGACTCGAGTACTTCTAAGACACCAATTTAATTGATGGTTGTCTACTGTGTGCTCACATTAATGCTTATACTTGCAAAGAGTTCTACTGTTAAGAAATATATATATGATTTTAGGAGTGCTTCTTCTGATGTTACTATTTCTTGTCATTAATATTAAATCCAGCTACTTGAAGTTTTAAAGTCTTATGTTTATTTTTTAAAGAAGTTGAATGCATACTGGCATTTAAATAAATGCTAACATTTAGTATTTATTAATTTTTTTTAAGTTTATTTTTAGCAATCTCTATACCCAATGTGAGGCTCAAACTCATGACCCTGAGATCAAGAGTCACATGCTCTTCTGACTGAGCTGGCCAGGCCCCTCAGTATTTACTAATTTCTAAATTCAGTGTCTACACTGTTTGTGATAAGATGAAACAAAAAATGTTGCCTTCAGGGAATTTTATGTCTAATTGATATTCTTAGAAGAGAACAAACACATTTATTATATGATATAAAAAAGCAAGGGGGTGCAGGGGTCACCGTATGTGCCAAGAATGAATCCTATTTAAACTGTTTCTTCTGCTCTTTTCTCCTTTCCGACTCCAGTCTAGGCCCAGGACAGCAGCCCAACTGTGTAATATTAAGTGTACCCCTCCCCCTTCTCTGTCCTTTCTGCCAGATTTTTAAAGAGGGGCTGATCGTGAGAGAGTCTTGCCCCTTCTCAGACCAAGAGAAGGGAGAGGGAAATGTGTGTTGGCTTAAGAAAAGCGTCTGACAAAAATCCAACTTTTTATTGTGTAAGGCACATAAACATGCATTGGAATAAACACTTTATGCAATTTGAATATTACATTTTATCAGTAAAGGTAGAGCATGGGTTTCATTATGCTGGATACTGAGGTGCTTTACTGCTACAGTTCCCAAAAGATAGGTTGGTTCCCCAAAAATGTAATCCAGTTTACAGAACTCTAGATGGGGGCGGGGGGCGGGGTCTGCTTTCCCATGTGTCTTTTTTTTTTTTTTCTCTCTCCCCTCAACAAGCCTGATTACACACACATAATCACTCCATGTGCGGTGGCATTAGACAATTAAAAAAATTAGACTTTTAAAAGATCTTGCCCAGCTTTTCTCTGGAAAACTTGAAATGAAGTATTTTGCTTTAAACTTGGCAAAGCTAAAGACCAAAGTGATGTCTGTGATCAGGGAAAGTCTGACTAATAATCGAATACTATTACCGGACCAGTAGCACCACACATGCGTTTTGCTTGTCAAAGGTGATGAAAGATACGTGGAGGGCCAAAATCAAGCAACATAATGAGAGCACCATGGAAATGATTTTGTTTTGAGCATTGCTGAGTTTTAAAGCAAAGTAATTTACTTCAAGTTTTTCACTCAACATTGAACTGTCAGTTGTGGAGACTCTTTTGAAAGCGCTTAGTTTTTAATTCCTAAAATGTGCATTCATCTAACAAATGTAAACCTTAATGAGACATTTGGGGGGACTGCACTTTCATTTATTCTAATTAGTCTCTACTTTCAAAATCGGTTGCAAATTTTTCATTTCCTGAATGAAATATCAAAAGAGACAGAGAGAGAGAGAGAGAGAGAGAGAAAAATAAAACAAATTATTACACTCCGGATGAAAGCATTTATTTTTTTTTCTGGGGAGTAATTATTAAACACAACACAAACCTCATCGAATCTCATTTCTACACATCATTAAAGAGTTTCTGGGCCAAACAATGATCTTTTGCTGAAGAGTCCATAAAAATTACTAGTGTGGAAAAAATGATCATGTGTTCAGGGAGGACATTGTTACACTCTTGCCTCCCTGACTCTGTGCTCACGTTTTTCTTTGCAGAGTTGGGAAAATAATCAGATTTTTAAAAACCTCCCCAAACCTCATTTCACCAGCAGAGGTCACCCTTTCTCCTTTAACGTTTCTCAGAAACGTAGGCGCCTTCCGCTGGAAGCGCACCCAGAGGGCTGGTGGAAATCTATGCATCGTCCACACCGGCTGTACCTTTTTGCAGAAGCACCATTGAAACATGTACTTGGACTTCTCAATAGATAACTTGCATACAGATACAATAAATATAATAATCCTATTCTTTAGGTTCATCTACTTCATCAACTGTCTTTCAATGCTTACTGGTGCCAGCTCAAATTCCACCCAGTTTTCTGACTCCTGGACCAAAAGGTAGGTTCTCAGAATCCCCCTAGAGGTGAGTCCTCAGAGAAAATCCCCTGGTGAGGTTCTGCAGGGGAGAGGGGAAGAATTAAATTGGGTGACGACCGACCAAGCGTGGAGCCTGGCATGGGGTCCTGGAAGGTGAGCTAGAGAGGAGTAGACCCCAGGCCTGGCTTCCGCCTGTGGTTTTCTTTTGGAAACAGAGGCCTATGTTTGCAGTTCATTTGAAGACTTACGTTGGACTGCAGAATGAAGTTCTCGGGGGATCATTTACAAGCTTCTCGAGAATGGATCAGTCCGTAGGTACCATCTAGAGAAGGTAGATCTACAGGGATCTAGGTGGGTGATGGAATTACCTCCATCCTGTTGCCTGGTCCTGAGTGGGAAGGGGGTGGGGGGATAGTAGGCATCCGGCCAAATCAAAAAAGTGGGAATTCCTTTTCTCTTCCTGCCTTTATTGGGGAAATAATAGGCATTTTCCCTCGGGGTCCCTGGGAAAATTGGGCTGATTGGTTTACAGTGGATGGTGAAGGTTTTTTTTTTCTCTAAGTTCCTTCTCTCCCTCCCTTTCTTTTCTTTTTTCCTATAAATCAAAGTTTTAGTTGGAATTTTAGAAGTTTAAAAATAGGGATGCCTGGGTGGTTCAGTGGTTGAGCATCTGCCTTTGGTTCGGGGAGTGATCCTGGGGTCCTGGGATCGAGTCCCTTGTCGGGATCCCTGCATGGGGCCTGCTTCTCCCTCTCTCTGTGTCTCTGCCTCTATTTGTCTCCCATGAATAGATAAATAAAATCTTAAAAAAAAAGTTTAAAAATAAGGTGGGTTTTGGGGGTTCTCTGTGGCTGCTGCTCTTCCCTTGAGCTCCAGGTAACACAACTGCAGTGCACGGGGGATGAGGTGGTGCTTCCTTAATAGAACTATACCTGTCCCTTCTGGGAAGCAGGGCAACTGAATGACCACGACAGTGGACCTCCATTCATGCATGTGAGGTGACCCATCCCAGGGAGGAAAATCTGCCCGTGATGTCGACATCACCCTCTGCGGTCCTCCTCTTTCTGCTCACTGGGCTTCCAGACCTCCCAGCTGGTTCTGTGCAGGGTCACCTGCTACCCGTTCGATGTGTTTGCAGGAAGTATACACTAGAGCCACCTGATACTGAGGCTGAGGAGGCAGGGATTTTGCAGGCTGATTTTTAAACCATTGGTAGCTTGAGATCAGCTGTGGCAGGAATATTGACAACACAGAAATTGGCAAACACTACAAATCAGGCCCTGCCCCTGCTGGCTTACCTGTATGCCACAACTTGCATGCCCGTCTGCGTGCCAGTTGAGACATGCTCACGTCATTTCTTTTCCTTCTTCCTTCCTTTTTTTTTTTTTTTTTTAAACAGTGACACCCTTTGGAATTTTTTGATGCAAATATTTACCAGGAAAAAAAAAAAAAAAAAAGAGAGAAAAATAGCCTGACTTCCTTCTCCTCCTTCTTCAAAAGCTTTGAGACAAAAGTTTTTATCAAGTACAGATTTCTGCTCTTAATTTTAACCAGAGTCTGTTCAAAAGACAGGCAAGTTGTCCGAGCTTTCAAGCACAGTCTGATTCCTTTCTTTAAGCCCACACTAGCTCAATTTCTTTTTAAAATCCCCCATTTTCCTCATCCTGTGCCCTCTGGCTTCCTGAGGGTAACTGTCCCCTGACTCTGTCCCTGCGCCAAGGCATCAGACTCTTCCCTGGTCCTTCTTGGCTCAAGGGGCCACTGTAGGTCTGCAGGCCCACCTGGGCCGTCTGCTCTCCCCCGGCCTGCCTGCGAGGAGCCAGGGCTGTTTTTGATTTCCCCACAGCATCATCCTCCTATTTCTTGACAGGTCAAATCTGGACTCCATGGCATCGCACCTGGACTCCTGGCATGGCTGAGGCAACATTCGGGAGGGAGAGGAGAGTCGTTCCTTCACTGCCTGCCTTGCTCCTACCCACTCCCGGGAAGGTACAGCTGCGCGTAGGTCCAGGGGCTGCACGTTAGGAAAAGGCCTGTGGATTCTAGAACCCGCGGGCTAGAGGTATTGTGGAGAGGTCGCCCCACCCCTGCTGGGGATGTTGTCATATTTACTGCCCATATTTACTGCCATAAAGCTGGTGCCTAGAAAAGTAGTTAATCCTCATTTGTTGCCTGACCCGTTTTATCTCCCTCCCTCAGGCAGAAACATATTAGTCAACCCAGGCTGCCATGACAAGGAGCCACAGGCCACGGGGCCTGCACAATAGACATCTATTTTTCTCACAGTTCTGGAGGCTACACATCCAAGATCAAGGTTCTGGAAAATTTGGCTTCCGGTGAGACCTCGCCTCCTGGCTTAGAGATGGCCGCCTTCTCACTGAGCCGGCTCTCCTGTTCCTTCCTCTTCTTCTAAGGACACCTTATTAAGATCAGGGCCCCACCCTATGAGCTCATTTAACCTTAATTACTTCCTTATAGGCCCTGTCTCCAAATGCGGTCCCACTGGGGGGTAGGGCCTCACATCCCAAAGCTGGGGTGGGGGGTGAGGGTGTCCAAGTCCACCCATGATAAATGAGAACTGGTTCTGTTTTAAAAATATTTACAGAAAAAAAGAAATGCCCTCCCAATCTCCCTTAACTCCCTCTTTCAGAGTCAACAACTCTCTTTAGGAAATTCTCCCACGTGGCTTAAATCCTGCTCCATGCAGGGGGAAGCCATTGTTTCTTCTGGCTTCCACGGGGAGGGCCGAGAGCGAATCCTAATTCGGTGTATCTGTGGTTTCTATCTGTGTATCTACACTTATCCCTCAAAATTTATCCACTCAAAATTAATTTTTATTCATTCAAATTTAAATAATAAACATGTGCGGTAATCTAAGGAGAGGCAAACGGAGCCAAGTCAAACAGTGATGGGGCTTTGTGACTCTCCAAAGTGAGAACTTCAATTCCTTAAAAACCCTAATAACACAGTGGGTTTGAAAAATCACTATTACATTATCCCTTATCCTTCCCTTCTTCCACTAATTCCTTCTCCAATCCTGTTTCTTCTGCTGGTTGTTGACATAAAATAAATCAGGGTGGAAGCCAGACAGCATGCCTCTTTACTCCTCATTCCTATTTAGTTTTTCCTTCATAAATTTGGGTTTTGCGCCTGTCTCTTTGTGGGGTAAGTTCTTCCTTTGGGCTTTTTTTTTTTTTTTTAAAGATTTTATTTATTCGTGAGAGACAGAGAAAGAGAGGCAGAGACACGGGCAGAGGGAGAAGCAGGCTCCCTATGGGGAGCTCGAGGCGGGACTCGACCCCAGGACCCCGGGGTCACGCCCTGGGCCTGAGGCAGCCGCTCACCCCCGAGCTGCCCGGGTGCCCCCCTTCCTGTGTTTATCAGATGTTGGGGGGCTGGGGGTGGCCCTGTAATAAGAAGCCCAAGGCTGGGTCCACGGCTACTCTTCTGTGCACAGTTGCATTTAGCAGGAAACTTCTGGAAGCAAATGCTCGAATGCAAAGAAAGCGAGGGCCTAGGATGAGGGGGTCAGGCGGGTCTGCGAGCCTTATTTCGTGGGGGTGGGGGGGGACCTTCTTCAAGTCCCACCACCTAGACTAGCGTGTGCGTCTCTCGCTAGAGCAGCCCGGGAGCCGGGGAGAGGGCGCAGGGCCGCGGCTAAGCCGAGCAGGCGGCGGGGCCTGGGGCCGGGGCCGGGGTCGGGGCCGGGGTCCCGCGCACTCGCACTGCGTCGCCTCCGCACGGGGCCTCCGGGGACGCGGGCGGCTGTGCCCACGTGGCCGCAGGTGCGAGAGGCTTGCGGGGCGCCGGGCCTGGGCCCACGCGGGCGGGGCGGGGCAGGGCACGGGGCGGGGCAGGGCACGGGGGGGGGGGGGGGCCTCCGCGCCCCAGCCCCGCGCTACCCCGCGTCTCCGCACTCAGGGGCGGGGCGCCTCGGCCGCTCGGCGGGAAAGGCGGGAAAGGCTTTAGTTCCGCAGATGAGGTCGCGGAGGCCGCGGGGCCCCTCTTCCCGGGGTGCCGGAGGCGCTCGGGCTTGAGGACCGTGGACTGGGCGCCGCCCGCTCAGGTGGGCCTCCCCGGGCTCCCCTGCCGGCGCGACGGGGCCACCTGGGCCGGGAGCCACTCCGCGGCCTCGACGGCGGGGGGCGGGGCGGGGCAGGGGCGGGGCGGGACGTCTGCGGGGGGGGGGGGGGGCGGGATGGGATAGGAGTGGGGGCGGGAGGTCTGCGGGGGGCGGGACGGGGCAGGGGACGGGGCGGGATGGGAGTGGGGTGGGGGCGGCGCGGGAGGTCCACGGGGGAGGAGGCGGGACAGGGCAGGGGTGGGGGCGGGAGGCCCGCGGGGGGGGGGGGCGCGGAACGAGGCAGGGGTGGGGGCGGGAGGTCCGCGGGGGGGGGGGCGCGGAACGAGGCAGGGGTGGGGGCGGGAGGTCTTTGGGGGGCGGGACGGGACAGGGGGCGGGGCGAGATGGCAGTGGGGTGGGGGCGGCGCGGGAGGTCCACGGGGGAGGAGGCGGGACAGGGCAGGGGTGGGGGCGGGAGGCCCGCGGGGGGGGGGCGCGGAACGAGGCAGGGGTGGGGGCGGGAGGTCCGCGGGGGGGGGGGCGCGGAACGAGGCAGGGGTGGGGGCGGGAGGTCTTTGGGGGGCGGGACGGGACAGGGGGCGGGGCGAGATGGCAGTGGGGTGGGGGCGGCGCGGGAGGTCCACGGGGGAGGAGGCGGGACAGGGCAGGGGTGGGGGCGGGAGGTCCGCGGGGGGCGGGACGGGCAGGGGCAGGGCGGGAGGTCCGCGGGGGGGGGGGGTGGCGGGACGGGCAGGGATGGGGGCGGGAGGTCCGCGGGGGGTGGGACGGGCAGGGGCGGGGTGGGAGGTCCGCGGGGGGTGGGATGGGAGGTCTGCGGGGGACAGGACGGGCAGGGGTGGGGGCGGGAGGTCTGCGGGTAGCGGGATGGGGCAGGGGCGGGTGGGAGGTCTGCGGGGGGGGTGGTGGGCGGGACGGGGCGGGGCGGAAGGTCCGCGGGGGGGCGGGACGAGGCAGGGGTGGGGGCGGGAGGTCGGCGGGGAGTGGGATGGTGCAGGGGTGGCGCGGGAGGGCAGCGGCGGCGGGAGCCGAGCCAGGCGGAGGGCACCGCCCCTCAGCGCAGCCCCAGCTCGGGACGGCCCGATGCGCCCACCGAGGGTCCCCCCGGCAGCCTCTGTCGGCAGCCGTAGTCCGTCCGGGGTCCGCTAGTCGTTTTGGGGGCGCGGGGACAACGGGGAGCCTGGTGGAGGGGGGCGGGCGGGCGGGCAAGGAGCCGCGGGGGTCGGCGGCGCCGAGAGCATCCCGCGCGCGAACGGGCCGCGGGCGTCAAACCGGCGGTGACCTGCCTGGCGCGGCGTGAACAAGGCGGACAGATCCCCGGGAGCTCAGGAAACATCTGCTCCTCACGTCGGAGGCAGAAACTTGACCGTGATGCGGGGAAAGCCAGGATGGAACCGCTCCCTTTCTCCGCAGGCATCAAGGTGGGCCCGGCCCCGGGAGCCAGGCCGGAGCTCAGGACCAGTTCTGTGCACTGCATGCAGGTGGGCTTTGCCCTGGCTCCTCTGAGAGTCTGGAATCTTCCCCCTCTGCTGGGCCCGACTCAGTTCCTCAGTGCCCTTGGGCCGACCCGTCGGGGTCCCCTCTGCTGGGCCTCAGTGGGGTGTATTTCAGTGAATATTAGAGTATTTGAGTCAGTCTTTGTTTCCTGCAGGGAGCCTGATGGGGCCCCGGGATCATGACCTGGGCAGAAGGCAGAGGCTCAACTAGAAGCCACCCAGGTGCCCCTTGAGTCAGTATTGGAGTCAGGAGAAAGGGCACGAAGAAGGTGAACGAACGGGCATCAGGAGTAGGAGCTGGTCAGCGGGCGGGGGCAGAACCCCTGGGTGTGGGGGCCTGGTGATGGGGAAGGGGCAAAGAGCAACCAAGAGCAGAAGTCAGGAGTCCAGATCAGAACTGGGTTGTTCATCGGATAGCAGGAATCTTCTCCGAGGAGCGTGAGGAAGCACCATGGCTGAGGCCTAGCGTGTGACCTGCTGACTTCCAGCAAGGTCTTTCACACGAGGACGGCAAACAGGTGATGACGTCTTACATCTTGCTTGCGGATCCCGACTGAATGGTGACGGCCATGTGATGTGCGGTGTTCAGGAGGTTCATCCTGGGGTTGAAAGATGCTGTGTTCATGGGTGATGTCTGCTGTAAATAGGTCAAAGACGACTTACTGCCAAATATTTCCTATTCCTACTTTGATGGTCTCTCCTGATATTCCTTATTCCACCCACCTAGGTGCCCGGTTCACCCATAATCTGAGTTCCGAACAGGTGCTGTGCTGCTGGTCCAAGTCATGGGACTGCGTGGAGATGAGAAACCTCCTACCATCGACTCCCTGGAGTGCAGTCTCAGATCTGTTCTCTTAATATACTCTTAGTTTCAGCCGCGAAGGGTATTGTGTGTATAAAATCTTTTAGGCAGAAAATAATAGGTAGTTTCAAGGTTTAGAGGCTGTGCCTGTTGTAGGCCACTGTCTGCCACGTGGTCATGGGTCCTTCTCTTTGAGGAGCATGGATAGCCTGGGAACCTTGTGGATGGTGATTAGTGAGGAAGCAAGGTTCATGCCATGCTGCCTGCCCTACCTGGGGATAAACTCGGGCTTTTCCAGATCAATAAGGAGCGGATAGGTAATAAGCAGTTGGTAAGTGAAATGAACTCTGTTAGGCATGGCCCAGCGTCGCAAGGCAAGTATGACCCAGTCCCTGCCCTCCTGGGGCTTCTATTTGAGGGAGTGTATGTGGCAGTGGAGTTGAGGAAGGATGGGTAGGAAAAATTAGTGATAAATGGAAGCGGCTGGTGAGAAGGACCAGTGCCGTGGACTACTTCGTGCCTTTGGTGGTGGTGGTATGGACACAGTTGTGCTAGGTGGGGGTGAGGCCCGGGAGGAAGAAATCCATATTTCTTCTTCATTTCATCTGCACACACGAGGTTGATCAGAGTTGCAACTTCGAACTTATAGATTTTTTTTTTTTTTCCTGAGGGCAGGTGTCAAAATCCACTCATCTAGGAAACTGTGTAGAGGTAAGCACCTGGGATTGGACCTGGCTGGTTCTCTGACTGCTTCATAGCATGACTTTGGGCAAATTACTTATCCCTTTGAGCTCCATTTCTTTTTCAGATCAGTGAGGCGGGGGTAGTAGTGTCTGCTTTGCCATCTAATAGGATTGAACAGCATTACCATGTTTGAAAGTGATTTAAAGATTGTAAAGCCCCATATAAGTGCAAAGGTTTTTTATTGTGACATTAAACACAAATAATCGTTAGGTACCACATGCATACCTATTGCATTAAAATATGAAAAACGGATCTCTCGTGAATGGGACGTTGGCTCCATGTTTTATTTAACCGATCTAGAATCCATGGTAGCGTTCTCTTCCGCTATTTGATGACAGGGAGCTCCCAGTCAGCAGTGACGACCTCTGAGAACTCCCCTCTGGCCCTGCATGGGCTGGTTGTCCCACGGAGAGAGGGGCTTGCATTTTAGGATGGATGGGCAAGTGAGGGGTGCAGTCTTGGGTTGAAACCTGGAGCAGAGCTAATTGGCCCACGGAGGCCTTGCTCTCTCGGCTAGTTCTGGTTAACTCACTGAGCCAGCCGGACAGAGGCATGACCAGCACGGAGGCTGGTGGTTTGGAGCTTGCCTTAGTCCAGCGTGGGACTCCCTTCCCTGTAGTGTTACCAGGACTCAGTTCTTGTTCGCAGGCATCAGGGAATTTCGCTGCAAATTCAGTTTAGCTAATTTGGGCAGAAAAGGGTATTGTCCCGTGTGAGTCAAAGGCTCTGCAATTTGGAGCAAATGTGCTTTGAGCTTAGATCACATGCTGTGCTGGCAACTCGTTTTAACTTTTAATTCTTATAGTTAGGAGGAAAAAAAAAAAGATTTCAAATGTCATTGGCTGTAACGATTAGCTTCAGTGAGGGATTCTATCTATGGCTATTTGCTTCAAAGCCTTAATTGGCTGAAGCCTGTATATTTGATCATTAACAAAATGGTCTCTTTTCCATCATGCTAATAATTTTGTTTAATAGAAACGCGGCTTTGGTTTCTTCCGGGGCTACGTTGCTATTTTTCTGGCACTGAGTTGTGTTGCTTTAAGGTTTTGCCACATATGAGACATGGCGGAGTTCCATCTTGGAAGTCTCCAAACTTGGGCCTGCTCAAAAGGATGGGACTGGAAGGAATATTCTTGGCCCAGCTGCAGGAAGCAGTTTGTTTAGATCAGACCAAAACAAAGAGGTTGGCTTATGTGGAAACTTTATACCTGTCCCACATGTTTTAGACACTTCTGAAACAACAAACAGCTCCATATTTGCAATTACAAGGTCAAAAAGTCACATGTTGGCCCCAGTGCCAATTCAGTGGAGTCCTCAAACAGTCAACGCTGATGTTGTTAAGTAAGAGTATGTTGTGGCCACTTAACCAGGCTCCACACCTGGAAAAAATAAAAAATTCAAGAACGCAAGCAAAGTGAATTTGAAACCAGAGTGGGCTCTAGTGACTGTGTTCAGACTCTGAGCTCCTGAGCTGTCTCTACATTCCAGGCTTGGAGGGATATTTGAAAAGCATGCATCATTATGGGCAGAGTCTCCCGAATCCATATCTCAGGGGCAGGATTAACACCATGCAACACCCTGTGTAGACCCGGATTCTTCCTTGAACTATGTGCTCATGAAAGGTGTCCAGGGACTATCTTTTTCTTCCTCGTCTGTCGTAAACCAGCTGGTTCATCTCCTGACATTCAATATGCTCCCCCCCACCTTTTCAGATATGTCAATGCACAAAAGAGCCTCGTGAAGGGGAACAGCTGCCCGGATACCAGCAGGAGCTGCTGCAGCTACAGATTTGAGGCGCACACCTGCGTGGAGTTGGGTGACAGAGGATTTGTCAGGGAAGGGCGGATCATGCAACATCAGGGCTCTAAAGCCAGAGGGATGGATGGCTCTGGGGTGGCAAATTGGATCCCCTGCTGCTCACCTGGAGGTCATGGGATCACACCTGACTTGAATTAGTCAAAAGGATTCCAGGTTGAGGGTTAGTTGGTGGTTTATGAATGAAATGATTAGCTGGTTGTAGCAGGTCCTAATAAACAGATTGTCTGTATCAGTGACATCTATTCAGTGAACCACCAATAAGTGGTATCCCTGAAGCCCTCATGTGGGAGGGGGTGGGATTGATGAGGTCTGCAAGAGTCCTGTGAAGGCTGTGACAAAATGGGATCACTGGGAGAGTGGGCACTTAGAGTCCCCGGGGCCCAGCCCTGTGTCCTCCAGTCTGGGGAGGTGGAGGAAGATCAAGATGAGCACTTGAGGGAGAGTGAGAAGGAATGACCATAGGGTGGGAGGAAAACTGGACGGGAGCTGTGGCCCGGAAACCAAGTGAGCAACGTGTTCCAAGGAAGAGGAAGGGAGCAGCATGTACAGTGATATGTAGGAGGCGCCCTGGGTATTGACAGTTGGATTTAGCAGCATGGATGTCACTGGTGACTTTGATGAGGGCAATCTTGGTAGAGTGATGGGGGTCACCATCTGGTTGGAGGGAATATAAAAGAGAATGAGAGGAGGATATGGCAAAGGAGCACTGGCCGTTCTTACAAGGAGTTTTATCATACAGTTTTATTATACAAGGAACAGAAATGGGGTAGTAATTAGAGGGAAAGGAGAGTGAGAGAAGGTTTTTTTAAATTTATTTTTTCAATTTTATCAAGGTATAATTGAAAATAACATTGTACAGGGTTTTTTCTCCCCTAAAGATAGCAATAACGTGCCAATGGGAATAATCCAGTAGAGCAGGAAAATTGTGATGATGTAGGAAAGGGGAGTGTTGTTGGAGCCATATCCTTGAGTGGGATCCAGTGGACAAGTGGAACGGTTGGCTGCCTCTTCGAGCAAGGATGGTCCATCCATCGTAAGGGGAGGAAGGCAGGGTTTACTGGGACAGATGCTGGTGGGTGCGTAGAAGTGGAGGTGGGAAACTAGCATTTCTTTTATGAGTGTTTCCATTTTGTCTGAGAGGAAGTGAGGTTGGCAGCTTAGAGCCTGGAGAGGGATGAGGTGCTAGAGTTGAGGAGATAGGATGGTCATCCAGGAGGGGGGCAGGTACATGGACGAGGGAATGAGGTGTGATGGCCAGGCAGCATGAGGACCCAGGTGAAGTCGTGGAAAGGAATTACATTAAGACTAGTGGGTGTTGGTTGTATGATTTTCTCCAGCCGCATTCAGCTGTGGGGAGTGGTACAGAGCAAGGAGAGAGTGTGATTTTTAGGGGTTGGCAGTGGAGTTCTACAAAGCGGGAGAGGGGCACCCTGAAGATTTCTTTTCCATTAAAAAAATACTGGTTACAGACTTATGAAACTGATTTAAAGAACTCTTCATGGGTTGTGACTCCTAGTTTGAAAACCACTGATTTAACCATGAGCATGAGGAGGGGGAGGGGCAGAGGGATAAGCAGACTCCCTACTGAGCGCAGAGCCAGATGCAGAGCAAGCCCTGGACCCTAATGTCATGACTTGAGCCAAAGTCAGATGGTTGACCAACTGAGCCACCCAGGTGCCCCCTCATATATATATATTTTTTCTACTTGGATTTTTAATGTAGAGACATAGCCTCAGTAAGGAGTTCTTGGAAAATCCATCAGGCATTTGTTGAATACCTGTGAGGTACCTAACTAGTTTTTAGTGCAGGGGTTGGGGGGGTGCAGAAGAAGGATAAAACATAGTTCTTGCTTCAGGGTTGGAGAGGATGCAGTCTGCTGTCCCTCATTCAGCAACTGGGTCAGTTCACTACCCAAAGATGGCACGTATCGTGGTGTGCTACTACCTAAACAGTTGTGTGGATACTGAGGGGCCAGGCATCACATTTGTCCACCTTAATGTCAGTCTGAGAGCACCTGTTCTCCACATGCGGTTGGATCACCCTACCCTAGGACTGTCAACTCCTTTAACCTGAGCAGTGAACTATTTTTTTTTTAAATATTTATTTTTTATTTTAGAGTGAGAGTAAGTGGGGGGGGGGAGGAGCAGAGGGAGAGAGAGAGTCTCAAGCCGACTCCCTGGTAATTGTGGAGCCCAAGTGGAGCTTGATCCCAGGACCCTGAGATCATGACCTGAGTGGAAACCATGAGTCGGAGCCTTAACCAACTGAGCCATCCAGGCGCCCCTGAGCAGTGAACTCTATTAATGCATCTTGAGATAGTATCAGCATTTTAGGGAACCTCGGTAAATTGTTGGCTACATTGTCCTTATGGTCAAATCCCACTCTCGGAAACTTAAAAAAATCTTAGTTCTCATCAATTTTTTATTATATATCTAACTTTTTAGGGGGGCAGTGTGGGGTAAACTACACGCCTTTCTCTTGGAGGTTGGAGACTGTTTTTGAGCTGCGAATACACACTTGCCTAATGGGGATAAAGTCAGGGCGCTAGTTCCTTCAGATCTGGTTCATCTCGGAACATATGGCCCCGCAGGAAACAGTTTGCAAGAGTCTTTGATGCAAAGGGAAAAATATTTAATTTCTTCATCTTTTTGTTCTATTTCTGTTCTTTGATCCAAAGGGAAAATGAATTAGGGCAAAAGTGATGTATTTCCCCCCACCCCGTCTTTTAATTATATTTTAATTCAGTGTAAAAGGACTTCATTTCTCTCTGCAGTATTCAATGTTTATGGTCCCAGACATGGCGTTTGCATTCTCTGTTTACGGTTTGGAGGCTTTGTGCTAACATACTTGCCACCGATGCGGTTGGACTTGCCTTTCCAGGCAACAGTTAAACCAGCAGGAGACCACTTGTGTGCAATTTGTTGGAATGAAATCTACATTTTGGGATTAGATTACTTAGTAGTGTCATTTTGCGTCGAGGCGACTTTGTGGGTGGTCTCCAATAAAGCCTCCACGTACAGCGAGTGTCAGCCCTGATTATCTCCAAGCAAGCTTATAATGACTGCACAGCTTGGTATTTACAAGAAAAAAACAGCTTCCTTTAAGTTTTAATTCAGGGAATGCAGGGGCACGGATGAACCCCTGCGAGAGGGTGGCAGAGGGGCCACTGTGGAGCCGTTCTGGAGGGGGTGCATCTGAACTCTGTTCCTTCTGGGAGACCAGGGTACTAGCCACCTGTGTCCCTTGGGGCTCACCAGTTAGGGCATGTGTCTTTATTTTATTTTTTTATTTTATTTTATTTTATTTTATTTTATTTTATTTTATTTTATTTTTTTTAAAGGATTATAGAATACATCCAAGTCCTTTTTTTTTTTTTAATTTAATTTTATTTATTTATGTTAGGCACACAGTGAAAGAGAGAGAAAGGCAGAGACATAGGCAGAGGGAGAAGCAGGCTCCATGCACCGGGAGCCTGACGTGGGATTCGATCCTGAGTCTCCAGGATCGCGCCCTGGGCCAAAGGCAGGCGCCAAACCACTGCACCACCCAGGGATCCCGGGATGTGTCTTTAATAACACCCGAAGGAGCTGTCGTGTCTCAGAATTTGGGAGGACGGAAAGATTTGTTGAGGACGGGTTAGTGGCGTGAACCGTCGGGTTGACTGAGGTGGGAATATATATGGTAAATAACAAATGATGTGCTGGACCCACCCACCTATCACCCAGGTGGTGGCAAGTCTCCAGGGCAGTGGGGTCTTCAGCTAGGGTGGTTCGGCCTTCAGGGGATATTCGGCAGTGTCTGGAGACATTTTCCGTGTCACGATTTCCTGCATCTCGTGGGTAAAGGCCAGGGATGTTGCAAAGTGTCCTGCGTTGCACAGACCCTCCTCCGCTTCTCCTACAACGAAGAATTATTGCGCCCCAGCTGCCCGGGTGCTGAGGTTGGGAGACCCGCTCCCAGGTACAGGAGCGGTGGGAGGAAAGCACTGTCGCCCTTCCCCATCCTCTTCTTTTCTTCCCTCCGTGCCCTCTGGTCCACTTGGATTCCTTCTGCTTCTCTGCTTGCCTGGAACCCTCATGGTCCTGGAGGGGAAAAGACTCCAGTTACGTAGTGGAGAGGATGCCTGCTTTGGAGCCAGACAGATCTGGGTTAAATCCCAATCTGATGCCTTCAATTTGGGTGACTTTGCGGGCAAATTACTTAATTTCTCTGACCCTTGATTAAAAAATCTGAAAAAAAAAAAAATCCGAAACAATGGGGACTGCAGTCCTTACCCCACTGGGTGGTAGGGAGGATTAAATTCATGGAAATGTATCAGGACCTGGTCACCAGGTAGTAGGTGTCTCATAATAGCTTCAGCACTGCACATTCTTCCTTGCAGTTACTCAAGTTCAGTTTCCCTACCTCTAGACATTATCCCGATGATTTCTTTTTATTGTGGAAAATTTACAAAAAAGATAAGCAGGAAGAAAATGCTAAATCACCTGTATTCTTATGCCTTACACACAGAGATAATCACCACTAATGCCATCTGTATATGTATTTCTAGACTTTCTCTCTCTGTGTGTGTATTTGTGCTCGTGCTGTGTGTGCTATTTAGTGACTTGCTTTTTAGACTTCATGATGTATTGGGAACATCTCTCTGTGTCAATACATATAGATCCACATCATCTACATCATCGTTTAAAAAAGCTGCCTGGTATTTTATTGTGTTGATGAGCCATGACTTAATCAATCAATCCCTTACATTTTTGGACATTTAAATCGTTAAAGTTAGCGCACAGAATGTCCTGTCTGGGTTGTGGCGTTCGTGGTTTGTAGTTCTAGAAAGGCAGCCCTTTGCACGCCTACTTCCCACCGTACAGACATCCCCAGGTCGTCAGTTCAGGAGGACAGCACACGTGTTTTCTGCTCCCACTGTGAGAGCACTGCTCCTGCTGTGTGGGTTTAATGTCCTTTTCGTGACACAGCATCAGACAGTGGCTCAGCGCTCAGGCCCTGGAGTCAGGTGGCCTAGGTTCAAATCCCAGCTAACCTGTTTGGGTCTGTGACCTCACCTACCTGAGCCTTAGTTTCAAAACTGTAAGATGGTGATGCCAGCTGAACCCGCACCACTGAGTTGTCCTGAGAATTAAATGAGATAGGATACGTCAGGCACATGGTGCCAAGTACTCAGTGTGTTTTGAGTTGCATCAGGCGGAAACAAATGCCTGACAAGCTCAGCGCTACCTGAAAGTCTTTCTCCTGTTGTTTAGAAGTCCTTGCTCTCTGTGTTAATTATGATCTAACAGTACTGAGTGTCCCCCCCCCCCCCCCCCGGATTAGCAGCAGCTGGAGTTCAAAGACCTACCTGCTCCTGCCTGGGGCTTTGGCTTTTAACTGCTGTGTATTAGTCTCCTATAGTTGCTGTAACAAAACCCCACAAACGTAGTGGCTTAACAGAACACACATTTATTATCTGACAGTTCTAGAGGTCAAAAGTCCAAAATCAGTCTTACTGTGCTAAAGTCAGTATAATAGCAGGGCTGCCTGCCTTCCGAAGGCTCTGGGGGAGAACCCATTGCCTTGCCTTCCCTAGCTTCTAGAGGGTGTGCAAATTTCTTGGCCTGTGGCCTCACGTCACTCGGACTCTGACCCTCCTGCCTCACTCTTATAAGGACACCTGTGATCTTGTGATTTCATTGCGCCCATCAGATAATTTCCCCATTTCAGTGTCTCTCACCTTAATCACATCTCTCCCCTTGTCCCTCTGGATACGCAAGGTGGCCTAATCTGAGGTTCTGGTGTGTGCTCTGCTGGCTGTCATGGAAGTTCTTCCCCCTACGATCTGCCAGCAGTCCTGTCCCCTTGGCCAGGCTCCCACAGGCCTGGAGCACGCCCACCTCTCTTGCCCATCCCTTCCCATTGCCTGGCTTTGGAGCACCCCTGGACTCTCCCAGCCCCCACATGGTGAATTCTTAGATATGTTCCTTGAGGTTGCCTTGTTCTCTGAAGTGTAGTTACAGGAGCCCTGCTCACTGTCACAGGTTCACCTGCCTCCCTGACCAGAAGCGCCCCCAGCACTGTTCCTTGACCTCGTCCAACCTGTGCTTCCCTCTCTTCAGCTCCGAATGTGTTACGTGTTTAGTATGGCCCGGGGGCCCTTCCACTCCTTGCTGGTCCACAGATCCTAAGACCCTAGGCTCAGGAAGGACGCTGCAACACTCTTGCCACAGCTGGACCACCGTTGGTGGGCTCTCTTGAGAGCAAGGGGACGAGTGTCCCCCAACATGAATTCGGGGTCATGGGCTGGTGAGATCTTCGAGACCCACGGCTGCTCTTATGGTCCTTTCCTTGGCATCTCTCCGCTACAGACCCTCTTTGACAACCTTCTGAAATGTGACCTTGCATCACTGGAACCCGTTCAGGCTCCTTCCTGCTAGTCCTTCCCCGTTCTCAGTGCCCAGCCCTACCTGGCCAAAAGCCTGTTCTCTTCTTGCTCTTCTCCTGCCATAATGAGGCCCCATTAGGGAGGACGGAGTCACCTTTAGGTCAGAGTCCCACTCCTTAGTGACACAGAGTCGGCTTTCCCAAGCAAGCCCGGGTGGTGGCCTAGGAGCACGGTGCTTTGTTTTCTATGCGGCAAGAAAACAAGCTGCATTTTGATACACAAAAACAGGTTGACTATTCCAATCCAGGCCAGCCCTCCTTTATCACCCTCGGGCAAACGAGAATGATGGCCTAGCCTGTCTCACTTCCACACATTCTTAAGTCTGGCTTTTATTTTAGCTTTTCTAAGCTTGCTCAGCACTACAGAGCCATTCGTCAGATATAAGGAGAAGAATTCCCCCACGATCCCACTGTCATCCTGAGAAATTAAATGATTTTTACTTTTTCCATGATCCCTTCCAGTTTTTTTTTTTGTCTCCACGAACATATAATTTAAATAATCGTAATCATAGTGTAGCTATCATTTTGTATTCTGCATTTTTCCACTTAGCATTAATTATATCATAAGCATTTTTTCCATGTTGTTGCAAAGTCATCGTAATTATCATTTTTAATGACTGTGTGAGAATTCACTGGGGGTGGGGGGGAGTAGATCACTTAACCGTTCTGTTGTGGGGCCTTTTGTGGCTCCTTCCGTGTGCTGCTTCTGCTTTGGAATTGCCCTCCACGTCCTGTCCCTCGGCCGTCCTCTGCGTGTGGGAGGCAGAGTGGGGAGGCAGGGGGAAGAGGGGGGGTGGGGGGGCAGGGGCAGGAGAGAAACACCACCAGGAGAAGCAGACTGGAAGGAGAGGAGGCCTGCTTTACCTACACCTGCGTTAAGACTCCTAAAGACAAGAGCTGGAAACCTGGTACCTGTGGAGCCCCCTCCCCAACGGCTGTTTTTGAGAATGACTTTCATTTACATTCTGGGAGTGAGTTTCGGTGCCTGGAGGAAGGTGGCCTACACAAAACTGATGGAGAAAACAGACTTAACCTTTCAGTGCTGAGGCATCAAAAACCAACTCCAGATGCTAGTCTAAATTCGAAAAACATAATTTTTGTTAATCAGATATTTAGTACTGATTAGAGCTAACATGATAAAGCGAGAAGATCTCAACTCTTCCACTTTTTGTTAGAGTTCCATGAGCTCTAGACACAAAAGTTACTCTATAAGACAAGGGTCCCTTGGCAAAAACTGAGGAACGGTAATGCTGCATGCTACATCCCCTTCTTGGGTATTCACAATTGCCTGTTCATCTAGTCAGTGCCCTGAGGAAAACTGCCTACCTCTGGGTGAGCCTGTTGGCAAGGGGGTCTGGGACACAAATGTAGTTTGTGTGCCCCACGGGTGCAGGGCCCTTCTGTGATATGGCAACTCCAACAGTCAGTCGACTCAGGAAACTGAAAATAAGCTAGATAGTTCAGAGAGAGCTGCCTACATAGATCTAGTTCATGAAGTGTCGGGAGAGCTGGGAGATCCGAAAAGGTATTGGGACCTGGAGATTCACAACTGCAGGACGTGGCTGCAACCCCAAAGTATAGACGTGGTGTGATCACAATATGGGACACAATTGCTTCTGCAGCCCTGGGGGTAACCCACAGGGTGCTGAGACCAGCAAGGGGGCTCAGGGCATGGTGGGACCCAGCAGGTGGTGGAAGCACTGGAGAGGTTCTAACCTCTGGTACCAGGACGATGGAAGTGGCTTGAACTCTGACAAGTGGATCTGTGGAAGGACTCTGGAGCCCACAGCTGTTTCCTGGAGGGTGTTGCCCTCTGTGATGGGCAAAATTCTGGTCCCCAAGATCTCTACTTCTTGGTGTCAAGCCCATGAGTATGTCACTTCACTTGGTGAAAGGGACATTGCAGGTTTAATGAGGTTCTAATCAGCTGACCTATGACAAGGAACTTACCCTGGATTACTTGGCATGGACCGTGCGTGATCTCATGAGCTCTTAACAGTAGAAGAGGAAGCCACAATGAGAAGTCAGAGAAGGCTGAAGCATGAGAGGATTCAACCTGTCATCACCGCCTTCGAAGACGAAGGGGGCCATGAACCAGGGTGTGTGATCAGTCTCTCGAAGCTGACACCCAGCAAGGAGATCTCAGGGACCTCAGTCCTACAGCCTCAGGAAACTGAACTCTGTTACCAACCTGAATGAGCCTGGAAGTAGTCTCCAGTAGAGTCCAGAGGAGAGCCAGGCTGGCCGACACTTTGATCTTGGACTTGTGAGTCCCTAAGCAGAGAACCAGGGGAGCCCACTCAGAACCATGAGATAAGAGTTGAGTGTTGTTTTAAACCAGTGAATTTGTGGTAAATTTTATGGCAGCATTAGAGAATTAATAGAGCCTCCCATCTTTGAATCACCGGGCATTTCCTTACATTTGCAGAATCGAACTGGGAGCTCATTGGCAAGGGGTCTGGCAGATGTAGTTTGTGGGGGTCCCAACTTTTCCATAATCTAGCACACAGGTGGGGGAGTAAGGCTAAAATCACATGAGTGAGTCCCTGGCACAGCATATGTTAACATTTGGTGGCATAAATATTAGGAGAACCCCTTGGGGGGATTTTGATTATGATAGAGTAGTGTTGGACTTTTGAAATGGGCCCTCTGGGGCCTCCCATAAAATGAATAAAGATGATACATTGATGCCAATCTTATAAGACAGCCAAGGGGGCACAGCAGGGTATTGTGCAGAAAACCCCACAGGCTGGAAGTCAGGTTCTAACTCTGTCCCTCGCTAGTGGGTCGCTTTATGCGGCTCAGCATCCCGGGGTCTCCACTTCTGCGTGTGTGGAGCAAAGGGAGCTGACCGAAGCGCCTGTCAGGTCCTTTCAAGCTCAGAAGTTCTCCTGCGTGGAGAATAATTGTACTTTTTAAAGTGACTGTGGATTCTATTTAAAGGATTGTAGTCATATTTATGATTGATTTGATGCTGAATTCTTGATTAGCAATGAAACTCCCAATCACGGGATTGTTGCTAAGGGAAATTGTGATTCAGTTTGCAGTTATCTGCTGTCCAATATGAGAAAAAGGGATAGATTTAATAATGATCATCTTTGGCTCCAAGTGAATTGAGGAGCCTCCAGTGTGGGCATGAGCTTTTCGATGCTAGAACAATCGGTGGCCACGCTGCATCGCTTCTGCGCTGGCTGCCGTGGGGGAATGAGAGCCATGGGCCATATGATCCCCAGCTTCTAATCTAGTTGAGATAAGATGAATGTGAAGAAATGATTGAACAATGACAGGAATGAATAGAAGCATGTTTTAATTACATTGCAGGTTGATGTCGACTTCCTAGAATGGCACTGGGCTTTCTGTAACGGAGGCCTTTCCTTTTATCTTTCTAGATCACAGGGAGAGGCACAGACCTCTGAGCAGCAGTGGTTTAGAGCTGGGTTTTGTTGGCCTCCGCAGTCTGCTTGGCTCTCCCTGAGAGCTGTTCAGTGAAGCCACGAGTGTCTCTCCTGACAGTTTCCCAGAGGGTATGAAACATAGCTCACCACCCACCTTGAGCAGGTTGTTTTTTGAGGCATTTGAAAGTAAAACAAAGTACCCTGCCATTAATGGAAAGCTAGAATTTTCTATCCACTTTTGACAAGTTGGTTGATGCTGTCGCGGGCTGTGTGTGCCTTTTCAGAATGCATGTTTTTAACTTGTTATTCCTGGGCGGATTAATTCCTAATGCTCCTCTTTGATATGCGCTTGATGCCGTGCTCTTTTTACAGCCCTATTCTGGGTGTGTTGACCACAGCACAGAAGCAACAGTCCTGCCTTCCAAGAACCTGCACATCTGCACAGGTGGCTGAAATGTTCCTTTAGCACCTGGATGTTCAGGGGTTATGGAGATAGAGGTTCTGAGCTTTAAGCCTCTTTAATGTTTGAAGCGCCTCCTACGTGCTCAGTGTTTCTTTCCTGGGAGACTGTGTGGTTTTGGAAACTTTCAAAATGGGGCACGGAACAAATTTTGCCTTCTCTGTTTTTCTGCAATAGTATGGGACCGGAGCATGGAACTGGGGAGTGGTGCCTGGGATAGAGTTCCGATTCAAAAACAAAACCTTTTTTTTGGCATGATTTGCTTAACCTTTCTGAGACTCAATTTTCTCATCTGTGAAATGGGAGGAAAACAACCTGATAGGGCAGCCGTGAAGATTAAATCAAATAATACATGTTACGTGCTTAACACATGCCTGGGAAGTCATTAAGCAGTGGCTGCTTAATACTGGTAAGCTAACGTTATCATCTTCATCATGATCCCGGTCGTCATCACCATCACCATGATCACCACCACCATCACCATCTCCACCATCAGCAGTGGCTGCAGACCATCATCCTGCCTTCCCAGAGATTACTCCCAGGTTCCTGAGGTGATCTCGGGCCCCTGCTCTGCTCTAGAATTGGCTGTAGCTGCTGTACCTCTGAGGAAGAGCGTGAGCCCCACATTCTCCCAACCAAGATGTATGGACTCTTCTTTGTTTTCCCTCCTTGCTCAGTCTTCTTGGCTGGAGTCCTGCCTTTCAGCCTAGTGTTTGCCAGCCCCCTCTCTGGGGAGGCTTAGAGCCTCCTGTGGTATCATCCCTGGTAAGGCTCTAGCCGTGGAGTGGTCTTCTGAGTCTGTGGCTGCTGTCTGTTGGACTCTGAGAATTCACTCCTTCCTAGACTCATGCCATTGTGGGTTTAGGCCAGACCTGTATTGACTTCACTCCTTGAGGCATGGTTGTGGGAAGTTTGAGGGGTAAAATAAAGCTCAGGCTTTCTTTAGGTGATGCTTTGACAGGTTTGCATGGGGTGGGGGTACGTCCTTCCCAGCATGAGCCTGTCCAGAGGCTATGTCATGGGAGTCACTGCTCAGAAAAGGAGAGGGGCAGGGGAGCTCCAGGGGAGAGAGGGCTTAGGTGTCTAGATGATGTTGCTCAGCAGCCTGGCCTGGGTCAGAGAGCTCTGAATAGCAGAACCGGCTGGGGGTCTTTATAGTCTCGGGGTTTATCTTATCTACGGCTAGCAGATGTAGGCTGTGCAGAACAGGAAGACTCTAAATAGCTTAAAATCTGCTTATTTGGGCTAAATAAAATAATTAGATGTGTTAAAATTTGAGTTTAGAACCAGGGGTTTTTGAGCTACCATAGACTGTGTGACTTAAGCAAGACATTTATTTTTCACACTTCTAAGGTCAGGGCGCCAGCACGGTCAGCCTCTTGATGGGGACTCTCTCTTCCTGGCTCGCAGATGGCTTTCTTGCCATATCCTCACATGGAATAGGGACAGGGACAGGGAGAGGGAGAGCGAGAGCGAGAGCAAGCAGGCGCTCTGGTCTCCGTTTAGCAGGGCAATAATCCCCTCTCAGGACATCACCCTCATGACCTCATCTGAACCTAATGGCTTCCCAAAGGCCCCACCTCCAAATACCATCACACTGGGGGTGAAAGCTTCTGCATGTGAAATTTGGGAGGGACGCAAATATTCGGTCCATAGCACTTCTTTCTTTTTTTTTTTTTTTTTAAGATTTTATTCATTTGAGAGAGAGAGAATGAGAAAGCACGAGTGGGGACTGCAGGGGAAGCTGGGCAGAGGGAGAGGGAGGAGCAGACACCCCACTGAGCAGGGAGCCTGATGTGGGACTTGACCCCACGGGTTGGTGACCTGAGCTGAAGCACTTGCTTAACTGACTGACTGAGCCCCCCAGCTGCCCAGTCCATAGCACTTCTAATATAGAACTTTCTTTCTGTGTCAGAGACAATAAATGGGAGTGTATTTTGAAAAGTGAAGAACATTGTATCAGTGGAACACATCATCTTTATTACCACTTGAGAGGTTAACGTGAAGCTAATCGCAAATGGTTTCCGATATTGCATTTTCTTCCAATGCAAATGAGACTTTACTCTTTGTCCCAGTCTTTCCGCTGAGCGGTGCAAAGAGTGCCAGCCTCCACGGTAAATAAAGCCCACACCCTCTGTCCCCCCCCATCTGTCTGGCAGGGGGTGGGGGTGAAACCACAGTGTGCCAAGTGGGCTGTAAACATTTGAGCTGCTTTCCTTCAACTTTTGGGAGGGCTTCGTGGGGATGACAGCAGGACAAAGGGTTGCAGTGTAAATTACCGTGCAAATTGCAATAGTGTCTGAACCTAAGACACCTTTGCCAGCTCAGTGACCTTGAGCTTCTGGGGCTCCCACTGAAGGGGAGACTTGCAAGTACCTTCCAAGCTGAGCCGCTGAACCACCTAAGCAGCCCCATATGCTTGACTCCAGTGAGCGCCTATAAGTACGCTTGAGCGGCTGCTAAGATGCGACAACCTGAAGAGAGTGTGCCTGAAGGTGTGTCCCTGCGGACCTTGGAGCATGCCTCCCTTTAAATGCCAACAGTAGGGTAACTGGTTTTGTAGTGTGATGCTCTCAGTATGTCTTGAGATACAGGTTCGCCAACTGAAGCATTGCCAACGCGGATGCTGGGTCGGTCTTTCTTTTCCCATTTCCTCCTTCGCTCCTTCCATCTCATTTACTAGGGCAGCAAAGAAATGGACTGCTCGTGTGGGAGGTCTCCTTCCCCCCAAGGTTGGCAGGCTTGGTGGTACATTGTGCTGCCCCCAGCCTCTGATGAGAGGCATGACTTTAGGACATTTCCTTGCGGGCAAACATCCCTGACTTTGTTGGCTTCTTGTCTCCATTCCCAGGACTCCATTGATGACCCCGAGGCTGCTGGCCACATCCAGGGGTGGTAGCTAGTTCAGAGCTCTCAACAGGAATGACTCCCTGAGGGCACAACCCTAATTTAGGACAAATAGAAGACCACAGGAAGTGCCCTGAGGAGTTTCCATGCCTGGTTATAGGGAAGTTTCTAAAGAGCCAATAGAGTTGATCCTGGTCTTTCTTTTCCCTCCACACCTAACTCCATGTTATGTGGCACAATCATAACAGTGGGAAGCATCTTCTCTTTGTGTTAAAAAAGGGCACAACCAGGGCGCTTGGATGGCTCAGTCCCTTAAGTGTCCAACTTTTGATTTCAGCTCTGGTCATGATCTCAGGGTCATGAGATTGAGCCCCATGTCGTGGGGCTCAATTCTTGGAGTCTGCTTTTCTCTCTTTCTCTCTCTCTCTGAAATCAATCAAAAACCATTTTTTTTTTAAAGGCACTACCACCACAGTTAATGTCTACTAACCTTTATGTGCTGGGCACTGTGCAGAATGTTGTAAATTCATGTCATTTAAACTGGACTTGTCCAAGTCCATGCCTCAAGAAGGTAGATGTATTAGGCAGGGTTCTCCAGAGAAGCAGAACCGGTAGGGTGTGTACAGACACACACATACACATGTATTGTATGTGCACATGTACACATACTCATATATACATACACAATTGTAGTTTTGAAGGAACTGGCACCTGCAATTGCGGAGGCTAGCAAGTCCGAGATCTGGCAGGCTGGAGATCCAGAGAATAGCTCATGTTGCACTAGAACCCAAAGGCAGTCTGGAGACGATTCCTTCTTTGTCGGGGGACACTAGTCTTTTTTCTCTTGAGGTTTTTGACTGATTGGATGAATCTCAATCATATTATGGAGGGTAGTTGGCTTTACTCAAAGTCTGCTGATTGAAATGTTAATGTCCTTGAAAAGAAATATTTCCATAGTGACGCTTAGACTATGTTTGACCAAATACCAAGTTGATACGTAAGATTAACCATCGTGATAGGTATGATTTCTTTTTTACAGGTGAGGACAAATTTCCGAGAAATTAATTTACTGGCAGTGGGAGGCTGAATAATGGCCCCCAAGTGTGTCCAGGTCCTAGGTCCAAAACCTGTGAATGTTACTGTAAATGACAAAAGGGACTTTGTAGATGTGATTGATTAAAGATCTTGAGATGCTGGCTAGTGCCTGGGGGGCTCAGTTGGTTAAGCCTCTGCCTTCGGCTCAGGCCATGATCTCAGGGTCCTGGGATGTAGCCTTGCATGTGGCTCCCTGCTCATTGAAGAGTCTGCTGCTTCATCTCCCTCTGGCCCTCCCCCTGCTTATACTCTCTCTCTCTCTCTTAAATAAGTAAAATCTTAAAAAAAAAAAAGATCTTGAGATGCGGAGATCATTCTGGATTGTCTAGGTGGGCCTTGGGTAATCACCAGGGTCCTTATGAGAGGGAGGCAGGAAGGTCAGAGTCCATGTCAAGACAGAGGAAAGATTAGAATGCTGTTGTTTGAAGACGAGGAAGAGGCCACAAGCCAAGGACTCCAGGGGGCCGCTGGAAGCTGAAAAAGATAAGAAATGGTTTTCCCCTGAGGCTTCAGAGGGCTCTAGCCCTGACGACATCTTGATTTAGCCAGGAAAGCTGATTTTGGACTTTTTACTTCTAGAACTTAAGAGAATACGTTTGTGGGGCCTTAGGCCACGGAGTCCATGGTAATTTGTTATGGCAGCCAGAGGAAACTAGTACACGCCAAGGCCAGGTAGTTAGGAGATGGTAGGGGTGGGATTGGAAACCACGGCCTCAGGCAGTTTCCTGTTGTCATCCTCAGTCCTGTTGATCTCCCTCCAACAGTAGTTCTTGGGTTCATGCCCCCTCCGCAGTCTCCGTGCAGACTTTAACCGCCCTGCCCCTGAACTTATAACAACAGGGACTGGCGATAGGAGGCTACAGGGTAATGAAAACAAGGGTCCCCTTTCCTACTGTGGGGCAGGTGCTCTGTAAATATTAGTGTTTTGTTCTTCCAGCCTCCCTGGAAGTCAGGTGCTGCTGTTTTCCATATTTCACAGTTGAGGAACCGGAGAGCAAGAGAGGCTGAATAACCTGCCCAAGGTCACACAGCTTGCTAGGTGGCAGAGCTGGGGTTGAGGCCTCTGTCCGTCTGATGCTGATGCTTTTGCATATATTTTCTCCACCACACTTGCTCTTCCAGAGTCTCCATCACAGAGCAGCAGCAGCTGCAGGAGAGGAAAATGTTGGTGTAGCTGAAGAGAGCTGGAGACCAAGGCTCCCTGTGTTCTGCTTCCCTTCCCAGAAACCTCCATCTCAGGCGCACAGGTTTCAGATCCAAGTCAGGGGGTCCCTGTGGGGTCCTCTACACCTTAAGGTGGGTCCCACTCCCCGGCCAAGCTGGTGCCTTCTGTTGAGTTGTCTTCCCCTCTGCCTTCTCACCTTTCCTACCTCTGCTCTTGGGCTGCCCTTGGCATCTGCTCTGGGCATTTGGGTCACCCCCATCCCCCTTGACGTATACACTTCTTTCTCTTTCTCTTGCCCCCTGTGGCCATGTCCTTCTCACTCTGATTTCGGCCACTCACAGAGGGGGTCTGAAACATGGGAGGGAGGGGAGTGGAGGGTGAGCCACGCTTTCCAAGGAAAGCTAACCAGACTTCTCGGCCTGTCATGGGCTGGTAGACAATCTCAAGGTGGTGGCCACACCTTGGTCCTATCACCTGGTGAGCCGGCTATCCAGTGACCGAAGATGACCCCAGGCAACCAGGGCTGACCAGAGACGACACTGCTGATTCTGAGCTGAGGGTATGACGTGACAAAGCAGGTTATCAGCAGCACTGGGCTGAAAATACCATGTTTATTTCTGAAATAAGTTGTTTTGGCAGTTATAAATACTCTATGGAGCCAGCTTGGAGTGTAGTCTAGCAGGTCTCAGACAACTGAATAATATTTCAGAGGCACATGCAGAATCCAACATGCAAATTCCAGCCAGTTCTTCATCCCCTGAGTAATGGGGGAGAGACCGGGTGTGGTTAGAGCTAGTGGAGAATCAGCTTAGTGCAGGGTTACAGCCTGGGCTTCCAGAGACTTTCTTTGGAGTAGGTGCTACTGGAAGAAATGTTCAGGGGCATTTCTGGGAACCCCTTTGCCCTTGGGTAGCAGAGAACTGAAGTGAAATACCCTAACTCCTTTTTCCCTCCTTCCCTTCCTTTCTTCCTTCTCTTCCCTCCCACCTCTTCCCCCTCCCTCCTTTCTCTCTTGATCCATCCACCTGTCAAACAATTATTGAGTACCAGCTTTGTGCCTGCCACATTGCTGGATGCTGGGGATAGTGATAGGCAAACAGACCCTATCTATGCGCTCCTCCTCCCCACCATGAAGGTTAGGACCCCCTGGCATGGTAAGTAACAAGTGCACAAAGGAACGACTAATTTGAAAGTGTGGCCCAGCCTCTGAGTAGGAGGGAGTGGGGAGAGGCCTGGGTGGCACCTCAGCATAGCCAGGATGGCTTCTCTGGGTAGGTGGGTGGGTGGGTGGGAGTATTTTAGCTGAGCCTGGAAGGATGAGGAGCCCCTCTGAGTGTGGAGATCAGGGATGCTTCGAGCCAAGGAACCGAGGCACACAGAAAATGACTGATGTGAGGAACTGGCTTGATACATTTTTATTTATGGAATTTCTATAAAGAACTGCTTGCCTGGCAATCTCAAGAGCTTGGCAGTGACTCTTACTCTCTACGCTCCTTCTCTTCCCTCTCCTTTCCTTGTTGGGGGGATTCTCTCTTCTGCCAAAAAAAAACCCACTCCCACTCCCCACCGTCACTTCATTGTCTTCAGCTCTGAGCCCATCAGCCCCTCTACTGCTGCCTCCCCTACCTGTCTTGCCTCAGGAGCACCTGGATATGTTGATGAGAAAGAGGCTCCTGCCTCTCATCACCCGCCTTCACCAGGACTCTCGTTACTGCCAGCTGGGTGGCTTCACCATCGGCACCATGCGCACTGTCACGGCCATGGTGATGTGTAGGCTCCAGGCCTGCTGCCAACATTCCCAGCCATCTCCATCTCTCCTGTACCTCATCCTCCTATAACGTGTCACAGGTGGCCGTTCTCTTCCCTCTCCTACTGATACTATAGTGGCAGCCTTGCTCTGCTTGGCTCCAGGGGGAGCCCCCAAACAGGGAAGAACCTGACCCTCCCCACCATGTTAATAGCAGAAGGAGCAGGGACCCTGGAGTCAGACCCCATTAGCTGAAGGGACACTAAACTTTGGAGCATTATGTACTGTTAGTCCACGATTATTATGAGCATTATGGAAGTAATGGGCAGGACCATGCCTGGCATTTAGTAGATGCTTAGTGGAAGGGCAGGTTCCTCTCTCTCCCTGCCTGCATGGACATTGTGACTGACAAACAAGAAAGGACCCAGCACCCCATCCCTTGCCTGCACCCACACTTGACTTATCCAGCTCTCTAGCACCTCCACTGCTGAGGGAGTGTTTTGGAGAGGACTCTAGCACTCTCCCAGTGCCAGTTAACAGTTTTGGGCTAATGATGCCTAATATATATTTTTAATGACACAAATAGTATGTGAATATATTCTAGTAGAAACAAAGGCAAAAGGGCAAGTTCCCAACCGTCCTCTCCAATCCAATCTGGTTTCTTCCTCGGCAGGAGCAACTGTCAACAGTTCAGTCTGGAGTCTCACCTTCTGAACTTTAAAAGACATATTTACTTAATAGGTGTGGTTTTGTTTTGTGTTTTTACTTTTTAAGTAACTGGCATCATTATGTATAATTATACTGCAACTTGCTATCTTAATACGTTCTCTTCTTGACTGTACAGATAGCGCTGTACCTTTTGTTTAGGAGCGACTGCCTTCTTTATTTTTAATGTTTTATTATGGAAAAATCTATATTTTTAAAACATATATTTTTGTATTTTTTAAGATTTCACTTATTTATTCATGAGAGGCACACAGAGAGAGGCAGAGACATAGGCAGAGGGAGAAGTAGGCTCCTTGTGGGGAGTCTGAGGTGGGACTTGATCCCAGGGACCCTGGGGTCACACCTTGAGCCAATGGCAGATGCTCAACCACTGAGCCTCCCAGGTGCCCCTTTATTTTATTTTTTAAAAGATTGATTGATTGAGAGTGTGTGTGTGTGCACCGTGCATGTGCATGAATGAGGAGAAGGGCAGAGGGGAAGGGAGAGAGAGAATATCTTTTTTATTTTAATTAAAATTTTTTTAAATTTAAATTCAACTAATTAACATATATTATTGGTTTCAGAGGTAGAGTGCGGTGATTCATCAGTCTTATATAACAGCCAGTGCTCATTACATCACACACCCTCTCTAATGCCCATCACCCGGTTACCCTGTTCCCCCACACCCTCCCCCTCCGGCAACCCTCAACTTGTTTCCTGTGATTAAGAGTCTCTTAAGGTTTGTCTCCCCCTCTGATTTTGTCTTGTTTTATTTTATCCTCGAGAGACCATATCTAGCAGACTCCCTGCTGAGTGAGGAGCCCAACCTGGGGCTCAATCCCAAAACCCTGAGATTGTGACCAGAGCTGAAATCGAGTCATTCACTTAACTGACTAAGCCACCCAGCCACCCCTAGAGATTTTAATTTTTTAAAAATATTTTTTTATTAGTGAGAGAGAGCAGGATTGGGGTGGTAGAGGGTGAACAGCAGAGGAAGAGGAGAAGCAGGCTCCCTGCTGAACAGGGATCAGGACCTGAGCTAAAGGCAGACGCTTAACTGACTGAGCCACCCTGGGACCCCTTAAGATTTTAAGTAATGTCTGTATCCAATGTGGGGCTTGAACCCACAACCCTGAGATCACACCTTCCCCCACTCAGCCAGCCAGGCACCCCTTATTTAAAAATTTAAATACATGCAAAGGTAGACTGAATAATGTCATGAGCCCTTATGTGCCCACTCCCCAGCTTCAGCAACTGTCGCCTCAGCCAGTTGGGAACATCTAACCCCACTTCCTTCCCTGTGCTTTACTGTTTCAAAGCAAATCCCAGGTATAGCATTCCAACCATAAATATTTTATTCTGTGTCTCTAAAAGGTAAGGATTATTAACAAATATAAACACAATGCCATGGTCACCCTTAAAAACGAACAATTCCTTAATATTAAACTTTATCTAGTTGAAAACATTTTTTAAAAAAGATTTATTTATTTATTTATTTATTTATTTATTTATTTATTTATTTATTCATTCATGATAGACATAGAGAGAGAGAGGCAGAGACACAGGAGAAGGGAGAAGCAGGCTCCATGCTGGGAGCCCGAGGTGAGACTTGATCCCAGGTCTCCAGGATCGCCCCTGGGCCAAAGGCAGGTGCTAAACCACTGAGCCACCCAGGGATCCCTTTTTTTTTTTTTTTTTGAAAACATTATTTATTTAAATCTGGATTCTGTTAAGATCCAAACATTGGAATTGGTTGATGTATCTTTTAACTTTGTTTACCCTGTAGGTTTCCTGTCCCTCTTTCCCTCTCATCCCTCAACTTTCTTGCAATTTACTTCTTAAAAGCCCTACCTTGGGGGATCCCTGGGTGGCGCAGCGGTTTGGCGCCTGCCTTTGGCCCAGGGCGCGATCCTGGAGACCCGGGATCGAATCCCACATCGGGCTCCCGGTGCATGGAGCCTGCTTCTCCCTCTGCCTGTGTCTCTGCCTCTCTCTCTCTCTCTCTCTCTGTGACTATCATAAATAAATAAAAATTAAAAAAAAAAAAAAAAAAAGCCCTACCTTTTTGCCTGCTGCATAGTATTTCCCAGGAGGGCTTCATCATGGTTTATTTTACCTATTGATGTTCCAGTGAACTTCTTAGTGTAAGATTTTTGTGCACACAGTGCCAACATTTCTCTAAACTACAATAAAGTGGATATGCAAGGTCAAAGGGTGTGCACACCCTGTGCGTTTGGCTGAACCAAAGCATTTTTTTTTTAGAAGATTTTATTTTATTCACAAGAGACACACAGAGGCAGAGACACAGGCAGAGGGAGAAGCAGGCTCCATGTGGGGAGCTGATGTGGGGCTCGATCCCAGGACTCCAGGACCACGCCCTGAGTCGAAGGCAGGCGCTCCACCGCTGAGCCACCCAGGTGTCCCTGAACCATAACATTTTTATAGGTCAAAGATGGTCGAATATTGGCAGTCTCATTTGGTTTGACCTAATATATTTTAATTGAAATTGCCCAGTCGCCTTTAAACATGTTATATCCATTTACCCTCCTCCTGACGGCTTATAATTGTACCCATTTCCCTCAGCATCACCACAGTTAAAATGACCAGCGTATCAGATGGGGACAGAATGGAGTTATTAGACTTGTCAGTGACTCTCAAGAGCCAGGGGGCTATCCAGTCTGAGGACCCTTCTATGGGAGCCAGATCCCTAGGGTATAGACCCCACACGATGCTGCTGGGCTGTGCCCCGATGAAGTGAGTGATCCATCCGATGGACACCGCGAGCAGAGAGGGGCTTGGCTACGTTTTCAGGCAGATTTTTCCTCCCAATCCCTGCAGTGAGTTGTGACCCCCAAGGCAGGCTTATACCTGCTTGAGATATGAAGCCTTTGGGCTGAAGCTGGTGGCCTCCTAGCCTGTGACTGCACTGGTCATCTTCACCCCATTAAGGCACCTGCCTGGGCTGGTGAAGAGATTGTGGGTGAAGGCTGGGGAGGATACCTGGGCATTGCGACGGATGTGTCCCTGTTATACCTGTACTTTGCCCATCCTGGCACCTGCTTCACTGGCTAAGATACATAGTGGGGGTTGCAGGTGTGGCTTAGGGAGCCTACACACTAGGGGAAGGAGCTTGACTGAAAGTTTTGTTTAGACCCCGTTTTGTCCATTTGGCCATTCTCTTCACCAGCCTATGCCGTGGTGGTCCCGTCTGGAAAATGGAGACGTGAAGACCTGCCGTCCCCAACTCCCGCCCCTTTGCAGTGTTATCACGGTGACGTGAAGTCTGTGAAGGTATTTTGAAAGTGTCTGTGTGCTCTGCCAAAGCCAAACTCAGTGTGCAAAATCCACAGACCCTGCAAACTGGAGAAATGCCCCCTTTCCTGGTAATTATTCAGTAATTATTCACCTAAGAAGGATTTCATTGTTATGTTTCATATATTCGTCGCACTTGATGGCCTTTTAATAGTGGCATTGAGTTTGTGTACAGAAAGGTCATTCATTTTAAGATTTCTGGGCCCTAATTGTTATTTGTTTTGCTTGGTTCCAGTGCGCTATAAATTAGTGATATCCACAGAGCGTATTTGTCTTGGCACCGGGGCGCATTGTCTGCAGCGAGCGCTGTTTGGCCTGGCGCTGGCTTGGATTTCCCCATCTGTTTCTGATGTTTACATTGTTAAAGATACGACAGACACATAGGACACGGCCACATGCAGAGAGGGAACTTTTTTCCACTCCAGTGCATCAAACAGGGTCTGAGCCTGTAATAAGCACAGCCCTAAATTACACTTGAGCCTGCTGAGGGACGGCCCAGCCTTGGTGACGGGGGGATTGATTGCCAGGGCCCCGGAGCGTTCGCTCCCAGGAATGTGTCCAGCGGGCTCAACAGCTCAATCTCCAGAAACCCATTTTTGCCCTGTACTGGAAAAGAAAGGAGCACAGATTGCATTCCACATGGGCCTCCTGAGGGGGCTCCGGAGCACCGAGGATGGGGAAGATAAGGTGGTCAGTCCCCAAAGAATCCTAGTGCTGTGTCCTGGGGGCAAAACCGTCCTCAGGGCCAGGGACCCATGGGGGACTGGTGCCTCTTGCCAGCTTTGTGGAGTGGCCGGCCCCATCCCCCAAGCAATTCTCCACGGTCACCCCCAATCTGCTAGAGTGGGAGGGGCACGTCTTTTTGGGAGGCATCTTAAATTTTCCTCATGGGGTGAGAGACCACAGGAAGGGGAGGAGGCCGGGCAGGGGAGGGAGCAAAGGCTTTGAGGAAGGAAGGGATGGGGACAGTGCCCTCCTCCACCTTCCTAAATGAGAGAGAGAGAGAAAGGGAGAAAGGGGGTGAGGAGAGAGGGGAGGTAGGGATTGTATGTAGCAGGGACATTGGTGGTGCAGGCGGCCAAGCCTTCCAGTCAGCTGAGGGCCAGGCCGTGACATCTGCTGTGACCTCTGTCGTCGTCCTGAGTCCCTCCTCTGTACAGACTGGGAGTGCGGCCCTCAGGTCAGAACAGAACCTGCCGCTCCCGCCGGCCCTTGCCCTCCCCTCCGAAGGAGCTGAGAGGTTGGCTGAGCCAGTTCTTCGCCTGGGCTCGTCGGGCCCGGGCCGGGTCGGGGTGTTCAGGCCTGGGGGAGGGCGGGGAAGACCCCTTCACGTCCTGGGCCTCTGCCAGAGTGGGAGCCAGTCCGCCCTCCCTCGCCTCCCGTGTTCACCCTTCTCTGACCGGCTCCTCGGGCCGGTGGCTGTTGCTCCCCGGGAGGGAAAGCAGGTGGCGCGTCGCGTCGGGCGGCTGGGGGGGTCGCTGGCCTGCTCCCACGCCTGCTGGCTGCGCCCTCGTCTGGGACCTCCGTCTTGTGCCAGCTGCGGCCTCCCGAAGGACCCCCATTCCTCGCCCAGCACGTTCCGTGCTACAGTCTAGGTGGACGCTCCAGGACATTTGGGGAAGGCCATTATCTCGACGTGTCCCCTGTCCCCCGGTGCTTTGTTCTTGCTGGAAGGAAATACCTCCCTCGCAGTGACTTCCACGCCATGCCCACCTCTGACGAAGGTCACCAGACTGCTCAGCCAGCGCCGGGGGTGGTGGTGGGGTGGTGGGGGGTAGGGGGGTCTGTGTTTCCTGGGCGGGAAGTGGGGGTTACCTGCAGAGGAGCAAGTACTAGTCTAAAGCTTGAACTTCTTGAGGGGTCATGCCAGGAAGGCTGCTGGGGGCTCGGGGAGGAGGAGGAAGGGGGGGACACCAAGGCCTACCTACGTCCTGTCCTGCTGTTTCTTCTCCATGGAAACACCCCTCCCCTGCCCCTTCATCGTACTTCATTTTTTAATTTATTTTTTTATTTATTTATGATAGTCACAGAGAGAGAGAGAGAGGCAGAGACACAGGCAGAGGGAGAAGCAGGCTCCATGCACCGGGAGCCCGACGTGGGATTCAATCCCGGGTCTCCAGGATCGCGCCCTGGGCCAAAGGCAGGCGCCAAACCGCTGTGCCACCCAGGGATCCCCCCTCATCGTACTTCAAAGCTCAGCTCACGTGTGGCCCTAGAAACACATCCCTCACTCTTCCTTCCTGGGGGTCATCCTAGGGCCTGTGACTTGCTCATATTTGATCCGTGGCAGCTGGCAAGGTGTTGGGCATGCAGGTGGTCAGGGCCACGTTTGCTGAGTGACTGCTGGCTGGGGGCTGTTTGGGGGCTTCTCTCTGAGGTGACCTCCGGGCTGTACCTGAGCTCCTGCTCGTTTGCTCTGTGACGTTGGGCCAGATCTCTTCATGTGCCTGTCGAGTAGGGAAGTGGGGCTGGGTCACCTCCCATAACCTTTCCAGTGCTGATATCGCCGGGGGCGGAGGCCAGGGCACTGGATCAGGTAGAGATGGCCACACTAACTGCTCCTCTTCATTCCTCCGCCTTCTCTGCTGTAGCCATGGTTTCTGCAGGAATGTCCTGTCACCCAGGGATCCAGAACCTTCCCTTTTTTCAACTGGGCCTCATCCAGCCTTTTTTTTTTTTTTTTTAATCTCAGTGAATTTCGTTACCCTCATCCAGTTCTGCAAGCCAGAAAGCCAAGATAAGCTTGCTTATCGTCACTACTGTCCTCATCCGATCCACTCGCTGGTCCTGGAGAGCTGCAGAGTATCTCTTGAACCCGACCACTTCTGTCCTTCCCACCTCCACCCCGGCCTGACGTCACTACTCTGCCAGTGTCCACCGTCTGCTTTTATCATCTTGCCGGGCTGCTGCAAAGTACCTACCTAATACACCTGCTGTTCCTACAGCCACCCTCTCTCCCATTTAGACTCCGCACCATAGCCAGGGGATCTCAAAATCCAAATAGGACCCTGCCACTCTCCCTTTAAAAACCCCTCCTGGCTTCCTGGGGCATCTGGGTGGCTCAGTCAGTTAAGCCTCCAACTCATAATTTTGGCTCAGGTTGTGATTTCAGGGTCATGAGATTGAGCCCTACCCACATCAGGCTCCGCACTCAGCAGGGAGTCTGCTGGAGATTCTCTCTCCTTCTCCCTCAGTCCCTCCTCCTGCTTGCATGCTCTCCCTCTCTCTCTAAAATAAATAAATCTTAATAATAACAACAACAACAAGAAGCCCCTTACTGGCTTCCTATTGTACGTAGGAAAAAGGTAAAACTCCAGTTGTGGCTATAAGCTCCTGCCTGCCTCTTTAACCTCTTTCTCACATCAGGTCTCTCCTTAGATTTAATTTTCTAGTCCCTCCAGCTTTCTGGTTGTTTCATTTCATGTCCAGGACATCCTCTGTCACGGGGCCTTTGCACATGCTTATCACCTGTGACAGTTGTGATTTTACATTTGAGTGAAATTGTCTCATTAATATCTGTTTCCTTTACACTGTTCGATCCAGGCAGGCAGGACCATCTCTGCTTTTGTTCACTATTATGTCTCTCTACTCCTATCATGGTATTTGACACTCAGTAAACATTTGCTGTATAAATAGATGAAGGAAGGGAGGTAGGAACGACAGCCCCCCGCCCCCGGTCAACATTCGTATACTTCCTTTATTGGAAAGTACCCAGTTTGTCATACTAACTGATAACTACTACATTTAAAAAAAAAAGGAGATTTTACTTGGGCAGCCCTGTACCTTGTGTTTTATTAATCAAAATCTTAATATTCTAAAGAGAATAAAGACTTGTTCCATTGTAAAAGGTTCCATATGGCCTTAAGAATTAGTTCTAATAAAATGATGAATGGCTCTTCACTCCATTAACAAATGATCATTAATTTCAATTCATATGTCTGACATCTGTTCCTGATCTTTGTCCTTTCAAGTGTAATTAGAATAATTGTAAATATGCAACCCATCACTGAAAGTTACAGGTGATTGCACTATGCTGTGTTCACCCTCCAGCAGGTGAGACTCTATTTCCCTGAGGGGGGGACCCATCCCCGTGGGGTGCACAGTCAGCAGGGGGGAAATGAGTAGTGTTATAAGGGAACAGACATGGAGTTGGTCTGTGTGGGAGGCAGCCATTTAGAGAGATGGGCTGAAAATAGATTTCTCCGTAATGTGACCGTGAACCTGTTCTCCAAAGGGCAACTCTGCTTGGGTGCCTTTTTGCTCTAAGCATCCACCCAGAAAATGGCGAGATTTCAAGGAACTGGAAACATCTTCCTTCTCACTTACATTTCCCCAAAGAGTAATGGAACATGCCTGAGATTCTTCTAAGAAACAAGATATTCTTTCTCACAATTAGAAGGACTATAAATTAAAGTGCTGCTGGAAAAGGAGGTATTTGAATTCACACTAAAGTGTGAATGACTGACACGAGGTCATTTCCCTGAGAGGAAATTTTGATATCGAAAGCATCCTGAGGGCCTAGAGAGTAAGAAAAAGGGCCCAGAAAGGAGAGGCTTAACAAGACTCTGTTGTCTGGGCATTTCCAGAACTCTCAGGTTTCAGACCTTACTAAGCCTTTGTTAGAATAACTGGGGACCAAGCCCTGGAGCAGGCAGCCTGTGGAAGAGGATAGCTCCGGAGTCAGAACTTTGTGCCAAGCTTGTCCCTAGGCTCAGCCCTTAGGAAGCTCATGGAGAGTGACTTTCTCTGCATCTGCAGGAGTCCCTGGTCCCTGGCGTGCAGGAGGAAACGGGCCTCCATACACGGAGTCAGAAACCACTGCAAAGCCACTCCCTTATTAAACTTCTCATATCTCTTTCTGGGAGAAAACAGGGTTTATTGTGGATGAAATAAAAATTTTAATACACTTGGGAAAAACTATGCAAGTGAAGTGTTTTCCATATACCTGGATCTAAATTGTTACAGGGAAATTTTATTGTAATAGGGCCCATGATCTCAGAAACCAGGTTTTTATCCGGAGGCTATTCTACTTTTATAACCACATCAAGTCGGTGGAACATATGAGCTGATGACAATTTTGTTTCTCAGATCTGTCGTGTTTGTGAAACCCATTTCTGCTCTTGACACAGGTTCAGCCATGATGCTGTATCCGGGGGCGGGGGTGGTGGTGAAGAGTGTATACCTCCCTCCTTCCCCTTCCTTTCTGGGAATCTGCTCTGTCCTTTGAACCCAGGAGGGTGGGTACCGGGGATGCTGGTTCTGGGAACACAGAGGAGAGAATTCCTGAATTCCCTTCTCATCTTCTATTCCCCCCCATGCTTTTATGAGGTGGTGGTGGAGTGGGAGGGGAAACTGCTCCCTTGGCTGTAGCCCACATGTAAGCAGAAGAGGTGACTGTGATGCTGCAATAACCCTGGTAGCGGAGATGATGTGAATGGTTAAGTGAAGTCGTAAGCATCTCTTCTGCTTTCTCCTGGGGGCTCGTCCCCTGCTGAATACAGGAGAATTTTCCTTGACTTACCCCGGTTATTCTCAAGCTAGTGACGTAGTTGCTAGATCCTTCCAAGATGTGACTTTCTCCATCAATTACCTTGCTGATCTTTAATCTGGATGTTTAAAGTATTACCTTTGGACATCTGCAGGCAGGTGGCATTTGACAGAACGGGGCAATTAGTTCTGCTCTTCAAATCAACTGAATCCAAGCCTGTATCTGCATTCTCTTGCGACGCCAGCACCTACAATAGACGAGGCACGTCTTTTAGAGCCAGTGGGAAGAAATAAAGTTGTGTATGTAGAAATTTGGACGGTTAGGTGGAGAAATAACTGTAATTTTTCTTTGCAAAAATGCATTATAGTATATTTTTGCTGTGAAAAAGGAACTGTAGTTTCTCTAGAAGGAAGTAATTGCCGTGAGAGGTTGAGATGGGGGAAAATGCCACCTTCCAAACTAACTGCTATTAATACTCTCCCAGACCTTTTTCCTATGCAACTATCTTTATATTTTTCAAAAGTCATCTTCTCTTACACATACTATTATTAGCTGCTTTTTTTCACTTAACAATATTCCGCGGCTATGTTTCCATAACAATCTACTCTATTTCTTAAGCGGCTGCATAGAGCCTGGTTGTATGGGTGCACATTAATTGACTTAACCAGCCTTCTGTTGCAGCACTTTGAGGTTGTTTCCTATTTTTCACTGTCATAAATAACTTGGAGATAAATATCATTTTTACATCTTTTTAAAATTTGACCAATTATTTTCATAAAACGAATCTCAGTATTCTTGGGTCAAAGATGTCCACTTACAAACAAGACTGTTTCCACTATAAAAAAGCAGAGAAAATGCTTCTCCCAAGCCCAGACCCCATAGTTATTTACTGTGGCATATTTGCATGTGTTTTGTTAAGTGGTGGTTTCATTAAAGGTTAGTGAGACACAGGAAGGATAACATCCTATTAAAGTAACAACAGCAACAAACAACTCCTATTTAGGATTTTTTTTCTGATTCCTCTTCTGCTTTCCCTGCTCCCTCCCTCTCACTGGCTACTGCCTTCAGCCCCCTTTACCTCCTTTATCAGACCCAGAATGTGTCCTTTTTCCTTTGGAACTTGGGTGACAGGCTGTCCTTCAATTCTGTTCTCAGCTTTAGGTGTCCAGAGGGAGCCAAAGAGACCTCATATTTCTACTGATCCATTTAGAGAGAAAGAGGGGGCTGAGAGAGAGAAAGCGAGAGAGGAGGGAGAGGGAGAAAGAGAGAGAGAAGAGAGGGAGAAGGGGAGGGAGGGAGACAAACAATTTTGCTACCAAGAGACATAGTGGACACTGGGAGCCCTTTGTTTTATTTCTGAACCTCTGCTATGTTGTTTCACTCTTGTAGCTTTATAGTACACTTTAATCCTGGGTAGAGAAAGACTTATTTATTTATTTATTTGGTTTTATTTTTAGAGATTTATTTATTTATTTTAGAGAGGGAGAGCATATGTGTGCGAGTCGGGGGAGGCGCAGAGGGAGAGGATCTTTAGCAGACTCACTGGTGAGTTTGGAGCCCTTCAGGAGCCCTGAGATCATGACCTGAGCCAAAACCAAGAGTCGGATGCTTAACCGACTGAGCCACGCAGGTGCCCCAGGCAAGACTTCCAGAACTATTTTTTTTTTTTTTAAGATTGTATTTATTTATTTGAGAGAAAGAAAGCATGAGCAGGGCCCGAGGCAGAGGGAGAAGCAGACTCCCTGCTGAGCAGGGAGCCAGATGTGGGGCTCAGTTCCAGGACCCTGGGATCATGACCTGAGCTGAAGACAGACGCTTAACCTACTGAGCCACCCAGGCGCCCCAGGGTAAGACTTCCAGAACTATCTCTTAGAGGATCAGTGAAACAGGCAAAGATCAAGAGGAAGGGGAAGCAGAGGGATTTAGTGGGGAGGGAGGAGAGGATAGGAAACCGCCTTCTGACTGGTAAAGATTTTGGAGCACAGGGACTGGTCCCATCTCCCCAGGGCGGGGGGAGTGTTGCTGGGGTATCCTCAGGTTCAGTCAAAGCCATCTGCTCTGCTCTCTCTCATGTCTGGGTGACAACAACAACATCCCCGTAACTGAAATGAGAAGTCCTAGGGACAGAGCAAGGACTTTAGCCAGGGTAATAATTAAATTGCAACATCCTGTGTGTACTTCACTGATGGAAGGTTGATCATGAGGAGAAGAAAAAAAATCATCAAATTACTCTAGCCACGGCAAACCTGGTTCTCTGAATGTCACCCGAGTATGAAATGCTCACATTTCTTAAGTAGCTTTTCCTTATTTTGATTCCTAACAAGTTCTATTTCCTCTTAAAATTGAAATAAATATTGATTTTTTATTGTTGTTGTTGATGAACAATTTCTGATGTAGAGTCTTCCCATTTTTTGAGTTTTAACCTACTACTGTACTTCCTAGCCTAAGTAGAAATTGATTTCGGGAAGTCAAAGGATACAATTCTGTTGAACGGTTTTCATTTTACAATGATAGCTTAGTAGTAAATGAGGACATTAGAATAAACATCATGAGGTCCTGGCTGTGAGCATCAATAGTGTTTTTTTAATAGCTATTAGAGTTATCGAGTTTTCCATTTCACAATACCATTTGTGATTATGCTGGAGTGAGCAGAAAAGAGGAGGCTGTGGCACTATGGATCTTTTTTTTTTTTGATGCATTAAGGAGGCGTATTGGATTCAGAATCCAAGATTTTGGTTTTAGATCAGGCTCTACTAACTATGTTTTCTCAGTGCACCATTTCTTTTCCATGAATCTCAATCTCATTGCCTATAAAATAGGGAAAATAAGGCTTGCTTTACCCATATTTTGGATTGTCCAACAAACTGAAAAAGATAATTCATGGAAAGCCACATTGTAAAAGGTGAAGCATGATCAATCTTAAGGTTCTACTGTTAGATTATTCCTATAAAGTGCCGCACAATTACCTAGGAATACAAAACATTGGTCAAATTACTACTGCATGGTATTTTGTAAATAACCCATTGAACCCACTAATTAATTTTTGGACCTGGTTAGAGCAGTCCCAATTTATTATTTGTAGTGATGGTCACATCATAAGCAAATCTAGGCTCTTCTGTGGGTTGGTTTGCTTTTCCTAAGAAGAATCAATTGGCCTTTGATACCAGGGCATGGAGGACTGGATACTACAGATCTGTGGTTCCTAAGTCTGGGTTTCCATGAGACTCAGGGAACTTTTAGAAAGTGCTGATTCCAAGCTCTCACTCCAGAGCTACTACATCAGAATCCTCAGCAGCTGGGGCCTCCGAATCTGTGCTTCTAACCAGCTCCCCAGTGCTTCAGATGCACCGCTGGCTTTACAGCTACACCTAGTGTAGGAACAAGGAGGTGACGATTCTGTTTTTTGCTGTATTAGTTGATTCTGTTTGGGCCTCACTTTTTTTTTAAAAGATTTTATTTATTCATGAGAGACAGAGAGAGAGAGAGAGAGAGAGAGAGGCAGAGACACAGGCAGAGGGAGAAGCAGGCTCCATGCAGGGAGCCTGAAGTGGACTCCATCCTGGGACTCCAGGATCACGCCCTGGGCCAAAGGCAGGTGCCAAACCTCTGAGCCACCCAGATGTCCTTGGACCTCACTTTTGAGTTTAGTAAAATGCCCGTCTTTTTAAGCTGTGATCAAAATCCAGGAGAAGATTCTTCAGATACTTCGGTAGACCTGTAAACAAGGAAGCACTTAAAGCCCATCTGAGGATTTAAACTACCCTGACTGCTTTTGTTTAATAATTGGGATTCTGGAAGCTTCTGCCTGAAAGGAGTCCCATAGCTAAAGAAGTTTGGAACCCATTAAGAATCCATGACCCTGCCTTGACCTTCCAGCTCTGACAATCTTTGGTTATATAGCCACACAGTTCGAATGCTCTCAGAGAAGGTGGTAGAAAAAGTTTCTTTTGTTTTGCGTTCTGGTTATTAAAAGTCAGCACGAATCTTTGCAACATTGAGAGACCAGCTTTGAGGATAATTTGGGTCTTCAAAGAACACTCCTCTGCCTCCTTGCAAAAGTTGTGTTAAAGCAATTAAACATTATCTGAAGGAAAGAAAAAAAAAAACGTAAGCTGACTACTGAATAACAGGAATCGTGTTAACAAAACAATCCTTACCCCGGGATCAAAGCCAGAGAGAGGCAGGGAGATGCTATGCAGGGGATAAGAGGAGGGGAGATGAGGAGGTGTTAGGATGGCTTCGGTTCAATTAGGGATGCGAGTGTGCAATTTGGGGATAGTCTTCTGAATTCAGAACAATAGCTGGCAACAGAAACACGAGTGGCCCCACGAGAAGTCACGATGCAAGAGACACCGGGTTCTGCGTCTCTGTTCAGACAAGGGGCCAAATAAAGGAACAAAACAAACAAGTGGACATAATTGTTTGCCATTCGAGGGAGCCACAGACCGCTCAGCATATGGTGTGTGGAGATTCCGGAATGCACGGGCAATCTCATTTGGAACGACTATTCTTGTTCCAGAAGCCTGGGAGCCAGATGAGCACGAGGCCGACTGAATGATGAGGTGGATCGGACTCTCCATTTCCGAGGCAGAAACATTCTTTCTCAGCTTCAGCGCCCAAGGTATTCACCAGACTTGGCTCCAGTGGACACGTACTGTTTCCAAAACTCAGATCTCCCCTGCAAAGGATGAAGAGGTGCCATTACTGAAGAGATTTTGAAAATATGTTAGAGACTGAAGAGAATCTCCAGAGAGGAGGGGCAAAAAGTCTTTTGAGTAGCGTTGGAAGTAAGGGCATGGAGTCCTCATAAGCCAGTGGGCGCATGGGATGCCCGGTTGCTCTTGTTACCCTATTTGTGGAGCTCTTAGACAACAGGGAAGATGGAGCTGTGGCCCCAGAGGGCCTGCGAGAGGTAACCACGTCTTAGTCTCTGGGAATTCCTGGCTTAGAAGCAAGGATTTGCTGAGCACCATGCTCTCTGGGGGCAGGTAGGAGAGGCTGGACATGGGTGTTAACAAATCTAACTCTCCAAACCTGTGTGTACCTAGGGAGTTAGTTCCTTGCTTTGGGCCATGTTACAAGGGGCAGAAGGAGAAATTCTTAGGCCAAATACATCTGGGAAACAGTTGAAGTAAAACAGGATTTTTTTTTTTTTTAATTGCAGGACTTCTCATAACCTTTGGTATTCTAGGAAAGGGATATTGTAGGCAGCATTTTCCAAGTGATTTGCTCATGGAAACATTTATTTGCATGGGATCACTTGGGACTAATGTTCTCTGGAACACACGTTGCAAAGAAAAGAAACCAGGTCAAAGAATCTTAGGGACCTTAGAGTCTGTTTCCTCATCTTAGAAATCAGATTATAGATCCTGAGAGAGAAAACAGTTTCCCCAGGATCACACAGATGGTTTTTGGCTCGTGCTGGAAGAGAAAGTAGGATCTCGTGTAGAAAGTAGCAGGTCCTAGGGATCCGGGTATATTCTTTCTACTATATCACATTGTACTTGTCACTGACCTTTTGTACAGGGATTCGATGCTATTCTTTAGTAAAGCTGAAGTCAGGAAGGAGAGATAATCAGGAGACAGATTTTCAAGGGGTTTGAATGCCAAGTATTTCTGAATTTTATCCAACTATGTTATACTTCCTCTTGGCACTTACAGCACCATATCATCGTTGCTGGTGGCAGATTATGTTATTTTGCTCATTATCTCGCTGCTTTTCCCGTCTTTGCTATGGCAGGTGGGGTCCACTTCCCTGTCTCATTGATGTTGGGCTTGGCTATGTGTTTTGAGCTGAATTGTGTCCCTCCCAAAATTCATATGTTGAAGTCCTAACCCAGTACCTTAGAATGTGACTGTATTTGAAGATAAGGTTTTTAAAGAGGTAATTAAGTTAAAATGAGGTTAAGAAGATGGGCACTAATCCAATATGACTGATGTTCTTGTAAGAAAAGGGGATTAAGACACAGGCACAGAAGGAAGACCAAGTGAAGACACAGGGAGAAGGGGACCATCTACAAGCCAAGGAGGGGAGCCTCAGGAGAAACCAACACTGCCGACACCTTGATCTGGGACCTCTAGCCTCCAGAACTGGAGACTGAATGAGACAATAAATTTCTGTTGTTGAAGCCACCCAGTTTGTAGTTCTTTGTCACAGCAGCCTTGGTAAACTAATAGACAGTCTGCAATAGTGTTCATGATGGTGGCTGTCATCCAAGAAGTCATCAGGAACCCAGGCCTTTCCCATCTTGTGGCTCTGCCATCTTGACACATGGTTTCCAGAGTCAGTGTGCTTGTCTACAAGAAGATAGTAGTGGGGGAATGGTTTTTATGGGTGACATCTGGAAGTGGTGGTGTATACCGCTTCCACTCACAATCCATGGTCAGAACTTGGTTCATGGACACACCTACTGCGGAGGGTGCTGGGAAGTGTAGGCTGGCTGCGCACCAAGGAAGAAGAGGAAACGGATTTGGGGATTAGCCAGCCAGTCTTGGCCATATCTCTTAACTACCCCATGGTAGATTGCATGAGAAAACAGCAATTACTTCTCTCAGATTATAAGGCTAGATAGAAAGGAGCATGTACTTTATGTCTTATAAAAGAAACTGTGCTGGTAAAATAAAATAAAAACAAAACAAAACCCAAAAGCAACTGTAGAGAAGTGTGAATATAAAAAGTAGTAGCCCCATTTGTTCTTTGTCTCCCAAAGCCAGGCCCCGGAGGAGACCAGAGCCAGCACCATGGCCTCATGTGTAGGGTCATCCCATCTGCCAAGGTGGTTTGGCTGATTTGTGTGAGGTGAGGCTTTGCTGGTGCACCAGTAAACAACTGCCCAAGGAGTATGTCCCTTCCCTAATACAAAAGTCACTTTCCTTGCCCTGTGGGTGCCCCGATTGGAAAACTGCCCTGATTTCCACACACAGGGAAACTAATGACACTTCCATTTCTGACTGGTATTTATTTGGTGGCAATGGATTGAGACTCAGACAAGGTCAGGAGGTCAGAAAAGCACTAGATCGTTCTGGCTGAGATGAATATTAGCTGGAGGAACTACCCAGACACACGCTCAGAAACAGTGATGATTGCTGCTTTTAATGGTGGTGGTCTTTGCAAAATAAGACACAACTTTGACAGTAGCTCCAACTTGGATCTAACAGTCGTATTTGGACTTCCTTGCTTTTCTCCTTATCCTAGAAAATGTTGATTGAAACTTACCTGTGTTTAAGCATAGGGCAGTTTAAGACAAATTTTCTCATTTTAGGCAAAGAGGTAAGCTTAGATGGCTTACCATCAAGTCATTTCTTACAGGGAGCATTTGCTCTAAGCACGGGAATATCCCTGTGGTGTCACCCTCCCCGACATGTGCGACACTCTCCATTGTCTCTTGCTGTTGATTCTCCCGGGTGTCTCTTATCTCCCAGGAACACTTGCCTTGTTCAAGTGCTCTTGCCTTGTTAGAAAATAGGTTTTAATTCTTTTAAGGTGAAACATTTCCCTCATTTGCTTTTTCATTCATTCTACAGACATTTATCAAATGCCTTTCAGTGCCAGGTCCCCAGAATGCTGAAGTGAATAAGACGGTCTCTGCCCTCCAACCCCTGGAGTCTAGTGGGGTTGGTCCCATTGTCGCAGAAACTTGTACCGTGTATTGTGGGGAAGCCAGGTTATCTTACCCTGTGTTCCAGAGGGCGGTTGGATGTAGTGAGTGGAAAGACTGAACCTAATCTTGATATTCTTAAAATTTAAAAAGTACATACAAATGTAAATAATTTCCCTTGTTACTATAAAAGGTAGTTGAACAGAAGTGAGGATCGTATTTCTGGAAAATAGTATGTTACTCAGAAATGATGTAGAGTGAATCATTGACTTTGCTAGAGAGTTGTCGTCTATTAAATAAATTATCGAACACATTAGGGACAAGCCTAATAGGAAGGAGTCTGTATTTGGCCTTTTCCTTCTTCCTTCCTGCCTGCCTGCCTTCCCTCACTCCCTCCCTCTTCTATCCTCCCTCCCTCCCCACCCACTGCCTTCCTCCCTCTCTTCTTTTTTTCTTTTTTAATTTAACATTTATTGAAAACCTGCTGGAATTCATGGTGTTCTATATCTAGGATTTTCCAGTATAGACCCAATTTTATATAATTTTATTACTTTTTCAAGAAGATATTTTATTAAATATTCAACTAAATGTGATTTGGCTTCAATATCCTTGTTAAACTTTTCACATAACAGAACCCACAAAAAAATGGGGAAAAAACCCCCCCCCACAAACCACCCTTGCTAGGCCTTGGGCTTTTGTCTCTGGTTTGGGCAATATGGCCCCTGGGTTACGGTTAAGGTTCTGGAAGAGGCTGGAATGGGACAGTGTGGGGACATACAGGTGAGTAGGGCTCAGCTCCTGTTATGATCTAACAGGAGAGATAAGGTGAAATGAAGTCTCTGTCATAAAGGCATGATTGCTGAGGGCACATCACATCCCTTATTGACTTCCCCAGACAGTCTTTTGGGAAACATGTGGAAAGTGAGAAAAGTGGGAAATTGCATCCATTTGATTTTATCCCTGTACATTTGTGCTCCAAACAACCCTGTAGACAATGTTTCCCAAGAAGTGGCTTTTTGTTGATTTGATAAAATCCAAGTCACTCAACTCATTGAGAGAATTTGACTTCCTCTGTTGTAAATCGTGGGGGCCCAGAAACTATGGCCATCTGTTTTTGTAAGACCCAGGGGCTAAGAATGGATTTTACATTTTTAAATGGTTGAAAGAAAGAAGAAGAATATTTCATTACTTGAGAAAATTATATGAAATTCAAGTTTCCGGGTCCATAAATAAAGTTTTATTGGAACACAGCCATGCTTATTAATTTACATATTGTTCATGACTGCTTTTGCTACAATGGCAGAGTTGAGTATTTGTGATAGAGGCCATATGGCCCAGAAGTAAAGCTGGGAGTATTTATTATCTGGTCCTTTAAGAAGACTTGCTAACCCCCTGATATATTGCTTTATTTCAGTGGAGAAAAGTTAAAAAAGGCATCTTAACACCTGGCCCCAGAATCTCTTCTAGAAAAGGAATTATTTAGAAAAATCCTCAAATGGACCGTTCAGATGTGAAAGGACAGGCCCCAGGGTAGGTGGGGAGTAGCACTTAGCTGCTTTGTATAAAAATGGACGATTGATGTCCCTGTCCCTATGCTTCCTGATAAGGTCAGAAAGCAGAGGGCTCTTAGAGTCAAACATTCAGGTTTGAATCCCACCTCTCTATGACTTTGGGCTATTTAACCTTTCTGAGCTTCCAGTTCTTTATTTGTAATATGGGGAACCATAGTCAAATTTTCCTCTCAAGTTCGATGATAAAATGAATTAATGTATATAAAGCACTTAGCATAGAGCCTGGTGCATAGTAAACTTACAATCTCTTCCAGCTGTGATTTATGATTATCATGATTACATTTATAGGATACAGGAAATTAAATGAAATAATATATGTTAAGTCCCTAGAATACAGGCCAGCAGAATCCCTTTTAAGACACACTGATGATCAATCCTTCTTGGTCTCTGATCCACAGATGTTCAGACACGAATCTGATGCCAGAGCTGGTATCAGGGACCCCCGGAGGGTCTGGATAGTGTGCCCTTGGATGTGAAAGATGAGTGTGATTAATAATGGGTTTTAGCACAAGTAGTGTCTTTCCACAGAGCTGACCTCATCTCCTCAGAGAGTTGAACAGGAAGAAATGGGTTAGTGGTGCGATGGGAGGTACAATATTTAGAAAGACTCTAAGGATAGTGATGGCTGTTTGTTTGATTTTCCAAGAAAATAAAGGATTTCTTCTAGCAAATAGGAATATTTAATTTCATACAACAGAAGCCAGGGGACATGAAGTGTTTTTTTTTTGGTGATGGCGAATCCTTTAGAGCTTGTATCCTCAGCAAAGGGTTTCCATCAACTATTCATTTAGAACAAGCGCTGTTGGCTGGCCTAGAAGCTGCTTTCGAACCCTGTGTTAAATGAGTGTGCACCATTCTGTGTGTGAGTAGTCGTTCAGAGCTTGGATTCTAGAGGCCGAAGGATAAGCCAGATTCAAATCATGGCTCTGCCATTTATTAACGGTGACCTCAGACAAGCGACTTCACCCATCTGTGCCTCACTTGTAAATCAGGAATAAGAATAACACCTACTTGTGGTAGCCAGCTGGCCCCCAGCGATCCCTACCTACCAGTACTCACACCCTGTGTATCTCCTCCTACACTGTACCAAGGTCATCCAGGTGACCAAGAGAATATGCTAGAAGTGACATGGATCACTTTGATATCAGGTTATAAAAGATACTGCGGCCTCAGCTTTGTTCCCTGTCTTTCTAATCTGTGTACCTTCTGCCTCTCCTATTCTCAGATTACTTGCTCAAGGTGAAGCCAGATGCCACGAAGCCAGGACATTCGGGATCCATCCACATTGGCAGCCCTGCTAGCAGCCACAGGAGAGGTGGATCCTCTGGCCCCAGATGACAGCAGCTCCAGCCCAAGTTCCATCTTTGTAAGAGACCCAGAGCCAGAACCACCCAGCTAAGCTTCTCCCCAAATCCTGACCCACCGAAATTGTGAGACAAATGTTTTTGTTTGTTTATTTTAAAGAAAGATTTACTTATTTGAGAGAGAGAGAGAGAGAGAGGAGAGAACATGATGGGGAGGCGCAGGGGGAGGATCTCAGACAGACTCTCTGCTGAGCATGGAGCCCGACTCGGGGCTTGATCTCACGACTCCTGAGATCCTGACCTGAGCGGAAACCAAGAGTTGGAGGCCCATCGGACTGAGCCACCCAGGCGCCCCTAAATGTCTAATTGTTTTAAGTTGATACATTTGGGGGAATTTGTTCCATAACTAATACAGTACCTCATAGAGTTGCTGATATTTACAAAGTTCTAGAACAATACCTGCCACACGGTAAAGGCCATGTAAGCGTTTGTCGAAGGTACGCAATCACACGTAAATACATACCTAACTGGGGGATTAGGGTACCGGAAGTGCCGTTTCGCTTGGTCAAAAATTCACATAATCAAATCTTGGCTGTTTCAAAATCAAAGCCTTCTGCTTCCTTGAGGGCAATCTTGCCTGTTTTCATAACAATCTGCAATAAGGAGGAGACTCTGATTTATATTTCTCGCCGAAGAGAAGAGATATTGAAATGGTAAGCGCCTAAGAAATTAAAAGTCATTTCAGTTTTTCAATTCATTATTTCTAGAAAAAAAATTCAAGCCCGGCTTCATTACTAGTGCTCCGTTTTAGTGCTGATGATAATTGCAAAGGCAGTATTTTAAATTAGAATGTATAAGACCACATGTAATTAACCTGTACAGAAGGCCTGAGACTTCATATTAGACTATTAAATCAATCCCAGCAGAATCACTAATGCTGAGCAATTGATTTGAAAATACTGTCCAGGCAGAGTAAAGAAGCGGGATGCTAATTACCATCCCCGAGAGCTGAGCACACTCCTCGGATGTAGTTAGTGGCGGGCTTTTTCCTCTGGCCCTTAACCCACTCAAAGCTGAACATGCAAATTGGTTCAGCCTGAAGACTTAACAACAACCTGAAGTTCAAGGCAAGAGAGGGTTTTTCTGCTGCTCTGTGAGTGTGAGGATCGTAAGGGGACTCTCAAACCATTTGAGGCCATGACTTGGAAGGCCAAGCTTGGGTGCCTGCCGTGGGGTCCTGGTGAGGAGTCCCAGGAAGACTCTCTCTCTAACATTTCTTGGTGCGGTGGACATGAACTGCTTCCTCTACCACTTGCATTTTGTGTACCACCCCCTTACACGTTCCTCTCTCCGCTCGTCTCTATTCCTGTTTCTTCTTGTTTCCACCCTGCAACATCCATTTACTTGCTTTATTCTTTCTTTTTTTTCACCGAATCTATCAAATGATTGGCAAATACCTACTGGCTTACCCAACAAAAAGAGTAAGAGCAATTGCTTACATTTAATCTCTGGGGCAGAGAATGCAAGCTGGCTATCAGAATCCAGGGCCTGCTTCCCTAGAGGGATGACGTGTAACCAGGCACATGGCCAAATTATATTTCCCAGACTCCCTTGCGGCGACATGTGGTCACGTCTGTTCATGGCACTGTAAGGGGAAGTGATGTGTGTTGCTTCCAGGCTGAGCCCTTTCAAAGAGTGGGTGTTTATATCCCCCCGACTCCCTCCTTTTGCCAGCTGGATGCAGATGGTGATGTGGCCCCAGAGCCACAAGATGTAGTGAGCCTGAGCTGTTGATTTGTCACGTGGAGTAAGGCCAAAGTGAACCAGGTTCACACTTCTGGGTCTGTCATGTGAACAAGCAATCTTTTGTGTTTGGGCCATTGTACATTTTAAGGTCCCTTTAGTTTACTCCCACTAATGTTTCCATGTACTATCTCATTTAATCCTCATAGGCATCCTATTGAGGGCATCACTGTTATTCTATTTTACAGAAGAAGAAACAAAGGCTGAAGGGATGAAACAATGTGTCTGAGGACACCCAGATAGTAGATGACAGACCTGGCACTGGGGGTAATAAAGAAGTTCAAAATGTTATCTTTGGGCAGTAGTAAGCTACAGGTTATAGAGGGCCAGACCCTTTATAACCAAGAAGAATCAGAGAACCAAGGGATGCCGATTCTTTTTTTTTTAATTTTTTTTTAAATTTTTATTTATTTATGATAGTCACAGAGAGAGAGAGAGAGAGGCAGAGACACAGGCAGAGGGAGAAGCAGGCTCCATGCACCGGGAGCCTGATGTGGGATTCGATCCCGGGTCTCCAGGATCGCGCCCTGGGCCAAAGGCAGGCGCCAAACCGCTGCGCCACCCAGGGATCCCTGGATGCCGATTCTTTAAGGCTACCATCTGTTCTAACTGGTTGGTGCCTGTCCCAGTGCTGTTGTTAAATATTTTGACTACTGGGGCACCTGGGTGGCTCAGTTGGTTGAATGTCTGCCTTTGGCTGAGGTCATGACCCCAGGGTCCTGGGCTCGAGCCCTGGATCAGGCTCCCTGCTCAGAGCTTGCTTCTCCCTCTCCCTTTGCTTGCCACTCTGCCTGCTTGTGCACATGCTCTCTCTCTCTCCTGCTCTCTCTCTCAAATACATAAATAAATAAAATCTAAAAAAAAATTCTATTACTCTTGCTTAAGACAAAATGGGATGACTGATGCCTCTCGTCTGTGGCTGTGAGGTTCTGTGGGGACTCCAGAGTGAAGAGGATGCTGATGATGTGAGGCCATTCTTGTTCCTTCAACGTGACGTGATGGGAACGAGACTAACACTTCTGGGTCTTCTATGTTGCAGTGCAGTCAATCTGAGTCTGGCTTTTAAAATTTAAAAAAGTGTTAAATTTTTTTTTTGGGTTGAGGTAGGAAGGATAGTCGGGGTCAGCCTTTTGTTCTTTGGTTGGAGGTAACTTAGGCCCAATAAGGTTAAACTCAAACCAGACGTGGTTATTGGCACTCCCCTAGTATCTCAGGTTGGGTTCCTTCATGTGTGTTCATGTGAAGCGACCATGATGATTCTGGACGTTCCCCCCAGGGGGTCCAAGTAGGGGAGTGGAGGAATAGGACGAGGAGGAGAGCTGAGCAGGAGTGATGTTCCAACCTGTTGGGTGACCAGACTCTTTAGCAGGCAGGCCTTGGCTCCCGCTGTCACTCCCGGGTACCCCCGGGCCTCCGAGTGGCTGTGGTGACCCAGGGGGACGTCCTCTGCAAGCACGGAGGCTGGAAGCAAGGGGTGTCACAGCGAACCTGACAGAGCCCCGGGCAGACGTGGGCAGAAGCTGCTGCACCTCAGGAGAGGGCACTTGTCCACAGGAGCTTGTGGCTTGCCTTACTCCTTTTACTTGCCCAATTTCCCCTCTTCCGTGTGTTAACCTGGGCTCCAGCCCAGAAGAGAAGATCCCTTCTATTCGTGATTGACCAAATCATGAACCAAAGAAAATGACTGTTGTTGTTTTTAGAGGAGAGGAGGGGCAGAAGGAGAGGGAGAGAGAGAATCTCCATGCTGGGTGTAAAGACCAACGTGGGGCTTGATCCCACAACCCTGAGATCATGACCTGAGCAGAAGTCAAGAGATGCCTGACCATCTCAGCCACCCAGGTGTCCCGAAAATGACTTTTTAACCACTAAGTTGTGGGGTATTTGTCATGCAGAAGTTAAAATCTGTGTCTTGGTTGAAGATTTTAGGTGGGATAGAATCAGCCTTATGTTGCTTTAATTGGGGGTTAGTTAGGTCTAATAGTTTAGGAAAATAGTGTTCCCCCAATGTGGAGTTTAGGGTCAAAACCCCAGTTAATAATAATATGTTGCTTCACTTTGCTAGAGGTGTGTTGTGTTGAGGTCTGGGTGGAGAGAAGATAAATTTCCAGTGAAACTCTTTGGAGTTGCCTCACGGGTCCCCCTGGGTTTGTGTTAGATGTTTTCTTATCTAAATCTTTGTGACATTTCACACATATTTGAAGCTGGAAAGGCTCATTAATGGGTTAAATTTAGAGGCCATTACTTTATTGTATTGTCAGTAAGAAAAGGAACTCCACTAATAAGATTTAAAATGCCTTTTGGGGCACCTGGGTGGCTCAGTTGGTTGAGCTTCCAACTCTTGATTTCGGTTCAGGTCATGATCTCAGGGTTGTGAGGTGGAGCCCACCAACAGGCTCCTAGCTTGGTGGGGAGCTTGCTCGGGTTTCTCTCCCTGTGCCCCTCCCCTTGCTCGTGCTCTCTCCTTCAAATAAATAAATAAGTCTTTTTAAAAAATGCCTTTTGTTTATTTGCAGTTGGTGAGATCTACCTGAGGAAGGTTGCATGCCAATGCCACATTAAACAAAGAAAAGGAAAGGAGAAAAGAATCCTAAATTCTTTATTAGAGTCTGACGTGACTGATTTCAAAAATTCTTGGCCAAGACCCCACTGAGTTTGTGCTCAGTGGAGTTTGTGCTGTATTTAGTTTCTCAACCAGAAACCTTCCATGGAACTTGGAGATTTGGAGGAAGGCAAGTGAGGATCTCACCTGAAGCCTTCAGGGGGCCCAAAGTTGCCAGGATATTCGGAGTTCAAAGTTGAGGAATTCGTTTTTCTTCCTTCACTTGTCTGAGATTGAAAATCAAAAGTGGGATTTAGGGATTCAAAGAGATGATCACCCAAACAGAATTTATGTTCGATTTTGAATAAACAAGTACATTTCAGGAAATTAATGAAACCTGTTGAGCTTTAGTATTTGATGGACTCAAACTTCATGCGCTTTAAGATTTATTTGGAATTGTTCTCCCACTGGAGGCATAGTTATGACTGTTTTACCGGGCTGTTAACTTAGATACCCTCTTTATATTTGGCTGATTAGACACGTCTTCCAAGGGGTAGGGTCACTGCAGATCTAGTGTTTGGACTCTTGTTAGGTCCCTGAGTCATGACTTACGGGCTGTCTCATATTGATGTGTTAAGCTCTGTTCTTCAATTTCCAGGTTACACTGTGGTTTTGCAGGTGTTTCAGGCCAGTCTTCTTGTGTATTAGTCCAAGGGAGGGACCAAAGCAAGACACATGACTATGGAGCAGGGAAGTGGGGGTGGGAATGCAGAGTTCTGTTATTATTTTATTATTCCTTAGCTCCCCAAGGCAGCAGGGGGTACAGGTTCCATCCCAAGCAATAGGTAAATTCAATCATGATTGACACTTTCAAGAACCTATTGGTGTCTTTTTCCTTTAATCTTTCATGTCTTCTTCCCTTCTTCTCGTATTCAGTGGAGTCTGGGTTATTCTAACAGACGTTTAGCATTAAGAATGGACATTTACAGTGGCGCCTGGGTGGCTCAATTGGTTAAGCCTCCGACTCTTGGTTCCAGCTCAGGTCATGATCTTAGAGTCATGAGATGGAGCCTTGTGTCAGGCTCTGTGCTCAGTACAGAGTCTACTCTCCCTTTGCCCCTCCCTCCCCCTCTCTCTTTCTCATTCGCATGCTCTCTCTCTCAAATAAATAAATCTTAAAAAAAAAAATAAAAGAATGGACACTTACATATGTCTTGTGGAAATTACACTTCATAGCCTTGAACTTAGAGGACAAACATCTCCCTAAAAGATACGAGCTCTTATTAGGTTGAGCTCCATCATGAGTGACGCGCTCAGGTGATACTTTTGCTTATCTTCGTATTCAGGTGGAGATCCTACAGGTCAGCAGAAGCCCTGAAACTGGCCTTTCCTAGACAGTAGGCTCTCATCCATATTTCCTAGAACTCATAGATTTTCCTCTGAAATCTACGCTTATTGTTTGGTTGCAACAACTGTCTTTAGCAAACCATGTCACCTGGGATTTGTCATGGCTCTGGGTACAAAGTCACACCATATTAAAAGTGCCATATTTTTGTGTTAGCCACAGACTGTATTGTAAGTAGGAGTCACACGTTTGGTCTGTGGGCATGCCTGGCCATTTATCTGAATACTTTCTCTGGAGAAAAGTCTTTCTTGATGAATGAATGAATGAGTGAATTTCACAGTATTCATGAAGAGCCTGCTGTGCCCCAGGCACTGCTAGAAATGCGGCATAGGACTAGCTCAGGTGAGCAAGATGGGCATGATCTTCAGGGAGTTTAAAGTTGAGTGGGGGAGATACTTATACACAGATAAAACCCCAGCATAGTGGGGGGTCATGATCATGATTCCCGGGAGGACTTTCTTAGGGCAGGGTGGACAGGGAAGCCTTCTCTGAAGGGGAAGGCATCGAACCTGCAGCCTGAAGGATAAGAAGGTACCCTTATGGAGAAAGGGAGGTCAACGGGTAGGGGAAGGGGGCAGATGACCTCAGAGAGGAGTGGTTCATACTTTGCAGTGAATGTTTTGAGGGTGACTTATTACTTCTTCCTGGTGTATCACCTCTCAGCCTTAGCTCTCATTGGGGATTTCCAGGCTCAGTGGACAGAGGGAAGGTATTTGGGAGCTGAGGGTCCTTACTGAGCACACCTGCTCTTACCTTTATGGGCAGGTTTAACTGAAGGGGGTCTCCCGGGAGTTCTTGGATACAGCCCAGGCCCCACCCCCTGCCTACTCCCACTCCTCACTTGAATGCTGTTTTTAGCTCCACTGGAGAAAGGAGCTCTGAGGCTAACAGGGCCATACATGACATTGTTTTGCCAGGCCAAGTGGGAGGGGGGTGGGCCTGGGCTATTTAGCTGCCCTAGAGCTTGGTGGGATGGGGTGTAGGCCTCTAAGTGTACAGAGGACGCCTGGGGAAACACAGCTTTTGAATCCCACCATTGGCTCTGGTCCCACTGAAATCACCCACTCCTCTTTCTGGAGTCCCAAGCATAAAGGCAGGGCAACCCGAATGACCACCAAAGAACAGAGGCACAGTCCATGTGTGCAGGCGCACATGCACGCATGTACACTCAATCTAGAGAGGGTGGGGCAGAGATCCTTTCTTCAGGCTCTCTAAGCTCATTTAAAGTCTTAAGAAAATTCCTCAAAGGCTCAATTTATCTTTTAGAAGATCAATTTCTTTCAGAGGTGTTCTACATCAAGGTTATTTACATAGATTTTGCTGGAGGGAAGGGTATTGCTTATCCAACAGAAAGTAAATCCACTTTTCTTGTTTTTTCCTTTTTAAATTTTTTTTTTTCTTTTTTCTTCTCTAGAGCATTGGAGACAACTCAGCATCCATCTTTTTGGAACCTGACGCTGAGCTCCAGTGCCTCATGTCCCTGATCACAGTGGCCTCTAACCCATGGCTCATCCAAATCCCTCACGGCTCAGGGTAAGCACGTTTTCACTTGTTAGTCTATCCACTGGGGAGTCACAGGACATCTTATTGTAAGTAAAGTCAGATGATATTTAGGGAGAGTTTCACCAAGTGTAAATCAATGCCTTGAGGCTTTGGGAGTATTCCTTCTTGTCTTTTCTCTTGGAATATGCAGTTTAGACCCCATGGGTATGGTTTAGCAAGATCTCAAACTAGAAACTTATTACAAGTAATCCCCAACGCAACTCCAAACTTTCTTGAGCATCTCTGTCAGCAAAAAAAGAAAAGTCTAGTTTTTTATCCTCAACCAATAAATGTGCATACCATCCAGTTTGTCCACCCCAATCTGGGATGGAATGAAGTGTTACAGCTCTAGGTCAGGTAATCTCTATTTTTCTCTGAAGTGTCATGGGATCCATTAAGCCATCACTGAACTCCACTGGGCTTGTTATGCATCTGCTCTGTGCCATGCACTGTGCTACGTGCTGGGGATGTAACACTGTTCAGGATACAGCCTCTGTATCCTTGGAGAACACCAGATCTGCCCTGGGAAAGAGACAGGTAGAAAAAGGATGAAATAGGATGAAGTAATAAGGATAAAAGGGAGATATTTATATATTATAGATTACAGGAATGAATAGATGGGAAAGGAAATCTTTCTCCAGTGAGTGGAGGATGCAGTGGGTGATTTGTTCCCTAGGAGATATTTGGCAATATCTGGAGACATTTTTGATGATCAAAATTGGATGTTGGGGGTTAGTTACTACTGGCATCTAATGGGTAGAAGGATGCTGCTAACCGTCCTACAATGCATAGGACAGCCTGTTACGAGGAACACTTACGTGGCTCCAAATGTCAAGAGTGGCAGGGGTGGGAAGCAGTCCTCTGGGGTCTGAGCTGGGCCTTAACCATGGCTCGAGTCTACCAGACAGCAACTAGGGAAGGCTGGTTTTGCGGATGCTGGGGGGACCAGACTGAGAAGAGGTGAGGCTCTGAGTTTGAGGGGCTCAGCTCACAGTGTTGGTGTTCCTGAGTGGCTTCAGGGCTGGCTCCAGGTAGTCCCTGCTCCCACCATGCTGCAAGGTAGGGCTAACTGGGTAGGAGAATGATATTTCTTCCTTTAGATGGTGGCTCAAGAGGGAGAATTGAGGAATTTGATCTCTTGACCCTGAAGAGGTGGGTCCAGCATGTCAGGAAAGATAACACTGGAGATAGCAAGAGTAAGAACATTACCCTCAATAAGTGAATTAACTTGGGGATCCCTGGGTGGCTCAGTGGTTTAGCGCCTGCCTTTGGCCCAGGGCGCGATCCTGGAGTCCCGGGATAGAGTCCCGCATCAGGCTCCCGGCATGGAGCCTGCTTCTCCCTCCTCTTGTGTCTCTGCCTCTCTCTCTCTCTCTCTCCATGTCTATCATAAATAAATAAATAAATAAATAAATAAATAAATAAATAAATAAATCTTTAAAAAAAAAATAAGTGACTTAACTTGAGCCTGTCCTTCACAAGGCTAGTGAGGCGGCCAGACCATTTATTACATATGAGCACTTAGTGCTAGAGACTTAGGTGCCAGGGTGTAAACCTGTTCCACCCCAAGATCTAGAATGGAAGCCTGGAGCTGTACCATTGACTCTCTGTTGCCTTTTTTTTTTTTTTTTTTAAAGATTGATTGATTTTAAAGAGAGCGAGAGAGAGAGTGTGCATGAGCAGGGGGAGGGGCAGAGGGAGAGAATTTCCTGCAGACTCCCCACTGAATGTGGAGCACAACACAGGACTCAGTCTCACAACCCTGAGATCATGACCTGAGCGGAAATCAAGAATCGGATGCTCAACCAACTGAGCCACCCAGGCACCCGAACTTTCTGATGTCTTCTGGACAGATGCCAGAAAGATGTTCTTAAATTAAGTGAAACACCATTATCTGAATGACCCCCCAATCACCCTGTGAGGTTGTCCCCAGAAGGTAATAGTACATTTAAGTACAATAGTATGAAGGAAACTGAGACTCAGAGCAGTTTGGGTGCTGCTGATGGGGAGGGTGGAGAGGCCAGAGTCCTGGTTTGGCTGGTGGGCCAAGGCTGAGCTGTGTGCTGGAATTGTCCATTGTCCTCATTCGACTCTGTCCTCTAGGAGAATGAGATCTTCCCCAAAACCTCACCCTAAGGTAATTGTTTGGTTTGCTTCCTGCCTCCATCCATATAGATCTACAGTTGCAAAAATAGCATAACTGCTGTCAAGTCCTTTTGCACGTGTGATGTGCTTGTCCGTGTTCTGCATAGATCCCGTGAATCATTTTAACGAGCTCATCAAGGTGGAGTGCCATCATTTACCTATCAGTCCCCCTCCTTTGGTCATTTCAGAGGCTTCCAGAGTTTCAGGATCACGAATATCATTGTAGTGAGCATCTTTGTGTAAATAGATCTTTTGCTTTCTTTCAAAGATCTCTTTAGGATACATTTCCAGCAGTGGGATTAATGTGTCAAAGGGTATGAATATCTTCAAGTTTTCTGATATATGTTGTCAAATTGCTTTCCAGGAGTGTAGCAATTTACATACCTGACATGGATAAATGAATGTAGCAGGCGGGCAAAATGTTGCCAGCATTGGATATTATTATTTTGTTTTTAAACTTTTTTTCTTTTGCTGGTTTAATATATATAAAAGGATCTTAATTTAAATAAATGGGATATGCCTAGCATGCACTTTGGCACAGGGTGGTTGTTTCCCTGCCTGTTATGATCCCTATCCTGCTCCTTGGACAATAGCCTAGACCTTCTGTCTGTCCTGTACAACCTCCACCCCCCGCATGACCTTGGCTGTCTGTCATCACTCGCCTTGGCTTGGCCCACATGCCCATAAATGTTAGGCATCCATGGTAATACTGAGCATCTAGGCCGAGCCCTTGTGTGGCATAGGGGTTGAAAGACTGCTTCTATTCATCTCTTGGTTCCTCAGTTTATCAGCTGTGTGACCTTGGACAAATAATGTAATTCTCTAAGCCTGGGCTTAATTGAGGTAACGTATGTTAAGCACATAGCATAGCTGCCTGGTACAGAGTACCGCTATGTTAATAATTATCAATTTTAATAAATCATGTCAGTCTTTGAGATAGGTGATGTTCGGCCCTCATTTTACAGTTGAGGCATTGAGGCTCTGAGGAGTTAAAGTACTTTGTCCAATATAGACAATGTAACTCGGTGTGATCTCTGGCCCTTTCTCTCTGTAGCTCTGGTGACTGGGCCCTGCGGGTGGGAGGAGTATTCATGAAAGCCCTCTTGACCAGGACAGCTGGCACTAACCTACCTATACATGGAAATGACTGCAAGCCACAGACGAACGGATCTCTAAACCCAAACTAAATGAATTCCACACTGCCCCTTGCCTGGATTCCAAAAATGCCAGCAGCTGCTGTAGTACCCCCTGATCTGAGGGGAAGTCGAGCCGAGGGAAAGTTAGGATGGAAAGGGATTAATCTGAACCAATTGTGGTTAAACTGTCTTACCTCTGAAAATTTTATAAACACTTGTGACCAACTGTAGGACAGTTCCGGGCCTTGGGAGGGGCCGGCTGTGTGAGGGTCGCCAAAGCTGAAGCCCCATTTGCTTCGTAGTAAGTGGGCCTTGAGCCTGGTCTCTGGACTAGCCATCAACCAGGCATGGCATGGGCTAGTTACTTTTTTGATGGCTTGTCCCTTTTCTCTGAATTAAAACTTTGTCATTAGCATCGTTTCAGTTTGAGAGTTACTGCCAGGGTGGAATTACTCTAATTAAGAGGAAAAGAAAAATATGTTGCTAGTCATTAATTTTTCTTGATTAGAAGGTGACCCAGTTTGAGGTTAAACGAAGAGGACGGAGGTAGTAATTTAGCACCCTGGGGGTTCGTGGAGATTTTTGTGAGCGGGAGAAGCAGCAGCTGGAACCTGGATTGCCAGCTGATCTGAATTCAGAGCTACAGGTAAATAGACGTGTAAGAGATCTTCAGGAATGGTGTGCTAATTTTTAGAAAGAACAAAAGCCAGGATGTCACCGATGCCACATCCGTGTCCCAATACATGTTCGAAGGTAGGCTTTTTCTCTTAAATATAAAAATGTTATATTTTCATCTTTCCTTGATTTGAGGATCTGGGCCTTGACTGGTCTACCTCTGGAGAGCAAGAAACTTACCTTAAGCCTATGCCCACAGCATTGAACGTATGTTAACATAGCTGCGATGTGTCATCTCCTCCCTGAATACCCGACACAACATTTCGAGGCTTCTGTGATGAGAGCAAAGCATCACCTAGTGCAAAGAGCACAGACTTGGGGCCAGAAGGCCCGAGTGCGTGTTCTGCTTCCGTATTTGCTAGCCCGGTGACTTGAGAGTTAATCTTTTTTGGTCTCTCTGAACTTGTTTCCAATACTACAGACCGAGTTTGAGGACTCACATGAGATAATTAAATATATGGAGTTACAAAGGGGTATACAGTTGTTTTCATGGTGTCATCAAGTTCTCAGAGGACTTCTAAATGGGGACTTTGAGCAGCATCTTTGGGAAGATGAGGCAAGCATCTGAGTTTTCATTCTAAGGGAAAAGCTGCGGGAGTTACAAGATGTGAGGCATCTCCCGGCCAAGGGGAAGGCTGCCTGGGTCTCCAGGGCCCACGCGCCTTCCCCTTTCCTCTGCTAAGGCTCCCGTGGCCCCGGAGACCATGCGCATTTTGGAGAGATGTAACTTCATAATTTTTTTATGATCCATGGCCCGAGTTTAAAGAAGAAGTGGTGGCTTGTGAAATTTTTATTTATGACATGATTTTCAGAATTCAGTGTTCACGAATACTGGCACGATTGAATTTATGGAAGCGGAGGAGGCTATTTGACTAGGTTACCCACGCAGTTTACGATGTTGCCCGGTGGAGGTGTTAGAATCCGGCTGCGGTGTAGGGCACCCTGATGGCTGCTTGTCCTCAGCAGACACTTATCCCGAAATTGTGTTGTGACTTAAGCTGAAAGGCTAAATGCCTGGAGTTCAACTTGTAACTTAAATAGGTTTCAATTTGGCTGAAGCAAGTTTTGTTTTCCTGGGTCTATTCTTAAGTAGTAATTTGATTCTGGTTTAATTACCATTGTCTGCTCCTTGTCTTTGCCTCCTTAGCATTCTTTAACCCATTAACATTGGAAATTTGAAGTGGCTATCTCAAGTGGAGAAAGAATAATCGTTTTTCTTAAGGGCAATTTCTTAAGGACAATTTCTTATGTTTATAATTCACAGTTATTTGCAGTTGGTGTCAACTGGTGGAGCAGGTGCCAGGGGTTGGAACAGAAGCTGTGAGGGGAAGTGGGGGGGCCCCGAAATGGCCCCCCGAGACCTCTGCCTGCTAGTGTAAATGCAGGCTCGACTAGCTCAGTGGACTGAAATCTTGATCCAGAGTGCTAACATAAAAATCTCCCTGGCCCATTTTTCAAGCTTCAGCTGCCCTTTGCAAACAAGGTGTTGCATTTATTTATTTATTTATTTATAAAAGGGAAAGCCTGAGTATCTATGAGGCATAGAAATGATGGTTCCTTTTAGAGAAATTCTGTGTGGCAAAAAGAAAATGACAATGTCATCAATTCAACTGGATTTTTCAAGCTTTTCAGAAATATGTAGAGAAACCCAGTGATTGAAACAACCAGTAGTTCCTAGAATGGGAACCCAAGTTCTTGAAAATGGAGAGCATTCAAAAGCGAGAACCTAGAAAAAAAGTTTGTTATACTGATTATAAATTTCTCAGAATGTGAGCCACAGGGTGGCAAACATGTTGGGAGAAAAGCAACTCTTAAGTGGAAGGTAACAGGCAGTTCCAGTTGTCCTCTGAGGGGACACTTCCTCTGCATCCTGAGACGCAGAGGATGGTGACACACGCTGGAGCCCAGGCCCACGTAGTGGCTTCCCCGATGGACGTCTGTGCTCTGGCAGACCTTATGATTTGGTGCCGAGCTCAGGTCTGGGTTGGAATCTTGACTATACCAGTGACTGAGCCTACAACCTTGGACAATCCACTTACTCTCTAAATCTATAAAATGGGGATAAGATCATGCATGGTTCTCAAGCGGTTATGAAGATTAAATGAGGTAATGTGTGGTTAGGGCCTCAGGCTTGATTCCCTCCTTGCTTCAGCCCCTTGGGGCACAGCCAGCCAAACTGTCATTTAGAAAGAGAAGATGGTCATTCATGCTCAAGACAGGTAGGAGGAATCAGCCTGCCTTGGAGACTCTCATCCTCAACTTGGCGATGCTTGTCCTGAAAGGCCTTCTGTTTTCCCTTTGGCAGAGCCTGGCATCTTGTGACTCCAAGGAGAGCCTTGGGCTTGGGCTTCGGGTAGCACTCTTGGCCTTAGGTTCATCCTCTGTGTCCAGCAGACAAATGTTCATGTTTCCCTAGGGCCTGGGAGACAAACGGGGAAAGGTGAAACATGCTGAGGCCAGGAGTGCACAGGATGTCTCGAGCTCCTGGGCAGCTCTCTCTGGTAAGGATACCATGTGGCTTAATCCAGGTGCTACTTCTGCACCAGAGCCAGAGTGAGAACACTCCTGCAAGCCTCACGAGGTTTTCCTTTGGTCTCTCCACTTCTGACTGAGGGATTAGGAACCACCTTGAAAGGCTCCATAAGTTCTCCGTGGTGGAGGTGTGATCACTGTCTGTCCTAGACTCCTGGTGCTTGAGCATCAATCCCCTTGCAAGGGGGTGGTGGAGGCTACATCTTGCTTTGTAGCGAGTGACATGACACTCCAGTGAGGAGCTAATGTGTGAGTAGCAAAGAAGTAAAAGAGAGTCAAAATTTCATTTCAAGTTAGTGATAGCGTAATTTTAAATTATTTTTTTAAAGGCAAGAAGTAGGTGACTATATACATCTGACTATTGAGTTCTGGTCTGATTTTTCCTTCTATGCTCTTTGTTCTTTTATCAGGTAGTTGAGGCAAACAACCTTTGGGGGCTTTTCAACTTTTTTCTGATTTCACCTCCCCATGTATTTAGTTTTTTCTTTCTAAAAGCAAGCGATGGCCCCAGGTGGGGTATGATCAGATTGTGGGTGTTTGGGGTTCTATATGTGCCTTTCCTTGCCCATAAATTGGGTGAAGATAGGAGTTCAAACCCAGGTTCTGGTCTTGTAAAGACCAAGAAGGGCTCACTGAAGTTAAGCGCAAGAGCAGTATCACCATTGATCTTCCCTCTCTGCCTTTAGTCTTGTAGGTCCCGGTTTCCAAGATGCACTCTGGGGCACCAGGGAACCCAGCTGTCTCCGTCCATTCCACAAAAGGGAAAGGGCAGATAACAGGTTAGCACAACAAGAGCTGATTGTGAACGATCGGTCATGGCACTTCACCTACCACATGCCAACTCCTGTGTGCCCAGCAGGGTCTTCTTGAGGCCTGGGTGGTGGGGAGCATGGGGTGCACGGTGCTTGAAGCCTTTATGTTCGAAAGCTTAGTTTTGTCCTTTGAAAGTGAGAAATGGTTTCCTAGGAAATCACATTTTTGTCAGGATCAGACTGGAGAGCCTATACAACCTTAACAGAACTTTAGAATTTCAGAGGTGAACGGATCTGTCTAATTTTATTTTTCAAAGGAGGAATGGGAGGCCCAGGGAGATTCAGTGTCTTCCTGCATGTCCCATGGCACCTACCTTATGCTAGATCTGGCTTTGAGGGAGTGCAGATGTAGTGAGGATTCAAAGTTTGAGCTATAAAGAAATAAAAGTGGGCAGACCCAGAACAAAACCCTTTGTTCCTTTCATAAAAGGGGGATTGCTATTGTTTCATGTACACGTCATCTTGTAGGTAGGAAAAAGTCTCTAAAAACAAAATTCGATCATACATTGCTGAATATTCACTACCTTCTTAGTGGAGAAGATCAGTGTAGTCAGAAAAAGTTCTGGGGCTGGAGGGAGGGTGAGAAGGGGTCAGAAGACCTAGGCTGAGACCCAGATGTGCCATGAGGCATTCACTCTTTCTTCTTAGTTGCTAAATTCTTCCGCATTTGCACTATGAAGGGTTGGGCTGGATAATCTCTAAATGATATTATGACATTAAAGTTCTGGAAGTTTATGACAGTTCAAGCAGTATTAGTTAGGACGTAGTTTCTGCTGTTGTGTGACAGACATAAAAAATAAAAGTGATTTAAACAAGGTAGGGCTGTATGTATCTCTCATGTAAACGGTCAGCTGATATGGTGGCTCTGCTCTCTGACATCGTCAGGGGCCCAGGCTCCTTCTATGTTGTTACTCTGCCAGTGTTCCTTGATCTTCACCATCCAAGATAACTGGCTGCCATGCTCATGTTCTTAGCAGTAGGATGGAGGAAGAAGGAAGAGGAGGGGGGAAGCCTGTTCCCTCTATGAACATGGCTTAAAAGTTGCACTTATCATTTTTGCTCAGAACCTGTTGGGCAGAACTTAGTGAAATGGTCATACCTAGATGTAAGGGAGGCTAAGAAATGTAATATTTGTTCTGGCTGGCCGTCCGCCTAACCACAAGTTCTAATTTTACAGGAGAAGAAGAACTAGATATTGGGGATAACCATGAATCGTTCTCATGTGAGTCATACTTGAGATGATATAGAACACAAGGTCATCTGTTGCCTTCATCACTGCTCAGTGAGGCGTGGGAAGGATTGGGTGGGGGGCAATGTCTCCGAGCATCCTGACAAAAAGGAATACTGGTGGGGCTCAGAGGACATGCTGATGAAACTCTATTAGTCCAATAAGTGGGTAATGGTTGAAAACTCCTTTTGGGGAATCTGCCCAGTTCCTGATGTTCCATTTTCTCTGAGCTTTAATTCGCGTTCTCCAACATGGCGAGTGATAGCAGCCGTGTTTGTAGTGACTATCCTTCTACCCATGAGTGGCCATAGACTGAAATGGGTGTGAACACAACTTGTGCTATCACATCCTCCCTTGAGCGTGTTCAGAACCACGACCAAATGAGTCATGTTCATTAAGGACCATTTGCTTATGCTTGAGTATAATAAACTCAAAAGTGGTGGTTGCCATTTTCTGTCATGAGTTTGGGGATTCAGAAAAATCTGGTTCTTGGACAGAGAAGGATGAAGCAAGTGTTCAGAGAGAGTAGCCACCCCAAAAGTGGGGTGTCTGAGAGAGGAACTGGGAGGGCCTGCTGATTCCTGATGGCTCTGCAGACAAGTTTTCAGTTTTGCCTAAGGCTGAGATGCATTCTCTCCTATTAACATTTATTTAAACCCTCTTAAAAATACACCATGGATATATAGAGCCTTTAAAAAAAAAGAACTCCTAATCTGCCCAGTTGAGTTTTTCTTTTCTTTTTTTCCCTAACAAATCTTAAAATCTCATGTACCATCTTAACAGCTAGTGGCTTGCAAATTTCAATTTTTCGCTTGTCACTAAGAGTGACAATTCAGAGGAGACTATATAAATTGATTCACCTAGCCAAACTTATCCAAAGTGGGGAAGCTAAATAGGTCAGTCCATGGCAACCCAAACCACAGTGTCTTTCCCCAAATAAAACAGTAAGAAATCCACATAGGAAGGGATGAAATGCAATGCAGTGGTTCAGAAGCGAGATTGAAAACAGCTCATCTTTATTTTTAAATATCTTCCTTTAACTTCAATGGACATGTGGATTTGAAAAAGATCCTAGGTTGGTATTAGAGGATAGAACTCACTATACATTTATACAAAGCAAAAAATAGATAGACAAGTCATCAACTTCTTAAATAAAATTTAAGAGTGGAGATCTGTTGAGAAACAGGGGCCATGCTGTGAAATTTCCCATATGAAGTACAAAATCGACTAAAAGAAACATATTAGAGTAAGGTTTCAATTAACTGGAAACTAATCAGAGCTTTCAATAATTATTATTCTTAAATCTACTTAAGTCAGGATATAATAAAATAAATCAAATAAAAGAAACTTTGGGCGTATCCTAGTTTTAGGTTTAAATTTGTTTTAGTTTAAAAAAATTTTTTTTTAACTTCTAGTACTTATCTAGAGCCATGGAATTGGGCAAATAATTGAGTTTTAGAGCTAGCAAGACCTTAACGGCCGTCAAGTGCTCCAGTTTTCACCCTTAGTTTCATATCGTAATCACTCAGGAAGCTTTGAAAAAAATCCCGATGCCCAGGCTGTCCTCCATACTCATTATATCAAAATCTTGGAGGGTGGGACCTGATTTTCCAGATGAGTCCATCTGGAATTTAGAAATGATTCCATCTGGAATCTGGAAAACCAGGGCTCTTCTACAGCTGTCCCAAGTAGTAAAGTGACTGACCCAGATTGCCAGCTGTTCTAGAACCAGGTGGGCCTCTGCCCTGTTATGCCACTCAGCCTGCTGGTTACACAGGGCTGACACACGCCACCCCCATGCTGATCACCGAGCCAGCGCTCCTCCGACTCTGGTATGCCTTACAGTCACCAGGAGAGTTTAGGGAATGCAGCTTTTGATGACTAGGTCTGGGGTGGGGCTGACAGTTTGCATTTCTGACACGTACCCTGGTGATGCTGCTGAAGTTGCTTTGGGTACCACACTTTGAGAACCACTCTGGAGGCCGTTGTAGAACTTTCCCTTCCCACAAGTGCACCTGCCTTATGCCCAGGCGGTAGATTTGATCTCTCCTCCTCCTCCTCCTTCAAGGACACAATTCCTGCCTTCTTAGAATCTCCTTCTTTTTCCAAAAGTGTGGGTAGCTACTCTGTTCCCTTGGGACCTGAGAGCCACCCACGGATGAAGTATCCTTTCATGCTGAGGGATTCCGCAGCCGTTGTGCTTTCTTGAACTGCGACATTTAACTGCGTCATTCCAGAGCAGGGCTTTTTTATTTTTTCTTCTTTCTTTCTTTTTTTTTTTTTTCCTAGCTTTTCCTAGAGAGGGTGAAAGATGTGCTTCATTATATGGGCGACACCAAAGAGGTTAAAGTTCATTGACAAGGACCCACTGGTTAGGCTGGATGAGTGTCTGAGTTCCGCTTATCAGCCTGCACATGTGGCCAGAGATGGAAGAAGTGCCAGGGCAGTGGAATGAAACCCGGGCACTGACAGAAATCCAGCCCTAATCCCTTCCCATAAAACAAAGTGGAAGATAAGTGAAAACGGTTGAAGCCTGGAAGCAGATGGCTGAGTTCCTCCACACTGGGCTATAAAGGGGGGACCTTTGTGACGGAGTATTTATGGGTTTGGGGAAACCTGACAAGGTGTTGCTGTAAATGCCAAGAAATACACAGAACAGTGATTTTGGTATTTGAACACATCTCATGATGACTGCAGTTTAGCGAGGATGAGGAAAGATAGCTGCTGTGCGTGTTTGCATGTGTGCATGTGTGTGTGTGCACACGCGCACATGCGCTCATAATGCTATGAGCAAGACTAACTTGGTTGGTGGGTGAGTGGGTGGCGGGGACAGGGCTGCCAAGGGAGATCCCTGTAGATGCTTAGGAAGGGATGAGCGGACCATCGGGTCACGGAGGAGCTCTGTGGGGTTTGAGGATGGGGCCGGGGAGTGTGACTCACAGTTCAGCAGTCTCCTTAAAGAGGTGCCCCAAACAAAACTGCATCCAAGAAGCCACTGACGAAAGCAGGTATATCTTCGGCCATCTCTGTTCTAGGCCATTCCACTAATCCATTAAGTCACAGTCTTCTGAAGTAGGCATGTTAGCATCAGTACTTAGAGCAACGCTGCCTTCTTTGCATAGGTATCAAAGCGTGATTAATATCTTTACTGGTCAGCTGGTTCTTCCCAATCTTTTAAGTTTCTGTCCTTACTCCTGGCCTGCTCCACAGAGCACTTTTGATAGCTAAAAAGCTTTCCTTAATATGCAAAGGAGTAGCTAACTGGACCTTTGAAAGCTATTCTCTCTGCAAAAAACAAAACAAAACAAAGCAAAACACAACCCACATGTATTATTTAGAAATCCATTTTTAAAATCCAAAGAGCTCTTTCTAATTGCAGTCTCGAAACAATCCTGCAGAACTGTGTGTTTGGGGGGGAGGGGGTGGCCCTTTTGTCTCCGATTCCGAAAAACACGTGCTCTCCTTTTCAGAGTGGAAGCAGGAAGATTTTCAATTGTAGTTTAAACCGAGTGGACCCTTCGGATTTTCCTGGAGCTTGTCAGACTTCTATTTCTGGGAAACTGCATTGTGATAGAGAAAGACAAGGGGTGGGAGGGAGAGAGGAATCAGAATGAGAACATGCAAAGAGAAAACAGATGTCTCAAAGTCACATGCAGGGTTTGGATAAACAGGCCTGAGCGCGGAGAAGCAGCTTTGGACATGAAGAGTAAACCGAAAACAAAAGGAACCAGTGGCCCTCGAGCCCCACCGTGGGGCTGCTCCACACCTGCTAAGTTAGAGACTTCAGGTGGCAAGTGTAGGTTGCCCTCCCGCTCTGGAGGGGCCTGGCTGTGACCCCCTGGCTCTGAAGGACAGGAACAAAGGCCCCCGTGCGTGCCATCTGATTGCCCACCGTGTTCCTCTGGCCTCCTAGGATTTGCTGGCAGAGGCTGGTCGCCCAGTGGGAGGGGGCTCACTGCTGGGCCGTGTGCCTTCCCCCCAGGACACCTTTCCTGCCTCCCACTGTCGGATGTTACAGCTCCTGTGTCCTATCCCTTCTTCCCTATCTGCTCCCTGCCGAATAACAGAAGCGGGTTCCATGAAACCAGCGGTGTCTCTGGGCGCAGGCCCGTGGTTCTCAGCAGGTGGTCTCGGGGCCAGCAGTGGCAGCATCACCCAGGAACTTGTAGAAATGCAAATTCCTGGGCACCTCTCCATGTCTGCGGAGTCAGAAATTCTGCGGTTGGGGCCCAGCTACCTCATGATTCCACAAGCCCTTCAGCAGATTCGTGCTGAGGTTTGAGAATCGCCTGTTTAGACTTGTGGAGGTGACATTTTCCTGGAAGCAGAGGAGCAGCTATGGGCAGAGGTGAATCCCCTAGTGGGGTTTTGGGGGTATTACAGAAGTCAGTGGAGTGAAATTTGGGGGAGCATTGGGACCCCTTTTTGGGCATCTGGATGACTCCTTGCTTTGCTCCTGTGCGAGACCTGCCCAGTGGCCGTTTTAACGAAGTTGGCTTCGAATGGGTGATGTTACTGCTCATAGCAGGGTCGTATTATCTTTGAGAAGGTGGCCCAAGGAGCAGGGTTGTACAGCTCACCCTGCTGCCGCACTCCCTTCCTTCTCCAGCATGGTTTGGACACATCCTCTCTTGGGGCTTCTTTGCAGTGATTCTCTCCTCCCTCATGTGCCCCCAAACACACACACACACACACACACACACACACACACACACACACACATACACACACACACCTGAGTCAAGGACACAGAGGGCATCCCTGCATGCTTTTTCCTTTCTTCTCTCCTGGGAAATGAGCCCAAGAGAGGCAGGCAGCAGAGTTTCTTTGATGAAAACTGTAAAATATTGCTCACAGAGCTGCTTTCCACATGTTTTGGCTGCAGAATTTCCAATTGCAGATTAAATAGTGCATGTGTCTACTTAAATTAACTCCTCCTTGCTCTCAGTCCTGAGTTGACTATACTGTGTTACTGACCCCCTCCTTACCCCTCCCGCCTTGCTGCCTGGAAGCTGATGCTGATTTAAGAGGACATATTTAGTGTGGTCTTTGGCTGGACCCCACTAGCCCATAGCGATCACTTTCTGGCTTTTGGTGGCGAGAGCCAACCTTCTCTTGGGTTGCCTACGCACCCTGGACCTTCTCAGAAGTGTGACTAGAGGAGGCTGACGATGCTCTCTCTGTTCCCCATCCCTCTCCCTGACAGTAAACAACAACATGTAATCCTGACCTTTCTAGACTGATCTATTATGGTAATCAAGGGGCAACCATTAAAAGAGAAGTAGGCTCCTTTCCTCTTGAGTTTGGCTGCCAAGAGGGAGTTAAGAAGAAGCCATGCTGCACTTCTTTTTGGATGACGCTGGGGAAAGATTAAGTTATGAAGGACTTTGACTGGTTCTCTGCTATGTTATCATTCCCTTTTGGAATTTGTCCTAACTTTCAATAAAGAACTTCCTAAATGCCTGTTCAACCTGGTATGGACGTTTCTGGGAGGCTGCAGACAGAGTATAACAGGGTAGGGGGCTGCCTCACCCCCATCTCCTTGATGACTTCACTGGGGAGAGGGCATCCTTTTTTTTTTTTTTTTAAAGATTGTATTTATTTATTCATGAGAGACACAGAGAGAGAGAGGCAGAGACACAGGCAGAGGGAGAAGCAGGCTCCCAGCAGGGAGCCAGATGCAGAACTCGATCCCAGAGCCCTGGGATCATACCCTGAGCCAAAGGCAGACGCTCAACCACAGAGCCACCCAGGCGCCCCAGGGGAGGGCATCCTAACTGTGGAAGGACCTACATTTAACCCGTCTCATGGTAGCCCACTGAGTCCCTGGGAGGAACTGGAGAAAGATAGCAGGTGAGGAGAATAGCTCCTGGAGGGGAAACCGAAGAGACATGGTCAAAGTGGCCAGGTTTATTGAGATCTCAGTACGTAAGGAAACAATTGCGTGGGAATCCAGACAGAGCCAAAGAACCAGCCACAGGAAGAGTGGGGTTGGAGATTGAACCTAAAGTCCCAAAGCTGGCTTTGGGGAGCATAAGAGTTCATGAACTTGGCAATGGATGGAAGCATGTTCCATCATTTCAGGGACTCGGCTCCTCCCTGCTTGTCTACTCTTTTCGTTTCTTTCTCTACTGACCTCCCCCCCAGCATCCACTTTGAATAGCTGTGTCTGCCCCTTCAGATCCACCTTTCAGCCCTCCCTACCCGGCTCTCTGCCCTGGGGGGCTGAACCATGTAAAAACAATGACTATTAGAGCTAAAACAGAAACAGTCTGTGAACCTACCAGGCAAATGAATACACACCAGTGATGAATAAATTCAGTGAATAAAACGGAGTTGCTTTGGTAAAAGTCAGGGTTTTTGTTTTTAAAGACTTAGTAAGAGGGTGTCAGACGGTAATGCCAGTTAATCTCTATAGGTCCGAGCCCAATTCACCCAAACAGGCCCCATGGTTCCTTGGTGAGGAAGGTCTGCTGAGGGCTTGGCCTTCTGGAATCACTCAAGGTGCACAGCGGGTAAACAGTTCCAGCTTGTCGGGACCAGCCACAGCACAAACTCAGTTTTGACATCATTCAAAGCAAAGTGTGCTGGAGGGAGGACACTTTCCCTCTACACCTAAATGGATGTTCCATGGACTCAGGTTTGGTTTTGAGGTAATCAAGGCAGGGCAGGAGCATGGGCAGGAGGAGGGTGAAGTGGAAGTTGAAGGCTTACTCCCCGGCTACTTTCCTTCTGGGCTGGCCCCAGGGCAGTCTCCTCTGCTCAGCTCCCCTCTCCTGGTCTGACGACAGTAGGCCTCGGGGTGGTCGGCTCTTGGAACATAATCTCTTTATCCAACTTTTCTCAGATTACTCAGTTTGAGGGTATTGTCCTTTTCCTGCCAGGACCTCGACAAGTGGGTTGACAGATCCAACAGGCACTGCCTCATTTGTTCCCCCTGCCTTCTTGTTCATGCTTCTTACAGCTTCCCAGCTGGACCCTGCACGAGGTCCATCTCATTGCTGTTCTCTGGCTCAGCGTCATCTCTCACTGCTAAGGGGTTAAAATTTTTGAGCAAGTGTCAGATGGGCTCAGAGTCCGTTCTTGTATCTGGGCTACATCATACATGCCTGGCTCCTCAGATACTCTCGGTTGCATCTCCCATGGCTGCAGGTAGAGGGAATCACATAGTACGAAGCATGTGGGGGTGTGGTGGGGTGAGGGTGTCCCTTTGATGGGGAGTGGCCATGGCAGACACTGTAGTTGACATCCAACTTTTTATACATTTCTGTCTCTCCTCTCCCTGTGCCCCCCCCTTACTTGTAGGCTCGTTGGGGGCCAAGACATGGTCTTGACTGCCCCTGTATCCATGCCAGTGTCTAGCTCAATTCTTTCCTTAGTGAGTCCTTTCAGAGACACTCTCCTCCTCCAAGGGTCAGTGGACTAGTTCAGTTACAAGGGAGGAGGAATGGCTCTGAAAACTGTTTATATCACCGTTTTATAACTGTTTATATTCAATTTTTGAGTTGCCTCAATCATCTTTCGAGAGTGGGATTCCATTTTTTCCCCCACTCAGATTTCCTGGTCAGCTGTGCAGCAGGGAGCAAGGTGAGCTGACAGGGCGAGTGGGGGCCGGTGAGTTCATCTCCCTTGCTGCCTCCAGGAGAAGTAGCTGACATTTGCTCAGTCCCTACTTAGTTGTAGGTATTTCCCTAATGATTTATATATGTTCTCTCATTTAATCTCCTATAAGACCAAATGACCATTTTTTAGATGGGGAAACTGAGGCCCAAATAAATTAAGTTCTTTGCTCAAATTCAGTGGCACAGCCAGGACTTGGACTTTTTTTTTTTTTTTTTTTTTTTTTGAGAGAGAATGAATCCCAAGCAGATTCCACACCCAGTGCAGAGCTAGCTTGATCTCATGACCCTGAGATCATGACCTGAGCTGAAACCCAAGAATCGGGTGCTTAACCATCTGAGCCTCCCAGGTGCTCCTGGACCACACTGACCCCATCGCTTCCATTCAGGCACATTCACAAGTACCTCTGGTGTGAAAGGCAACACCCTCTTGCCAGCTGACTCTACGAACATCATCTGTTACCAGCCACCTCTTTTTCAGCCAAACACTGGACGGTTTGGAGCAACCTGAGAGAGGAACCTGTTTCGGGCATTTCTTTTCCTTCCACATACCCTGCAGTACTTAACACATAGTAGGTTCTCGTAAACCCACAATAAATTAAGTTGCAAGGGGAACAATTAGAAGTAGTTCTGATGAGGTAATTTCCTTTCAAGGGGCGCCAGGGTGGAAGGCAAAAGACTATAAAATAATTTAGTTTGGCCCCACTGGCATTATTTCTCACTTTTCATCTCTTTGTTTGGACTTTATGGGAGTAGATATTTGATGGCCCCCATAAGTTAGAATCCAATCAAAGTGCTGCAAACCTCAGCCTCTGATACTCTCTCTCCGCAGACTGTAATTTTGAGAATTGCTTTCTTGATTGGCTATTGTGGTTGGGTAAGAAGAGGCTGGTGCTCAGGTGGGGTGGCACAAATGCTTCTGGAATTCCGATGGAGGTGGTCTACTTTGAATACTTGGTACTTATTCATGAGAACTCTTTCACACAGAATCGCACTTCCTGCACAAGTGAAAATATTTATATGACGGTATTCATGCAATTTGGGAAAAAAAAAATTGCAGCCTGTGATGTTTCCCTTTCCTGTGTGCCCCAGCATCTCAGAGTATTTTCTTTCCTCCCCCAAAATTAATGAAAAAGAAATCAAACTTTTGCAGGCTTCACTTAGTTCCTGACTTTCAATCAGATAAATTTGTGACCTGAATATTTCCCTCTCCTCTTTCAGTATTCATGAAGAATCATTTGCGGCTGGGCTGGTGGATTTAAGTGTTTGTCTAGTTCAGGAAAGACAGATTTATTCCTTGGGAGTTGTGGGTAACTTACAACCTACATATTTCTTGCCCCTCCTCTGCTTTCCCCATCCTTTTTTCTGTCCTTAAATTTAGAGGGAATAATTTTTTTTTTTCTGGTTTGTTGTTAGTACAAAGTTAAGGAGTCTGGACTTAATATATCGATCTAGCTTCTCCCACAGAGACTTCGGTCTCTGAGTTTTGCAGTGTGGTATGCCTGATTGAAAGTGGTCTGGGCTGAATTTGCTTTAATAGGATGTTACACTCCTCTCCTGGGTCAATTTCTATCCACTTTATCAAGTTACTTATTGATTACAGCTCTTGTCACATGCACATTAGTGTGCCGAGAAACTTAAAGATATGTTTCATTTCTTGCTTGGAGTCGTCTAGGAATGTTGTGGACTCTAGTTCACCAGGGACCCCAGATGCCCTGAGTTTTAAAACTGACTCCATTCTCTCTGAGGCACTGGATCAGAATTCTGAGAATGATCTTAGTTGTCCAGAACAGGAAAACAAAACAGATAAGAAGCCCCCCCCCCCCCGTCCCCCCGCCACCCCGCCCCAGCCTCATTGAGTACTTTCTACTCTGGGAATACTTGGAGGCAATTTCATCTTGAATAAAAGGAAGAATATGAAGAAAGTACTAGAATGGGAATTTAAGAGCAGAGGGAAGGGGATAGAATGTATGCAAGTCAAGCTAATGGGTCAAGTCCAAGAGAGGCTGGGCTTGGTATTTTCATGCCTAAGAAAAAAGGGATTTGGAAAAAGGAAGGAGAATATGCTTTATGTTTCTGTTCCTTGGTCCTGGCCAGCTTTTCAAGATACTTGTTTCCTTTAATTTGCAATCAGATATAGAAAAGTCCATCATGAAACCAGAACTCTAATGAGCTTGATTTCGAAGATTTGGAACCCCTCGGCAGGTCATGGATTACCCCAATTACTGAGATTATTGCTGCCAGGGGAACAAAGGACACTTAGGAACACACTCAGAATGGAAATATATATTCTTCTATTGGATCTCAGCTCTTTTTTTTTTTTTAAGGATTTTATTTATTTATGAGAGGCACAGAGAGAGAGAGGCAGAGACATAAGCAGGCTCCCCACAAGGAGCCCGATGTGGGACTCGATCATGGGATCACGCCCTGAGCCCAAGGCAGATGTTCAACTGCTGAGCCACCCAGGTGTCCCTGGATCTCAGCTTTGAATGTGCAAATGCTTATGTCTAGGGCTAAGTCCAAATAGATCTATAAAGTTGTCTTCAAGGCCATCCCACCTCCATTTTCTCATGACCCAATTCAAAGTAGTGTATTATGCCACCCAGAGCAAATATAATTTTTTTAACGTTAAATCTTTTTTTTTAAAGATTTTATTTATTCATGAGAGACAGACACAGAGAGAGAGAGAGAGAGAGAGAGAGAAGAGAGAGGCAGAGACACAGGCAGAGGGAGAAGCAGGCTCCATGCAGGAAGCCTGACATGGGACTTGATCCTGGGACTCCAGGGTCATGCCCTGGGCGGAAGGCAGGTGCCAAACTGCTGAGCCACCCAGGGAATCTCCAATATAATTTGACACTTATTTATATGAAACTGAGATAGCATGATCTTATATCTTGTTAACATTTTCTTCCATCATAGTGCCCACAACCTAGAAGGTGGGCTTTGTGCCTAGAAGGTGCTTGCAGTAGACCTTGACTGTTATGGGTTACCCAGTCTCTTAACACTTTTCCTTGTTTTTGCAAAACCCAGATAAATGCTAGCCAGCCTTGAAGACAGACAGCAATGATCCCTGCCTCCTGTCTCCATGCCCTCAATCATCCCCTCCCATGTTATATTAGCGTTGGTCTGTGTGGTCAATAGCATACCACAGGAGCGATTGCGTATGATTATAAGACTTCGTCATAAAACACATGATGGATTCTGTTTTGCTCTTCTTTGGATCCCTTGCTCTGGGGGAAGCCAGCTGTCATGTTATAAGAACCCTCAAATAGCCTGATGGAGAATTTGTGGTGAGGAACTGAAGCTTCCTGCTAATAACTAGCTGCCATGTGAGTGAACCACTCTGCAAGTGCATCCTTTAGCCTCTGTCAAGTTTTCGGACCGTAGCCCTGGCTAATATCTTATCTGCAATTTCATGAGAGATTCTGAGCCATAACTACCCAACTGCTTCCAGATCCTGATTCTCAGGAACTGTGGAAGATAACCCGTGTTTCTCGTTTTAAGCTGCTAAGTTTGGGGATGATATATTACTCGGCAATAGATAACTAACGCACGAAGGGAGGCTTGCTCCAGTTAGTTCCCACGATGGAAACCAGACTGAGGGTGGAAATGTCCTCTTTCAGATTCCTGGCAATTAGTGCTTGGGCATGTGATTTCAACTGAACCCATCGGATGCTTATGCTTGGGCTTTGTAACCTGCACTGGGTCAATCAGATGCTTGGTTTAAGACCCTGAATCTGAAGACAGTTATAATAAAGCAGAATCCAGGGTAGAAAAAAATCCCTTCAGAAGCAGCAATATCAGCAAATGGTGTCTTTTGTCAACAACCATGAGCATAAGCGGCATGCTTTTTGCCTTGGGCCTGGCCAGCTTGGTGGGCCACCCGCAAAGGTCAGTTGTGTGCTGTGTGGCATCTGTGACCCCATCTTTCCTGTGGTGTGATTTTGGGTATCATTCTGCTGGTTTGGTCTCCAAACAGGAGACTTGTTTTCAGAGCTTCACTCTCTAGTCTTACTAGCAACTTCTGCAATGTGAGATTCCATTTAAGTTAAGCAAAATTAGTTTATATTTTGTGCAACCAGGAACCCTGCCTGGGACAGCACTAGAGTACATTTTCAAAATGATGGTGGTAACTTCTTTTTAAAAAAAGTCCATTGCCGTAAGTATTTGCCTAGACAGAGAGCAAGTGACAAGTGGATCTTTGCGTATTAGAAGGCTAATTAGTGAGCATTTTTTTTCATATGATCCTATGTTCCGTTAGCAGCTTTGTGGAGATGACAATGCTAGGTGTAGTACCTGGCACAAGTTGTTTATGATCTAGACTAGAGACAAACCACCTCTCCTCCCCACCCCCCGTAGCGATCTAGTGATGTAGACACAAGAGGTCTCTCTTTGGAGGCTGAGCCACACCACCTGTTGGCTGTGTGATTTAGAAAAAGTTATTTGATATGTCAGAGCCTTGTTTATCTCACTGACAGTATCACAACCCCTATTCCACTGGGTAGCTGTGAGATCACATCAGACAGCATGTGGGAAAAGAGCTTAACCCTTGGGAGTACAGGAAGGTCATGATTACGTACTTAATGCTCAGGCTCTGGCCCAGGGTTGCGTGGCTCCGCTCTGAGCAGTGATCTGTGGGTTCTTGGCCAGTTACTCACCTTTATTTCTGCTCAGTTTCCTTATCTGAAAAATGATTTTCAAGCTTTTTTTTTTCCTTCTGGATATATAAAAAATAAAGTCACGTATAGACCTCAACATAAAATTAAGAAATAATATTTTATTAGCATGGACTTATTTTATAGATTTGCCTATTATAAATGCAGTTACTGAGAATAATGGGGCTATTCTGATGAATATAAACATTTGAAATCAGGGTTATGGGTAACCTTTGCTACTGAGGCCTAAGTATCACATCGAACTCTGCATATTATATTGGATATGCATCAATGAGAACGTTGAGTTTCATATCCATAAGTAGTTGCACATGTAATTGTTTTTGATGGTTTATCTGGCAGTCTCAGAAGATTTTTAGCTAAACAGAGAAGGTTTGGTGTGAGGACTGCATGAACATGAGCTTCTCCAAGTGCCAGTTAATGTGCAATGGATTTAAGTGTGCCTTCTGCCGCATTTGGGGAAGCCCGTGGAGCCCTAGGGAAAGCAATGTACCAACTCCCGGAGTAGATGATGCTGAGTTTTCTTGCAGTTCACACATTCATTGGTTCTAAGGATTGACACAGGAGTGATATCTGCATAACACCAGCCATCTTATTAACTTGCAAAAGTAGTACATGAACATATGCTCAGTGTAAACACTTCCAACAACATGGGAGCATATAGAATGAAAAGTAAGAGTTCGCATTCAGCCATCCCCCCTTATGGCCCTGTCCCCCTCCCTTTCCTATATACACATGTAAATCATCTCTCTCAGCAGACTTTCTATGAATACATAGCTCTACCATATCCTCTTAAACTCTTAATGTTTTTATTTTTTTTTATTTTTATTTTTTTTTATTTTCTTAATGTTTTTAATACAAATATCCACAAGTCACTAACTGTTCCTCTATTTAACATATATTTCAAATAATCTATGTTTTTCATCATTACAAACAGTGCTGTAGTCATCACCTTACACATATACCTTTTCTGGCCCTTCAGTAGCATAGTGTCAAGAATTGGAATTGAGAATTGGAATTGTCTCATCAAAACAAATAGATATCGATAAATACTGTCCAATGGCCCTTTCAAGAGTCTATGCCAGTTTGTAGTCCCCAATGATACTTAGTGTTTTAATTTACACTTCTCTGGTTACCAGTGACACTGTTGAGTATCTTTTCATGCTTATGGGCCACTTCTGTTTGTATTTTGCTGCGTTGACTCTATCACTTCCCAATTTTCCATTGGGTCATAATAATTTTTTTTTCCTGTCTGGAATCATGTATCTTTTAGGTAGTATTTGATATCAAAGTATTCCAGAGTACCAACAAATCCAAATGGATTTCTTGGAACTTGTTGCAACAGCAATTAATCCATGTAGGTAAATGCATCTATCCATTTATTCATCTATTCACCAACCATTCAAGAAGTATTAATGTGTATTAGAAGTGCAAAAATACATAAGGCCTGGCCCTTATAGTCAGCATGCCCACAGTTTACTTGGGAGGACAGATAGGTAAGCAATTACAGTTTGTAGTGTAAGTGCTCGAACACAGGTATGTCTGGGGAGACGTAGGAGCTCCAGGTCTACTGGGTTCGGGTTATTCATACGGGGTGTACTGTCTGGAGCGTCATACCCTATTAACTCTGAGATTGAGTGGTGGAGGTAACCAGACACCACCTGTGCTTTTTAAGGAATACATTTTTAGAGAGCTGGAATTTTAAGAGATGTTTGAAAAGCTGGAGAGCAGGGCTTAGAAGGCTTAGGAAAATGAAAGAAAATGGCATCAGAGGAAGCTTTAAGTCTGTATTGCAGAAATTACTAGAGTAAGGGAGTGAGTAGGAAAAATCGGGATGAGTGAAAGGAGATGGCAAATAGGCCTTGGGGTTAAGAATGTCTTAATGTAGATATCCATGCAGTTTGAGGATTTATAGTGTCAAACAAGTCAGGAAAGAGGACTTCATTAACTCCCACTTAAAATTTGCTAATGTGGCTTCTGTGGGAGGAGGATGAGACCTTGAGGGGAATCAGATCAACTTTCCTTGGAGGCAGTCAAGAGCTAGGCTAAAGCTGTGGGTTTCAGGGTCAGGGAGAAATGCATATACATACACACACACACTTACATACTTACGTATTTTGAGGGGGAGACGCCCACATTTGATGTGGTGTGGTGGTAGAAAAGCATTAAAGCTGGGAGTCAAGATAATGGAAAGCTTAGCTTAGAGTTCTCTAGAATTTTCTAGCAATTTCTGGAAAGCAGAGCCTGAGACAAAGGTTAAAGTGCTAACATTTTATTTGGGAGGTATAAGCTTAGGGTTCTGAGGAAAAAGCAGAAGTGAGGCAAAGAGGTATGTGAAACACTGGGATGCACTGTGGTCAGCGCTTCCCAGTGAACCTCTACGAAGTACAGCAGGTCACTCAGCAGGTGTATTTGCTTGACATGTGGGACTTTGTAGGATTGGAAAGAGAAACTGTACTTGAAGGAGAAACCATACCTCATAGTTGTGCCCAGAAGAGATTATGGTTGGGGAATTTGATGGTTAGCCCCCTTCTTTCTCCCATTTTTTTGTTGGTCATAGTTCACTTCTTGGGCTGCTGATCGTCCTGTACACCTTTGTGCTTGGAAGAGGAGCTTTTGTTGTTTGCAGTGAAGGCCCCCGGCAGACCCCAGCTGTAATGACCTGCATGGGTCCCCATCTTTGTGGCTTGCCTCTCTCCACACTTGACTTCAGAGTGTGGCCGCTGCTGCCAATGGTGTTCTTGGAGAATTTACTTAGGTAATTATCAAATCGGTCATTTTCCAGCTACTTTCCTTCTGACCACAGGCTCTACTTGTAGTAACTTCATTTTTAACTCTTTTATAATCAAGTCTCCATCCTGTATCCCAGGTCCATACTTGGTTCTGTGTCCTCATCCCTGCATCGCTTCCCTTATAACCTGGGTGGGATTTAAAAGGAAGTAGATTTGAAATTAATATAATCGTAATTCAACCCCAAACTGGGCCTCATGTGGGCTAGCCTTGGCAGAGAATTGCACTCTAAGGAACACCATCCAGGAACCAAAAGCAATTAAGTTAAATTAAAACTTTACTGGTATCTCTGGGAAGAATGTCAAGGGAAGTAAATATATTTTTAATGTACAGCAAGACTTGTTAAACTTTTCCATATCTTCCAATCCCCGCCCCACCAAACTCCTCTCTCCTTCACTCCAATTCTAAACCAAGCATTTTCCCATCACTCTGCCTTAGCGAGTCCCTTATTTTCTTCCTCTTCTCCTTTCCTTCTGCCTTGATTGTGTCCATGCCAACTTCTGATACACATATCCCATTTTTGCATTTCCAGTTCTGTCCTTTTTCTTGCCATTGTCCCAGAAACTGAGATTGCAGATAGAATTCTCCTTAAAAATGGTGAAAGAGGGGGACACTAACTGATCATTTTTATTTTCATCATTTGAGAGAGAAGTTACTGAGGAGCAGAGCTGCTCAGCAATGAAATGGATGATACCATTAGGGCAGGGATCTTTCTGTCACGGGGATAATTCAGATGAAGTCTGGAGAATCAGTGCTCAGGGATATTGGGAGATAGTTCTGGTTCTGGGCGATGTTGGGCCAGATGATTTATACACTCCCACCATGTCCAGGATCTTCGACTTGGATTTGTGTCCCTTAAACTCTGCCATAGTGTTAGAGTTGACTCCTGTCACTTTTTACCCTCTTTAGAAATCTCTTAGCCAGGGATGGGGAACCTCAAACTCCAAGCTTGCTCTCACTCTTGGGGCTTTAATTTCTTTGAGACAAGTCGTCTGCATCATCTTTTCAGCATCCCAGCCTTTCCTGCTGTAATTAATGAGCTCGATTATGTGCCTTTCAAATGGCTCAGAGTTTTTACTCATGTGTCAACTGTACAGTCTAGCTGTGTCAGGCCTTTGCTGGATGATTGTTTATTTTGCTCTGAGACAGCATATTCCAGGGGACAAGCGGGCATGGTGGATGTTGGCTTGGTGGGAGGCAGGAGCCAGGGCCTCAGACTTCTCTAGAAGGAATGGGGCAGGATGCCTGGCTTGCCAGACCTGCTGTGCTCTAGGGGAGCAGTGTGGTGGGAGAAAGAGGGCACACACTTTGGGGTTGGATGGACCTAGTCTGAATCAGTTGCTCATCCGCAAGGAATGCTAGTCAAGACTGCTTGGGTTGCAAATGGCAGAATTTGAACTAGTTTGTCAAAAATAGAAAGCAGGGTGGTGGTGGTGGTGGTAGAGGTGGTGGTGGGCATGGTGGTGATGCGGTACTTACTGGCTTCCAAAGCTGGAAGTGCAGTCGCGGCTGCATGTAAGAGCTAGAGGAACTTGTAAAGACTTGCCTCTTAGTGTCTTTCTCTGTTTTGCCATCCTTATCTCCTCCGGTTTCTACCTTGCTTCACTTTCTACCCCAGTGGAAAGAAATCTTTTTTATTGAATGTTTTGAACCACGTTCTCAGAGTTGAATCGCGTTGGTCTGGATGGGGTCTTGTGTTTGCCCCTGAATCCGTCTTGATTGGGGGTGGGTGGGGGGATAGAGTACATGATTGGCAGGAAAATGTTTTCCCAGAGGGAAAGTGAGACTTTCTTGTCAATGGGGAGCAAGAGCATATGGATGTTGAACTAACAGGGACAGCCCACGTCTACTACGGTACAGCCTCGGCAATGATGTCATTGCTCTGAGCCTACTTTCTTCAAGTGTAAAATTCCTACTTTATAGCTATTTTGAAGATTGTAAATGATAAATGCATAGCACCTGTCACAAGGCAGGCCTTCAATAATTAGTAGTGATTCTTGTTGTTGGGTCCAGAGGACCAGTTGGTGAGAGGATTCTACTCAGGGGGGAGATGTGTGTGCATGTGTGCATGTGTGTCCGTGCTAGCTGCCGGAGAGGCGCAGGTTAACGAGACTTGTTCTCACCATCCCAACCTTTCTCTCCTTCTTTTCCTTCCCTTTTGCTCTTTGACTACTCTTTGCTTTTCTATCTTTCCTCCTCTCTTCCCGTTCCCTCTTTTGCTTTTCTTTTCCTTTCACTGGCCATGTGTGTGTGTGTGTGTGCGTGCATGTGTGTGTTACAAAAATGTAGTGTTTTCTTATTTTATGGGACATTAATTTTATTTATTTCAAGTTTGTATTTGTTTATTTATTTATTTTAGAGGAAGAGAGCCAGTGGAGGTGGTAGGGGGAGCAGAGGGAGAGGGACGAGCACACTCCCTACTTCCCTGCTGAGCACAGAGGCAGATGTGGGGCATGACCCTGAGGTCTTGACCTGAGCTGAAATCAGGAGTCGGATGCTCAACTGACTGAACCATCCAGGCATCCCTGAATTGAATTTATGTATGTATTTTTTACATCCTGACTTAAAAAAATTGAGGTATCTCATCCAAGTACATGCTACAGAACCACGTAAATCACCAGAGAAATTGTGGAGGGCATAAGTAAAGAGAAACAATGTCATATTAGGGAACAAAACCTATACCTCCACATCTTACAGGATTGCTGGAGGCAGGCTCTATTCACTGAAAATAAAGTTTCGCATTCCCTATTTGTGATTTTAAAATGCAGCAGGTTAAAAAATGTTCTCTTTTCTCCAGAACCAGCCAAGCAATAAAGTCAGACGAATGGGATTGTCCTGTGTGGTCCTTCATCGTGTCTGTGGGGGTGGCGGCTCTTGATAGTAAAAAGGTTCCGCCCATTTATAGGGACCAGAGAAGGTGTTAGAGACAAAATCAGGATGGGGGGCTGATGCATAGCTGGGCAGGCAGGGGGAGGGAAACAGTGAATCTCTCCTCTGAGGTCCACAGACCTTTGGAGAAGAAAGAGCTCAGTGCCACAGAGACACACAGGTTTCAGGACGAAAGTGTAAGTAAAGGGGAAATGGAAAATTTGCCTCGTTAAAACCCCCAGCTCCTCAAAGAATTAGACTCCTGCGTTTACCTCTGTTCTGGGGCCATGTATAGCCACCAGGCTAACCTTTTTGAGATTGAGATTGTGGGTGAGAAAGGTGGTCCCACGTCAGTCAATGAACGGTGGCCTTCTGGACAGCTGTGTATAAAACCAAATTAGTGCTTCTTTTTTGCCCCTTTAGTGTCATTTTTTGTTGCAGGGGCCCCCGGCAGTGCTTGGGAAGATGGGAAGAGGAGGGGGCATGAGGGAGAGAGGAGGACCTCTGCCTTGCTTCATGCATTCAGGGGAAAGGGTCAGAGAATACTGCAGGGCAGGTTGTAGCACTTGAGATGTGGACTGTCCCAGGGGGAGAGGGCACGTGTGGACGGGGGATTGGGGTATTGCTGTAGGGTGGCAAGGGATTTGAACCTGACTCTAGAGACAGGGCCCGAGCTGATGAGAGCACATGAGGATAGATGTCATACACCAGAGACACATTATCCGCTTTAACGTCATCGCAAGGGAGTGGAAGGAGGCCCTTCCCCCCCCCCCCCTCCTCTCCTGGCTGAGGCTGGGGGAACTTCTGTGGGCTTGGCCTCGTGTTCTTTCTGAGCCTGTCCCGGGGATTCTCTCATTCAGAAAGAATTTACTGAGCTCCGACCACACATTCAACGTGGGGCTGGACACATCGGGGAATAGGGAACAAGGTTAATTCTCAGTCTTTATCCTTTAAAGAACTAACAGATGTGAAAGGCTTCATAGAGCCGTTAGGGGTGTTTGTGGGTGAGCTCCGTGGCCTGGGGTTGGGGGGCATCTGCCCGGACAGGCTTAGGTGTCATCCTGCGCTGCCCCTTCCTGACTGGGCTGGGGCACCCCATCTCTGGGCCTCACCTACGCAACAGCGGGGTGGGGGTGGTCGCCGAGGGGGTTTCTTCCGCTTGTGGCCTGTTTGGACCTTCTGACTGCTCACATCTGCTTGTGAGGCCAAGTAGGAACCCAAGCGGACGACCAGGAGGTGCTAGGGTTTTACTTAGAGCAAAACCAAATCGTCTCTCCTGACCCCAAAACAAGCAGTTCTGCAAAGTGCCACGACTTCTGACGTTCCAGTAGCGCAGCCGCCGCCGCGTGACAGCAGCCCCATTGTTCTGATCACGGGTCACGTATCGGGGAAAGGGGGTGCAGGGGCTGCGAGCCTGTCCTGGGAGGGGAGAGGGCTGAGGCAGTCCTGCGGGCCTCTGCTGCCCAAGGACGGGAGAGCCGGTTAGTGTCCTTCCCAGCGCCACGGGGTGGGCGGGCCCTGCTGGGTACCTCTGCCCTCTGCAGGCACAGACTCTGCTGTTTTCCTCCTTAAAGGTCTGATCAGGGCAGCTCGAGACGCTCAGAGCCTTCCCTTGGTCAAATGTGTTCATTTTTCTCTTCGCTGGATTCCTGGTGCTGCCCTTCTCGGTCGCCGTGGGTAGGCTTGGGTTGCAGGCGTGTCCTGCTAACTCCGTGGCTCTTCTCCAAAAGCCATTTCGGTGGATGGTCAAGGCCGTTTCATAGGCTGGACTCCACCGTGCCGCTGATCCCTAAGCCAGAGGCAAATTCCTGCACCTCGCCTCCTGACAGCTTTTGCAGTCGGGCTAAAACATAAGATCCGCGAGCTTCCCCATTTTAAGACAGTGTAAAGAAAAACAGGTGCCCACTGGTCTAGTCACATCCCCTATAAAACGGTTGGAGTCTCTATTTTTTGTGGGAAAACAGCAGAGGGGGGTTGGACTAATTAGTTTCCTCCCAGGAATCTGATTAAGGGGAGGCTGAGCAGTGTGGGAAAGAAAAGTGAAACCGCCCCCCAGAGCTGTCACCAGCAGGAGCCACGCTATTTGAGAGGCGGGCGAGCCTCCTGGCTCGGATGCGTTGAGCCAGAGGCTGGCCAGCCACGCCGGGGAGGAGGGTGCACAAAGGGGACCGATGGACTGAGGTCGGAGCAGGGCACCTGAAGGTTTGCAGTGACTCTGACATTGCCCTGTGGAGCTGAAATAGAGGAGAAGGCAGCATTAAGTGTCTCTACTCTTTTTATATTTTTTCAGGTGTCTTTTTTTGTGTGTGTGTGATAAAATACACAGAACATAAAATTTGCTATTTTAATCATTTTTACGCGGACTATTCGGTGGCATTAAGTGCATTCGCATTGCTGGGTGGCTATCGCTACCATCCATCTCTGGGACTTTTTTTTTTTTTTAATTTATTTTTTATTGGTGTTCAGTTTGCCAACATACAGAGTAACACCCAGTGCTCATCCCATCAAGTGCCTCCTCCCCCCCTTTTTTTTAGAGAGTGCAAGGTGTTCTTTGGGGGTGTGAAAATACTCTAAAATGCATCGTGGTGACGGATGCACATCTCTGAAAATGCCAGAAGCCAGTGAACTGTCCACTTTCACTGGGTGAGGGATCTGTTCTGGCAGATGTAACTGGGCAGGGTCAGTGTGGGGAAGGAAGGTCCCTGGACACACAGGCCAGATTTCTGCTGATGTTAGAGGGGCTGTGACCAAAGGCGGGTTGGCGGGCCTCTGCAGGCCAGTCCCAAGGTGGGCAGCTATTCCAAGGCAGGTTGTGTGACGTTGGGGTGGTGGTCTTCCTGAGGGTGCTGTTCCCATAGCAACCAAGATCCCCAATGCCAAGATCATCTGCCATTATCAGTAGAATATTGGTTTTGAAGGCATTTGCTGCTTTTAAGTGGCACGTCCCCGGGAGCAAACACAGAAGGAGGAGAGGCCACCAGGAGTGCCGAAGGACCCCTCCGCAGGATCCCCCGCAGGACCCCCCCCGCAGGACCCTCGCAGGACCCCCGCAGGACCCGTTTGCCCCAGTGACGTGTCTTGCGCCGAAGGAAGCCCTTGGTGCCCCCCTCCCAACCCTTGGTAACCCCGCTCCTTCTTGGAGGTCACCCAGTCACCCCCACCCCCTACCCACCTCCCTTTCCACCACCCCTTGTTTCTGGGACTTTTTTTTAATCTTTATTATTTTTTAAGATTTTTATTTATTCATGAAGATACATAGAGAGAGAGAGAGAGAGAGAGAGGAGAGAGAGGCAGAGACATGGGCAGAGGGAGGAGTAGGCTCCATGCAGGGAGCCCGACATGGGACTCGATCCTGGGTCTCCAAGATCAGGCCCTGGGCCGAAGGTGGTGCTAAACCACTGAGCCACCGGGGCTGCCCTATTTTTAATCTTTCTAAACCAAAGCTCTGCACCCATGAAATGAGAACTCCCCCCCCCCAACATTCTCCTTTGTCTCCCCGAGTGTCTGACTACGTAGGCACCTGAGCAGAATTGTTCACCATTCGTCCTTGGGTGTCCGGCTTACTTCACTCAGCGTTAGGTCTTCAGGGTTCACCCACGTTGTAGCGGGTCAAAGCGTCATTCCTTTTTTAAGAAATAAGCATTGTATGTATCGGGTGCATTTCGTTTATCCATTCCTCCCCCGAGGGACGGTTAGGGGGTCTCTATCGCTGCTGCTGTGAACACGTCCGGAGGCGTCCCACTTCTGGTTATCCTGAGTTTAGGCGTAGCATCAAAATTGCTGGATCGTTGTTGGTAAATTATTAAAAATTTACCAACAATAAAAAACAATAAAAACAAACAATAAAAAATAAATTTATTAAAAACAACAACAACAAAAAACCAAAATTGCCGGATCGTGCAGTAATTCTGCGTGTGCACGCCATGCGGTCGTACCATTTCACATCCCCACCAGCAGCGCCTGGGAGTTTGGTGCCTCTATGTTGAAGAAGCCCCCCCTGCCCCCCATTTTTTTTTTTTGAAGCACCCAGAGGCTGTGCGGGCAGGAGATGCGCCAGTGGGCCTAGTCTCAGAGGCCAGGAAGCTGGAAATGTAAATAACCCCGGGGAGGCGATTCTCCTCAGTAAGTGGACCCGAGGAAGCGAGTCACAGGAAGGATCCAGTCACCATTCCAAAGGTAGAGGAGCGGAGTTGTGGGTCTTTATTCCTGTGTTAGAAATCGGGTGGAAGGAAGGAGAGGTGGTGGCAATTTACGGCGAGGTTTGCTGGCTGCAGGAGTCTCTTGCAGAGCTCGTAGCAGAGTCCGCGTCTCTCTCCTATCTCCCCCGGACCCCCTCTTAGCCAAATGCATCCTCAAGACCCAGCCTTTGTGGAGCACTCACTATGTGCCAGGCCTTTTAGGAACTTTCAGTTCATTTGCTCATTAGTCCTCTAATCCATTAACATCTGGAAGGCTGAGGTCCTGAGAATTACCAAATTCGAAAATACCACTGTAGTTTACCCCACTGCCCCATAAAGTGCAGTAAAGCATGACCAGAAGTTGGAGTGAGCATTAGGGCTTCTAATGAGACTGGGGCCAGAGGGGCACAGTGAGCTTCCGTGGGGATCTGGAGGCTGAGCCTGGGCCCCGTGTGGCCCTGGGCTCTGTGCCTTTCCTTTTGCGGCTTAACGAATCCTCCCTGATTGTCTTGCTTCTGCAGCGACTCAGGGTCATGTCAATTAGCCGTTCAGAGCTTGGGTCTTCTGCATAATTGTTGACTTAAATTAAGACGAATAGGTAAGTAGCGAGTTCGCTCTGGTCTCCCTGTCTCGAGCCAGGAAAGGGAGACAGAGCTGCCTTTCGAGGCCCAGAAGGGAGAAGGGTTCCTCTCTGGTCTCTGGACAGCTACACCCACTCGTGGCACCCCACGCCTTAGTGGAGGTCCTTCATCTCCTCTCTTCCTCTTCAGCCCTCGCCTTCACCTTCTCTCTCCGACTGGGCCTCCCAAGGGCATCAACACCTGGCCTGCTGTCCACAGAACCGGCTGGCAGTTCTATCTCTGGGATCCCACCTCCCTGAGCTGTTGGCACAGCCAAGCCGCCCTTGGCATCCGGGCTCTGATGGCCTCGTGTGCTGATTTTTGCACAGCCTCCTTCCTGGTGAGCCCTTCCCACCTGCAGCCCATGCCTCCGGCCCATTCTGTACCCAATCGCTGAGCTAATTTTCTCTGAGTGCTATTTTGATTTTGTCACTTGTCCATTCAGAAATCAGCAGGAGCTCCCATTTGCTTCCCACCTTTAATCTAAACTCCCCAGCATGTGTTTTAAGACCTTTGCAAACTCACGTTTAACTGCCCTCATCTCCTGCAGCCTCCTGGCTTCTCATCTTTGTGCTGGCCCGACACAACACACATAAATTGCTGGCTTTGGGGCATGACTCTGCCCTTGACCCTCAGATTCATGTCTGTCCCGATGTGTGAGCAAGGCCCTGCCAGGCTTGCCTGACACTGTAGCCCTAACTCCTCTGCAATGCATGTCACATAGTAGGTGCTCAGCAATTTGTCGAATGAATGAAAGTTAAAGGTGTCTTTTCTTGAATAGCCCTACTTGGGTTAATAAGCACAGTCAGAAAAGACTGTGCTGAGTATTTAGGACACAAGATGAGTAAGCTCCTGCTTGAGGAACTCACAGTGTAGTGCAGACCGATAGAGAAATCATAGATATTTCCTTGATTATATGATTGATTGTTAAGTGTTCATTTAAAAACAGATTTTGGGATATGAAAGAACTGCTACCACTTTCATTAGACACAATGTGTGTTGAGCTTTAGCTTTGGAAACTTTGAAATGTGAGAATAATACACATCTTGGGATGGAGAAAATAAAGTGCGGGAATACGGAGCTGTAGGTGCCGTAGTGGAGGGATGTGCAAAGTGCCAGGGAAGGATGCTACTGACGTGGGCTAGCTCTGGACCGGTTTTCTGTGAAGAGTAAGGACAGAGATAGGTTTCAGTAGGCTCCGAAACTGGCATCTCTGACCCTTCAAAACTGTGTGGCCTGAGACAAAAGGCTTCATCTCTTTCAGTCAAGTTTCCCTCCCGTGAATCGCAGATAATAATAGAACCTACCTCGTCACCCGTATTTCAGTGTCATTTGCTAAGCATTTACTGTGCACTCAGCCTGGGCAAAGTGCTCGAAATATGTCATATAATCTTCACTCATGGGTAATATTCATCCCGTCTTGGGCACGGGGTAAACACTTAGCAAATGGGCCTCTTTAGTGAATGTCCGTTTTGGTGGTTGGTGATGTTGTAGTGTCTGCCTTCTTTCGTGTTCACGGACATTCTTTCTGGTGACAGCACTCAGGATTCCCTTCCATGAAGCACCTGCTGTCAGACCATATCGGTGTGGCTGCTCTCCCTGCCTCTCCTTGTGGGACCCAGGCATGGGCAGGTGACCTAGGTGAGGCCCATGAGACCATGGAGTCTCTCTGAACTGGCTCGAAGATGGTGCCCGGCACCAGGCCCCAGCCAGTTGGAACTGCAAAGAGGACCCGTCTCTGCTGGGGCTGCTGGGCTGGTGGGATGGGAGCTTGAAGCAATAGGTGGGCATCTTGCTGAAGTATCCTGAGCCAGTCTGAGAGTGGGGTCGGCAGGGAGGAGATGGACCCTGTTTGAGCATTTGGAGCCAGCCGTACCAGCTTACTCAGAGGCTTGCAGCACGCCCAGACATCTCAGTTGCCGGAACCAATATATTCCCCTTCTTCGAGTTCTTTCTTTCTTTTTTGGGGGGTTTAAATCGGATTTGGTGGTCAGAATTCTCTATTTTATAATGAAATGGCTACCGTGACCCAAACAGAAATTGTGATGATAACAATAGGAGGGTTGAGAGGCTCAGTGTAGCTTGAGTATTGTGTGTGTGTGTGTGTGTGTGTGTGTGTGTGTGTGTGTGTGTGTAACTGAGCCCATGTCTGGCACTTGAATATCTAACTACACAAGACTGAAAATATATGTTAAAAGCATGGGACATGTGATAGGTGCTGCAACACTCCAGGGGAGGGTGGGAGCTTGCTGGGTGATTAGGTTGAGGGCTAGAGCCTGTGGGAGCTTGTGGGGAGACTGTGGAGCCTTTGGGGGGGTCTGTGGGGAGATCGTGGGCAGCAAGGAAGAAGGTGATGATGCTGAAGGTGGGTGGTGAGCAGTATGGACTGAGGGCAATGCAAAGTGTGGTCAGGACAAAGGGAGTAGATCAGCCTGGCTGCTTCCCTTAGGGAAGGAGGGCCCAGCAGGAGGGTAGTGTGGGAGCTGACACCCCAGGCTTTGGGATTCTAGACCCGGGAGGTGGAGGTCAGTCCCTGTCTCCCCAGCAGCCCCATTCCTGAAACACCAGGTCGTACTCTCTGGAGCAGGGTTCCTGAGCAGTGGAGGATGTTCCCTTCAGTCTTCCAATGTACCTTTCAGTTTCCTACGTGAGAATGTGAGCCCCTTTGGCAGGGAGCACTTCTGCCTCTTGGTTTCCTCTCATTTCCAGCGTGGTGGCCCAGCACGCAGCCCTGTGTGCAGCCCGTGGGGCTGGGTGTGAATCCTGGCCCCGCACTTACCATCCATGACCCCTTGGGCCAGTCACTCACCCTTTTCATGCCTCCGTTCTCTCATCTGTAAGATGGGAATAATGGTTGTATCTACCTCAGAGGGTTGCTGGGAAGTTGAAATGGGTCAGGGAACACTCCAGTGTTGTGAACTGCACCCGACAGACAAAGAGTAAGGCTATTTAAGTGTAAGCTGCTTCTGGGTGGGGGGGAATGGGTGACGGGCACTGAGGGAGACACTTGACGGGAAGAGCACTGGGTGTTTTTCTGTATGTTGGTAAATTGAACACCAATAAAAATTAATTTATTAAAAAAATGATAAAAAAGTGTAAGCTGCTTATTTTTATTATTGTTTGTTCCCTTCCACAATGCCTTCTCTAATGCAGACTGTTGCCTAAAGCCGGTGCTCAGTAATCTAATTTTCCAAATGTGGAAGCCCAGGTGCACACGCTTGCGTCTTGCCCGAGGTGTGAGCTAACTCAGGGAGAAGCAGCGCATGGCAGCAGTTGCCTGGAGAACCTCAACATTTCCAGCCAAATCTGGCTTGTGGGTGTGTGTGGTTGTCCCATGGTTATTTTGTCTTGACTTCCCCGCCCGCCCCTGCCCAAGCACTCCTTAGGGGGGTGGGTTCCATCACTGGCCTCATCTCTCCGGGGCCTCTGGACCCGGCATGGGCCCCGACTGGCGTGGCCATGAAAGTCCCCACTGCCCAGTCTTGCCCTGACTTTCCTTTGTTACTTGGGCTTCTTTTATTTTGATTCCAGGAGCATCTGCTTGCAGGATTTCCGACACTCCTGGGCCCTCAGAGCTATGGGGTCTCGCTAATGTACGGTCCCTCCGTTACTACATGGAAAGACGATTTACCTAACAGATGGGATCTTTTGAATATTTATGTCTGGACACATCTGTTCTGGACTTGAAAGTTTAATAAAGCTTTTCATTTTCTGAAGCGCTGGTGAAGCCTGTCTGTGGTGAACTGACAGCCCCGTGGGTCAGCAACTCAGCGGTGACTCTGGGGCGCGGGGCTATGGCTTGGACACCCCACTTGGCAGGCAGCCAGTCTCCCAACCGCTCTTCCTGTCTGCGGCAACAGGAGGGAATGGCCGAGGGGCCAGGGCCAGGCGGTGGGCTGCTCACTCGGCGGACCCACGGAGTATCTTTACAGAGGGGACCGTGGCGACCGTGATTTGCCAAGGGGAACGATGTTCTTGCTCTTCCCTGGGGAAGATGGGTATCCTGGTGTGGGCGAAGGTTGGGGCAGTCTGGCCCACCTGGGTCTTGGCCCGCGGGCACACTGCGGCTCTTGGGGGGAGTCTAGATGGATGCGTAGGTCGGGGGGGCTTTGCCAGGACTCTCCGAGGTGGGCTGCAGGGCTCTTTGTGCTGAGTACCTTCAGCTTCTTAGTTCTCGCCGCCCATTCCCTTTCCCCTGAGCTTGGTGGGGTGGCATTCTGTAATGTTCCCACCCCTCGTTGCAGGAATTCTCTGCCTTTAGTTCCTCTCTTCCTCTCGATTCTTGGTCACACCACTTCGAACAATGAAGAAGAATAGACCAGACGAGGAGTGGTGGGCAGCCAAGCAAAGCTTATTAAGAGTATAAAGCTCCCGGGGAGGGAGGGGACCCAAGAGGGTTGCCCCCAGAGTTTCTAAGTGTAGGGGTTTTTATGAGCTCTTTTGTGGAACTATCTTGAGCAAACAGGGGTGCTAAGTCATGCCAATCAGGGCTTTGGTCATGTATCTGTCTACCTATGTAGGTTAATGTTGATGTGCTGATGGTCTTTTTTGCTGACATCTGGGGACTTAGGTCTTAACTGCCCCTTACCTGTGATATTGACAAATGCTTTGTGGTGTAATTGCCTTATTTTAGGATGTTTTGCAGAAGTCATTTCTGCAAAGGCTGCAAAGCAGGATGTCAGGGCTGTTTTCTTTTAGCTGTCCTGACTCCATATTTTCTTGTTGGGGAGCCTGGCCCTGGCACCCAACTGACCCAACTAACTCCTAACACCCTCAGGCTCTGTTGCAGTCCAAATAGACTCCCAAGAAAGAAAAATAATAACAGGAGTAACAGTAACAGCTGATGCAAACATGTACTGAGGCCTTACAAGTGCCGAGTACCGTGCTGCATGTTATCTTTACTATCTGGCTGATTGTCCCAACACTGAGAGGGAACTCTTATTATCACCATTTTACATGGGAATTTACTTGACTTGCCTAAAGCCATACAGTTACTAAGTGGGGCAGCCAGGATTCGAACGCAGCCCATCTTACTCTAGAGGCCAAACTCTATGTTTTATTGCCTGCTGATTGGAATCTGCCAGCTAGCATTTTCCAAAATATGTTTTCTGGAACCTATGGTGCAATGATCAAATAACTCCAAATGCTGAAGGCGGGTGGTGAGCAGTGTGGACTGAGGCCAATGCAAAGTGTGGTCAGGACAAAGGGAGTAGATCTTTCCCTCTCAGGCCAATTTAAAATACACATCAACTTAAAGGCTCTGAGGAGTCCTGCAGTAAAGAATCTTGGTGTACCTCAGTGTTTTCCAAATTTCTTTAACAAAACCCCCTCCTTTCAATTAATACCAACCAGCAAGGGTCTCATAGACCTAATATACTGTGAGAGGCTTGGGGAAACACCTTTGAAAATGAGTGTTGGCTTAAAATATTACCTCTCCCAGGGATACTTGCATTTTAACAAAGTTCAAAGTTTTAAGCCTCAGGAAGAAGAGGGCTGTTCTAGGTAGAAACCATATTCATGGAATTTTAGGTATCATTAGTAGAGAGGGTCTTCTTAAGGGGGAAGCTTCAAAAAGCCCCAGATTCCTGTCTGCATGAATCTAAAAAATATATTTTAGTTTAAAACAGTTTCAAACTTTAAAAAAATTTATAAAAACAGTACAAAGAACTCCTGGATACCTTTTACTCTGACTCCCAGGTTTTCTAGTGTCTCAGTAACATCAGTTTAGCACTGGCTCCAATCCAGGATCACACGTAGCACTTGGTTGTCATGTCTTTCTCGGCTCTTTCAATCTGGGACCGTTCTTCCTTTTCCTTTGATTTTTATGACTTTGAAAATTTCGAGGTGTATGGGCCAGTTATTTCGTAGACTGTCCCTTGGCTTGTGTTTGTGCATTGTTTCCTCTTTATTAGACCCTGGCTACATGTTTTTAGCCAGAATATCATAAATGCTGTGCCCTTTTCATGGAAACCTCTCTAGTGGTGGCTGTGTGGTGTCTGTTGGTCCTGCAACTGGTGGTGTTAACTTTGATCACTTGCTTAAGATGGTGTCTACAAGTTTCTCCACTTAGAGAGATCCTCTCTCCCTTTTCCAATTTAATGAATATTTTATAGGGAGGTGCTTTGACACTGCGTGAAATCCATTCCTCACTCCGTCTTCACCCACCGGCGGCAATGTCTCTTGATGCTTCTTGCCCGAATTAATTGTTACTGTGGTGGTTTCCAAATGGTGAATTTCAAATACTGTGACTCCATCTTCATTTGGTGGTTGCCTTTCTACTGCATGGAAGAGCTTTTCTTCTTCCCATTCATTTATTCATTAAAATTTTATATCTCTATAGATTTATGGGTTCCTATTTTATTCAATGGCTACAATTTCTTAACTATCACTGTTTATTTTTATTTTTTAAATTTATTTTTATTTTTTTTTCTTACTATCACTGTTTATTCTGATGCTCTAGTTTTTCCAGATTTGGTCAGTAGGGACCCATTCAAACTGGCTCCTATATTGTTTTTAAAAATTTCCGTCATTTTAAAGCACTTCCTTACTTTCTGGCAAGGCAATCTACTTTCCTTCCCTTACCCTAGAATCAGCCATGTGTCCAAGAGACCCTGGTTCCTTTTAGTAGAGAACAGTATTTCCAAACCAAGATTTGGGCCAGAGATGTGCTCATTGCTAGTGGGATGTCACAGCTCTCAGGCTCTATCAGTGGACAGAGCTGGGAAATGAGACGGTATATAATACACACAAATTTACATCTATATTGAAAACCATGAGTTCATACCGATGCTTCTAATTCAATCTGGCATCACAGAGTATATTCTAGTTTTCTCCCTTTCCATATTTGCATCTCCTTTTTGAACTGTGAGGAACTAGGCTTCCCTTATCTTGCATACTCTACATAGTTAGGCAATCTCTAGATCCTGTGACCCCTCCTTTGGATGGGACCCTGACACCAACTTGGACCTGCTTCCCCGAGCCCTCCTGTCTCATTTGGACCTGCCGAATGGCATTTTTGATGAAAGATGGGAAAAATGAAGGAGGAAAGGAGGGAAGGTGAGAGGTAGGGAGAGAGGAAATAAGGGAGGAGGCTGACAAATATTTTTTTAAAGTGGAAAGAGGAAGGGAAGGGGAAAGCCATATGGATTTTGCAACTTTTTTGAATACTCAAAAAATATTTGTGTTTGTGGTAAATTCAGTATCATTTGACCCTTTCAGATATTAATTTATTTTATTTTTAGCATTCCAATGAGGAGAACTAAGAGCAATAGGTAGGGATTATATGGTGGCAGATTTCAACTCACTGTGAGAAACATTTCTGTAGTTAGAGCTGTTCAATGTAGGATGGTCTTATTTGCAAAGGAGTGAGCTCCCTGTCAATAGAGGAGTTCATTTAGAGATAGTAGGACCACCAGTCGGAGGGACAGTGAAAAGATTTCTTGCATTGGGAGAGAAATTGGATTAAATGCCTGTAGAGTTCAGTGCTGACTTGGTGATAGCAGCATAGTTGGATGCCAGAATTGGATCAGGTTTCCCAAGGAGTAGGGACACCAAACTCCCTCATGGGTGACTGAGGCAGGGAGGGCTCCAGAAGGAGATTTTCTCTCTTTCCTGTTGGATTCAGCAGCAAGATGGGTCTCCTAGAGCTCTGTGAGTGTGCAACTCAGAGTTGCACCAACGTGAAGGAGCTATATGTGTGTTTGCATGACGAATTTGCATCTTGAGATAAAACATAGCTCCAGATTGAGACAGCCTTTAGTCTCGGTGCCAACAATGTAATGTTGGCTTCAAAGAAGAAACTAAAAATGTTCTTCTTGGAGCTGGTTCTGGCCCGTGTATTTCTTTTATTGTTCCCAAATGGACCACATACTGGGGAGCTTTTGTGATTGCCCTAACAACAGTAACCTGTCAAGCACAACAAGCAAAATCCAAAAGAGTCTCTTCTCAGAAGCAAATTCAAACGTCAGATGTTTCTATACTCTTGCCTCTTCATTTTTACAGCACTCTCTCAACCAATCTACCTCCAACTCTATTGTAAAGAAGCTGAAATTTTAATATCTTTTCAAAATGTTGAATCAAACTTAAGACTTAAAATTCTATATAATACCAGCAAGCATATCTTTAATGCCTGGGGCCACCAATAGTTCAACAAACATTAATTCAATGCCTTCTTTGAGGAAGAGATGATATAGCTTGACACTGAGGGTTGTCATTGCTCTTAATAAAGTTTTTTATTTTATTTTATTATTTTATTTTATTTTATTTTATTATTTTATTTTATTTTTTTACCTACTCTGCCTCATTTTTCTTACCTGTGAAAGGGGAACACGTTGTTTAGTTGTTCAATTCAGAACTGGCACAGGCCAGTTTCATAAACACCTGATGCTTGCTGGCTGGCTTGCAGAATGTGTAAGTATTTTTCAGCATGATGTGTTTGTGCTTTCATTGTGTCTTTTGTAGGTAGGCACTCAATTCAGTTAATGTGAATCCTGAAGAACAAACTCTTCTACCAGGGCATAGTAGTAGTAGCGACTGTTCAGTGAGCAGATCGCTGCATGCTAGGTCTGTATGGACAGTATTGCCTTAAACCTTTCCAACAACAGAGTGCAGATTAATTTATAGACCAGGAAGCTGAGGGTCAGAGAGGTTGTTCACATGTTCCATCCAAAGCTAGAAAGTGGCAGAGTCAGATTTTAAACTCAGACTTGTCCAACTCAAAGGGTGACATCCATCATATTATACTGCCCTCAGGAGCACTGCCCCCAAAGCCAGGTGGGTGAGCTTTGCATGGCAGTTATGATGGGTGGCAATGGGCCACAAGGGGGCCTACAGAAATAGGTTACGTATGAGTTAAAATTTTTTTTTTTACTAGGAAGGTTTTCATGTGTCTTTTCCAAAGGCCAGAGTTCAGATTTATGATACTGGAATATTCATGAGTCACTGCAGTGTACAGTACCAGGGAGAAAAGAATTCCCTGTCCCTTGTGACAGAATTAACTTTAAGGCCAGGGCTCTTCTGAATTGAGGTTCAGATATTGCAGATATGATCAATGTGGTCATACAACCTACTCGAGAGGCTGTGGATTCACACCTTAAAATGGTATTTAATGATATGGAACATGGTAGTGTCTATTTCCATCCATCCATCCATCCATCCATCCATCCATCTATCCATCCATCCATATATCCATCCATCCATCCATCTATATCTATCCACCCACCCACACACTCATCTGTCCACCCATCCAGCTAGCCATCTCTCTGTCCATTTTCTGCCATTTGCCTCATCCTCTACTGGGGCCCATTGAGATGTATCAAAACCAAACAAAACAAACCCTCCTAAGTGGCTTTCATCCAACTTGGAGAGAGAGAGAGATCCACCTAAGAATAGGTAAACCATAGGACGATGAGGTGTCTAAAGTATCAAAATGGGTGGTCTAGATATGGGTCTCTGGGTATTTCCAGAGACCTAGAAGAGAGAGGTTTTTGGGCCATTTTAGTTGCCTTCAGGGACCATCGTGGCACCTGCGAGACTGCTGGGAGTCCAATTAGTTCTAGTCTTAATACAGGCTAAGCTGACAAATTGCATATATGGTCTACCCACTGCTGAGATAGAGTTTAGATCTCTTTAGCTCTCTGTTTGAAAACGAGATGCCACCTTTCATCTTAAACACCATTGTGATGGGCCCGCTGGATTGAAAGAAGATGAAATAAGCAGAGATTCATTGGAGGCAAAACTGACTGTTCCTCTTCATTCCCCAGTTTCCCTGCTAAAATATAATGAGAGTTTGTCTGTCTGTCCGAAGCCAGAAAAACCAGCTCTCCAACAGCAGTCTCCCCTGGCTTTTATGACCTCCAGGGCTGCGAGGTTGACAGTAGGGGACCCAGACACTGAGGGGGCCTTGAATGTGAGGTGCGGACATATGTGACATAATTAGGCAGCCTTTATGAGGAAAGCAGAGAGAAGTCATTAGAACTGCTGTTGAACAAAGGGAGACTTCCTGCTCCTACCCTCCTATTAAAGAGCTGCTTTTCAACTGTGTTGCATTTCTTTGATCCCCGAAGGCCCCTGATGTTTTGCTCACATCCTGTCATGAGATTTAATGATGCCTCACATGTGCACCAGGAGCACGGCCCAACTTAGCATCATTTGGGGAGAAAGGCATTGTAACATGACAAGTTTTTGATGTGGGTCCCTCGCACGGCAAGGTTAGCAAGGCAGCTCTGCGGCCGCTAGCGAGAGCCCTGATTCTGCTGGCCGTGGAAGCAGTTGAAAGGAATGATGGAGAGACAGAGAGATTGCCAAGTTTTTCGGCAGAAATTTTGTTTATTATGGGGGCTGTAGTATCAGCTGGTGCAATGCTCAGGAGAGGAAAGAAAGAATTTGGTCTTGGACCATCTTCTTTCAAAACGCGGGGGAATGTTTTGGAGGGATGGATCTTTTTCCAACCTATAGTTCCCTGTGATCATACACATGAACAGCTGCTAAAAGGAAGATTAATAGGCCCTTAGGGACCACCCAGCCCATACCAGATATATGAGTCCTTCTACAAAATTCCTGGTAGGCAGTCTTTCCCTGTCTGCCTAAACAGCCCTAGAGATGAGGAGCTCCCCACAAAGCAGCCCAGGGCGCTGTGGCTGCTCTGACAGTTTGAAAGTTCCTCTTCATTCTGATGCCTCTTGCACCTTCTAACACTAGATCCAGCTGGGTGCTTGGCAGCTTCGTGCAACAACTGGACTGTTCTTTGTGAGAGTGCCCCCTGAGCTTTCTCATTTCCGGGCCAACCATCCCATTTTTGCTATAGTTCCTCTGATCTACCCTGGTTTTCCATTCCCTCAAATCTGATGGTCCTTCTTGGAATGTCCTGGCCGGACAGCATCACCATCCCTGTTCTTCGAATGCTGATAAGTTTGACTTGGCTTCTTTAGTGGCTGTCGAGCTCCAGTTTCTGAAATGGAGCAATAATCTCAAAATACAAAGGCAATCATTGGGGTTTTCCGTGACATTCCCAAATAGGTCCAAGCTCATAATGCAAGTGTTGACTTGTGTGAACATTTCTTTTCCTCCCTGGCTTTCTGGATTACAAGGATGTCAAGGGATAATGCTTGAACCTATCTCTTTGGTGATTTCACCTGGAGGACAATCCAAGTGCTCTACAAATGAATGCCAGTGCGATGGAAGGAAACCATTGCTAGCTGCCTCTTAGTGGAGATGCCGCTCAATCCATTTACTACTTTCCACCTGCATTGTCACCATGTCATCAAAGTCCTGTCATTTCTGTCCCAGATTATAGCCAGAACCTCCTAATGTTCTCCCTACACTTATTCCTGCTCCCATAAACACAAATTGCTAACAATATTCCAGCAGTTTCTCATTGCACATTTGATAAAGCCAGTCATGTTATCATGGCCCTCAAGGCCCTGTGAGAGCTGACCACTGCCTGCTTCTCCTGAGTCATCTGATACTCCTCTTTCCCCTAACCCCACCCTCCATCCACACTGGCCACCTTTCAGTCCGTTGGACACATTTGCTCCTTTCATGTTGAGTATTTACATGTGGTTCGCTCTGCCTAGAACACTCCCTCTGCCTCCCTCATGCTTTGCTTGGCTTGCTCCTTTCCATCTTCAGATTTTAAATATTATAGGTTTAATACACAGTATCTATGGAGAGGCCCTCCCATATTGCAGATTCCTTGTCTGACCCTGAACTCTGCATAGAACTGATAATAATTTGTAATTATACATTTGTGTACCTGCTTATTCTCTGTGTCTTACTTCTTCCCAACACCTGGTCTTCCATCAGGCCAGGGTCTTGTCTTCTCTGCTCTGCACTGTATCATCAGCCCCAAACTCGGTTCCTGGTGCATGATGAAGGTGCAGTATATCCTGTTGATTGAATAAGTGAATGGATGGATGGATTAATGGATGAATGGATGCAGTTGCTTATTTGTCTCCAGCTAAGCATCAGCTTGAATACAAGATTCGTTCCTGAGTTATAGACTTTGTGTTTTAGGAGAAATTTTTAAGATGAAAGAGTCTTGCTGGAATAAGCATCCCTTATTCCAGCATTCTTCATGTCCCAACGAGATGGAGGTTTTTTCTAATCTAATCACAATGTAAATGTGATTGTCCTGGTCGAATCATATACCTCCCACTTATATTTATGTTGCTTTTGTTTTTGACAAGCTGAGGATATTTAAAAAATAGTCCTTTCTTGAGTGGCCTAGTGCCTTGTCTACATGGGAAAACAAGAAAAAGAAAAAGAATGAGAAAATCTGAGCACCATTCTTCCCTCCAACCCCAAAACAAAGGATTCAGATGTCTTCATTTTTTTAATGTAAATTTAATTTCCCTGTGACTTCACCCCAAATCACAGAATGGAGAGAGCTGATGCTAATCACACCAATGCTTTCACGTGTTCTCTCTCTAAGTTGGAAGATCTGTAGTAGTTTCTAGGGCTGCCATTAACAAAGCACCACGCACTGGGGGGCTTAAAACAACAGACATTTGTTCTCTCACTGTTCTGTAGGCTGGATGTACAAAATCAAGGTGTTGGCAGTGTTGGTTCCTTCTGGAGGCTCTGAAGGAAAATCTGTTGTGTGTTTCCTTCCTTGTTTCTGGAGGCTGCTGGCAATCCTTGAGTTCCTTGGCTTGTGGATGTGTCCCTCCGGTGTCTGACTGTCTTCACATGCCTCTTTCTCTGTGTTTCTGTGTCCATGTCTCATCTCTTGCTTTTTCTTAGAAGGACGCCAGTCACTGGATTTAGAGTCCCCCCTAAATCCAGGATGATCTCATCTTGAGATCCATAATTATACCTGCAAAGACTCTATTTCCAAATAATGTTACATTTACAGGCACCAAAGAATAGGACTTAGACATATCTTTTTGGTGGACACAAGACTGGGCAGTGAGATCCAGAGGCCAAATAACTTTCCAAAGACATACAGTTACTTATTGATGAAATCAGAGCTGCAACTCAGATCTTTTGGTTCTAGGCAAATGCTCTTTGTACTCTACTATACTGTCTCTCAAAAGAATGAACTCTTCTTGTCTTCTAAGTCATTGGTTATATATATCTTTTTTTTTTCTCCATTAGAGCCCCTTTATGACTTGGCATTGACTGTGCAGGCTTCTACTAGCCTAAACCGCATGGATCAAACTAGTCCAACCCACACTGGTTTGTGCAGGTATTGTTTTTCTCAGCTTGGAAAAGAAGAGAAGGGATCATAAAATTTTTTTTTTTTTTTTTTTTTTTTTTTGCTGAGCCGATTATATTTATTTAGCATGATTGTATTTGTTGATGTATAGTGGCAGCTTTTGTAAAATAAAATGATAATTTCCCCAACTTTGTCTTTGACTGCTTGGGCTAGAAGCATTTGATAGACCCCAATGAGTAGCAGTTAAAGTCAATGATGACAGGCCAGAGCTGTGGTTCTCAGTCCCGTTCTGCCTTGACACACACCTTACATGGTGATCATATGCCGGATATATGGTAATGAGCCTGCCCAGGTTTTCAAAGAATCCAAACCATTTTGCAGGCAAGCAAAGAAAATAGCACCACAACCATCTCCTTCTCCTCATTTTTTCTTTTCTTTTCTTTTTTTTTCTTTTTGGTGGGGGAGGGTATGTGGGATCTTGATATCCTGAAAGCACTGTAAACCATGTGAATAACAAAATCCATCTTTTAAAGCTGTAATGCCTTTTACAGGCTTTTAAAATCTATCCTTGCCTTCTTTCTTCCTTATAAAAAATTTAGTGATGATTAAATTAAAAAGAAAACGGAAGTCATAATAAAATAAAAACCCACAAACACCACGGTAATCTGTAATTGCCACCAATATTAATGGTACATCCCTAACTCTCTACTCCTGTGGCCTAGATAGGATAGGATACAAGCGTCTACAAATTCCTTTTATTTAGCTGCCATACCATCCTCTCCTCTCCACTCAAGAGAACATTTGTAAGGCAAGTGACTGGCTGGATAACCATAAATAATCTCTTCTTAAACTGCAGAGCTAAAGGTCTTTATTGCATGGCCACATAATAGAGGACCCAACTTGAAATTCTTTTAACAGTAAGGATTCACTAATCTTAGCATGTTTGTCCTTAAACCAATGTCTCTCATGGTTGCAAGATGACTGCTATAGTTCCATGCATGGGACATCCAAACATGAGGATATCCAGCAGGGTAAGAAAAATCTCTCTTTCTTGTGTCTTTTTTTTCCTCCTAAAGCCAGAAACCTTTCCTAGAAGCTCCCAGAAGACCTTTACTCAACTTGATTATCAGATTTGGGTCACGTTTGCACCCTAAACCAATCCCTGGTAAGGAAATGTGATTAGTACCATTAGTTTAGCTAATCACATAGTCTCTCTAGGGGTATGGGTTACCCAAACAAAGTTGGGATTGTATTCCAATAGAACAGGGGTATATTAGGACAATTTTTGTTTGCAAGTATGAGAACATCCAAATAAAAATGACCTGAACAATAAGAAAATTTTCATTATCTTATGTAACAAAAAGACCAGCAGTAGGTGGTTCCAGAGTTGGTGGATTTGCCAGCTCAGGATATTGGTCTCTTCATGATTTTCTTGGCTTTATGGATATGTTTGATTTCACTACGGCTGCCGCAGCTTAAAGCACTGCCACATTCAAATTCAGTAAGAGGGCAAAGTCTCTGCCTTGAGTCCCTTTTTAGAACAATGGAAACTTCCCCAGTGACCCTTGAGAGTATTGTGCTTATGTCTTATGGGCCAGGGTTACATCCTGTGCCTAAGTCTAAATCTGTTACTGGCACGTGGACAGGATCAACATGACTGGCTTAAACTAATCAATGTTTAACCTTTACTTCTGGATGGGAGGAGAGTGTCCTTGTCCAAAGACAAAAGGGAGGAAAGGAGAGTTGCTGAAAACACGTGGAGAATCAGTAGACATCTGCCAGCTGGGAAGAAAGGGGCTGGTAGTACTGTTGGATGGCCTACCACATATTAGTCATTATTTGTCTAGTTAGAAGAACTAAGCTGAGCGCCTAATAATAAATGAGGAGTGTTCCCATTTGATTGAAAGATTTGGGAGCCACCGTCTTCTTAGTGAGAAAGATATGCAACATGTAGTCACAGCTACCTCGTGGGAGTAGCAGCCAGAGATGCTGTTTTCAGGACTTCTTTGGGCTAAGAGCAGAAAGGAATGGAAATACTGTAGGATACACGAGTTATTGAAGCGGGCTGCTCAAGTGGAGTTATTGAGGTGGGCTGCTCATGGGTGCTCCTGTGATGGGACACTGGAATAGAGGGAGGGAGCAGCACAGACCTTCTCCTCTAGCCAGGAGGGAAGGGAGACTCCTCTCCCACACCCTGATGCTGCTGGTATGGGGTCTTTCCTCTCCTTTGTCCACCCAGTGGTCCAGAAGTGCCTCTGGGACTTACAGGTCTTATCCCACCTTCCCCTTTTCTAAAGATGCCACTGAAAAGTAGCCAAAGTAAACATAGGGGTTGTTGATAATACCTTTTCATCAGCGTGTACAGCTGCGCACTTCTTTTCCTGGGGTTCAAATCTTGAAGGCATTCAACTTGATTTGGATCTATCATGTTCTCATTTCTTACTTTGAGCAGTCTGACCTAACTTGGCTTCCCAGTTTGTCATTGGCTGGCTTGCATGCAGAAGTGGGGCAAAGCCTTGTCCCTGAGGACCTGTAGGGTCCAGGATAAGTCTTTTTTTTCTTTTTTAATAAAGATTTTATTTATTTATTCATGAGAGACAGAGAGGCAGAGGCAGAGACAGAGACAGAGGCAGAGGGAGAAGTAGGCTCCCTGTGGGGAGCCCGATGAGGGACTCCATCCCAGTACCCCAGGATCACAACCTGAGCCTGAGCCGAAGGCAGACACTCAACCACTGAGCCACCCAGGCCTCCCCAGGGTAAGTCTTTTCACAATTGTGAAGACTAGTTTCTTCATCTCTAAAATATGGATAATTATGCTCACCTTGAAAGAGCAATGCACACCATTCAGTGGACTGCACTTGTGCTGTGCAATAGTCTCCTCTTTTCCTTCCTCTGAAGCTTTGCTCTCTCTCATTTGTATTTTATTGTTGGCTTGTTTGTTTGTTTATTTATTTATCTATTTATTTATTTATTTATTTATGGCAGTGAAAGCTGGGCCCCTTCACCTGATGGCTGGGGTTCAAAAACAACTCCTCAGGACTCATCCTTCATTAATATTCACCCAGTGTCTTGCAAATGGCTCTGGAGGCCTCTCCTTCATGGGCTGCTTTAATGTGGCAGTTATGAAAGCAGCTCAGACCAAGCTCGATTAGCATAATAATGAAGCTTTGGCTGCAGTGTTATCATCCTCAAAGGAAATAGCTGGAGTGGTCACAGAGCCTTTAACAAGTCCTGCTTTAGGATAAAAAAGGACAGGGTGGGAAATGATAGATGGCAAATATGGAGTATCGGAGGGGAGATTGGAAGAGGTGGGAATAGCAGGGGAAGTAGGGAGGGAGCTTGTTTATTGTCCTTTGCCTTGCTCCGAAGATGTGTCCTCTGTAACTTCAGAACTTCCTTTGGTAATGGCCCCTTAGAAATTCACTGATATCCGTACTTCCAGAAAAAATTAACGTTAATGTCTCTTTTGGCTGTAGAAGAAAAAGAAAAAAAATTTCACAATAGTAGCAACGTGTTCAATAACCCCTGAAAAATAGGCTGGGTAGATGTAGATATTATTGTCTCCTTTTCGCAGATGAATGCCCATCATCCATCTTAATTTTGCTCCAGAGATGGGATGAGCACTGGGTGTTATTCTGTATGTTGGCAAATTGAACACCAATAAAAAATAAATTCATATATATATATTAAAAAAATTTGGCTCCAGAAATGATTTAAGGTAGTTTAAAAATGAAGTATCCAAAATCTCAATGCTAGAAAGAGGCAGTAAGCAGATTTGAACTCATATCTGCTGTCACTCTTCCCCCCACACCACGATTTTCTGTAAGCATTAAAAAATCCAAAGCAAGGACCATATGTTCTAAGTCCTTTGCAGTGAATTGTCAAGAAACAGGTTTAGCTGGATTCTTGTGGCTATTGCTTATTTATGCTCCTCCAGCTGTTTTCTCAGCAGAGGGATCTAACATGAATATGAATATGCCTCTGTAGAGCCATTTGATTGGCCAGTGGCCCAATTTGGGCCAGTGTAATAACTTTGATTTGCACATTTAAGCTATTGGCTACTTTGCTGGATTTTTAAAAAACAAGGATCAGCTGTTCCTTCATTACACAGACATGAAAAACAGCAGGGAAACTGAAGCACACTCTGGCTTTCTCTAACCATGTAAAATCAAGCACTAAGGGGAAGGCATAGTCTGGATAATTCAAGAAAATCTCCTTAAGCCCCTCCCTGTCCATCAGCGCATGCACATAGAGCAGGAAGAAAGAAAATCCCTACTGAGAATAGGAACTGACAGCAGGTATATACGATTTGCCATATTAGGCCAATGGCATATTTCCCATTAGGGGAGATGTCTCTTTGTTTAGCAAAGTATCCTAATGGCCTATTTGGTGTGAACAGTGAAGCCTTCCCTCCTCCTCTAGAGGTTAATTTGGAAAGGGGTGAGGCAAAGGAAGGACAGGATGACTCTACATAGTAAAGAAGAGAGGATATAGAAAAGTGAATGGGAAGAGGGGGTGACGCAGAGACAGAAGCCACTGGATGGAGAGGGGGATGCTGAAGAAAATTGTTGTCTGTTGAAGGAAATAGCCCAGGAGCTCCGGTTTTAAGTTGCTTGTGGTGCTGGGATGGAATTCCTTCTGGAATCCCAGACCTTTAGTAAAAAAAAAGTCTATCTGCAATATGCAACAGCTTTAGTGTGGGTGTGGCTTTGGAGATTTAACTTGGAGAAGGTCAGAAAGAGAGTGACCACAGAAGGGGACATGTGACAATGTGAGAGATCGCCAGTAGCAGGAAATCTGACTGAAGAGTGACCATCTAAGACCCCTAGGGATCAACAAGAAATCTTTTGATATGTAGGATGGGGGCTTAAGTCAGATTTCCTCCCTTATTGAGAAGAAATGAGACCCCAGATGTTTATCTAGACAGAATATATTTGCTTTCATTTTCTTGAAGTTCTGATAGAAATCTGAATGTTAAATTCAGCAATTATGATTGCTGCTTCAAACTTCTACATCTTTTGCAGAGTTTGCTGTCCAGGATCCCTTGCAGAGATGTCACATTCATATGGTTCTTTGCAGTTTATCAGCACTCTGCATTATTTCACTTAATCTTCATAACTGCTTTGGGAGGGAAGCTGAAAACCCGGATCACCCTGGGAGCATTGATCTATTGCCATTAACTTGTTTGCTCTCATGAAACAGCTTTAACTAGTTGTATGTGCAAACACAAAACTCAATGTCTATATAAGGAAGAACATACTAGTATGGGAGGGCTTTTGGTTGAGGTGGAGGTGGAGGTGAGAGTTAGAGTTGGCAGCTATAGAGCAATTTCCCTTCCAGTTTTTAAAATTTTAAGTATAAGCTAAGAAGGTTTATCCCATGCAACCCTACTGAACCTGTGGCCACATGGGGTACGCTCTCAAAGTTACAGTCAAAGAAATAGCCCAGGAACCAAAAGGCAATTTTATAATATCTTTGGTTCTTGTAGTTTTTCAAACATCATGACTTGGATGCAAAGTCCCTGATAATAATTTAGAAATTTGCCTTTGCCTTTTTCTTGTGGTCAGTGGTCTCACATTCCCTAGATCTGCCTCTAAACTTTCTGAGAACTCACTTCCCTCTGGTCTGGTGTGTTTGTTCTTTCTACCTCTTTCTGTTTGTCCCCTTCCCCTCAATTCTGCTTCACAAAAAGCTCCACAGAACAAACCTGGCAATGTCAGAGCTCTTCTCAAAGGAGAGAGGAAGAAGCTGAGTCAGGGAGATTAGAACATGCTTTTGTGGAACGGGAGAAAGACTAAGAATACATTTACAGGGACCCCTGGGTGGCTCAGTGGTTTAGCGCCTGCCTTGGGCCCAGGGCGTGATCCTGGAGTCCTGGGATCGAGTCCCGCATCGGGCTCCCTGCATGGAGCCTGCTTCTCCCTCTGCCTGTCTCTCTCTCTCTGTGTCTCTCATGAATAAATAAATAAAATCTTAAAAAAAAAAAAAAGAATACATTTACATAAACATTTCAGGGTTATAATAAATAATGTTAAAAGTTAATCTGGCAATATGCATGATTATTTTGTTGTATATTAATTAGGCAATAAATGGTAATGGTTTATGCAAATGATTGTGCTTATTATTTATTTTTAAGAAGAAACTGTATTTTTAGTTATTCTTTTCTGGCTTTGCAAGTTCTTCAGTGTTTTAAAAACAATGGTCGCACTGTTGGCTCTTTGCCTGACACCATGGATATAGTTTAATTCTCATGGGAGGGACCCAAAACCAAACATTACTCACAGACACAGACTTGTCAAAAGACAAATACTTAAATCTGATTCCTCAGAAATATTGGTTCCAATCATTCTACTAATCCTTTATGACTCAAGGCTGTAGATTTTCGAGCAAACTTTTTTTTTTCTTTCAGAGTATCTTAAAATAATTAAAGCTGGGCTTGCCTTCAAGATCAGCCTTATGGTGACTCACAAGTGCGATATGATTTTAGGGGCAAAAAAAGGTCCTTCTGTCCCCAGAATTGCCACCCCCTTATTTGCTAAAATTCACTATTTGCTAAAATTATTTCACCCTTCTGAGCATTCCATTTTCTGAGCTCAAAGAGAGATAACACTTTGATTGAAGTCATTCTCACATCTCCAAAGAAAAGCTGAGTGGGGAGGCGTTTTAGGTGCTAAAAGGGTTTAGAAGGGGGACTTATGCCCAGCTTTCCAGGAACTGAGAATCTGGGCTTTTGCTGAATCTGGAAAACAGGCATGAAGGGACCTGACTGCCACATTGGGTTGTGCAGATGGTTGGACCAAGGTGGTGGGCAGTGAAAGGGAACAGAATATGCTACCTCAAGATATGCCTCTTTGGCATAAGGATTATTTTTAGTTGGTTATTTTTAAGACAGTGCAGACACAGGACAAGCTCTGAAAATGGACAAGTTACCTTTTTATAAGAGACACTTACATTTATAAGGGAAATTTATTATAAGACTTTTACATTTGGGGTGCCTGGGTGGCTCAGCTGATTGGGTGGTGACCGACTCTTGGTTTGGCTCATGTATTCACTCTGAGTCAGGCTCTGCGCCCAGGGGGAGTGTGCTTGAGACTCTCTCCTTTGCCTCTGCTCCTCTCCACTTCTCTAAAATAAATAAATAAATAAATAAATAAATAAACAAATAAACAAACAAACAAACAAATAAATAAAAAAATTTTAAGACATTGACATTTACCATTTCCCCTGCTTTACCTGGAAGAAGAGGATGAACAAATCACTAAAAACTCTAATCAATGGGAAAGGCAATGATGACATAAATAACAACCCTGCCCTTATTGACTTTGCTTTGCCTGATAATCTCGCATAAATGCCCCCCCCCCCCAACACCCTTTTTGTTTTTAGTTGGAGATGGTATTTAATGTGGTAACTCTGGCCATTTCAGGGAGTTAGTTTCTCTGGGTATCAAACTTCTGTTGTTTTTTTTCTATTAATCTGCCTTTCTAATATAGGTGTGTGTGTGTAGGGGGTGTCTCAGCCAAGAATCTAGAAAGGTAGAGGGAAAGCAGTTGTTCCTCCACTGCAGCAGGTAAGAGGAGGGAATTGGCTGGTGCTTCCTATAACTTGTAAGAGAGACTGGCCAAGGCATTCAGGAGACTGTGGCTGTTTTGTAGGCCTTGGTAACTGTTCTTCTCCTGAGCTGTAGTGAGGGGAGTTTGTAGTCCCCTTTCAGGTAGGGGGTGTTAGCTATTTATCATGATATTGTGGGACTTTGAGTTCTACAATTTTCTACTGCCTGAAGACAAAAGAGGAAAAAGTTGAAATCTTACCCGAGGCCCATTCTGGCCGTGATTTTCTTATTTTCTTTTCTGTCTTTCACGCTTCTTTCTTCTCTGCAGGTAATCTGAGGCTGACTCCTCTCCCCCAACCCCTTCCTCTCCCAGGTTGTTATTTAAAGACCAAGGGCTTCTGGACACCTCCTCTCTGCCTCTGAGCTGTAGGGAGGGCAGGCAGGGATCACAGGGGCAAGTGCTCACTGTCATTCTTCCCGACAAGGTGGGGCAGGTTCTCTCTTCCAGAGCCTCGGAGCTGGGCTGATAAGCAGCAGTGCCAACTGCTTTCTGCCAGAATGGCCCCGGATTCTCCCTGGAGTGAAACACCTGCACCTTGGCGGGCAGCAAGCAGAGGAGGTAGGGGAGAGGGAAGCTGCTGGAGGTTGCAGTAGTCAATTAATTAACATCATGTAGCCAAGGGGAGGAGGAGTTCCTGAACTTGATATGCAAACTTATGCAAAATCATATGTAGATTATCCTAGGTTCAGAATGAAAAGTTCTGGAGGTCTGGCATTTTTCTTAAAAGGAATTCAATATTGCAGAATCACATAGAGAACAAGAAGTAGAAATATTCTGAGTTCAGTCCTTCATAATTTGCTTCCATGATAATAACCTCTGTTTACAGTTAAGTGAGTGTAGGTAAATCTCACTTAACCTATCTGTTCAGCTCTGTCACTTTATGTTCCAGGAGCCTCATCTTGAGGGTCCAACTGACTTCTCACCTGCGTTAGGCCAGTATATTCAGTGCACCCTGGCCACTATGCATTTCCATCTCTGAGTTTTGCTTAAATCTTTTCAAGGTATCAAAGGGCCATGCAATGTGGTCTAGAAATGTGAGTTTCAGAGCGAAACTTGGGTTTGGGTTGTGCTGGGTGACAGTACATAATCTTAGCCTTACTTTCCTCTTCTGTAAAATGGGGACAAGGTTATCAACCCTATCCTGGCCTTGCGGGCTATTGAATGAGCCGCTGTATTTGAATCACATAGCATGTACACATCATAAGCTCTGTTATTATCCAAATCTGATGCAAATTTTAAGACCCAGCTTGAGTCCTACCTCCTTCATGAAAGTTTTCATTTCCACCACAGCTTGAAGTAATCTCTGTGTACTCTTGAGGTATTTATTCGCTGTGCAATTCATACGGAAATTAAAAATGCATTGCTTCGTGGCTTGTCCTTTGTTGTTGTCTTATTAATTAACCTGTGTTGTTATTTAATTAACTTTTCATATCTTTATTTCTTGCCTTCCCAATTTGACTTTATGGTCTTTGAGGAGGGATACTATGTCTTAGGTTTTACAGCCTCCCCAGGTGTCTGGAATAGTGCTTTGCGATAAATACTCGGTCATGTTCCTCTCCATAGATTAAGAACTGGGAACAAAACACATTGTTAAGCAAGCATTCCTAAGTAGTCACCTAGACCATGGAATCTGCTTCTTCCACAAGGAGCTTACCCTCTAACAAGATAACCCCTTTGTCCTCATATGTTTTCCATCTTGCATATTCCCTATTTTCATGAGGAACAATAAAGCCCAATGTTAGCCCACAGGTTTTGAGCAGAAGTTAATAGCAGTAGGTACAAAACTCATGGGAAAACCGATGAAGAGGTGGAAAATCTCCTTAATTAGACCTGGCTTGTTGAAAAGAATGGCACCGGGAATGGGACTTTAATATGCTTTACACCTCGTCCCTTGATCTTATCTCACCTTGAGGGAACCAGCTAGGACTTCACTGCTTGCTGTGGCCTCTGAGTTTCACATTCTTAGCTTCGGGTCTCCCAAATTCGGGGTTGGAGCACTGTCACTACAGAATTCCTACTCTTTTCCTAGAGTAAACCGATCACTTTAGTGGCAAAGATCAGAAAGGCATTTATCCAGTGAAGCATCTTGATATCCTGCTGAGAGCTTTGGAGAAATTGTAGGGAACAGATCAGAAGGTTTATGTAAAATCATTCAATTTTTTAACACACACACACACACACACACACACACACAACCACACAAATTTTCCCTTTTACCACACTATGATAAACAAGGTTATCTAGTGGTTAAAGCTGATACACTCTACATCTGGGGTCATGTTTCTTGGACAGCCCTCTTATTTTCCATACAAGTCTCAGTGTGAGACCAGAAAATGTGAACAATATCTCCAAGGGTCATTGTGAGGATGAGTGAAATCTGCCAGAACCTTGGTTTTGTAGCCCTGGTTAAAAACAAACAAACAAACAAAAAATGATGAATGCAAAAACAGGTTCAGAAGACCCTGGGTTTTCCTTTTGCGTGGTACTGTTAACATTAAATACTCCATGTGCATTTGTTATATTGGCATATAAATGTGAGTTGTTTAAGGATCTGGGTGTTCACAAGAATTCAGACCAAATCACAAAGTCTTGTTGATGCACCTAGTGTCTTCTGTGTTGTGCTCTTGGGTGAGTGTGTCCTTTCTTCTCCTGGACAGGTGGTTGGCATCGACCCTCAGGCTGCTGCCCAAGGGTTCATTTTCTTTCCCTGCTCTACTTCTCCTTTTTACCTTTTTTCTTGCTGCTTTTTCATACTTCATATTTCTCCCTTCATTTCTCCCAATCCCCTCTCTCTTTCCCACCTATTTTTTTTTTTTTGCCTTTCCTTCCTTGACCTTGCCTTTTTTTTTTTTTTTTTTTTTTTTTTTTTTTTTTTTTTTTTTGATAAAACACCATTAAGTTAAACATTAAGCAAGTGATACCTGCCAGGGCCCTTATTACTAAAAAGTACTCTCTGGGTGTAAATAAACAGATTTCAAATAGAATAGAGTTCTTATTAAGAAAAAAAAATCCCAACCATGACATCTAGAAACAAGCTGCACACATATTTCTCCTGCAATGGAATTATGGAAAGGAGTATTTTTTTGAAGATTAAAGCCCTACCAGACTTTCACATAGGGAAGGTAGGGAAGACACTTATTTATTTATTTTTGCCTTATCCTGATGGATGAGCTCAGGAAAGAGCTGGGGAGGGGAGACATTGGATCTGGGTTCAGAAGGAGACCCCAAAGATCTGTGGGTCTTATTCCTAATGTAAGAAAAGGGATTGTTCATTTTTCTGAATAATTTTAGTGGGAATGTTGGTCTGAAGTGGAACTCAAATAGGCATACACTGTTATTTCAATTAGTCCTCACAGTAGTGTAAGGAAACTAGTATTACCTTCTTTTTCAGGTGAGGACAGTGCTCAGAGAGGGGTAGTTTAATTGCTATGATCAGTCAGGAAGTGGTGGGGCTGGGCCTTGAACCTGGACGGTCTGATTTGAGAGCCTCTTCTAACCTGTTGAAAACATACTGCTCTGTACATGGTGATGAACAAAGTTTATTTCCATTTATTTCACCCTCTTTATTTTACATTTTACTTTTCTCCTTCATCAATACCAGTTTTACCTGTTCTAGCTGTGATGTCTAAATTATGTATATCCTTCAGGACTAAACCGATGCCAGATGAAATATTTAGTTATCAGGCTTTTCTTTGTTATCCCCTTCCTTCCTTCCTTCCTTCCTTCCTTCCTTCCTTCCTTCCTTCCTTCCTTCCTTCCTTTCTTCCTCCCTTCCTTCCTTCCTTCCTCCCTTCCCTTCCCTCCCTTCCCTCCCAGTATTTAGTTGTTTTAATTCTGGAGGTATAAATTAGATATCTTTAGTTCTTGGGGTTAACTTTATCTAAGAATAAACATGATTTCAAGCCTCCATCGGAGGTCCTGCTGGAAGTCTGGCGCTCTACCCAGTGGTTCTGCAAATTCGCTGAGGGCTTATATTCTTGTGGTTGCCTCCCACACTGACTTCCTGTTCCTGCTGAAATTCCTGCTCTCACGCGGTCTTGCTTCCTGTATCTCTTTTAGCTGCCCTACATCATCTTAAACATAGCACACAGCTGCCATACCCTTTCACAAAGTTCCCAATGCAAAGCTCTTGCATACAGCAGATGTTACCCCACGTTTGGGATCATGTTCCAGAACTATAGACATGTTATTGAATGTTGTCCGCCCCTGATTCCAAATTTCCTGGTCTTTTCCTTCCATCATGGGAATTTCTCTCTAACCTTCCTTCTTGGGTCCTGAGACTCCCTCATGTCAGGTGGCCCCTCCTTGTGAGACTTTATTCTTTTTATGTTTCCCACATGTCTTCCTTCAGTTAGTAGTAAGCAGCCACCCTAAAGTCCCCAAATCCTGGTGTTCACCTAGCTAGAACAATCTACTTTCTTTCTGTCTAAACCTTTTCCAGGGGGTCCCATCTTCCATAATCAAATACTCTAATATGTTTTTCTAACCAAAAGAAAAGTTTTTTTCTCAGAGAGAAATTCTGTCTTCCTCCTCAGTTTCCTGGCTCAAAATGCATTCTGCTTATAAAAATAACAGTTTTCTTCTTTCCTGTTACATCATCTATACGAGACCCATATCCATGCTATATTTTTTATTTTATTTTCTGTTGGCCTCTGGAAATCAGGTGACTTGATGGTAAAAACTTCTCATTTTATCCAATTGATATTTAACCCTTATTTGGGTATTACTTGCGTTTTTCTTTAAAAATTCAAAGGAATTGGGATGCCTGGGTGGTTCAGTGATTAAACCTCTGCTTTTGGTCCAGAGCACGATCCTGGGTCCAGGGATCGAGTCCCGCGTGGGGCTCCCGGCAGGGAGCCTGCTTCTCCCTCCTCTCCCTATGTCCCTGCCTCTCTCTGTGTGTCTCTCATGAATAAATAAATAAAATCTTAAATAAAAAAAAAAGCTAAAAATCAAACGAACTGTTCTATCTTTAACAGCACAAGGGCATACAATCACTTATTGGTAAATAGGTTGATCTCACACTGTTCACCTTTTTTTTTAGTTATTTATTTAAGTAATCTCTACATCCAAGGTGGGGTTTGAACTGATGACTCTAGATCAAGAGTTGTATCCTCTTCTGACTGAGCCAGCCAAGCACCCCAAAATCATATTGTTCACCTTAAAGATAACTCCAAGCTGAAATCATGAACTGAGACAGGTTTCACAGCCCTTTTTATTTGTTTGCTGCGCTCTGTTATGCTCCCCCAAGTGTGGAAGGGATTGCAGAGGGAAATAAGACAATGCTCCCTGGTTATGAACCCACATGGGGTCCAAACACGGGAGACGACATCTCTTGGCTTTCCCCATCAGGTGGAAAGTTCAGTTCAGTGGATTGACCTTGGCTGAGCATAGTTTGGAGTCACTCCTTCCTCTGGTCTCCCTGTCTTGCTTTCCTGTTTCCTTCATGCTTTCTTCCAAGTTCACTCCCACTCAGGGTCTTGGTGTCATCCTGGTTTGGCCTTTGGGGTGTTGTTCCTGCCTCTATCCTGTTGGCTAGGCTTCTAGAATCTAACTGGCTATGGAGGGGGAAAGAACAGCACCTCTGGGCACATCCGCATTCACTAAAGATGTGGATTTATAGATGGGTTGTGGTGGGCTTAGGGAAGAGGTGATGAGGAAGCCAAGATCTGGCTTTCTAGGGGCTTTGTCCACAGGAGGAGCTCGGTCGGGTATATATTGAGAACATTTCATTTGGAGCTATGTGGAGTAGTGATCCTGTGCATTTGTTAGGATATTTGCATTTACCAAACTTTCTAAATTTTTGAAACATTCTAACAAATTTCCTTTCTCTGCTGGTAATGACAGCATAGGGTCCTCATTTTGCTCAGTGTCCAGACCTGCTTCTCCCCCTGAGCAGTGTCTGTTTGCTGTAATTGGATGATGCCACACAACCCACAGCCTTTGCCAGATTTCATTATGAGTTGGCGTCTTCTGTATTAATTTCCCCACTTTGGGGCTGTTTCGAAGCAAGTGAGGCCAATTTCCTTTTCAATAGCACAAATCTGGAGGCCCATTTTGAGCTGTGAGCTAAGTGGGTGCATTTGTGCAGCTCTGATTGACAGTGCACTCTTTGTTTGATTTGATTTTTTTTTTTTTTTAAATGAGAGCTTGATCCTGAGAGGCAGCTGGCATTCTCTGAAAGCCAGAGGACCCATCCTTGAAAAGCCAAAGAATACATTTGGGCAGCTGGTTTTATCCAGAATGATTTTTTGTTGGGGAGTGAAACACAGGCCTGCAGTTCTCAGAGTTAGTACTGCTCCTCTTCAGCGCCCACCCTAGCTGACCCAGGAGACTTCACCGTCTGGTCACTGGAGGAATTTGGAGTGAGAAGGATGTAGAGGGATAGGAATAGGTTGGCCAGAGAAAATACAAGATGCCCAGCTAAATTTGAATTCCAAATAAACAATGAATAATTTCTGGTGTAAGTACGTCTCTTGCAATTTCTGGGAAATGTTGCATGGGGTATACTTATACTAAAACATTCTTCATTGTTTATCTGAAATTCAAATTTAGATAGATGTCTTGTATTTTTATTTGCTAAATCTGGCAACCTTTGAAATGTATGAAAAGGTGAGTGTGCTTGTAGTCACTGTGAAGAGCCAAGCAGATGAAGGAACCAAATCCAAGGGCAAAGAGGAAAGAAGGATCATTGGAAAAATAGGACATTGCCAGTGGAAAACTTGTTTAATTGGCACAAAAATAAGAATTAAAAATATATCTCATGGGAACCAAATGTGCTATTTTAGGCTCCTTAGCAACAAGAAAACGGGGAGAGTTCGTTTCTTAAAGACTCATATCCCCCATTAGACATTAGTGATAGTATGAATTAAAAGCAGATTAAGCATTTCTGATTTTGCAACATGTGGCCAGTGATTCTCAAGCTCATGAGACTCACCTGGAGGGCTTGTGAAACACAACTTACTGGGCTGTGCCCCAAGTTTCTGACTCAGTACTTTTGGGCTGAGCCTGAAATTTTGTGTTTCTACCAAGTTCCCAGGTGATGCTGATGCTGTTGGTCTGGGGATCACACTTGGGGAATCAATAATTTAAATTTGAGCTAAGTTATATGGTTATTATTATTATTATTATTATGGTTATTATCAAGTCACTCGGGCTTGAACTATAGGTAGTCTGAGTTGAGAGGTGTTTTAAGTACAATACACACCAGAATTTGTAGACACAGTAGGAAAAAGGAATGTATACTATCTCATTAGGAATTTTAAAATATTGATGACATGTTGAAATGATGGTATTTTGCATATATTGGGTCAAATAAAATGTATTATTAAAATTAATTTCATCTACTTCCCCTTTTGCGAAACTGTCTCCTGGAAGATGTAAAATTAATCTGTGACTCATGTTTGTGGCTTGTATTATATTTCCATTGGACAGTGCTGTTATAGGCCATCATTTGTTTGGGTCTGAATCTGGGCATCCATGAATTAATGAGGGAGAATTAGTGAGATAGGCACAAATGCCTTAGACTTTTGTGCTCTGTTCTTGGGTTTAGTTTCTCTTCTAAGATTTACTAAATTCTCTTACTTGAGTGTGCCTTTCGGAACTTAAAAAATGTTCCAGTGTCCTGGTGCTTGATGCTAGTAGGCTCCAGGGCATGTCCTCATGGTGGTAAGGGACAATGAGACAGAAAGGACTTCTACTGGGGAGCTCTAGGAAATGACCAGGCTTTCACTTCGGGTCATTTCTGCTCTAACTGTAAAGGGGAGGCCATCACAAGCGCAAAAGTGACTGCTTCTATTCCTCCAAGTGTCCCCTTACCCCATTTTGGCTGTTTGCTGGATTAGAAAATACCCGATGATGTGGCATCTATAAATAACCAGGGGATGCATGGATCCTACGAGGCCCATTTCTTCCTTATTTTTTCTGCAGTCAAAGCTCAGCCAGAAGCCTGGATTCAGGTCTGGGGTTCTACAGCTAATAAGGCCACGTAGAGCTTGGACAACATTAGAAAGAAACCCCCAGAGAAGTTTAAAGCATGAAAATTGAATTTCTGACAAAAGGCCAACCTAACTTGGACTCTTTCCTCTGGAGAAGAAAAGCCTTCAAGTATGTGAAAGACCACTCCACAGAAGGTTGTGGATAATTGTTCTGTCTCTACTAAGAATAAAACTGGTGGAAAAATATTTAACTGCTACATGGGGGATTTGATTTTCTGGGAAAGAAGAATTTCCTGACATTGAACAGAGTTTATCTTTAAAAGAGTTTCTATTAATGTCTGCCCAAGCCCTTTCCTTCAAATTTCTTGCCCAGACTACAGTGACATTCCTGGGGCATCTCTATTGCTTAGATGGAGGATCAGGTAATGACCTGAGCCAACGGGGGAAGGCTTTGTGTCATTTTGGTTAGAGGAGGGAGCCCAAAGGCATTTCTGTGATGCTAGATGTTGGTCTTTGCCCAATCCCCTCATTCCCAAACCTGTGTAACCTTCCCTCTTGTCATTGATTTTAGTTGCTCAGGTTTTTAGCTGAAAACATTAAAATTAACGTAAGCATAAAAGAGGTTTATTAAGAAGTCTTGAGCGGTGGTGAGCTGGACCCAGCTCATAATGGTTTCTGAGAGCCGGTTGTTAAATTTTGTAGGCTGGTTGGTGTCACATTGGTAGCATGAAATCATGGTAGGAATGTTCGCACGTGGAAATTGGCACCATGGAATTTGCCAAACAGTACAATCCAGAGCCCCCTGCCCCATCTTTCCCCTGCAGAGCCAGTTATTAAGCATTTACTGGCACCTGGTGGGATGCTGATTAGCATAGCAAATTATCCTGTTCTTACGTCTCATCTCCTTGGTCCACTTCTGATTTCAGTTACAGCTGTATCGGTCAGTTCCACTGCACACAGAGGGCATCCCACCTCAAGTGTCTTTTGTTTTTATCCCCTTTTCTGGTCCGGGGCTTTCCCTGAAGCCATGAAATTTGCCCAGCTCTTACACAGGACAGCCTGGATGTTTGGGGGAGTCAGTGCTTCCAGGTGCAGCCTCAACCCACGGTGGGCTGGAAGCCAGAGGATGGATGCCTCAGACTCTCATCCTTTGGAGAGAGACAATTCTGTAGTGCATTCTGGATGATTCCTCACTGGGTCCCCAGTAGGACTGAGCCCCAGTTACTCATACTTATTAACTTTTCCTCCTTCTCTATCTTACTCTCCTCTCTCCTTCACTCCTGATTCTGGGATCATGTCCCAGATAAGCTGCTTACACCCATGTTTTTGCCTTAGGCTCTGCTTTTGAGCGAACTCAAACCAAGACAGGAAGCTCAGGGAGTCCCTAGGGGAGCCAGAAAGCCAGGTTGGGAGACCAAATAGCTAGAAATGGTGCCTCAAATAATCCTCCATTGGGCCATAGACATGTCACTGTTGATCTCGGCACTGAATGTTACTGCTAGAAGCTGTGCCATTGCCTTGGAAGCCGGATAGAGTTGTCTCCACTCCCAACAGAATGCTTCTTCAGGCCACTAACTCTTGATCAAAGCCTGGAGTGAGTGTGTGTGTCTCATTAGTGGAGCCTAGATTCCATGTTTTCTTTCTAGTTATAAGGAATGTTGAAAAATATGTGTTTCAGTTATTTATTGTTGTGTAGCAAACTACCTCAAAACTTAGTGGCTTAAAACAGCTATTTTATTTGCTCATGGTTATATAACCAGCAGATTGGGCTGTGTTTAGCTAGATGGCTTTTTTTTTTTTTTTTTTTTTACTGTTCTCACCTATGTTGCTGTTCCATCTGTAGCTCAACTGGGCCCCAGTGGTCTACAGTGGCCTCACTTATATTACTAGTGATTTTTTTTTCTTTCTTTTTTTTTTTTTTTTCTGGCTGAGTGTTTCTCTCTTCTGCCATGGTCATTTGTCCTTAAGGAGACTAGCCTAGGATTCGTCACGTGGCGGCATGAGTTCAAGAGAATGACAATGGAAGTCACAAGGTTTCTTGAGACATAGGTTACAAAGTGCCAAAATATCACTTACGCCTAGATTCAAGCGGTGGGGATATCAATACCGTTTCCTTTCAAAAGGAGCAGCCAAGTCACAGTGCACAGGGAAGGACAAGTGGACATATGAGGGGTATTGTGGCCATTTTGCTAGTCTGACTAGTGGTACCTAACTTCTATGGTGGGAGATGGGCATTCATAAGGTGGAGAATTCCTCAGATATCGAAGAGGTGTGCAGACGTGCTGGATGATCCCGCTCACAGTGGTAAATTGTCCACTCCAGTTGGCGTGCTCCTGAGTAGGGTGATTACATTTCCCATTCTTATTCCCAGGCCCCTCTTAGCCACTGACCTCCCAGGAGGATTCCTTCCTGGTTACAATCTCATAGGTGCATGACTGGGAGGGGACCGAGCCTGGCTTTGGGACCGATGTAGCCCTGAGTGGAGGCACCACAGATGGTAGGCAGGACTGAAGTCTGATGTTGGATGTAATTATTGAATAATTAAAATGAGAGTTCTTAACAAGGCATTGTTTAGAAGAAATGCATTAATTTGTATAAACATGCACTTTTTATCAATAGTCATTAATTCAACAACAGTTTTGAGTACTACATATTTTTAGAACATGACGAAGGTGAAAGTGACAGTAATAACTCTTGCTTGATCATTGCTTTTCCTCAAAGGACAGTATGAGGATTAGACAGAAAGAGGAAAGGAAATGAGAGAAAGAGAAGCTAAGGCTTACTGAGGGCCACTGTCATGTGGGGCTTTGGACCACTTGTGCATATTTGCACCTGCTCTCGCCTTGCCTCAGACTCTGAGATGGGGGAACTGAGGCTCAGGAAGATTATACAACTAATGAAGACGAAGTGAATCCAGATTCTGGTTTCACTCCAAGATCTTTGGTTTCTGCACCTACTGTGCTTTCTATGTGGATATGAACTGTCAGGATCTGCCTGTTTCTCTAAAGAGGTGATATAGCATTGATTGGTGTGCTTGCTCTTCAAGGACTCAGTGCTCGGCGTCAGAACAGACCTGGATTTTTGAATCCCGATTCTGCTTCTTAGGAGCTCTGATCATAATGAAGTCACATAACTTCTTAGGTTCCCAGTTTCCTCATCTATAAAATGGGGATAATAATAGCAACTCTCTGTAATGTCATTTAAGCATTAAGCGTGATGCCTGGTAGCCAGTAAATTTAGTACTAATGCCAGCTGTTATTGTTCATAACCATTAGCAATTGGTTTTTATTATAGAACATGTTTTATACTCTTTCTGTGTTATTCAGTCAAACTGAAATAATACTGTAGATTTGCTTTTTGGGGTAATTGTAAGTGCTGACTATGGTACAATGAAATCACTGCACAATCTGATTTGGTTATTAGGTACTTAGATTCTTGTTGAAATAAATTGTGAAAAAAAATCCAACCCTGAAAGCACTGTTTCAGCTGTTTAATGATATGTTTAGTAGAGATGTGATAATGACTGAATTGGATTAATTATGGGGTCCCTCAATGGATTGTTTAGTAGTATATTTGCAGATATCTTTTAAGACAAGTCTGTGTATTAGATGAATGGTTAGAATTTCAAGTTCACCTGTAGAAGCATGAGGGATGGAATAGGTCAATTCTGAAGAGGGGCTTATGAAAACAAGTGTCTTAGGTCTTCCAGGGTGTAAAAGTTGATATCATTAAAACTGCAAAGAAAGAAGAAGGGAGGGTTGGTGCATAACTGATTTAAATTTATTTCTGTGTTTGCAAAACTCAGGGCCTGTGTGAAACTGTTCTGCATAATCATAATCGCCAACATCTATTGAATGCTTGCTGGTTTCTAGGCACCATGCTAAGTACTTTACATGTATTTTTGTTATTTATTCCTTACATTAAACCTATACCAGTAGATACTGTTAGTTAACCCGTTTCTGCACACAAGGAAACTGAGGTTCAGAGAGGCTAAATATGCGACTAGAGAAGTGGTAGGAGGGATATAAACCCAGGCAGACTGACTACAGAGCTCTCATTCTTAGCCTAACCGAAACTTGTGAATGAAAGCCTTTCTGGCAGTGAGATCCCTGTTGGCTCTGGAATAGGGAAAGGTATTCAGTGCGTACGAAGCATAGTTTAATATCCATGCTTAAAAGTGACTCCTTATTTCCTTGCTCATAAGAAAGATGGACCGGAAGCCAGACTCTTGCTGGATAGGAACAAGAAGGCATGTAGCTTGATTGCTATTGGCAGCTTTCCCACAAAGCGGAGACCAATGCTATGAATAGCAGAATAGAGACATGGGAAATTCCTGGGTCTTTGATGACATCACTGGCTTGACCCAGAAGCCTTATGTGCTTCTGGACTTTGGCTAATGTAACTGATTTCCAGATTGACTGGAAGAAACAGTTTGTTGCCTCTGCAATGTCCTTTTCTCTTTCTTTACTAACCAAACCCCAGTCTTATTTGAGGTGGTCATTGCCAGTTACACACCTATATTTCTCAGTCTCCCTTTTATGGGGTGGGTATGCAACATATCTCTAGCCAATGAGACAGAAACAGAGAGATCCCTGTAGGGGAGTTCTAGAAAAGTTTTGCTTTTCTATTAAAGGCATCATCCCTTCCTTCCTTCCTTCCTTCCTTCCTTCCTTCCTTCCTTCCTTCCAACACCTGGAATGCTGGTAGCTGGAGCTGGAACAGACAGCTTTGTTGCACGTGGGAAAGAACAGAGATTTGCAGAGACCTGGTTTCTGCTAAAGTGGTGCTGGGAGGCCATACCACCTTGTTCTATGAGAGAAAATAAAGCCCTAGTATACTTAAAGCAGTATTTCCTAGCCTTTGTTATTTGCATACAAATGCAATTCCTAACTCCGAAATTGAAATCTTTCATTGACATGGATTCTTTCTTGGCGTTCTGGTTATCTATTGCCGCATAACAAACCATCTCAAAACTTGGGGACTGACAACAACCACTGTTTTATTATTTTTCATGAGTCTGTGGAGCAGAAATTTGGCTGGGGCACAGCAGGGACAGCTCATCTCTGCTCCAGGACGTCTGGGATCTCATGGGATGACTTGAATGGACAGAGCTGGGATATGCAAGATAGTTTCTAGCCTCACCTCTCTGGCACGTAAGTGATATCCCCATGTGGCCTCTCTCTCCCCAGCAGCATAACCTGGTCTGTTTAAACAGTGGCTTGGGGCTCTGTGGGGGGAAGCAAAAACTGTCAGTCCTTTGAGAGACTATGTCTAGGACTGTTGAGGTGTCACTTCTACCTTATTCAGTTGGTTGGAGTGTCCCAGACTGAGAGGAGTGGAGGTATAGACTTCACTTCCTGACTAGAGATGGAGGAAATGTTGATGATGGTCATCTTTGGAGGCAAGTGATCATACTTGGTGAGTTGGGAAGGATTTGCAGATTCATAGCCAACCCTTCTTCTTTAGGTATAAGAATAGTCTTTGAATTTATCTTGTATCTGAAAAGTGTTCAGTACTTAAATGTGGGTTGTATTCTGCTGTGTGGGCTTTTAATGTTTTTCACCCTCTGGTGCTTGAAAAATTGCTTTATTTTTGCTGTGGTACCTTTGTAAGGTGGGAGGAGAAGACTATCACAAGGGAAGGTGGGAGAATGCCAGTGTTGTGGATTGATTAGGGGATAAGCATGGAGGGTGACTGAAAGTAGCTTTTTGCCGAGAAGAGGAGAGATAATTTAGGATTGAGACTGTCAGAGCAAATTAATGAAGGAAGAACCGACTAGTTGGTACCTGTGCTCAGAAATAATGGGAACTTGATGGCCATCTGAGGGATGTTGAATCAGGAATATTTACTGATCACCAACTACCAGCCTGGTACTGTGCTGCTGTGAACGTGGCAGATGTGGTTCCATTAAAAAAAGAAAAAAAAAAAGGCTTTTTAGAAGATTAAGGAGTCAGGGTTACTTCCAGTTATGGGGATTATGACCTATTGGAAAATGAAGTAAAACCAAGACAAAGTTTGAAAAATTATCGCATATTTCAGTGTTTGCATTTAACAAATGAATACTTTTAAGCATCATATCCCTAAACAAACAAATAAACCCAAACCAAACTAAGCCAGGAACTGTGTGCAACAACTTATATGGAGGAAGGGCCAAAGTTCCTATCTGAGGCCCCTATGGTAGGCCTTGCATATTCTAGAGGTGAATCTCTTATGCCAGAGGCAAAGGGATGATGGAACTCTTTAAAAGTTAATTCTAAGGTCCCCCAAAGGTTGTTGTAGTAGAGAAGACATTACAGGGGGGTAGAGTTGACATGAATTGGGACCCAACCCACAGTGGCTGGGGAGCAGCCATCTTGGTGAACTCCCCTTCTGGAGAGGGACCAAGAACCAGGGATCGGTTGAGATTGATGTATTGTTGTAGCCTGACCACAGGAGACCCTCAGGATGATCCTGTAACAGCACCTGGAGATGACCTGGGGGTTGGAATTAAGCTCGTAAAAAAGCCACTATGGGGAGCTTGGGTGGCTCAGTTGGTTAAGCATGTGACTCTTGGTTTTGGCTCAGGTCATGATCTTACGGGCTAGGGGATTGAGCCCCAAGTTAGGTCCACTCTCAGGAGGGAGTCTGCTGGAGATTCTCTCCCCTTGCCTCTCCCCCTACTTGCGTGTGCATGTGCTCTTTCTCTCTCAAATTAGTAAATAAATCTTTAAGAAAAAAAAAGCCACCATTCATTGAGTTCCTCATTGGGTTAACCATAGAAGTTTGATTTTTGCTGCTGGGCATTGGGCTGGAGCCTTTCCAGCCCATAGTTCAGAGAAAATGGTAGGGGGTATAGAGCCTCCCTTAGACTCTGCTCTGAATGAACTCTAAAAGGAGAGGTTTATTTATTGGTTTGCTTATTTGTTTGCTATTTTTGGCATAATCAATTCTTTAGGGTTAAGATAGAAATTGTAGGCTCATCCACAATACTTTCCTCTTTAAAAAATTTTTATTTTTATCATCTGAAAAGGAACAAATAGGGAAATTAGGTAATGGTAAGATGCATGGTTGGGTATAGTTTGATGTTCTTCTGACCAGAGGAAGATGTAGAACGAGGATATTGGCAGATAAGTTGGCTTTCGGGCTGCCCTGCCAGTCATTGTGTCTATGCTTCTAAGAGAAGAGTCCTGCCACCAGGTCCTAGTCCTTTTGTTGATTGTGTCTTCTGGTCATGTTGAGGCATGAGGCAGACAGGTAGCTTCAGACCAATACAGGGGAGATAGCTGCTGATGTTTGTGTTGTGAGGAGATGGTCCTGGGGCAGTCAGTCTCTGCCAGCTTCTGTCTCGGCGCCAGGCCACAGAGGCTCAGGGAAGGTCTAGAGGAGGGTTTCTTTCTTCTCATGCACGAGTAAGGGCAACTCACTGCTTACTTCTCCTGAGCTTGAAAGAGGGAACTGATGTTCAATTTTGGAAACAATCTAGGACCAGGGTTTGCCCAGGGGCCACATCACTACAGGAGGTGGAGACGAGTGGACAAGGCAAATCTTCTCTCCAAAAGTAGTCGTCCAACTGCCAGTCTTTCCACCATTAGACATACATTCCTTCAACTCTTCCCACTTTTCCAGCTTCAAGGGACTTCTAATAAAATGCAACTATTTTCCAAAGAGTTGATATTTTAAATCTGTGTCTGTCCAATCGCCACGTGTGGTAATATCAACCAAAATGGACAAGCCCAGCGGCTCCTGGGTGGTCAGTCTGTTAAGCGTCCGACTCTTATTTCAGCTCAGGCCATGACCTCAGGGTTAGAGATGGAGCCCTGCGATGGGCTCCACCCTGGGCGTTGAGCCTGCTTAAGATTTTCTCTCTCTCCCCCCCCCCACTGACCCCTCTGCTCTCTCTCTCTCAAAAGAAGTAAAAAGAAATGGAGAAGCCCAGAACTTGCCCCAGAAACCTTGTAAGAAATGCACAATATTCCTTTCAAATTAAAATTAACCCAGACATGGTATGACATGGCATGAGTGCCTAGGATCCATCTTGGTTGAGCTCAGGACACAAGGGGTCAGGGTCAGTCTCCTCTGCACTGAGGAGTGTGCATTGTGAGACTTATGTCATTAGGAGCTCTTATGTATCAAATTAGTCCTCAACTGAGAGCAGGGCTTTGTGGAACTTTCCACAGACCTTAGCGCCAGTGAGGGTGTCAGGCTGGGTTGCCCAAGTGGGAGGAGGCGAGGCAAGGATTCTTCCTTTTCCTTTCTTTGGCCATCTGTGGTAAATTTCCAGGCTTTCTTCGGGCTAGTCCAGATTAGGAACACGTGTTGGTTTTCAAAAAATCCAGTTACCTAGTGTTAACTATTTGAACACATATATGGACAATTTGCCTTTTTGGGTGGCTCATTACCTTGCTTTCTGTCTTTTCCCTTTAGAATTTCAAAATCCGTTGTCTGACCACAGGCCTTCCTCACGAGTCCCTTCTTGTGTGCTTGGACTAGGTGGCCACTACCTGGGTGGCTGACCTGGGCCCATTAATTCTGATATTTTGACACCTCATTGATGCTGATTATGCTAATTGTAGGTACGGCTACAGCCTTGGTTCTGTTTGTTCCATTTTGCTTTTTCAGCCGAAACCTCAGGGGAACTGATTTTGTCATGTGGCTCATTTCCATTTTTCATTGCTTTTCGTTACTTCTGTGGTAGACATAGTGGTAGGCTGAAAAAACATGTATTACTATTTTTAACACAATCTAGGAAAATCCAGAAGAAGAGAAGTGAGTGTAATTTTTCTGAAACCTATATCATTCTTCACTTTCCCCTATGGCATTTACTTATTTATTTATTTATTTTTAAAAACAAAGCCTCTGGAGAGTCTTAAAAAAATGCCAGAACAAAACAGAAATGCCACACCTGCTCAAATATTCTTGAGCAAATGGTGTGAAAAGAAAGTGAAGCAGTCACTGGCTCTAACAGATTTCCATACCTACCTAGATACCGTAGCCACTTGGCTACAAATATGACTATGGGGTACAGAAGACTTGGGAGACTTGGATTGAAAAACAGCAACAATCAACACACTGAAACAACTTGAGTGGTTGGTGGGATGGAAGCTAGAAGATTCTAGAATGGGAATTGGGGGCTGTGATGAAATAAGGCAGAGCCATAATGGGCAGAAGCTCCCAGCTTTTATGAGTTTTCAAGTTACTCTTCTGTAATGTGGATGGGGGTGCGTAATGTGGGCTGCTGACACCCGGAGGGGTGACTAGAGGTGTCAGTGTGAAGCTGCCGTGGCAGGGACAGCAGGTGGTCTGCTTAAGCGCTGAGTGTTTTGTCGGGGGTGTCTCATGTCTATTGGGGTAGACAGACATGGTGGAAAAATGGTCCCGGAAGGGAGGCCTGGAGGTCAAAGAGAGGCCTTGAATGCTACACCAACTTTACAATGGTCCCCACATTCTGATGACACCTATGTCAGTTGGGGTCCTGGCACATTCATGTTAGGATTAATTTGAGGAGAGTTTAATAAAAAGGATTATTTATGGAGGGGTAAGCAGAGTATAGAAAAAACACTAAGGGTTACTGCAGTCCCACTGGAGTTAGTAAGAGAGGCTTGGTCATCATCTGCAGGCCTGACAATGCGATGGAGGGTGTGGTTACCCAGAGGTGGCCAGGGCTGTGTGGTGACAGTGCCTGTCAGGAGTGAAGAACTTTGTGGGGATCCCACAGGAGGAGCTGGGAATAGATACTTGCTCCCTTTCCTGCCTCTCAATTTCTACCACGGCTGCCAGTATCGGGGTCAGGGTCCTCTAGAGAAACAGAACCAACAGGATTTGTATGCACACGCGCACACACACACACACACACACACACACAATGATTTAAGGTATTGGCTCACGTGATTTGGCAAGCCCCAAATCCTGATGGGGCAAGCCAGCACGCTGGAGATACAGGGAAGAGTCACAGTGCGATTCCAAGGGATAGTACTGATTCTCTCCGGAGGGAGGGGAGTCTCCGTCCTAGCCAGGCCTTCAACTGATGGCATGAGGCCCACCTATGCTCTGTAGGGTGAACCCCTTTGCTCAAAGTCCACCGATTTAAATGTTAATCTCATCCAAAAAAATATCCCATTCACAGGAATATCTAAAAATACTGTTTGACTGAATATCTAGTTACCATGGCCAGCCAAGTTGACACAGAGTTAACTGCCACGCTGACCATTGGTCAGTCTCAATCAGAAGTGAGAGGATGTGGGAGCCCGTTGATGCTGTGCAGATGGATTGGCCTCCTAGGCATAGAGTCTGGAAGAGGCTGGGCCTGGAGGGGGCAAGCCATTTACCCCAGTGTGATATGGAAGAAAATAAGGTCAGCATTTTGCTTTTACACTCTCCCTGCTCTGCTTGGATTGAGGTTGTAGGTCTTTCTGAACTCTAAGTGTTTCCAGAGACCCTGTATAATATAATACGTCCTCTTGGCTCCCAGAAAATGGATACAAGCATCAAGTAGAAGTGAAATCTCTTAAAATGCCGCTGGCTTTCCTTGATGCTTTTACTTAGTTTTTTCCCCCCCTTAAACTACAAGAATAGCAGTATAAGCCATGTGCAGTTTCAAAAAGCAAGCACCTGGACAGTCTGAAGAATCAGAAAACTTTAATATCAAGGTCTGTGTACCTATTTCACTCTCCTACTGCGCCCGCCCCCTCCACCCCGCACACCGGCTGTTCTGTATTTTCCAAGGATGGCACAGAAGGACGTTAGCTAGAGATTTAAGAGATTTAAGTTAGTTTCAATAAGGGAGCTTCATTACGGAGGCTGTGAAATCCCAGGAGGGGTTTCTCTGTGGAGTGGTTTTGAGTTTGGGACTTATTGAAAAGTAAACACACTAGGGTCGAATTTACCTCAAAACAACACACGTGAAGTGGAGACTTGATGAGTTATCTAGCTACCTGGGTCAGAAATGAATTTAAGAAATCTGTTAATTGCCTCAATTCTTCATTTCATTTTGTATGCTGTCATGTGTCTGTTGGGTTCTGAAATGGTGTCCTGCAGGAAGTGACAAGACTCTGAAAAGTGTCACCAATAGACAGCAGACAAAGCGTTGTCTCGGAGATCCTGTAAAGGTCTATATTCAGGCTACCTAAGGGGTGGCTTCCAGAAGCAGAAAGGCCATGGGCACCAGTACTGTCTGGTAGGGGGATGCAGACCACTCCGGATGAGTGGGAAAGTAATTGTCCTCTTTACCAGGCCAAGTCTCTTTCCCTTTCTGGGATCTTCCTCCCTGAAATGGGAGAACACCCATGTCTCAGTACTGGAGTGGCACATGTGAGCAAGCATCACTTCTGTCCGATAAAAGAGCTCAGACCACGTCTTTCTTGCATCTCACGTATGGCTGGGACATGGGTCTAAGAGAAACCCACTTTTATCCTGGCTACCGCGGATTGGATGGGCAGACTTGCTGCAGCCGCAGGTAGCCATGTCTGTGTTTGGCACAAGGGAAATCCGATGGCTCTGAGGTACCTTGTGGAGAGTCTGCATAACCAAGCTACTTAATTGATCGGTGGAGATCTGGCCCAATCAAACTGTCTTTTCTTCAGAGTGAATGCCGGGAAACCTGACAGGTTGCTTGAGCTTTGTCTCGCCCAAAGATGTTGAGTTGGATCTAAGTCTCCATGAGGTTGATGGATCCTCCAACCTGGGATGCAAAGTTGATGAGGCAACTTCTATGGCATCCCATTTTCCACACCGCCTTGCGATAAGTCCTCATCATCCACGGGAGTCCGAGTGTCTTTTCCTGTCTGCTTAACTAGCTCGACTGACCTAACCAGTCCAGTCTCTTTTTAGCTCTAACAGTGTTGCATTCGAATCCTACTGCAATGCCATAAATTGCCAGGGAGGCAGGATAGTGTAGGGGCTAAGTGAATGGGCTCTGGGGTCAGATGCCTCTGCCACTGTTAGGTAGGGTACAGCTTCAGTTCCCCTGATACAGAAACAAAATAACAGCACCTTCAACAAGCAAGATGGAAGTTTATTTCACATTCTCATAACATTGTGGGTTTAAATAGTTCAGGGCTGGTTAGGCAACCCTGTAATTTGAGGGGTCCAGACTCCTCATTATTTTGCTCTACCATCTTTGGGTAGTTGCTCTCATTCTCATGTTTTAAGATGGCTCAGCACATCTATTCTCCAGCCCGAAAAGAGAGAGAGAGGGAGAGGGTGTGGGGCACGGAAGGGAAATTGTTTTTTTTTTTTTTGGAAATTGTTTTCATTACTTCTGCTATTGGCTAGAACTTAGTCACGTGGCAACATTCAGATGCAAAGGAGTTTGAGAAAGGTAGTCTGTATTCATGTTCTATTGCTGTGTAATAAATTATCACAAATGTGCTGGCTTAAACCAATTTATGACCTCACAGTTTCCGTGGGTCAGGGGTACTGGCATGGGTTAGCTGAGTCCTCCACTCAAGATCTCACTGGGCTGAGCTCAAAGTGTCAGCCAGGGCTGTGATCTCAGCTGAGACTCGGGGTGCTTTGCCAAGCCCAGTGGTTCCTTGTGGTTATAGGACTGAGGCTGGTTGTCAGCTAGGGTCCATTCTCAACTCCTAGAAGCTACCTGATATTCCCTACCATGTGGCCCACTCTGCAGTATGGCTTCTCCAAGGCCAACAGGAGCAGCTCTCTGACTTTGAATCTTTTGCTTCAGCGAAGGCCCTGTTCCTTTAAAGCACTCGTCAGATTAGGAAAGTCCCACTCAAGGTAAACTCTCTATTTGTTGACTCAGAGTCAACTGATTTAGAACCTTAAGTACATCTGTAAAATCCCTTTGTTATTGTCATACAAGGTAACCTAATTGAAAGAGTCATCACTCACAGGTCCCACCTATACTCAAGAGGCGAGGATTATATAGGGCATGTCTATGGGGCGGGGGTGGGGCGGTCCTGGGGACCATCCTAGAATTTTGATTAGCACATCATCATTATTTGGGTGGCCAGTAGAAATCAATACACCTCTAATTTCTATAGTTCTATGAGTAGAGGAGAATGAGAAAAAAGATATTGGGGTTTACATAGTACTGTTTGCCATAGTAACTTACTAACTACGCTATATTGGTAAGTTACTTAATTTCTCTGTGCTTCAGCTTCTCTTATAAAACAGGGATAATAATAGTCCCTCACTCCTTGGGTTGGTTGTTATAAAGCTTAAATTAGATGGCATGTGGAACAGGGCCTGGCACATATTAAAGAACGCATTAATAGTTAGCAATTTTTTTCGTCTTTTTCTTTTTTGTGGTGATTCTTCTTCTTATTCAAAGTGAGGGATGAAACACAGAAATAAAACATGGGAAAAATTCAAGACCTTTCCAAAAATGTAGCCTTATCTTTAATGACTAATGAGTGCAAAAAGGTCTTGTTGAAGTCTTTCCAGTTTTGAGCCTTTTTAGGAAGCTACTAGGACAAAGAGAAACTTGTGAAATATTGCCTGCACCTCAAGCTCACCGTTGTACAATAAATGACATCATGGAGCAGAGATGGACCCAGATTGCATCACATCCTATGAGGAGGAGCTGCTGTGGGTAAACCTTGGAACTCGATGTACATTCTTCCAGGGAAAGCAGAGTTGTCTGATTTCTATGAACTTGAAAGTCAGTTGAGCCTAGTATGGATGTGAAATGTGTGTGTGCGTGTGTGTGCGTGTGTGTGCATATGTGTGTGGTGTGCCTGCGTGTGAAATTAGGTACATATTGATTAGACTTTCCTATCTGTTGAAGGGATGGGATATTTTGGAGAGCCATTGGAGGAAACAAAACGGTGAACTTATCTTGTTGCTTGACTCAACAAGCTCTGGGATTTAGAAACTAAATCTGAGCCATTAGTGTGTGGCTTTACCTTTTTAATAGGAAAATAAATGTTCCCCGCAGGTCAGGCAATGTTCATATTAGGTTGTTTAACACTTTCATATGCTTCTGAGATAACTAACTAGGAGTGTTCCTTAAATAACACAAAATACAAACAATTATTTCAGACATTTCAGAAATGAAGTGCTACCAGCTTCATTGTGCTCCTCCGCTCTGGCGAGTAATGAAAGACATATTCTTAATGCGAAACAAAAGAGGATTGTGAATATTAAAAAAGCAGGCCAGCCAGCTAGAGTTAAACCGTCGGGATAAGATATTAACTTAAACCACATGTGAAGTGCAGCTGTTTCTGTTGAAGCTTTCATCAGACTCAAGTGGAAAGATTGGTGGGTTTTAATATGTGGTTTCCAGCCAAGCCAATAGGAATCTGGGGAAAATGTGTGTGAAATCAGGGCTCTGCCAGGGGGGTCTGGGGCTCTGGGCTGGCTTTTCTTTCTGTTAACACAAACAGGGTAACCCAATGCTCAGGGCAAACCTGCTCTGGAGTGACCAGCCATCTACAGAGTTTTGGGATTCTTCATACTCCCTTTCAGGAGGACTGCATAGGTCCCGTGGTGTTGGGAGGAGGGATGAAGGAAGGATCTTCTCGAATCTGTTCTCTGCTTCTTCCTCTCAGAAACATCTAGATTTTATGCAGCCTCTAATAACTTAGAGTACCAAAGGGTGCCAACTCTATGCAAGCTAAACTTGCTAAGCAAAGTGGTGGTATGTACGATGAGGTGCAGATCTGTCATATGAACATGAAAATACTAGAAATTAATAAAAGAATATCAAAGACATGAGATGAGTGCAAAACTAAGGATTAATTGTATGCCATTTCTTTACAACGACTGAATTAATTAACTGACTTAAAAGCTGGCTACGATGCTGCTTATTTTGTCCAGCCTGCTCTTGAGGTCTTAGGTTATTGCAGTGATCTGACATTACTCCTGGACTGACTACTGGGTGACCTTGGCCTTCCACCATGTGCCTCCAGCATCACAACACTACTTTCTGCTTCAGAGGCTTGTAACAGAAATAACCTTTATGGGGCCACAAATTCAGGAATTGAGGAAAATGAAAATATCCAAATTGTACTCAGTGATCTTAGTTGAAACACTACCAATTTCTATGCACTGATTCATGTGTCCAACTAACATTTATTAGGCAGCTACAAGATTCAAGGGACTTTGCAAAGTTCTCTGGGGATACAGAGATATGCAAGGAGGAAAGGATTTGACATTTATTGAGCACGTATTATGTACTAGGCATCATGTAGGCCCTTTGATTACATTTTTTCATTTAATTCCGCAAACTTAGAAATTACAAGACCTGATTGTTGCTCTCTAGAGCTTTCAAGTCTGGAATTAACTAGTAGATAAAAGATAGATCCAAATACCCATAAAATAAGGTAATTATAATCATATGCCAAAAGAGAGGTTTCAATGGGAGCTGAGAGACTGGAGTGATTACTCAGGGAATGAAAGAAAGTTTATTGGAGGGAATCATGTTTGAATTGAATGTTGAAGGCTGGGTCGGATTTGGATTCACAGAGAGGTAAGACAAGGGATGATTCAGGTGAAGAAGAGAATAAGCAGGGGAGAGAAGAAGGGAATCAATATCCATGAGTCATACACTACCCAGCGGTCAAGTGAAAATCACTTATGGTCGAATTTTATCTGATTATTGCTTCTTGGGTCCAGCATAGGTGTGGACTTTACAACATGGTGTTGCTTGAAAAATGCATGTCTTTAGACACTAGATACGTATTCAGTGTGTTGAGATGCTTGAACCACCAGAGGCTGCTCAAATTAAGATCTGTTGAGGGGAGTGCAAGTTCTTACACCCATGTGCACAGAGGGGGTGGCTGGCCAAGTGGCCAGGACTGTTTAACTTGTCATCTCTCTGTCTAGTTATGCCAGGGCTGGACTGTTGAATCTCAGAGTTAATTTTACATAGGATTTGACTCTGAAGATTGAGAGGGACTACAACACAGGGTCAAGTCCAACATAATTAAGCCATAGGTGAGTGTGTGTGTGTGTGTGTGCACACGCACACACATGTATAATGGTAGTGGGGATGGAAGGTAAGGTAGATAGGGCTAGCCCGGGTCAGAGAGGGAGGGGAAGAAGTTTGGATGTATTTGGCGTAGGGTTTGGTGACAGTAAAGTATAAGAAAAGAGTTTAGGTAAGCTTGTTTCAATAAGTTGGAGCTTTTGGAGCGCCTGGGTGGCTCAGTTGGTTAGGCGTCTGACTCTTGATTTTGGCTCAGGTCACGATCACAGGGTTGTGAGATCAAACCCTGCATTGGGCCCCTCGCTGCAGATGGAACCTGCTTGAGATTCTCTCTCTTTCCCTCTCTCTGCCTCTTCCCCCACTTGCACATACACATTCTCTAAAAAAAAAAAAAAAAAAAAAGAAAGAAAGAAAGAAAAAGAAAGTCGTTCCACAATCCACCTTGCCACATTGCTAGAACTTGAATCGGAGGAGAAGGCAAGTGCCCTTTCTAATGCAGTCTCTGTTCCTGATGAGATGCTGACAGTCACCACGCTTGAGGTTAAATTAATCAGGCCTCTAGGCACGAGGCACTAGAGAGACTACAAAGATGTTTGTGAGACAGTTCCTCTCCTCAGGCAGTTTATAGGTCTATGATATGCTTGCGACAAGGAGACCAGTACCGTGTGGTGAGCCAGGTGCGTGCAAGCCTAAGGGATGGTCTGAGATGCTGTGTTGGTTTCCTAGGGCGGATATAACAAAGTACCACATGGGGTGGCTTAAAATGACAGAAATTTATTCTGCCACAGTTTAGGAGACTAGAAGTCCGAAATCAAGGTGTCTGCAGGGCCATGCTTCCTCCTGCTGAAGGCTCTAAGGAAGAATCCTTCCTTGCCTCTACTGGCTTCTGGTTGTTGCCTGAAATCCTTGACATTCCTTGGCTTGTGACAGTGTAACTCCAGTCTCTGCCTTTGTCCTCACGTGGTCTTCTTCCCTGTGTCTCCTTTGTGTTTTCACATCTCTGTATTTAAGGACAGCCATCATCAGATCGAAGGCCCACCCTCAGCCAGTATGTTCTTATCTTAGCTTGATTCTATCTGCCGAGTCCTTATTCCTGAGTAAAGTCATATTCACAGGTACCAGGGGTTAAGACTTCAGCATATTTCTTTGGGAGACATGATTCAACCCATAACAGGTATCAGTGTGTGAGCTGGCTGGAGGAAGGGAGAAGGAACCAGAACCATGGCCGTCAGGGATCACATCTCAAGGCACTGATGTATGGCACGTGGATGGAGAAGTGGAGGGAGATAGGGAAGGATGGTGTGGCAGGAGCCACAGAGATTGGCATGTGTTAGGTACATCAGAGGATAGTGAGGAGGACACCAGCTGGTAGGAACAGAGGCGTTCCTGGACAGTGGTGGAGATTGAGGCCAGAGAGAGAAACAGGCCAAATGGTGGAACTGCCCAAGCATCATTAGAAGAATTGTCAGCTGGGTGGTGGGGTGGAGGATGTACAGTTGGTTGGGTGGCCCCTTTGGTTTTGGCTCATGGTGTTGGGTCATGGGATCAAGCCCTGCGTCAGGCTTTGTGCTCAGCACAGAGTCTGCTAAGGACTGTCTCCTTCTGCCCCTCCCCTCCCCTCCACTATCAATCTCTCTCTCTCTCTTTCTTTCTTTCTCAAACATAGGTAGATAAATCTTTAAAAAAAAAAAAATCTATCAGCTGGGTTTAGACTATATTTCCATATTCTGGATAACTCTGCCCAGTAGCTCCCAATACATTCAGGAGGCAGAGGCAGGCATGTAAGGAGGAATCTTCTGTCCAAATCTGCTTCTGAAGTGTATCTCATTTGGGAAGAGGTATTGGTCCATCTAATGAAGTAGCCTGAAGAAGATCGGCCGTCTCTGGCAAGGGCACCGTGAACTTAGCTAATGTGTCATCAGCAAGGTAGAGCAGCAAGCAAAAGGCCAGTTCTTGACCCTTCTTTTTGGGCTGAAGCTTTCCCATCTGTAAAGCAATGGCGTGGGCTGTGATGCACTGCAGTTCCTCGTCTCTGTGATATAGTGGCCTGACTTATGTTCGAATAGGTGCGAACCAAGCTCGTCTGTCCATTTGTTTCCTTTGATATCGCATCTGCATAAAGTGGCTATGGCAGAGGCATTTTTACCCTATTTGGGTAGATGAGGAGTAGACACAGAGGAAGTTCATTGACTTTTGGAGATACCTAGCCAGCTGAGGTCAGAACCGGCACTTCTGTTCTACATGAATGCTTCTTGTAGAATCAGAGTCGCTGTTTGTTCCTTCATTTATTCATCCAATCCATCAAGGAGCATGTGTGTATTGAGGGTCCCCATGTGTGTATTGAAGGTCAGGCACCTTGCTAGTTCCTGGTGGGTCATTCTGGTAGGATTCCTGCCCTTAGGAAGTTCACAGTCTGCTGGCCCAGCTTGAGGTTTTTCATAATGGTAGGGCAGGTTGTGTATCCTCCTCCTACCATGCTCACCAAGAGATCAAGGGTCTACTGAGCAATGCTCGGAGGCCAGCGTTGCTTTTTTTTATTTTTATTTTTTTATGAACACAAGGCTTGCTACTGTAGGCACACCTGATTTCTTGTCTAGTTTTGTCAGTATTTGTTATCAGCAACACTTAATGTTTTAAATACAGAGAAGATTATCAAAAGGGAAGCTCCGAAACCAAGTCAGCTACACTACTAAAATAGTAGCGGCTGCAAAGAGAGAGAGAGAGAGAGAGAGCCTCTCAGGCCAGGTCCCTTATATTTGCACTGCCTTTCTCAGTTGACAAAAAAAAAACCCTTTCCTATGTGATTGTGCCTTTGCTAGGTGTCACGGTCAGAGGCAGCACCTGCTTCAGGATGAGGCAGGCCTTAGACCCTGCCACCCACCTCTGGCGAGTGACCTTCACAATTGCTCTGCACAGCTCAACCTCTGTGGCTCATTTGCAAAATAAGGAGGGGGTGCTAATGGCACCACTTCATAGGGTTTCGGTGTGAGAAAATGTGTATGAGGTGCTTGGGACTCAGTAGGACCTCGGGAAATGTGAGCTGGTTCCCCTACATCTCAGTAAAGTAGCCTGCCTCCTTTTGCTGGTAGGTTCTTCTTTGCACATATCTTAGACCCTGTGCTGGCCTTTAGGGGAAGACATGGTTTTCCTGACTCTCATTTCTCCCAAGATTTTTATGTGGCCGCCTGTACAGTCACCTGGAAGACAGATCAGTGAGGTATAACTGGGGAGACCTCTAACGGGTTCTTTTATTTTTAGTTGCTTTTAATTTGGTCGAATGAGTGTCTGAACGCATACAATGATCAGCCTCAGCGCACAGTCCCTCCCTGATCCTGTGACTCGCAGATCCTGAGTTCCTCCTGTAAAGCGACCGTTTCAAGATACAGGCCTTAGAAGTGGGGACATCCTCAGTGCTTTGTGAAAAGAGATCACGGGGTACCCAGACTCAGGTGTTACCTTTTCTCAAACATCAGCCTGGGGGTGTGCAACGAAACACATGGCTTTATTTTACAGCTAATATTTTCACTTAATTTGTTCTGTTCAGCTTGTCTGAATTTTAGGTTGGTAATGAATAAGGATGATAGCTCACATGCTGGTCCCATCTACCAGTGATAAAAGTGATCCAGAAATATGTGGAAACCCTGGGAGCATTTAGATGGATTCCTTAAAATATGATTCTCCACCAAATTGCCTTGCTGGGGTTGGAGTGTCGTGAGCATAAAACTAAAATTTAGGGTGATGAACAGTTAAAGTCTAAGAAATTGTAAGCAATACAAGTAGGAATTATTCATTTTTACCAATCCTGGCACAGTGTCCAGTGTTTGCTCACCATCTCATACATCTCTTTGGGGAGAAAAAAATACCAACTGGAATTTGCCACAGGGACACAGGCATTTTTCCCTTCATTGGAGCCAATGGAGCTGTTGGAAACAGTCTATAAATCTAGTCTCCGGTACCATGACCTTTGGCCCTTTGGGGACAGCACTCACTTTATGTTCATCCTGCAAACTGCTATCGATGAGACTTGCAGCAAGACCCAGGGGCTCCGGTATCCGGTATCCGACATCTTTGCCAGGTGAACAAAGGGAAAGATAGTGCTGGTTTTCTCAGCCAGAAATCAAGTTCTCATTCCAGCTGCCAGAGAACAGCTGTAAACGAGGTCACCATGCTCTGAAGGGGGAACAGTTATGTGCCTTTCCTCCCACACTTCCTACTCTCAGTATTTGTTTTATTTTTTATTTTTTTTTTAAAAGATTTTATTTACTTATTCATGGGAGACAGAGGCAGAGACCCAGGCAGAGGGAGAAGCAGGCTCCCCCCAGAGCAGGGAGCCCGATGTGGGACTCGATCCCAGGACCCCAGGATCACAACCTGAGCCAAAGGCAGATGCTCAACCACTGAACCAACCGGGTGCCCCTACTCTCGGTATTTAATAGAGAAGTCTGTAGTAGCGCCCCTTTGTCTGCCCTGTTCAGATGCTTTGTCCATTATACAAACTGGGTGCGGAAAGAGGCTGCGTTTGGTGGAGGGAGCCTCCCATTTTTTTGGCTGTAAATTTAATTTAATGCAAAGGGTGCCTCAAGAAATGCTTATGTTAATGTGAAACAGGAAGAAGACAGTGCCAGGTCCCGTGTGGCAAGGCCCGATCTGACCGCTGAGGGCACCTAGTTTTAAATCCACGCCAGGGCCGAGATCTGCAACTGGCTCCCTGGGGGAGAGGAACCAGGGTGATGCAGGACCAGCATGCCTTGCTTCCCGGCCAGGCAGCATCTGAGACGTAATCTGGGACCAAAGGTATGAAGGGTGATGTTGCAAAGCGATTTGTAGCAGAAACAGCCGTTATCTTGTCATCGGACGAGGAGCAGTGTTGACGGAGCTCGGAGGGGGCCCTATTTAAAATTCTGAGCTGCAGTACACACTTCCGGGCACCGCTCAACCCCCGTGTTCGTGACATCTTCCCAGCAGTCACTGTGGGGCTTCCACTTGTCCTCAAAACCCTTGACATGGCTCGAGGTCATGGGCATTCGTTTCGGCACTGCGTGATTTTCAGCTATTGCCTGCGAGTTTTATTGTTTCCTTGGTGAGGCTGCAGATTCCTTGAGGGACCCTTAGAAGGTTTTTGCTCATCCCTGACGTTAAGCAGATCCAGACAGGAGAAGCGGAGTCCACACCCGAGCTCCCTCGCCTCTCTCCTCCGCAGCTCTCTTCCTGGCCCTTTGGATGGTCCTGCGTCCTCAGGGAGAGCGGTCCAAGGCACAGAGGGGTCGCACATCTTTTCCGCACCCTACGCCCGCTGGCAGGGGGGAGGATGGCTCACACAGAAAAGCTGCGTGCCTCTGACTTGGCAAGGCCTCAGCTGGGCTCCCCGAGAGGGCGTACCAGCAGCGGCTGCCCTCAGTGGGTGTCTCTACAAGGCTGCCGACTCTCCCCGGGCCTGCCAGGGGTGACCTTCCCGCCTGCCATGAGGCACCATTGTCAGGGGAGACCCAGGCTGCGGTGTTAGCAGCAAACATGCTCTGTGACCTTGTGCTTGACCCTGTGGCTGATCCAAGCAAATCACGTAATAGCTGCTCCCCTCCGAGCCTCTCCTGGTTGATAAGAGGATCAGAGAGAGGAGGATGTGTGGGGCCGATGGTGTGTCCCCTATGGGAGGTAGTAGCACATGATGGCTAGAGTACCACATGCACAGGATCTGGCACTTGATGACCACTTGGTGACCGCATGACCCTCGCAAGAGAATACAATCTCTGAGGCTCAGTTTTCTGATCCATCAAGAGCTTAGCACTGGTGCCTTCCTCATAGGGTTGTCCGGAGAGGAAGCAATGCGTGTCCAGAAGCGCTTGATTGGGCTATAAGGACGCAAAAGTTGGGCCCTTGCCGAGGAAGGTGCTATGGTCTTGGGATCGATCTTTAGCTCCTCTTCCTCGCACTGCTGTATAGCACGGAGCACATTTTTTCCAAAGCCCCCTGACTACTTCGCTCTTCCCTTGCTAAGCGCTCACTCCCTTCACAGAAGAACCGCATCTTAATCGTCTCTGTGTCCTGCGACTGGTGTCTGGTGTACAGGAGACACTCCGCGTGCGTGTCTATGGTGAGAGTCTGCAGATAGAGTTTTGGCAGAACGGAAGCCGTGTTCGCATCCTGGTTAGTGAGAACATGGACTGTGGAGCCAGGCTGCCTGGCTCTGTTCCCCTCTGACCCTGTCGGTGTGACCTTGAGCCAGTGACTTGGCCGTCTTCCCCCTCAACATCCTTCTCTGTAAACATGGGGAAAATAACGGATTCCCCCACACATGTAGCTACACTCAGGATTAAATGAGATGATGTACGTAAAGCACTTAGTGTGTAGCCTTGGCTCGTTGGAAGTTCTCAATAAGTGTCAGTGATTATTATGGCTCCGACGACAAGTTCTGTGCAGGTATAACGTCTTTTAACTCGTCTACTTACGGCAGCCCCAGAGGTAGACACTGTTACCCCGCTTCACAGAGGAAGAGCGCGAAGGGGGATGGAGTCAAGCTGCACATCCTGTACGTGCCTGAGCCAACAGCCCGCGCCACATCTGCTGGCTTGGGGGCCTGGTTCTCCCACTGCGCCGAGTGTGCAGCTTCCAGTGTCTGCTCCTGGTGGGGGAGCAGAGCAGGGCTGACAGGTGACACCCCAGAAACCAGCTACAGAGCCATCCAGCTGCTGGCTTGTCCAGGCTGTCTTTGTTTCAGCTCACTGGTGAGCAGCCATGGTGAGGCGGGACAGAAGCCAGCATGGGTGAGGACAGATGGACAGATCTTAGAGCTCATGTCTTCTCGGTGTCCAGCTCCCAGGCCCTGTCCTGGCCTCTAAGGAGCCTCAGTTAGGTTTCCAGAAGCCTTCGCTGGGGACCGTGCTGTTCTATGATGGTGATGCGGTTCGAACATCTGCAAATCATTTAAGTGAAGGTTTTCCCAGGTGTAGGAAGCAGGCTCGCTTCCCTGCAATTTGTATGGTTAACAAAACAAAACAAAAAAAAACCCACCAAAATTAAAAACAAACTCAGGCCCCCTGCTGACCATTTCTCAACTTGGCCTTCATCATTATTCACTGTCCTGGTTCTTGAGAACCATTGGCTCTTTCAGTATTCTAGAAGCTTCTAGAACCTCATAGGGTACAATTTTGGCAGATGCGGTATGACTGTCTAGCCTGTATTCTAGTTTGATTGTCCTCTGTCTTGCCTTAATACTGTCATCCGTCATGATTTCGAATGTGATGTTTTGCAGTAGAATGGGGGTGCCAGGGAACAATGAGTCGGCATTAAAACAATATTAGGTCTTTCTCTCAAACAGATAAAAGAACAACAATCTTCTTTTTGATGTTTGGTGGGCGTTTGGGAGAAAGGATAGATTTTAAGGTGAGTAAGATTTGGGTTTGAATCCCTCCTCTGCCACCCAAAGGCTGTGGGCAAGTTCTTGAGGACAGCCTGAGGCCGCCTGTGTCATCCTGAGATGGGTGTGGCGGTGCCATCCTCATGTGGTTGCAGTAAGGATCAAGCCCTTCAGAAGACATGCGATGAATATGAGTTTCTCTGCCTTTAATGTTTGAGCAAAGTGAATCCAGACTTCCTTCATAGCTCTTATAAACTCACCAACATGTATCATGCTCTTTTTCAGAGTGTGGCCCTCACTTTCTACGAGTTTTCTAATAATGAGCTTCTGTAAGAGAAGGAAGGGACTTTTTATGACAAAGGAGGGCCGTACGACCTCATCAATAGCCCTTAAGCCCGCTGAGTGCTCGTTGTGCTAAGGAGAGTAATAGATTGGCTACATACTATTATTAGTCTCATTTTTCTGCTGATTCAGACAGAAGAGTAATAAAATGCCATCCAGTACTTATCAGGTGCTAGAAACTCTTCACTCCCTTGATCCTCACAAGGACCCTACGAAGAAGGCAGTGTTCTCTTCGTTTTACAGACAAGGCTGTCAGGCTCAGGGCAGTTAAGTAATCTTGCCCAAGGTGACCCAGCCCTTAAATGGTGAAGCCAGGATTTGAATCCTGGTGGATTTATTTCTTATTAGGAGTGCTTCCTTTGGGCTTTTCCATTGTCTCAACTCTTGTGATATTAACTTCTACTTTCATCTGGGGATAGAAAAGTGTTAACAGTGAAGGGTTGAGTCCCCACTGATTAAAATAAAAAAATTAAAGCAAGGAAACGGAAACCTGCCAACCCTCTCTGCCCCCCAAGAAAAACAGCACAAGGTGGATGTTCCTGGAATGGGTCTCAGCTGTGGCAGGAGGGGAAGGAAGAACAAAGTTGGAGGATCAAAGCCTGTTCTCTGTGGCTACCCATGGAGTTTCATCCTCAGTATTACAAAGAACTAAGGGCTCTTCTGAGTTCTTAGGACTTTGGCTTTGTGGGAGATAAATTTGAATTCTCTCTTTGTCATTCATCTTGGAGACCAGCTCAGACTTGGTTGAGTTCCTTCAGTTACTGATACAGAAAAATGGAACCAAATTGGCTCCCTTGAGTTCAATGGCTGGATAATAAGCACCCAAGAAGCATACTCCCAAGTCCCTGTGACAGTACCACGTGAAGGTAAATGGGGACTTTGTGTATGGAGATTCTTTGTAAATGAATAAGCAAGTATAAAGGCTTATTATTACAAGTGTAGTGGGTGTTGGAGGTTGGAGTGTTGGAGGTTTTATTTATTTATTTATTTTTTTTGTTGGAGGTTTTAAAACGAAGGGGAGCGGTTTGTGTTCTCTGTTAGAAAAAGAATCCTGGGTAACTGGATAGAAATCATTTTAAGCAAGCAATGTTCAGAGGCGTCACTCCAGATCAGGAATTGAGCACCTAAGAGATCAGCTCCAAGTGGGTGTGAGGCTGGGGAAAGACACCAGGGCCTGAATTGTTGGAGCAACGTAGGAAAGAGAGGATAGAAAAGCACCTGAGCGTTGTGTTAAAATAAAAACACAGCAAGGAAGCATGGGGGAAGATCAAGGAGAAGAGAGCTCTTGGCAGAGACTGCTTCTGTAATTTATCCCAGACCCCTTAATTCCTGACCACGACCCCGGGGAGGAGATTATCACCTTCCCCAGCCGGCACAATTGGCTGGTATGGAGGTTGTTAACTTGAGAAAATCACTAGAGATAGTACTGGACAACTTCAAAAGTCCACTGTCTTTTTCAATGAGCTTGTTGTAAAGGGGCTTAAACAGAATACTAATAACAGCTAAAGATCTAGCTGCAGGTGGCTGTCCAATTCCAATCAAAATAATTTCCCCCCAGTCTTAGTGGATAAAGGAGGGCAGAATTAAAAAGGGAACCGAGAGTGATTTTTGGCACGGGCACCAAGTCTGTTGTGGAGGAAGACTATTGGTGTTGGCAGTGTGCAGTTAGGTTTTTCCCCGGCAACAAATTTCTCTCTCCCCTTGATGGCTTGGAAGGCCTGTACACAAATGCCTTTGCGTCAGTTGTCCACAGCTGCACACACTATGGGGTATTTGCTTCAGTCAACGGTACCGTGGAGGGAGGGTAGGTTGTTGGGTTTTGAAAAATCAGGACTATCCTACATGAATAGGTCGCCCCCTTTTCTGGAAGTGTCCATGCTGAATTGAAAATATTCTGTTTGAGGGTTACGGACTGGGTGTCATCAGGGTTTCTTTCTTTGGGGGGTCGTTTGTGTCGAACTAGTGTTCCATCAACGTTTCTAAGACTGTGTTCCTTGATAATGAATATTGCTCGGATAAAAGTTGCACCGGTCGGGTGCCTCAGTCTGTTAAGCATCTGCCTCAGCTCAGGTCATGATCCCGGGGTCCTGGGATTGAGGCCCACTTCGGGCTCCCTGCTTAGTGGGGAGTCTGCTTCCTTCTCCCTCTGCCCCTCCCCTGCTTGTGCTCTCTCTCACTCTCATTGTCTCTCTCAAATACACAAAATCTTAAAAAAAAAAAAAAAGAAGTTTCACTGGTCAAGTTAAGATTGCCAAATGCCAGGTAAAACAAAATTTGGCAAGTGTCTTTATCATAGGACTTTTCCAGAGCCTTGAATATACAAATTTATACAAATTTCTTTTTTTTTTTTTAAGATTTTATGTATTTATTCATTAGAGACACAGAGAGAGAGAGAGCTAGAGAGGGGCAGAGGGATAAACAGGCTTCATGCAGGGAGCTCGATGTGGGACTCGATCCCAGGTCTCCAGGATCACACCCTGGGCTGAAGGCAGATGCTAAACTGCTGGGCCACCCCGGCTGCCCTACAAACTTCTTCTGAATCACCCAGAAAGGGATAGATTTTTTTTTTAACCCCAAATTATCTGACCCTTTGTTTCACTACTGCTTTCTTTCAATGGGCAGGGGTGGCTCCCATGAGAAGCAGGTTGAGTAGGCATTTCTTTAGCTGTCCCTGGAGAGAAGAGGCCTGAGTCAGGTGTCATACACGGCACATGGTGGCACATGGCCTTGGTGTGCGTGTGTGTGTGTGTGCGTGCGCGCGCATGCATGCGTACACCCATCTGGGCTGGTGGTTGGAAAGGTAGAAGAGTCCAGACCTGCCCTCTCCTCTTGGGGACATCCAGGCTGACGGATTTCCTCAAGAACTCTTTCTTCCTAGGCCTCAAGTGTCAAAGCCTAGTCCTGGGTGGAATTGTTGTAAACACTGTTCCCAAGTGGCTCAGTATTTATAGCTTGTCGTTGACGTAAGCAGATCCCTGCAGCCGAAAATAGTGACATCCAGTCATTTGGGCCAATTTGTGAATTTTCCTCAGGGATGTATGTTCAAGGGAAGTAATTTTATGGCAAGAAGAAAGTCGCTGGAAATGCTTGTTTTCCTGAGCAGTTCTATCCTCTTATTTACCCTTAAAAAAGAGACAGGATTTTTCAGATGGCTCTAGTCCGGGCACCCCTAGTACAGTCTGGCTTTGTGAGTCCTCATCGGTTGATCATGTTGCCAGTCTTCTTTCACTGTTGTCTAAAAGGGTCTGACCTCTGGAGGTTTTGGGATGGGTGAAGGCTTCCCCATTTTCCATGTAAGTCATTTTTTGGCTCATTGGACTAGACGAGGGGAGAGCCACACGGTGAGGCCTCTCTCCATTTCTCCCAGACTCCGTGAGCAAACCCAGGGAAGGTCAAGCACGGCAGAGCCAGAACAGCCAGGCAGATGCAGGTCTTGAAAAATGGTCTGGAAATAGCTTCAAGAGGTTTTTTTTTTTTTTCCTAAGCCCTGGCTATGCCAAGTGGATTCTCTTTTAGTCACTTAGTAATTAAAGAAGGAAACCTACCCCCAAGAACTAAGGTCAGCAGCTCTTCCGGTCAAAAGACCTTGGGAAGGGATGAGGCCTGCTTATTAATCTTACAGTATCTCTTTAGTCTGTAAAACTCCTTTTGTCTGCCTTGTGCATGTTACCATTACGTTCAATCCGGGTCTGTTGGTTATTTATTTCTTTAAGATGTTAGGCCTGTTTGGAAATTAAACACTTTCTTGGGTTTCATCTCCTTGGACCAATGGCAGACCTGCTGGGGCGATCCTACGAGGACACATTGATAAAAGCCTTAATGGGGCAGCACAACGGGGAAAAAGCCAAAATGAATTAGCTTGCTGTGACATGGCTAACATCATTGCGTTTATATATGTTTCATTAAGCGGGGGCTTGACAGCTTTATGAAGAAACAGTGGGGTATGCGATGCAGGAAGGCCTTGTCACCCTGCCAAAGCTGATGGCGGCCTGTGCCATGCGTGCTCTTTAATGGAATAATATTTGCGCAGTGAAAATGTCATTTTAAATGACTAGTTTGATAATCCCTTAAGCTTTTAAATGATCTGCAAAGTCTGGAAACTCTACCCCAGTGTTTAAAATTGACGGGAACATTAATGAACGCAAACATTAAAGGATGGTCCCTAGCTTTGTTCCCGAGTCCCACGTTGCTTGCTGGGGTTTCTTTCCTTTTGTCTCGTGCGCCCTTCCTGCCACAGGAGTGTGTTCGCAGAGCAGCTGCAGCAGGTCTCTGCTGCAGGAATGCTTTTGGGGAGGGCGCTGAGCCTGCAGTGGGACCTGGATTTACCAGAGTTTGCTGCTAGCACGAAGTAGAAAAGCCCCCCCCCCCCCCGCCCCTTTACAGAAAGGGTCCCCTCTGGGCAGAGCAATTAGCAAAGGGCTTGCTTCTCCCCAGCTGGTGTGTCCCGAGCCACGTCTTGGCTCAGTGAGGGCTAAGCAGGAAGGATTTAAGCCCCTTCCAGCCTCCTCAGGGCCAGTCCTGCCTAACCAGATGCAGCATCCCTGGTGAGGTCTACCTTGTTTTGTTCCAAACCCCTTTGGGGCAGGATAAAAGCCTCTCTTTCCCCAGACAAATATCCTGTGCTATATGAGATTCTGGGAGGGGCCCTCCCTGGGGGAAGAAAGCCCCACTCACTCCTTCCTCTCCCCAGTGACTGGAGTAGGACAGGAAGGCTGGTGTAGAGACTGCCTTCGTGAGCATTACGCAGGATGATATGAGGCCGGGCAAACTACAGCTGGGGCCAAATCTGGCCCTGTGCCTGTTTTTATAAATAAAGTTTTATTACAACATAGTCCTGCCCATTCATTTATTGAATATGATGGCTTTTCTGCTACAGTGGCAGAGTTGAATAATCATGATGGAGGCTAAATAAATCTTTTTTTTTTTAGGGGGGCACCTGGGTGGCTCAGTTGGTTAAGGGTTTGCCTTTGGCTCAGGTCATAATCCCAGGGTTGTGGGATCAAGCTCCACACTGGGCTCCCTGCTCTGTGAAGAATCTGCTTCCTACTCTCCCCCTGTTCCCACTTGTGCTCTTTCTCTCTGTCAAAGAAATAAGTAAATCTTTAAAAAAAACAACAACCCACAACAGAGGCTGAATGGTTCACAGAGCTTAACGTATTTGCCATCTGACCCTCTATAGAAAAGTCCGTGGGCCCCTGCCCTTGAACACTGGGCAGAATGAAGTAGAGTTCCTGGCCTGAGTCCTGCCTGTCAGTTCCTGGTGTGTCACTTCCTTCAATTCCTTAAAATCTCCGTTCCTCAGTTCCTCACTAGTAAAGTGGGGGTAGTATGCAGTATGTTCTGCTCTGCCTACGACGTGCAGCTGTTGTGAGGCGTAAGTGAACCAACAAAGGGAAAGTGGGGTCCGTGGGGGGTTACTATCCATCTCAGGTCTGGCATGGTCCAGCTCTGAGGCCTTGGGGAAGGTCCTCCGACCTCTTTAGAGCTGCTTCGTCCCCTGTAAAGCCAGAAGGGTGCTCTCCGTCAGCACACCCCCAACTTCAGTGTGGGTATGGTCACCGGGGAGTTTGGTAACATGCAGAGTCAGATTTGGTAGGTCTGGGGTGGGGGCTGAGATTCTGCATTTCTTTCTTCTTCTTCTTTTTTTTTTTTTTTAAGAATTTATTTATTTATTTATTTATTTATTTACTGTTCGAACGGGAAGAGGAGCAGAGGGAGAGGGAGAGAATCTTAAGCAGGCTCCCCAGTGAGCATAGAATCCGACGTGGGGCTCCATCCCACGACCCTGAGATCATGAAATTGAGAGTCAGTTGCTTCACAAACTGAGCCACGCAGACACCCCTGAGCTTCTGCGTTTCTAACCAGCTCCCAGGTGGTACTGGTGCTGCTGCGGCTGCGCTGGGGACCACACATTGGGTAGCAAGAGGCTAGATGATTGTGCTCACCTTCCCAGATGGTGTGATCAATGAGCTGTCTTGCAAAGTGTGTTGTACTCATACCAGGGACAGTCACTTTCCCACCATCCACATGGTGTTGGGGTCCTGACTTGTTTCAGCTTGTAGCCTACCTCGGCCGGCATCTGTCGCAGGGCACTGGTGAGATGAGATGGGGAGTTTTCCACTTCTTGAGGTTCTGGTCAGACCCTTCTTCTGGCAGCCAGGTGGCTTGACAGAAGCAGTTGGTGGCAGGCCGGACACTCCCTGGCTGGCCTCAAGACGGCCTGAGTGCAGCCGAGCCCGGGGGTGATGGAATGGCTGGAATGTGCCCGCTGCCCGCTTTCTGCCCCTGACAACAAGACTCAGCAGTCACTTGGTGAGTGGATGTTGCAGGAGTCCAGTCCTTTTGCGCCAACATGATATCTTCCTCTGCTCCACCTGGCTGCCGGCGCTGCCAAGGGATTCTTTTGGGGTTTTGTTCCTGAACGCATTTCCCACAGGCCTGAGGAGGCCTCAAGCCATTTGTTCCAACTGCCACCTGAAGTCACCTACTGGTCTGTTTAGGAGGGAGCCTATCCCGTTGCTGGAGCCAGAGCCAGGGTCACTATGGGGTGGGCAGGTGGCAGAGGAGGGAGCTGGGCATATGTGAGTGGGGAGGTGAGGGGGAGAGAAACACATTAGGGGGGTTGTTCATGACATCAGCCATCAGGTCAGGGTCCTGGGATAGTCCTAGATACACTGGGGGCAGGACAGGGTTATGATGTAAAAGCACTGGTTTTTAGATTCAGATAAACTTGGGTTCAAATCTCAACTTCATCTTATCCCAGTGGTGCTTGGGAAAGATCCTGAATCTCTCTGAGAGACTTGTGAGAATTAAATGAATTTATATATGTTTCCCTGTTCCAAATCCTCTGGGGCTCCCTCTGAGTGCATCTTTGATCCTACATAACTCAGTCACTGTCACTAATAGAAATTCAGCAAAATTTCAGTCAACAAAAATTGGGCCATGGACGCTCTACACAAAATATGTTTTTACAGAGGAAAATAAGGAGTAAAACATTCATCTGATCGATCCTTAGCATTTTAGTCCTTCTGCTCATAAGATGTGGCACTTCGGGCACGGTCCCTAAATTCTTGGTGTCTCAGTTTCTTTATCTGTGATGGCAGTTGGGCTGGTTTGGTGGGGTTGTTGGGGGGATGAGATGAGATAAGATAGCCTAAGTTGTAGTGCAGCTCTGGCACCCAGTCAGCACTCACTAGCTTTAGCCCATCTTGAGGTTATTATTTCAAGACCCCGAGGCAGGCTAGCTTGTGATTAGAGGATGCTTCAGAGAATTGACTGTGGGATCCTTGCACAATAGTGGCCCTGAAGGTGCTTTAAAAACTAGTTCAGGGGATGCCTGGGTGGCTCGGTGGTTGAGCCTCGGCCTTCGGCTTGGGTCGTCGTGATCTCGGGGTCTGGGGATCAAGTCCTGTATCAGACTCCCTGTGAGGAGCCTGCTTCTCCCTCTGCCTGTGTCTCTGTCTCTCATGAATAAATAAAATCTTTGAAAAAAATAAATAAAAACTAGTTCAGGATGAATGCTCATTCCCTGGTTGGGAATGGTTGGGAGTAGTCTCCCTGGGTGGGAGAGAAAGGCTCCAGGCAGACCTGATCCATGTTGTTCAACTCTAATGTGTTCTCGACACCTTTTAATCCTTGTTGCTCAGCACATTCTCCACGTGGCCGTTCTAGGCTTTGTCACTTGAAGTCGTCTTCGATGCTCTGTTCTTTGCCCCAAGTATGAGCCTCTCATCAGGACTCTGGATTCTTCCTTCACCATGGTGCCCCAGTCCAGCTCCTGCTCCCTTGTTCCCATCTAGCCCAGTCTCAGCCTCCCCGCCTCCCATCTGGCCTGTTGCAAAGCTTGAGGCCAGCAGCTTTCAACCCTGACCCCACCAAAGTCACCTGGCGAGGCTTTAAAAAGAAAATACGATCTTAATGCCCTAAGCCCCAAGATTTGGAGTCAGCTAGTCAGGGATGAAACCTCAGACATCTGTGTTTTAAAATGTCCCCAGATGATTCCAATTTGCAGTCTGGGTTAAGAACCTCTGTTAGAGGCTTTCCTGCATTCAGCTGCAAAATCAGGAGCCCAACAGCTTTTATAACTTCACTCCTCACCTGCAGAGAGGAGCCAGTGTAGTTGGATCAGATGCTAGAACTCCAGCTCCAAGGCCTCCCCCACCACTAACAACCAACCGACAAACAACTGTTTCCTTCCATGATCATATGTTGCCTTTCATTGTGTTTATTTGAGCACTTACCTTGTATCCTCGCTGGATGGGAAGCTTCTTGGGAAAGGATCAACAGCTTGTTTAACTTTGTACCTCCTACAGTATTTAGCAGGGTTTCTCACATAGTAAATATCCAGTATGTAATCACCAAGTTGATTTATAGTTGTGTGCCTCACAGAGCCTAGAACAGTTCTGAGAGCATAGTAAACACTCAATAAATATTTCTTGATTGACTGATTCATGTATCTGCTCAACACTTACAGGAAAAAGGGAGGACGCGGAAATAATTCCTAGCCCTATAGGAGTAAGTAGGTAAGGTAGGGTAAGCCCTGCGGGTAAGTTAACTCTGAGTATCTTTGCTGTTGGTGTGGGGTGCAGGCAAGAGCCCATGGAAACACACACCCCAATTCTTGGAAACGCAGGCACTGCTCATCTACTTAGATGATCCTATCACTGTCGTTCAGTGAGACCTGAAATGTTAAGTGAGAACAATGTCAGGTTTAGTTTTGTCATGTTCAACGTCAGATAATTTCACATAATAATTTCACTTTGAAAACCACCACCACTATGCAAGTGTGTACAAACGGTTTGTACTGGGTCAAGAGAGGATGCCTGGCTCCTAGTCTCAGGGCTGCCACTCACTTGGTGATGCCCCTTAACCTTCCTGACCTGTTGGGTTCCTCTTCTGAAAAAGCAGGCTTTGGATTAAATCAGCAATTCCTCCCTCTTGAAGTACATTCCAAAGAACGTTGGTTTCTCAGAATACGAAAGATATTAATAGGTGTTCAAAACAAAGCAACCAACAACCAAAAGTTTTGAGGAACAAATAAAAGTTATTTGGGAAATTCTGGTCAAGCCAATCACTCAGGACTTCTTAGAGTCTTTGTGTTTGTTTACTCTGACCCTCCATGAGGATGGGGACAGGTTTCCCCACTCAAACCACGTGGTTCTAAAACACATTCTTTTTTTTTCTCCTTGGAATATTTACTAATGATCTGAAAATTTGCCAAGTGGTCCTCAGTGGTGGTGGCTGAGGGTGCCCTGGTATTTTGCCAGGACAACCATTCCATAGGTTGTCTTCAGGCCCCAATTTTCTGTGAAGAAAATCTCCTTGCTTTTATTTTGGTTCCCCTGGCATCTAAGTCTTACCCACGGTTCATTAACTCACTTCTTTCTGGAGCACCTCCTACCTCGCTCCATCCCTTCGGGATATCCCTGGGCTTTGAATCTATGAAGGCAACAGAGTACGAAGTGGAAGGACTTTGCTGTCTCAGGTAGCATCTGAATCCTCATTCCACCAGTGGTGTGGGTGCCTGGCCAAGTAACGTGGCCTTTCTCAGTCTCATTGTCCTGATGTGAATTGAACAGTGTGGAAAATACCCTGTGGACATTTGTGGTTTGTCCTGCACAGCATCCATTTGTCGTTCACCTATAAAGCATCAAATGACATTTCCCTCTGGAGTTCATGCCAGCCACATGCTCAGCCCCGCTGGGTTGGTGTCTGGAGCCAAGGTAGTCAGGACATCACATTTCTCTGGCCACAACAGTGGGCGTGTGACCCAGTCCCGGTCAATGGGACACAAGCAAAACTTTGCTGATATTTCTAGAGGATAGGCTCTTGCTCTTTTCCACTGGATTTGGAGCTTAGGGAAGATAAGCCCTGAGGATGTTGCAGGCTTCTTAACAACTCTGAAAGGAGAGCTTTTCTGAGAGAACAGAAGCAACCAAGTGAAATATAGACTCGGTGGTTGAAATTTCAGCAGCCATTTGGACTACGAGGTGATTTTGTGAACAAAAACTGCAGAAGATGCCCAGGTCCCTGCTGTCCTAGAGGGCCATTCCCGTTTTGGACTATTTCTTATCTTTTTTGAAAGTAAGAACCAAACTTCTTTTTTTTTTTTAAATTTTTATTTATTTATGATAGTCACACAGAGAGAGAGAGGCAGAGACACAGGCAGAGGGAGAAGCAGGCTCCATGCACCGGGAGCCTGACGTGGGATTCGATCCCGGGTCTCCAGGATCGCGCCCTGGGCCAAAGGCAGGCGCCAAACCGCTGCACCACCCAGGGATCCCAAGAACCAAACTTCTATTAAGCCTCTGTGATTTTTTTTCCCTGTTATTTATCACTAAAAATTATATCCTTAATCCTAACCCATTGTTTGGGTCCAATTTTCTGTTTTCTTGGCTCATATTTATTTATTTATTTATATATTCCCCAAAGATTTTATTTATTTATTTGACGGGGCTGGGGGTGGGGAACACACCACAAGCAGGGGGAGCAGCAAAAGGAGAAGGAGAAGCTGAGCAGGGAGCCCAATGTGGGGCCGGATCCAGGACTCCGGGATCGTGACCTGAGCCAAAGGCAGATTCTTAACAGATTGAGCCCCCCAGGTGGCCCTGTTTGGGTTTGTTTTTAAGCAGAAGGAGTCCTATCTAGCATATTCTCTTACCTTATGTTATGGGCTGAATTGAACCCCCCACCCCCTCAACAAGTCCTAGTTTAAATCCTAACCCCAGTACATTGGATGGTAGCGGTGTCTCATTGGAGACAAGGGCTCTAAAGAGGTGATTAAGTCAAAATGAGGTCTTTAGAGCGGACTCCAATCCAGCATGACCGGCATCCTTATAGGCAAAGGAAATCTGGACCCAGGTGTGAGTGAGTACCAAAGAAAGACCGTGAAAGCAGGAGAGAGGATGGCCACCCGTGAGCCAAGGAGAGAAGCCCCGGAATGGAATCGACTCTGCCAGCACCTTGCTCCTCAACGTCTAGCCTCCAGAACCGCAAGGAAATACATTCTGCTGCTTAAGCCACCCAGCCCGTGGTACTTTCTTATGGCAGCAAATTAATAGAGATGAACTGAAATAGTAATGTACATAGAGCATCCAGCGCAGCATTGGTGCCAGGAGGCCCTCCACGAACGTTACATCCTCTTCCCCGCGTGCTAACTCATACTGTCAGGAAACCTTCTAGAACACCGAGTGCTCCATTTCCCTAACTAGATCCTTGAAGGCTCCACAGCACCTGACTCAGGCCTGTTATGCGCACTGGAACGCTCAATAAATGCTTATTGATTAATTAGGACTCCCTAGGCCATGCTAGGCAGGCAGAGATGGATTAAGTTGTTTAATAAAGTCTGTCCTAATGCACCGAAATCCTCTGGCAGGCTTCTGCTTTAAAGGGAGAAGAGAAGGAGAAGGCAGATTTTCCAGCTGGTTGAAAGACACGGGAAGCAGCTGTCAGGGGAAGTCGTCCCGGAGATGAGCCGGCAGAGTGATGGCCACGCAGCCCATGGCTATTAGTTTCAAGCCACCAGTTATGTCTGTTGTAATCTGGAGGATGCTCTTGCTAATGAAGTGAGTGAGTGTGTGAGTCTCAATAATGCAGAGTTAATGTTATTAGCATTCGTGGCCACATCAGTGCTTCACTTCGGTCCAACAGGGAGCTTCCCTCGCCCCCCCACCACCTCTTTTTAATCCTTCTTCTGAGCCGTAATAGGATGGAAATATTCTTGCTCGCTGTTATTTTTGAGAACTGTAAGTGAATGTTGGCCCTTCTGCCCCTTAAATCCATAGCAACAAACCTGTTCCTTTTAAAACCTAATTTCAAAACAGTGGCTAGACCCAGAAATCTATCCTTTTAAGCTCAAATGTGGCATGGCAGAGGTTATATCTTCACTCCTATAATTTTCCTCTGGGGAACAACTAGACCTTCGCTAACAAAGTAGTGGTTAAATTTCACCCACTGGGAAAAAGAAAACTGACAAAAATGTGTCACATTGCCCCGGTACAGGGCTGCAGAGTAATTTTTTGCCAGAGCCTGGTAAAGACATGAAGGTGTTCCTTGATCCTTTGCTTTTCCCCAAGTAAAGGGCTGGATAATGTATTTATCTGTATGATTCAATAAATATGAAGAAAATAAACCAAAAGCAAAAATAAACAAAACCCATATTCGTCTGAGCTCTCTGAAGCTTTTTTTTTAATTTTTTTTTTTTATTATTTATTTATGATAGTCATACAGAGAGACAGAGAGAGAGAGAGAGAGAGACAGGCAGAGGCATAGGCAGAGGGAGAAGCAGGCTCCATGCACCGGGAGCCCGATGTGGGATTCGATCCCGGGTCTCCAGGATCACGCCCTGGGCCAAAGGCAGGCGCCAAACCGCTGCGCCCCCCAGGGATCCCCTGAAGCTTTTCTTGAGATAAGAGCAAGGAGGAAAAGTGAGAAGGCATTATTTAGATAATTGCCTAATTCTCTTGTCCATTTTGTGCAGGGATATGGTCTCAACCCCAGAGGCCTAGCCTTTCCTTGGGGTTGGCTCTTTTATCACTATTATCAATGAATTTCTTGAGAGGATCCCCTATAAAACCATGCAGTTGTTTTTCAACGGGTACCATGGAGGGTCCATTAGATGAGTAAGACCTCGTAGGTACATTATAAGAGTGATCTTGCATCATTGAGGCGACTGGTTGACCTGATACTTACTACTTTTTAAATATCCTTGCATCTGATTCTGCCAAAATAAATACATTTTTAATAAATGTTAATTATTAGGCATTCCATTAAATGTTTTGTGGCTGAGTGATTTTTCCTTACTAATTAGCATCAGATGACATGATATGTAAAGGTCCTATTCCAAAATAAATTTTTGGAAAAAAAGTTTACCATTATTTCTATATTTCAATCATGGAATAAAGTGAGAAGGATCTCACAGATTACTTTTCAGATGTTTCATCTCCTTTTTTTTTTTCCTCTAAAGTTTACAAAGAGTCTGCATACAGGTGTGTGTGTGTATGTGTGTCTAAAAATAGAGGCGAAAAAGTCCATTTCTGACTCATAGAGATACCTGCAAGGCTGTTAGTTTACCTGTGGTCAAAAACCCTAATGGTCAGAGAGATGGGAAGATTCCCATCTTTCCTCCCTATATCCATCAGCCCTTTGGGGCAGTATATCAGCTGTATATGGGCACCTTGGGGCTGATGTGCAGATGTGCTGCTGCTGCCAGCTGTCAGGCTGAGGGTCTGTCCAAGTGCCTTCTTCAGGAAAAATTCCCCTCTCCCCAGCATCACCCAGCGGTTGAAAGTCAAATTGGGCAGTGGGAGTGGTGAAGGGGTTGGGGTGGGTGATGGAAGGTCTCTTCCAAGGGAGATGACAAACACCTGCCATGCTGGGTAGGTGAGTATGTGTTATACAAGTGGGCCAAAGAGGGCCCTTCGGTTATCTATTTCTTCACTGCAGACTGAGAGCCAATAGCTTAAAAGCCTGCCTGTGTCCAACTCAAAATTTTATCTGTTCAATTATTTTAAAAATGGCCCAGGAGCGCCTGGGTGGCCTCGGTCAGTTAAGCATCCGACTCTTGATTTCAGCTCAGGTGGTGATCTCAGGGCTGTGGGATCAAGTCCCTTTTCAGGCCCCCCGGCTCAGCGTGGAGTCTGCTTAGGATTCTCTCTCCCTCTCTTCTCCTTCTGTCCCTCCCTTGCTCATGCTAGCTGTCTCTGTCTCTGTCTCTGTCTCTCTCTCTCTCTCTCTCTCCCTCCCTCTCTCTCTCTCTCTCTCGCATGCAAAATAAATAAAATCTTAAAAAAAAAAAGTAGTCCAGATAAGCATGATTTTAGCCATTCAGGCCTGCTTTGCACACCACACAAGACCACCCCCAGCATCTGTGGTTATAAGACCCTATGCTGTGAGGGCTCTTTAGAGAGACGTCCTGCCATCCTGCTGACCCTGGACTTTGAGGAGACTTGTAAGCTCCCCTCTGGTCCCCCTTCTCCCAGGAGTCCCTGGCCCTCCTCCCCTGCTGGACAGCAGCCTCCATGGGACACTCTCATGCATTGAGGCTCATGCAGTCCTGCCCACATGCTTCCTGATACAGCTTGTTGTGTGTGCAGCTGCTCGCGGTCATCTTTGTCCTTCATCGGATCCCCAGCTCCTCGAGCCCTCTGCAGTGTGTTAGGATCAAAGCCCTGTAGCCCTTGGCTGACATCACTCTGTACTTTGTCTTTGGACCAAAGGGCTGCCAACAGAAAACACGTGTCTGACTGCATCATCTTTTTTTTTTTCAACTCTTCTCCAATTGGAAGAATGCTGAGTCTTGCTAAGCTTGTCCATTCTGAAGCACCCCCAGAAATTAGCCATCTCAACTGCTAAGAGACAACCATTGACTGGAAATGCTGTTATTGCTTAGGTAGAATGGGAAGTACATGGATGTTTATATTATTGTTCTGGAAACCGTAGTTATATTTCAGCCTTTGTATGATGTACACATACAGTAATGATAGGTAAAAGAAAAAGAGTCAAAGTTTTTTTGTTTTGTTTTTTTTTGTTTTTTGTTTTTTGTTTTTTTTTGGTAGCAGAAGACACAGACAGTGGGGTTTGTGGTGAAGAATGAAATGAGAAGTAGAAATAAAATTAGTGCTTGTTGTCTCATGGCTTTTGCAGGTCTTCTTTCTATATTTACATGACAGACTCTTTGAGAGCGTGGATTAATGTCTTTGTGTCCTAGTAAAATATCAGATTAATATTTGTTCTCAAGAAATATTACTAATGAATGAGAAGCTAGAGAGGAGGAAGATGACTGGGGAGAGAAGAGACAGAAGGGAATAGGACAAGGGCCTACATTGGAAGAGAGAAAACTATAAAAGGCCGCTTGGCCATCTAACCTTAGGCAAGTGTTTGAGCTTCAAATTCCTAACGTGTGGAACCTGGTAAGAGGCAGCCCTGCCTGGTGATGGGAAGGCCCATGGAAACGGAAGGCCTTCATTGGAGCCGAGGGAGGTACATTTATATATTTTACCTTCTCCTCTGCCAAAAACCCATGAAGTTAGCCCTCAAAAGAGTGGGTAGTCTGGAGTCACTTGTAAAGTCTCAGGGGGTTAGGAGGAGGTCCCTGCAATCCACTTTTGAAGACAGAAAAACTGCCTCTTTCTTTGGGGGTGATGCCATCTAGATATGTTCTTTGTGTTTTTATGGTTCCGAAGGCAAAGTCCAGACCTCTGGGTGTGAATCCTAGGGGAAGAAGGGGGCCCTGGGACTCGTGTTAGCAGATCCTGGCCCCCCCCACTCACCTGCTTTCTGGGCCCAAGCCGTAGCCAGATGTGGTCGTATTAGCGAAGCAAAGCACTGAACATGGAACCTTGGGGCCCAACGTGGATGCTGCTTCAGGGAAACTGAGTGCCGAGGAACTAGGTGATGCTCCTGGAAAGAACTGTGGTCACCTGCATAGGAATCCCCATTCTGGAGGAATGTTCTCAGCCAGTTTGGATTATCAAAGGGTAAGAGGAGTCTCAGAAGAGAACTAGACTCCTTGCAAATAAGGCATGTGGAGACTTTTGAGACAATGGCTTTCCACTTGATATATGCAGAGCAGTTCTGACCAGTTATGTTATGATGAAACATGCTGCATGCCTCCCACGGATGATAGAACCAAATATGTATTCCAGGGCAAGACAAGAACAGCTTTAAAAAGATTTAGGAAGATGCCAAGGTTATTGATTGGAACCATCTATTGTTCTAAATTATGTGGCATTGCTTAGGCGTTTTCCCTGGTGAAATCACATTAGAGACTATCACTTTCATACTGATTTCTACAGCATGTGGACAAAACCAGAGGGTTGAAAACGCCTTTATAGTTGCAAATCATGGATGGAACCCCTTGAAATTGGTTTCAAAAAGTCAGAAAAAAAAATAGAACTTAAAAGCTTCTCACAACTGTTTTAGATTTCAGTGCCCCCCTAGGATTGCTAGTCCGTTTTTTTGGCCGTACATCGGAAAAGCAGGAGGTTTCTGGAAGGTTGTGGGGAAGGGTCCCCCACGTTATGGTAATTATGTCACCTTGGCCTACATGGTGGATACATCCCCTTGTAGAGATCTTCTTTGGCAGTATTTAATTAATCAGGTAACCTCTTAGCCCACAGGCACCAATATACATTTCTTTTCTTTTCTTTTCTTTTCTTTTCTTTTCTTTTCTTTTCTTTTCTTTTCTGTTCTTTTCTGTTCTTTTCTTTTCTTTTCTTTCTTTCTTTTCTTTTCTTTTCTTTCTCTTTCTTTCTTCTTCTTTCTTCTTTTTTTTTTAAAGTTTCTTCTCTTAAAAAAATCTAATATTGGTATGAGAAACTTCATACCAATATTTAAAAATTTTTTTAAACAAAATTTTGCCTCCTCTAACCCCTCTAATGGAAAATTGAAAAAAGTGGTAAAAAAAAAAAAAGTAGAAACAATCAAAAAGTCTTCCCTTATCCTGCCTGTCTCAGAAGAGACAATCAGCCGCGCTCTGGCACACGCACGCATGTATATGTATATGCATATACTATATATATAGTTGTTAGATTGTTGACGTAATTGAGATCATATGGAACTGAACAAATGAGCACTTTTGTGCTTTTTGGCTTAATATTTGACATAAGCATTGCCCCATATCACCAAAAACTCTTTATAAACATTTTAAATAAGGGAATAGCATTTTCTTTTGAATGTACCATAATTTGCTTATCCAATCTCCCAATCTGAAGCATTTCAGTTGTTTCCAACTTCTTTGTTATTATAAATAGGACTGCATTTAGCATCTTTGTGCATGACTCTGTTTTTCCTGTTCTTAGGCTGAATGGCTTGGCTGATATGAATATTTTTCGAGCTCGTCATGTGCCCTGCCAAAACACTTTTCAAAAAGATTGTACCACTTACAGTCCACCAGAAGTGAGCTCCCTTTTCACTCTACCTCATCAGCACTGGGTAAACCTATTTTTAAGAAAATGACTAATTTTAAAGCTAAAATGCTGCATCTTATTAACTTGAGTTGTTGCCTGTTTTTCTTTGCTTGCTTGCCATTCTGTTTCTGCTTATGACTTTTCCACACATTGTCCGTTTATCTATATGTTGATCTGATTATCAAAGCTCTTTATATACATATATATATTTATAATTTTTGTGTGGTATTTAGTATAAATATTTTGTTTTTGTCCTGTTTATTTTTAAATGCATAAATTATATATTTTTTTGATTATTTCCTTTTTAAAATTTCCTTTTAGACTTTTAGAGATTAGATACGATTCATTTATGTGTTATAATAGTTTTGTTTTAATCATTGTAACTTCTTATATTTACCTTTTAAATCTCTCTAGAATTTACTTGGAAATATTTCTGAGATTTTTTTTTTTTTAGACTGACCTTTTCTTTCTTTCTTTCTTTCTTTCTTTCTTTCTTTCTTTCTTTCTTTCTTTCTTTCAGAAAGACATGTAGGCAGAGAGGCAGAGGGAGAGGGATAGAATCTCAAGCAGACTCTGGGCTGAGTGTAGAGCCTGATATAGGGCTTGATCTCACAATCATGAGATCATGATCTGAGCTGAAACCAAGAGTCAGATGTTTAACAGACTGAGCCACCCAAGTACCCCTGAGATGTTTTTAATTGGACTTTTCTTCGCAAATGGGTAATTGTCACAGCTTTATGGGCTGAAAAGATCTTCATTTTTCTACTGATTTGTGATGATTCTATTATTAAGTAATGAAAATTTACACATATTGGTGTTGGGCTTAAGGCTAAATATGTGTGTTGTTTTATTAATTATTTTAAAATATTACAAGAGCTGGGACCCTGTCATTACTTTCGTTTTTAAGAAATGTTCTTATTTTCAGATATGTATCCTGCAAGATGAGCTTTATAATTATTTTGCCAGGGTTAAACAAAAGGCTTGTTGGAATTTTCATCAGTATTGTTACAGAAATCAAGACCAATTACATGAAAACAACAAAGGCTATTTATTTAGAGTTTTCTGTAGCAAGGGACTTAGCCACCATCACTTGTGTTTTGGCAGAGACTCAAAGGCAGGCAGAGGAGTGGAAACACTTTATTGTGGAGAGAAGGGAGGGTTTCAGGGGTGCCCTGATGGGAGACTGTTGGCATGGAGTGGTGGGAGATAGGTGAACTGAAAGTGGGGCATCTTCAGTGATTGCTTAGGGGTACATATTTGGCTTTCTCTGGTTGGCCCTAAGTTGTCAGTGGGGAAATGAAGGAACAGTGATCAAAATTAGGGAAGCTGTCAGTTATTAATCAAGTCCTGGTCATTTTGGGCTAATAGTTTCAGAAGTTATTCTTTTTAACTTCCTGGATTGTTATTAACGGTAATAGACTCTAGTAGAGTAGAGACTTCCTACAAGTCTGACTTCATGATCTGTTTATTTTAGAGAAGGGGTGGGCTTCCTGGGCCAGTAGCTGTACTTGTGGGCCAGAGTTCTGTTTTTATATAACGCTTGGCCATTGTCCATTTGTATATTCAGTCACTCGTATTAAAGCTATCAATTACTCAAGAATTGGTAACCTGATACTATTTAGTATTCTCATCCAAGAAGTAACTCTTGACTTTTACCTTTACTCAAGAGAGTTTTGAATTTACTTCTGATGGATCACTCATGTTGCTTTTGAAAGTTATTTCTAGACTGTGTAGCTTTTGTAGGTTTTGTGCACGGCCTATTTTAGTGTTCTGTGTTTAAAAAAAAAATTTTTTTTTAAAGTAATCTCTACTCCCAACATGGAGCTTGAACTCTCGACCTTAAGATCAAGAGTCACATATTTTATGACTGAGCCAGCCAGGCACCCCTATTGTTCTGTATTTTTAATCACTGAAAAATGGTACAAAGTAAAGCTAATTACTTCTTAAAATACTTTTCTGGTGTTCAGATAGTTTGCTAAACATGAATTTTCTAGGCATGTAAGTATCTCCTCCTACTGAACATAATAATGCCTCTCACTTTTGTTTCAGATTTTATGGCATCATGAATAGTTTCCATACAGTGTTAATTGTAATGGTTATGGTGGGAATTCTTATTTTGGTCTCAATTTTAAATGAGGATGGCTTTAGGGACTATATTTTATTATTTGATGTGATCGTGGTAAAGATTTGAGGATAATCATCATCTTCAGGAGAAGGGGAGTTCTAAGCATTCTATTTTCAGTTTTAAGTAATTTTTGGATTTAATATTAAATTTTATTGAATGCCTTTTCAACCCTCTTTTGGTAAGATAATACACTTTAAAACTTACTGCCCCTATCTGCACTACTATATCACTAGATTTTTGTCTTTCTATTATTAGATTGCTAACACTTATATTATTAAACTCAAACTTGACTTTGGAAAATTATGATTTTTATGTTTATTAGCACCTCAGTTGAAACCTTAATATCTATACATAAGGGCTAGTGCCTTTTGTGTTGATCATCCCCAGGCTTGTTAATTCACAAGAAGATATACAAAACTCAGCATGTGGATAGGCATACTCATGCGATGATTTAGTGTAGTAAGAGAATATAGAATAAAATCAGTGAAGGGAAAACCAGGCATAAGCTTCTAGGAGTCCTCTTCTGGTGGAGTCACACGAGATGCGCTTAATTCCCCCAGCAAAGGGTGTCACAGCTCATGTGAAATGATGTCTACTGGGAAAGTAGCTCATTACAGACTCAGGGGCCAGAGTTTTTTTTACTGGAGGCTGATCACATAGGCAGCCTGTACTAGGCAGGTACCAAAATTTCAGGCTGCCAGAGGGAAAGCTGGTGTTCAGCGTAAAGCATACTGTTGCACAAACAGTTTAGGTGCGGTGAGCCACTCTTATCAATTAGGAGGATGGGAATCCTCCTGAATTCCAAGTTCCCAGATGCCAGTCAAGGGCCGGTCTTGTAAATAGATCTTTCTAAGGTTAGCAGTCAGGCTTGTTAACCCTTCTCTGGACACCTACATTTGTGTGATGTGTCTGTGTGTGCATGTGCCATTTTGGCCATGTTTGGTATCACAGTGAAGATGACTTTATGAAATAAAGTGGGCAGTCCTTTTTCTGGTGTGTGTGTAATGGGACAGTTTAGAATAGAATGAGAATTTTCTGCTCTTCGAGGATTTATAAGAACTTACCTATAAAATTATATGGCTCCAGAATTTTTGTTGGCAGGGGTAATTAAAAATTAACTTACTTCTTCTCAAGTCAGTTTGTTGCTTTTCACCCACCCCTACTCTGCCAAAAGTTATCCATTTCACTGAGATTTGCTAATCTATTTACACACCTGGTGAATTTTTCACTTGTAATTTAAAAATCTTCTGTGTACCCATTCATCTATCATCTTTCATTCCTAAATGTATTTATTTATGATTTTACTTTCTGTTTTTATTGATTAGCTTATCCAGGGATTTGTTTGTTTTATTCAATTTTGAAAGAACCAGTTCTTACTATCATCTATCAATTTTGTTTTTCTATTTTTTTAATTCATTTATGTATGTATTTATCTTCATTATCTTCTTTCCTTGCTTGAGATATAGTTTGTCATTTTTTCTTTAGTTTCTTGAGTTAAAAAACTTCAATATTTTATTTTAAAAAAGTAACATGTTCAAGGCTACATATTATAAAAGGTACAGCTTTAACCATATCCTGTAAATGTGATGTATATAACTATCTGGCATTCTGCTCTTTATTTTTACCTTATCATTATTTAGGATGGATATTTTTCTTTTTAATTCCCAAGAGTTTATAAAGGTTTCTTTTTGGTTTTATTTAAATATTTTTTATTAACTTCTAGTTTTATTGCATCATATTCAGAGAATGTGGCCAAAGGGATTACCCAGAAGTAGAGCCCAAGACAAGGATTTGAGTACAAGTAGATTATTTGGGAGGTGATAGAAATATTGGTAAGGGAGTAAAAAAAATGAATCAGAGTAGGGAAGATAGCAATATTTAGTAAAAATATGTCCCTATAGAACTTACTATTTATTTATTCCCTCCTTTTAAAATTGGGGAGTACATATGATGAAAATCATAGATCTTAAGCATATAGTTTGATGAATTTTTAAAAATATATACATCCATGTAACTTATGCCCCTATCAAAATATAGAGTATTTTTATCATTCCAGAAAGCCCCTTCCCAGTCAACTCCCTCTCCATAGGCAATCATTGTTCTGATTCTATCGTCATAGACTAATTTTACTCATTCTATAACTTTATAGAAAAGGAATCCTACAGGTGTATTCTTTTGTGTCCAACCTCTTTCCCTCAACATAACATCAATGAGATTTTGTACATATCAATAGTTTCTTTTGTTGCTGAGCGGTAGTCTACTTTACGAATACACTACAGTTTGTTTATCCTTCCTTCTCACATGGCCATGTGAGTTATTTCCTAGAGAATATGAGTAAAGCTACTGTGAACATTCTTTACACTATTTTGGGGGTGGGGGAGATATGTCTTTTTTGTCTTGGGAAAATATCTAGGGATTGAACTGCTGGGTCATAGGGCAAAGGTATGTTTCACTTGATAAGAAAGTGTCAAATAGCTTTCCAAAATAACTTATGTTCCACTCCTACCAGCAATGTGTGAAAGTTCTAGTTGCTCCACATTCTTGCCAACATTAGGTGGTGTTAGTGTTTTTAATCCTGGCTATTTGAGTGCATGTGAAATGATATCTCATTGTGGTTCTTAATTTGCATTTTCCTGATGGCTTATGAAATTGATCACTATTCACATGCTAATTGACCATTTTTTATATCTTCCTTTGTAGAATATTCATTCGAGTCTTGGGTTACATAGCTTTTTAAGTTGTAAGAGTTCTTTATATATATTCTGCATACAAAATAGCTTTGGAATTGCCAACAATCTTGTTAAAATATATATTCCTGGGCTGTACTCAGACCTCCCATTCAAGATTCTTGGTCAGGGTGGGCTCTGGGAATTGGCATTTATGCCAGTACCTCTGATGATTCTGATGCACACTCAGGTTAAGAAACCACTGGAGTAGAAGGAACACCAGATTGGGCACTGAATGACCCAGGGATAACCCTAGTACATTCACTAACTCAGCTCCTCCGTCGGGTTCCCAGTGTTGCCATCTGTGCAATGAGGGAGTCTACTAATTGACAGCTGAAGCCCCTTCTGGATCTGAGGTATTTGGTATTATTAGTTGCACTAGATTCTCCAACTTGGCAAGCTAAGGACTGACTGGCATGTGTGGCTCCAGCCAAGCCACACATACTTCCCCAAACATGTCTGACAATCAAGTTGAGGCAAGAGAACTGAAAACAGACATTGCAGCTCCAGCATGGGAACAATCTTTGAGGGACCCAATGAAACAGCCGTTGGCTGGAAGCTGTCGAGTAGCAGCTGGTTGAGTCTATGAGCTTCTTGCAGCTGTTTGTGATATGTCAAATGAATTTTTGTTTTTATGTGTTAATGTACTCTGAGCTATTTTACAGTGTGTTTGACATTTTACAGTATAGTAAAGTGTGTACACGCCTAATTAAAACAGATGTGCATTTGATAAAATAATTACGGGATATGCTGAAGAAAAATGGCTAATTATATATTAAGCATAAACACCTAAACATACGCTATAAATATATACTTGAAAAGTCTTAGAAAGTAGGTATAATTGGCCAGATTCTCTTTTTTGTGCCTAGATTTAGAGTCACTCCTTAGATTTTCCTGGCTTTGGGATCCACTGGCACTAGATTTTTCTGCCTAAGTTTTTATGAACCTCCCACCCATCCCCCACCCCCTCAGCCCCATCTCATCCTTTCCTCTCCTAGATTAAAGTTGAGGAGAATTCTCTCTGCTGGAGTTAATAAAACAAAAACATCAAGAATGACAGTTAACTTGTATTATGCGCTACGCATTGTGCTAGATGCTCAATATATTATCTCATTTAATCTTCACACTAGTTTCCTGAGATAGCTGCTATTGTTCTTTCCCTTATACTGTTGGGGAAATTGAGACTCAGAGGTTAATAGCTTGCTGAAGATCTCTGAGTGTGGAAGTGTAAGATCCAAGATTCACGTTGAGGCCTGAGGGCAGAGCCCACTCACTTTAACCATGACCCCCATACTGCCTCTATGAGTGTCTTTCTGTCCAGCCACTTCTGTGCTCCCAGACGATATGGGGAACTTATTTGAAATGCCTCTGTTACCACTTTATACTATTTTAGAATATCCCAGACCAGACTTCTTCAAGAGCAAGTCTTCATGCCCTCTTTCTCTAGGTGCATGGGGTGAAGTTGATATGTGAGTAACAGTGCTCTGGGATCCTCATGGACCCTGGAGGTTGCTGGCACATGGTGGCCAGGCTCTGGGATGCTGTCAGATGGGTGAATATTTTGGTGTTAGGCTTTCAAAGCCAGAGTTGGATACTCATGCCTGCTATAGGTGGTAGGGTAAAACGTGTTTGGAGGTAAAATAAATGTACGCAGAAAATACTGAAAAATCCTTTAAATACCAAACAAGGATTGGTTTTCTTAAGGTTATGTCAAATGGAGTTGGCTTTTCTGTAGACAGTCCAGCTTGCTTGGAGAACAGAGAATACCAAAACAGTCTATACTGCAAGTGGAAAGGCAGCTATCATCTGTTTTGTGATATTTTGGAGAAATGGGTTATCCTGGTTCTCCATGACCAAATTTGATCTATGAGGATACTGAGAGTAATTTATGTAGTGATGATTCAGGAAGTGCTTAGGGTCACAACAGGAGTATTGAATTTCAGTGAGTATAGAATGTATGGCTAAGGGCATGGGCTCTCTCATCTAGTTGCTATGTGACCTCTAGCCGGTGGCTTAAACATGTTTCAGTTTCTTCATCTCTAACATGGGGATAATAAGAGTATGTGCCTCTAGACTTGTTGTAAGGTTTAAATGAAATCTGTGAAAGGCATTCAACACAGTGCCTGGCAGTAGTAAGCATACAACAAACTTACATCATCATCATCATCATCATCGTCATTATTGTTGGTTTAGTACCTTATAGTTCTTTGTCTTAGAAGGTTAAGGAAGGAGGGTGCATTAAATTGATTTTAGACGACCAGATTATAATCCTGAATAAATTATACCTAGCCTCTCTTGGTCCTAGTGTTTTTGTCTGTAAAATAAAATGGTTGGATTAAAAGACCTTTGGGTCATTCTGGCTCTAAGTATCTATGACTTGAGATTACACATTCCATGACCTTCTGCTTTCCTACTTCATTTCTAAGCTGTGAGAACTATGTGTATTTAGAAGGAGCCTAAGTAGAGGGAAGGACTCCTGTATCCTACAACTGTAAATGTCACAGAGGGCTACAGTGGAGCAGTCTTATTAGAAATGTCCTATTCGGAGCTGTTTTTCGTTCGCTCCTTTAAGTTATTTCTCCTTCATGGTCACATTTGGCAGTCAGGGAGAGTAGAGGTGGGCGACCCCAGAAATCTTTTCTCCTGAGCTCTGGGGTGAGCAAAACCTGGCCACGCAGAAGGCCCGAGCTTTGTGAGTCCCCAGAGTTTGGAAGGTTTTGCTGGTTTAATCAATGCTGTTTAATCAATCAATAATGTAAGAGCTGCTACCAAGTGGCATGGTCTCAGCCCTGTTCTTGTGGTGGGGGAAGGTGGTGAGGGGGAAGGAAGTCACTGGCACCTGCGGGCTGGAGACTTCTAAGGCACTGGCTCACCCCTAGAGTGCTCCAGGTTGTGGCCCTTCCTGGCTTCTGCATCTGTATCTCTTTAGAGTGGCATGAGCCGTGGTGCATGAAGATGTGGTGCAGAGGAGTTTGGCCCCCCTCTCCACATCCTATACCTGCAGGTGGATTTTTAAGGGAATAACAATGCTTTGGACGTATTTTAAAAAAAAAAAACAATGTTGGAAAAACATCACTAATGACATGAATTAGATAATTACCATGTGTGGTGAATTTTTTAAAAAGGCAGGATCAACGCCCCTACTTAAGATGGTGTTAGGAACTACAGGAATGCTGTTTTCAGATTCCCTTATTCCCTCTACTGCTTGTACTATTTTTCTTCTGCTGCTGACTGCAGAGATGAAGGGAATAAAGGTTGGTGCACAAATGGTGTGGGGGCTGGGGCATATTCAGGGTGGTACTGGGGGCAACTACTCAGAGTTAAATGATCTTGAAGCTGGATTCAGAGATGAATTATGGCAAAGAACTTCCATGAGAAAATAGAGGAGGGGGCAAGCCATAACTGTGTTTATCATTCTGAGTTTTGCAACTGATTAGATAACTTTGGTTTCCACAAAAGGACTGATCGACGGATGTCAAGCAACACATCTTTGGGGAATCAATCCTAGTTGGAGTAATTAACACATAAGTGTGTGAAATACCACGATGTTCTCATTTGATACTCAATCTGTTTCTTGGCCAAATCTCAGGCATTTAAATTTATATTTGGATTTAAAGTGGCATATCTTACATTGGAAAATATGCTTGTCAAAGAAATAAGTCAAGTATTGAGTATTTATGAAAATGGAGTATTCTCCGTATCCCTAAAGATGGGAACAAAAATCTAGTTGGATACAGATATAATTCCCATCCCCCATAGTTTATAAAAGAGGATGGAAATATCTAGTGTCCCCAAAAGGGAGGCTCCTTCATTTCATCATGGCCATATGTCTGTACCTGTGAGGTCAGAATGTGGGCTAGCCAACCCATCTCCTGCTCTCTGACCAAATACACATAAAGGTGAAGTTTATAGAAGGAAGGGTGATGCAAATGAATGAATCTCAGCGGTAAATAGATTATTGCCTTGTTTCTTTTAACTTTTGCTCTCCTTTTCTGATGACAAAAATTAGGTTATTATAGAAATTACTTTTGAGGAGACTTTCTGCTTTTGAAAAAAATGTCCAATTTATTGAGCTTGATTCTTCAACTTCAAGGCTGGAGAGCAGATGTCTGAGGATACAATTGGAACAAAGATCGAAACTCTGGAGAAGAGATTCCCAGGGTTGATGCCAGTTTCTAGTAGAGAATTTGGAAGAATTATACAGATATGTTCCTTAAGACTTTTTTAAAAGACTGTTAGTGATGGAGAGGATAATTGTATAGACTGATTTTATTCTTTTCCTAAGTAAAGGGGTGACATTTTTTGATGTCCTGAATATGAGTAATTTACTGTACTTTAAGTAGATGGAAAGTTACATCTCATATAAAAAAAAAAAACAAACCTTGACAAATGATTAGGAGTTGAACACATTTTCTACCAAAACAACATTCTCTTTCTCTAAAAAAATATATCCCTGGTGGGTGTTTTGAATCCCACCTAAAAAGAATAAGATGAAGAGAAAATTGAATGCTGTAAGAGACGAACGACATGTGTGGTGTAGTTTAACATTTGGTTCTTTTGAGAGGCAAATTTAGTGTTCTGAAGCCTTCAGATCTCATATGGCCATCTGATAGCTAGTGATATACTATGTGGGGGTGTCTGTTAGAGAAAAAACTGCTGTATCATTTCCAGATCTTTCCATTTGTGAGGTGATTGTTTTTCTTATTTTTTTCCTCCGTCCCCTAAGGAAGAGAGAAGGCAGACAATTAATTTGGCCTTTAGCTATTCAGCTTTAGCTTTGAAAGGTTTTTCTAAAGTGTGGATCTTTTTAAGGTATGTTATCTTTTCTAGGTGTGGTCTTATCTTGAGCCAGTCATTCCAGAATCTACATACTTCTGGATTTATGACTCTGGACTATTTTCAAGGGAGAAATTATTTGATCCTTCTGATTCTGTTATTAGCAATATACCACACAAAATCCTAGTGATCAGGAGTGATCTGTCAAACACATGAACAGGTGCTCAATGACATTAGCTGAGGAATACAAATTAAAACTGCACAATGAGATACTACTATATACTCACCAGAGTGGCTGAAGTTAAAAAAAAAAAACAGCAACTATACTGAGTATTGATAAGGATGTTGCACGCTGGAATTCTTATACACTGCTGTTGAGGATGCTTCTGTGTGTGTGTGTGTGTGTGTGTGTGTAAGTGTGTGTGTGTTTGTGTTTAGGAATGCCTCTTTGGAAGAAAGTTTGGCGATTTAGTATAAAGTCAAATATACTCTTACTATATATGACCTGGTAATTCCACTCTTAAAAATTAAACCAGGGGAATAGAAAACATGTCCATACAAAAACTTATGCTTACGGGTCCATTGCTCCTTTGTTCATACTGCTCCAAACCGAAAACAACCCAAATGCCCATCGGTTGGGGTACGTCCGTACAATGGGATATTACTGAAAAATAAAAATGAAAGAACTATTGATACACACAACAACATGGCTAAAACTCAAATGCATTATGATAAGCGAAAGATGCCATATAGAAAAGACTACCTGCTATATGATTCAATTTATATGCGTTTCTAGAAAAGGTAAAACAATAGTGATAGTGGTTTCCTGGGGGGCAGGGTGTAGGGAGATAGAATTGATTGTGAGGAGCAGGCAAAAACTTTTTGGATGATGGCAATTTTCTTGATCATAAATGTAGTGGTAGCTACAATAATTATAAACGTTTGTTAAAATTCATTTAATTTACTCTTAAAATTGGTGAATTTTACTTTATGTAAATTATAGCTCCATCCATAAAGCTGATTTAATTTTCAAAAGTGGCTCAATGTGCCACTTTTGTTAGGTGTAATGGAGTGAAGGCTCCTGGATCCTTGTGAGAAAAGCAGCAGCTAGTGGTCTTGTTGAGGGAAACAGCCTTCCTCACGTTCCATTAGAAAACAAGACCATTTCTTAAAACATAACTTCACACATTCATGAATTTATCCAAAACATATATTGAGATGAGACATTACCAAAACCAAGCACTAATCAAAACATAAAGTGATTGCTGAAGATACTAATTGGTGCTCAAAAAATATTGATTTGAAAATTTGGGTGTTTCATGAAAATAATATGCAAGAATCTATAAAGTAGATCCTTCTTGAATTCAATGGCTATTCTGGGCTTTCATCACTGGGTTGTGGGTATTTGTGATAATGAGAAGCATTGGCACTGACTTGAACCCTTGATTCAAGTTTGAATCTTGAGCCAGAGAAATGGAATTCTCACCCGATTGCATTTCTCTCTCTGGCCTTCAGAGGCTGAGGGCCTTCCCTGCAGGAGAGCTGCTCTGATCTGTGAGAGGATGAGGTGGAGGTATTTTCACTCTGCATATATTCTTAGAACTTTATGGTTGGTTTTCAATATGATTATATAATCTCCATGCAAATGCCATCTGCCATGTTTGGCACTTATGATAAAATATTTGAGATATTTTATTCATTTTGCTTGAAAAACAGATTTTGAGAAATCAGATCTTTCCCTTCCTGAGAACACAACTCTATTGAGGCTGTGTATGAGTTCTGTGCATGACTCTGTTCTATTTTTATCCATGGCTGGAGCTATAAACTTGGTTTAAAATTTTTGTTGAAGCTTTTGTTTGCCATTTTGAAACTATAAATTTTAAAATCAACTTTAAGGTTTGCCTGCTTTTTGTTGTCTATTTGGTATGAATTTATACTGTTCTTTTCAAAGGCAGTTTGCACCTTTAGAAGGACGCAAGGAAGACTAACTTCCAGATTCCAGTGATCCAACTTCCCTAAAAAAGACCAAAACCTATTATTATCTGGGTGAAGTAAAGTATAGCCTTGTTTTTTCTAACCCAGAGGGTCCCTGATACATAAACACTCAACTTAAATATATACAATTGGTCCAGTTAGTTAAGTAATTGCTGCCTGTCCCTACTTGTCCTACTTTCTCTTCCATTCTTGGATTCTTCTAAGGAAGAAAAACAACAATAAAAATAAGCCTTGAACATTCTGGAGATCCCAAGGGTTTACAGGTAGAAGAAAAAAATAAATAAGCTTACCATGGGATGGAATGGGATCCAGGAGAGCTACCAGGCCAGGGTGACCTCTCCCTGTGGTGGATTCTTTAAATAAAAAGTTTGATTCTTTCACATTTTCCAGAAAATTTTATTTCCCCCTCCCCCATAACTTAATCTAATTTTAATAATCAGGTGATTATGATTCTAATGACAAACAGGGGTTTTATTTAGAACTTTCAGATATCTTTGGGAGGGTTGAGAGGTTGTTAGAGATTATTGTGAAAATAGTTTACTATGCCTTTTACCTAATTCCTTACCTTTGGCTAATGGGACTTTTTTTTTTTTTAATTTCAACATTTTATCACAAACATTTCCAAATATACAGAAAAGTTGAAAGAATTGTGCAGTGAACAGCCACGTATCTATGTATGAGTCTCCTGTTGCTTCTGTAACAAATGACTACAAACTTGCTGGCTTAAAAGCACATTAGTATATTATTTTATAGTTTTGGAGGTCAGAGGTCTGAAATGAGTCTTATAAGACTGAAATCAAGGTGTCAGTAGGGTTGAGTTCTAGAGGAGAATTTATTCCTTGCTTTTCCCAGCTTCTAGGGGACATGTATATTGCTTGGCTGTGGCTACATTGCTCTGACCTCTGCTTGTGTGGTCACCTTTTCTGCCTTTGACCTTCCTGCCTCTTTCTTTAGGGACTCTGTGATTACAGTGGGCCGCCTGGATAATCCAGTATAATCTTCCCACTTCAAGATTCCTTTTTTTTTTTTTTGAATATTTTATTTATTTATTTTGAGAGACAGAGAGTGCAAGCAGGGGGAGGGGCAGGGTAGAGGGAGAGAGAGAATCTTAAGCAGGCTCCACACTGAGCAGAGAGCCTAATGCAGGGCTGCATCCCATGACCTGAGCTGAAATCAAGAGTCAGATGCTTAACTGATGGAGCCACCCAGGCAACCCCCCCACCTCAAGCTTCTTCTTCTTCTTCTTTTTTTTTTTTTTTTTAAGATTTTATTTATTCATGAGAGACAGAGAGAGAGAGAGAGAGAGGCAGAGACACAGGCAGAGGGAAAAGCAGGCTCCACGCAGGGAGCCCGACATGAGACTCCATCCCGGGTCTCCAGTATCAGGCCCTGGGCTCAAGGTGGTGCTAAACTGCTGAGCCACCCGGGCTGCCCACTTCAAGATTCTTAATAACATCTGCAAAACCCCATTTGCCAGGTACTGCAACATACTCACAGCTTTGAAGGATTAAAATGCACACATTTTGGGGGAGGCTGAAGACTCAAACGACTACCTATGTTCTGGAATTAGCATTTTGCTTTATCACAAATTTATCCATCTATTCATCCTTCTAGCCAATAGCCATCCATCAATTCATCTTTCTCATTCTCTTTTTTTTAGGGGGGGGGCAGGGAATGCATTCAAAATAAGTTGAAGATACCAGTATACCTCTTACTATATAGTTCAACATGCATGGCATTAACTAGAGTTCAGTATTTGTTTATGGTACAATTTATTTTGGGGGGTAAGTTTACATACTGTGAAATGTGCAAATCTTAAGATGCCATCACATTAGTATAATACAAACTGTTCTGGAGATATGTAACATTACCATCTCCCCAGAAAGCTCCTCCATTCTCTTTCCCAGTCAAACCCTGTCCTATCCTAATGTTTCATTTTTTTCCCACTACAGGTTAAATTTAGTGTCTTCTAGAACTTTACTTAGATAATGTTTTTGAGATTCATCTGTGCTGCATATATCAGTTATTTTCTGGTTTTGCTTAGTGTATTTTTAAGTATTCATTGTCTGAACACATCACAGGTTGCTCAGCTGTTGCTCCATGAATGTACACCTGGACTATTTCCAAGTTTCGGCTCGTATGAATGAGTCTGCTGTGAACAGTTTTGTGGTATTTCTGTGGACTTATGCTTTTATTTATTTATTTTTTAATAAGAATGGAATACCATTTTGCACTTTGTGTATGTGTGAGGTTGTTCTAGGGATTACAATTTATATCCTTGATTTTTCATGGCCTATTTGTATAGTTAAAATTGTACTATTTTGAGAAAAAAAGGTAAGAACCTCTAAGATTTTCTCCCTTTTACCCTCCCCCTTTAGTATTTATGCTGTAGTTGTCATATGTATTTCATGTACATTTTCTAAACACCCTGATAAATAGGATGCTATAATTTTTGCCTTAGTCATATATCTTAAACAGATTAAGAGAGAAATACATATTATTTACCCATATATTTATCACTTATGGTAGTATTAAGTCCTTCCTGAGGATTCAAGTTGCAATTTGGTGTCATTTCTTTTCAGTCTGAATAATTCCCTTTGACATTCTTGTAGTGCAGACCTGATGGCAATGGATTCTTTTAGTTTTCATATATTTGAAAAACTTTATTTTTCCTTCATTTTTGTAGGATATTTCTGTTGTATATAGATTCTGAATAGACATTTTTTTTTCTTTCTGCTCTTTGTTTTAGTTCATTAGAGAGAGAGATAGAGAGAGAGAGAGAGAGAGAGAGAGAGAGAGCGTGCGCATGTATGTGAGGGGAGCAGAGGGAAAGGTAGAAGGAGAGAGGGGAATCTCAGGCAGACTCGACACTCAGCATGGAGCCTGACTCTGGCCAGATTTCACAACCCTGAGGTCATGACCTGAGCTGAAATCAAGAAACAGATGCTTAACGACTGGGCCACCAGGTGCCTCTCTTTATGTTCTTTAAAGATGTACCATCTTTTGGCATCCATTTTTTCTCATCATAAGTCAAGAATAACACATATTATTGTTGCCCTGTAGGTAAGGTGTTGTTTTTCTCTTTTCTCTGCCTATACTCAAGGTATTTTCTTTATATTTGGCATCAGAAGTTTGACTATAATGAGCCTAGGTGTGTTTTTCTCTGTATTTATCCTGCTTAACTTCACTGGGCTTCTTGAATCTGCAAATTATGTCCTTTTCCAAATCTGTGAATTTTTTTTGTCTTATAGTTTCAAAAAAAATTTTTTTTACCCTATTTTCCTCTCTCTTTTTCTTTTTAGAACTCCAATTACATGTATGTTAGGCTTTTTGATATTGGCTCCCTTTTTTTTTAAATCACTTTTTTCCCCTCTGTTTTTCAGACTGGATCATTCTATTCATTTGTCTTCAAGTTCATTGGCTCTGTATCCTGCTCTCTCCCATCTTCTGTAAACCCATGTAGTGAATTTTTAGATGTTGTATTTTCAGTATTAGAATTTCTATTTGTCTAAAAAAATAGATTCTATTTCTTTACTGAAATTGCCTATTTGTTTATTCATTATAAGCCATTTTCCTTTCCATCACTAAGCATAGTTATAAAAACTGCTTTAAAATCCTTATCTACTAATTCTAATATTTGGGTCATCTTGGAGTCAGTCACTATTGCTTGCCTTTTCTATTCAATATAGGTCACATTTCCTGTCATGATACAACTAATAAGGATGGCTTGTATTCTGGATACATTTTGTAAGTAATATGCTGTAGAGGCTCTGAATTCTGTTATGTTCCTCTGAAGAGTATTGATTTTTTGGTGTTAGCAGCATTTGGTGGACTCAAACCCCAAATCCTCTTTCCTCTGAGATAGGCAGGAGCTGAAATATCTATTCAGTTCTTCTAGCCTTAGCTGGGTCCTTGGAGCCTGCGCTGCACACATGTAATTCAGTAATGAGCCAGATATTTGGGTAGAAAGTTCAGGGCTGCTTCTCTTTGGCTCCTTCCTTTCCAGGATTGCCCACCTCACTGTCTAGCTGCTGTGGTCACTCCAAGCTCTGTCTACTCATTCTTCAAGATAGTAGACTGCCAATTTTCAATCTCGGTTTTAGCTGCCTAGCTTCTCTGGGACTTGGTTTTGAGGCAGAAAATTATCAAAGCACTCAAGGCTCCTCTAAGTGAGACTCCCCCCACCCTTCTCCTTGCTCTGGTTTCTCTCCAGGGCCTTAGGGTTAGTTTTTATAGTTTGTCCAGAGCCTGTAGTTGTCATCTATGAGGGAGTTAGTCTGAACTTCTCTATTCCCAGTGGAGCTCTGATTTAAGCAGATCAAGGTGAGATGTTAGCCCTTGGTGGGGAAGAGGGTAGATGTGAGTGGCAGCTTGGGGACAAAGTAGGAATGCAGTTCAGAAACTAAAATAGAGAAATGCCAAACATTCTGTAGTTTATTATTGCAGAATTTTGGTTCAGGCCAACATATCTCTTTCCACCTGAACCTCCTAAACCTTCATGATTTCTACCTTCTTCACTTCCTCCTTCTGCCCCAGAATCACATGTCACTTTCCTCATCCTAGGTCCCAGCCCTTAGCAAGGCTGGTTCTGTGCTCCTCTTCAAGGGCATGAAGGATGAAATAAACACTTGTATGCTGTCTGGGGAATGTCACCACCACCTGTAAAATTATGAGTTCTGAACATTTATGAAGGCAGCCTCTGAATGAAGACTGCCCATACTTTAAAATGCAAATTCCTGGTGGCAGGGGTTGATTCTGTATTCCATCCCCTTCTTTTACCAGGAGCTCCCGAGAGGTTATCTCTGTTAGAGGCCTGAGGCTATAACAGCTGTAGTTGGTTCCTAACTTGTTGAATAAATTACTTTTCAGTTCTCTTTTTAAAGGAACATTCTGTTCTAAAGTTCTGTACCTCTATTTCTCTGCCTATGGTACAACTAACTAGACCATTTTCAGCTCAGTTTAGGTTTTCTTGTGTGAACTAACAGGGGAGCACAGAACAAGCAGTTGAGTTTGGGACCATCCTTGCTGTTATTTTAGCCTACCAAGTCATGCCAGCAACCCCTCAGCTGATGGATAGTCTATCTGCCACAATGATAGAAAATTGATTATAGAAAGACCATTTAGATAGGACAGAGAGATGTGGTCTTCAATTCTATTCAATTCAGCATTTCTTTGAAAGGAAGGAATGACAAATTTTGCAATTGGAAAACTGGGAGAAGGAAACTTAAGACATCTTTAGCATTATTGGGGCACCTGGACGGCTTAGTCAGTAAAGTGTCTGACTCTTGGTTTGGCTCAGGCCATGATCTCATGGATTGTGAGATTGAGCCCTGTGTGGGGTTGCCCATTCAGTGAGGAGTCTGCTTAGAGTCTCTCCCTCTATCTCCAGCGCAGGCTCCAAGGACCCATATTTCCTCCAAGGAAATATGAACTCAAGTGCCTCTAACAGTGGTTCTTTTTAATCTTTGCTGTATAGTCAACCACCTAATGAAATTAAAAAAATCCTAATAGTCAGTCACATTTCACAACAATGGAGTCAGAATCTACAGGAGACATCGATAGTTTCTAATGCCCCCTCAAATAAATAAACAAACAAAGAAATCTTTAAAGAATATTTCTTAGCATTACTATTATTATTTTAGGGGGCAGAATTTGGAAGCTTATTGCTTCTACCCAGAACATTCTTTCTTAAACATCTCTGATTTACACACATACTCTTTGGAATATACATTGGAAACAGATTCAGTATCCTGTAAGAAAATCAGCTCTGCAGTTGTAACACCTAACTCACAAAACAGCTACATTAAGAGCTTATTAGTGTTCATAGTACTAAAGGGTTATTTGTTTTATAAAAAGGTTCTCTGAAGTGTTCCTTACAAATATCAAATTCCCTTAGTGCCTTTAAAATGCGAAGCACATTACAAAAATCCTATTTAACAGAACATTTTGGGAACATACAAGGTGTGATTGTAAAAGATTATAGCTGATTTTAAGAAAAATTCCAGAACTTACAAATTCAAAGGAGTGGTGTTCCCTTCAAAGTATTCACTGTGTAGGTCTTCACGCTTACCTCATCTGGAATGGGGATGGCAGTGTCTCCCTCAGTGTGCCTGGGAAGAGTAATTGAGATAGTTAAGGAAAGCACACAGGTGCCACGAGTGCTCAAGAAATAGTCATTTTTGTCTCCAGTTCTAGAGAGGATACAATTACTCAACTCATTCATCACTAAACTCTAGCGTGAGCACTGTTCTGTAGGTCTCACTGATGGTTTATCTTTGGTCTATGGGGTGAGTCTGGAGTCAATCATGGAGGGTAGCATGATGATGGAGTGTGTACCTGCGCATGTGCACACACACCGTGACTTGTTTACTTGTTTTATGTGCCGCTTAAATTACTTGTCTCACAAAATCATATATATACATTTATGTTTTTATATGTATGTATGCATGTGGTATACATATACATATGCAACATATATATGAATTATTTAGGTATTTAACTTGGCAAAGTGGAAGAGTAAAGGTAAAGCAAGTGCTGTGTTTCTATGGAAATACGAACTCAAGTGCCTCTAACAGTGGTTCTTTTTAATCTTTGCTGTGTAGTCAACCACCTAATGAAATTTAAAAAATCCTAATAGTCAGTCACATTCCACAACAATGGAGTCAGAATCTACAGGAGACATCGATAGTTTCTAATGCCCCCTCAGGTGATACTAGCATGTGGCCAAGCCTGGGAATCAGAACTCTGGGCTGGTGGTGCCGAGCAGTTCTGGATGCACATTAGAATGGCCTGGGAAGCTTTTAAAAATGACCCGTGTGTTGGCCTGACCTTTCAGAGATTCTGATTCAGTTATTTGGGGTGGAGCCTGGGTATGGGGTATTTTTTGAAGGCTCTCTATTTGATTCCAATGTGCAACTCAGGTTGGTAAGCAGTGGCCTCAGGAGCTCAGCTGGTAAGGTTGATGGGTGCAGTGAGAGGGGAGGTGACCACATAAGATGGAAGTGTCTCCTCTGTCTAATCGGCACAGAGGCTTCCAGATCCCTGTGAGAATGTGGGGTCAGATCTTCTATTTTTCAAAAGACACTGGAAGTCCGGATATTTATGCTGAAACATCTGTTTTTTTTTTTTTTTTTTTTTTTTTTTACTGTGGTAAGATATACATAAAGATAAAATTTACCATCTTAACCACTTTTAAGCACTTGGTGCAGTGGCATAAAGTACATTCACACTATGGTGCTACCATCACCACCATCTATCCATAGAGCTGTTTTCATCTTTCCAAATGGAAACTCCGCACCCAACAAACACTAACTCCCCATTTCCCTCCTACGCCTGCCCCTGGTAACCACCATTCTACTCTTTGTCTCCAATTTGACTACCCTTAGGTCTTCATATAAGTGGAACCACACACTATCCTTTTGCGATTGGCTTCTTTCACTTACCATGTCTTTAAGGTTTATCCATGTTGTAGCATGTGTCAGGGGTTTCTTTCTTTTTAAGGCTGAATAATATTCCATTGTTAGTATATGGCACATTTTGTTTATCTGTTCATCTATTGAGGGACACTTGGGTTATATATATATCTGAGTGAGATGTGTTCAATTCCTTTGGGTATCATCTAGGAAAATCACTACTGTTTTCCTTTACCCTCATACTACTACCACATGCACATTACTTCACTTCACCTCTGATACCAGTTGTCTGGGTTTTCTCCCCCACGCCAAGCAATTCTCTGTGATACCAGCTGGGTGCCCTACAATTCAATGACGTCAACTGGAGTTAGCACAGACCTTGCAGGTTAAGGGCTCAGTCTCCCAAGACTGCCCACCCCTCTCCCCGCAGACATAGTTGTAAGTTTCACATTGTCACTTGTGCTTCTGATCAACCAGCTGTAAATCAGAGGTTCCCCCGAACCCCTCCCAGGTTTATCATTTGCTAGAACAACTCACAGAACTCAGGGAAACACTTATGTTTACTGGTGTCTTATAAAGGATATGCAATATGATAGAGATGAATAGCCAAATGAAGAGATACATAGGCCAAGGTCCAGAGGTATCCTGAGCACAGGGGCTTTCTGTCCCCATGAAGTTGGGGTGGCATGTGGATATGCTTGCCAACCTGGAAGCTCTCTAAAGCCCACACCTTTGGGAATCTCGGAGGCTTAATATCCAGCCCCTCTCCCCTTCCCCGAGAATGTAGGGGCTGTGGAGCTGAAAGTCCAAGCTTCTAATCATGGTCTTTCTGGTGACCAGTTCCCATCCTGAAGCTATCCAGGAGCCCACTAAGAGTCACCTCATAAGAACCAAAGACATGCCTAACACCCAGAAAATTCCAGGGGATTTAGGGGCTTTGTTTCAGCAACTGAGTCAAAGACCACATATTAGAACAAAGGATTCGCCTAGTGTTCTTACCATTTAGGAAATTACAATAGTTTTAAGAGCTCTGTGCCAGGAACCAGGGACAAAGACCAATATATATATATTTTTTATTTCACATGTATATACGCAGAAGTAGAGTTACTGGGCCATATGGTGATTCTATGTTTAAGAGCCACCATACTGAACGTCCTAATTTTATTTTTTTTTAAAAGATTTGTTTATTTATTTGAGGGGGGCGGGCAGAGAGAGAGAGAGAGAGAGAGAGAGAATTTCCAGCAGACTCCCTGCTGAAGAAGGAGCTGGATATGGGGCTCCACCTTACGACCCTGAGATCACGACCTAAGCTAAAACCAAGAATCAGATGTTCAACTGACTGAACCACCGAGGTGCCCCTGAATCTCCTAATTGTTTAACTATTTGCAACTAATTCCAGTGTAAAAATGACAACAATAACAACAAACAACATAGCTATTTCTGCTGGGTTGGTACCTTGTGGGCTCATGACATTGGTGTAAAGCAACCCCTTTCCTTGCATGCTTTATAAGGCCACAAGCCACTTCCCTGTGGGGCTCAGTTTCCTTCTCAGAATGAGGGTATTGGGCGGAATCATCTCTGGCTTTGTTTTGCTCGGATAGTCCATGATGTTGGAGTCAGTAAGTTTCTAATTTGATTGTGGTTCTTTTTCTTGTGTTTGGTTCTTGAACCTCAAGACCAGGATTCGGCATCCTGGTGCTCAAATCACAAGAGCCCATGCGATCCAGCTACCTAGATAAGATAGGGGGAGTCAGAGCAGACACATTGTTTGGGTCCCACCTGACATAAGTGGAGTTTAAATCAGCCAAGATAAAACCTGTTTGCACTAGCCACAAAGCAGTCGGTTTGCCCTTTCAAGGAAAGAATAATCTGTTTTCCAGCCCCAACAAATTTTAACCACATTTGAACAGAAAAGATCACATTTCCAGGCTGTAGGAAAAAGACTCCTGTGGTAGTAACATGATTCTTTGTATGTTTGTGACAATTTCTTAGCGGGAGCTCCTTGTTGGCTTTTTGGAGGAAGATATAAGTCTAACCTTTTGAAAGTGTGTTTACTTATTTCTATGTGCTTCTTAAATAATAACTAATCTCACAGAACCAAGGCACATAGCAGGCAACCGCTCCTAGAATCCTTTGGGTTGTCCCAGCGCACCTCTCCTTGTTTGTGTCCCTAAAGGACTTCAGTTTGTGCCTTAAAAGGATTTAAACAGGCATACAGCATCTCCAAACTCCCTTTCTTTTCCTTCCCTCATCCTACTTTTAGCTTGATTCTGATTTTATCATAAAATTCTCACCAAGAGGAAACAGATTTTTACACCTTCCAAAAATGCATCAACAACTTATTTCGTCATTTCGTGGTCTCCGGCCATTCAGGATCCATGCGGGCAAATGTGTTTGGTTTCTTTTGGTTAGGGAGGAGGCCATCTCAGGGTGGGGAAAGCAGGGCATGTGGGGCCAGGTTGGTGTAAGGTACTTACGTCAGCCAGCTTGGCCATTTCCTTGCATTGTGACTTTAGACAGATGGGCCCTTTGGGTAGGCATTTATAAAATGGGGACTATCTGTCCTCTAGGGTTGTAACAAAGATTAAATTAACAATGTATGGATAGTACTGGGCCAGGGGACATGTGTGTCATGAAATGGAAGCCATTATTAATCAACTTAATCCCTTTCGAGGCATTGTGAAGGAACACAGGGGCTTGGGCACTGGGAGACTTGGATTGATTTTGCTACTAATCAGCAGTGTGTGATCTTGGGCAAGTGATAAACTCCCTGGGCATCAAATTCTACATCATTTGTTTAATAAACACATATTAGTTGCTAACCAGTAGGCAGAGCCTGCAGCAGGAGGTGAGAATAGAAGGATGAATGGAATATGCCTTGTTCCTAGGAGCTCTCTAGCTGGTTGAAAAAGAGATACCCCAAGATGGTTGATGTGCGTTGGAAGGTCTCGGTGAAACTGTAGGTGGGAGCTTCATTATTATTTGCCTCAAGTTATGACAGTTTTAGGTAGAGGCCTTTAAGGGGCTCTGATGAGCTTTAAAAGGTTTGGTTACCTTTTCCTAATTGGCATCACCTTCTATGTGTAAGGAATGCTCTACTAACCCCTGTAGTGAGCAGAGGCTCCCCTCTCTGCATTGAGGTGGAAAATAAGGTTTTGTACAAACCATTGTATATAAACTTCTTGTTGGCTGGCTCTGATAAGAAAACCATAGTCAGTTCTGCTGCTTTGTTATTTGCTTTGCAGCAACTTTGCCACCAGGAGTGACCGGCAGGGTGTCTGTGTTTCATTTCTACCTCTAGTTGAAAGAAAATCATTCTTTGTTAATCGTCGTGTTGTAATTGTGAAACACCATGTTCAGGAAGAGTCTCAAAGCAGAAATGGCCTTGAGGTCTAGTTCTTTTGTTTTCTAATTTGGAAGGAAGGAAATTCTCTCACCTGAATTCCCCTATAGCCCGCAGGCATTGGCATTCTAAACAGCCTGCTCACAAGAAAACAGATCGTATTTAAAAAAGGGTCTTCTTTCTCTCACTCCATTTACCTCTGTACCATTCAAGGGAATGTGAAAAAATGGGAGTCTTCTATTTTTTAAAAATGTTTCTAAAAAAAATAAAAACATCAGTCTTTGCCTGGGGAATTGGCGCTTGTCTTCAATGCTAAAAGAATATTCTCTCCCTGTTGCTTTGCATTGCTAATGAGCTTCATTCTTGGAAGACCTCGGCCACCCAGGGGTGGCACCCTCGCCATTTGGTCTCCTGCTGCCCAAAGGGATACAGCAATTTACTGAATCCAGAATAGCTGCTGGATAGGATGCTTGGAGCTGCAAAGTGGTGGCTCTGGCTCTCTGTTGGGCCCTGGGCCCCCTCAAGACCCCATGCTCTCCACAAATGCAGGAAACAAGGATCCAGGACTAGGGTAGGGTCAAGGACCATCATCTCTAGGTGTAGGCATGGAAACTCAGAGGCTGGTAATAGTCCAGCAGAGAGAGAAAAAGAGAGAGACAGTGAGAGAATTTGAAATCATCCCAGGCAATTTTGACACCAAAAGAAATCCATTTGTTTCTTGCATCATTTTAAAGTTTGGTTCCCAAATGCCACTCCTCCAGAGTCTCTTCTGATTTCTCACCACCAGTTCCTCCTCACTGTCTTGGTAGGACTTTCTCCTTTTCTGTAAAAAAAAAAAAAAAAAAAAAAAAGTAAAAATAAATAAACAAACAAATAAATAAATAAATACTTAAAATACTTATAAGTATTTATTTATTTATTTATTTATTTATTTATTTATTCTCCTTCCACAAGCCCTATAGTATTAGTGTTTCCTTTGAGGTACAGACCTGGGCCTTGGGAGGACTAGCCAGACCCTAGGGTGCTTACGGGGAGCTGGTCTGAGTCAGGGGCTGCCCTTGGTCAGGTAGTGGACCTGCTGGGCAGCCTCCAGTCTTTCTTGCCTACATCTCTAGGTCCTGCTTTCACATTACTTCCTTTGATATTTCTCCCTGCCCCTGAGTCCTAGCAACTGTCATGTCAACATATTAACTTTAGAAAAATGGTGAAAAGGCCCCACTCTTGGAGGCAGTCTTCCAACTCCCCTGCTTCCTCCCAGCCCTGCTTCTGCTCCCTCTGCCTTATGTTACAGTCATTAGTTGCTTGTCCAAGTCCCCACCTCAGCTGCTTCTCAGCATGCCTGGAGCACATCTTTCCCCATTACATGTTCTGTGGTCCTGTCTGTCTCCCCCACTAGACTGTAAGCATCTCGAGCAAAGGGGCTGTGCCTTCATAGCCATGTGGTCTTGGCAACACAGTAAAGTGCACCTAGTAGGCATTCAGTAAACGCCTGCTGCGCCGGGCTGCACATATGGTTCACATTTTCTAGGAATGTCTGTTTGTTCTGATTATCTGCCAGCCAAGTGTACTCTGGGGTAGCGAAAGGGAAATGGACTAAAAGATGTGGTTCAAGGAGTAGTCAATAGCCTGCTCATAATTACTAGTGGGACTGGAATAAGCATAAACCTTCTTGCATAACTAATCAATATCTTAATATATCTCCATTAGTGAGGGTGTATTTTATGTTATTGATATTAAATATCTACCTATTGTGTCAGAAAGGTTTCAGGGTAATTATTATTGATGGTTAAAATCTTGTCGGCTGCTGAATATAGATTTTTTTTTTAAATGGATGATGATTGGCCGAGATTTATTTTTCCTGTATTGCTATAAGCCAGATTCTCCATTAAACTATAAAATATTATGATACACTTGAAGCAATGTAATGTGATCCAAACACACAGTTATAACTCATTTCATTATTAGTCACATGTGCCAAGGCATTAGCATAGTAGTTAACTAGTACTGGGGGGAGCGTGGTACTCAGGGATATTTTTTAACAACGCAATTGCATTAGTGCCATTATAGTTTAATTATCCAATGGTTATAATCACACACTTCGTGATAATTGGGCAATGGAATCACTGCTGACGTGGATTTTTAAAACAGAATCTCCGTTTCAGTTCTAAATGCAAAAATTCCATCTAGAGAATAGTGTGATGGTGTGATAGCTGCCCTTGTGGGTACATTTCAGTTTGTTAGGCGAAGCTCCCGTTCACTTAACTCTTGCTCTGTAGTTGGTGGTACCTGAGCTGTAGCTATTTGGCAGTTCTGAATCTTCTGTGCTGTTCTGTATGTCTCTCAAGTGTCTCAGAGGTATGAAACCGCAGCACCCAGGCTGCTGTTCACACCCAGTGTAGTTCAGAAACCCAGTCCATCTGATCCAACTGTTTGTCCAGATTTTGATTTAGGTGCTTACCACTTCTGTGGAATACCCCTGTGGCAGATTGCATGAATTGCCCCAATTCTTCACACTCTGAATGGCCACATCCTTTACAATGTGACTTTGCAGGTCCTGCTACCAAAGATGAGTGATTAAAAACAAAAACAAAAACAAAGATGAGTGATATTTCCCTGCCCTTGACTTTGGGTTTGAGACTTTAGGAGGTGTCAAATGACTAATGACTGCCTTTCACTTCCTCCACCTTTCCTATTTCTTGTTGCAGCTGTGCTAAATTCTGTGAGGTCTCAGAATGCATCATGCAATCTTGCATGAAATATTCCTTAGTTTTAAAATATTCTCTCTTGCATACACACCCCCATCACATCCCTGGGGCTCCTCTTTCCTTCTGGGCCACACTGACTTCTTCAATCAACACCAAGCCAAGATATATCTCCAAAAAGTTTTCTGTCCCCTAAGCTCCCACGTTGCCCACTGTCCTTCAGGGCAAGCCACTGCTGCTGCATTTGTTACCTTGTCTTCGAATTACGGGTTTCTTTTCCCATGAGTTCCTGGAGGATGAGAACATGTTCCTCTCTGTATTTCCAGTGCCCAGCACAGTTCTTGGTACAGAAAAGGCAAGTCAGCCGGTTTCATACTTCTTCTTTTTGCCTGTCACCTGCTTCATTCCACAATAGGATTTGAGTCATGCTAAAGAAACTGAAAAACACAGGATCAAAATTAAGTAAGTGAAGAAAATGGGAGAGAGCCGATATAAGGGTGAAAACAGATGATGAAACCAAGATTCAGTTAGAATGCACCAAATGTCAGGATGTTTTGTATAGTTGCTATATTTTGGCCTCTCCTTGGGCTCTAAGCTTCCAAGTAGTCAAGGCAAATAGGAAAATAGGAATAATTGTTAATGGACAACAGATCTAGATATTTCACAAGAGAAAAGGCATATATGGCTAATAAGCATATTGAAAGATGCCCCACATCATCAGTCACCAGGGAGATGCAAATCAAAACCACACTAAGATATCAAGTTATATCCACTAGATTGATTTAAATTAAAAAGTGCTAGTAGGGATGTACTAAAATGGTAACTCTGAGGTATTGCTGGGAAGAGAGTCAAAAAGTTTGGCAGTTTTTGATGAGGTTAAGCATGCACTTATCTTATGACCCGCTAATTTCATGAAAGACTTGTATATGAATGGTAGCAATTTTATTGATGAAAACTCAGAACTGGTGTCAGTAGGTGAACAGATAAGGCAAGTATGGTAGATTCGCATGATGAGATACTACACAGCAATAAAAATGAACAAACTGCAGATGCATGTCACGTGGCTATGTTTTACAGACGTTGTATTTAGAGATAGAAGTCAGACAAAAAGAAAAAATATTTCATATGATTTCATTTGTATGAAGTTCTAGAACAGGTGAATTTAATCTATAGTGATAGAAATCAGATTGGTTGTTGCCTGGAATGAGTAGAGAATATGGAGAATGTACCGTACAAGGGCACAAGAGAATTTTCTGGGGTAACAGTAATGTTCTACGTCAGGGGTCGGCAAGCTTTATCTGCTAAATATCAGATAGTAAATATTTTAGGCTTTTCCCATCATGTGGTCTGGGTTACAACTCTTTAGCTCTGCCATTGCAGCACAAAGCAGCCATAGACAATATGTAAATGAACGAGCATGGCTGTGTTCCAATAAAATTTTATTTGTGGACTCTGACATTTGAATTTCATATGTATTTTACATGTCAAGAAATATTATTCTTTCAAATTTTTTTTTCAGTCATATGAAAATATAAAAACCATTCTTAGGTGGTTGGCCATTCAGAAATAGGCCCCAAGCCAGATGTGGCCCAGAGGCCATAGTTTGCCAGCTCCTGATCTAAATCCCACTTGGGGTGGTGGTTACATGGGGATATCCATCTGTAAAACTCATCAAACTATACTTTATAAATATTTGCATTTATTTCATACTTAACTTTAATTATCATGTAAATTATGCTTAAGGGAAGATTCCATTTCCTTAAGATAAAAATATATTCCTGTCAATTAGCTGAAATGTAGCTTTTCAGAATGGACGTTTCTTCTCTGGGTTCTAAATAAGGCGACTTAGGTGGTTACTACATGGCTGCTGGTGGTCTGGCTCTTGTCTGCAGACAGGTTTTGCTTGGCCTGCAGGGTGTTAAAAATATATATTCAACTTTGACTAGCCTTTGCCAGGCAATACTCTCCAGTTCCACAGACCCATCATTCCCTATGGCCTTTCTTTATTGGGCCCCTTGTTCATTCTTTTGCCTTCAACCTTTTACTATTCTTATATTTAAGTTGTTTCCCGATAGGCAGTGTATGTTTGGCTCTCTTACTCATTTTTCTTCATTTTTACTGTATTATGTTTTTTAGCATCTTTAAATGATTTGTAGAATAAACTGAGGGAAGACCTTGTCTGGTTTGCTTGCTACTGTTTGCTCAGAGCCTGGATAGTGTCTGTACATAGTAGGAGCTGAATGAACAGTGGCGAATATATAGGTAAGTCCAAAGAGAAATAAGTGCCCTTCAGACAATCCTCATTCATAACAAAGGAGTTCTTCTTCTTCTTCTTCTTCTTTTTTTTTTTTTTTAAAGATTTTTGTTTATTTGTTCATGAGAGACACACAGAGAGAGGCGGAGACACAGGCAGAGGGAGAAGCAGGCTCGCTGTGGGAAGCCCGATATGGGACTCGATCCTAGGACCCCGGGATCAGTATCTGAGACAACGGCAGAAGCTCAACCACTGAGCCACCCAGGTTCTCTGTCCTTTCAAAGGAGTTCTGCTAAGAACTGAGAAGCAATGAGTCTGAGATTATATTGTCTGGCAAGAAATTAGAGAGATAAAGTATATAGTTGTACCTTTCCTAGCTGTGGATGATGGAAAGCACAGACAATAACATGTGTGCTAGACATGTCCTGTCCAATATGATTCACATGTGGCTATATAAGTTTAAATGAATTAAAATAAAATAAAATTTGAAAAATCAAGTTCCTAATTTGCACCAGTCACATTTCAACACCACATGTGATTAGTGACTGCTGTATGAGATAACATAGATGGAGACCATTTCCGTCATCCCAGAAACTTCTTTTGGACAGTACTGGTTTAGATATGTTTGTCCTAAACAATTACAGAAGACAGAAAGATAATGTGTCTAAATAATTTCTAAGTCTTTCATGTCAGATGTTGCTACAGAATAGGGATGGGAAAACTATGGACCCAAATCCAGCCTAGTTTTTAAATAAAGTTTTATTGGGACATAGTCATGCTCATTTGTTTACATATTGTCTGGCTGCTTTTGCAGTACAATGTCAGAGTTGAGTTACGACAGAGATGGTATGACCTATAAAGCCTCAACTATTTACTATTTGGCCTTTTAAAGAAAAAAAAAACTGCTGACCCCTGATATAGCATGAGCTTGATTTATATTTATGGTGTTTATATTTAAGTGTCTTTTGGCATAAGCTCTACGCATATATAGAAAAGCAAATGGAAGAAAATGAAAATCTTATTATCGGCCTAGAGATAATCACTGTTAACCTGATGGTGTGTAACTTTTTGGTCCTTGTTTTCTATGTGTGTATTTTTTTTTTTTTGCTACAAAATACATAATGTATAAAATTATGTTTTTAAAATTGGGATCATAGGTTGAAATTTATCCTCTACTTCCAATATTTTCTGCATTTTTAGTTGAAGTTTATCCTCTACTTCCAATATTTTCTGCATTTTTTCCAAGACAAAATATTCTATAATATGACTTTAAATGGCTACATTTTATGCCCTTCTATAGTTCTATAGTAATAATTTACTTAACATCCAATGGATGTTAACAACCAATTATCCATTGGTTAACAACCAATGGATAAGGATTTAGATTGCTTTAAGTGATTGCTGCATTCTAAGTGCATTATTTCATCTTTTCTAGGTATGTATCCTCTTTCACATTCTATTAGTGAATTAATTGTAAGTTCTTCAGAAACATTATTTTCACTCATATCTCTCTAATTGTAAAAATCAAGCCAAACCAGTACCTTTGAATTACTTCTAATAAGATTTGAAATTTAGCCCAATTTCATATTCTCTTTTCTTTCTTCTCCAGCTTTGTTTATATGATCTGGGTTTTAAATCCCAATAATTATAATGCATTTTTAAACATTATATAATTTTCATTCAAGAATAAATTTTGACCTCTGTATTTGGCTTAGAGCCAGATTTACAATTATTTTAGATTTATCTCTATAGTTAACTTATTTTAATGTATATTATCGGTTCCTTTACATCTTGACCTCTTCAATCCTAAAATCTTAATTTTGTTTAATCTTTCAGTTGATTGAATTACATAGTGACTTTTTAAAAGGAAAGTTTGATGCATTATATACAGTTTTAGATTTTGCATATCTGAGAATAATTTTATGTTGTATTTATACATAAAAGACAAATGGGCTTTTTTCCCTTAGAACTCTGCAGATCCTACTTAATTATTTTTGGCAATTAGTGTTACAGAAGAGAAGTCTGAGACTGACTCAATTATTTTTTTCTTTCAGAGTTAACTTATTGTTTCCTATTTGAATGTTTGAAAGCTGTTTTCTTTATTCATACGCTTTTTAAAAATTGCACAAATTAACCTAGGTGAAAATTTTTCACTGATTTTTTTCCTCTGGTTTGTGATGAATCCTTTCAAATGGAATACAGCACATTTATATTTTTTCAGCCTAAGATAGTTTCCCTTTATCTTTTTTCTTTCTGTGCAAAAAATGTGGTTTTATGAAAGCACAGGGACAGGACCCGTGGGTAGAAAGTCCCTTTATCTTTTATTATTGCTTTTGTTTTACTTCAGCATTTTCTTCGGAAACACCACCCCTATCTTTATTTTTCCATTTCTATTTTTCCTTTTATATTAACTCCTTGTTTTCATCTCTGTCTACATTCTGGGAAAGCATCTCTAGTTAACCTTGTGTTTCACCAACTTGACTTCATTTATTTTATTGTTTCTGCTCTTTATTACTGTCACTGTGAATATATTATTGCTTTTGGTTTCCTGCCATTTTTCCTTATCTTGTCTTTTTCTTCATACCTTTCTGCTGTTTTCTTTGCCATGTTGTCTTTCTAATAGAGACTTTGTCTTGTATCCTTTTGAATTCCTTTTTTTTACTCTTCTATCTCCCTGGGCAAAATATTTTCAGAAGTACATTTTATCTCTTAGACTTCAAGACATTATTCCTTTCTCTTGCCTGGCTGTATTTCCCCATAGACCCTAAGATATTTATTGCCTTTCCTCCCGGAATGAGGCAAGATCTATATCGGCTCAGAGTTTGCCAAATGATAGTATTAGTTGATTTACCTGCTCTTGGCCCTTTTCTCTGTCCATCTGGCAGATGGTTAATGCTCTTCACTTCTTCAGACTAGAGGCAAGCTGAAGGACACAACTCTGAGCGCAAATCCATCTAGCAGGGAACTCAGCTCCAGAGATTCCCTGAGTTCACTGCCAGGTTCACTGGTACTTTTAAACAATGGAAGGCACAAAGAAAACTACAATTCCCAGAATGCTCCACACAGGTTCCTCTCCTCTCTACACTCCATCCCTGTTGGGGAGCACTGTTACCTGTGGAGACTACATTTCCCAGGATGCAATGCTACAGGACACCTCTTAGGTCTTAATATGAGGATGAGAAAGTCACTGTTTTTGAAGGGGATGTAGAAAGTTAGTGTTTCTGAAGAGAATATAGAAAGTCATAGGAGGGTCACGATGTGACTCCGCGACAGAGCAGAGCCTACATGGTTTTCTGGTTGATACACACCCTTGGTTTCCAGAAATGGGGTAGAGTAGGAAGCAAAATCCTCTATCTTTTCAGGCAGACCCTTTCTTCTCATCTCTGAAGACTCTTGTTTTATGGAGAGGAATCCTGCATATGGGGCACAGAGAAATCTGGGTCTAGTTTCGTACATACTGGAGCTTCTTCCTGGGTTCTGGAATTAGATTGGCCTTTAGGTTAGTTTTGGCTGCTGGTTTTGGAGTTTTGGAGTTTTAGAGCTTTGGAGTTTTGCTGGTTTTGGAGTTTTGGAGTTTTGGCGTTTCCCAGTGCCATGATAGTCTTTGAGTGGGAAGTCAGGAGAGGCTGCCCCGGGTGGGTGATTACTGGCTCAACAGTATTTTCAGCGGAGTGCTTGACTTATTTTTTCTAAATTAGGATTTCTCAGGCAGCTACTTGTTTATCACTAGATCACTCCTCCTTCCAAAGCCAGCAATAGTATTGCTGAGATGCTCCATGATTTCAGCTTTCCTTTTAATGGGCTTCTGCCGAGGCCAGCCTCTAAAGGGGCCACCCCTTTCTCTTCTCTGTGAACAATTCAAACCACATTTGAAAGGAACATTTAAAAATAGGGTTATACAATGATTTCCTCAAATCTGCAGTGCTTGGTGAAGAAGCATAAAAGAAACCTCTGGTAGTAAGTAAGTGTGAATCCTTTCCTTGTATGCTTGGGCTGGACAAAGGGATTGCAAAGCTATTGTTGGCCCTGTGAACAACTCAAAACTAAGAATTTCCTATTTGTCCTGTTGAAATTTTGAAGGACTCTCTGAATCAAAAAGGTCACTTTTGCATCAAGGCCTTGCTATTTATATCAGAATTTAATTACACAGTGTAGTGATGTCTTGGCTTGAGAGATCTGGGTGGGTATAACCAATTTGAACAAAGTGGGTGATCAGTGAAGGAGGAAAAAATAATGTGAAGGCTGAATTTAAACTGCAGCCTCTAATTCATCACTTACCAGGAAATAATTTTCTTATTGAAGAACTAATGGTGGGAGATTTTAGCTTTAGGAATGCCAAGAGAGGGATTCCAGTGAGGTTTGGTATTTATGGAAACATATCATTAATGAGAAATTTGAAGTTATTCACAGATAGGCACACACAGCACCACTTACTGAAAAGCCTGAATGGTGACATGATACTTTACTTCAAAGCCGGCAATATAGGTCTAATCAGTGGATATGCTCTCTATGTTCACTTTACCCACGGGTTTTTATTTTGTGGGTATGACAGGAACAGTGAAGGATTGAGTCTAAATCCAGCTCACGTCATCTCTCTGAACCTTCTTTCCCCACCTGTAGAAAAAAATATGTCTCGAGGGCTCCTTCCAGCTGACGTTGTCTGATTCCTTGTTAAATGCACTTTGTACACACAAGGTGGCTTTTTTCATGAGGTGACAAGGTTTGCTATTGTGTGGCCAGTCCACATTAACTAGCCCATGAGCAGCAGGGATCTAGAATTATTTGTTGTGCTTGTTCTCTAGGGCATCCTAATGAGCTATGGCAAATTGGAGTTGTTGAATCTTTCAGGCAAGTCCTGTTCCCCCAGTGATATGTTCTGAGATAGCACATTACAGAAATGAAGATGTGTTTTCATGGACTCTATGCTATAAAATATTTATGCCCTGCCTTTGGTTATATAAAGTATTTTGCAGTGTAGGTCATCTTCTCGGGAAAATGTTCCACTATGCGAACAGCTTCCTAAAGCCCCTGTGGATCCTTAGGGCAGGTGCATAAGGTGGCCCAACAGAACAAGACACTGTCAGGGCTAATGCCTGAATATAAATGGATCATGCATGACTTAACCCTAAAAGAAGATTTGGCGTGAATAGAATTTCCAAGATGTATAATTAACTCTTTTATATTAATGAGAAATATAACCTCTGAAGATGTTAGCTGTCTCAGAATATAGTCTACTGAAATTTAACTCTTTCCTCCCTCCATCTGGAAGGATGTTCTGCTATTCAAATCTGTAGGTACACAGAGGAAGAAATGCTGCTCCCTTTGTCTTGTCCTCCTCCACCCTCCCCAGTGTACTTCTTTTAAGGACAGTGTGGGGTCGTAACTATTTGTTGGGTTTCTACGCTCTACCCACCAAGGTTCTGGCCACACCATGGGAGGCTTGCAGAAGTGTATAACATGATATCTGGCTCACAAGGGACTAATCATTTAGTTGGAGGGTTAAGACATTGCCCTAAAGAAAGAAACGAGTGACAACAGCATCCATGAGACATAAAGTGTTATGTGCAGTGTAGCTGGATTCTGATTTATGTGATGTTGATAGTGAGTACAATAATGATTATAAAAAGTGAGGATCAATGTCAGCTGGAGGAGTTACGGAAAGCTTTTGGGGCAGGTGAGATTTTAGCTGGCCTGTGAAAGATGGCAGGGTTTTGGGCAAGTAGGAACAGGAAAGAACTTGTACGGTTCACTGGGTGAGGAACCTGGCCAGCTGCTGGCCAAGGTAGGTCAGACCAGGCAGGTTAGACAAGCTTATGCTGCAGTAACAAATAAGCCCAAACCTTAGTGGCTGAAATTAGTCAAAGCTTACTTGTCACTTGAGCTATAAGTTCATTGCAGATTGGCTGAGGACTCTATTCCACAATGTCCTTTCTCATGGATGCAGGCTGACAGACACATCACCACCCAAAATGTCTACAGTCCCCTTGGTGGGGCGAGGGGAGGGCAAATCAGACAGGTTCTTTTGAGCTTCCAAATGGAAGTGACACACGTCACTTCTTATATTTCATTGGCCAAAGCAAACCACACATGCGCATTTAACTTCGAGGGGGGAGTGCATTTCTCTTGTGTGCTTGGAAGCAAGAGAGGAGGAAATACCAGTGAGGAGCTGTAAGAACACAAAACACACATTGAGAATGAGACAGACTGTGTGAAGTAGTGGACAGCACAAGGACATTGCAGACAGATGTGCCTAGATTTGAAAATTCTGTCACTTATTGGCTGGGTGACCTTTGGCAAGAGGCTGCATCTATAGAATGAGATTAATTATTCTGCTCTAGCAAGGTTGTTGTGAGGACTGCATGTGCCAGTAAATATTGATTTATTTAGTTATCGCCTCTCTCTTCTGACAGCTTTCTGTTTTTGTGTTCTAATCCCACATAATAGCTACCATACCTCTTGCTCTTGGGTCACGAGAAATATACCTATAACCTTGCAATAAATATCCCTTTCTTGATCAAGCTAACCCACATGGATTTCAGCCAAGGCCCCTGCTGGGTCCATGAGGTTTCTTTACAAAGTAGAAAAAGGCACCACCTCTTAAGTGGGTCTGCACGGGTTTATGGGCATACAGTCACTTTGTGTGAATTAAGGAAGGGTTCCCTCCCCCTTCTGATAGCCCTGTGCCAGGATGTGCAGTTTGGTAGCAGAGCATGGGTCAGATTTGAGCCCCACTTCCCTTTCTGGTGGGTAGCCTTGTGAGGTGAACAGCCCATACAAGCATATATGGTGGCTCTGGCTTTAGAGCCCTTTAAGAGATCCCTAAGAAAGACAGTTGTCTTTGCAAGAGAAAAGAAAACTTTTAAATGATGTGTCATCTATTCTTGGGGAAAGTATGCTACACATAGATTCCCAATGCGTGAATTCCCAAGAAAATAACTGAGAAGCATTATGCTCTCACACTCTTAGAATATCCTCACTTATCTGCTATGTTTCAGATCAATAGTATAGTTATTTATAAGCAGTTCCCACTGATCTTAATGAGTTTAATGAATAAAGAATGAGCGTAATAAGTGATCTTAACTTCACCAAGAAATAATTTCTGGTACAAAGGAAGTTTGATATTAAACTACCACCAAATATAATATAATTAAATCACATTAATTCTCTTAGGTATAATGCAATTGTCTGTGCTATGCATAGATAAGAAGCTGAAAGCAAGTCTCTGGTATGCCTTTGAGAAAAATTTGTGTAACTTTAAAAATAACTCAGGAGGAAAACAGGGCCAGTATTGAGAGGGTTTTCTAAGAAATCGGAGTTATTTTCATTTACATTACTTACTGGGGCAGTGTCTAATTTAATGGTCATGATTCATAGGATGAAGTGAGAGGGGAGAAGTTGAAAAAATATTGACTCTGGGTTTCTCCTTGTTCTGGGGGAAGGGAGGGAAGGGAAATCACACTGTTTATGTGGACACAGGGTCTATGTGCTAGGTGGCGGCACCTTCTCTTTTATGCGTTGATGCCATGAAAGGCCTGAACAAGAATGTGGTAGGCTGAGGAGGAGTCCCCAAGATGTCTGCGTCCCGATTCCAAGAACCTGTGAATGTGTCACCTTGCATGGCAAATGGGACTTTGCAGATGTGATTAGATATGGATTTTGAGATGGAGAGATGGTGTTGGATTATCCAGTGGGCCCAGTAGAAGGGTCTTTGTGAGAAAGAGGCAGGAGGACCAGTCAGAGAAGGATATGTGAAAGGGAAGCAGGAATTGGAGTGATGTGGCCACAAATGCCAGGTTGGAAGCAGCAAGGAAAGGATTTTCACCCACATTTGCCAGAAGTCACCATACCTACTGACACCTTGATTTTTAGCTTCCTGTGACTTCTGACTGCCAGAACTTTAAGAGGACAAATTTGTGTTTTTTTAAGTCACTGAGTTTTTGGTAACTTGCCACAGCAGCCACAGGAAATTATTACGGGGAGCAAAGATGGAGGCTTTTTGAGGATTCAGCGAGGGAGGGTGAGTGTGCCATCGCAGCATCCTTGGGTCAGGTCACTAGCACGGGAATCAGCCAACGACAGCCCACGGGTCATATCCAGCCTGCCACCTATTCCTGTACAGCCCTCAAGCTAAGAATGGTAGTTAGAATTGTTAATGGTTAAAAAATTAGAACAAGGGTAATTCCTGGCGATATGTGAAAATGATGTTAAATTCAATATTTAGTGTCTGTAGTCAAAGTCTTATTGGAACACAGCCACGTTCATTCATGTGCTTATTGTCTGCCACTGCTTTCTCTCCACAGTGGCAGAGTTGGGTAACTGTGACGGAGCCCGGATGGCCCATAAAGCTTAACATATTTATTGTCTGGCCTTTTACAGAGAACGTTTGCTGATCCCTGCACTAGAGTCAGGATATCAGCTTTGAGCTTGAGGTCCTACTGTTTTGCTGGGTCTTTCAAGAGACCGAGTTTATCCTCACCCCACACCGCCCACCATATTCACTTGATCAAATCTTACATAGCACTGGATGCCTCTGTCTCTGACTCGGTCAGTACCTTCACTGTATTTGCCACGTTGAGAGCTTACCATGCCCCATACACTGTGCTAAATGTTGAAGATACAACAATGAAGAAGATATGGTTTATTCCCTCAGGGACTACACACACACACACACACACACACACACACACACACCCCAAAGCAACAACAGCAGCAACAACAAATCCTATTATATATTAAATACATTCAATCACTATTAATACTCCTGATAGTCATCTGAAATGAATATTACTTGATCAGTTTTCCAGGTGACAAAAATGAGGCTCAGAGATGCTAAATAACTTACCCATAGTTATGTAAACAATTCTATTTAATGCCTAAGCCCACTCTCTCTCTTTTTTGTTTTTTTTTTCAAAGATTTTATTTATTTGTTTATGAGAGACACAAAGAGAGAGAGAGAGAGAGAGAGAGAGAGAGCAGAGACACAGGCAGAGGGAGAAGCAGGCTCCATGCAGGGAGCCCAATGTGGGACTCGATCCCGGGTCTCCAGGATCACGCCCTGGGCGGAAGACAGCGCTAAACCGCTGAGCCACCCGGGCTGCCCCACTCCCTCTCTTACAATACCACATTGTGTTCCCAGAGTCACCTGGTCTTGCCCCCATTCTTCCCAATGGGTAAACTAGAAGCTATTGTGACCTCTGCCCTTAATAACCATAGCTCCAAATCTGTACCTCTTTATGGAAGCTACAGTTTTCAGGCATCTAGTAGAGTTTGGGAAGCCTCTCCTAGAGTTTTGTTATCAAGATGTCATAAGAGTTGACAAATTAAGATATTGAAAGAAAATACGAGGTTGAAACTTAGGCAAAATTGTAGGCATGGTGACTCTAAAACCCAGCTGGGTGAGGCAGTGAGCAATGGGTGCAGATACATGTTAGCCAACATGTGTTGAGTCCCAGCAGGCAGAGATGTCCTACAATTTTGACTTTCTTCTTGTACTTCGTTTGGTGCTAGCCGCTTGAATGATCATCTGTGTATTTACTGTAGAGAGAATAGTGAACTATATATTGCTCATTTTGGTTCCATCTCCAGACATAGGTGGTAACAACAAATGCTTGCCACCTTCCAGTGTCTAAATGTGGAACTGGAGGTATTAGAAAGAATAAAGGACCAAGGGTCAGTTTGACTGATTTTTGACCCAAGTGATTTGTCTATCCTCCCTCGTAGGATTGTGGTGAGCACCTAATGAAAGTATGCATGGGAAATATTTTATGTCAGAAGTGCGATACCAGTATATTAGGTTGTACCGAATAGGGTATGTTCTCATTTTCAGCAACATTTTTTTGGGTACCATCCATGTTCTCAGCTGTTGTGTGGATTCCTAGAGGACTATGAAGAAGCATTGGCAGGTACTACAAATTCTTTCTTATTATTAGTGCTTTCTTGTGTGGCAGAGAAATAATATTTTATGTCACTTTGACCTGACTTCACTGCTGCTGACTGCGGTTCATACATTTCTGAAATGTAATCTAATAAAGGGAAAAGTAGACATTTTTCTTCCTGGAAAGTCCTGTAGGTTTGCCACATTGCTCTGAGCAGTGGTGGTTGAATTTCCAAATTCCTATCAATGAGGGAGCAACATATTCTTGGTAAGAGGAGGGGAACTAGGGGGAAGACGTCTCTGTTGAGAATATGTGAGAAAAGAGCCTAAAAAAAGAGTCTAAATCTGGAGATCTCTCCCTATAACCCTGCTAATTTGAGCCCGAGTGGAGTATTAGAAGGATTGTGTGTATGGAGATTGCTTTAGTAACCCGGCTTTGAATCCCAACAAATAAGATTATCCTCCCAAAGCAGCAGCATCTGGCTTGACCCAGGAATTGAGGCATATAAAAATAGTTACGGCGAAATTTTAAAGAAGAAAACAGATGTAGTTTTTAAATCAGGATGGGATCTATTTGGTCAATGACTTTATATGGGTGTGGTCAAATCAGACATGCTTGAGAGATTTGCTTTTTATGATTTACCACAACTTATTACAAATGGAAGGGTTGCACCAGTATGGGTATGGCTTGCTTTAAGAAAATCCAGTATTTATAACCCCGCAAATTTATAAACAGATGAACTAAGGGATGAATATTTCCATTATAAAAGGATTCATTTATGGGGTTTTCTTCCAGAATATTTAAAAGATGACTTGATTTACAAATATGGTTTGCTCACGAGTTTTCAGAAACACATCTGAGAGAAATATAAATGCACGCACATATGCTCAACTGGGTTTAGATTCTTCATTACGGTAGGTAGCATCTTTGGGGTGTCTCAGGATGACTACACCTGCTGTAGGCTTGTTTTTACTGCAAATATCCAGCTCACGTCTCACTTAACAATCAAGAACTCCTTATTGTTGAGCAATGCAATCTGCCATGGGCTCTGTACTTTTTTTGGTGGATTTGCCAAGAATGCAAAGCTTTGACTGTTTATTTCTCAGGGCTATGTTCACTGTGAACAGAATTGAGGGGTACAGTGCTGTCTCTCTTTGGGATAAAGGTTTGCTTACTGCTTACCAGAAAACAGCACGGGCCCTAAGCTCAGTGTTCCTCATCTGTGTTGCAAACTCATTGCGTGCACAGCATCCATCTGGGCTAACGTCATTACTCCTATGGGATTCTGGGGCAAGGAGATCTGGCACATATTCTGATGCTCATGCTTCTTGCCTTGCCATAAACAATAAAGTCTTTTGTCTCTGACCTAGGAGTCTCATGTCTTCTGCTAGCACCTGTGAAATAGTAACCAGCTAACTTCTTGGCCTGCGTATAGGGTAAAATCAATTCCCAGACCTGAAAATAATTTCAATTTGATTGTGTTGGGTCTCTGTGGATTTGGGGTTACCTGGGCACTTTGTTTACTTGACATAAAAGGCATCTATGACTTTATTTTCCCATCTTTTATTTGTCTAGGACTGCATGGTGAAATAGTTAACTACTTTATTGTCATAGGTCTAAGCTACAACAGCTGGCGTTTGGCTAGATTTTTATTGTTGTTTTCTTTTATATTTAGGAAGGGGAATTCTTTGATAGTATTGGATTGACATTTCCTTCTCTAAGTGCAACTCTGCATTATACATGGAAGGGAGAAATTAATATTATTAAGGAATCTGCACATTGGGAATGGAGGTTGTACGATTTATGAATTGACAGTATATATAGGATGTATATTTTAAATGTATCTTAAAAGTTCTCCATTTGTGGTTACTTGTGTATGGAGTGTATTACTAGAAAATATCTACCTGGGCCATGATAGATGTGCTTTGTGTTCTGAGATTTAGAATTCTGGGTCCAGGAATAGTTTTTCTTTTGCTGAGTTGGGGTCAAGGGCCTTATCTTTTAGTTGAACTTCAGAACATTTGGGAACAAAAGATACTACCTTTGGGATAGAATTTATGCATGGACATTTGTAAAGGGAACTTTGTAGATCTGATTTGTTGCATATGTTTATGGCTGGACATGGCAGGGGCTTGGATTTGTTTTGAGGGAACATAGAGAAATGATCCAAATGATCCATTCCTTACAAATTATCACATTGCAAATATGTATGTTATTCCTAAGCTATTGCCAGTATTATGACTTAAACTTTGCTATAACTCCTTTTATGGGGGGGTATTCAGTGTCTGAGGTCCAGTGGTGATCAGCCTTTGTGCTTTTTTCCCCAATTGCCAAAAATAATTTAGAGGCAAGTCAAAGGTTAAAGCAGGTGATCAAATGGTGTAAAAGCACAAGGACATATAATATAACAAAATTGATTTTCAGATGGAACCCAGAGGCTATTGCCAAGTGAACTTCCAGAAATTCTTTAGATGATGTCAATTTCTCAGAACTAAGTGATAGCTTCCCAAAGTGTCAAGTACAAAGGGTCTAATAATTTAGTCAGCTTGGGCTTCTAAAACAAAATATGTGCTGGGTGGCCCAAACAAGAGATGTTCTTGAAGTTCTAAGGTCAAGGTGCGAACTGTTTTGGTTCCTAGCAAGGGCCCTCTTCCTGACTTGCAGATGTCATCTTGTCATCTTGTGTCCTCACACGACAGAGAGACAAGGGACCCTGGTGCCTCTTCCTCATCTTGTAAGGGTACCACTTCCATCACTGGGGCTTTACTCTTGTGATCTCATCTAAACCTAATTACCTTCTAAATGCCCTGCCTCCAACTCCCATCACATTGAGAGCTAGCGCTTCAGCGTATGAATTTTAGGGGGCACGGGCATTTAGCTTACAAGAGTATTCATCCTATTACATTTAGGTTCATGGCTGAACCATACTGGCATGTCAATACCACCCTGAGTCTGTGTGGCATGGCGGGTGAGCATGTGCTTCATGACCAAGAGTACAGCCTATTAGAATTGGTCCCAACCAGTTCATCTTTATTCAGTTCATTGCTGCAAGCTCTGTGGAAAGTCAAGTTCTTCAATAGCAGTGAGGCTTTGTAAGGACTGGTGACATGCTGGTCTCAAAATTCTAGCATGTTTCTGGAGACGTGGCCTTTGCCCTTACTTTCATGATTATAGTACACGTGCAGGGAATTTGGACATCATCTAGTCCACTGTTTCCCAAATTTCAGCCATTTTGTGTCATGGTTTTGTTATACATATGTACCAACTATGTCATTATTAACTTATATTCTTGAAAGTATCTCCCTTGGAAAAACTACAAATTTATTTTAAAAAGGAGTCTCTGTATTACCACAATAATCGAAAACCCACGTGACATATATACAAGATAATCATAAAATAAATACACTGAAAGTGAAATAATGTTATTAAATTCTAATTAGATACTGATTCTCTGAACTCAACTTCTAGTTTTTGTTTGCTAACAGCGATTAGCAAGTACTAAAGAGATATTAAAAATATATTAAGTCTATGAAGGGTTATTGCACCTGAATTTGTTTGTGCCTTGTATCTACATTCTTGTAAAGCCGCCTCCCACACTGAATCTGGTTTTGGCCATGTCATTTGCTTTGGCCATCAGACAATAGCAAATGTGATGTTACCAGTGACTTGAAAAGTACTTGCATATTCGGCCTTTCCTTCTCTTACTATTCTTGGAAACTTTGACTAGCACATGAACAAGCCCAGGCTAGCCTGATAGATGATGAGAGTCACATGACCCAGTTACCCCATCACCCCAGCCAACTAATGACCAGGCTAATGACTGGGTGTGTCATCAGCTAACCCTAGTCAATCTGCTGGTCCCAGCCACAATAGTGGGCTCAGCCGGGGTCAGCTGATCCCGGCCCAGATCAGCAGGACCAGTAGACTCATAGGTGTGAGAACACTAATAAATCATTGTTGTCTTGTGCCCCTCACCCATTTCTGGGTGGTTTGTTATTGAGCAAAAATGAACTTAGCTCCTAAAGTAAGGTTTGGGCCATAAAACTGATAGCATGAAATTTTCCGGTACAGGTTTTTTTCGGTGTTGAATTTGAATTCAGCCATCTGGTCTTACAATTAATGATATACATCCCACCCTTCAAGAAACAGTCTAAGTTTCACCTTTTAGGTTTAACAGCTGAAGGTCCAGAGAGGTGACATGACTACCCAGACTTCCTAGTTAGCTAGTGACAGCGGTGATACTAGAGTTCAGGTCTTAATGTGTGCAGTCTATTTCCAGAGCAGATTGCTGCGTTCTTCAAGATTGGTGTGTTTAATCATTAAAAAAAAATGATGAGTAAGGTTTTAGGGAGACATTGTGTCATCAGCTTATTTTGTCTGTATCCTCTCATGAACATGGCAGAATTCAAGTTAACTCACAGATTGAAAAAAGTCATTAAATTTTTTTTTTTTTATTATCTATGTTCTGGGTTGAATTGTAGCCCCTTCAGCCCCAAAGATATATTGAAATCCTAACTCCAGGTACCAATGAATGTGACCTTATCTAGAAACAGTCTTTGCAGATGTAGTCAGGTTAAGATGAGGCCATACTAGGTTAGAGTCAGCTCTAAATCCAATGAATAGTGTCCTTTAGGAGAGAGAGACTTTCACACAGAGATACCTCGAGGGAAGATACCCAGATGAAGGTGGAGGCAGAGATGAGGATTATGCTGCCACGGGTCAAGGACTGCCAAGGATTGCTGGCAACCATCAGAAACTAGGAAGAGGCAGGAAAGGATTCTTCCCTCCAGCCTTCAAAGAGAATTTGGCCCAGTATTGATTTCCAACTTCTTGCCTTTGTAACTGTGAAAGAAGAAGTTTCTGTTGTTTCAAGCCACCCAGTTTGTGGGACTTTGTTACGGTAGCCCTGGGGAACTAAGGCATCTTGCCTGTTCATTTCTGTTGGCAATAATATTCCATCTATGTTATACCTAAATAAGATGTGAAGTAGCTAAACTTTATAGAATAAGAAAGCCAGGGATTCAAAACCAACATCATCCATCCCCTAAAAATAAGCCACTGAACAGGCACCCCTGCATGGCTAACCAGGAGCTGAGTGTGTAGATGACAGTGGGCACCTGGTCTTGCATTTCTTTCCATCAACAAAGGAGGCACCAAGGTCCCCTCCTTCCCTTTGGGCTGCTCTGGCTCATACCTGGGGCAGCAGAGCAAGTCTACCAGGCAGGATCTTCTTCAGAGTTCGTAAAAATCTAGAAATTCGGTCTTTGTGGGCAAATTAACATTCACCAAAGAATTCATTGTAAGTTCATTTTATTTGGAAGGTGACAGACATCTCTATCCTCTGTCCACGAAACCATCTTCTAGGAGTGAAGACAGATACCCTCAGAGTTGACATTCCTTCCTTTCTTCTAATTCTATGTGACCCGAAAGCTGGTTTTCCTACACAGGAGAAAGTGATGTTGGCACCCAGCGAATTACTCCCTCCTGCTCCTTCAGTTCTCAGGGTGGCCCTTCCTTTTCTTCATTGCGTTAGTCATTATCCAGTTACAGTCATTTACATTTTGAAATCCTTATCCTGCTGCATCAGAGTATTAATAGGGGGTGCAGGGCAGCTGCACTGAGGCAATTTACTTGGCTTCTGAAAACCTCTTCCAGATAATCCAGAAAAATCTGTCACATGGGGACCCCAATTTGTCTGATTACCTTTTTCTGACAGATGCTAGGGTCATATGCTTAGACTTTTATTTTTGTTGCTTTCATTTGGTTAATTCTATTAGTGGCTTACTCCGGACATGAAAGTCATTTGCTATTAAAAACAAATGTCATCTCAAAAGGAAAATCCCAAGGCTGCCTTTCCTTGTGATCTTCCCGTCAACAGCAGAAACTGAACGTTCAATTCAAAAGTGTTGCTTTGCATTAATTGTCTTCTATCTTCCATGCAGAGTGGGAAATAACGCCTCTGAGTGAAGACGGAAAAAGAGGTCCTGATTATTAGGTGAATTTGTCGCTGTCCCTCAGACCTTCTCTGGATGACGCAACACAACCAACTCTGATGTCAACCCTGAGAATTTTGCTGGTGGGTTTGTCAGGGACTCCCAGCTGCCTCAGAATAACCCTTCACCCCTTCTTCCTCAAGTGCTAATTTGTTGGGGCCCCGAATGTGCTCATCTACAAAGTCCTATTTCTCAGGTTTCCTGCAGCGAAGTGGCCCTATGACAGAGTTCTGGCTAATAACACGTAAGGAGAAGCCTGATAGGGATTTCTGGGAAAATTTTGCTTTTCTGGGAAAATTTAGGCATTGCTCCTCCCTCCTTCTGGCACTGTTCTCGTCCTTCCTTTCTGCCCATGTAATGTCTCAAGCTGGAGTAGCCGTCTTGTTACCATATGGGAGAAGCCAAGAGACTTGCAGAGCCTTTGCCCTGATGCACTTAGCTACCGAATCAATGCCAGGAAATGTCTACTTCTGGACTTCTCTTTCATGAGAAAAAATAATCCCCATTTTATCCACATCACCGTTAAGTGGATTTTCTGTTATGTGCAGCCACACTTGATCTTTGGATGATTCAGTGGATTTCTGAGAGCCCCATAGAAAATGTGTTTCTATGTCTTAGGTTGGAGAGTTATCTGGAGCTGGAAGGAAACCTGAGCCAGGGAGGGAAGGCTGGCAGAGCAGAGCCCTGGCATTCCCTGGGTGTGTGTCAGGCTCAGCCTCTTATATTCTCAGTTTACTGTATGGCTTAGGGCCTTATTAGTGTTCTGGGTAACTTGTCAGAGGGATTCCCTGGGCTTCCAGGCCCCTTTTGGGGAATTGCATTTAATGAAGAACTGCTTTGTTCATTTCCTCACTAATTTTCCATTCTTGAGAGAAAAAGGAAGCTCTGACTGAGATAATGATATCCTAGTGCCATTAGGAGAGAATGATGTACTTCTAAGCGAATTGAGGGGGGGGGGAAGGAGGATATATTTTTATGAATTGAAAATGTCATTTTGTACACAAGAAGTCATTCTGAGTAAGGATGAAAGTACTCACAAAACCCAGAAATGTAGCTGGATTGGATCATCTCTTTTCCTGACATACCTTTAAAAAATCTGTTTCAGAATGTTCCAGTCATTCTTTACCACTACAGTCCGAAGACCGGGAGTCTGCTGGAGTCTCTTGAAATTATTCTGCTGGTTGTGGGGATCAGAGTGTCAGCTGGGGAACCTAGGTGTACTACTACTGTGGTGGGGAGATCCGTGCTTGGCCCAGGCTTTTTGGGGGCCTCTGTGGAATCCCCTCATGGCCATGGGCCCTGATGGAGAGAAAGACAGCTAGGATGGGTAGGACTCCTGGGCTGCACAGGGACAAACTGCCTCTTGAGGAGAGCAGGACAGACCCCTCTGGATTTGCTCACTCTCAATATCAAAGCAGGCCCAGAGACTTCATTTACTTTTTATTGCTCTGGCTGTTCTCTTCATACAGCTTGACACAAAAGGCACCTCCTCAGCAAGTAGGAGGCGGCACAGTGTACTAATAATCCAGAACCTGGTCCTAGTTCGTCTGGAAGATCTGCCATTTATATGCTGGCTGACAGTTACTTAGCTTCTCTGAGCCTTGGCTTCCCCGTCTATAAAATCAATTATTCAGGGTATCTATTATTGCTGCTTGGGAAATGACCACACAAATCTCAGTGGCAGCCAACAATAATTTCTCACTTACGTACTGCTAGTCACTAGTCAACTAGGGGAGAGCTTTTCTAGATTGCTGAAGAGTGAGCCTCCGACCCAGGTTGTAATTGCTTCGTGCAGGTTATTATTCTGCAGCCCGGGCTGGAGGACAGTGGCTGCCAGGAGCACGCTTTTCTTGTGGTGGAGTTCGAAATCTTCGAGGCCGGTGAGCGGAAACCTGTGATCCTCCTTAGGCTTGTAACCCATGCATTGTCACTTTCGCGGTCACTCCATTGGTCAAAGCGAGTTACATGGCCAAACCCCACATCCACAGAGTGGGAAATATATTCCTGCTATGGAGGAGGTGGGAAGTAAATATTTACTGAACAATATTCTAATGACCATTCTCAGCTGACAGAGATGTTTTAGAGACATAATGAGGGTGATGAGAGGCATTCAGCGTGGAGCCATACACATAGTACGTGCTCATTAAATGCTCGCTGCTCTTTCTGCTGCAATCACTGCTATGTCTGCTGGTACTGTACTCCCAAGCTTAGGGATGGGGGCTCCGGAGAGGAACCCATCGAATAGCCTGTGCACTATTCAAGACCTTGCTGGCCTGAGAATCACAGCTTCATCTCCACTCCAGTAAGCAATGTTCTCTCCTTTGACCTCAAATGGCCCCATGGAGGCTTCTGAGAACTTTGGACTATTGTGATGCCCAGTTTCTTAAGCACGTCCTCCTACCTTTATAGCATGCGTATGCTGGTTCTCATTTGACCCTCTCAATTATCCTATGAAGCAAACTGAGAAGCCATTGCCATTATTATTTTACGGAGAAGAGAACAGGTTGGGTTGATCCCTGGCGACTTCTGTCTCTTTGGTCTTAGGGTCTAAAGCTTGGATGGCAAAGTGTCATGTTCGTGACAAGGGTATTAGTTGAGGTGTAGGAATTAACATAAAGATGCGGAACTTCAATAATTCCTTTCTTCGGTCCTTTGTTCATTTACTCATTTAACAAGCAGACATTTACAGAGCCCGTCACGGGCTCCACAAGCACTGTGGTGAGTGCCCAGGGACAGCACATGAGGAGTGGAGGGCTCAGCAGACTCCAGGGTAATTCCAGGCCCATCTGGGGTTCAGAGCTTGGCAGGGAATCGGTGGGGGCCAGAGTCAGGAAGCGTGAGCTTGCTCGTCACCCCAGTGTCACTCATCACTCTGTGTCTACTAAAGTGCCTTGTATCTGCCATTTGCTCTGAGTGAGTTTGAATTTAATCCCATCTTCTGCTATATGGATGGCGCGCTCTTCATTTTATAGATAAGGAAACTGTGAAGCTCAGATACGTTATTTATCTTTCTCAGGATTATACAGCTGGTAGACAAAGCGTACTTTTTCCATCGCTTAAGTCTTTCTTGTCAATAATAGCTGCTGATACGAGTCAAGGGTTTCTTATATGTTACCTGCAAACCTCATAGCAACTCTGCCTTCTTTTCCTCTTAACTGAACAGAAGGGTTAAGTCACTGGCCTGAGGTCACACAGCTAATGTTATAAAGTTCAAGCCTGGGGCTGTCAAGACTCTCACATTCCTCTTACTCTTTTTCTCACTAAGAAAGACCTCTTGGGCTCCCTCCTAATCTCATCGAGCCACTCTCGGACTCCCGTGTGTGGTAGGAGACTAAAAGAACAGCAAGAAAATATTTTTCATTTAAAGGGCAGCCTGTGTGCTTGGTGTGCAGAGGGAGACGGTGGGGAGTGAAACCCTATCCCCAGTCTTGGTGGTTGGTGGCTGATTGTAAGACCCTCACACCTTCTTTTTGACCATCTCTTGCTGGTATCACACCTCTTCTAGCATCTGACTTCCTGCGTCCTTAGTCAACAGCCGTGGCTCTGAGGACTGTCATCTGGCTGGGCCGGCCTGACCTGTAACCTCCACCCCCCAGACCATTTGACGTCCGCCTCAGTGAGGTAGGCCAGGCACAGCCGGTAACCGCAGCACCAGCAGCTTCTACCACCAGGAAGTGAACCAGGATCTTTCCTGGACTCCAGCCCAAGCTCAGACTATGCAGCCAACAGGAGGTCACTGGGAAAGGGTATTAGCTCATTGCAACCTTTAGCATCATTGCTGTAGTTTCTCTCCTGCCTTGGAAAAAATTGCGTCTTTTCCCCCGACTACTCCCTAGCACCCTCACATAAACCCAGGCACTGAGGGCCAAAACGGACCAAGGCGGCACACACCCAACCCACTGTGTGCTGTGAGAACGGCTGGACTTTGTGCATTTTCTAATCTGATTACATTTCCAGTCCAAACTGTCTTTATTTCTCCCTTCCTAATTGATTTCCCTGCTCTCACCCCTACAATTTTTTCTTTACTCAGCAGCCACCCCCATCCTTTTAAATCGTGAGTCTGATCATGTCGTTCTTCTGTTCAAAGTCCCCTAATGGCTTGTCATGCTCCTCAGAGAAAAGCCAAAGTCCTTACTGTGGCCTTTAAGGATCAAGGGCAGGGGCCAGCATGCTTTTTCTGCAAAGGGACAGATAATAAATAGTTTGGGCTTTGGGGCCCATTGGTCTCTGTGGCAGCTACTCAACTCTGTGGGCATGAAAGCAACCACTGACAATATGTAAATGAACGCGTGTGGCTATGTCCCAACAAAACTTTGTTCCCAAAAACGGGCGGTAGGTGGGCTGTGACCCCTGGTCTGTAGTTTGGTGACCTCTGCTCCAGGTGACTGGCCTCTGCTCTCTTTTGGCTCTTCCGATCTTATTTTGTCCTTTGCTTCAGCCCTACTGATAGCTACAAACACTCTAAGCCTTTGTTTGGGGCCTTGCCCTGGCTCTCCTACCCAGAACATTCTTCCCTTGTGGATCTGAATGCCTCCTTTTCTCATTTCCTTCAGGTTTCTGCTTCAGAGTCATTGCCAGAGAGCCCCTCCCGGCCACTGTGTCTGAAATAGCAACCTTTTCATTCTCGTAGCGCCTCACACTCTTTACTCTGCTTTATTTCCCTCCATAGCCCTTGCTGCCACCTGTATATTTATCGAACAAATAAATGATTTCTTTGGCAAATATTATCGAGTGCCTCCTTAATGCCAGGCAACATCCTGGGTGCTGGAATTCTATAAAGAATGAAACAGACCAAAGCCTCCCATCACGGGACTGTGAGTCTAGCTGGGGAAGACGGAGGGAACGGAGTGAGAATTAATATAAAGGTGGCAGGTGGAGATAAGTGCTCTGCAGGACATCAGGCTGGGCAAGGGGGCAGGTCGTGGGGGGATGCGCCTCTGTCTCTCTCTCGGGGTTCATCTCCGGGCTGGCATTACTGCTGAGGTCTCTCAAGGTCCGGCAGCAGTGCCCTTAACTCCCTTTGCTCAGCCTAGAGCCCGATGTTGCCAAGCTGTTGCGGCTACAAGATCCCTGTGCCAACAGGGGGCGCCACAGACTGTGCAGAAGCGGCTGCGCAGCGAGGTGGGATCCAGGCTTCTGAACGGGATGGGAAGGGAGGTGAAGGCTGCAGCCAGGGATGGGGAAGTTGGGAGTTGCGGGATGTAACAGGATCTGAACACAACTGCCGGCACCACAAGTGTTTTCCATGGAGCGCTGCCTAAAGTAGCAGCATTACGGGACAATGCACTTCTAAGTCGGATGCTTAATAAATCAGCCAGGCACGCATTATTATGCCGCCACGGAGCCCTTGTTGTGTCTTAATGCTCAATTATACAGCACAGAATCGGAGTCGGGCTTTCTATCATCTTGGATGTGTGGCAGAAATGGCTCAGCTCTAATTGCTCTACATGGGAACGAGTTCATTTGTGTTTGGCGGGTGACTCCTGCTGATTGACAATTAGATTGGAGGGGCCTCACGGAGAATCACAGGCTCAGACAGCTCTAGACCTTGAAAGAGATCTTAGCGGTGACCCTAGTCCAACCTGCTCCGCTGCAGATGGCAAAATCAAGGTTCAGGAAGAGGAAGTGACTGGCTCAAGGTCATCAGATAAACAGCAATTGAGGCTCAAGTCAGGCTCCTGATTCTGAGTCAAATCAGAGTCACTGAACCCCCCCCCGCCCCGCCCCCCGCCCCAGGGCAGATTCTCAGGACAGCTACTGCTGCCCTTCCTATGTCTGCAGCAAATGCCATGGACAGTGACATTTGACTCTGAAGCTAAAGACCAACCGGAAGAAGCTGTGCCTCATTTACTTGAATAAAAATGGACAACTGGTTAACAAAACAACAGACTTCCATATTTTATGGATCCCTAGGGACCCAGTGAACTCATGCTCCCAGATTAAAGGAAAGAGGAAAAGCATACCCTCGTTGCTGAACTATGCTGCCTGCTGGTTCCCCAGTGCCCCAGCGGTCTCTGGAATGGAGATTGTCATGTATGACAGCTGGAGAGCATTATCGCTTGAAGGTTTGCATTCTGGCTTTTATATTTGATTTACATAGATCTGCATACTGTATGCTCTGGGCATTGTTTTCTGTTTCATTCCAGCTTCACAGCCTCCCCTCTCCAAGCTCAGTGGGTATTTTGGCTTCCTCGGCTCCTCTGGGTGAGACAGGCACTTGGCTAGAGTTTGATGTGGAGAAACATCTGGAAGTTCCACCTCGAGGAGAGGTGGCTGCTCGGCCAGTGATGTGTTGGAGTCGTGTGGCCATTATTTCTCTTGAGCTCCACGGTAGAAGCCCGCTTATTGCAATCCTTATTTATCTACTATATCATGGACTGACTCTGTGTATAAATGCTCAGAGGGGTCGATTTGAATCTCTGTGGCTGGGGCAAAGTAGTACCTTCCGGATGCCATGGAGAGATGACTGCAGTTTGGGCACCTACATCAGTCCTAGATGAGACATAGTACTAGCTGAGAAATGCAAATTAAAACCACGGTGATAAACTGCTACCCACCCAGTAGGATGGCTAAAATGAACAAGACTGGTAATGCCAAGAGTTGGCGAGGATGTGGGTTGAGTGGAACTCTCATACGTAGCCGAGAGAAGTGTGAACTGGTATAGTCACTTTAGAAAATCACTTGACAAACTTTCTAGGGGTAAACGTGCCTCTCCTATGACCTGCCAGTTCCATGCCCAGGCCTTTCATCAAGGGAAGTGAGTGCATATGTCCATCAAAATACATGTACAAGAATGTCCATAAGCGGGCTCATTCACAACAGCGAAATATTGGAAACTACTCAAATGGATAAGTCCATGTACTCAAACCATGGAATAAGACCAACCAAGGGCAACTTGAATAAACTGCTTATATGCGACCTGAATGAATCTCACAAATGTCATGCGCAGCAAAAGAAAACAGACACAAAGAATCCATATCATAGGATGCCATTTATTTGAAGTTCAAGACCAGCAAAGCTGGTCTATGGTGATAGACATCAGAACTGTGGTTGCCTCTGGGGAGGGAGGTGGACCAGGAAGAGGCATGGGGGAAGCTTCTGGTGTGATGGGAATGTTACATATGTAAAAATTCTTTCATTCACTTGAAATGTGTGCACTTTACTGTATGTCTGTTATACCTTAATAAAACCGAAGAAGATAAAAAGACTCAGGTGAGAAAGCCGCCTCCAGTCCCATTCTGGTAACCCCCCATGTGTCTGACTTGCAGGACTTGGACTCTATTTCCAGATTCCTGATACCAGTTCTTTTTCTGGATTATACACTTCAGTATTTCCTACCTGCCTACAGGTTGACGTTCAAACATATCTGCTACCCGCCTCTGTTTTAGTACAGTACATGCACACCTGCAAGTTTGCCTGACCACAAGTTGAGCTGATGGGGTTGGAGTTTGCCTGCAGCAAAAACAGCTCTTCCAGGGCCCGCTTTCCCCACCCTCCAGCCCACTTAGTCCAACCCTTAATAGTCGAGATGAGGTGGGCCAAGGATCTCCCTATACCACATCCTCCATCAGCTCCCCACTGCCGCCACAATTTCCAAGGGGCATCTGTAGAGGGGATGCTCCATTACTAGCTGGGTAACAAACCCTGGGTAGTCTCAGTGAGCTGGAATGCACAGACCCATCCAGACTCCTTTGGGCTAAGCTAATGGCCAACTGAAGGCTTGGAATAAAAATACCCCCTCTCCTTGGGCCCCTCCTTTAGAATAAGGATGGCAAATACTTCATTCATGGGCCAACCTATCCTCTCCTGGCTCCTTCCTACCCCATGGCAGACATCATTAATCATTGATAATAGCACTTTTTCTATTAAGCTTCGGTGAAAAGCTCTCCAAGGAAACACAAGAGACAAAGTGTTTGCTCAAGTGTCTGGAGAAGGGCTTCCCTCATAAGGCCTAGCCAGGGGAGCATTTCCTCCCAAACGAAAGGTAACCCTGGGCCCTTCTTGCCATACCAGCTACCAAAGGAATAAGAGAGATGGAAGTTCTAGGTCTGGTTCTGAGAAGTAGATGTTAAGAGAAGGATTTGACTGCAAGGGGCTTACTAAGGAATTGCCCCCAGGTTATGGAAGAGGATGAAGGGGCAAGCAAAGGTAGAGTCTCAGGTGAAAGGCCCCCCAAAGTGGCTTCGCTCAGATTGGTAGGGGCGTTCTGGAGTGTAAGTTACTCTAGGCATTGTCCAAGGGAGCTGGGCTTGCAAACCGTCGTCCATCATTGATCAGGGGCCTCCTGGGAGAGGTAGATTCCCAGGCACTCCTGGCTGTCTGTGTATGGGGTGGGGGAGTGCGCAATGGGTCGAGGGCAGTCCTCCAAAGATGACCCTTAGCTGTGGGTGTGCAAAGTAAAGATGCCCCCAAACCAGGGCACACGGAAACAGTAAAACAAATACTCTCCACTGCTAAAGGCAATTCAGAGAGACAAAATGCACAAGAAAGGCTGTGCCCAGCCGCAGAATGGTGTTGACTCCTTCCCTACTATGGGGAAGAGCGCAGGGGAAGGAAGAAGGTAAGGTGACTGTGCTCCTCATGATCAATCCCAACCTGACCTCCACCAGAGCTGTCCCTCATGGCTGGACAAGGGAGGAAGGGGGCAGAGGACTGCCTCTAGGTGAAACTGCAGCAAAGGCTCAAAAGTATGTCCCCAGGAGAGGTTGCCAGCACCGAACCCTCATGCGAAGTCCACTTGCGTCCTGATGGCTTCTGTTTCCAGAGCACCGCGCAGCGTCAGAGCGCTCTCCCGTGCGGGACTTTATGTTCATTCCTGCGAGGTGCGCAGGGACTTTTGTTTCCATCGGTCACAGAACACAAAGGGTTGGTGCGTCTTCTGCTACACTCCTTTGTGTTGCTTCTCCAGTTAGTTTGTATTTTTGTCTAGAGCTGACCCTGACTGTTTGTCTCCACAGCTGAACTGGCAGGGTTAAGGAGCCGCGTTAATTCCCCACGTTCGAACAGTCCCCTCCTCGCTTTAAGTAACAGAATGATTGTTTTTTTTCTTTTGAGCAAAAAAAGATTGGGACCCTGGACACCTGGCCCCGGTGTTGGCTCGCCCCACCTGCTAGCTGTTAAAATTCTTGAACCTCTCTGGGCCTCCGTTTTCTCATTTGCAGTATAAAGAGGTTGGCCTAGATGACAACTCCAGTCCTTGCTCTGAAATTGCGTGCACACATGGCTCCAGGTTATGGGAATTGTGTTTCTTTGTTCATTAGGAAGAAAGAGCAGGACTCAGATTTTAAAGTTGCTACTATAGTTTGGTTCCAATACCTTACTTTTTAGGTAACGTTTTTCTTTAAGAGGTGGGAGCTGACTGGTGTAAGGGGACCTGTTTTTCTTTTTCTTTCTTTCTTTCTTTCTTTCTTTCTTTCTTTCTTTCTTTCTTTCTTTCTTTCTTTCTTTCTTTCTTTCTTTCTTTCTTTCTTTCTTTCTTTCTTTCTTTCTTTCTTTCTTTCTTTCTTTCTTTCTTTCTTTCTTTCTTTCTTTCTTTCCTTTCTTCTTTCTTTCTGCCCCTGTCTTCAGGGAAGAAGAGGCTGTTAGATGTGTTTTGGATGTTTCAAATCAAAGCCTGCCAAGGGAAGGGGAGCTATAGATTTCAATAAGCACCTTCTTTCAGCAATTTTAAGAATTTCACTTATGAGGATAATGAAATCTTCAGAAACTGTAGGAGACATACCAGAAAAAAAAAATATGATTCATCAGTGGAATTTTTTTTTTAGATACTCTCTGTCCCTACTCCCATTTGTCCATCAGGAGGTCTTTGAAGTCTTTTGCACCCTCCTTGGATCTTTGGGAGCTTGAGCGACCAGTTTCTGGGCTTGCGTGTTGACCACCCGGCTCCCGGGAGGAGCTGCCACTACATACATGTTGCTGGGTCTGCTCACGGCAGATGTTTCCACGGGCAGCCCAGGCTGTCTGGGCCAACGCTCTCTTCTCTGCATCTTGCTTCTGGCAGTGTTGCTCTAGTGAAAACAAAGACGTGGATGTCCTGTTTGGGGACAAGATGTGGTGACTTGCTTTAGATGCAGAATCTGCACCCACCTCGGGTTTAGGCACCTCAGTTGGGTGCTGACCTCTCTGAGGTCCATCTGTGTGTGGAGGCCCTGACACAGACTGTGTGCCCCGCTTCCAGTTTGGAGAGAAGTGGGTGAAGCTGGTTTCTTTCCTTTTATAGGTTTCCTTGAGATTTTGCCAAAATGTATTCCCAGCTATTTAAAGATTAAGAAAAGGAGTACATTTTCAAGAAGTTAATTTGATGTAATTTCAGGGGAAACACACAAACACACACAAACACACACACACACACACACACACTCATTTAGAAAAGGCGACGTAAAATCCTCAAAGACTCCGTTGAAAGGAAGAGCTGATGTTTAATGAAAAGCAGTGGGCGTGGATGGATTCTGTACATTTTCGAGGATCAAGTTACCTGCAAAGAAAGAAAAATTGCGGGATGGGTATAATATAAACAAAAAGCAGAGTTCAAATGAGGACTTTAAGAAATTAAAATCAAAAGGAACTCTTCAAAAAAAGTGTCCATCTTGGGTATTAACCTCCAACATGGAAATGAAAACAATTTTAAAAGGCTCTAAATATAAAGGCAACCCACATTTGGGCATACTTTAGATCTTTTGGCCTCTAGCTTTCTGTGGGAAGGTATGGTTTCCCCTCATTTGCTCGCTGGGTGTAGCATTTGTTTTCTGTGCATCTAGGATTTCCTACTGGCCCCCCAGAGAGCTGAGCTGGCCTGGAAGAGGAGGGCACTTTGTGGCTCTTGTAGGTGAGGCCCTCAGAGCGTGTGGACCCAGTGTAACGGTGGGAAAACACAGACTGGTAAGCAGGACACTTAGCTTTTTGGTCCAGTTTTTGTTCCTCACCTCACTCAAGAGAGTGACTCAGGGGAAGAAATTTCTTTCTTTCTCTGAGACTCCATTCTCTTGCTATAGCCCGAGACACTTCTTGGCGCTGTCTGAAAGGGTCTTCTGTGATGATGGAGGCATTCTCTTCCGGCACCGTCCTGTATGGCAGCGGCGGCCACGGAACCCTAGGAAAAGTGCTAGCATGGAATATGTTTTAATTTTATTTAATTTCAGTTGCCACACATAGCTGGTGGCTAACACATCGGACAGAGCAGCTTCATTAAAAGAAAACTTTTTTAAAGATTTTATTTATTCATGAGAGAGAGAGAGGCAGAGACACAGGCAGAGGGAGAAGCAGGCTCCATGCAGGGAGCCCGATGTGGGACTCAATCCCGGGACCCCAGGATCATGCCCTGAGCTGAAGGCAGGTGCTCAACCACTGAGCCACCCAGGCGTCCTTTTTTAAATTTTTTATAGGTGAGCTCTACACCCAATGTGGGGCTTGAACTCAAAACCCCGAGATCAAGAGTTCAATGCTCTAGCAACTGAGCCAGCCAGGTGGCCTAGATGGAGCAGTTTTTACACGGTAGCTGAAATCCCTCTGGTCATAAAATTCCAGGATTCCATACAGGAGTGCTCAGGCTTGCATTGCTAATCATTCACAAACATTCATCAAATGATTATTTGGGGCCTCGCCTGATCCAGGTGCACTTTTAATTCCTAGGGAAATAAAGATGAGTAGGGCAGAGTCCTTGTTCCTTAAGGGCTCACAGTCCCGTGGGAAAGAATTCGTAAACTTCTAGAAACTGTAGGCTGTGGAGGCTTGAGACTCCTGGGAAAACGGAGAGGGGCGCCCGCCTTGGTCAATATTCGTGACACACGAGTCTTTAACATTTGCTGAGCAAGGAGGTACCGGCGGGAAGTTTCTTCCAGCGAGGTCTGGCCCACTTTTCCTCCCTAACCTTAGCAGCTAAAAGTAATCTGGACATTCGCCAGCTGCTGAGTCAAAACCTGGTTATTTTTAGCCTTGGGAACCTTGAAGCCTAGTTAGGGTAAATAACCTAAAAGAATGGGACTAAGGGATTCACCCTTTCATTCAGCAAATAAGAATTGCGTGTGTCGGTTGCATGTCAGACGTTGGGCTAGACATGGGGACGTGGCCATGCAGGAGACAGGCATGGGCCTTCCTTCCAGGGAGCCTGCCTAGCGTTCGAGGTGGGGAGGAAGACATCACACAGGCAAATACAGACAACGATTTTAAATAGTGTTAAGAAGAAAAGAAGATGTTGGCAACTGATAAATATAATAATAATTTAAAAAAAAACCATTTATGACAACCTAACCAAATCTGCTGGGCTCCTGCTTGTGCCCTGAAACAAAACAAAACACAACAAAACAAAACAAAAAAATGAAAAAAGTTTCCAGGCCTGGCTGTGCTGCTCACTTTGGAGTGAACTTAGGGAAGCTCAAGCTTGTTGTTGGGATGCAATGATGTAGTGTGGGTGAAAGGGCCTGTGTAATGAGTTACGCACTCGGGAATGGTAAGGTTCCAGTCCTAGTGCTTAAGCTCCCAAATCCCCTGGTGGGTAGTAATTGAGCAGTTGAGGACTGCTGGTTCAGCACCTGGACGGCGAGACCCAGGGGAGGACCAAGAACAACGTGAGGGACACTGAGGGGTGCTGTGGGTCAGGTGTCTTGGAAGAGTGTTCTCTGTGGCCCTGGGCTTGGCTCTGTGGGTCTGGCCCTACTTTACCTAGAAGTGCCTGATCTTAACGGTTCCATATGTTGCATGCATGTATAGAGTGTTGATAAAAGTATCTTTTGAAAAAAAAAGATTTTGGAAACTGGCTGGGTGAATGCGGAGAGTGGCTGCGGTCACTAACGCTAGCGGGGTGCTGAAGGATTGTGGGCCAACTTCCCTCCCCACTGCTGGGAGGTTGTTTCCTTTTATTTTTTTTTTTTTTATTTTTTATTTTTTTAGGTTGTTTCCTTTTAGGACCAGAAGGGTGTGAGCTGTGCGACCAGGGGGGATCTGGGAGGATCCTGGAGGCAGGATGAGAAAGGAGCAATGGTTTCGCGGGGCACCAGAGCCTTATTTGCAAAGCACCTGCAGTCCCCAGCCTGTTGTCCAAGTCCTGCAGTTCATGGTGCACCCAAGGACAGGTGGCCGGGGACATGCAGTAAGCCATTAGTGGGTACCGAATGTGTTTTCTAGGCTCTGCATCCCACTGCCTCATGGAATTCTTGACACGCGCTTGCTTACATCTGCCCCTGTGAGTCACTCTGTACCCTTTCCCACCCTGGTCAGGGCCCCAGGCGGAAGGCACTGGGAGTTCCCTTGACCTCCCTTCTCTTTTGGTTTCAGCCAATGGGAAGAATGGAAGCGCTGGGGGAGGGAGGAGAGGGGGTCAGTATGTTTATTCCTGCATTTCCTGGCTGCCTCCCTGCAGTGGAGCTCAGAACTCAGCAGGCACCCCTCTTCACCAAGCACCCCTCTCTTTGGGTGTAGATAGCCACGTCTGGCCCCCTCAGGCCTGGGCATGATAATGACTCCGCCCCCCCCCCCCCCCCCCCCCCCCGTTGTTAGCTTAGGGGCGCTGCACCTTCTCATGCGGTTTGGCTGCATCCTCCACACTCCTTTGTAACCAGTTCTGCCCTCCTTGGAGTATCCAGCTTTGAGGGAACTTTGCCTCCTGGCGTTCTGGTGGGACGTGCAACACAAGAGAAGCCCACAAGGTGTGTGCGATCACTCCTGCTGTCTTGAAGATGAGGACGGTGGGAAACAGAAAGGTTAGGATTTGTGTCCGGGGCCACACAGCTAATGAGCGAGCTCAGAGGATTAAAAACCAGGCCCTCTGATTCCAGAAGCTGAGTCCCTGAACAATGCATTGCAGTTCCTCTCAGAGCAGGGCAGGTGGGGTGGGGGGTGGGGAGGTGAGGGGAAGGGTCCAGAGCTTGGCTTTCATCCCCAAGTCCAAAGTCCCTGAGTGGCTCAGTGGTGGAGCGTCTGCCTTTGGCTCAGGGCATGATCCCAGAGTCCCAGGATCGAATCCCACATGGGGCCTCCTGCATGGAGCCTGCTTCTCCCTCTGCCTATGTCTCCGCCTCTCTCTGTGTGTCTTTAATAAATAAATAAAGTCTTAAAAAAAAAAAAGTCCCTTTGAGATCCGGGCTTCCTCTTTAGCTCCTCCTGTCCGTCAGCGGGGCCAGGGCCATTAGGTGCCTGGTGGGCAGCCTGTAAGAGGTGACAGGGTGGTGAGGTCCACAGAGACCTCAGCAAACAACAAAACAAAACACGGGACAACCCCTAATTAATTAAACGAGCAGCAAACAGTCTCCTGGACGTGGCAGGGCTGACAGCTTCCCCTCGATGATTTCATTCAGTGGTGAAGGTTTTGTCAATACGACATGCTGCCCGGAACCACACACAGTGTCTTACTCTGTCTGAGATTTTTTTTTTTCTTCTTTTTTTTTTCCTTCTGAGATGCACAGGCTGGGAGTGACAGAGGCTGGCCTGTAACTCCGCTGACCTACTTCCCGCCTGGCTCTCCAGCCAGCAGCCAACGCATCATCCATTTTAACCAGCTTTTCAAGGTCACGACTTTTCAGTGCAGAGGCTGGCTTTTGCTTGACACAAAGCCAGGTACCATCAATTGTCCTGCTTCCGAAATTTCCAGTGTTCCCTTTCTTCAGCTGAGTAAAAAGTATGGGGTGGGCTCCTGTTTAGGACAGATAACAAATGCAGTTGCTTTGAGCCTAAATTGGCCACTTGGTTTACACTTGAGGTGCTTAAAAAGCAGGTTTTCCACTATTATGGAGCACCTGGGCCAGACCCAATACAAACAGTGAAGAATTTAGGTTGTCCCAGTAGACAGTAATACTCCTTTTTTGTTGTTGTTGTTGTTGTGACGCAGACAAATGTATGCTCCACATAAACACAATGTCTTATTTTTCACTCTTATGAAAGGACCATATGAAACCAGCTCTTCACAGATAAAAAGCAACTGCTTTGTGTATCTATTACTGTACCTTTCATCTCCCAAGGCTTTGTGAGAAACTTCCAGCTGGAGCTACATTCTTTTCTGGTTTGATAAAGATAAATTGTATTCAGTGAGAGAGAAAGGGGAAACATTTTCTTGATTATTCTCTAAAATAAAAAGTCAGGGGAAATGCGATTTTTCTTTTTTCCCCCCAGTACTCAGAGTAGTCAGTTCCCCTTCAAAGTGACCCCAAATTTTCTGTGCTGCTCAGCATTCTAAAAGCGTTTGATCTTAAGAAGCTTGTTATCTATTGGGTCCTGGGAGCTCATTAGAGAATAAAGAGGGCACATAGCTTTCTCTGCTAATATCTGCTAATCATCAACAGCTAGCTTTAGGCAACCTGGAGTCGTGTTTGCGGTCTTGGTTCTGGAGCTGGGATCTTGGCTGCTCCCCTGGTGGGTTGCGTGCATTTTGGTAAGTTAAGTCAGCTGTGCCTCAGGCCCCTCGTTTTGGGCATTAGAGATAATAGTAGCACTGGCATAACATGTTGTGGGCCATAGGTGAGATAGACACGGAAGGTGTTTAAAATCATGCTTGCCACGTAGGTAGCTTTTAATAAATGTTCTCAGTTATTAGCTACCACGGGAAGGATGGGAAGGAGAAAGAAACCGAGCTGTGTGTGTGTGTGTGTGTGTGTGTGTGTGAGCGTGCACAGGCCCATGTGCATGTCTAAGTGTGGAACTGAGTTACCTGGCCGAGGCAGCAAAGGAGGAGGGGGGTGTGGTGGGTTTTCTTAAAAGGGCTAAGTGTGATCCAAGGATTTTCAGGCCTGATTCTCTTTCTCTGTTGGTTTTCGAACACAAGCAAGAAGGCCGGAGGAGACCACTGGCTCTCGGGTTGCTGTCTGTACCTGGAGCGCCCTGGAGAGCTCTGAGCCAAGGGCTCTGCTCCTAGCGGCTGCATTTGGGTCTTGCAATGTCCTGGGGCCAGTCAGAAGGGGGCAGGTGGGGTTGACTCCTGGTGTTTGGTATCTGCATTGACTTTTTTTGTTCTCCAAGAGGTCCTCTTTCACTGTGCCTGGAGCCAGTCAGTCCCCGGATCTGCTGCAATGGGCAGAGCAGGCTGCAGGTGCACGTGGCCTCATGATTTTGGGGTTCAGAATATTTTGACCTTGCCATTTACATTATGAACAAAAATATTTTAAGAGGATCATATCAATATCATTTGCTCTTTATTGAACACACACTTTTTTTTTCCCCCTAAGTAATTCCATTAATTCAGCTTGGTTTCTTGGATAATATTCTAGGTCACACAGTAAGTACTTCATGATATTTTTGTTTTTTTAAAAAGATTTTACTCATTCATGAGAGATACAGAGGGAGAGGCAGAGACAGAGCACATGCAGAGGGAGAAGCAGGCTCCCTGCGGGGAGCCCGATGTGGGACTTGATCCCAGGACCCCGGGATCACGACCTGAGCCACGGGCAGATGCTCCACCACTGAGCCACCTGGGTGCCCCTATTTTTCTGTTTTTAATGAAATGATTTTGGTTAGGATCAGATTCAAAAAGAGAGAAAGGAGGACAAAGAAATGGAGATTAAGAAAGGGAGACCGAGTGAAAGGCAGAGAGAGGAATATATACATGAACACATACATACAAGGGCAGAAAAATATAAAGATTTAGAGAAATTAGGGGGTTTGCAGAGGCAGCCACGCAAAGAGAGAGGGAGACAGAGAAACACAGAGAAAGATACACAGATGGAGACGGAGGGGAGACGTAGCGAAAACGTCCAGATGTGCACATGTGCACACACACACACACAATCACAAAGCAAGAGAATCAGAGAGAAGACACTCTCTCCACCGCCCATGACCGAGGAGACTGCAGCTGTGCGGGTGTCCTGATGGCCAGATCTGGGTACAGCAGGATCAGGATACCATTTGGGGCAAGCAGCAGGGCTGAACTATCTTCATGATCAACACGGCAGAACCAAGAGCAGGTATATGACATCTTTAATAAACAGAAGACATGACTTCTAGTAGAATCTTTTAGATTTTTTATTTTTTATTTTTTTTTATTTTAGGTACTTGCCGAAGAATCCCCTTTGCTGGTTGTAGGACCACTTTTATGTGACTTCATGGATATATATATATCCTTTTTAAAAAGATTTTATTTATTCATGAGAGAGATGAGAGAGAGAGAGAGAGAGAGAGAGAGAGACGGAGACACAGGCAGAGGGAGAAGCAGGCTCCATGCAGGGAACCCAATGCGGGACTCGATCCTGGGACTCCAGGATCACGCCCTGGGTGGAAAGCAGGCACTAAATCACTGAGCCACCCAGATGTCCCTATATATACATCCCTTCTGGGCCGGGAGCATCCTGGCTTCAGGACCTCCTCATCCATTGACATATCCTCACTCCCTTCCGTTTTGCTCCTGAGATTCATGGGGGGCAGAGAAGATAGAGCTGTTGTTCCCTTCTGCCTAGGAAGCTGGACAACCATGCAAAGGCCTGGAGGCCTGGGCGATGGAATTAGGTAGCAGAACAGACCGAAATAAAATGTCCATGCCTGGGGGCACCAAATACTGTGAGACTCATACCAAACAGTGTTTTATACGGCTGTTTCAAGATCTCAAAATCCTTATGGTTTCTTAAATCCCAAGGAAATGGGCCCAAAGACACAGAGAATGTAAACTAGATCTTTGAAATTCCCTTTGGTTAGTCTCTAGAAACTTATTTCTGCAGAAGTGCCTTCTGATTGACAAAAGCTCACTTTTATATTCACCATCTCACCCTGTCAAGGTCTAGTCTAAAATCACCCTCAGAGAATATTGTGCAGTAACTTCTAAAAAGCCCCAAATCCTCTCGATTTATGCATTTAATTTATTGTTTTTTTTCTCTTTCAGAGCTTCCCTTTGTACATAACCAAATCCCGATTCTGAGTGCCTATCCCACACAGCTAAGCCATGGGGTTGGAAGGCAGTGTTTGAATTTAGAGCTTGAAATTCTTAGTTTACTATCAAGTCCCTTGCCCTTTGGAAAGTTATATAAAATTTCTCACCCCTCCTAACCTCCTACTTTCTGCTCCCTTTGGAAGCAGTTAATTAATTTCATGTCTCAAAGATGCTTTGTTTCCTTAAGTAGTTCAGTCTGGCTCGTCTTCCACTGGGTATCACTTTTCGCCAGCACTTGACACAAACGCATTCGGAAATAGCTCGTTGTGGGCCGGTTGTCTGGGTTTGATGGGACAATTGCTTATGAGGTCAAGGTCTTTACGCATCGCTCCGTCATTCAACAAATTTTCATGAATCCCCGATATGGGCCATGCACCGAAGATAAAAAGGACTGATTTTGTGAATCCCTGCCCCTACCCCACTAAGGTCCCCATGATGGAGCTTGTTGGGGTTCTCATAGGCACTCTGGGGGGTTTTATACTGAAAGTAGAAAACACAGGAGCTGGTGAGCAAAGACCAAGACAGTGCCTTTGACAGGGAAGCAAGAGAGCAGGAGATTACTCGCATCTGTCAAGCCAACAGGACTATAAATGGGAGATAGAACCAAGAGTCGGTAACCAGACAAACGGCAGATTAGAAAGGATTAGGGTGAGTAGGTTATAGGATGACTGCCGTGAGCTCTGTTGGGGTGTTGACAGCTCAGATTTATGGTCCTGAAGGTGTATAGCATGTGGGTGTTTCTGGCTGGATTAAAGGTACAGGGTCTGGATGGAATCTGTCCCCCATCCACCGTCCCTCAGGCCCTCCATGTGATATGGGGTGGAACAGGGCAGGCCTCGTTTCATTCAGTGGAAGGACAGAGGGATACTCTGCAATATTCACTAAAGGCCAAAGGATATTCGTACTTTGGTATCTCTTCTGGATCATCTCCTTTGCGTGGTTGTAGGTACTGGAGCTGGAAAAGGTGTCTGTGACAATCTGGTATTTATTTCTTTAATTACCATCTGGCTTCTTGGCTTGGGCTAGAGGCCAGGAGGAGGAGGTGTAGGGGAGAGCCCAGGTGCAGGCAGGTCGGGAGGGCAGGCGTGGTGGTAGATAAGGTGAACTTGTGCAGATGCTATAGCTCCTGCCCGAAGTCAGTGTGGTCGTTTGCGTGACTTCGGTGAGTCTAGGAAGTGCCTGTGGGTTTGGGGGAGACGCAGATGGTAAAGACTGAGATGTAGAGAATGAAGGGACTGATGGAAGCGCAGAGGGCCAGTGCGGGAGAACTTTATCCTTTTGGTGAACGCACCTACCATTATCAGAATTACACTGGGCCCAAGGAGGGTAGCAACTCCATTATAAAATCTAAAATTATAATTTTTCAAGGTGTTTCTGGACTAAGAGTGAGGTGTAGTTTAACACACACCTAGGGGGTGTGGTTTAAACAATTTTTTTTAAAAAATTATTTATTTGGGAGAGAGAGAGGAAGAGAGAGAAGCAAACTCCTTGCTGAGCAGGGAGCCCAACGAGAGGCTCTATTTCAGGACCCTGAGACCATGACCTGCGCCAAAGGCAGATGCTTAACTGACTGAGCCACCCAGGTGCCCTGAGGGTGTGATATTGGTGAAAATTGTATTGGACTCAACATAGTGCATGGGCCTCAGGAGCTGTCTGCTTTGGCTCCACTCCCCCACACCTTACCATTTATAAGCCCTGTTGTGTCAGGCTTCCCCCAGGGCACGTGGGGCCAGATGTTTGGATAGAGCTAGGTCTTTTGGGAGAAGAGACCCACCTACACTCAGTCTAGTGGGGGATGCCTAGAATGTCTCAAGCTACGCCAGACGTGATATGGAATAGGCAACCCCTGCCTTTGCTACTAAATTACCTTAATTAATTTCACCTGGGGCTGAATGGCAGCACCATTTTCTGGGCAGAGAAGTCTTCAGAGCAGGAGGTTTTGCTGTTGCCTTGTAGGAGGGGAAATCTGCTTAGCAGTGTGAATGTGAAGCATCAAAAATAATTTCATCTCATTTGAAGGCCCAGAGGTAAGAAAGTTGACATTCGGACACAGGCCTACATTGGACATGGAGGACATGGTCATAGATGACAGAAGAGGTGCTTCACCAGTAGAATGTGGCAGAAATGAGAGTGCTGGGCCTCTTTTTTCTCCACATCCTTGCGAACACTTGTTACTTCTTGTCTTTTTGTTAATAGCCACTCTGACAGGTATGAGGTGATACGTCATCGTGGTTTTGATCGTGCAAATGAAAATTAATGACATTGAGCGTGTTTTCATTTATCTGTTTGCCATCCATATGTCTTCTTTGAAAAAATTCAGATCCTCTGCCCATTTTTAAAATCAGATTGCTTTTTAGCTTTTGAGTTGTAGGAGCTCTTTGTGCAGTTTGAATATTAGGTCCTTATCAGATACATGACTTAGAATTCTTTTCTCTCATTTGGTAGATTCCTTTTCATTTGGTTGATGACTTCCTTTGGCATGCAGAAGCTTTGTCGTCGGTGGAGTCCCACTTGTGTGTTTGCTTTTGTTGCTTTTGCTTATGGTATTAGATTTAAAAAATCATTACCAAGATCCATGTCAAAAAGTTTGCCCCTTATATTTTCTTCTAGGAGTTTTATGGTTTCTGTCTTATGTTTAAGTCTGTAATCTATTTTGAATTAATTTTTGTGCATGTTGTAAGATGGTGGTCCAGTTTCATTCTTTTGCATGGGGCTGTCCAATTTTCCCAATACCATTTATTGAAGAGATTACCCTTTCCCCATTGTATATTCTTTGTTCCTTTGTCATAAATTATTTGACCATATAAGTGTGGGTTTATTTCTGTGCTCTCTGTTCTGTCCCATTGATCTATGTGTCTGTTTTTATGCCAACACCATACTGTTTTAATTACTATAGCTTTGTGGTGTAGTTTGAAATTAGGGAGTGTGGTGCCTATAGCTTTGTTCTTTCTCAAGATTGCCTTGGCTATTTGAAGTCCTTAGTGGTGCCTTACAAATTTTGGGATTGTTTGTTCTATTTCTATGAGAAATGCCATTAGGATTTTGATAGGGATTGCATTGAATCTGTAGATTGCTTTGGGTAGTATCAACATTTTAAGGATATCAGTTCTTCTAATCCACAGGAGTACGGGATATCTTCCCATGTATTTGTGTCTTTTTCAATTTGTTCCTTCAAGTCTTGTAGTTTTCAATATACAGAACTTTCATTTCCTTGGTTGAACTTATTCTATGAGTTTTATTCTTTTTTATGCAATTGTAAATGGGATTATTTTCTAAATTTCTCCTTCTGATAGATAATATTAGTGTAAAGAAATGATACAGATTTTTTTTTCTGATTCTTGGGGGATTGCTTATTTATTTATTTATTTATTTATTTATTTATTTATTTGTGTATGTATGTATGTTTTAAAATGATGTAAAATATTGACATAGTTCCAAGATTAAATCTACAAAACAAATTATAGTCAAAGGAGTTAAGCTTCCATACTTGTCCCTTACCCAATTCTCTTCCCTCCTCTACAGGTAATCGTTTTTTTTTTTTTTTCCTAACAGAATTTTGTGTATTGATTTTGAATCTTGCATCTTTACTTAATTTGTTCACTAGTTCTAACCATTTTCTGATGGAATCTTTAGGGTTTTCTATTTATGTCGTCTGTAAATAGTGACATTTTTATTTATTGGCGAGTAAGTTTTTATTGGAACATAGCTATGTCCATTTATTTAAGTATTGCTGGTGCCTGCTTTTGCACTGTGGTGGCCAGATTGAATAGTTGCAAGAGACCAGATAGCCTGCAAAGTCAAGAATATTTACTCTCAGATTCTTTATAGATAGTGTTTAGTTTGCTTAATTTTGGCCTATTATACCAATCCACAAAAAAGTGAAAGATCAGCAGACTGATCTCTTTTAAAACAGTATGCAAAACCCAGTGTGCAGAAACCAGTGGTATATGGGAAATGACCTGCCTCAATATGAAAATAATTTCTACTATTCCCTGAGCTGTAATAGTGGTGGGATTTCTCTACAATGTATCCTCCTAATACTGTAGAGTGCCATAGACTAAGTCTGTGTAGGGCTTTGTTACTGCTTAGCAAAAATTCACTCTCCCTTTCTCACCCCAGTGGGAGGAGGATACTTCCCTCCCCCCTCTGATGTCCTTGGTTTTGAGGTTTGCTTTGGTCAATAGAAGATGAGTGAATGTGACATGATCAGAGGTTTTAAATTCACTTGTGTGCTTTGGCTTAACTTCTTGAGCCTGTGCTGTCTGCCATCAGAGAAACATGCTTTAGGTAGCTACAGCTGATTTTGCCTGGGTCTCAGAATGAGTGACACATAGAGCAGAACTAAAACCTGACCTGCAGTCTTGATGGCAAACTGGTCCAAATCCAGCTGAGTCCAGCAGAGCACAGCAAACATTGCAGACCCATGAAAAGTAAATAATTGTTTTTTCTTTTTCTTTGTGATCCACAATAGCAGTCCTGCTGTTGTCAGTTACTGAAATTTTTTGAGTTGTTTGTTACATGGCATCTCTGCAGCTAAAATCAGTACAAAGCCCCAGAAGAATAGAAAGAAAAGGAATTTTCTTTGCGTTGGGATGCTACCAATGCGACAGCATCTTTGTGAAAATTGGTGAAAGGTTGGCCCTCTGCAAGGCATTTTATTTTCCACCTATCAAAAAATTGCCATATAATGATTATTCTCTAACAAGACACTTGATTGCTAATATCAGGCATAGTGATACTAGATAAGTGGAACCATGGGATCCGAGATGTGGTCATCCAGTCAGATGTGTCTTCTGTGTTTAACGTCTGACACACACAACCCAAAGTGATGATTCTACACCACAAGAGAACTCAGTGAGTTGACACCTCCTGAATTAACCCTTGTTGCATTAGAGGCAGGTATAGGATGGGTATCATTCAAGACATTAGTGTGCTGCGTAATGTTATTTCTCAATGACACAGGTTATAAGTTATTTTGCATTTGCTTTTGCGTTCTTTCATGGATAAATTCTAATTTCCCTCCTTGCAGATGGCTGCAAAGGTGGACCAAGGCAGAAGTGGTGTACTCAGAGGGGAAGAAAAGCCTATTAAAAATGTTAAAATTTGGGGCACCCGGGTGGCTGAGTGATTGAGCATCTGCCTTTGGCTCAGGTTGTGACCCCAGGGTCCTGGGATCGAGTCCTGCATGGGGCTCCTTGCAGGGAGCCTGCTTCTCCCTCTGCCTGTGTTGTGTCTCTGCCTCTCTGTGTCTCTCATGAATAAATAAAATCTTTAAAAAAATGTTAAAAATTTACTACGATTACACATGCCAGTCCTTCTGTCTGAGCAAATGCCAGAGTGTAAGTCCTGCATCCTTGCCACCATTTAGGACAGGCTATGGTGCAATTCATGCTTGATTTATGCTATGGAGCTCCCCATGGGATTCTGGGGAGCAAGGTTAGACTTTTTCCATTCCCATCCTGCTATCTCACTCCTCATAGGTTCTTGTGAGCACCTCTGCAACAAACTAGTTTTTCAAGAGTCACCACCACAGGTTCTGTTTCTGTCCTTTGTCCTCTTCTCTTTTATTCCCCTCTAGGGCCAGGAGGGACAGGTTGACCCCAGTTTACTGGTGAGTCAGGACTGAATGGGGTGTGATTGGATTCGCTTTACAGACTGATTTATCTAAATTAGTTCAGGCTAAGGTGTGTAACTTTCCAAACTGCTTCTGTTACCGAACTTAAATCTGTGCATCCTAAAGCCCTGGAGGCACACCACATATGGCGATGGAAAAAAATCGAGGTTGTATGGTTAAAAAAAAGATGTGCTTTGAATTCTGGTCCCTCAATTTATTAGTGACCTGAGTTTCAGTTTTCTCATTTAGAGAATGCTGAAACTAATTCCTGCTGCAAAGGGTTGGTATGAAGGTTAAGGGCGATAATGTGCGAGAATCAGCTAGAAAGTGTGCTACGTGGTAGGCATTTGCTGATGATATTTTTTCCATGGCCTTTGGGCCAAAAGAAAAAAAAATGCAAAGTAGAAAGCATGTTTCTTTGGTGTCTCCTCATCTGTCTCTGATGGTCACCATTTTCCCCCTCCTTTCTTGCTGCCATCTCACGGGTGCCCAAGTTTACATAAAGTCGCAGAAGCAAACTCATGATTGTGGCATGTGGGCTCTTGCTCAGATCCAGTCATGCCTCTGGCATGCCTGTATCTCTTACTAGATGATAAACTCCCTGAAGCCAAAAGCCTGTGAACTTAATTCACACCGTGTGATGCACAGAGCCCAGCCAGTGCCAAGCACACTCTGTAAGCAAGCAGCTATGCTTGCAGAAATAAAATTGCAATGCTTAAGTTATTTGCCTCCATTCATCTCATCACCTAGGCATTTTGTCATCTCACATTATCACAGGAAGAGGAGTGAGTACAGTATGATATTTTGAGAGAGAGAGAGAGAGAGAGACCACGTGCACATAAATTTTATTGCAATGTGTTATTATAATTATTTTCCTTGATTATTAGTTATTTTTCTTTTTTTAAAGCTGTTTTAAATATTTTTTTATTTAAATATTTATTTATTTATTCATGTGACACAGAGAGAGAGAGAGAGAGAGAGAGAGAGAGAGAGAGGCAGAGACACAGGCAGAGGGAGAAGCAGGCTCCATACAGGGAGCCTGATGTGGGACTTGATCCCAGGTGTCCAGGGTCACACCCTGGGCTGAAGGTGGCGCTAAACCACTGAGCCACCTGGGCTGCCCTAGTTATTTTTCTTAATCTCTTACTGTACCTAATTTGTAAATCAAACTTCATCCTAGCTAGGTGGGTATAGGAAAAAACAGTATATACAGGGTTCAATACTATCTGTAGTTATAGGCATCTGCTGGGGTCTTGGATTGAATGGGTTCCCCCTACCCCATGCTTTGTCAGAGGAGGATTATCTGACTCTGGATGTGAGCGGGGACCACACTATAATGTTGGCCCACACAGGTCCTGCCTCCTTGCTACAAGTTAGGACAGGCTATGGTACAGGCCATGCTTGATTTATGCTATGGAGCTCCCCTGGGGATTAGGTGGAATGAGGTTAGACTTTTCCACTCCCTTCCTGCTATTTCTTATAGGTTCTTGTGCGCGCTTCTATAACAAACCAGTTTTACAAGAATCCTCATCCCAGGCTCTGCTTCTAGGGAACCCAACCTGAGATATAATAAGCTTTCAGCTCAGGAACCTGGAAAGAGTATTCCCTCAAAGCTAAACGAAAATAAAAATATAAACAAATAATAAAAGGAAAGTGGAAATTGGTGAAAAAGGGATAAAACTAGAAGTTTGATAAACTGAACCAAGGACTTGAACTTTTGAGTACTTCTACAAAAAGACCCTCTTAACTGACCTAGACTTACCTGACCCGCAGCTCTCTCCATCAGTTTTACAAATCACTGTGCTTTATAGGAAAAACGAGTAATTTGGAACTCCAAATAGTTCACGTACACTCAAAAAAAGGGCCTGGCCCCCACACCAGAAGTTTGTAAAGGTATTCCTGAGTGTGTTGTATTATTAGAATAAAAATTTAAAAAATTGCTTTGTACAGTAAATGAAAATGTAACTATATCACAGTGTGAAAATTCTTTTATCTGGTCATTCCATGAATATTTATTTCTCATTCACTGAGTTTTATGGCCATGAGTAGAAATGATGACATTGTCAAAGATTTGACATGGAAAGCAAATGCTTCCTAGAACAACTTCTCTTCAGGCTTTGGGGTCAATGTGAGCTAGCCTGGAAGAAAGTTAGACGAAGTATAAATAGTATGCCTGGGCTGCTTCGAGACTGCAACTAAGCTCTAAAAACTTGCTATTTTCAAATTTGGTGTTACTCGAAACTAACTTTATCTTACTCATTGAATTTGCAGTCAGTCAATGTTCTGTAAAGTTGAATTTATAAGAGGCAACTTTAACAATATTAGGCTTGCGTCTGTTTCGTATGTATGTTGGGGGCCCTGGGAAGGTTTTTGAAGAAACAGCACAGCTCTTGAGAAATCTAGAGAGGAGGTCAACAAACTTTTTCTGCAAAGGGCCAGATATGAAATATTTTTGATGTTGTAGGCCGTGTGGTCTCTGTTGTAATTATTCAGCTTAGGCTGTTGGAACATGAAAGCAGCCACAGAAAATATGTAAAGGACTGGGCATGGCTGTGTTCCAATAAAACTTTGTTTATAAACGTAGGCAATGGGCAGGATTTGGCACCTGCCACACCCTAGTCTGGAGAGAGGGTGGGCTTTGTCATCCCTAGACCTGGGTGGGCGGATCACTTCTCTCAGCCTCAGTGTTCTCATCAGAAAAGAGGACTAGTCAAACCTATACAGGGGGTTGAGAAGGTTAAAGAATATAGTATATAAAAACATCCAGCATCGCCATAGTTTTCTTTCTTGATATCCTTTCTCAAGTAGCCAAAGCTGCAATTCATTCCTCTCTTTTTTTATGGCCCTGACCAGAGCAGTTGGATTTCTTTGGTTAAGCTTCTTGAACTAGTAATTGTTATGATTTCATACTCACAAGAAAGAGAACTAATGCTTAACACTCCCAGGGGCGTTTGTGTTAGAAACTAGAACTTACCAGTTTAACTGACCCTCCTGGGAGAAGATTCTGGAACCCCGGTTCTCTCTCCAGTCTCCCTTACCATCCTTCTTTTGGACATGAGTTATTTCTTCACCTTTGATCACTACCTGCTCACCCTCCGCCAATTAGTTTTCCATGTTTGGGATTTGTGCTGTGCCTGCTAGAGTCCAACAGTACTCACCTACTCTTGTCTACAGAGCGGGAAGTTTTGCAACACAGGGACCAAGCGGCCAGGCATAATTTTGGTGCTCAACTTGAATTGATGCAAGTTGAGCTTTGGAGGTAGATAGTCCTGGGATTGAATTTTGACTCCTGCCCTAATAAGCAGTGTGATCCTGGGCAATATAAATAACTTCTCTGAGCCTTCATTACTTCATATAATAGAAGTGATAATAATACGTGCCTAACAGGGTTGTTGAAGTGAACTCTATAAAATGTGCAAACAAAGCTTAGACTAGGGGCTGGCACGTGGAGAACCTGTGTTTCTATCACTGCCTATCCCCTAAAGCTAGAATTGTGCCTGAGACATAAATATGATTGAATAAATGATAATTGTTATCATCGTTATTACTCTTCTTAAAAAAATATTTTATTTATTTGTTCATGAGAGGCGCAGGCAGAGGGAGAAGCAGGCTCCCCACAAGGAGCCCGATGTGGGACTTGATCCTGGACCCTAGGATCATGCCCTGAGCCAAAGGCAGACACTCAACCACTGAGCCAGCCAGTCATCCCCATTGTTATTACTCTTATCATGACATATATGTAACTGGGATATTGCTTTCTATTATCTGCACTATTTACTGTTGTCTTAGGTCTCCCTTTTATATTATTACTATCACTAGAAATGTGTTGTATAGAATTTATTATTTTTTGATTTTATTTATTCATGAGAGACACAGAGAGAGAGGCAGAGACACAGGCAGAGGGAGAAGCAGGCTCCCTGTGGGGATCCCAGGATCCCGGGATCATGACCTGAGCTGAAGGCAGATGCTCAACCAGGTTCCCCTGTTGTATATAATTAAAAAAATGGATTGTCGTTTTGAAATCCAGTTACAAATGTTAGGATTTTCAGACTGTTTGAAGTTGTGGGGCTTGGAAGTCACTGAGCCTTGGGTTTAAATGCCTCCTTTTGCTAGCCAGCAGTGTGTGGACTTTTAAGAGTCTGGGTGAAATGAGATTGGTACAAATGAACCTTCAGGGCAGGTGGGAGGATTAAGTATATAGTAGTGGCTTAATAAGTGTTAAATAAATAAATATGTAAATAGCAGCTTTGTAAAAATGAGTAGTCATTCCCCTTCTCATTCATTGTCTTTGAGACAAAAATATAGAAACTTGGCTAGGTCTGTGTTTGGTGCTCCAAGAAGCTCTCCATCATCTTCCAAACTGTGTCTGCTTTGGGTCATTGGATCATCAAAGTGTCACTCCTATTGTTCATACATACCTGGTGCAAAGGGCTGTTGACAGCTTGAAGTGTGGTCACTTTAGGGTGGGAAAATAAGGCAACTGTGGTGGCAGTGGTGATTGTAAAATGTTTGGGCCATTATTACAGACTTAGGTCTGTAAGGGACCAGGCAGGAACCTTAAACTAGAGATGGGTGCTCACTTCCAATTTCTTAAAATGTGTCATCCTCTGAGAGCATCCTTTATTTTCCTGTTTTTGATACAGAAATGGGCAGAGAGAAGTATTTCTCTACTATAGCAGTTCTCAGATGTGATCTGTGAACTCCTGGGGGTACCTGAGATTTTTTTCAGGAGGTCCATGAGGTCAAAACTATTTTCATAAAATACAAAGTAAGTATGCTTTTATCACTGTATTAATATTTGCTCTGATGGTGCAAAAATAATGATGACTACACGTGAATCAAGGCAGTGGTACCAAACCAGTCTACTAGTTATTGTACTCTTCACTACCATACAGATACCTTAAAAAAAAAAAAAGCCAGTTTCACCTAAAAATGCCCATGATGAAATGGTTATAATTTTATTATAACCATCAATTATTTTATTAGATTATTTTAATGAATTAATCAATTATTGTAATTAAATTTCAATTCTTGTTGAGTAATATAAAATTATTAATTTTATTAGACCTTAACTCTTGCTAAGTACATATCTTTTTAAGATTCTTTTTGACAAGATTGGAAGTATACATCAAACCCTTCTGCACAATGAAGTATGGTGGCTGTCCTAAGGAAAAGCACCTGGGAAATTCTTTTTTGAGTTGCAAGCTGAACTAGCCACTTTTTCTTTTTTTTTTTTTTCATGGAACATCATTTTTTTTTTTTTTTCAAACTAAAGTTTTTCAAGCTTGGGTATCTGGCAGACATTTTCTCAAAAATAAATGAAGTTAGCTTGTCATATTAGAGAAAACAGCTGTCAGAATTTGTTGTCAGTGATAAAGTTGGAGCTTTCAAGCTACATTAGAATTTAGGAACACTTATATCTACCATTGTGAGTTTGATAGCATCCTAATATTTTAAAGATTTTTTTCTGATGAGGTCACACTGAAAACAATGGTGATATTCTCTTTTTTTTAATGTTATACAATGAAATATGTCAACATTCAGAGATAACTCAGTGAACCAATATTTTCTAAATGACCGATGCATGTTATAAAGTCTTGTATGGATAGAAGATACATTCAAACTGTAAGATAGACCAATTTATTTTAATGTACAGAGTAGGTGTTCCTTGGTATGATTTCAGAAGTTACCACTTGCTGAGTTTTAGGGTTAAATCAAGGAAGAATATTGACAATTGTATGAAAATGCTATGAAAACATGTCTCCATTTTCCAGCTACTTATACAACTATGTGAAGCTGAATTTTCTTCATTCGCTTTAACGAAAACAACATATCACAACAGATTAAATGCATAACAGGAGAATCCAGCTGGTTCTATTAAGCCAGACAAAGGGATTTTAAAAAATATGAAACAATGCCATTTTTTCATAACCTTTTATTGTTTTGAAAAAAATTGTTTTTCATAAAAATATTGATGTTAACTTGAAATGTCTTTGTATTTTAACACTCATTTTAATTTTTAATAAGGAAATATTCATAGCTATAACATATAGAAACAGCTCTTTGAGTGCTTAATGATGTTTAAGAGTGTGAAAGGGGGGATCCCTGGGTGGCGCAGCGGTTTGGCGCCTGCCTTTGGCCCAGGGCGCGATCCTGGAGACCCAGGATCGAATCCCACATCAGGCTTCTCCCTCTGCCTGTGTCTCTGCCTCTCTTTCTCTCTGTATGACTATCATAAATAAATAAAATAAAAAATTAAAAAAAAAAGAGTGTGAAAGGGTTCTAAGACCAATTACGCAAAAACCACTACTCCACTGAAAGAATTACAGGAGCTGAAGAATGATGATAAATGGTAGCGAGGGCTTGGCTTTGCAGAGGGAGTGGTACAGTCTGGGTGCCTGCAGAATGCCTGTTCTGTTTAAGTAGGGGCAGCTATTCCTCAGTGCTTGCTGATTGTTGCTTTGGGGAAAGGCAGGCCCAGAGTTCCCAGATGTTCTGGTTTTTAAAGGAAATCTAGAATTCCAGATTTAATGTGAGATCTCTCCATTTTAATATTGGCAGTACTTGAGATTTTTATTTATTATTTTTGAGAACGAGTGACTGCATGCATGTGTGAATGGGGGGTGGCTGGGTGTAGAGAGGCAGAAGAGAGAAAGAATCTTAAATGCAAGAGAATCTTAAGCTGAGCAGGGAGCCCAACATAGGGCTCAGTCTCATGACCTTGACGTCATGACCTGTGCTGAAATCAAGTGTTGGGTGCTTAATTGATTGAGCCATCCAGGTGTCCCCCATTCAAGACATTTTTAAAAAAAGGTTTTATTTATTCATGAGAGACACACAGAGAGAGGCAGAGACACAGGCAGAGGGAGAAGCAGGCTCCCTGTGGGGAGCCTGATGCAGGACTTGATCTCGGGACCCCAGGTTCACAACCTGAGCCAAAGGCAGACAATCACTGAGCCACCCAGGTGCCTCATTAAAGAGATTTTTAACACCCTAGGTGGGCTGAAGGAAATCCCCCTAAGGACAGTGATGTTTTCCATGGGACATTCAGTGCAGCCTCTGGCCCAGGCTTGTAGGTTTGTAAAGCTCTGTACTGGAGGGAAGCAATACTATGATGAAAATATAGTAAAGATTTAATGATAGTAATAATTTAAAGAATTATTATTTTTTATCTTCCTGCAGTCTGGTTCCCAGTATTTCAATTGTCATGACACTTTTCAAATCAAACCTCTTTAATAATTTCCATTTCAGAATAAAAGTCAACATTCTTAATGATCTGCTGGACTCTATCTTACTCTGGCCTTACACCAACCTCTCCATCTTTATCTCCTACCATTTTTCCTCTTGCAACCCCGTCCTCAGCTCTTTGGAGTTCAAGTACCTCAGGCATGGACCCCAACTGAAGGCATTTTGGCTTTGCCATTTTTTCTGCCTATAGTGCTATTCTTCAACATTTTACCATAGTTTGCCATAGAATTATTGACAATTTCAGAATTTTGTATAGATGATTAAACTCTTTTAAAAAAATCACAGAAAGTGCAGATTGCTAGAAGCTTACCAGACCATTGTGTTATACATGGCAGACTTTGTGCTTCATTCATTGGGCGGCATGGATGAAGAAGTGAGGGCTTTCGGGATGCCTGGGTGGCTCAGTGGTTGAGCATCTGCCTTTGGCTCAGGGCATGATCCCACGGTTCTGGGATCGAGTCCCACATCAGGCTCCCTTCATGGAGCCTGCTTCTCCTCTGCCTATGTCTCTGCCTCTCTCTCTCTCTCTCTGTGTGTCTCTCATGAATAAATTAATAAAAATCTTAAAAAAAAAAGAAGTGAGGGCTTTCTTTCTCTCAATTCCTTTTCTCCAAATGAATGCTGTTGGTCTCTACCCCTCACTGTAAAGAAAACCAACTCCAGATAACATAATAGCTCTTTGTTTTTTTTTTTTTATAGTGTAGTTGCATTTTTCTGTTCTCAACAGTTTCCCTCATTATAAATTGGCAAGAAAAAAAAAAAGGAAACGATGTGATGCTGGATTCCTTAAAGTTCAGCAGCTTGTAGCTCCATTTGTAACAAAAATGGGGACAAAAAAAAAACCCCTCGAAAACAGTACAATTGGGAAATTTGTCAGGATTGTCTGAATAAAAATGCTTTTAATTTAATATAACAGGCTAATTTCAAGAGCAAGCCAGTTCACATAAAATGTGCTTTTATGCCCCTAAATCAAATGATTCTGGATTTGTAGAGTATGAAATTACAAGTATTGTATACGTGTAAATTTTCTCCAATATTTTTTATTTTGTTTACTTAAAAAAAAAATGAAAAAGCCCTTTCACAACCCAACCATCAATTTTTAGTCTTGACATAATTCATATTTTTCATCTGTGTGACGTGATAATAAAAACCATTTTTGAATTTAGGGGTATAATGGAAAGAAGTAGGGTGGAGTCAGGTATTCGTGGATTCGAATTTTCCCTCTATCATTCATACTAGCTATGTGACAGGATTTTGTGCAAATTTTGAAGCTCTGTGAAACTCATTTTGTCCTTTGCCACATGGTAATTATAAGGCTGGCTGAGAACTGACGGAGGTGCTGGTTCTCTGCACAGGGCCTGGCAGATGGGCCTAACAACTACAAGGATAGAATTAGAGCTGACCTTTGTTGAGTTCATCACCATGTACTACGCATTGTTCTAAACACTTTATATGAATCAACTGATTTAATACAGTGGCTTCCTGTAAAAGGTGCTATCATTATTTTTGGAGGAACTCACCCATGATTATACAGCCTAGGAAATGGAGGATCCTGAGGATCCTGGATTTGGACCATGGCAGTAGCAGCTTAGTAAATTCTTTTTCCCTTTCTTCTGCCCCTCTATTTTAGACAGTCCCTCCATGGGGCTACTGGGTCTGTGATGCACATGAGTAACAGAAAAGGAATGGTGAGCTGGAGGCGGTGGTGTCTATAATGTGGGCAGCGCAGCATGGCCCTGCCAGAAGCAGTGCCGGTTGGCTGGTGCAGAGAGCTGCATCCGCTTATATCAGACTCAAACACCATTATGATTATCACTCTGAATTTAATACATTTTTTAGAAATCAATTTCCAGGGACTCACTTAAAGAAAAAGGGTACAAAATCTGCTCAGAGTTGAAGTTATTTGGAATGAAGCAAGAAATCATCTATCTTTTAAAAGCTGACAGATATCACAAGCACTACAAAATCCAGAAAAAGAGAATATATGTTTTCATTGGACAATGATTTTATCATATCGGTTGTCATAACGAGGATATAAAGATAATTTGGTTTGTTGGCATTTAAGAAAATTATAAATAGTTTAGAACAGCTCCTTTGGTCTTCATAGTTTGTTCTGGGTAATGCCTTTTACCTTCAGGTTGGCTGTCAGATTTGAGAAAACCACTAGCGAGTTTCATTTGTAATTGAGCTGTTACAGATGATGTACTGAGTTTGTGGTACTGCTTTGGGTTTTCCTCAATAGCTCCAGGAAGTTTGATAAATTTATGTCACATGTTTCCCATCAAAAAGAAAAAAAATCAATAGTGCATTTATAATTGCCTATGCTGCATTATTGAGTATATTTCCTCAATAAGAAGGAACTTCTGTTCTTATTAGGCATTAATGAGAACCAAATCTTCTACTTACAATTTTAAATCTCTGATGATTGGATGAATTTCCCACAGACTGGCTTCTGGTTCCACACATTTCAAAGTCGGTTTCTCCTCCACTACCCACACACTTCCACGCTGGGTGCCATAGGGACCTGGGAGTATCTCCATGTGACCTCTGGCGCTGGTCCTGGTGCCAGGTGAGTTGGTACACTAGGCAGTAGGGGGTGTTCCAAAAAGCTGTTCCTACCCTGGGACAGCTAGCAGTAACTTCCCTGTGCCACAGAAGTGACTGCGAGCCACCAGACTATGAAACACATCCCCTGAGCTCAGACTAAATGCATTCTGACTCAACTTTCCCTAGGCCAGGTCTCCAAGACGCCTGTGGCCACTCCAAAACACCTGACACAAGGGAAGAACCTAATGGCAAATAAGTTAGAACAGAAAGGTATAGTGGTCTTAACACATGGCAGTTAAAATATCTTACTTTTGCAAATTTTATACATTTGGTTGACCATACAAACCATTGCTGGGAGTCCTCAGCTGAGCTTTGTGGTAAACTCATCAGATAACTGGAGAAAGCCCCTATCACTGCCTGGTAGAGAATAGCTTGAAATGCCTTTGATTAATGCTAACCAATCACCTAACTCAATAGGTTAAAAAAAAAAAAGGCAAAAAATGTTACACAATTTAGTAATTGACCTAGATGTTATGGTCTCATGATTACAGGCATTGGATATCACTATTAACCAGGCTTTTAAAGACCATTTTAAGAAGCAATTGAGGGGTGCCTGAATGACGTAGTTGGTTAAGCATCTGACTCCATCTGACTCTTGGTTTTGGCTCAGATTGTGATCTCAGGGTTTTGGAGGCTGGGAAGTCCAAGATGCTGGCTGATTCAGTTCCTGGTAAGAGCCTTTTTTCCTGGTTTGCAAGATGGTCACTTTCTTGCTGGGTCTTCACATGGGACAGAGCCTTTCACTGGGTCCGCGCTTGGCACAGAGTCTGTGTGAGATTCTCTCTTCTTTTCCCTCTGCCCTTCCTGCCCATACTCTCTCTCTATGTCTCTCTCTCTCTCTCTCTCATTTTTAAAAAAGATTTTATTTATTTATTCATGAGAGACACACAGAGAGAAGCAGGTTCCATGCAGGGAGCCTGGTGTAGGACTCGATCCTGGGATTCCAGGATCATGCCCTGGGCTGAAGGCAGGTGCTCAACCACCGAGTCACCCAGGGTTCCTCTCTCTCTCAATTAAATAAAAAAAGCTTTTAAAAAATAATAGAATACATTATAGGAATTGTGATGGATGGAAACAAAACAAAACAAAACAAAACCAACTCCAAACTCATGTGCTGTTATGAGACTGAGTACTTGTGTATTGGGATGAAATTTCCAGTGTAAAACCGCACAATCTAATTTCTTACACAACTTGGATGAAAATGAATATAATATGGTGCATTCTAGAAAACTGTGTCACACAAAGACATCGCTGTGTCAATCCGTGAAAGTTTAATCCAGTTGTTTCAAGAAGTGGGAGAAGGGAAAAAGCACTGTGTTCATGTGTTATATTGTGTAAGTCTTGAAGTATATGCATAACTAAATTAAGAAATTAACTTTAACTAGATCTGATGATTTCAAGTGCATCCCTGTATAAGAAGCAGCTATAAATTCTCAGTGGGTTAAACAACAAGCAGACATTTATCACTCCCGTGTGCGCAGGCCACCTGAGGTTGAGCTGAGCTAATCTGAGCTCTCTGGGCTGAGCTCTGGGCTGCAGGCTTTGTTCACACTGGTGCCCAGAGCGTTCATTCTTCTGTGACCAGCAGGCTACCCAGGGAATATTCTTTCATGGCAATGGCAGAAGAATAAGAAGACAAGCGCAGCCACACAGGCACATCTCTAGTCTCTGCTCGCAGCATATCCACTAACATGCTATAGGCCAAAGCAAGTCATAAGGCTGAGCCCAAAGCCAAAGAGCAGAAATGAACTTTCCATTCATCTTGGGATGACAGCAAATAGCATAGCCGTGCCCTGCATCCCTGGGCAGGTATGTATTCCTGGCGCACTGAAGTAGAGGGGAGGAAGTGAATGGGCACTGGATTCGTTTCTGGTGGCTGCTTCTAACAAAGTACGACAAACTTGGTGGCTGAAAACAGAAATTCATACTCTCACAGTTCTGGAGGCCAGAAGTTCTAAATCAGTATCAGGATGTGCTCTCTCCAGATGCTCTAGAGGAGAATCCATTCCTTCTCTCTCCCAGCTTCTGGTGACTGCTGGCATTCCTTGATTTGTGGTCACATTACGCCAATTTTCAAGGCCAGCAGCTTCAGATCTCTCTCTGCTCTGTCATCATGGTGCCTTCTCTGCATGTGCGTCCGATCTTCCTTTGCTTCTGTCTTATTAGAACGCTTGTGAGGGCATTTAAGGCAATCAGATAATTAGATAATCCAAATAACCACCCCCATTTTAAGATCCTTCATCACATCTGCAAAATCTTTGCCATATAAAGTTGTAGTTGCAGTTTTTAGGGATTAGGACCTGAAATCTTTGGTGGCCACGATTCTCTCTGCTACAACCATGATGCCTACAAAGGCATTTCTTGGGAAATAGTGGATTGCTGTATATTGGGAGTGACTTATATTTGGTAACTTAATTGGTTAGGTGGGACTAAAAGATTGGGAGTTAGGGCTAACACTTTCATTTAGGTGGTCAAGTCTAAAATCCACAGCCTTGAGCAGTTCACCTGCAGGCTTAGTCAGCTGGGGCTGCTAGAACAAGTACCACAGACAGGGTGGCTTAAACAACAGAGGTTAATTGCTCACGGTTTTGGAGGCTGGGAAGTCCAGGATGCTGGCTGATTCAGTTCTTGGTAAGAGCCTTTTTCCTGGTTTGAGGATGGCCACCTTCTTGCTGGGTCTTCACTTGTCAAACCAGAGACAACTCTGGTTTCTTCATGTTCTTTTAAGAGCATAATCTCATCATGAGGGTCTTCCCTCATGACTTCATCTCAGCCTAAGTACCTCCCAAAGGTCCCACATCCCAATACGACTGCACTGGGGGTTAAGGCTTCAACATATGAATTTTTGGAGGAAAGCATGCAGTCCACAACATCTGGACAGCCTCACTTAAACCCCCTAGCTGCCTTTGAGTTGCTTGAACTTTGGCATTCCCTTTCTGATAAGATACAGAAAAAGGAACAATGAGAGATTGATTTCAGGATGATCACTTGGGGCTATGAGGTATGGACAGAGTCAGTGTATCTCACTGTTATTCAGGCTAGAATTGTGCCAGGGCATCTCTGCCTGGGGGGAGGAGGCCGAGTAGTACACTGGAAATGATAAGCAGATGGTAGCTTTCTAAGGAGACCCTGGAGCTACAAAATCCAAATACCACATCTCTTTGATGGTGTCTGATTGAAGAAAGCATGGAACTGTCCCCAAAGGTGAGAGGCTCTTGTGAATGATTTCATAAAGACTTTTGGAGGCCTGCTGTGGAGAAAAGGAAACTGTGAAGCTTAGAGTTTTCAAGCCTGTGGCACCTGAAGGACGTGTTGACTAAGAGGGTGAACCTGTGTTTTTATTAAATAGAAAGTAATTTTAGGGGTGGAATGAATAGGGTAAGTGTAGTCCAGTTGCCTAACTTTATAAATGAAATAACTGGAGCCCCAGTTGAGTGGGCTTGCCAAGGTCATATAATTAGCAGCAGAGCAGGGATTACAACCCAGCTCCTCTGAGCTAGGCTCAGTGGTCTCCCTACTGCAATGACCCAATAGATATACTTTGGTTGGGTTTCTGGGCTTATAAGGATTTCCCTTTCTCTGGGGCTATGGGATACATGGGGATTATCCCTCTGGGCCATGATCATACTTCCTCCCTGATGGTGGAGGTTGGTGGGAAGTGGTGAAGGGGTGGTGGGAGTTTTTTTTCCCGTGAATGCGAAATCTGAAAGAGTGACCCAGGGAGAATGGCAGCTGGGCAGTTGATGGAGCTGAGTTATCTTGTGGTCATACTCCAGAAAAAAGGCAGCGTGCAGGAGTCGCATGGAGTCTTGGCTTTACCACTCATTAGTTCTATGACTTTGGGCAAGTTATTTAACTTCCCTCTCCCTAGCTGCTTCACCTTGAAAATGGAGAGATAGTACCTTACCTACCTCATGATATTGTTTTGAGAGATAAATGAGAATATATGTTTAAAATATGTAGAACAGTGCCGTATGCAAGTAAATATTTGATAAATATCAGTTAATTATCTCCTGCGGAGGGTCAGGAGATTGCTCTGGCTCCTTTGCTTTCTGAATTTATTCAATTCTCCTTTTAATTCTGGGTAGTGACCTGGGATCCTTTCAATAAATGTCTTTTCTCTCCTCCTTTACTTAAGCAAGCCAGTCTGCTTCAGCTTCTTGAAACAAAAATAACTTAAAAATATTGATGTTCATGCCTATTAGCTCCTGCATTATTAGGAAAATGACATGTAATGTGATGGCTCTTAGCTGTGTGTGTGTGTGTGTGTGTATCTGTGTATATCCTAGTAGCACAAAATGAGAGCACACATTCTGTTTGACAAAAAAATTAAAAATCAATATTTGAGGGAAGCAGTACTAAAAAGTAATGTGTACTGATGGTACTTTACATCTGTGAATGGAAGTTGAGCCAGTTAGATCTATATAAAGAAGGGATAGACAAATTGATCCAGATCAAGATGTGTAGTGAAATGGATCATCATTAATAAATTCAAGAGCCGGTTATCAATGCTTAAATTACCAAAATATTGACTTAAGTAACTTTATCTGCCAATACTAGTAGAGGAAATTGCCGCATCTCACCGTATTTATTGGCTTCCATAGCTCTTAATATATATAATATGCAACTATAAATAAAGTTCAGCTATTACATTTAGGAGAGAAAGATCCTTTTGATAGCCTATATTCCATAACATTAGAGGGAGCGATTCCTAATATTATGCACTGAATACACTTTTGTTTAACAACTTGCTGTCTTTGTGCTTTACATAAATTAGATATATAGCAGCAGGTTCAATTAACTCCACAGAATAAAAATAGCAATTTCTAAAAGCAACTTCAGGACATTTCTGTGTAATTCTATGAGATGCCTTCATGCCATTCAATGAATGTAATAAAGATGCTGGTAAAAATAGCATTTGCATTGAATTTGGAGTGCAAAATAGAATCAGTGGGGATATTAATAAATACTAAATCTCCAAATGAATCTCCAAGTCTATTAAGAGTTTTAATGCTGCATTTGAAGCTCATAACTCCAGGCAATTCCCTGTCTAACTTAGCTTTGGCAAATGTTTATTTTGAGAAATGCTCAGTCATCTGTTTTACAAGCTGATTCTTTTTACACCTGAAACTTTCCATAAGAAAGTTGTCAGTATAAAAATTGACTCCATTTTTAGGAAGTGTTGGACCCACTTGCTTTAGAGTTGAGGATATATACAAAGAATATTGACTCTTTGAACTGGAAGGAACCTGAGAGGATATATCTTGTCTTTTATTTATAGATTGTAAATGGAGGCCCAGAACGGGTGAAGTACTGGTGCAAGATCACACAGGAATTTGGCAGAGCCAGGATCATGCCCAGTCCTAGTCCAAGGCTTTCTACCACATCAACATTAACTTCCATTTTAAACATAAAGAGGCCAAATTTGAAGATGTTACATGACTTACTAAGAAGGTTACATGACTTACTGACTAAGATGATTAATGGCTGTTGGGGCTCAACAGACCTCTTGATGCTTGTCTAGTGGTTTTGATCTAAGTCTCTAAGGATATGCTCACATGGGTCCTGAAAAATGCCCTGTGATCTAAAGATTACTTCTCCTATGTCCACCCGGGTGTTCCAGGTTTTATAATAGTGAGAAACTCCTTTCATGCCTAATTAGACATTAGGCTAAAAATGAAAGTATTTTTGAGAAAGGTATTGGCTCATATTTGTGCCAGAGTACCCTGGATTTGTCCAGACTTCACCAGCCAGTGGACAGACAAGATTCCACTAACATTAGGATCAATGTTTTTCTGTCTTCTGGCCCCCATTGGGCCTCTGGCGGTCAAAGTTCTAGTTGGAACCCTTGATATAAAAGTGAAGTGGCCCTAGGCAGGGATATACATAGACTCATGGCTTTGCTGCTTGTGTCAGAGGCTTGCAAGGAGACATATCAGAAGATCAGGGACAATAAGGTCTAGATGGATCTAGGGCAATGGGTATGAATTTTGTATTGCATGTACGTGATCACAAGAGAATATCTATCAAGAAGGAGACACAAAACAACAAAGTAATAGAATGACTTAGGCAGGTAACATCATCCCATCTCTGTCATGGACCATCTCAGTGTTAGCATGACTGATGAAAGAATTGCTGTGGTGTCGGAATCAGGGTGATGCAACCCAACAGCATGGCTCCCAGTCACTAAGCCTGATGTAACTGTTTCCACTGCCCAATGTGCAACTGGCTAGCGGCAGAGACCAAGGCTGAGCCCATAATATGGCAACATCTGTTGAGGAGGCAACTAGCCACTTGGTAGCAAGTTGAATACATTGGATAACTACCTTGAAAGACTATTCATCTTGACTAGAATTGTTCAGTTGTGAGTTTGCCTTTCCTGCTTTTAGGCCCTTAGCAAGTATTACTACCTGATAACTTGCAGAATGTTTAATTCACAGACATTGACCCTGTATAGCATTGCCTTAGACCAAGGGAGTCATTTTACAGCAAAGGAGATATTACAGTGGGCACATGGCCATGGGACACATTGGTCTTATCATTTACAGCACTATCCAGAAGCCACAGGAATGATAGATGATGCAATGGTTTATGAAAGAAGCCTTTTAGATGCCAGCTTGAAGATGATTTACTATAGGGATGGGGCACCACCCTCCATTTAAGATATGTACCTTAAATCAATGACCATACTATGGTATTGTTTATTTAAAAAATTTTTTTTAAAGATTTTATTTATTTGAGAAAGAGAGAGAGTGAGCAAGAGCATGAGCAGGGGGAGAGGTGGAGGGAGAAGCAGACTCCCTGCTGAACAGGGCGCCTGATGTGGGGCTCAATCCCAGGAACCCAGGATTATGACCTGAGCTGGAGGAAGATGCTTAACCGACTGAGCCACCCAGGTGCCCTTATGGTATTCTTTTTTGTTTTTTAAATATTTTATTTATTTATTCATGAGAGACACACAGAGAGAGGCAGAGACACAGGCAGAGGGAGAGGCAGTTTCCTTGGGAAGAGCCTTATGTGAGACTCGATCCCAGGATCCTGGGATCACAACCTAAGCCAAAGGCAGACGATTAACTGACTGAGCCACCCAGGCACCCTGGTATTCTTTAATGGGTAGCATACATGGGTTTGGAAACCAAGGAAGTAAAAGTACGAGTGACCCACTTAGGAAGATACCACTTTTCTTTCCCACAATTTGGGGTTCTGTGAGTCTAAAGATCTTGGTTCCCAGAGGAAAAATGTTTCCACAATGTGGCACAGTAAGTGTCCCATTGAACTGGCTGCCACCTGGTCACTTTGGGTTTCTTATGCCAAGGAACCAGCAGTCAAGGAAAGCAGTTGCATATTGTTAAGAGTAATTGACCCTCATATTAGGAAAAAAGTCTACTGATACACAAAGACAACAGGGAAGATGTTTGACTTCTAGGTGATCCACTAGGACATCTGACCCAAGCTTAATGGAAACTAGGGAAGTGAAACAGCCATTGCCCAAGACTGACATGGGAACCAGGAGCTCAGAGCCCTCAGAAATTAAGGTCTGGGTCATCCCACCAGATATGCCATTTAGACCAGCAGAGGTTCTAGCCAAGAGTGAAAGGAATCTAGAACAAATCTAGTGGAAGAAGAGGATGATGATCAGATTCAGCCTTGAGATAAATTGTAGCAGCAAGTAGTCTTTGTACAGGTCTTTGTTTCTTCTGGAAACAAGGTCAACCAGAATAGTAGAAAACTGTTCCTTTGATAGAATGCATATGGGATGGGCTATAGTGAATATTGTTGCACTCCATCTAGATCTCTCTTCAGAGCTGATGCAATCATCCCTAACACCTGGAAATATTGGTATGTAATGGCTCACAGCTTGGTCCTTCTATAGGAATTGCTCTCAGTCTTTGAGAATTGCCTCCCAGGAGCTGCGCATTCCCTCCTAGAGGACAATGTAAGGCCCATAACTGGCCGCTAAAAGGACTGAAAGGCCTGGCCTCTTCTCTCAACTTGGGGCAACTCTCACAGGTCATCTCAGCTTTAGAGCATCCCACTGGATTGCCTCAAGTCTCTTTTGCGACCGTATTGTGGGTCAATTTCTCACTCTGCCCGGTCCTGCTTTCTTTACCTCCCTATATGCTGAGACCACTCCCCAGCAAACCTTCAGCAGACAACTTATCTTAAAGTCTGTTTCCAAGGTTCCCAATTTAAGACACCATGGAAGTGGAAATCTAAACTTAAACCAACTCTTTGATACTTGTACATGTAGCCAAGGCCTAGAACCTTGATTGGATGGAATGTATGGTCCTCCTGGGGAAAGAGTATAAAAATATTTTAACCATTTTGCTCTGAGCTATTTGCATCTGGAACACAGGCCTCTGTTGGGGGTTTAAATTCTCCAGCAATCATTATTATATGCCTAAGGGAAAATGTGTTGGTTTGAGAACAGGGGAGGTAGAGCTGGGGGATGGAGAGAGAACTTGGACTTTGTGGAAAGGGAAGTACAGTTTGTAACCTGGGGGCCATGGTGTGAGGAATTCAGAGTAAAGGAGAGGGAGAAAGAGGAAGAGGGATTCTCCATCAAAGATATCCTGGACTGACTTTATTTTAGGTTTAATTTTTAACAAGAGCTTTACCCTCTATATTCAGGTAGCTGAACAGTTGTTGAAGAAATACATCTGGGGGCAAGGAACCCTTCTTGAATCTCATAAATCACACATGCCTTTCCTTCTGAACTGTAAGGTATGGCTGCTCCACTTTCTGCCAGCTCTGGTGGGAGGGTAACCTTTCTCACCTCATTCACCAGACTCTCCTGACTGCGGTCAAGCTGGATAAACAAAGGCTGCTGGGGGTGGGAAGTATGGGGGAGTATTCAGAGCAACTTTATTAAGCTCACTTGCAAGCTCTTGGTAGAGGAAGGCTGATGGGTAAGGAGGGGCCTTGGTGTTGGCTCTACTTCCTGGTGGGCTATAGGTGGCCAGATGCCATGGCCGGGGGCTGGAACTGCAGCTGGGCACCTCACATGCTTCATTCCAGCCCTTCTGGGTGGTACTCTGCCCCAGAGGCCATGGGGACCAGTCCAGCGTGTGCAAAAATGGGTTCCCTGCGAAAGCCTGTAGATGGATTGCCAGGCAGAAAAATGTGGTCTGCAGCAGGCTCTGCCAACTGCAGCTTGTGGGTTGGGGGGTGGGGTGGAGGGAGGTCTGCTGGATAGGCAGGGGGTTGTCATTTTTAGACCATGACTAATAAGAAATCTGGATTTTCTCAGTTGTAAAAACTCTTCCCACTCGTCCCTTTCCCTCTCCATAAGGTAATTGCAAAAGTCTAGAGCTCTGGAGTTGTTTTATGTTCTCTTTTGATGGCCTAAAATGAATTAGAAGCTGGAAAACATTGTACATGGGAAACACTATATGTGTATTGTGTATTACATCTTAGGCTAAATGTTATATGAGAACAAATGGTTTAAGGGAGTTTGAGAACACAAAAGAGGTTGGCAGTCATTTTAAGTCCAACATTTGGCCCAAATTAGCAATTTTCAAATATTCATGTTTATATTTGAATACAAAGATTTCTTATTTCAAACCAATTGCTGCTGATCAGTAGCATAACTTCAAATTTGTTACAGCTTACAGGAATGGGGAGTGGGGGGCAGAGTAAAATGGAAATTTTGAACTTGAAGTTAGAAGACCTCTGTTCTCAGCTCTTCCATTTACTAGCTGTATGACCTTGGGCAACTTATTTAAGTTCTCTTCCTCTTAGTTTATACATCAATAAAATGAATGTAGTAATTTTTATCCTATAGGGATATGGGCCGGACCAAGAGAGATTATGAAAGTGAAGGTGTTTAGAAAACCATAATCTACACAAATGCTAATTATAATTAGTAGGAATGTGTATGGAGTTGGTGCCAGAGCCTAGGAGGACTCAGGTGGCTTTGTGGACGGGGTCAGAGATGAGTGACAGGAACCTGGAAAGCTCTAGGAGACATGGCTGTAACTGACTCCAATTCCAAGTTCCAACGAGTATTTTTCCATGAGTCTTATATCCCAACAAAATGACATTCTTTTGCTCCACATTCTATGATTTATATGTAGTTATTCACCGCTAATGTCCTGGCATTGAACAATAGATACTTGTACTCCATGGTCTACTTCTCTTGGAAATCATTATGGTAGCTTCTAGGTTTATCTCTTAGAAATTTTTTAGCCTCTGGGACTTCAAGCTGTTCCAGTTTACTTAAAAAAAAAAAAAAACACTACACATGAACAAACCCTAAACTCCCTTCCAATCCTACAACAGGCCACTTATACAGAATGCTCTACTAAAGCCATCAAACACTGAGTGTAGTTGCGATGTTGAAGAGTTTAATGCAAACGAACACTTGGACCTGTGTATCTCCCATGACACTGCAGACAGTGCTGACATAAATTTGTCTCTGTGAAAACAAGTGAAGGAGAGAGTCACATGGCCAAGTTAAATCCATGTTCTAAAATCTTATGCATTTGCTAAACTTTTCTATTTGCTGTGGGAATCTTGTATCTATTAGGATGTTTTGAGCTGCAAGTAACAGAAGAATCCCCATTTAATCTGGATTCACCATAAGAAAATTTAATATATCACCTAGGAAGAATCTGGAGGTAAAGGAGTCTCCAAGTTTAGTTTACCAGGACCTAGGCTTGCTTCGCCATGATTTTTTTTTTTTTTTGACTCTGCCCTCTTCTTTGTTGATTCCATCCCTATGTTGTTAATAAGATGACAATAGCAGTTGTAGGTTTCAAAATAGGACATGGAAATCTCCCAAGGAAGAAGAGAGCCCACTTCTTCCAGTGTCTCCTTTGAAGTGAGAAGACATTTCTTTGAAGCCCCAGGTAGACTTTCTCTCATGTCTTGTTGGCCAGAATTGGGTACATGGCCATTTGTAGACCAACACTTGCCCAGGAAAATAGAATCACCGTGTTTGGATAAGAACAAATCAGGATCTACCCCTGGGACTGGGGGTGGGGTTGTCTTTCCCTGAGTCATATAGATACCTGAGTGAATTTGTAGAAGCAGGAGAAATGGGGTAGGGAGGCAACCCAGTGTTGGTCCACTATTGGTCTCTTGCAGAACAGATCCTAATGTGTAGCTCAGAAAGTGGAAGATTGCTAACCCACTGCTGAGAGAAATACTACTGTATGCAAAATGCCATAAAATAAGAGCTGAGGAAGGAGTGAGGATGAAGGTAAGATGAGATGACAGAGTGGCCTTCCTACCCCCTTTACAAGAATAATACTTGAAAAACCCTCCATCAGATGGAAATATCCTCATGAAAGTGTAGCAGAGATTTTTGGTATAACTTTTTTGTTTCCTTCTCATGGACAGAAGAGAACTAGAACTCTGAGAAAACACGGCCGAAAGTTGTGAGAAGTTATTTCAAAATTAAGTTGTAAAAGAGGAGAATCACAATTTCCTAGGCTGAAATTACCACAGCTGGCAGTTAGGGAAAGCAATATACGTTTTTGATTCCACGTTGGCTTCAAGTCCAGATCAATCCCGAGGAGGCTTTGGCTTGGAAGTAATTACAATTCCGGGTGATTTGGAAAGAATTCTAAACAAATCCTGAAATAAGGCTAAAAATAAACAAAAAAAGCTGTGTTTGATAAAATAGATATTATTTACTCTTTTTATATGCACTTAAATGTGACTTACAGAAAAGCCTGATCCATGAACATCACTGACTTCATTTGTTGCTATTGTTTAGTTGGATAATTCATGTTACGCTCTTATAAAGAGTAGTTTGATAGAAGGATCTCAATCGCGGTACCGTCCAGGAGAGAAGCACTTCTCCACCTGGTCCTGCCGCGCAGCTTCACAGTTGGGAGATGAGGCAGGGATCACGGGGGCTGGTGACACCACAGGCTTCTCTCTTTCTGTAGGTGTTCCTGCCCCTTGATTTGGGTGTATGATACCTTAGCAGCACAGATGGTCTGCTTCCGCCTAACAAGGGTCACCTCCCCAACACTCCCTGCCCCCTGCCTTGACTTCTGTGTGCTTACTGCTAAATCTGCCTCGTTGAAGATGACATCAGTGGGCTTTGAAGTATCTCTTCTTCGTACCTCCGATCAGAGTCACTCCATAAATTGTCCTTTTATTAACTTAACAGGAAAGGCCTTGAAATGCCTCTACTTTCCATAGGTTTTTTTTTTTTTTTTTCCTTTGCAAGGTTGCTTTCCCACTTAGTCCAGTTTTGTTTTTGTCTATAAGACAGATCTCTTTCCAGGACCTGTTGTTGGTGAGTTAGTCTTGATACACCTTGTCAGACTGTGCTCGTGATACTTCTCAGGAAGACAAATGGGACGTTCAGACCTAGCCATGCACTGACTATTCGTATGGCATATTCTGAAGGTCGCCAAGGGACTTTGTGCCCCAAGAAGCATGGGGTGATACTCAGATTTTAATGTTGCAGGAATAAGTGTAGATAAACTCTAGTGGTCCCTAAGCAGGGTCCCGATGAAATTGTTAGGTCTGCATGCTTGTATCCTAAATCCTATTCCTAACCAGTTGTTGACTAAAATCAAATCCCCTGGCAACATTACACACTACGGAGAGGGGAGAGGCAGGGAAAGGGCCAGAGTTCAGGCACCATTTTGGAGATTCACAGCCAAACTTGGACCAGCCAGATGAAGGTGCCACACACTAGAGAGTGGAGGAGCCAGATACATTTTAAAAAGTAGCATTAGAGAGGAACTCGGCTGCATTTAAGTTTCGCTAGTGATGAGCAGCAAGGCTGTGGTCTTGTCATGGGTATTTAGACACAGGCTCAGTAGGTATTCAGAGAGGCATGTCAGTGGGAGCTGCCTGTTTATCATCTGTGTCCTAATGACGATACAGGAATTTGTAGATTAGTTCATCTTTTCATTCTCAGTGAGGGTTCCGTTGGGGATATTTCACATCTGTTTACTGTGAGGTTTCCTTATGAAGGTGATTTGTACCACAACCCAGCTCTGCTATAATTTCTAAATATCATTACTCTTTTAATTTTATTTTTAAAAAGATTTTATTTATTCATGAGAGACATGGAGAGAGAGAGAGAGAGAGAGAGAGAGAGGCAGAGATGTGGGCAGAGGGAGAAGGAGGCTCCCTCGGGGAGCCCAAGGCAGGACCCAATCCCAGGACCCGAAGATCATGCCCTGAGCCAAAGGCAGATGCTCAACCACTGAGCCACCCAGGTGCCCCCTCATTACTCTTAGACGAGTATTCTTTTACTTTGGATAATAATGACAACAATGCCTCACTTCTTGATTTTCTATTTTGTGCTAAGTATACCTTACATGTCCATATTTACTTGCATCTTTTTAACTCTCACAAAACCCTTACAAGATATGATGATTCCCATTTTCTGAGTGAGGAAGTTGTGACAGAGATCCTAAGGTGTTTGGTGCCGGTGGAAGGTGGACACGGATGTGTGATCCTCTGGAGCCCTGATCCACCCAGTGTGCCTTGCCAGCATTGAGTCCTTGCAACCCTCTCGAAGTGACTTAGAGGACAGTGGGTACTAGTGATGCAAATTGGTCTTTCACAATTTGAGGATTCCCACATAACCCCACAAATGGCTCATGATTTGATTTCTTTTTGTGGAAGACTATAATAATTCTACCACTTTAAAACATCAACATTTCTGTATGAGAAATATTGTTTCATTCCAACCCTTGTGGCTGAGGGGAAGTCAAATCAACATAACCTAAATTCTATTTTAAAGTAGTGATTAGATCCGATCCTGTACAGAACAAAAGGAAGTGAATTTAAAGCTGGGATTGATGGGTACCATATGGCCTGAAAAGGGAAAAGAACCCCTCCCCGCCGCCCCTGCCGCCCCAAACCAACTCTAGTAACTTGTAGCAGGAGCAGGTTAAGCTCGAGTGTCATCCAAAGTTGTGCAAACCAAAATTTTCATTGTGATCACCGCTCTCATGCAGATTTCTCTCTTCCCCCTACCCGGCAATTAATTAGCGTTTGGGCCAAGAGAACGAGGTGGGAAATATCAATGGAGAGGAACAGATGAGAGGTTGAGTGGAGGCCTTGTTGAAGTTTGAGCGAAATTTTGGCTCCAAGTTTCTTTACGTTATTTGTGTTTTGTTTCAGACTTCATGGTCCTGGAATTAAAAAATACGGATGTGTGTGGTGTTAATGTGTTTAACAGTGTGATTGATTTAACAGATACTCAGGAAGACCGACCAGAGGGCCACTCTCTCAGTAGCACAATGTCAAGGGTGAGGAGCGCATTTTGTTTCTAGTAGCCAGTGTGCGAGTAGCACAGGCACCTCCACAGCCCTGCCCCGGCCACCCCCCCAACCCAACCCCCAGCCCCAGCCCCAGATTTGCTGATGAGCTGTGCGTGATGCCCGGCAAGGGTGCCATTACGAGAGAGGGCAGCTAGGGAACAGGCAGTGCCATTACCCATATTACTCTAAATGGAAGTATTGGAAATATAAATAAAAGATTGTCATGACTTTCTTGGTTTTGGAAGAAAAAAGCTTTTCAACAGCAATGTTATTTCAATTCGGCTTCTGCTCTCTTTGCCAGCAGCTCTGTTGAGGAGAATGGGACTTGAAAAGGGGTGGGGTGGAAGTGGTGCAGCCAGTGGAGTCTCATTAGTCAGCAACTGGAATCATCTGGGGTCAATATGCGGTGTCCCCACACCCCGTCTTTGTTGCAGCTGGAGTCCTCGGGGCCCCCCAACCGCATATGAGCTCTCATCGCACCGAGAAAGCCTGTGCTCTTCTTTTGTGCATAGGTGATGTTTCTGTGGTTCAGGAGGAGCCACACGTCCCACTTTGGAAGTGAGATCATCAGAATCTTTCAACTACCTCTTCCAAAATCTAAAATCTATTTCCTTAGGCAGATGCTGGGGAAGAAGAATCCTACAGTGCACTCGCCTCGCGCTTGGCTTCTGCATGGGTCGGGAGTGTCCTGGGCAGTGTGATGAGGACCTGGGTGGGGACAGGGTACCCGGCACCGGATGGGATGTTGCAGGAAGAGCTGATGGGTCCCAGTGGTCGGAGCCAATACCCCATTGCCAACTGGCAGGGAACCCGAGATCCTTATCTGTGCTCCTGGCGGAGCTGTACCATGTGAAAGCTAGGAAGGATTTTGGAGATTATTTTAGAACATTCTTTTCATTTTATAGGCAAGGAAGCAGGTCCACAGAGGATGGATCACCAGTCTAAGTCCACAGGGCCCGGGGTGCAGAAGCAGCGGGTGCAGAAGCTCTGCTCTCCTGGCCTCAGTTTCTCTGCGCGGTCCAGCACACAGGCTCCTTCTGGACCTCGTGTGGGTCTTCTGGGCCTTGTGTGGGTCTTCTGGGCCTCGTGTGGGTCTTCTGAAGTGCTTACTCCTCGGGTCCCTGGGCTTTGCCAAGTCCTGATTGCGCCACAGGAGAGACTGGCTGAGGGCAGGGAGTGCTCAGGAGGCAGCTGCCTTAGAGGGACACCTCTGAGCAGCAGACAGGCTTGTTTAGCACCTTCCAGGAGGTAAAAGAGAATGGAACCAATTACGTGTCCAGAATATTGGACCCTTTTACCACCACCCCCCCCAGCCCCACCAACTCGATTCTCTGGTCTCCCATGGTGTATGAGTTGCTTGTTAAATTAATGTTTGCCTGTCTGGAGTGCCAGAGGAATAGACATTATAGGCCAATTAGAGATAAAAATCAAACCAACCAGAGTTGTCCTTTTAAAAATTAAAAGTCCTTTTTATGTGCTGTGGAGGTGTCGGCATTATCATAAAGACTAATTAGGACATTTTACAACATCCTGGTAACGGGAGGAAACAATATTGTTGGTAACTTTAAAGATTATTAAGCATCTTTAGCACTTCAGGTCAGATATTTAAGACGCTTTCTGTGCTCACCTGCTGTTGCCTGCAGGAAGTGTTTTATTGTCTCATAAGAAGAAATGAGCATTTTGAAGACATAAATGCCCGGCTGTAATGGACGGTCCTTCACTTTGCTAAGCCCTAAAACAAGGTCTCCAGGAAGAGCTGGCTGTGACTCGAGATGAGATTTGTCACACAGTATTCATCAGTCTGCACTGAAGGCACTTTCCATCTTGGCCACCTGGAGAAAAGAAATCTCGAAGGCAGAGATCACGGGGAGGGTTTGTTCTGGTGTTGGCAGCAGAAACAAGCCAACCAGACAGTGTGTGTTCCTATTAAAAAATGCCGCTTTTCACATATGGGCAGATGCTTCTCCTACATTCCAGCAGCCAGGTTCAAAAACACTGAAGAAGTAAAAAAAAAAAAAAAAAAAAGTGGGGGCTCCATGGAGCATTTTGGGGGGGAAGAGCTTGTCTGTGATTCGCCAGTTCCCTATAGAAACCACTGTGAATTGGAACATGTTCTTTGGAACTTGACTGAAGACAAAAGGCTTGTGGCAGATGTGAGTTGGATGCTTAACTTGCATGCCTTTGCCTTTTAAAGAATTGCATATTGTCTTGAAATTCAAGTGTCCTTTCCCAAATAGGGAAATTGTATCAAGGTCAGACAAAGCAGAAGGGTAAATCTAAGTGTCACAAAGGTACCTAAAGCTCTTAAGATCTATGTACAGAGACTTCCAGAACGCTGAGGAAATCTCCCAGTCCCCAGCGGAAGGCTGTGCATTCGAGTGTTATTTATTTGTGAGACTGTTTAGAAAAGCCTTTCACATTTTCAGCAATTTTAATTGAGACTAAAACCACACAATTAAGCTTCACTTAGTTATCAGTGAGAACAGTAGCTATTTACTTTATAGTCTTAATGATATAACAAGTGTAAAGAAAACACAGGGCAGAGTTAAAATTTAATTCCCGGCTTTGTGCGCTGGGATCTTGCCACACGAACTATTCACATTAATCAGGGCTTTTATAGTAAGATTTCAGAATACAGTCCTGAAACTTTACCATTTCCTGCCGACTGGTGCGCCCCACTCCAGTTTTCACACAACGATTTCTCTTTTTAAAGGACCATTTTTTTTTATTGTAAATATAATGCAATCTTATAAACACAATCTGAACAACAGTCAGCAGCATGTACCACCCACACAAACATTGTTAACGTGTCTTTCTTCTCACCTTTCCCCCCCTTATGCATCATTTTATTTAAGATTTTCGTAATTGCAGCCACAATATTTACACAATTTTATATCCTGCCTTTTTCACCTAATATATTGTAACCTTTTTCCGTGTCAGTTTATGGTATTTGTAAACATAATATTTAATGGCCTCATAATCTGTTATTAAGTGAATATGTTATAGTGTGCTTAACTAGTCCTCTCTTTTAGACCTGTAGGCTGTTTTCAGTTTTTTTTGGAGAGTCACACACCTAATAAGAGGAGAAATTTGGTTTGAAACCCTTCCCTAGATTTGTGTTTTTCTGCCATTTCAGAGTGTGCTGATGCTTTATTTTGAAAACCCTTGGCTAATTTGATAGATCACGATGGTATTTTAGATTAACTTGCATTTCTTTTGATTACTACAGAGACTCTTTTCTCTGCAGTTTGTCAACTAGCTCTGTACTTGAACCCTGCAGATTTCTCTGTTTACCTCTTTACTTCAGTTATTTTATCTTAGTATGTACGCAGGCCTAAGATTTCTATGTTGTTAAATCTGGGTAGCTTCTCTTTGTGGCTTTTGCTAAGCCTTTAAACATAGAAATTCCTCTTCACCCCAGAGATTTGATAAATAATTCAATTCAATTGCCTTTTAGTTTCTTTCTATGGCTTAATTCTTTTATGTTTTACTTTAGTGCATCTGGTATTTATTTTGGTATGTGGTGTGAGATACGGATATAAATTGTTCTTACTTCCAGATTGCAAGCCTATTTTGTTGATTGAATCCCTCTTCTTTTTGATTTGTGATGTATTCTTTTTCATATATCAATTTTTTACTCTTAGGTTTTAGATATTTTTCATAAATATACCAAAAGCCATTGGGATTAGTCACTTTTACTTATGTATTTATTTTTCATTGTGGCAGGTTATTTGGACTAGGTAATTATGTGACTTGCTTTGGAGCCAAAGAAATGGAATAATTGTGCATAATAGACTGTGTTACATAGGGAGCCCCCTTAAGTTCTAGGAAGAAAAGAATTTAGATCACTTTTTCTGAGTGAGGGGTACTTATAGGAATCACTTATGGAATCTTGGGCACCACCATCAGAAACTGTCGTTCTGTAGGTTTGAGCATCTCTGTTTTTAAAAAGTTGCACAGAGGATTCTGATGCGTACCCCATTTGAGAACCATGGTCCAGGGCAAGAATCAGCAAACTATGGTCCACATGTCAATTCCAGCCTGCTACCTGTTTTTGTATGGTCCATGACCTATGAATGTTTTTTTACATTTTTTAGGTGGTTGGAAAAATATAGGAAAAAATATTTCATGACACATGAAAATAATATGAAATTAAAATTCTAGTGTTAAAAATAAGGTTTCTTTGGATTATACCTGTACACATGTGTTTATGTATTGTCTTTGGCCGTTTTACAGCTGCAGTGGTGGAAAATTGAGTAGTTGTGACAGAAACTGTATGGCCTGCAAAAACCAGAAATATATACCATTTCGCATGTTACAGGGAAATTTGTGATCTTGGCCTAGAGTAATGAAATAAGAATCAGAGTTCCTTGGTTCTAGGGTATGTAGTATTGAGGTGCTGTCTCAGAATTGTTAGTTGTTCATCTCAGAAGCAAAATTACCACATTTATACAGGGTTCTTTTTTTTTTATTTTTTTTTTAAGATTTTATTCATGAGAGACACAGAGAGAGGCAGAGGGAGAAGCAGACTTCCTGCAGGGAACCTGATGCAGGACTCCATCCCAGGACCTTGGGATCATGACCTGAGCTGAAGGCAGATGCTCAACCACTGAGCCACCCAGGTGCCCAGTTATACAAGGTTCTAAGGGCAAGAGACAACACTGAAAGATTTTAAATTGCAGGTCTTCCATTTTTTTGCAACAACGTGAATAAAACATGAAATTTTGCTACAAAGTAGCCAAAAATTCTGCAAGAAATAGAATAAACCATTCTAAATGCATGGCTGAACTAGAAAGAAAGGGTAACTTTCAGAGACTTCAGACAAGGTAGAAAAGTAAAGCCAGATATCTGAGAGTGTATGGGGGCTGGCAGTTACCCTCAGGGAGTCTTCTGATCCCTGGTGATCACTTGAGGGGAACAGGACACAAAGCCTTGGGCCAGTGCAAAGTAAAGAGTTGAGTTGTACACCTCTCTCCTGAGCTGCCGACACTGGGACTCTTGTATGACAACATCCTTACTAAGAGGGTGACCTAGAACAAAAAGGCACACAAAAATGGACAGCAAAGAAACCTGCTGTCTTAGTCTTTGGTTCAGAGTAAGGGAAAAATTCTCCCCCTGAAAATTCCTAGAAATTATAGCCCTTATACATATCTGGGGCATCTGGGGCCTGGGCTCACACAATGTTCAAGGTGTGAAGACACCAGGAATTTAGTTTCAAGCAGTTTTAAGTTGGTGGTGCCTGGCAACATCAGATATATAGCCTTTCTGGAAGAATAAACCACTCAACACATGCTTCCTGCAATCCTCACATATAAAAGTTCCAATGGACATGAACTCACACAACAACAGATACACAAATAACAAAACGCACAAGGAACTAAGGCACCGTGAGTGAGAGATCAGACAACCAGTAGCAGATGTCATCCCATAAAGACTTCAGATAAAGGAACTACCAGATACAGAATATAAAGTTGCCATGTTCTATTGGTTTAAAGGAATAAAAGAGTGAATGCCAAGTATGAGTAAGGAGCAAAAGACCATTCAGAATGACCAACAGATTGGAAGAAGAATGAAATGGAAATCAATGTTCTAGAAATAAAAAACATAATTATTGAAATAGTATACACTGTCAATGTCATCCACTGTCTACTTTCAGGAGAACGAGTTTACCACCCTAAATGGGTGATGTAGGTGGAGATAAGAAAGTTTTGGAATGAACAGTAGAGAGCTCTGAAAGACATCCTAAAGAGTTTGGAACTTCTATATGCCATGAAGAACTATTGACATCTCTTGAGGAGGAGTGGTAGTGGTGGTCATGTGGGGATTCGGGGTTCCATCATATTTAACCCCTAGCCTACCATCCTTCAGAGCACATAGATATGTACCTTGATAAGAGCCAGAGGTGCCTTAAATGTAGCAACCACATTTCAGGGTGAAAACAGGGGGCCAATGGCAAGTTCAGCCCATGACCAAAGAGACCAAGCAACAAATCAGTATACGTGGTATTGATGCAACCATGGCCACTGAGAGGCAGGGCAAGGTAGAGCAAAAGCCAGAGAGAGGGCAAAGATAGTAGAGAAGTTTCGTAGGAAACTGGGGATTGCGGCAGGTGGAATAAGGAGGTAAGTTATGAATGGATGAAAGGGAAGGTAGAAGGAACCATAGGTAAGAATGAATACATAAGAAGGTTACTCACTGAACCTAAGGACATGAAGTATCAGCACCCGGGAGTTAGCAGTAAACCGATGTTTTATGGATCTAGAAACATCTGGCTGAGAGGAAAAGAAGTTTTCTCTCGTTCATTCTCTTCTTTCTGATGATTGAAGCCTTGATTTTATGATCCTTTCTGAACTCCTTCATTAGTGTTATTTCTCTAACATCATATCTTTCAAAGTCCCTCATGAGCCCTTTATTGGGATACTCCTTTCTCTAACTGACGTTGTTACTATTTTGACACTGCATCTCTCCTGCACCCAACACCCTGTCCGTACCTTCTGAAGCCTAATTTTTTGAAAATCGGCCCTGTCAGCTCCAAGGAGGTTCCCTGATGCTGCTTCCATCCCATGGTTTCTTTCTGATCTTCATAGGTTAATTTCATTGCGAGACAGGATGCAATTAATGAGACTTATTATGTTAAAGAACACACACATTATTATTTAACAATTATGTTAGCGACGAAAGCAGTTATGGGTTAATTGTTAAAATCATTATAAAAATAACAAGTGGAAGGTTGAATTTATGCTGATAGTTCAATTAGAAAGAAATTCAAAGACAGAACTGTGAGCAAATGACCAGTGTGTAGGAGACAAAGTATGTGCTGATACCTGTAGACGTTTACAGTTATCAACCTCACCAGCAAATATGGTATAAGAAAGATTTTGACACAAAGAAGCTTTCTGCAGAGTCATCTTAGGCATCTTTGCAGAAATACAAAACTGTGAGAAAAACATCAAGTTTAGAAAGAGACCAGTGGATAAGATTTTGGGATCTTATGATAGATTCTAACACTAAGGCCAAGAAACTAGAATGAAACATAGAATAAAAGCCGTAATCAGAGCAGGTGATTTGCTCTCTTGGTCACTAAATAGCCATTGGCTTCTGGCAACTCATTTTACCCTCTTAGGATCTCAATTTCCTCACCTATAAAGAGGCTTTAAAATTCTGTGGAAATGAACATATGTAGAGACATGGACTCCTACACATCAGAGCAATGAAGGCTGTTGATCTTCACTAGAGTTGGCCAAGTATCAGTGAATCGTGTGTATGTGCATGTGTGTGTTTGTGAGTGCTTGTACATAGGCCCCTGCAGACATGAGACGTGAGATAAATTATAGGCAAACTCTATAGTTTGTCTATTTGCAATGAGAAATCTTTGTCTTTAAATGGTTGGTCTTAAAATCTCCTTATGAAGACAACACATTGCAGAAATGATTCATGTCATTTGCGTGTCTGAGTTGGGGGCAAGGAGTGTCTGATAAACCGTGTCTGTCTTGGTCAGCCCTTTGCAGCCACTACTGCCCTTTTTCTTTTCCTTGCTCATTAGTTAATTTAGTTTTTATCTTAAAAAAAAATAATCCACTTTACTTTGTTTGATGTTCTTCTTTTTGTTTGGTTTGGACTCATAAGACTGTTGAAAGGGGAGGGAGTCTAAAGCTCATCTAGTCCAACCCTCTTATTTTATAGATGAGAAAACTAAGGACCAGAGAGGGGTAGTGACTTGTCCAAACTTAAATAGTCAATTTGTAGCAAATTTGGAACTAAAATTCCAGCCTGACTTTTTGTTGGATGCCTTCTCTGCTCTGTGCCTTTCAGGGCTCGCTATAAGATGTATCATAAATATCATTTTATATGGCTAGAGCACTTTACAATTTTCAAAACACTGTCATATATATCATTTCACTGAGGTCTTATAACTCCCAATAAGATAAACTCAGACATTTTTGTCTGTAATTTGGCTGAAGGAGAATCCTGAAATTCACTTGTCCACGCTCACATGATCAGTAAATGTTAGAAGTGTCAGGAGAAGCTGCTCTTTCTGGCTCCAGCTTCCTGCCCTTGTGTTGCTCAATGATGTGGCAAAATAATGGATGAGATAATAATGATTTATTTCAAGAACCCAAAAGCAACTTTAAATTTCCCTTGTCAATATATATATTTTTTCAAACTATCAATTTCTCACATCCGAAGAATTTCCCCTTGGCATATTTTGCACTGACCCTATGTGATCTATGTGGCGGTGAGGAGAAGCAGACGAACACTTGAGGTGTGAACAGCACACCTCTGTAAAAACCGTTTTGTGCACTGTGCAGGGATCAGAAATCTTAGCCTTGTGATGCTAAGCAGTGCTGCTAATGAAGCCCTAAGGCCTGCAGAGGTATGAAAAGAAGAGTGTGAAAACCATAAGTATTTAGAAGAATAAGAATGGAGAAAAGGAACCCGGGAGACAGAGGTTGAAGAAGAGGATCCAAAGGTGAGAAATGGGTTTTGTGCCACCAGCCATTGCCTGGAGGCACCTGAGGGGTGGGAAGATAAGCGTGTCAGAGGCTCAAAGTTGGCATTTGGAATGACTCCTTTTCCTAGGTTATTGTTGATCGGTGCCCTCTCCATCTGGGGTGACCCACTGTAGTAGCCCCCGATATTAATGACTCTTCATTGGGGTTCTAAGGGCCCCGGTAGACATGGCCAACATTAACAAGAACAGTTAATAGTTATTAAGATGAGCTCATAATGACAAAGCTGACATTTATTGAGAGTTTACCAAGTGCCAGGCACTTGTTCCAAATACTCTAGGGGTATTAATGCAATGAATGTTCACAACTCCATGAAGTAGTTTCCTTTCACAGATGGAAAAATTGATGTGCAAAGAAGTGAAGTATTTTTTGCTCAAGGTCACACAGCTAGTCATTGGCAGAGTTGGGATTCAAACCAGAGTCCTTGGGATTAATCACCAGGCTACACAGGTAAATGTCGAGTAAATATTAAATGGTACTAGAAAAGATTGATTACTTGGCCCTCTAATGACATCATAGCTTGCTAGGCAGGCTGCTGTGTTCTCTGCTTGAGGTGCGAACTCTGTGCCCAACTGCAGAGTCAGCCGAGGAGGGCTGACTGTGGAGACTGGCCATTCCACACCCAATGTGTCAGTTCTCTGTGTTGCTGTGAAAAGCACCTGCTGAGGGCTCTGCAAACTACAGCCTCCCTCCCCGGTGAGCTGGTCTCTACAGGAATGAGAATATGCCTCTCAAGGGAAGTGTGCTGCTGGGTGTGGGTGTGGCATTTCCCGGCACTTCACCTCTGGGTTCCAGGGACATGGGGAATTGTGGCCATAAAAGATAGAGGTAGAATCGGTCCTGGTATGTGTTAGAATCAGGCCAGGGTTATTGGCAGCTTTCTGTGAAGGAGGAAGAAAGGGATTAGGAACAAGAGTAATTCTCTGTCCTCACTGATTTCAGAGGCTATTTACTTGCAAGTGTTTCTGCAACTTCTCTTCCCCATTTCAACAAATTTACAGTGGAGGGAAGAGACTTGCTCCATGGTGACTCCAACAAGAGAGTCCTTCAGAACATGACGCTGCCAAGGTCAGGAAGTGGAACACATGCCCTTCTTCAAGGCAGTTCTTTTTTTTTTTTTTTTTCCCCCTCATCACATCAGCGGTCATGCAGGGAAAAGGGCCATGGACAGGTCCGGAGGCAAGTTTAGTGGTGGGAAATAGTCATAGCCTCCAACATGTTGCAGCTTGTGATCAGAACAGCTTGAAATAGTCTGTTTCATTAAAACAGGGGCCGGGCGTGGAGTGTTGGCTTCTGAGTGCTTGGCTTGAGGAAGGTCAAGTAGAATCTATGCCATTGCTTCTGCTGCAGCTGTTATAAGTCATTATAGGAACCATGAAGGCAATTAAAGAAGAACAATAGGACCAAAAACAAGTGGAAATCATCTACTCTCAGGGTTAGAACATGCAAGTTTCTCTTTGTTCTTCCAGGATGATTTACCATTTTATAGGTTATAGGTCTGTGATGATGCTGAATATTGTTTGGACCTATCTAGCCGCCTGGCTCTTTTAGAAGACAATTGAGGTGGAAATACTCTTTAATTCATCCCTATGAAGACTCTTCCAATTAAAAATCAGCCAAATAAGCAGACAACCCCATAAACCAACATCTAAAGAGTCTGAATATCACCCTCAGTAAAATCCCAATTTGTGAAAACAGGCATTTGGAAATTTGTGTTTTTCAAATTGAAAGGAGTAGAAGGTGTGAATGTTGTTTGGCAAATCCAGGGCATTGCTATTAGCTGTAAATATTAAAAACGTTTAAAAAGTTTACTTTCCCCTTTGAGTACAGCTATGCATGAAGGGGCAGAAAGCTGCTCCCCCCTCCCCCAGGGTCCTGTTTATAAGTGACTTCAACAAAAGAGGTGCCCCTTGCTGCCCAAAGCCTAATGGGCTGCTCTGCTGCTTTCAAGTCAGCACGACATAACACAGCTGGATGGTGGCTCACTTAGGGCAGGGTCTCTGCTCACTCATGGCCCCTGGCTCTTCCTTTGATGTGCCCACTTTGGGAAGTGCTAATAGGAGCTATTAAAACCACTGGGGTGAGGGTGGAGGCTGAGAGGGATGTGACAAGCTAAACAACTATGTGGCAGCTTGATGCTTAAAAAGAAGTGGAAGTGTAACTGACCCCGGACAAGGACCAGTGGTTGTTGCTGACTGTTGGAACTCTAGAATTAGATCTGGTTCTGTCTGAATGACATTCTCTGCCCCACACTGAAATAGGTGGATGGCACCATCAGGGGCAGAGAAAAGCCAGCAGGTTCATAAGCCAGAGTGCTTGTGATAGATCCTGGTGTTTCTCCAAGAGATTTGTGGGACTGAATGTCTCAGGGTTTTTACTGTTTGGAAAGTATCCATGTGGGAGAGGTTGGCTTCCTATCCCACTGGATGCTGGTGCAGCATGGGAACACTTGGGTACTCACACGGCTTTGCCTGCTCTGTCTGTTCTGACAAGGGGAAGGTCTAAGACTTGGGATGCTGAATTTGGTTTAAGACCCGGGAGGACCTGAAGTTCCTCTGCATTCCAGAAATGGAAGCTCACAGATCGTTACTGTCTTGGTGATGTACGCCTGAGCATAGATGGACAGGAACTTGGGGTCTCTCCCAGTTCTAGCAGAGGGAGAAGTTGGGGAACACTCTCTGCACCTGCTTCCGGGCCAGGAAGCCTCCTTGCTGGCTCCTCTGGATCCCTGGCTACATCACATAGAGATCTAGAACTGTGCATAAAGGTGGCCTCTTCTTACCATTTCTCATGCTGCAAATAATTGCTCCATCTTAGCTCTATGTATTTCAATATCTGGTAGAAAAAGGCTTAAATTAAATCCCATATAGAAAGTAAGTCTACCAATTTTCTGAAAATTGAATTCAACTAAGGTGTTATATAACAGCTAAACTATAACTGAACCACATTTAAAAAAAATCTAATGAATTAATTCAAGTTAGAACTAAGGCAGTGCTGTTTTTAACTTTTTATTTTGACATAATTGGATTCTTTGAGTAAAGTTGCAGGAATAGTACAAGAGTCTGCCCAGGTCCCTTTCATCCTTTGTCTCCAAGTGGGAACATTTTACCATTTGTGTTTTCTATCTTCTGCTTTCTCTCTCCATCTTTCCCTCCCCATCTCCCCCTCTTGACTGTTTAAGAAAAAGTTGCAGCCTTGATACCTCTTTATCCATAAGTCCTTCTAAAAATAAGGATATTCCCTCACATGAACATAGTACAGTTATCAAAAGCAGAAAATTAATATTAAAGCATACCATTATTTGATCTCTAAACCATATTCCTATTTTGCCGGTTGTCTTATGGATGTTCTTAATAGCAAAATAAAATTTCAAATCATGCATGGCATGCAGCTGTAATGTCTCCTTAGCCCCTTTTATTTGGGGATAGTTTCCTAGTCTTTCTTCAAAGCACCCCATGTATACAAACATCTAGAGTAGATTAAAGGAGACGATCAAGATATGGTGGCAACTACCAGCTTTCCTTTAATCTTTAGAATATAATTGCATAGTAATAGCATTTTTAGTTGGATACATGGTCACCTATTTGAAGACTGCATGTCCCAGTCAACCTCTAGAGGTGACCATGTGACTAAAATCGAGGGCAGTGGGAAGTGAGTGGAAATAAGGTGTGCAGTGTGGACAAAGATGTGCTTGTGGTGGTGGGAGTGCTCTCTTGGACCATGAGACTGATCAACACGATATTCCTGATAGCTGCAAAGCAACCATACCAGGCCTTGGTGATCTATCAGAGTACCCGTTCTACTTATTCCTCTCAAATATTTAAGGACTTAGAAAATAACCCCACTAAAGTGTTATCAGACCTCAGGAAATTGGTAATAAATCTTAATTTTATCAAGTATCCATATCCTGTTTTATTTTTTTAATGAGAAAACTAAAATTCCACTAAAAGTTTTATTTTGGGTCTCTTTCTCATAGCATTTGCACTACTAACCTGACCAATGGAGTTGTCTAAACCCTATTGAGGGACACCTGGGTGGCTCAGTGGTAGAGCATTTGTCTTTGGCTCAGGGCATGATCCTGGGGTCCTGGGATCGAGTCCCACATCGGGCTTCCCTGTAAGCAGCCTGCCATCTCCGACTCTCTCTCTGTGTCTCTCATGAATAAATAGTTAAAATCTTAAAAAAAAAAAAAAAACCATTGGAGGAATTGTTCAAATTTCCTGGAAATATTTCTACCAGAGGAGGAAAAAAAAAAAAAAAAGCACAAGAGTTAATTTGGTAACAGCATAGCAAAGTAAGCTTGTGCAGAATTTTTTGTTGGTAATTTTATCAAGAGTGGAAAATTTTGCCCCCTTTTATGCTTTTACTTAGTTTTTTTTTTTTTTTTTATTTTCTCATTTGCATTGATGTCAGTCAAAGCTGTATTCTCTGTGAAATTACAAAAGTGGCTTTGTTCTGCAAGTTTAAGGTCCTGGATGCATTTGAAGTGGAGATCTGCCCCTGCAATTTCCACATGTTGGCATCAGGTGGCAATAGAGTTATATAGGTTCTGAGCAGCCTGGGCAACAGGGGTTTAACAGGTGACCCCTACTGAGTTTCTGAGCTAAAACATTGGACAAAAACACAATATATTGATTTTAAGAATGGCAATACAGACTGAAGAAAATGAACTCCATAGAAAATACAAGACTTTATGTACATTTTTCCCATGTACTTGAGCATGACTAAGCTAAAATTGTGGTCTTGATGTTAAACCTGCGAAGACTTTCTTGTTTTCTATTTCTCACAGGACCACTCTTAATACCCGTTTCTCTTAATTACTTTCTTCAAGGAAGGGAGTTCTTTCTTTCTCATAGTCTAGACAAAAGTAGAGCCTCACTGGTCAATTAACGTGACCTAAAATTAAATGTTTTTCTTTAGTTTCTTGCTAAAATTCTTTTCTTATTCCTAAATATTTAGGAAGAGGGAAGAAATCATAAATAGTACCTTTTTAAACCTATTGCAATTTTGTGTTCACGGGTTAAACTACATATGGTATTTTGTCACTTAGAATTCTTTCCAAATTTCCCCCTCCCCAAACACCACACCTGCTTGACGTATTCTGCACATAATAGTTTTATACCTAATTAACATTCTTGTTAATATCTGGGTTATCAGAGCTAACATCCAGAAGGAAGGCAGAAAACTGAACCAAAGCGAACAAGATTTGGATTAGTTTTTGTTACTGGAATAAAGAAAAGTAATCTCATGCATTTTCTTCTTTCCCACCAACAGGGGATACAGACAGAATGGGGGGGGGGGGAGAGAGGTAGTTCTGTATCTTTAAGCAAAGATGTGAAGAAGCCAGGAGTATTTTGGCGATTAGGGAGGAAAAGTCTGGTGTAATGATGTTGCATGATCTCTGTCCTGTGGGCGTTATGTCAGTGTAGATGCCATTAGGCCCATTTGCTCCCTGATGCATTTTATTTGGAATTATCAGTATCAGTTGGGCTAGAAATAGTTATAAATGCTCATAAGTTTGGGTTCTGAAATCATTGCAGGAAATTAGAAAATAAAATGTGAGGGTCTTTGTCCCACCAGGGGGTAAAATGGTCCCTGGAAAGTTACTTCTGGCTATAGTAGATTTGGGCCTACAGCTCTATCCACAACCTCCATTATGATCTCTTTTGAGCCTTTTGTTCTCTTTCTATACAGACTGCAATAAAATGAAGAAGCATTGCACACACATGTCTATATATGCATCAGTGTAATTCATAGCTTTATTTACATTTATTTAAATACATACATTTATTTACAAGGAAATATATAAAAGATGTGACCCAAAATAAAATGAACTATTCATTTATGAAACATTTATTGAGCACCTACTGTGTGTCTGATACTGTATCAGGTGATGTGCGATCAAAGAAAAAAATACAGTTTCTACTTCTACGGGTTCATGGTCTCCTCCAGCAATACCCATTTTATTTTATTTTGCTTTTTAATTTTTAAGAGTGTGTATGTATGCTCATGTGCACATACACACACATACACAGGCACGTCATGGGGAGGGGCAGAGGAAGAGGGAGAGAGAGAATCTCCAGCAGGCTCCGTGCTCACCACCCTGACATCACAATCTGAGCTGAAACCAAGAGTTGAGCACTCAACACTGAGCCACCCCGGTGCCCCCATGTAATACCTATTTTCAAGTGTAGAGAGTAGCCTACTGAGAGACAAAAAATGTTATTGAGGTTGTTGGCTTTCCTTTAATTCTCGATGTTTAAGGGTATGAATCACTGAGCCATGTAACAACTGCTTAGTCTTTGCTAGAATTTCTCTTTAGTACAGAAAAGTTAAGAGAAAAACTCTTAGAGCGTGGCACTGAAACTCACCTGCTGTGTGGCTCATACCCCAGGATGGGCAAGTTTCTGGAAATGGCAAATCCACTTAGAAAAGGAAGCAATTTCCCTAGGATACTTTTTGCCCCTGGATAGGACAAATCTGACAGAAGCCTCTCACCCTGGGTTCTCCACCCCCTCCTAAATTCTTTTCCATATAGTAATACATTTAGCAAAGCTCACAGCAGTGCTAGGAAGTATTATGTCTATCCTCATTTTATAGATGAGAAAACCGGTGCACAGTGTGCATTAGTCACTTGTCCCAAGGTTACACAGCTAGTAAGTGCTGGCCAGGATCCAAACACAGACAGTGGGGCTCCAGGATCTGCATTTTTAACAACTTCTCTCTATATTTATGGTTTTTTATTTTATTTTATTTTTTTAGGGAGAGAGAGAGAGAGAGAGCCCATGGACAGGGGGAGGGGTAGAAGATGAGAGAATTTTTAGAAAAGATTTTATTTATTTTAAAGAGAGAACAAAAGTGGGGGGAGGAGGAGCAGAGAGCGGGAGAGAGAAAGAATCTTTTTTTAAAAGGCTTTGGTTTAGAGGGGGGTGGTGGGGATCGGGGCAGAGGGAGAGGGAGAGAGAGAATCTCCAGCAAACCGAGGACTCCATCTCACAACCCTGAGATCACAACCTGAGTTGAAGTTAAGTGTTGGAGGCTTAATCAACTGAGCCGACCAAGCACCTCCTGTATTTCTGGTCTTAAGTAAGGGGTGAGAGGATGCTCATGATAAGAAACATATGCCTTATTTTGGAATTTCACTTCAGTTCCACTGATTAACTCAGATCAGCATACCTAGGTGGTGGCTTAGACACTAGGGACTCAGAATTCCCATGAACTTAACTTTGGAGCAGGGGAGATAGACGTACTCGCAGACAGCTGTGCCGAGAGGCAGAAAGCAACCAGGGCTGGGCAAAGCTGAGAGTATGCCCAGCACAGAGGAGGAAGCAAGAGCGATTTTGTCCTATCTTTGTGTTGGAGGATCTTACTTGGAGATAACTGTCGGTTCTATCTGTGTTTAATAGAATTTCTGTTGCCTCTACTATTTGGGATGGGCAATTCTTGGTTCTGTTCTTGTTGGATGGTCTTCCCCCTTCATCATTGCATAATAACAGAAGGGCTAATGTCTATCAACAGTCAGCAGATTAACAGATTTGTGCTTGGGTGACATTTCAGTCATCAACCTCATGGCTACCACTTCATTCTATCATCTTCATTTGACCCAAAGAGTTTCAGGACATTCATCCCATTGTCAGGTGCTTGTATACTGGCTTTTTGACTTATTCATTGAGATTAAGCTCTTTTGGATGGAAGCCACAGACCTAGCCTAGGACCAGGCACTCACATAGTAGGTACTCAAAAGCAAATATTTATGAAATGAATATGAGGCCAACAACCCTGTCAGTGAGGAAAAATAGCTCCTTACCTGCTTGTCATATTGCCCAGTCCAATGTACTTTTGACATCTTACCCTCTTAATGAGGACAGAAGCTGTTCATTAAATAAATTAACCATTAAGTTGAGAACACGAATGTCAATATAGACACAGGCTGTTAATTTGCCAGTCACTGATCATCCGGTGCCCGAAGGCCCTCAGATCCTGCACGTATGTTAAACAGCAGGCAACTGAAGCATGGCTGGGAGGGACTCCACCAACAGGGGCCTTGTGCAATTTGATAGGATTGTCCAAAATGAGATACTCTTCCCTCTTGAAAAATGGTTGCTCTGTGGCATCAACATTTGAAGCCGAGTAAGTGATTAGGCCTATCTCTTCCCTTTTGAGTATCTTATTTCCATTTTAAAATAGATTGTACTATTTCTTGCTTGTAATTTGGGCTAATGTTGCCTTGAAATAAGAAGGTGATAAAGAAAAGGGGAAGAAATCTTTGATCATTCGTCATACTGCAGAAAATCTGACAGTGGCTTTTATTAACAGATGGAACCCCAGAGAATTTCTCCGCCTGATCTTCCCCTGGTGCTCTGTCTAATTGAGTAGAGGAAAACAGCTTAGCGGGGACCTGGACAGCTGCCGAATGAAGCCATTGGCATTTCAGTGAGGCTAAAATCTCTGCCATGCTCTGAGGTTTTTGTTTTTTTCTGTTTTTTTGCACGCTGCTCTTGCGGGCTGCTGAAGCCTACATAGCAGTTGAAAGCTGATGGTGCTGGTGAGATGGGGTGGCAAAAGCACTGGTAGGGGACCTGGGAGACTTGAGGTGCAGCTGGTTCTGCTGCAATCAGTTTTGAGAATTTGGAGGGAGTCCTTCCCTGGGCCTCAGCTTCCATGTTTGTAACATGCATGGATCAGAGTGGATAATCTCCTGGGTCTTACTCAATTCTGACATTTAGTAAGTCCTTCTTGCCATGGAGAAAAGACAAAAGGAGCTTAAAAGGATAGGTCTGGAAAATTCTCGCTCGGGAACATACACAACTGTTATCCTAGAAACGGAATTTTTTCCAAGTGTGTTTGGCCAGTAGGAAGGCATGGGGAGGCCAGAATATGAAAATGTCTTTGGAAGTGCATTTGGGAAACTGTTCATCTTCCTCCCCCTTTCTCGTACCCACTCATTCCCCACACAAATGCTAAAGGAATCCACCTAAAACACAGACTCACTAATGCATTATTTTTCCTTCTGAACTGTAAGTGCTGCCAGGGCAGGGACTACATTTGTCTCCTTCAGGGATGTATCCCTGGTACTACAGCACGATGCTTGCCCAAGACTGAGGCTCTGTTAAAACTTGTTGAATGGGGGCAGCCCGGGTGGCTCAGCGGTTTAGCGCCGCCTTCAGCCCAGGGCGTGATCCTGGAGACCTGGGATTGAGTCCTGCGTCGGGCTCCCTGCATGGAGCCTGCCTCTCCCTCTGCCTGTGTCTGTGCCTCTCTCTCTCTCTCTTTCTGTGTCTCTCATGAATAAATAAATAAAATCTTAAAAAAAAAAGTAAAAAAAAAGTGTTGAATGAATGCATGCGTGTTGAAAGTTTTTTGGTAGTTAACTATTGAGATCAATTTCCAAATTAAAACTTAATACTTTAATCCATAAATACCTTCATGATTTTGTCCCAGTCATGACTCTATCTCCATCTGATACAACCCACCTGAATATATTCTTCCCTCCAAATGGGCTGCATCGTCTACGTATATTATACTATATTCTCCTAGGCTACGGCAGTATCGATCATTTCTGCATCTCTGTACGTGTTATGTTTGCCACGGATGCTTTTCTCTGAGTGCTCTTCTAGTTAACCAGTTCATCAAAACTCATATCATATCCTCTTTACTCTGGAAAGCCTTTTCTGATCTCTCTCCCCATTACAATTTAAATGTGTTCTCACCAGGTTTCTGTGCTATTCAACGGATACCTCTATCCAACTACTTATCATGATATTGTGCCATTATTGCCATTCCTGGCCTGCTGCCTAGAATATAGGAGGTGCTCATTTAATGTTGGCTTAATGAATGATCCAGTGAGTTAAGCTCTCAGCCTCCGTTTCAGGCTCATGTGTGTCCACATTTTCTCTTTTCCTTTCATGCACGAGGTCCAAGAAGAGCCTCAGCTTTTTCTTTGTCCGAGGGTTCTTCTGGCCCTCAAAACTTGGCTATAGAGCACGAGTCCATTTTCACCACCCATTCCTTTTTGTTGGCTCAGTGAAAAGGCCGCAGGCTCTTTTCGCGTTATGTATTGACCATTTCATGGAAATGGAAGATAAAACTAACAAGCTGATTCTAGAAACTCACAGTGGCTTTCACCCTCTCCTCTTCTTCCCTTTATGTGATGATAACTGGAATCTCAGCTAGACTTTTACCCTCTGATTTACGCTCAGAGCTGGAGTTCCCCAGTCCTTTTCATGCCTTTGACCTCACCTTCAGATGTCTTAATGAACCCCAGCCTCTGTGATTGGTGCCTCTTGGGGCTGAGGATATATGGTTGAGGCTGTCTATTGCTGCATAGCAAACTAACCCAAAACTTAACAGCTTAAAATAATAAAAAAAAATATTGTCTTGCAAAGTTTCTGAGGGTTATGAGTCCAGAAATGGCTTGGTTGTATGGTTTTGGCTCAGGGTGTCCTATGAGCTGTCACACTAGTGGCTGGGGATATAGTCTCCTCTGAAGGGTCCTCTTCAAGCTCCTATTCACAGAGTTGTTGGCAGGCCTCAGTTCTTTGTAGAGTCCTACACTGAGATCCCCGTTTCCTCACTGGCTGTTGGCTAGAGACTTCCCTCAGTCCCTTGCCATGTGGACCTCTCCATAAGGCAGCTCACAATATGGCAGCCGGCTTCCTCAGAAGTGACAAATCATCACTTCTGCCATATGTTATTGGTCATACAGACTCAGCCCTGGCCCAGTGTCAGAAGGGACTCCACAAGAAGCTCTGGTACAGTGTCTAGGGGACTCCACAAGAGTGTGAATACCTGGCAATGGTATTCACATTGGGGGCTGCCTGGGGGCTGTCTTGGAGGCTGGCTGCCACAGGCAGAGTTGAGGCATTTTGTCTCAGTGGGAAGTAGCATTTTTGAGAACCTCCCAGCCGGATGGTTCTCAGTTCAGATGGCCTCTGGTGCATTTGGGAATGATTTTTCTCTATGCATTTCTTTATTGATGTTTTGGAGTTTAAATCCAAACTCTTCTTTACAATTTTAGATACATCATTTCAGCTGATACAGCTTTTGACTATTTGCAGGAAAGATGAGCATCCCATACAATTAGGAGTGTAGAATGCAATCTTGGCCTTAAGCCATCATGTTTCCTAGACTCCAAATGGCAAATTAGAATAAAAGTTTCTAATTTTTGCTTTATAAGCAAGGCATTATTTCCTGCACACTGAGGGTGGGTGTCAGGAGGGCAGAGAAGTGCCTAAGGCATGCTAAAATGATAGATTGTGTGTGTGTTTTTTTTTTTAAATAAAATCACCTGCTTTGTGGTTACTTCCACTGCTTATAAATTATACTTATATATTATTCACATAAGTGATTTTCTAATTAGTTATAATAGAAATTGTCAAGGAAATATAGTCACTGCTGTTGTTCTTCAGAACCTAGTAGATAAATTGATATGACAGGAACATTTCTAAGGGAATATAAGTTGGGGTCAAAGGGTCAGAATGTATGGTTGGAGTGGTATGTAAGCATGTGAGGCTCCTGGTCCATGCAGCTCTGCCCTTTTCACAGCTCAGCTACTGGACAGTGGTTTTCTTTCTTTTTTTAAAAAATATTTGATTTATTTATTTGAGAGAAAGAGAGGGAGAGAAAGAGCACAAACAGGGGGGAGAGGGAGAAGCTGGCTCCCCACTGAACAGGGAAACTGACATGGTGGGGGACAGCCTGACGTGGGGCTCGATCCCAGGACCCCAGGATCATGTCCTGAGTCAAAGGCAAACACTTAACCCACTGAGCCATCCTCAGCACTCCTGGATAGAGGTTTTCAAGGTAACACTCTTAGAGTCCTAGTAGGGGGGAAGAGAGAGGGGTGGTGATGCCTAAAGCTGGTCCTGCACATGGAAGTTTCCAGCCCTCTTCTACCCTTTCTGCAAGCAGAGTACCTCTACAATTTTTTTTTATATTAGATTCCTGATAACTACAATATCATTTTGAGAAAAGATTTAGCAGCTTCAAAAAGAAAGGCATCTGAAAGCCTCCAGCCTGGGAGACGGTGTAATTGAAGCATCTCAGAAAGATATCCCTGAGCACATGTGACTTTTTTGATAACCAGGAGAGTGAGTAGAGAGATCAAATGGGTGTTTTTTCCACAAAACTCTCCTTTGGGGAAACTGAATCTTTTTTTCTGATGATGGTGCTTTTGTTCCAAATGCTGTTTAACTATGAAACTTACTATCAGAAGGCTCAGGATTGATTAACACCCGAATCTCCCAAGGGAGGATTTGCCATCTGAAGTCACTCGAGCATAGTCAGGGTTTCTCAGTCATGGCACTATGGACATTTTGGGCTGGATAATTCTTTGCTGTGGGGAACTGCCCTGGGCACTGTAGGATATTTAACAGCATCCCTGGCCTCTACCCGCATGATGCCAGTAGCACCCTGCTCTCCAGGGGTGACAATCAGATATGTTTGCAGACATTGTCTAGGGTTCCCTGGGGAGAAAGTCACCCTTGGTTGAGAACCACTGGTGTGGTGGGTACAATGAACGACCAAGGGGACAATGCTGTTTTGGGTCCTACTGTTTGAGTGTGGGGCACCATTGCCACTTTTCATGTGATTGGTTCAGAACCAACTCTAAAGGCATCTCCAAAGAGACATGCCAAGATATGCTGAATAAAGTTCTGGCATTGCTGGAATGAGTGTTGCATCTCCCAACATAAATTCTTGGAAGGTAGAAGACTTGTTTAGTTGGATGGTTCTGGTATATTTGTTATAAACTAGGCCCGGTTCATTATAAGGTTGTCTTGTTCCTTCACCCAAAGAGATGCTGAAATAGAAAAAAAAAAAAAAAGTGTGGTGCTCTTGCTCTCTGGTAAATCTGTTAGTAAAATCTGGGAGGGAAAAGTAGGGGAGAAGCTTGTTCTGAAGTCAGGCATTGAAGATCACGTTTGCAGTTAGCGTAGATTGCTACCCCTGCCTCCTCCTGGAAGTTCCCCGCATGTCTCCTTCGCCCCAGATAGAAGTGCAATCTCCTGTTGTCACTGGATCATACAGGAGATTTTGTTTGCTTACCAGACAGTCGTAATAAGTTTGCGTTCCCCAGCCCTCCCCAGGCCCCACCAGTCTCCAGGCACCGTATGAGCGGCAAAGAACAACAGCAAAAGAAAAGCTTTCTTTGAAAAGCATTTGCCCCTAATGGATTGCAGCTGTAACAGACGACACCCCCAATTAAAACACCGGGGCTTTGGCTCTGCCCAAATGAAGAGTCCACGTGCTGACCTTGCGATCAGTCACCTTGGGGGCACTGAGGGTCGAGGGGCATCTGTTTGAAATTTCCTGCCACCACAGTGCCATTTGCAGGAATGGCCAGGGAACAAAACACAAGTGGTGTGGGCTTTCTTCATCAGATGTCTCCTCTGAGTTTTTTTTTTTTTGTTTGTTTGTTTTTTTTGTTTTTTTTTAAATTTTGTTTGGTTTTTGGAGAGAAGTCCTAGAAAAGAAGGTGATGGCTTGGTGCTGAGTGCCAGGACTCTTTTAGGGAAGAAGACCCCAAAGAGTATGTGGTCCTAAGGCTGGGCTGTCCCTGGAGGAGAGGCCCATGTTCCCTCAGTAGGGACCAAAGACAAGAGCGGAAAGTCCAACTGCAAATGCAGGTCACGAGACTTACTGGAGCCTCCAGTACTGGTGTGAGAAATAAATGGACAGAAAAGCAGAACTTGTGTAGGATGGATGCTGCTGGTGGGGAGGGCTATAAGACACGTCTAGAGGAATAAGTTGAATTTATTTTTAGGTTACCGTTGTTATAGGCTATGGTCTTCAATGGTGGGATAGCTAATGATGCCTGCCTGATAGGAAGCAGACTGGAACAATCTGTGGATATAGCCAGAGCTTGCCACCCAATAAGTGGTGGATAAAGTGATAAAAATAGTGATCAGCATTATTAATTGCATGGGACCTATTACATATCCCTGTACGCATCCAAAGTAAGGGAGAGAACCAAGGTAGACCTTGAGATGATTTAGGCTTTTAAGCAAATTGTGGCCTCAGCTACTTATTTTAGACAAGCTGTAAATTATCTGGATAATTCTCTCTGCCCTTGTTTCGGCTTCTTGTGGCCGTGGTGACAAAGTGCCACAAGCTGGGTGGTTTAAATCACCAGTAATTTATCCTCTCGGTTCTGGAGGCCAGAAGTGAAAACCCAAGGCGTTGGCAGGGCCACGTTCCCTCCCATTTGCCCCCAGAGCAAATCCTTTGCAACAGCCTGTGTCCTGGAGGGCAGAACAGAAGTGTGTTGGGAGGTGGTGAAGGGTGGGGCTAGCGTGGTGACGCTGGGCAAGATACCCTGGCAACAGCATTACCTTGTATTCGTTGAGACTTAAGACATTCTTTCCCGTGGAAGAGAAGAGATTCATTGAGAGTCTCTGAGTGGGGATGACAGGCTTGGTCACAGATTGCATATAGGGGCTGAAGGCCAGCGAGTGGCTGATGATGACGGATGTCTTGCTTGAGAGACCGGTGGTATTACTGACAGATGTGAGGAAGCTGGGAAGGCAACCCATGCTGGGAAAGCAGCTGGTGAATTTGCTTTTAAAGCGTGGATTCTGGCCTCATTAAAGTATAGGAAGCTCCCCCCCATCCATAGAGTCCCTGTGACTTACCGCCATCATGGCCGTACTGTTGACCATGCGTGTGTTTGAGGGGAGGCCTGGCAGCGTGTCAGACTTTTTGACATTTCTGGGATGTCAGTAGTTGGACAATAAAAGCTTCTTAGGGCCTCTGTTTTGGTAGGTCTGCGGAGCAATTTCTACCAGCTATTTAGAATGATGTGTGGAGCTTTGAATGATTTATTATTTTCAAAGCTAGGAAAATATACAACTTCTTATGCTTAGTCAATAATTAGTGGATAATAAACTCCACCAAAGAACTTCTATAATTTTTCAAGGACCGAATGTTTTACTTCTCAGATATCTGTTTTTCTCAGTCATTGACTGCTATTCAGCCATTTAACTAGTTCATATGAGCACCCAAGGTAAATAAATGGAGACCTTTTAACCCAGAGACTTTGAGTGACAGCTTGGGCTAAACCATCAGTCTTCCACCAAAAGAAAACACAAAAGCGACCCTTAACCAAGTGAAACGCAGACATGTTTTGAAGGTCAGGTAATTTATTTTTTTGAGGGAGTGGAAGGGTAAAGAATTAAATTTTATTAATTATATGTATATTTTCAGTCCCATTTAGTTGGGTAATACTGGAGGACCTCAGAAAGTGACTCAAATTGTTACAAATTACAGAAGAGGTTTACACATGTGAGCTTTCTAAATTAAAGTTTTCTCTACCTCCGGGGTCTTTGGGTTCTGTCCACAAAGATGCTTTTTCCCTACAGTGGTTTTGTACAATTTCAGACTTCGTAAACACCCGAAAAAAATAGTTTTTTTTTCATTCTCTTGACTTGATTTGGTCTTGAAATGGAAACCCTGTCACATGAACTCAAGGGTTGCACAATCCAGGAAAATGGGAAACTGAGAAATCCTAGTGGAGACTCAGTGCTACGAACCACAAAGATGCTCTTGCGTGTGCACGTAGACACACGGATGTGCGCTCACATAATACCTGAGAAAGACGATGTCTGGCAGGAAGGCTGAGCAGTGGGAGCGGAAAGCAAGCCCCAGACACACTGAAGAAAGCTCGCAAGAGGCAGGCCGCCTCATCCGTAAGACACTTTCTTGTCGTTTCCTCACTGCAATGCTGAATTGCTCCACTGTTCTGGTGACATTGCGTAGTCATGGACTGTGCTGTTGGAAATATTTTTCCTCCGACCATGCAGGGCTTCTTTCTTTCTGCCCTCTCAATCCTCTTTTCCCAAAGCGTGGGCCGTGTTCCACGCTTGGCCATGTTGAGGCGTCAGCGTGAAGGGATGTGAAAGGTGCTTTGTCCTGCAAGGAGATGCATTTCCGGTGGGAAAGAGGAAGGAAGGAACAAAAGGAGGAGGTGCGCCTGGCCTGCCAGTGGGCTCCCTGGCGTTACCTCAAAAGGGGATACCACTCAGAAGAGCCCAATTAATGGGCAGGCCCACTGGGCAACTGCTGAGCGTTAAGGCAACACTGGAAACATTGGCAAGGGTGTGCGTGTTAATTCAGATCATGACTTGCAGCCAGAGGAGAAGACAGCGCCTCCCAATGGAACGGTGAAAATAAAACACCTTTTCCCAACGCCTTCTCTTGGCCACTAAACAAAATGCTGGATGGAAAGAATAGCAGTCAGAAGTGACTCCAGATGGCAGGGCTGCGTGGGGTGCCCCCGTGTCTGGAAGCCATGCGGGCCAGGGCCACTCAGCAGCTCCACTCACTTCTCTGATGACTGCTGGTCACAGGCCACGGTGGCAGCCCGGGGGCGCCCAGAGCAGGAGCTGTGGCCCACAGGCATCACCCAGTTGTGTCCACAAGGAATGTTTGGCCTTAGTTCCCACCTTCCAGAAATGTCAGTCCAGTCTATGTTAAATTACTTTCTCATTAAATAGCAGCGACTTTTACCATACTTTTCTCTAAATCTGTGTCATGGTTTCTGCCTGGAAAAACTGATGGTCATTTCCTGCCTTTTGAAGTCATGTTCTATGTTCATGATGCTGGCCTGACCCCTGGCTTCTCTCTCACCCATCTGTGAACCCCAGCATGACTCCCCCTCCAGCCCCCCTCACTCCACCTGCACTCCCCATCTCCACGCGTGCCCCACTGTGGGTAGGATGTGCTTACATGTGGCATGGAGCTTTGCAGGCAGCCTCTGGTCAGGATTCCATTTCCGAAGAGTTATATTCAGACTTTGATAAGAATCTGCAGTAAAAGTGTGAGTTTTTTTTTTTTTTAATTTATGATAGTCACAGAGAGAGAGAGGGAGGCAGAGACATAGGCAGAGGGAGAAGCAGGCTCCATGCACCGGGAGCCTGACGTGGGATTCGATCCCGGGTCTCCAGGATCGTGCCCTGGGCCAAAGGCAGGCGCTAAACCGCTGCGCCACCCAGGGATCCCAAAAGTGTGAGTTTTAAATTATCATCTGTATGGCTATTGAATTCTGGAGGATTTTATATAAACTATGAACAAATATTTCCATTGGGAAAGAAACTTAAAGAAGAAATAGTCCCCAACAGGCCATGGTAAGAGGGAAAAAAGCATTCTAGGGATTAGGGAACTAATGATTAGGGAACTCCTAGTAAATTCCAGCAGGTCTGACCTGTTCTGGAAAACCTGAAATGGCCTGCTGGCCACTGAGTCGGGTGGGTCCCCCTGTTCCAGTTCCAGGTAGGCTTCAAGGCAAGCATCACTCCCAGGTCACAGAGCAATTGAAAGATGTAAGTGGTCAGAAATCTTCTGGAAGGTTGCCTCTAACAAGCTTACAGGGTTAGCCTCAGTCTGTACTTCTAAATATTTCTAGAAAACTCTCGCTCCAAAGCAAAAAAAAAAAAAATATATATATATATATATATACATATATATATATATGTTTTCAGCTGGTGGCAGACCTATGAATGGAAAGGAATGAACCATTATTATTATGATTATTATGAGTATTGAGTTTTATATGTATTTATTTTGTTTGATCTTTATCAAAAGCTGACGTGTGGACACATGTTAGGAAGTCTCATGGACATCCTTGACTTCAAGGATGACTGGCTAATGTGGCCTACCTGAGTACCCAGGAAGAAGACGGACTGGCATATTTGATGAAAAGCTAGTGGTCTTTGTTACACGTGCTGAGTGGTTGTGACTTTGTTATTGCCATTTTACAGGTAAGGAGGTTATAAGTTACCCAAGGTAACTCAGCTGAGTGACTGAGGCAGGATTTGGGGGTGAGGTACGGTGTATCCTGGCACCTCCCCAAATTTGTGGTTACAGCATGGCAGTAATGGTAATTGCCATCCATGGAACATTATGCCTTTCACTTCATAATGGCACTAAGGTGTCACTGTCGTTATCCCACAAGTGCCAAGCAAAGGAACTGAGGGTCAGGATTGTTCTGTAATGTGCCCAGCCAGAACCCAGTAGGACTGTGATGCACACTCCTTGCTTCCATTCTCTACAGTGTATCTTTGGCCATCCTCCTATAATGCTTTCTACCCTGACTCCTTGGAGAATCAGCTCTGGATTTGTAATGGCAGCTGGAGGCAGGCTGCGGGAGGACTGGGTCAACTAGGTTAGCTATCAACTTTCCTTGAGTACATCTTGCCCTTTATTAAGTACAGCTTTGTTCTACTCCTGCTGTTTTAACGCTCGATCCTCCCGTCTATTCATACGGCTCTGATTGGAAGTCTAAATGGCAAAGTAGGCCTTTGTATCAAATAATATTTACAGTACTACTGTCTCCCACATATTCACAGACATTATTCTGCAAGAAGAGAGGGGATGGGAATTATCATCTTGAACAAATGTTTGTTGACCACCTCATTACAGATGCTGAGGTGGGGACCCTTCCCTGGCTTGCAGATGGGCTGGGGAGATGGACCCACGGATATGTCAAAAGATAAATGACAATACGGGGTGGAGTTTGCTGAGAGCCACAGGTCCAGTGCCAGTGATGGCTCGGAGATGGTTTTTGAGCAGTCACTAATGTACCAGCCTCAGTCCTAGGTGATTTTATAGGTTATTACATTAATCCCACAGGAATTCAATGGTGGGGATAATCACTGGGGACTCGGATGGCCAGAATGTCTTCAGAGAGAAGGAACGCTTGAGCTGGGTTGAATGATGTAGTGGTATTTTTCACCAGTAATGAAAGCTGGCTGAGCTGAAACCCAGAGCAGAGTTTCTCACTGGCTGGCTGCTCCAGGTAGTAATAGCTTCAGTGCTGAACCTTCAGAAAGGAATTTTTCTGAGCCTGTGAAGATGTGTGAGGTGTGCCCAGCTGATAAGCCTTCATTCTTTGCCTTCCACCCATTGCTGTAACTGAACACAAGCCTCCCAAGGTTCTAGAAGCAACTGAACGAGCAGTCCCCTGGGGAGAAATTAGGCAGGGCAGGTGTGGATGGGTGGTCTTTTAAGTTCTTTTCCATATGGGTGGTGGAGTTGGGGGGCAAGGAGACAGTGGGGTCTGTCTGAAATACAGAGGGGGAGAATGATTCTAGGGAAGATGTCTTCTTATTCTGAGGCCCTTTTCTGACGTCATTTCTGCTGCTTGTACAGAACTCAGTTGGTGTTCATGCAGGAGGATCCCAGATTAACAGTCTTTTCTAGGAGTTAGGAAATAATAGCAAACATAGTTAACATTTTTTAATTTTTTAAAAGATTTTATTTATTTATTCATGAGAGAGAGAGAGAGAGAGAGAGAGAGAGACAGGCAGAGGGAGAAGCAGGCTCCATGCAGGGAGCCTGATATGGGACTCGATCCCGGGTCTCCAGGATCATGCCCTGGGCTGAAAGCAGGTGCTCAACCTATGAGCCACTCAGGCATCCTCATAGCTAACATTTACTGAGGGCTCATGATAAGCTTAAACCCTCCATATGGATGATTTTATTCAATTTTTATAATAACGTGAGTCCATTTTTTAAAAGACTTTATTTATTTATTCATGAGAGACCTAGAGAGAGAGAGAGAGAGAGAGAGAGAGGCAGAGACACAGGCAGAGGGAGAAACAGGCTCCATGCCAGGAGTCTGGTGTGGGATTCGATCCTGAGACTCCAGGATCACGCCCTGGGCTGAAGGCAGGTGCTAAACTGCTGAGCCACCCAGGGATCCCCACGTAGGTCCATTTGACAGATGAGGACACTGAGGTTTAGAGAAGTTAAATGAGTTGCTTCAGATTATACAGCAAGTAAGAGAAATACAGAGATTGGAAGTCTTAATAGTTTTTAAACCAGATTTTAGTGCCATAGCTTTATTAAGATCTAATTCACATACCTTATAATTCACCCACTTGGAGTTATAATTCATTGTTTTTTTTGTTTTGTTTTGTTTTTGCTTATTCAGATGGGCAACTATCACTGCCATCCATTTTTGACCATTTTCATCTCCTGAAAAAGAAACCCTGTACCAGTTAGGAGTCACTGTATTTTTCCGCAGCCGCTCTCTCCTGCCAGGCAACCAGCCTACTGTCTATCTCTCTAGGTTTGCCACTTTCACGTGAATGGACTCATTTATTATGTAGTTTTTTTGTGGCTGGCTTCCATCACTCAGCAAAATGTATTCCAGGTTTGTCCATGTTGTTGTATGTGTCAATACTTCATTTCTTTACGTGGCCGAATAATGCTCCATTGTATGGATATACCACATTTTATTTATTGATTCATTGATGGACACTCGGGTCAGTTCCACTTTTTGGCTTTTAGGAACAATGCTGCTATGGGTCTTTATAAGTTTTTGTGTGGGTGTATGTTTTCATTTCTCTTGGGTGTATACCTCAAAGGGGAATTGCTGGATCATATGGTAACTATGGTTAACCTTTGAGGAATTGCTAGACTATTTTTCCAAAGCAAATGCACCTATTTACATTTCTAACAGTACGAAATCCTCTGTGTTGACCACAAACAGGGTAATTTATACCTTTATCACTTATCTGCACAAAAAATATATCCATACAACTTAGTAAAGCCCTACTAAAACCAATTAGAGGCCAGAGTGTTCTTAATGAGAAATCCTAAGCCAAACTCGGGTTTGGAGATTTGTGCTTTTTGATTTGAAGACATCAATTGAGCCAAGTGATGAAGAGGTAAATGATGAGGACTGCCATGTTTGTATTTCCCTCAATTCCCTGAGGCATTAGGGGGATTTTTCTGCTTATTTCTAAGGCTGAGTGGTTTCTGGCAGTCCATGCGCAGGTGCTGCATCGCCCAGGATTGTCTATTATTCTGAAAAGCCATTGACATCTGCTGAAAGACCGTACACAAAAGAAGACACGCAGAACATCTATGCATATGTCATGCTGGTCTTGAAAAGTTCGGTACTCCGGCATCAAGTTCACTGCTAGTTGATTGCAAGTGACACAAACTCCAAGGCCTTTAAAAAAAAAAAAAAAAAAAGAATAATAAATAAAAAAAGGTAAACACGGAAAGTAATTTTTTTTTTCCTCTTGCAAGAGATTTTTGAAAGGGTCCCCAAAGGTGATTTTCAACAAGGTACACTTGAGTGAGTCTTGAGGCTTGCTGTCTGGGAATGGAAGAGCATTTCTTGAGTGCTTATTCTGAGTGCACTGGGCGGGTGTGAGAAGAACATAAGCCATGGTCTCTGCCCTCCGGGAATTTCTATCCTGTGTTATTACAGAATAACTCAACGCTAAACTGTGACCGTAAATGCTGCAGGGGTGGAGGGAAGGGAGAGGTGGCGTGTGCTGGAGTGGCGGCTCAGAAAGCCTACGCAGGATGTGGGAGCAGCCTTAAAACCAGCCAAGCCAGGACTTACACTGGAAGGAATGACACGGCTGTTCCAGGTGGGGGCAGTGGTGCCCACGGGACAAAAACCAGAACTACTGAGGGGCCCAGGGACGGCCGGGCTTGGCTGGAGGAGAAGGTATATATGAAAGTTGGAGAAAAGGTTCTCAGCAGCGCATCACGGCAAGGGCACTGGGCAGTGCACCTGGACACGGATACTGCTTTCAGCCCTGACCCGAACTCAGTTTTGATGTAGGCTCTGTGATTTAGCAATGTGGGGCTTCTGTTTCTTAATCTATAGACTATGAAAGCTGGACTAGTCCTGGTCTCAAAATTGGCTTCACGTTACAATCTCTTGAGTGTTTATTTAAAATACAGATTTCTGGATCCCAGCCCTGGAGATCATGTTTCTGTAGGTATGAGGTAGTGGTTCTCCAGGCTCCACATTAGAATCACTCAGGAAAATTTTAAACTAGTGATGTCTTGGTTCTGCTCCCCAGAGCTTCAAATTCAGGGGGTCCTGGGTGCAGCCAGGAGTTTTCGGAGTGCCTAGGTGATTCCGATGGGCAGCGAGGCTGAGTGAGAGCCAGGGTCTCTGGCTGGTTCTGCAGTGCTGAGGGCTGGCTAGAGACTCCCTGGAATGAAAGGGCTCTAACCCCTTTCTAGCTCTGAAGGACTTTGATTCTGTGAAAAGTGTGTTGGGGTCATGCAGTAGACGGCCTTCCGTGCTGGCCTAAGGGATCTGTTCTTTGTTTTATGAGTAGTAGGGGACACGGAAGATGTTTGAGCAATCATTTAAGACCCCTTACCTGTGTTCATTTGGGAGCATGAGAGCATGAGCTTGGGAGCATGAGAGCCACCATCGGGGAAAGAAAGGAAAAGACCAAACTGCCTCTTTAGTCATGCTTCTGGCTGGAAAGAGATGACTGTTGCCAACTCCATTGTGTGATGGCGTCTTGCGTCTCTGTGCAGCACAGCTACAGCCAAGGGGGATAAATGCCCAAGACATGGCCTGGGCCAATGGGGCATGGAGCATGACCGTAACCAAAGCCTGTCTCCTTACCCAAAGAACAGTGCCACTGGTGGACCGGAGACAGTGTTGATAGGGTGGATCTTAAATTGCATTTTAAATTCTACTCCGTTTTCAATTCTCCTTTTAATCCTCAGATGAACAAGATGAGTCTCTTGTTGAGTAATAGTCTGGCTCTTTGCGCTCTCTGACACTTGCCAATCTGCTCTTTTAACAGAGAGAGAGGGAGCCCCAGGCTTAACGCCCCAGGCGGGCGATGTATCTAGCCACCGTTTAGCAAGAGTGTCCCTCCTTATCGAAACCCTCCTGGTCCCTGGGTTTCAGGGAGGTCAGATGGGAGGGGTTGGGTTCTTCTTACTTTTAGCCCTTGATGTGATCTTTCGTTTACAGCGCTGACTCCAAATTCGCTTCTTGAATAAATTTGACTGAAAGCATGAGTTGATTTAGAGAGAACTGTTGAGAGCACAGATGGAAAAGGTGAGGCAGAAAGGAAATAAAACTGTGAAGGAGTATACTCATAGATGACCTTCCGGAAACACCCGTGGGATCTTTCCAGAACCCGGACCCAGAGGAGGAAGCCCCAATGCCAGCTGTTAGAGCTGGCAGGTTTCCTCACACCTCTAGTCTGTAACAGCTGAGGACTCCACTTGATAGTCTTTATAATTCTTGCCAGGTCTGAAATCCTGTGCCCTCCCCAGGTCTGAAATCCTGTGTTCCCGTGACAATATTTCTGAAATCCAGTTGCCCTCCCCAGGAGACCGACCATACCTGCTTATTCACCAGTGGTCGTGGCACCCCCCCACCCCATCTCCCATTAGCTGCGGAAAGCCTGTGGGCAGCTCCCCGGGATGAACCCTGGCAGCAATCCTGTGGGACCACCAGCTCCAGGTTTCCTCCCATTTGCCGAGCAGGGGTATTATAAACCAAAAAACCTTTCAAGGGGAGAGAAACCAAAACAAAATGCACAAAAGAAAACAAACAAACTAACAAAACCCAAAACAAACCAAATTGACCTTAGAGTTAGAAACTGAATATATCCCCCCAACTCTCCATTTTTGGGGGCGTGTGTATGTGTTGTTTCTTTTCCTAAAAATGGTTTGTCAGGGAACAGATGATGGATTCTATTTGAAGTGTGTTTGTTGCCCCCATATCTTTGGTTCGTTGGACCAACATGGAAAAATACCCCCTCAATCTCTCCCTTAACCATCTCTCCTCACTCGAAAACTAGTGCCCACTGATACTGTTCCAGAGAGCCAGCCTCACTATTGTGGTGTATGAACCTATATACCCCCCCCCCCCCCACCTTTCTTCCTTCGTTTTCACTCAAGACTTCAAATGAGTGTCAAGGTCAACCTGATGTGATCAATACCCCAACAACAGAGGAAGGATAATGTAATGGTTTAGGGGCGTAGGTTCGGGCAGTTCAAAGCCTGCTTTCAAATCCTTATTTTCTGGCTTTGTGATCTTGGGCAGGTTGCTAATTCGCCAGTCTCAATTTCCCCAGCATTAAAATGAGGATCACAACAGGGTTAATTGAGTTAAGCTCCTCGTAGAGGTAAGCATTCGGCGGAGGTTAGCCTGTATTAGTGCGGTCGTTAGTCGAGAGGATGAGAAAAGGGCAGGCTACGGGAGGTGGCATGAAAATGGAGCTTGGACCCCAAGGGTCGCCGGTGACCAGAGAGAAAGGCAGAGTTCCTTCTGAGAAGGGATGTGCACACACGGCTGCTCATCTTATCCCGTGGGAACTTCGGTGCCTTCCTGGTGCCCTGAGTGGCAGCCAACGTCAAGTGTAATGTGGGGATGGAGCAGGAGGGAGCCACTGCGCCGTCTCCAGGATTCCACAGGGTGGGGCTCGGCTTGGCATTCACACCACAGAGATTGCTCAGCGTCAAGTTTCTGGGCATTCGAAGGTACCTGGGGGTATCATGTTGCTCACAGCCAAGTGTCCCATCCATAAACCTGCCGTGTGTGTGTCCTGGGCTGTTCCTGACAGAGCATCCCCTGGGCAGCCTCCGGCACCCTGGGGGATTGGCTAATGCCTCCTAGGAATGGTTTCCTGAGAAGGACTCGGCACACGAAAGGTAGTTGCTTCCAGAAAGCTAGTGGGGCTTTGTTAGCGCGTCACTCAGGGTTCTGAGACACGCTCTCTGTTCTGTCTGCAGGTGCCTACCAAAGCAAGTGCACAAATAGTGCAGGCAGGGGGTAGGAGCGAAAAATTCCCCTTATCCTTTTGCCACGTGAGAGTGCTGTACCCTGGCTTTGATCGAGAAGGCAAAGCTTTCTTTCCAGGAGACTCAGGTGTGTCTGAATCTTAGGGAGTGAATTGAGATTTTTTTTTTGAGCCCTTACCATGTTTTCTTTGAGTGGTTAAACCTACTGACAAGAAAATGGGTAAATTTAAAGAGTAAAATGAAGGGGATTTCATATACAGAGGATGGAAAATTCAAGGTGGCTAACGTAGCTGCCGATCCCTCTTGGCATTGGTGACCGAGAGGAGGAAGGACACTGGCTCTCCAAAGTGGCCTCCCCTTCCTTTTCTCCAACCACCGTTTCTGAGAAAGGAAGAAGTGGAAGGGAACAAACATAAGAACAGAGCAAGGAGTTACCTTTTTGGTACACACTTCTGATTTTTAACATGTTTGGAAAAAAATTTTTTTTGAGGGGGGGGTCCCATTTGGAATTTCTAAAGTCACCTTCTCGTCTTGGAGTCCAAGTTTATGAATATCTCCCAAATAGCAGAAAAACATTCTGACTACCTAAGTCAGGTGTTATTTTAAACACCAATAACAATGACTTTTCCTAGAGGTGGATGGTGTCAAAAGGTACAGACAAGCCAGCAAGTCACCACCTTCCCAAGTCATGAGCCACACCTTCCCACCTTGGCTGCTTTTCTTTCCGGCCACCAGGATACACTCTTCTGCTGCCTGGTAGCAGCCCCAGCCCCTTTTCCTCTTGCTTTCAGCCAATATGAATCCAATAAGGGGCCTCCCTCTGTGTCACCAAACAAACCCCAACTCCTGATGCAGAGGAAAGATGCAGAGCCCTGACCCCAGCCAATAACAACAATGTTATAACATGTTCTAGATTTGCCTCTTAGGCGCGGGGCTTTGCTTTCCCCACCTGCCTTTAATTTTTCTCTTACCACAAGCTGATAGAGATATGCATCAAAGACTTATCAGATGAGTGCACTCAACAGAACTGCAATGCTCAGTCCATCTAATTTGGCAAATTCTAAATAGCTACCTTCAACTAAGTTCAAAGAATATCATTGTTCCTATGTTCTTTCTTTAAAAAAAAAGAAGGAATAAAAAAGCTCCTTTGGTTAACTGAATCAAGACAAGCCACTGAGAAAATGTAGCAAGGTATTTTTTAAAAAATGGAAAATACAAGAAAATTGAAAGTTAACAGAACGTTTTCAAGCAGTAATTTAAGTTTTCACAAAGGCTTAGGGTTGGTCCATATTCTGATGTCACTGAAATATCCCTGATTTAAACATAAGTACTTTAATAACTAGTTAGGGAAAGAAAAACTTTCTTTCCCAGGCAAGCAGCAATAGAAACCTTTCTGTTAGATTCCTTTGATTACAATAGTTTCTTTGTTAGCAGATTGTAACTTTGCCCCGGGGCTGTTGATAAGCTCCTAAAATCAAGAGGACCTGTCCTTCCCGCGAAGAGAAGTGTTCACCTTGAAGATGCATTGGAAAGAAAATAAATGTCTAGTGCTTTACACTTTATTCTTATTTGTCTTTATGCATCTCTTTGCCTGAGAAGTCTGACAAAAATCAACATTACTGTGGACATAACGTAAAGCCAAAGCACACTGAATGGAAAAGATTATTCACACTTGTTGCTTGGAGGCCCGTCTCAAATTAGCAAATAATTAGGTGTGTCCTTGCTGCTCAAAGCACGAGTTGGGCAATTATCAGATTCATTTGTTTAAGTGGGTTATCAGGAGAAAAATATCCACTTTGGAGACCGAAATTATTTAGCCTGGTTTTATAATGATCAAATTTAATAAGTACTGGATCACTAGTTCATTTGGAACAGGGTAGCTATCTTTGGGCCTCACCCAGGAGTCATTTCATCAGAGAATGAACCGATTATTTTGTAATTCTATTATTATTATTATTATTTTTAATGCTATTATTTTGTAACATTACTATGTTGTAATCCTAAGGATTTTGTAATGCTTTTTCCAGCTACAGAAATTCAAGGAGTTCATAATTGAGAAGGAACTTGAAAGATGATTCCTTCCCTCCCATTTTATAGTCAAAGGTGTAGAGAGCCAATTACGCACCTCGCTGGGCAGGATTAGAACCCAGAGCTATGAGTTCCTAGGCCAGTGGACTTTCTATCCCTTCTCATTGCCTTGTTACTTGATGAGTAGAGACTCTGGCTGAGAGGAGCAAAGGAACGGAGATGCACTGTACCTGGATCCCACGCGTCCTATTTTTCCTCCCCTGGCTGCCCTCCTATCTGTGACCCTTCCAATCCATTGGTTATTGTGATCACGGAGAAAGAACAGAGAAGAAAGATGAGACATGCAGAGAGAGAGGGATTAAGAAAGATTTGGACAGAAAGCTGGAGAAGGAGCCCAGGGAAATGGCTAAGTCAGATGGGGTGGGTCCCACTCCTCCCTAAATGGGAGGAGGGGGAGACTCCCTCTCTTCCTTCCCCACCCCCAGGCCAGCGCTGCTTGCTAAGCCTTTTTCCACACTTCATCTCCATTTCCCCCTCCAGTGGATGAGTGTTTTCATTCCTGTTATGCCTGAGAAAGTTCCAAAAATACACAGAGAAAGTCTGGTTAAATGGTATTTAGAATTGGCCCCAGAACAGAAACTGCTTTGAAAAGGAGCTTGTTTTCAGTGTCTGTTTGTTTGCCAGGATCCAGCATCACTGGGTAGGCTTGGGGTTGAAAGGAGTACTTGCATATCTGTGTTTTATTCCAACCAGTCTCAAACATTTGAGTTTTTCTGATTGCCTGGGCCCATTTTCATGATAATAACTGCAGTTAGGAGTCCAAGGCTTTCAACCAGGCAGAGAGGAGTTGAATGGTGGCTGGATCCGTAGGCAACTGTGGGCAGAGTTGTTGATCCCTACAGGCCCTAATCTTCTCACCTGTGATGGGAATCATATTACACAGCTCCTGGAGTTAAGGAGGAGTAAATAAGATAATGTTGATAAGAGGATTCCCTCAGCGTGTGACATGGAGTCAAAGCTCAGTAAGTGGTGGTTGGCATTGCCATCCTCATCCTCATCCTCGCCATCATCATCATCAGGTTTTAGCCATGCGCTAGGGCTTGACATGTATCTGTGCTTAAGAAAATGTTAACCTAATCAGAAGCTTTCATAGAATTGCCTGGAATTCTTTTTTTTTTTTTTTTAATTCTTTTTGATTGTGGTGAGGGTATAGCTATAAGTATTGGGTGATGTTTAATTTCCCCTAGATGCATATTTTTAAAGGATTTAGGCAGAAAGAGAGTCTCTGTAGAGAGAATGGAACTTCCCAAGTGGTGGCATCAGGGATTTCTGGAAATGTTAACTTTGCCGTACCTATGACAAGACCAGAGCCAGGCAGATCTTCTCATAGCTTTTGAAAGAGTGACAGATGGGGACCCAAATACAGCCTGGACTCTTGTGTTTGGGCCAGTGAGTCACCAGGACATGGGACAAATTCTCTGACTTTTCGGATCCTCCATTTCCTCGTGTGTCAAATGGGGATGCGAACCACTTCTCTGCTTGCCCTGCAGCGTGTTGTGAGACTCAAGGTCATTGCACAGAAGCGCTTTGTAAAGTTGACCTGCAATTGAGACATGTTCCTACTTTTTTCCTATCAGTGGAGATGACTGAGTAATCTGAGATCAGACGAGATTGGGCACGTTCGGGGTGGTCTTGCCATAGACAAATGACTGAGGAATCCGCATCTCACTTCCTCCCGCTACCCCTTCCAATACATCCTCTTTCATGCTCCTCATTTCTACTTGGTTGGGGTGTGGGTGGTGCACTCCTTGGTGCCATATAACAAAAGAGAAGAAAAGCAGCTGAAATGATATGATGTTTACAGGACTTACGAGCGTGCAAAGGAAAAATGCTCCCTTTTTAATTATATGAGACAAAAGGTAAATAAATGATTGAATTGAATTTGACACTTGCAGTCAGAAGAGGGCTTTCCTTTTTCCTAATAACCTTAAAAACCAAAGGCTTGACAAAATCCCTTGATTCCATGGCTGTAGGACAGGTTTGTGGTTAGGGAGGGGTGTGATGATAGAGACTTAGAATTGAAAAAATCAACTGGAGAGATTAAAGTCAGGAAAATGCCTACAAAACCTATTCAGCTCTGCAAAGGAAATTTCCATATCAGAACGGCGTGCTTGACCATATGCGTTATAGCTCTCCCTGCTCCTGGTTTTAACTTTTATTCGGTTATTCCATCTGGCTCCTGGTCACCATTAGAAAGTATTATGTGTGAGGAATCTCTGCAGACTGAGGTTTTAGTTCGCTGAGAATTTTGATATTTCCACTTATCTTTATTGGGCTGCTTGTAAAGAGATTGAAGCTCTTTAACCAAACACTGTCTATAAGCCCATATGGAGAGAAGATGATGGCTAAGTGGCTGAGCTGTTAAAATGGAGAAAAAGCAGGATCCATTAATGGTCAGAAGAAAGACCTCAGGTGGTGCCCTGAGCTGTTTGGCTGCTGGTTGAGGCTACATAGTGAGTGTGGAGGGTGTGTGTATGTGTGTGCACACACGCGTCCACAATGCCCACTTTGGGTAAAATTGTGATTGAGGCTAAGATGTTTCTTCTCATTCTTCCCTCTTTTTTTTTTTTTGGTGTGTTTCCTCTCCCTGCTTGTCCTTTCTGGCCCAGTAATTATTCTCTCTCCCTGCGTGCTTCACCCTTTTTCTCCAGAGTCTGCAGTAGGCGCTTTGCTTTCCTACACACCAAGTGTCATTGATCATTAACAGTGTAGAGTGGTATTCGTGGGGGGTGTGGGAGCCACTTGCTTTGTCAAGTTCTTGCTTCAAAGAAACTCTTAGGCCAAAAAAGGGTGGAAATGTCGACCAGGATATCAGGGGCAGAGGTCTAGTGCTTGGAAAAGTCACTTCACTCAAGGACCTGATGATGTTTTACTTGGAGGAGCTCTTGAGACCAACGGAAGTGAGAGCCAGCCATTCTGGGGAGCAGGAACAGTAAGGAGGAGGAGGACCAGGGGAGGGGGGGTTCACTGCAGTGTGTGGGGCTAGCAGCAGGGGAGTGAACCCCAAGGGGAGGATTTCATCTCAGCTCTTGAGGGGGGCGCCCAGGATGTGAGGGAGCGAGCTGTGAGGCCCTGGCAGGACTGTGAAGGGAATTCTTATAGTGAGTAGAAGTGTGGGACGTGACACACTAGGGCCCCTCCAACTCCAAATACTAGGATTCACCCACAGTCCTTCAACCGGTTCAGCGGGGTAGGAAGGGGTTCACCCCTGTGTCAAAATCAGCCTGTATTTTTACTAGAAAATGCAGTTTTCCTTCTGCTGTGTCATGTTGCAAAAGCGGTATTAGGCTTTGGACAAAGCTTAGTCCGTGCCCTCAGTTTTCCTGCCTAATGTTGGGTCTTGCTTCTTCATCACTGTTTCGTTCTATATTTTAAAAGGGGTGGTTTGGTAGCTTGAATTTGCTAATTTAGACTTCCACAGCTTCCTGGAGACTACATAAATGGCTGCCTTGCAAGTTGCACTTGTGTAGTGCAAGGTCATTCAGATGACATGAGGTACAGCGGAAAATGGCATCTTTCTCGTTTTCAAGAAACATCTCAGATTAGTATTCATTTGAGATATTAACAGTGCTCAGAGTAAACACCAGGCTTTTATCCCCTCATCTAAGTGGGCATTAGCTCAAGATATGTCCCTTCTGTTTTGTCATGATTCATAAATCATCCGCCTGTAAAAATCAAAGGCTGAGAATATTTGGTTACCTGTGGCAATGATGGACTTTCTATCAGTGACATTTGCCTTCCTGCCCTGGGTCCTTCTTAAGTACTGGAGCCTTTCTCCCTTCACCTTTGACCTGGACTTCCTGCCCCGGCATAAACATCTCTCCTTTATTCTGACAGATGCCCATAGAAGAGCAGTGAAATGTTACGAGATTTGGGTTTGTTTGTGTTTATTTGGTTCTTCTGCAAAGTGGTCTGGCTCAATGTAATCAGTGTTGTCCCTCTGCTTTGTTCAATGGGCTCCGAGTAATGATGTGCAGATGCCAAACATGACGTGTTTGGGTACGAAGTAGTTTAATTCTGGTCTTATTTACGCCTCGTGACTTGATGGCATTAGGGGTTTTGCCTCCAAGAAGCCAGCTCAGAGAAAACCAGCCACTGCTCAGCACATCATAAATGCTATTAAAGGCTGGAGCACTCACCGAGCTTTGGGTTCCAAGCTGGGGCACTTAAGAACTGAGCTAAATCATTGTGACCTTTCTTTCCTTTAGTTTTTGTTTCTTTTCTTAAATGACAGTTATGAGTCTGTCCCTCAATTCACACCACTTGACATAGGGCATTTAGAAGACTGAATTGTTTAAGGAGACCATTTCAAAGGGTCTTGAAGTTGGGAGTTTGGACTTAAGCTCAGCCTGTAAATATGTTGTTAACATCCCAATTATGGGATCTGATGGGTGGGAGGTCTCCATGTTGCTTCCTCGGTGACCCCCTCCCCGGCATTAAGGGTCACTACTATGAACGACAGTCTTCCCTTGACCTCGGATGTCCCGGATATTCTGGTAAAATATACACAACACAAAATTTGCCATTTTAACCATTTTTGAGTGTACAGTTCTATGGCATTCTACATTCTCATTGTTCTGGGACCATCACCATCATCCATCTCTAGAACTTTTTCATCTTCCCTAACAGAAACTTTGTGCCCATTAATCATTCCCTCCTCATTCCCTCCTCCCCGCAGCCCCTGGCAACCACTCTTCTGCTTTCCGTTTCTGTGAATTTGACTGCTGTAGGACGTCATATTCCTAGGGGACCCCGAACACTTCCCTTTTACCCCCAGGTGATCACCACTTCTCTCCCTGGAGTTGTCTGCTGCTGGTAGTGTGATGCCAATGTCCGGTTGCCTTCTATGCATTTCCCTGCTTACATACCTCCATACTTACATGTGTCTTTAAAATCATTTAGGGTTTAATTCTTTTTTTCTACTGGCATTATAGTAGTCCATAATATAGACATACCATAATTTATTTAAATTGCTCCTGAATTGGTGGATGTTTAAATTTCCAGTGTTTGACTATGATCCACCCTCGACAGCGCTATGCAACTTTTCACATCCTCTTTTTGCACATTCCATTCCTAGAAGTGGCATCGCTCTGTTAAAAGGCATGTGAACTTAAAATTTTGACGGATGCTGCCAAATTGTTTTTCAGAAAGGCATCTCTAAGTTACACATTCGCTAAATGAATGATGATGTTGCATTTCCTGGCATCCATTCCAACATTTGATATCGTTAGTCTTTTAAACTTCTGCCAATCTGACAAGAAAGCCCTTAAAATTTGCTATTCACATTTATTTACTGTTATGAGAGAACCCAAAGAAGGAATACAAAAGGGCCGAGGGTCAGAAGGGGGAGAGGGAAGGGAAGTGGGGGGTGGAGGATTGTTCTGGAGGTGCCGGGACTCCCTTAGGAATGTGCAGGGGCTGGAGGAAAGCCATGGAGAGCAGATGTCCCCGAAGACGTTGGGCTGGCCCACTTCTGCTACGTCTACAAGCCTTGTGGCCTCTTGCCGCGTGGCCGGGGAGTGACCCAGGGCTGTCTAGCTGCCGTGAGTTGGCCACAGTTGGTTCTGTTCACAGCAGAGGCCAGCACATGTGTGAGCTCAGAAACAGCAATGCTTTCAGCCTAGCCTGGGGCTTCTCTTGGATGTGCTTCACCCACGACGCCCCCTCCGCCTGGCCTGCTCTTTCCCCAACTCCTCTGCCCAATCCGCTCACCCTAAAGTCTCTCCTTATGTCACTTTCTCAGAAAGACCTTCCTGAAGTTCTACCAGTCCAGGACTTTTCCTTCAAAGTGCTTGTAATGACTGCAGTTAAATGTTTTGCTTGTCATGGTCGCTGTTGATACTTGTCAGGGAAGTTTTTCTCATTCTCTAAAGTAGAAGCTCACCGAATGTAAGAGCCAAGTGCATCAGAGTCACCAGTATAGTCCTGTGGCGGGCACATAGTAGGTGCTCATTAAATATCTGTTGGATGAATCAAGGAAAGCCAGGTGCTCGCAATACAGAGCATCACTACTCTTGACCTGCTGATGAGAAAACTACAGTCTGGAGAGATTCAAACACTTACATATATTGAAGAATTGCTGAGCGCCAGGCACGGTTCTCAGTGTTGGACTCCGTGCTCAGGGCAGTGCCTGGTACTTGTTTGAATCATTTCATGTCAAAGCAACCCTACCAGGTAGTCGTTATCTTTATCCCCATTTTACAGGTGGGAACATCAAAGCACAGGGCCTTTCCCACGACTAAGCCGAGACAGTCTACTTGCATCATTGCTTAGGGTTGGTCCCTGAGAACTCTGTAAGGAAGGGAAGACCAGTCACACGTCTGTTCCCTTCCCTTGGGAGGCAGTTCCATACCCTGGACTTGCTTGTCTTGGTCCACTTCCTTGGAAGGCTGGTAGGTGATTGGCTAACTGCTCTTGAATAAACCAAAAGAGCCAGGGTATTAATGAGCTAATTATCTAACAAGGGTCCTAAGCATTCATTTTTAAATTATTAATTAAATAAAAACCTTGTTTATAATTATTCATATAAATATTCATATTTATAATTAAGTAACAGTATTAGATTAGTTTTGGGTGTGCAGTGTAATGACTCAACAATCCTGTGCATTGCTAAATGCTCATCAAGATAAGCTGCCCTCAGTCCCCTTATCTATTTTTTCTCCTCCTCCCACCCACCTCCCCTCTGGCAACAGTCAGTTTGTTCTCTGTAGGCGGAGTCTGTCTTTTAGTTTATCTCTTTTATTGTTTGTTTGCTTTGTTTCTTAAATTCCACCTAAGAGTGAAATCATGTGGTATTTGTTTTTCTTTTGCGTGGCTTATTTCACTTAGCATTATCCCCTGTAGGTCCATCCATGTCATTGCAAATGGCTAGATTTCATTCTTCTTATGGCTGGGTACTATCCTGTTGTATATGTTTATATCTATCGATCTATCTACCCACTACATCTTCTTTATTCATCTACTGTTGGACACTTGTGTTGTTTCCATATCTCGGCTATTGTAAACAATGCTGCGATAAACATAGGGGTGCAAATATCTTTTCAAATTAGTGTTTTCATTTTTTGGGGGGTAAATACCCAGTTAGTGAAATTATTGGATCATCTGGTTATTCTATTTTTAATTTTTTTGGGGGTGGGGGGAACCTCGATACTGTAGCCACTGTAGAAAACAGTACATCTACAGCACAGAAGAGATCCTTTTTCTTTCCATCCTCACCAACATTTGTTATTTCTTATGTTTTTGAGTTTAGCCATTCTGACAGGTGTAAAGTGATACCTCATTTATGGTTTTAATTCGAATTTCTCTGATGATTAGTGACTTAAAGAGAGAATTCCTGGGGTAGGGGGGGAAATAGCTTAACCAAAAGGAATAACGCTCCTAGGATGGAAATTCCAGGATCTGTTGCAGAGTGAGGAAAGGTTACAGTATTTCCTCACCCCTTCTGACCTCACATCAGAGAGGGCTCAGTCCCCAACTTTCTTCTGGGAAGAGCCTGGTCCTGTTTGAGGCTCTGTTTGTATCGCTCCCTAAGCTAAGAATGCTCGTATGGGGAGATTGAGTTGTTTTATAGAGACAGATGAAGGGCCTGAAGACTTTTTGCTTTCTCTCTCCTGAGGTCTAGAAGGCATTTAAAAATCACATTCCCAGCCTCAAAATAGAGATAAAAATCTACTTTAATTCATTTAATTTCCTTTTTTATATCCCAGATTTTCCAAAAAGGGAGTCAGCCAGAACCTATTCTTGACCGCTTTGAGTCAGCATGGGACAATGCAAAGAGCGTGGATCCTGAGATGAGCCAGGCTGACTGAAGTCTGAGACCCAGCTTTGCCGCTTACCGTGTTTTAGGCTTTCTGATGTGCAGTATTTCTTTCTGTAAAATGGGAATGGTGATTCCTACCCTGTATGGTGATTGGGAGGATTCGAATAATATCTAGAAAGCACCTAACAGAAAGTCCGGAAGATCTCAGGCAAGCATCAAGTAGTAGCTACAAGTTTTGGATTTAAAGGGATTTACAAAGTCAAGTTTGCAGGCCAGTGAAATCTCCTAAATTCCGACCTTACTAAATTTATTAGGTTTTGCCAGACTTTTAGAAGCATTGGTGTGTATATGATAGATGTGCTTTATTTCTACCCCGTCTCAATTCAGTTTATATTACGACATCATGAAAAAAATGTGTGATTCATCTAATAGTCACATTAGTCCTGGAGAATGATTTTTAAAATTAGCATCCCTCATTCTGTTATTTATATATCTTAAAATCTCTACCTGTATTTTCTCTCTTTAGCTACCCATAAAGCCATTAAGAATTTATTGAGAGTCATTTTCCTGGGCCTGTAATCAGGTTCCATCTCTGAAAGCATGACAATCGCCTTTTAAACTTTTAATGATGTAGGATGATTTTTATTTCTAACATTAAGATTTTCAAATGACATATGTGCAATGAATGTAAATCGCAATGATAAGTGAGTATTACATAGTTTGAAAAATGTCAGTGGCTGTTTATACCCAGGCCAAAGTAGATTGGAGATTGAATATGGTGAGAATAGAGAATATAGTTAAATACGAGAATTTAGCCTGCAAAGAGATTGGTTTGACACCTACCTATCTTACTTATTTTTGTGTTCTCAGGATCTAGCACACAGTAGGTGGTGAATAGCTATTTATTGCATGACTACATGGATAAAAATAATTTCCATATCTCCATGCCACGTTGATCTATGTGGCTACCATAAATCTTAAGCCTTTTACTAAACTTTTTCATCATTTGGCATACTTTTATTAAGTGTTTACTATATGCCAAGCACTGAATTTAGGCATAAACTGACGAGCAAAACCAGATACAATCCTTCCTTGCTCTCTTGTAGGTTTTGTGCTTAGGAGGGCCAGGCATCATGTGGATAAAAATAAAAGCACAAGTGCTAAGAGACCAGTGCAGTTCAGTAAAGGAGAAACCAGAGTAGCTGGAGGGCGGAAGTTAGTGGTCTGCAAAAGCTCTGGAGAGGGGAACAGAGGACAGGCCAAGCAAGGCCATTGCTAAGGACTGGATTATATTTCCTCAAATTCATATTTGAAGTTCTCACCCCCAGTGTGAGTGCATTTAGAAATAGTGCCTTTAAGGAAATTAATTAATTGAGATCATGAAGGCGGGGCCCCCATCCAATAGGACAGGCATCCTTATGGGAAGAGAGACGCCAAGGATGTGTGGGCACAGAGGAGAGCTCAGCTGAGGACACATGGAGACGTCCAGCTGTCTGCAAGCCGAGGTGAAATCAACCTTGCGTCAGGACCTTATTCTAGGACACTCAGCTTCCAGACTGTGAGAAAATGAATTTCTCTGGTTTAAGCCATTCAGTCTGTGATATTTTGTTATGGTAACGTAGGCTGACTAACAGAGCCATATAGGTCACATTGAGGAATCTGTTACTCCCAAAGCAATGGAAAGCAGTGGAAGATTTTAAAATGGGTTTGCATGATCAGCTTTGTTTTTTAGGATGATTACTCTGGCCACAATGAGAAAGCCAATTAGAGGAGCAAGTTTCCGGAGTCCCAGTTTTGAGTCTGATTCTCTTTCCATTATGCTGTTGAGAGTTGGTCTCTGAGAGTTCCATCTACAGGGGGTTCTGGGAAGGATGATAATAAAGCCCCACAGTTTGGTCACCAATAATGGCTGTAACAGTTTATGGAAATCTCTTCTTTGACTCATTGAAATGGCTGAACAGAAAGATTCTTGCAGCCAAAGGGGATACTGGGGGAGACCTGGCTCCTTTCTCTCTGCCTCTCAGGTTATTTTTGGTTGAATTCGTGGACCAGTCAGAAAAGGGGAGGGAAGTAAATGGACTTCAAAGCAAAATGCTGCAAGATGCCTTTCTTGTCCGGCCCTCTTATCCTCTTCCAAATAATCTCAGGGTTTGCTTCAGCCTTGACCTAATGTTTCTGGGACCCTAAAAGCAACTTTGATGAAAAAAGTCCCCAGAAAAACTTGGGAAACTGTTGTAATTACTAGTCAAACAGAAAATTGATGAGCTTGTGTAGGCGGTAGTTTTAAACAGCTATTTTTTTCCCCCTGCTCATAGTTCTCCAGGTTGATAATTTGGGCTGGGTTCAGTGGGTGATTCTGCTGATCTAGACATGGAGATGGGCCTGCCGATGTGGGGTTCAGGTCATGTGTCTGAAGTCAGCAGCTGGGCCAGCTTAGGGGCTGGCTGACTGACCATCAGCTGGCTGCCTTGGTTCTACTTCATGGGGTCTGTCCTCTTTCAACCTGGTAGCTGGGTCAAGAGATGATGCCCAGTAAGCATGCATTTTCAGGCTTCTGCTTATGGCATGTTAGTTCATGTCCCATTGGCCAAAGCAAACCCCAGGGCTGGCCCGAATCAAGGGGTAGAGAAATAAACACCACTTCTTGATGGAAGTTTCTGCAAGAACACACTGTATAGGGATGTGGAAACAGGGAAGGGAAGAATTTGTGGCCAGTTTTAGAGTCGACCTCCCCCTCCCATTTCATTCATTTGGTGTATGATGCTTACAACTCTTGCCATGTTCACATACTATCCTTGTTAGTTTTCCTTAAATCAACTTCAACTTTTAGGGGCGCCCGGGTAGCTCAGTTAGTTAAGTGTCTGACTCTTGGTTTCAGCTCAGTTTGTGATCTTGGGGTCCTCAGATTGAGCCCTGTGTCGGGCTCTGCCCTCAGCGTGGGTCTGCTTGAGGTTCTCTCTCCTTCTGCATCTCCCACTCATGTTCTTTCTTTCTCAAATAAATAAATAAATAAATAAATCTTAAAAATAAAAGTACATATTTTAGCTTTCACCTAAGCCATCTTGTCTTTGAAATCACAGACTCCATGTGTTAGTTACTGTCATGGGTTGAACTGGGTCCTTCCAAAATACATACGTTCTAACTCCCAGTAACTGAGAATGTGATCTTGTTTGGAAATAGGGTCGTTGCAGATGTAATTAGCTAAGACGAGGTCAGACTAGAGTAAGGTGGGCTTCTAATCCAATATGATTGGTGTCCTTATAAGAAGATAGACATGTGAAGCCAGTGGCACCAGAATACCACATGGTGACAAAGGCAGCTGCAAGCCAAGGCATGCCAGAGATTGTCAGCAAATACCAGAACCTAGGGAGAAGCAAAAGCTTCCCTACAGGTGACAGAGAGAGCATGGCCCTGCTGACACAATTTTGAATTTCTAGTATTGAGGACTGTGAGATAATAATTCTTCATTGCTTTAAGCCAACCAGGTTGCAGTATTTTGCTATGGCGGCCCCAGGAAATAAATAGTTATATAAAAAATAAAATACTAGCTTAGAGCATATGAAATTGTCATTCTTGAATTTTTTAGGTAAAAAAAATTGCTTGAATAGCAGCAATTTCAGATTAAAATAGATATCTGGGCATTGAAGAAGTCTGTGGACTACACACGACGATCTTGTATGCTGTCATTGGCATATCATTGCACTTTTGAAGACATTGATTTAAAGTGTTCTATTAAAAAATAAGGCGTTTAAACTTCAGTGGGTAGGTCTGGCTCAAGGTGGTGCTTCTCCACAATATCATCTTTCCTGGCTTTACGTACTTGAGTAAGTATTAGAATAAAAAGCTATGTAATTAATTTGCACGTGCTCCGGGCCTAAAACCAGAGGAAACTAAAATTTTCTTAGTACCGAACCTGATCTTTCAAAAACCAAAACAAAAACAAAAACAAAAACAAAAACAAGAAGACGTGAATTAGTCTCTGACCTTGAGATATTAAAAAAATCAAGGAGTGGATTTTCTAAAAGAGACAAAGTATGTCATTTGGCTTCTAAGTAAGATGTGTGGATTGACTCAAGTTTCCTTCCTCAAGACAGTCCAGTCAACTTGAAACTATTTCAGTAGAATTCAATTTCAGTCACTTTTGCATGGAAATAATAACAAACAAAAAAATAAAAGGAATGAAATCTAAAATTTTTAAATCTTGCAAATACTAGCTAATTAAGAGACTTTATCTGTCATGATTATTTTGAGCACCTGATCATTTCCATCAATCACCCAAGGAACCCTGATAAGCCAATCCTTTTTTCAATCGATGCTGAGCTACTGAAAAGTTGCCATAGATACCAAATTCTACAGCCATCACAACAGAAAGTCAGGTTGGAATTGGAAGTGACAGGTGTATTCATCACATAGTTAACAAGCCTTTGAAGGGAAAGAGAGAGTTTGTCAGAGTCCTTAGGCTGGGTATAAAAGATTGCAAAGAACACTCAAACAATTCCCAAAGAGCACTTCAAAAGCAGGGGGAAAGATCCGTTTTTCATTAGAAATGCAGGAAGATGTTTGCTTGAAATTCAAGCTCTAAGTAACAAGTTCCTTGAAGTTTTGCTTGGCTGTCGTTTACCAGGGGTCACCAGTAAGTTATCTTAAGAGCAGAGTTTCCGTTTTCTCCCCTCTTTTCTTTCTGCATCAGAGTAAGGATGGTTTAGAATGTGGGCCAGTGGTTACTGTAAAAACAAAACAAAACAAAACAAAAAACAGCCCTGATTGCGCTGTCTAAAAATGTGGACATTTGGATATCTATGCATTAAATATATATAATATTTACCAGTTATCAATATGGCCAGGAAAAAAAGTGTAATGCCAAGAAATATCTTTTGGGAGTCATTGTACCTAAGCCAGTATCCATTACTAGTCAAGATACTGGATGTTCAGAACTTTAGAGTTGGTAAAAAAAGACAGAGGGTTTCAAGTGAAAGAAATGAATATATCCCAGGGGTACAGCGCACACCTTCCCCTGGGCTAAGGCTGAGGCCAACCTGGTTTTAGCTCTTGATGAGCGGGTCCTCCTCCTGCGTGCCAGCAGCTGGACTGTGTGGAAACGCAGTGATAACCTTGGTCCCTAGGAATGAACACTGAAAGGGGAGTCAGGGGAGCCTTAAACCTGGCCCTGCTATTTACTCAGTGTGAATGCAAGTTCCTCCAGGACGGTATGACCCAGGAGGGGCAGAGGGTCTGCCTCCACTGCCCGAAGAGTTTCATCTGATTCTAACCATCTTTGAGCCTCTAGGGTTGTTTGTGTCTACACCACGCAGCCATCTGAGGCTTGTGGGGGCTGTGCCTGGCTTGTCCACCCTGCCTCACCTCATGGTTGGCTGTCATCCACTTCCTAATGTGTGTCACGGGGGCCCTGTGGCCACCACTTTAGTTTCATGATCCTAAAACTCTGGGATTGGGAATCATACAAGCAAACCAGTTTGAAATAGTTCAGTAAAGGAAAGGAGTGTTGAGGAAGCTCCTGAAGGCTCAGAGCCAAAGATGGAGCGTGTGTGTAACCACGTAGGAAGTGGTTCTGCTCATCCCTAAGGACAGTGGTTTCCCTGGCCGGCAGGATCTGGACTTCAGTGCCCAGCGTGTCCCAGCATTCTGTATCTCTCTTCTTTGCAGGACCTGGCAGGTGGCACTTCATCATAACAACCACCTGTTGGTGGAGAACTGAATTCAAATCAGGGACTATACAATTTATTAGACACATTTGTAGCCTATTTTTGATTATATTTTGATAATATATTTATTCTATATATATATAAATATATATTAAATATATATTCTATTTATTAAACATAATAATTACCAGGCTGGGTCTGGTATCAGGTGTCCCTAATTCCTCGTCTTTTCCCCCCTCTATCTCAGGTCATGGCTATGATTATAACTGGTCCATGGTGGCTTCGTTCTTTGCTTGCTTGTATGTATGTAGTTCCTTTCATTCCAGCACCTCAATACTTTGTCTTCCTCAACATCATCGAGGATTTGAATGCTGTGCAAAATGTATTAATGCCTTGCCGTGCCTATATTTCTAACCTACAGAAATGGAACTTTGTTCTAGATCTCATCCCATTTCTTGTGCTTCTTTTCTCCAAGCACTACACTTTTCAGATCCATCCTTACTGTCCTGGGTCCTCATCTCTTTACTTGGATTTTCATTCATCAAAATATTCATCGAGAACATACCGTGTGCCAGGAGCCATTGTCGGCTACAAGGCAGATGATGATGAAGCCTGCAACGTCTACATTCTACTGGGAGGCAATAGACAATGAACTAGTGAGCACACAAATAAACACAACGGTTTTGGGGAGTGAGCAGCACTGTAGAAAGAATGAAATAGGAAGAAGTGGTGGTGCCCAGAGGTCTACTGGGTTGGTCAAGGTCATTCTAAGTAGGTCGCATTTCAGGTGAGACCTGGAGGAAGAGCATTGTGGCAGAGGGGACAGTGAGGGGTGGGGACCCATTCAAAAGTGGGGACCCATCAGGTGGTTGGTGAACCCCACAGGCAGGAGTGGCTAAGGATACTTGGATGTACTTTTAGCTTTTTCAGTCCTTTGTCTCTCTACCTGTGCCTCATTCTTGTCTCTGCTCCAAGGCAGGGGTTCGAGTGGACAGAGGGTATCTGGCATGGGGCAGACTCATTGAGCTCCTAAGGTACTCTGACAACAGCGCATCTTTCCTTCCTCCTTTTCCCTTCCTTCTCCTCCTTACTCCTTCCCTCTATCCCTTCCTCCTCCTTTCTTCACACCCCCTTCCTCCCAGCAAGCATTTCCTGACAACCTAAAGCGTACCCGGCACAGTGCTGAGCATTGTTTTTACCCTCATGGAGCCTGAATTCTGAGCGTTTTCTGATTTTTGTTGTATCTTAGGATATCCTGTTTCCTTCCCATTTTCTCCAAAATATTTACTGATAAGGCGGGAAACAACTATTCTCTTCCTCTTGTTTTCCAATAGGGAAACATGTCCCCACCCCCCCAGCCCCCATCTTCTCCTTTTTTGGTCACTGCTGATGGTTTGCGGTCTGTCCAAGGCTATTCAGAAAGGTTTTCTTTAGTTTCTTTTCGCTAGAACAGTCAGAAATAAAGAAATTAATAGAATTGTATTCGCTGGAAAACAGAATTGAGAATCCAGCTGTGTCACAACATAAAGATGTGCTAATCATGATTCCAATAAACAAAAATGTAAGTTGGGAGAGATCTGTGTTTTGTTGGCACGGAGGCCAGTCACCTGATGAGTCCAAACAGCCTCTTCTCTAAGAACAGGCTGGGGTTTCAGTGTCCATTTGTAAGAGACTCGTTTAGAAGGCTTAGAAGGCTGCGTGCTTTCTCGTGGACACGGAGTTTGCGTGGAGTTATGTCTCTGACCTTAACTGCAAAACTCTGGTTAACCCACGACATACCTGACAAGTCCGAATTGTCTAGTTTTATGATCGAATCCGGCCAACACTTAGCAGTGTCCACGGGCATCCTCCTCCCTCCATTCCCTCAGCCATTGCCCATTGCTCTGGTTTGTAGCCTATTCTCCTTCATCTCAATCGCCCCAGTAAGTTCCTCACTGGTTCACTTCCCCCGTCTCTCTCTGCCCCCCTCTGTCTCTCCTAGATGTTCATCATCCATGTTACAAGCATGAGGGTTCTAAATCACAAGTCTGATGCTGGTCCTCTTCTCTGACTCAGCGGTGCTTCCACTGCTTGCAGAATAGCCAGGAGGCCACGACTCTCAGGGCCTCTCTCTTCCTCACCTTTGAGCTCACGCCTCTGTGCTTCCCCTCGGCAGCTCCCCAAGTACACTTGGCTTCACTGGGCCTTGGTCTCTTCTCTCATCTTGTCCCTCTGCTTGGAATGCCCTTTCTCCTTGTACTTGTAAAATTCTTTCTCCTTTTTGAAGATTTAGGTCAGATGTTCTCTCAATCACTTTCTCTCCCCACTCTCCAGAGTCATCTGTCCCTCTTCTGTCAGGTAATATCACATTGTTTCCTAATTATTTACTGACACGTTTCTCTCACTGGACACAGAGCTCCCTGAGATCAGGAACTATGTCTTGTTCATTTGTAGCTCTAGCGGTTGGCGCAGCAAATGTAGACAAATAGGTATTCGCGGAGAGGAATGTGTTCAGAGCTATGAGGCTTGGATAAGAAGTAAGGGCTAGGAATGGGCCCCCTGTATTCATTGCAGGAGTGAAGACCTAAGGTTGGCTCTGGGATGAAGACCCTGGTGATAACTTAGGACAGGCTGGGCTCTGAATGGTCGGTCAGTCATATGTGTGGGTAGTTCTTATGGGCTGAACCATAGGATTTATGTAGGGGAATTAAGTGAAATGAGCTTGGAAAGTCAAATTAAATTCTTGAATGCCAGACTAAGGCGTTTTTCTCCCTTCTCTGCAATAGGGAATGCTAATTGTTATTTGACATAATCCAAAAGGCACTTGGGAATGACCCAACCCTAAAGGTGCTCTGGAACGTTAATTGACCCATTGTGGCTGGGCTGATGTGGCAGAGAGTACAGCTGGAGAGACCAGTGTGAGAATGATTGGAGTGGACTGGGTCTGAGCCGGTAGGAATCTGAGGTGTGGAAATGTTAGTTGGGATGGAAGATGAGTCCCTGCAAGGTTTGTCCTGATGATTGGGTTATATTTCACATTAACTCTGTAAAATATTTGACATACCTTGAGATCTTTTATCAGTGGCCTAAGTCCTTGGACTGCTTTAGAGCTCCACGAGGGTTAGGTTGGGACTGCTGACCCTCCAAAGTCAAGGAGAGTCAGGAGTGAGGAAGACTGAGTTGAAGTTTGCACCAGGGAATACCGTGGCCCTCCTGAGGATGGGTGACCTCTCCTCCTGATCTGAAGCGGAGACTTTTCATGATCAGCAGAATTTCTTCACTCAAATTCATATCTCATGGGGCTTAAAGACAACAGCTACAATTAAGTTTGAATTATAGGTTTCATTTGCTCCAATGTGGATGGCATAAGCTAGTGCCATCCGCACATGAGATCCTGATGTCATCCTCTTCTTGAGGGGGTGGTTCTTGGGCCTCTTCCTCTCAACCCTGATGACTCGAGAGCCTTGGTGACATGTTGACATCAAATCTGTAGCCAAAGGCAGAGTAGAAGCAACCTGGTATCAAGGGACTTTGAAAGGTTTTCTTTACCTGCTAAATACATTCAAGACTTGATAACTGATGGATAAATTACCATCAACAATGAACAAAAAAAGCAAAAATGTTTGGGAGAAGTAAGATATTGGCTTATATTTCCATTGAGGTGTGAAGGACAGTATTGGACGCCTCTCTCACCTGCCCTGGCTCCCATCCTCTCTGCCCACCGTTACTGCAGTGAATGGCACCTGCTCCAGGCAGGTGTGCCTTGCCTGGCAACACTATGTTTTCCTCACTTGTTCTCTGGAGCTTTTCCGACCCTGAGATGTGGGCAACTGCAGGAGCACACTGGTACCCAGCACAACTTGCCTGGAATAGTAAGCAAGTTAGTGTCCGCTATGGTCTGAATGTTTGTGCCACCCCCCCCCCTTTTCATATGTTGAAAACTAACCCCTAACCTTATGGTTTTAGGAGGTGGGGCCTTTGGGAGGTGATTAGGTCATGAAGGTCGAGTCCTCATGCGTGGAATTAGTGCCCTTATAAAAGAAGCCCCAGAGAGATCCCTCATCCCTTCAGTCATGTGAGGACGCAGTGAGAACAGAGCTGTCTAGGACCCAGGAAGTGGGTTTCAGCAGACACTACACCTGCCGGCCCTTTGATTTCCCAGCCTCCGGAACTGTGGGAAATAAATTCCTGTTGATCATAAGCCACACAACTTACGGCATTCTGCTGTCTAACGGGGAGATCCTGGCCAATGGGGAAAAGGAGCTGGTGGACAAGTCTGTCCTCTTCTGTCCCTCAGGTGGACGGCTGTGAGGCATGTTCTATACAGAGTGAGCTCCAGTTTCCAGGGGTGCCCAGCCCCAGGATATGCCCTGGGAGTGACTGTCCTTCCTTCCTTCCTTCCTTCCTTCCTTCCTTCCTTCCTTCCTTCCTCCCTTCCTTCCTTTCTCAGTTTCACTCTTCAATCCCTTCCTCCTGGGATCACTTCTAAAAACAACTAGTATGGGAGCTTATGTCTCAGGCTTTTCTTTGTGGGGGGCAGGGAACAGGTTAGCACCAGGCCTGGGGGGTGTCTTTCCTGCGAGGGGTTACTAGAGGTGAGTGGGGGCTCTGATGGCATCAGGACAGGGCATGTCTCTCCTACATGGCATGTCATGGGCTAGCCATGTTTGTGAACGTGTCTTCATGATGCGTGCAGAGGAATTGAGCAAGAAAATGTGCTTTCCGTGTGTTTGTGGACAAAGCAATTCAATCAAGTCAAAATGTCCCTCCTACTGCAACCCTTGTTGGACAGTAATCATCGTGTCATATGCTTGACTAGTGACCAGACGCAGTGATGAGGGTGAGACATGGGAAAGGTTGTTGGGCTCTTGGTCTTCAGCTCCAATGGGATGTTTATAAGTCTAACAAATGCTTTTGATGTTTGTTCTCACTGTGCAATTAGCACATTACACTGGATTAAATCTCTCCTCAGTAATGAATGCATCTGAATTTTTTAAAAAAAGGGCTTTTCTAGTACATCTTTTCTTTTCTTTCCTTTCTTTTCTTTTTTAAAAGATTTTATTTATTCCTGAGAGACACACAGAGAGAGGCAGAGACACAGGCAGAGGGAGAAGCAGGCTTCCTGCAGGGAGCCTGATGCATAACTCGATCTCAGGACCCCGGGACCCCCACCTGAGCCGAAGGCAGATGCTCAACCACTGAGCCACCCAGAGAGAGGCCCCACATATTTTATTTTCATAATTATCCTTCTCCTCTCCCTTCTCCCCCCATTACTTCCTTTTCTCCTCCTCTTTCTCCTTCTTCTTCTGGCTAGGGGCTCAATGCTTCGGGTACCTCTGACTCTCTGAGCCAGTCAGTGCCTGACCTCGTATCATGGAATTGTGATACCTAGTATGTCCCCCCCCCACCTTCTACTGCATCACCAGCTCTTGCCCTTTATGTCCTGTCACCCCTCCTAGCTTCGTCCTGAGTGCCCTCTACCCCCCAACCCCCGCCCTAACCACCTCCAATCTCTAGTGATAGCGATAAGACAAATATAAAAATCTTCATGCTTTCTACCACCATCCAAAACAAATATGTGTTTGCATCTCACTTTCTCAGCCTGGGTTCCTGGCTGCCAACTGAGTAGAGCTCCATCTCCGCTTAAGAGGAAATTTCCCAGACAGTTCCAAGCAGAAGGTAAAAATGAATGAATCTATACATGCTAGAGTTAAGACACAATCTTTGTGGACAAGTCTCAGGAAAAGTCCAACTCCCATTTATACCAGACTGACACTTTCAACAGTTACCCCCCAGTACCCCCTTGCCTCCCAGGCCCTCTGGAGGGGCAGCACCCAGCACCTGGAGGAGTGGTTACCTTCAGTAGCTCAGGTTCTGGCCTCCCATCATCTGTTCCAAATCCCAGGTCCATCCTGCCTGCCAAATTGTGTCTGGAATCTCCTTCCCAGTCCAGCTCCTTTGGATAGTGATTTATTCAAGGAGTGTCTCACATTTTCCTGGAAGAAATATTACCTCTCAGGGGACGCTTCTCTGCTGGTGGCTGCTGCCCTTCCCTGGGCCTGATTGCTAAATGGATGAAGAAGCACATGGAGACTGGTCAGATGGAAATAGAATTGAACTGTTGGCTTTGCAGCTTTCACTTTGTCTCCAGGGCTGCTCTTGAGGTACTATTGAAGCCAAAGGCTTTCTGTAGGTGCCACTGAACTTGCTGTGATCTGAGCAGATATAGGACTTGGCTTAGATGGGGTACATGTTCGGTCTACTGTAGGAGAGGGAGTCACATAGATGGAGTGAGCTAGACCTCAAGGGATTAGAAAGAAGCCTTAGGTCCTTCTGGACTGTTCTTAGTTCTTAGTGTGGGCCCCAGTTCGTCAGTATCAGCATCACCTGGGAACATACTAGAAATGCAGTTTGGTGCCTCGCCCCATAGCTACTTAGTTAGAAACTCTGGGAGTGAGGTCTCTCAGTCACAGTCTTCTGAGTCCTCTGGGTGATTCTGATACATGGTCAAGTTTGAGAACTCTCTGCAATAGAGGGCCTAGAGCAGGGATTCTCAAAGTTGACTATTCAAGTAAACAGGGGGGCTGGCTTTTAGGTGGCACCCCACAGCAATTACATCAAAAATCTCTGGGGATGGGATCCAGACATCATTTTTTTTTTCATTTTGTTTTGTTTTTGTTTGTTTTTAAGCTTCTCATATGATTCCAGCGTGCAGCCAGAGTTGAGAACCACTGGACCAGGCTCTAGGGAAAAGGAGGGTTAGTGAGTCCAAGGTGTCTCTGCCTGGCTGTGTCCTTCCTTCTCTCTCTTCCTTTTCTCCTGAGAGAAACTCAGGGACTCTTCTCCAAACTCAGGGACTGCATAGAAGAACTTGCAAAATGCTCCCACTGTTGAATAATTTCTTGTAAATCTGTGTTATCACAGTCTAAATATGCATATATTAATAGCTTGTCATAATTTCTTTTCCAGAAGTGGAGGTTTCTGACTAGTAGATACAGGCTAGCTGGGTATTTCTCTGCTAGCTCTAGTTTGGCTCTTGGAAGCTGGACATGTACTGCAGGGGTCCTTGGGTCAGGTGTCCCCATCCTGCAGAACTAAGAAACTCCCCAAATCCTCTGCAAGGCTGCTGGGACATTCTCTGAAAATGTCTTTGAACTTCATCTGAGATGGTCCTGGGAGTTACTCTGTAGAATTGGGCTCTGCCGAGGAAAACCTCACTATATTATTTGGCCCTTTTGGACACCTCTCCATGCTGTAATTTGGTATACAGACAGAGAAACAAGGAGAATTTAAAAATGTTTTTGTTTCTAAATTTGAAAATGGCTGGGTCATGAACACATGTTCTAAAGGATCTTCCCCTGAGGAAGCTTTCAAAATCATAGCCTGTCAGTGCATGAAGGGGCCTCGAGAGCATCCTTTCAAACTCTTTCATTTTAGAGATCTGGCAACCAGGGCCCGAGGAGGGTTAATACGAGCCCCAAATCACACAGCATATTAGTAGCAGAATTAATACCAGAAACCAGATCTCTTAACTCCCACTTGGGTGTCTCTGCCCTGCTATATCATACTTCCTCTTATATTTTAATTTTTTTTTTTTTTTTTTTTTTTGCCAACATGGGCTTCTATTTTTTCTATCACCCCAAGGATTTCTATTAAGGAAATGTCTGTTTTATTTTTAAGTGGCTGATAGAACTCATCAATTAGATCTTTGAGATCATTCTAAGGATGCATTAAGTCATTTTTATACATCCTGGAATACAAGTCTGTAAAAGTATAACTTGGGGTAATGAGATGTCAAAAGTCGTGGAAATGAGAGGATCTGCGTGTAATCATAGAGACTCTGAAATAGGCTTTGGAATTTTCCTTTTTTTTTCTTTTTTTGGAGTCCTTTCATTGTTTATGTTTTATTGGTTATATAGTAATTGATGTGAAAAACCCAAATAGCCACATTTTTCCATTTGCGCCCATGACTCAGAACACCAAAGATCTTTTTAGGGCATTTTAACCATTTACCGCACCTTTAATGGGAGGGAAAAAAAATGGCTCAGAAATTCCTTTATTTACTTTTTCACATGTTTTATATTTTCTGGATTTCTTAGTGGCAGCTGTAAAAAGGGCTTTTCATGTGATCATTTCATTCAGTAATTTGTCTAAACTGAGGCCTTTCCCTTTTTTTTTCCGAATGCCTGCCCAGCTGTCACTGTTGCCTGCTAAAGCGATTTTTCTCTATTATGTTGTCACTTTACACTCCCATAGGGTCGGATCCTGCAAGCCTCACATGCATGGAACTCACATTAAAGCCAGTGGAAGCTTTCATATGTAAGAGTGTGGGTTTGGGGCCCGCAGAAAAGGCCTGTTTTGAAACCTCAGGCTGGGAGCAGCGATGCCAGTTGCGGTTATGACGCTGGGATTCTGCGTCGCCTCCCATCCCCCTGGGTTGTTGATGCTCCATTGGCTCACATGGCCTGTGGGTGGGGGTCATAGGGGGCAGCTTCTGGCTGCCGCCCAAAGGGTGGGCTTCCTCGGGTTGTACATTCCGAGGCATCTTCCCTCTGCCCTGACTCTGCCAGAGTCGCTATCAAAAGCAAGGAAATGGGGATCCCAAGAGAAGTAAGTTGTATTATTTCAGATTTAGTGTTTTCTTTCTTTCTTTCTTTCTTTCTTTCTTTCTTTCTTTCTTTCTTTCTTTCTTTCTTTCTTTCTTTCTTTCTTTCTTTCTTTCTTTCTTTTTTTTTCCTGAGAGGAGGGGCCTTGTCCAGTCAGAAAGTGGATTCAACAAACATGAGTGGAAATGGAATTGTACTTAGGGAAGGGAAATACCTAGGGCGAGAGGGGAGAAAGCTGGTCAGTGTGGGGAAGGGCCAAGAGTTGGGTTTTGTTTTGTTTTGTTTTCTTCTGCATTAGGTGGTTTGGTACTGCGTGTTCACATATGAGATGGTTTTAGGGTATTTTTTTTTTAAGATTTTATTTATTTATTTGAGAACGAGAGAGAGAGAGAAAGTTCAGGAGCACAGGCAGGGAGCCCGACAGGGAGCCTGATGGGAGACAGGGGTGCTTGACCCTAGGGCCCCAGGATCATGACCTGAGCCGAAGGCAGACGCTTAACTGACGGAGCCACCCAGATCTGGCGGCTTGATGGCCCGTGCGAGTGTCCATGACACCAATTATCCTCAGGGCAGGCAGGCAATGGGCTGAAAGAGGAGGTGGGGGATCTTCTTACCGAGAGGGAAATCTCTGAGACACTAGACGACGGGATCTCTCCCTGTGTAGCCTGAGCGTAGGGCTGGGGAGCTGGGATCCTGAAGACTTTGTGAAACTCTCAGCACACTCATAGGGTCATTTTAAGGCCCAGGTGACAGAGGGACACAGAACTGGGGACAGGGCTTCTTTCTCTTAGCCGCTCACAAGTGTGCGTGTAGCTCTGGCACGGAGGGTCCCCACGTGGGTACCAGGCAGGCCCCGGAGAGGTGCTGAGTCCAGCAGAAACTCACTGAGGGTATCGGACCCCAGGGGGCTGGGGAAAAACAAACTCCTCAGAACTCTTGAGGACCGTGTGGACAGTGAACAGTGTCCAGGCCTCCTTGAAATAACAGAGGGAGGTTTCGAGAACAGATGTGGGCTCAGAGCTCTACGTTGGACATAATACTACCATGAACACCATGTGCGCTCACACTCCCTTTAGAGAGAAGGCCATGGGAATGTGACTTCTTTAGAATGACCTGGAGGTCACCAGGGGGAAGATGTGGGATGGGGAAGGACCATACCTCCTCACCCCCGGATCGGGCTGCTTGCCGGGGTCACTGCTGGCATGAGGCTGGTCTCTTATCCCTACACGCACTTGCACGCTTCTGACCACTCTGGACGCTAAGCACTTTGCCAAAGGGAAATTTCTTCTGTTGTTTTAAATATTTCTCCAGGTTTCCAGAGCTATTGACCTTGAACCTCCTGCTCTTGAGGGATCTACACCAATTTTGTTCGTTTACGTGCCGTCTTGTTGGAGATGTTTTGTTGTGGACTGTCCAACGGCACCACGGGGCAGGTGCTACCAGGGCGCTGAGGACATGGGTCACTTAGATGAGTCCCAGGATGATGTTTTGAGACCTCTTAAAACATAAAAAAAAAAAAAAAAAAGAAGAAGAAGAAGAAGAAGAAGAAGAAGAAGAAGAAGAAGAAGAACCATAGGGGAAAGAGCGTTGGTTCCAAAGTGAGAAAACCAAGTTGAGTGGCGCTGCCATTTCAGGCTATAACATTTAGGAGCAAGTCATTCAGACTGAGTGTCAGCTTCATCCGCCTACCTCGCGGAGTTTGTGTGAGGGTCAAGGGTTTTACATACACGTAATATATGGTGTGATATACGCGCACACAGGACGGTATACAGTTTACAGCATGCGCAATGTATGTATTGTACGCGTGTATGTAATATTTATGCATGTATGTTACTATCTATACATAAATTCTGGAACAATCCAAAGCACTGAATTTCACGTGTCTCTGGGATTATTATTTTTGAGATAACAGGGTTCTCCCAATCCCTGTTATGTTTAGTTGTGCCAGAGCACGTTTCCAATGATGTTTGAATTTTAAGCGAGAGGCACTGTGATATAATAGCTCAGTTGTTTTAAATGGACTGTCCCTTCTCCTCTTGGGGAAAATGAAAGTAACTACGGAAAATCATCTAGCATGCACCTCTGTTTCCAACTTCGATTTACTGTGGAGCATAGGAACCAAGAGAAAGGTAAGTCGATCGGCTGTAAAGGGAACGGTGACCTTCATTCATTTTTACTCTCTCTCTCTTTTTTTTTTTTTTGTGACTGAAGAACAATAATAATAAATTCTCCTCCCTTGCCTATTTCAAGACAGAGCAATTTTAAGGGTGTTTTATGACCTCGGCTCATCTCAGGCCAGCCTGCCCCACCACTGATGTTGGAATAACCCTTGACGCTATTAGCATAGGTGACTGTCACTTCATTCACTCTGACGGGGTTCTCATCAGCTCTGAGTCTCCCTTGGGAATTGCCTTTTGGAGGGTGCAGCCAGGTGCTCTCCCAGATGTGAAGGGGGGAGAGCCCTGCCCACCCCCACCCCATATGCCAGAACCTTCAGCCGCATACTAGTTCATGCCTGACTGAGAACCACTCAAGTGTTCCTTGAGCCCCGCACCCGGCTGCATCTAATAAAATCTCTCCCTCCCCCAGTCCTGCTCTAGGAAAACAGACACAACTGTTGGGGAGGCGGGAAGAGCTCGTCTGTGGCCCAGGATGGGCAGATCTGACAATCGTGTTTCCTGGTATCTCTGGCGAGAGAGAGCAGGTCCTGCAGCCCGGGGTCCGTCATCAGGGACAAAGCTCCAGCACACATGTTCAGTGGTTCGGTTCTCCTTTCCTACAGAGGGGGTCCTTGCGCTGTGCGGATTAACTCTTTTCCTAGCAGAGAGCAGGCTAGTGAATGAGCGTGTTTGCCAGCGTGCCTGCGTTTGTTGGGTGGGGAGAGAAAGAAGGGAAACTGAGTCTTGAGGTGCTTAACCGCTAAGAGAGTAAAAGCTACTCCGGGTCCACAGTTAGCTCTACAGAGGACACCCATGGGGTGGAAAGCAGGAGCCGGAAGTAGGAAGACCTGAGATTCAATTCTAACTGGAGAATTACTTCTGACATCCTTAACCTTTCTACGTCTCAGAGTTTTCATCTGTAGAATGAAAGACAGCGCATGTCCTGTGACCCCTCCAGGGTTGGAGCTTCCAATGACAGCTCACCTTAGTGCAGAATTGTTTCAGAGTTTACAAAATGTACTTAAAAATACCAAGGTGACCTATGGTATCTCCCAAAGCTTGGCCCCTGAGTCAGAATTAACCAGGCGGGTCCTCTACTGAAATGCCACATGGCTTGGCCACGTGACTAAAGGTAAGCTGAAAGTACCCCACTCCGGGAGTTTACGTTGGTTCATGAGAGATTCTAGGGCAGATTGCAGCGAGAACTCAGTTGTCCCCATAGAACTGCCCCAAAGAGACTGTCTTCCTGGGGTTCCATCTTCATTCAGTTCTGTCTCTTAGTATTCTCCAAATAGATTCCCTTTCTGGCCTAAGTTAGCCTCGAATCCCAACTGATGGAACTTCCAAGACTTCTCAGGAAGGTTCTCCTCTGAGGACTTTGTGACTTGGCCTGCATGGGAGAAGTTTTCCCTGTGACTCAGGGTATGGTCTACTCTGGGCTTAATAGGAATCTTGGCTCCCACTTTGAGCAAAAGAGAGGAGACACCTTGGAGGTCTCTGGGGAAGTCTCTTAGCATGAGGGGATGTTTAGAAAACAGTCATGTGATGATTTGGTGGCCTTGGGACTTCTTGGAACTTCTTGAATGGCAGGACAAAAAAAAGGTTGAATTCAAAGGTTCTAGGACCAGTTTATTTGGCTTCACATCCTGGCTCTGCTGCTTGCTAGCTATGTGCCCTCTGAGGCCACTGTGTCTCAGTTTCCCCAACTATAAAAGGGAGACAAATGTAATATGACCTCAGAGGCTGTTATGAAGCTCAATGAGCTGGGACACGTCATATGCTCAGAATGGTACATGGCGCATGGGAAGAGCTCAATAAGTGTGAGCTAATATGGTTCTTATCCCGGTGCTGATAACTCTTCTGTTATCACCACCCTTTTCCCCTTTGGGGAAAACCTAAAGCTGCATTGACAGAAAAATAAAAGCATTTTTAAAAACCAAAGAATGAAAAGGAACCGTTGCTTGCTGGTGCCTGGAGAGATGTATTAATGGCAGAGTCCTCTTTGCTGGAGGGAAGATTTCTTTATAATGTTGACTCCAGACTGGGCTGTTTCATCCAACGGGGGAGAGGTTTCTAGCCGTGCTTCCCCAGCTGTTGGAGATGTAGCTATAATGGGGCTGTTAGGCCGAGCACAGAATTGGCATCATGGGAGTATGGCTCATGTGGGGTTCACAGAGCAAGCTTGGAGCATACGGGGTTCTCCTGTTTCCAAGAGACATGGAGTAACGACACTCTGGGCTTCAGGACACCTCGGAGGGCATGCGGATTTATGACAAGTGGCATGTTGTGCTCCACAACATCTATGTAAAACATGTCTACTTGCCCAACAATGACAAACTACTCACCTTGGCAAAACAGGCATGATATTCATTTGGAGGCTTGCTTCTAAGAAAGATAAATCCCGCTGTCATTGCACAAAGAGATAAGAGAGACCAATGACAGTTGTTCATAGATAAAAGATTCTGTCTGTATTTTAGAAGAATTTACTTTCTTCCCCTCTACTGAAACCCACACGAGTTAAGACAGAGATACACGATCTTTCGTGTTTTTGTCAGAATGTGTTATTACTGCGGGCGGCGGTGACTGCATTGCTCCGTTTAGTCATCTGACTCAAGTGTGATGTTGCCTGCCCATGAGCGGCAGGACCCAAATGAAGTACAAGCTCGAGAATTAAGACGCAGGCCCAGAAGCATCTGTGGCTGGAAGGGCAACTCACAAAGGTTAACCCCAAACCGGAGAGGTTGGCTGCTTGTGAAAAACCTTCCTAGAAATTAATCTTCCCTAAGAGAAGTTTTTAAAAATTTGCTGCTGTCTAGGGTATTTCTGAGAGCCTCGCTTGGGGAAGACACTCACGCACAATAATTAATAGAAGATAAGCAGCAATCTAATTAATTGCCACACGAGGGGAGGCTGGAACAAGGTTGAAAGGAAAGAAGAGAACCAGAGAGTCGCCATTTGTCAGCGTCCTGCCTACGGGGTCTGGGCGAAGAGGGAAGTTGCGCTCCTCTCCGTAGGTCAAAGTCTGGGTCAGCAGGCACCGTCCTTCACAGATAATCCGAAGCACAGGAACTTCAGATCTTAATTTGGTTTCCCAGGTAGACTGTTACGTTGGCAAGAGGGGGTACTAGCCCCTTGACATGAACATCCTGGTCAAGTAGACCAGGATGTTCATTATTAACAGTAAGTCAATCCTCACAACAGCCCAAAGAGGTAGGAACTTTTAATAACACCATTTTAAGGGTGGAGAAATCGAGGCCCCAGTATGTAAACTGATCCTGAGAGCTTTCTGGGAGTAGAAGGTTTTGCTGTCTCTGACAGCTGAAATGTGGCGGCTCCGCGCGCGGTGGACGAGAACTGGGCCCTGCACCCAGAGCCCGGCATCCCGGGCATAAACTGCCGTTTTAAAGTGAACAATTCAATGGCATTTAGTATAGTGATGATGTTGCACAACCAGCACTCTGTCTAGTTTTAAAATGTTTTCATCCCCCGAAAAAGGAAACATGGGTATTACTTTGAAATCTATTTTGCAGATGAGGAAAAGTCAGGCAAAGAGAGCGTATGTGATTTGTCCTCGGTCAGATGGACAATCACGGCATATCTGGGATGAGGACATACTTGAGTTCCAGGGTCCTTGCTCTTGGCTACCACTCCGCCGCCTCTAGAACCTGTGAATGCCAACCACTCAGATGAAGTTACTTGCCCAAAGCTGGACAACTGTCAATTGGCGTAGCCCGGGCTGCCCGGTTCCCAAAGCCTGTGCTCTTTCTGCTGAGATAAGACTTACAGTGAGCTTATCAATCAAGTTCCACAGATAGCGGCCATATGGACACACTGAGTCAACATTCGGAGCCGGCTCACCCTACCAACTCACCGTGCTGAAGGTCAGACCTTGAGCCTTCCCGAACAACCGCCACCGTCCCCCACAAGGTGTGGACACCCATTGACGTCACACTCGAAATGGCCCGCTCCACTAAGCATCTTAATTGCAACACTGATCTATCTGGAGTGGAAAGTATGCACTGCTACCCTGCAGTAAAATGGCTCTTTGGCAGAGAAATGAATCTCCGGTCCAAAACTCATAATTCTTTTACTCTGTGGCCTACCAAAATATTTGGGTAATCATTCTAGCTAGGACCATCCAATCTGGGGCGTCCCTACCCACAGTGGTTTTTCTGTAGCTGCCTCCGCTCCGCATGCATATAGAGAGATTTACAGCCTTTGGCCCTGGAAGCTGAAATGCGTGCTGCCCTCATAAGAATAGAGTTCTGTGCTCCGCAGCCCCAGTGTAGATTTGATTGCCTTTCCTTTCTTTTGCCGTGTCAACACTCTTGAACGGCACAGAATTCTCTATGCTCTTGCAACATGAGTTGGGGCTGAAGAATAAGGCAGATCAAGGAGCTGTGAGATGTAGCAGGCAGGCCCATTTAGGAGACAGAGGTGGAGCAGAGGTGAAAGCCGGTTTTGACTGGTATGAGCTGGGGAGGGTGGGGGCTGTCCACAGAGGCCTAGCAGCCTACCTAAAGCTTACGGAGAACCGAAGGCAACATCGCACATGGGACTCGACTGGAAAGCATCAGGCTAGTGGAAGGCAGGGATGTTCCTGACATCCGGGGCTGCTGGAGCATCGGAGTGGAAGCCTTGCCTCTCTATAACCTCGGGCCTTATGCATGGACTGTATGTAGCCCACGTGATGGGGAAAAGGATGTCTGGGGTCCTAAGGGCAGGCACTCAGTGTGCTAAGAATAGCCATGATGTATGTTCTGCAGGGAGATGCCACAATCCATCCATCAGCAGCAAAGCATGTGCTTTGAGTGGTTTTGCTTTTTCCATGGGTCTGCACTGTGCCACCCAACACCAGCCTGACAAAGAGGAAGGAGCAGAGATTTTGGACTCAGGCAGATCCTGGTTTGAGCCCCGGCTATTTCACTAGATCACAGTCTTCCTGAGCCTGGTCTCAGTTTCCTCATATGTATCCTGGAGCTCATAATACTGATGATGACTTTTTGGAAACCGATGCACAGAGAACGTGTAAGGTACACCGCATGTAGTGAGTGCTCGGCGTGTGTCGTCAGGGCAGGCACCTGTAAGAACGTGGAGACCCCTTGGCCTGAGTTGAGCAAATTAATTAGGCTGCAGGTTGAACATTAATCTTGGCCTTCACAGCCCTCTGCTCTAACCAACTGAGCCTTGCATGTACTTACTGATGATGCTAAGTCTTGTGTGTTTAAAGATTTATTTGAGAGGAAGAGAGAGAGAGAGAATCTCAAGCAGACTCCCAACTGAGTGAGAAGCCCCACCCAGGGCTCGATCTCATGACCCTGAGACTATGATCTGAGCCGAAACCAAGAGGTGGACGCTCAATGGACTGTGCTACTCAGGCTCCCCGATGTGAGTTTATATAAACTTTGGTTCTAAGACGTGAATCAACATCAGTGTTTTATTTTGGTGGCAATTAGCAACTCCTCAGTCACTCTGTGTAAATCCAATTTGCATTTGCCATTTTGTGACAGGGCTGGCATCACAAAGCTTAATTTTGGCAGGTAACTGTTGCAGTCGCCCAGTGGAGCTGCAATTTAGTAATGAAAAAGTGTTTCATTTTAACTATGAAATTTAACACAAAGAATACAGCTGCTCAACCGGGCAGTGACAGTGTATGTTAATTTGATTTATATACACGCAGTGTACCATGCCTAATGCTGAAGGCTGGAAGACTCTGGCATGGCTGATACCAGCTTTGCAAAGGAGACTAGCATTCTGGCCTGACTTTACGGGTGTCACTTGGCCTTCTTGGAGCAAATAAAGCTGCAAGAGCCAGCCTGTGCAAGAGAAACAAGAAGGAATGTTCTCTTGCATGCATGGATGAGGCCTGGGCTTTTCTGGAAGTATCTATCAAGGGTTCTCACCCTGTCTGATCCAATGGCAGGTCCAGGGCATTGCTGTCAGGTACACAGAATCTATGGGGACGAGACTGGTTTAGGGCCCCCATTTGGCTCTCGGCACGCTCTGTTTGGGCAGCAGACTTCAGTTTCCTGTGAGGATGAAAGATAGAGAAGTACCCCCTGCTCCCAGGCTAACTCCTATGTCAGCTGCTGCCCATGTGAGATGTAGATGGAAATAAAAGCACGAGTGGGGGGTGTGTTGTTGCATAGTGTGTATTGTGTGTATTACAGTATGCATTGTGTGATGGGTGTGTGTAGGTGTGTGTGTATTGTATCAGTATGCACTGTGTGATGAGTGTGTGTGTATTGTGTGTATTAGAGTATGCATTGTGATGGGTGTGTAGGTGTGTATGTATTGTGTGTATTAGTGTGCATTGTGTGATGGGTGTGTGTTGCATAGTGTGTATTGTGTTACAGTATGCATTGTGATGGGTGGGTGTGTTGTGTGTATTACAGTATGTATTGTGTGATGGGTGTGTAGGTGTGTATGTATTACAGTATGTATTGTGTGATGGGTGTGTAGGTGTGTATGTATTACAGTATGCACTGTGATGGGTGTGTAGGTGTGTATGTATTGTGTGTATTAGTGTGCATTATATGGTGGGTGTGTATGATGGGTGTGTGTGTGTTGTGTGTATTACAGTATGTATTGTGTGATGGGTGTGTAGGTGTGTATGTATTGTATTAGTGTGCATTATATGGTGGGTGTGTATGATGGGTGTGTGTGTGTTGTGTGTATTGCAGTATGCATTGTGTGAGGGGGTGTGTGTTGCATACTGTGTGTTTTGTGTATTGCAGTATGCATTGTGTGATGGGGGTGTGTGTTGCATGGTGTGTGTTGTGTGTATTGCAGTATGCATTGTGTGATGGGGGTGTGTGTTGCATGGTGTGTGTTGTGTGTATTGCAGTATGCATTGTGTGATGGGGGTGTGTGTTGCATGGTGTGTGTGGTGTGTATTGCAGTATGCATTGTGTGATGGGGGTGTGTGTTGGTGTGTGTTGTGTGTATTGCAGTATGCATTGTGTGATGGGGGTGTGTGTTGGTGTGTGTTGTGTGTATTGCAGTATGCATTGTGTGATGGGGGTGTGTGTTGGTGTGTGTGGTGTGTATTGCAGTATGCATTGTGTGATGGGGGTGTGTGTTGCATGGTGTGTGTGGTGTGTATTGCAGTATGCATTGTGTGATGGGGGTGTGTGTTGGTGTGTGTTGTGTGTATTGCAGTATGCATTGTGTGATGGGGGTGTGTGTTGCATGGTGTGTGTTGTGTGTATTGCAGTATGCATTGTGTGATGGGGGTGTGTGTTGCATGGTGTGTGTTGTGTGTATTGCAGTATGCATTGTGTGAGGGGGTGTGTGTTGCATGGTGTGTGTGGTGTGTATTGCAGTATGCATTGTGTGATGGGGGTGTGTGTTGGTGTGTGTTGTGTGTATTGCAGTATGCATTGTGTGATGGGGGTGTGTGTTGGTGTGTGTTGTGTGTATTGCAGTATGCATTGTGTGATGGGGGTGTGTGTTGGTGTGTGTGGTGTGTATTGCAGTATGCATTGTGTGATGGGGGTGTGTGTTGCATGGTGTGTGTGGTGTGTATTGCAGTATGCATTGTGTGATGGGGGTGTGTGTTGCATGGTGTGTGTTGTGTGTATTGCAGTATGCATTGTGTGAGGGGGTGTGTGTTGCATGGTGTGTGTGGTGTGTATTGCAGTGTGCACGGTGTGATGGGTGTGTGTGTGGCACCTGCAGTCTGTGAGTGTATCAGTGTGCGTGGCGTGCGCGCAGGGGCCCGGCTGGCCCTGGCCGGTCCTGGGCGGTGGGCTCGGCCCGCAGCCGTGTGGGCGCACAGGGGGGCCTGCGCAGGACGCCCCGCGGCGCCTCGTGGGCCCTGGGGGCGCAGGAAGGACACCCCGCACCGCCACGGCCGCGGGCATGGCCCCGGGGCGCTCCTCCGCCCGGCGCGGACCCCGGGGGGTGCGAGCCCAGACTCCGGAGGGCACGGCCGGCCTTGCCCCGGGGCGGGGGGGGCACTGGCGCAGGCCCTGGCGCCGCTGGAAAGGCCCCCCCCACCCTGCGGCCTGGGCCCCCTGCACCCCCCTGCGCCCCCCTGCGCCCCCCTGCGCCCCCTGCACCCCCGCGCCTCCCCCCCATCGAGCTCCCCAGCCCCGAGGCCCCCGAGCTGCGCGGCCCCAGTTTATGTCCCGCGGCGCGGCCGTGGAGGTTGGGCCCACGGGGCCGACCCACGGGAGCTCCCCGCGCCCTGCACGTCGCGCCGCGGCCACGGGTGCTGCCTGCGGGGCACAGAGAGCGCGGCCCTGGAGCCGGGGCGCCCCGGCCCACCCCATCCGCCGGCCCAGCCCTGCTCCCCGCCTCCCGCGGGGCCTCCTCCAGGCCCGGGGCCCTCCTGGGGAGGGAAGCCGCCGCCCTGCGTGGGGATGGGGGCGCCTGGTGGCGGGGCTAGGCCGGCGGGTCACCCAGAGCGGGTTCGCGGGTTCGCGTCCTGCCTCGGCAGCTCGCTGGGTGTTCGGGGTCGCCTTTCCGAGCCTCAGTCTTCTCCTCTGCAAAGTGGGGAGAAAACGTGCCTGGGGGGCCCAAGCCTGGGCACAGTGAGCGCAGCTCCTCGCTCCTTACTGCTTACTGGCCAGGCCACTGCTCGGAGCTGGGCCCTCTGGGGGAAGGAGACCCTTCAGGGAACTTCAGGCTTCAGGAAAGATTCGGAAATTGTGTGTGTGTGTGTGTGTGTGTGTGTGTGTGTGTGTGACTGTATATGAATGCAGCACACCTGGGCAGCTATTTGGGGGAAATCGAAGAATCTCTGAAGCCCGTAAAGGAAAGAATTCTTGGCACGAGTCTCCTCCTTGGTGGACGCCACCACTGTCGTCGTGTCATCTCCAACCAGCCAGTTGTCTCTTTCAAGCCTGATGCTTCCCAGGCCCGAGCCTCCTGCTTTGTGAGTTCCCACCTTCTTGCCTGATCTGGGGGCTCCCCCTGCCTCCCAGGGAGGGCATCCAGGGGGGCCGGGGATCTCTAGGCTGAACAGTGCAGGGCCCTGTGCCACCGACGAGGATGAAGTCACTGGCAGGGCAAGAGTGTTTTGGAGAAAGAAGCTTTTTGGAAGGCAATTTGCTAATAACTATAGAAATTAAAGATATATTTATCTGCTTATTCCAGATCTAGGAATCCACCCCAAAGAAGGTTTGTATGATACCTATAAAGAGGAATATCTAAAAATACCATGGTAGCTTTTTTTTTTTTTTTTTTTTGGTCAGGGTGGAAACTGGATCAAACTTAAATGTTCACTGATGTCAAATACTCTGCAGCCAGGAAAAAGAATGAGGCTGATTTATATGGGTCGCCACAGAAATGTCAACGAGATGGTGACCTGTCGGGAAAAGGAGGGGAGGCGGAGAGGTGTGCGTGGTACCTTCATGTGGCGAAAGGAGGGATGCACACCACCCTGTCGGCAGCTGCATCCGCCAGGGGATCGGGGAAGCGGAAACACGGAGAGCCACAGGACAAGAGCATTTATTAGAGGGACTGCTCCCCATCCAACCGCGGGAGCAGCTGAGCAGGAAACGGTCTATAAGGGGAGTTGAAGGTTCTGGAAGCTAGTACATCCAGCCGCTAGGGCGGGATTGCAGAGGGCGACCGTGGGAGGTTGTTGACTGTTCCTGCCAGAGCACCCTGAGCCCACAGTGAGGCACCAGGAGGTTCCCTGGAGTCCCTGCTGCTCAGCAGGTGGCCGCGGAGAGGGGGACGGTGACAGAGTGGCCCCGGCCAGCGCCCCTGCTCTATCTCTCATTGCCTTGGGCCAACACGACCCTCAGAGCCCCCTGGCTGCCGCCTTGCTTTGGCTTCTCAGATCTCCAGGACCTCACTTGCAGCCATGACAATCCAGGACCACCCGGGGAAGGGATTCTGGGATTTGGCGTTCCGAGAGGAACCAAGCCCACAGCAGAACATTCTAGCACAACCGTGTCGGCCTCTGAAGAAGGCAGCTGGAGCGAGGCCGTCAGGGGCTGCCCGTGTGCCCTGCTGTGGCTGCAAGCACGCTCTCCTAAGTCTTCCACAGCAAAAATGCACGGGCGGAGTGCTCCTTGTGTAGGAAAAACAAAGCAAAGCAAACAATAAGGAAACCAGATGATCTTAACTTTTTTTGCAAGCCCTTAATAGTCTTCTGTATGTCTTTCTAGATAATTCCTTCCTGCTGTCCTCATGAAATTTTTTTTTTTCCACACGAGATTGTCAATGATTTCATTCATTAGAAGAGAAGCTGGAAAGGTGCATGTGTGTGCAAATGCTTGCACGTGCCCATCTACATGTGTGTGCGTGTGGATGGGAGCCTGTGTGTGCTGGCTGTGTGCACCGCTGGTCTGACCTCCTCCTGGCCCCTTTCCCTGTTATGATGGGCTTTCGGCCTATGCCGAAGACACCCCGGGGACAGGAGGGCAGGAAGGGGGGCCTTGGTGAGAGAACAGGGAGATGAAAGCTCCCTGGGAGATGATCCTCATGCGCCACACAGGGAGCTTTTGTTCATTAATTTTTATTGGGAGAGACGGATGCCCCGCTGCTCTGGGCCGCCTTCCCTGGGGCATCCGCACGCTGTGTGCTCCTGCAGGTGCCGCTTGTACAGATAACTGGGGCAAGAAGAGGCAACGTTGATGTCACTGCATCCGGCGTGGATACCACTGTCCAAGACCCTTGGCTTGCCCCCGGGAGGTCTAGGGTGGTGGTGAGAAATGAGGGGACCCAGGGACAAGCTGCTGGCACCGCATTAGTGAGAAGCACAGTCTCTCTTCAGATCCTGCCGGGGTGGGAGTGGGCAGGAGTGAGGGGGCTCACATCATGAAGGTCAACTTGGTGTCCTGGCCTCTTGTTCTCCTTGAGCCAGGCCCCTTCGGCATTTGTCTTTACCAGGCTGAGCATCTGCCAAAGAACAAAGGAAATGACCTGAAGTGAATGTTCCTCTTTCTTAATGTTGTTTCTTAGCAGATCACCAGGGGTCTCATTACAGAGGCGTCCGCTGTCTTCTGGTGGCGCTGGGGTGTGTATGCAGAGAGCGCGTCTGAGATCCCTGAGCCCCGTGGACATAAAAGAAGAGCCAGGGCAGGGACCACTGGCCCCCTCATTTCTTCTCAACTCGTCCTTCCTGAGGTCAAGAATTTACTGAGGTCAGGAATTTAGTCACAGTCTCTCAGAGCTCTTTGTAGTATAGGCTTTAAATAAATATTTGTTGCTGTTTGTTGGAATTTGTGGGTAATGTTTTGCAAATTTATGGATGATTTTTTGCAAATTGCTCGGAGATGTCTCCGATTTTTGGTGAAATTAAACAGAGAGGACTTCTGGTCAAGTTAGCACTAAAATGAAAGAAGACCATTTTTTTTCAGCATTTCTTCAAATTTCTGCAGTGGAGAGTGTTGACACAGGGATGGGATGTGTAATTACTGCAAAAATCCCCGCAGATAACAATAAGCGTTGATACGTAACCACTGTAGAGTGCTCCGCAGATAGCGCTCGCCTCGTATTTGAGCTCCACTGTGAAGCACCGAGAAAGGCAAGGCGAAGAGTTGTAACTCCCATTTTGCAGATGAGTCAACAGCCTCGGATAGCTTAAGTGATGTGCTCCAGGTCGCCCAGCTGGTAAATGATGTAAGGTGGAGGTCCAGGCTGGGTGTTCTGAATGCTAGAACCTTCCTTTTCATTCTTTTTTTTTTTTTAACTCCTCTTTTACAAGGCTGACTTCCACATACAGGCTGCTCTTTGGAGCCACGTGGAGGTTCCAGCCAGAGTGACTGGGGCGAGGAGCAGAGCCCGGAGCAGGCATAGGGTTGACCCTGTACTGTGGGTTCACCCAAGGGCAGACTATCAGCTGGAGCTTTCAATATCCAGATGCAGGATTTCAGAAAAGTACAGGTGAAATTGTTCATAGAGGTTTTGCTATTTTTTAAAAAAATTGCATAAACAATATAATTCATGTAGGGAACGTTGACTGAAGCATCTTTGTAGAGGGTGGGCAATGTTGTCTTGGGCCCGCTTGACTGTCTGGGACCTGTGAGTGGTGGTTCTCAATGGGGGCAATTTTGGAGACATTTGGGAATATCCAGAAACAGTTTTGGTTTTCACAACTGTCGAGGGGGTGTTACTAGCACCTTGTGGGTAGAGGCCAGGGATGCTGCTAAACACCCCATAAGGCACAGGGCAATTCCACAACAGAGAATCATCCATGGTTGAGAAACCCTACTTGTTTTTCTGAATCTCTAATTCTTTTTCCCAAGAAGCTGTGGGGTAAGGGCTGGAAATATCTCTTTAAGATGATTCCTTCTTGGGAATTAATTGGCAGAGGGAACAAGGAGTTACCACCTTGGAAGCCTGTCAGCTCGCCGCCTGCTGCAGCATCAGTCATGTTCCTGCTTAGGCCACACCTAAAGGCAAAGAGCCGCTGTGTTAGGCTGTCGGTGTGGATCCGGAGTCTTCAGACTCCCTCCCTGAACCGGGATGAGAGGTGAAGCCAAGTGGAGGGTAAACTCTCTGTTGTCTGTTGCCTAGAAGCCCCGGGCATCACACGTCACCCATGAACTCTGGGGCCTCAGGTGGGGCTCTGACAGCTCTCCGGTACTGCTAGGATGCCCAGGGATATTTGTTCTAACTCATCCAATTGGTATTGAGATACTTTCCGAATGAGGGATAACACTGTCAGCTACTACTCTGCAAATTAGCATATGCCTGCCAGGGTTTGCTTTCCTTGCCAATAAAGTCAAGTTACAATATCTCTCTTAGACTTCTTGCTCTCCATTTCTTGGAGACCCGTATTGGGTAATGGATACACACACACACACATTCACATATACAGTTTTTAGTAAAATGCTAGGGCTGAAGAAAGGAAAATGTTAAAGATTTATTCCTACGCTATTCCTTAATATACAAGGAAACTGAGATTCCTAAGCAATTTGGATTATTTTCTGAGACTCCAGGGTTCGTAACAGACCAGGAACAAGAACCGGGGTCTAGCAAACTCCTAACTATGCACTGTTTCTGCTAGTCGGAGATTTTAAATAGATGATTAGAGCTATCCGGGTAGAGGTATCCCTTATTTGGATGCAACTGGTTTTGCAGACTTTTTAGGTTGCGATCTGAGTAGGCCTGGCACCATTCTCATCACGAAGATGGGAGGTGTGGCCACCCCTCTTACTTGAGGATGCCAGATTTTGACAAAAGGATTTTATACCATCTGGCTTTTCTCTCAGCTAGCTCTAGGGGATCTCTTTGCATTGTACATGTTCTCTGAGGATGATTTCAGCCCCCACCTTGTAGTCAGTTGCCGCCCAGCCCATCCTCTTTGAGGATGTGTGGCCGCTCTATCTCCAGCCAGAGGTGTGTGTGGAAAAGGCAAGAACATTGGGAAAGGCAGGGATGGATGTTCATGACAGGCTTTCTGGGTTGGATGTCCCATTGGTAAAGGGTCTGATTGCTCTCACCAGACCCAGGGCTTCACCAGGGTCTTCGTTTTTCCCAGAGTCTAGCACAGAGCCCAACAACTTAATATGGACTTAGTAAGTGAGTAAATGAATGGAAAAGGAGAATTCAGAGTTGCTGAATCGGTGTGAAGAGCATGCATTGACTATGGATTTGCTTACCTTCTCTTCTTATTTACCATCCAGTGAAGGAATTTTTACTCTTTGTTGTGTATCAAAATAATCTAGGGATTTATTTATTTATTTACTTAATTTTTTATTTTTTTGCTGCTTAAGATACCACATTAGTTCGTTTGGGCTGCTATAACAAAAATGCTAACTTACAAGCAACAGAAATTTATTTCTCTCAGTTCTGGAGCCTGGGAAGTTCAAGATCAAGGTACTGGTAGATTCAGTATCTGCTGAGGGCTTACCTCTCTATCAAGACAGCTGTCTTCTCACTGTATCCTCAGTGGTGGAAGGGGTGAGAAACTCTCTGGGATTTCTTTGATGAGGGCCCTAATTCTATCCACAAAGGCTCCACCCTCTTGACCTAATCAACCCCAAAGGTCCCCCTTCCAAATACCATCACATCAGGGATCAGGCCTCAACATATGACTTTGGGGAGGACACAAATAAATATTCAGTCTAAAGCAGACACCAAGGCCTCACCCTAGAGTTCCTGAATCAGCATCTTTGGATGTGGAATCTGGGCATTTGTGGTTGTAGGACATCTGCTGATGGTTCTGCTGTCTGCTGGGTGAAGGACCAGCAATTCACAAATCATCTACTAGGTGAGTTGTTTTCCTGTGAGAACACATCTTTACTATTCTGTAGGAAAGTGGGAGCCTCTTTGTGGTCATTATTGGTCCAGCACAGCTGTGGTTGGTGTCTGTTTCATAACTGAGTATAATCATCCTTTATCCAAGTGACATAAACTCCTGCTACCACTCTAAGATGTGTCTGAGTGTTGCATTTTTGCTGATCACTGATGTATGAGTGTCTTGGAGACCCGCTTCATTCATTATTAAAAGCAAAAGATTAATTCATTTAATTGTTTTTGGTGAATGATCATAGTAAGGAGAAAAATACGCAAATATCTCTGTCCTCAGAACTTACATTCCTTGTGGGAGACAGTCAATAAACGGGATAATAAAGTATAATATGTGATATGGCTAGACAGCATTGGGGGTGAATTAGTTATCTGTTGTTGTGTAACAAATTACCTCCAAACTTAAAGACTCAGAACAACACACTTTTTTTTTTTTTCTCTCTCACAGTTTTTGAGGGCCAGGAATCTGGGAGTGGCTTCACTGGATGTTTCTGACTCAGGATCTCTCACAAGATTGAAGTTAAGATAGAGGCTGGGGCTGTAATAAGTTGAAGACTTGGCTGGGGCCTGGGCATCCACTTCTGTGATGGTTCAGGCCTACGGCTATTGGCAGAACTCAGTTGCTCTCTGTGTGAACCTCTCCAGAGTATTGCTTGAGCGTCCTCACAACATGGCAGCCGACTTCTGAACTCAGGGTAAGTGAGTCAAGCGTGCAAAAGGACATAAGCAGAAAGCCACGGTGTCTTTTTATAACCTGTCTTAGAAGTAACTTCCTAGCACGTCTTCCACATTCTATTTGTCAAAAGTAAGTCCCTAAGTAAAGCTCATCCTCAAGATGAAAGCCATTAGGTACCGTATTTTGAAGAAAGGAATATGAAAGTTTGTTGATATATTTTTTTAAGATTATTTATATGACAGCGGGGGCGGGAGGGAGAGAAGGAGCAGAGGGAGAGGGAGAGAGTCCCAAGCAGACTCTGTGCTAAACACATAGCTGGAAGCAGGGCTTGAGCTCACGACCCTGAGATGATGACCTGAACTGAAACCACGAGTTGGTCGCTTAACCAATTGAGCCATCCAGATGCCCCAGTTTGTTGATACATTTTAAAACTACGACGAAGGGTAAGGGAAAACGAGTAGAGAAGGGAGATGTGGGGTGCTGGCCGGGGGTGGGTTGTCACGGTAGGCAGGACGGCTGTGGGAGACCGCACAGAGAGGGCGAGATGTGGGCAGTGTCTGGAGGAGGCCAGTGTGGTTAGAGCAGAGTAGGTGGGAGATAAGGCAGGGAGGTAGAGGGATACAGCGCGGCAGGTGGGGAAGCATTTCTTAGACCTTTGTAGGGACTTTAGTTTTTACATTCAGGGAGAAGGGATTTAGTAAAAGATTTTGAGGGCGATACTTTTCTCTGTTCTATATGAAGTAAGAGATCTAGGGGCAAGGAGAGAAGCAGGGAGACCAGTTAGAAGCCCTTGCAATAGTCTAATGAGAGAGAGTCATGGCTTGGCCGTGGAGAAGATTGGGGTGTGTGTGAGGGGGGAATAGCAGAAGATGTGGGAGGGGAGGCTGCCTTCTGGATGTGCTCTGCAGGTAGTGCTTCAAGATTTGCTGATAGATTGGATATGGGGTGTGAGCAAAATAAAAAACAAAATTAGGGTCCTTGCAAGGGTTTTGCTGTGTGCAGCTGAGGGAGTGATTTGGCATATGTTAACACGCTAAGGAAGTATCATGTGTCTTGACCAGCTTGATGTACAAAAGTGCTTCAAATTTCCTCAATGAAGATGGACATTTGTCTTTAGTGTTTTTAAACCAGCACAAAGACTCAAAAGCAGACAGAGATGATGGGGGATCTTTGGGTGCCTATTTTTCAAACTAATAACCCCAAAAGCTTACAAAAGGACATGAACTTGATTATTTGTATTAGCTGTCGTTATTGGTGATCAAAAAGGAATAAGGAAGGCAGTGCCACCAGTGTCTACTGATGCTTGTTAGTAACGATAGCTTCAGTGACGGCCCTAAAGGAGATCTCTTGGATGGCAGAGTAATCAATGTAGGTGGGTAAAAATAAAAGGATTCTTACCAAAAAGACAGTCCCATATGCAAAACAAGCTAGAAAACTCTGCTCATTCAGTTAAACATTTCACTTAAATGTTGAAAATTCATTTATTCATTCATCCACTCACTCTACAAATGTTTATGGGTTGCCTAAGAGGTAGTAGGCGCTGTTCGAGGTTTTGATTGAAGGCAGAAGTATTGGGTGGGAGCATTTCAAGTTGCTGATATTTGACCACTCGTGGTCTACCAAAAACGGAGATTTCATATTGTTCCAAATAATAGGTGATGAGAATGCTTTTGATGAAGAGGCTGATTGCTCTAGTTAACGTGCCATGTTAGCATGTGCGCGTATGTCGACGTTCAATTTTTTCACGTCCACTTCTTATGTTTCCCTTCTCTGATGACTTAGGTGTCCCCATGGCTGTCTTTTTATACCTGTCACATCTGCTCGTTGGGATTTAAATTTCGTTCCCTCTTCTGTCCTCTGTGTAAATGGAGCACAGCTGTTGCCTGTCGCTTGTGTGTCCAGCGTCCTTCCACGTCCTTGAACCTACTTATAAGGTTGTATTAGCAGGTATTACCAGGCCCGAGGACGTACTTTATAACTAAGCCCATCACATCTCGGCCGTTTTGGGTATCAGTTTAGAGTATTAAAGACCCGTCTCAGCCAGTCAGAGCCTGACCCTGAGCCCCTGCTGTGTGGACCTTGCACGGATATGCTGTCTTGCCCGGAACAGTAGTGACAAGCTTATGCTACTGGTAATAGTGTCCCAGCCTCGAGGGCAGGTGTAGCTGAGGCCAGTTTCCGCTGATGATCTTTATTTGATGATGCTCTTCAATTTCTTACTTCAGAGACGAATATGAACCAAATCAGAACTGTTGCTAGGCACACAGGCAATTTTATTTAAGATTGCAATAAGAAGTGGTTCCATTTCTCAAATTCCCTCGGGTCCACCTGCCTTTTTTCTTTCTTTTCTTTCTTTCCCTTTTTTTTTTTTTTTTTTAATTCCGATACAACATATGTTCGGGCCTGCGCGTTTCAGAAACACAACGTCTTATCACTCTGCTGGGAAGTTCCTCTCTTCCTATTATGTGGCTTCTCTGGCGCTCTACAACTTCATTTTGCATCATCTCTTTCTAGAAAGCAACATTCTCAGAGGTTTTCCTGAGTTAAGTAATACAATTACATTGGAATTGCTGCAGGATGTGTCCAGACTGGAGCTCAGTGATTGTGCTGTGAGGAGCAGGGATGCCATTACTTTGCCTGTCTTACTTAATTAGAATTACACGCAGCATGACTTGGGTCCTATCCATACCCAGTTTATTGGAGAGTAATACCATGAGGTAGAGAGAATGTCTCTAGATACCGAGAAAAGGAATTTTTCTGTGGTACATAAACCGTTAGATGAATGGAGAGAGCATTACCCAGCACCTGCATTCTCGGAGACTCATCTGATTGCCTTGAAACCCATTACACTGTTTTTCTCTGTTTTTCTGCCTTTTCTTTATCACATTTGGCTACAGGCACAGCGGCTGTCTCTGACAACATCTATTGTGGGATTGCTGCATCCGTTGCCTTTAAATAGCAGGTCCGTGAGCCCAGTTTCGACTCCAAATGGAATTGGTGCAAAGGGATGGGGACGGAGACAGCAGGTCCTTGCCAGGCACGGAGTGATGACTCCATTCCAATCACATTTCCCTTTAATGAGGGTCCTGACGCGGCTCTCATTCCTCGGCGAGTGCCATGCTGCATCCGGTGTAATGGCAGCACTTGATGGATAATTTATGCAAACAGAACACAAACAAGAAGTCATTAAGCCACAGAACGAGGGTCCTTGACTTTTGCAAAACCAAACAGTTATTCTGATCCTGATGAGTTTAATTTTACTTTTGGTTGAGTACTGATGAATACATTATATTTAAAATAAATATTATATTATCAATATTCATGATCAAACCGAATGTCATTTGGTGTTTAATATGGTAGCCCCCCCTCTTTTCAAGGGGGATGTATTTCAAGACCCCCAGCAGAGGCTTGCAACAGCGGATAGTGCCAGACCCTATATAGACTATGTTTTTTGTTTCCTATATACACATACGTATTTATGAAAAAGTTTCATATTAGAAAAAAAAAGTTATCAATTAGAAACAGTAAGAGATTAATAATAATAACTAGTAATAAAATAGAACAATTAACATACTGGAATAAAAGTTATATGAATGTGGTCTCTCTTGCAAAATACCTTCTTGTACTGCGCTCACCCTTATGATGATGATGCAAGGTCATAAAATGCCTATGTGATGAGATGAAGCGAGGAGAATGATGTAGGCTTTGTGACGTAGCTTTAGGTTATCAGCGACCTTCTGACTGTACATCAGAAAAAGGATCATTTGCTTCTGGACTGTGGTTGATGCAGGCAACTGGGGCAGTGGGAAGTGAAACTGTGGATAACAGGGAGGGGGGCTACTGTTTTGTTGTTGTTGTTTTAAAAGTGATGTGTACAAATCCTGATTTCCATAAAGTCACAAAGCATTCAGTGTTTGTATTTTTAATCCTGTCTTAAGTTTGTTTCTAACTGATGCCCCCATAGCTAGATGGAGAAAGGAGGAGGTGAATATATTATTCAGGTATTTCATGGGCAGCCCGGGTGGCTCAGCGGTGTAGCCCCGCCTTCAGCCAGGGTGTGATCCTGGAGACCCAGGATCGAGTCCCACGTCGGGGTCCCTGCATGGAGCCTGCTTCTCCCTCGGCCTGTGTCTCTGCCTCTGTGTGTGTGTGTGTGTCTCATGAATAAATAAATAAAATCTTAAAAAAAAAAAGATATTCCAACACATCTTTACTTTTCATTTGAATGGTCCTTGTTTTGTGTATGCAGCTCTAGAACGTATGTAAATGTGAATTCGGGAATTAGACATAAAGACAGACTGGATAACATAAAGGAAATTGATGCTGAACATGATTTGGCTACCTAGCGATTAAAATCTACTTACGAGGATGTTAAAATTAAAAAAGTAAAGCTTTAGTGTGCATCGTGGCTTTGTTGTAACCTAGGGGCCACGTAGGTGTACAATATTTAGATGTCAGTTTGCATAATATGTTGTGTTCTCGGTGCTTTCCAGATGCCTGGCAGTTTATTTTAGTAATTTTAATTTTATTAGAACAGCGTCCTATGTCCTGGTTGCTGTATGGCATCTCTGGGAGCGCTCACGTGAAAATCATTAAAGTCTAAATGTTCCTGGCAGGTAATCTCACTGTCTTTTCATCTTTCATCCCTGGGAAGGTGGCCCCTGTAGATTGTTTAAAGGAGAAGAGACTCTGCTGTACCAGGCACAGATAACGATGCTGCACCCAGACCCTCCCCCGTGGAAGGGAACATGTGGAGGCTGTAACTGTGGAGACGGGGCCTGCAGGTTTTACCGGGAGGGGAGGGGAGGAGAGTATTCCCCTCTGCAGTCAGTACCAGCCCTGCAGGCCTTTCAGCCGTAAGGGGACAGAGGCCCAGCACCTGTGGTGGGCAAGCCTCCCGGGCCCACAGCTGGGGCAGCTGGAGCTCTAGTAATCGTTTCCTCTGCCACTTGAGAGTGACACGGGAAACAAGAGGAGCTGGCTGCAAGGGGACCCTCAGCTTCAGGAGGGGGGGGGGCGAGAGGATCTCCCCGGGAGCTCTGTGCCAGGTAAACAAGGAGGACTGCAGGGGGGAAGGGAGCAAACTTTCTGAATTGTCAGGGTCCAGACTTATCCCCAGGGGAGGGAAAAAGGGAAAAGAAAGCTGTAAATCCATAGTTCAGAGAGGGACCAGATCCCAAGGAATGGGGCTGGGCAGCGGGTAGGCCCTCTTGGGGTTGGCAGACAGAGTGCTACCCCTTGGCAGCGATCAATGACGTGTGTCTTTAAATGACATGTGACATGTATCACCAGCTCACCTGGGGAGACTTCTGGTGGCCGCATCCTGGGTTTCTTGTTGATGCCAAAGCTTTCCTTATCTAGGAATCCTCATTCCTCAGATAATTTAGAGACGTGGCCAAGATGCATAATCAGGTTCTCTCTCTCCATTTACTGATTCTGTGGGTCTAGTGTAGGGTTTTGAGCTCAGGCTTTAACAGGAGTCTCGTCTACAGTCTTCTGTAGGGAGCCAAGTGGCTCCTGTGGTTTGGGAGTCACCGTTGCAGGCTCTGAAGGCAGGGGTCCTGTAGCTACAGAACTATCTCCAATCTAGGGCTTTAAAGACATCCTCACTGGGCCCCCGGGTGGCTCAGTCGGCGAAGCATCTGCCTTAGACTCAGATTCATGGTCCTGGGATCAGAGCCCCACATGGGGCTCCCTGCTCAGCTGGGGGTTGGGTCTGCTTCTCCCTCGGCCCCTCCCGCGGCTCGTAGTCTCCCTCTCACTCCCCTTCTTCCTCAAATCAATAAATACAATCTTGAAAAATAAAAAATAAAGACATCCTCATTTAATTTAGGGGTCTCTGAGGACAGCTAATTTCCCAGGGCCTCCCTCTCCAATAATTTCCTTTTTCCTCTCAAGGTCCTGGACCTTCGGACAAGAGTAGGAGCGATTTGGATGGGAGATTGTTTTTAGTTTGGCTTCAGGGCCAAATTGCATCAAAGCTTCTATAAACTAATTTCTGCCCTTTGACCGTGAGTCTAGAGTCAACTCAGATATGGAGAAAAGATATTTTCCTACTCCATTTGGGAGAGGGGAGATATTTTTGTATCTTGATAAAAATAAGTTAATATATTAAAAATGGGTGTATCCTTAGGATACGGATGTAGCCTTTTAGTTTTACCTTGTGGCCTGAAATCATATGAATATTTACCTACTTATCTAGGGGTTATTTATTCTGTGCCTGTCATTGTTTACAGCTCTGTAGCTACATTTCTCAGGCCCTCTTGTTGACCGGCTTCTGGGTAGGTGCAGTCGGCGGGGATGCTTGCAGAAGGGTGGAGGTAGGGAGATGGGGAGACGCCAAGCTATTTCTCCCCCTCTCTGCCTTCATGTTTTTATCAGTGGTTACATCTCTTTCATGCTTCAGCTCCCCACAGATTCTCCCTCCATAGTTCTAGCTCTTGCCAGGTAGCCTCTGAAATGTTTCTGGGAACATCACCTCCTTCCTGTGTTATTTCAGTCCAAGGATGATAGCAGCTTTCTGTTGCTTCTGATCCCTGGGTTGCTTCATCTGTTTTGCTGCTTAGCTCTTCAGTTATCGGGGTAACTAATGCCCCCGTTAAGTTTACTGTTTAAAATGCCCAGTGAGGAAAGGCTCCTACTTCCTGGCTGCATTTGGATGGGTTCACAGACGACAAGAAGACACTCTGTTGCACAGAGCTTGCTAGAATTTAAGGAAGGTGGTGTGGTGGAGTATAGTGGATTTGGACTCAGAATACTAGGGTTCAAGTTTTGACCACAGGCAAATAATTTCATCTCTTTGGACCCTTGTTTCTTTGGCTGTGAGACCCCAGTGGAGAGACTCTAACCTTCTCTTTTGTCCTTATAATAACTTTCCCACAAAGGGAGCAAGATTTAGACTTTAATGGGCTTATTGAGAGAGTCATAGAAATATCATCTATGATCTGCCTCATATTAGAAGTTCTTATAATTACTCATAATAAATGCTCACTATATATAAATACTCATTATAAATACTCATTATAAATATAAGCACTCTTTTATGCTGAGCCCAGGCATAGCTTCACCGATGCTTTTCAACATAATGATCTTGGCAAAGGCTAAGATTTGGCAAGCAAGTCAAAACCCATTTTCCACCCATGATTCCAAGTCTTGACTTTTTTCAGATTCAGAGGCTGAACTGAGAGAAGCTAAATACATGTTAGACGCAGGGGGAAATACATTTTTTATTTTAAAATTATCTGGACATGTTAGCATAGTTTCTATCTATCTATCTATCATCTATCACCTATCTATATGTATACATATATATGGCACATATTTTTTAACATATATACAAATAGTGTGTATGTGTATATGTGTGTGTGTGTGTATATTTAAAATCAGAATTTGTTTGAATGAGAGAGGCAGCTGGGAGATATCTCATCCAGCACTTTCACATTATGGATGAAGAAAATGAATCTCACTCTCTGGAAACAGGAATATATATATAAGTTCTGTGGGGAAATTGAAGGAAAACAATTAAAATGAGAGGTGTTTGTTTTTCATTTTTAGCAGTCAGTAGATCTTTTTTCTTTGGCAAGTGGCCCTCCACCACTAGGTGTGCTATAATTTTTGTATCATTATTATTATTTTTTTTGGTGATTAGCATACATATCAACTTTGTTACTTATTTTTTTAAAAGATTTATTTATTTATGCATTTGAGAGAGAGGGTGGGGTTTGGGCCAGAAGGAGAGAGAGAGAGAGAGAGAATCCTCAAGCAGATTCCCCGCTGAGTACAGAGCCTTACATGGGGTTCGATCTCGGGACCCTGAGATCATGACCTGAACTGAAATCAACTCAGCTAAATACATATTAGACACAGGGGGAAATACATTTTTTATTTTAAAATTATCTGGACATGTTAGCATAGTTTCTATCTATCAATCATCTATCACCTATCTATATGTATACATATGTATGAACATATTTTTTAATATATATATAATATATAAATACATATTAGATGATCCGAACTGAGTCGGATCATCAACCGACTGAGCCACCCAGGCGCCCCTCAACTGTTATTTTTTGCTTTTGGAATGTAGGAAATGGAAGAGTTCATCTGCCAAATGTCACAGAAATGAGAGGGAATGAGAAACCTACAAATGGGTTTTAATTTCTCATAAAATTGCCAATCTCGAGTCTGGTGAAATCAGCTTGTGTGAAGTCCCAGTGAAGTTCTATCCGCATAGTCCCATGTAGGGGTGAGAAAACAAAAGGTGGTAGACAAAAATATAAAACTTCTGGGGTTTATTTCAGCCGTTCATTTTTGGCAGAGATGACGGGATTGCAGAATATATGAAAGTCTGTTTTATTTTCTCTAATCTGTCTACCTGCTGATTTTGTAATCGTAAATGGTGTACCAGGGCTTGCCGGAGATTTCCCATTCATAGTAAAAACGAAAGTGTTGGAAATAAGGAGCAGAGCAGTTGATTTGTTTGGTTACATTTCGCAGGGACGGTCCATTCCCGGTGTATGTGCTCCAGATGTTGGTGAGCAATAAGATAGAGCTTTCCAGAAACCCGAGGTTGAGATTTTTTTTTTCCTTGCAGTTTTGTCCAGTTCATTATTCGTTCGCCATATGTGCTCCCAAGCTCACCCCTCTGCTATATCAATTAAAGCCTCTTACTTTTTGTTGTTGTTGTTATTAAATTGCGATTATCTCTATCTCGAAGCATTTTCCATTTAAATGTTTATTGTTCACCCGCACAGCTCCTGAGCATGCCCACCGGAGGGAGGTAGGAGAAGTAGGACATCAATCTTCCCAGCTGGGTTTACAGCTTCATTGTCTGGTCTCATTTGATGAGAAGAAAGCACATGGTGGTGGAGGAGACGAGTTGCTGGGGGGGGAACGTGTCCTTTGAAATGCCACTCTTGGCTTCCTGACAAGGTAGGACGCGAAAACCTACGTGGATTTGTTCAAGTACCGTGATGGAAGAGAGCGAGCCGGGGCAGGCTTCTTGGCAGGGAGCTGAGTTTTCCCTTCTCGCTTGGAGGCTAATGTTGGGGGGACCTGCGGGGGGACATGCGCTTCCACCGGAGCCTTAGGGAACATCCGTGTGTATCTGCTCAGCTAAACGGGGGGCTTGGTTGGTGGCGGTGCCACCTCAGACGGGGTGAGGCCACAGGGAGAGCCGGGGAGGCTCGGGGCCTCCTTGGGCTCTCACTGCCGGGTGGCTTGACCCCTCCTTAGCTCTGCTTCTGGAAATCAGCCCCAACTGCCAGTGCCCAGGGGGGCCTCTGCTTACCACTGTGGTGTCACCCGCCAACCGGCTCAGGGAGGAGACAGGGGCACTGCTGTGCAGTCACAGGAGGTGGCCCTGGACTTGGGTGGCCCGCCTGTATGTGTTACCACCCTCCTCTCCCAGCGCTGTGAGTTGGGCGGCTTTCTGCATGTCCTCAAACCTCAGTTTTCCGTCTGTAAAATGGGGACACAGATGTCACTCCAGGAAGATCACTTATGCCCAGAGACTGGCCCAGTGTTCAGCCCGTATTGGACGCTCCAGGCTGTTGGCTGTTGGCTTGAAGCCGTCTTGACCCGCGGTGAGGCCCTGGCCTGTGCAGCACAGGGCGGGGCGGACGGCCGGGGTGGGGGTGGGGGTGGGGGTCCCTGCCGAGGGTGCCTTCCCTCCGTGTTCTGTCTTGTTTCCCAAGGGGCAAGGGAGCGCTCCTGTTCTCAGTGGCGGGATGGCGGGAAGGGCCCAGAGCCTTCCCCGGGAGGCTTCCTTGGCTCTGGAACGCAGGGCGGCCTGGGGGCGGCTCCGGGCGGAGGGCGCGGGGGTGCGGGCGGCGCGGGGGTGCAGGGGGGCGTCGGGGTGCAGGGGGTGCGTGGGGCGCGGGGAGTACGGGGGTGCGGGGAGTACGGGGGTGCGGGGGCGCGGGGTGCAGGGGGCGCGGGGGGGGCGCGGGGGTGCAGGGGGAGCGGTGGGGGCGCGGAGGGCGCAGGGGTGCGGGGGGGTGCGGGGGGGGTGCGGGGGGGGCGCGGGGGTGCAGGCGGTGCGTGGGGCGTGGAGGGCGCGGGGGCGCAGGGGGGCGCGGGGGTACAGGGGGGCGCGGGGGTGCAGGGGGTGCGTGGGGCGCGGGGAGTATGGGAGTGCGGGGGGTGCGGTGGGGGCGCGGGGTGCGCGGAGGGACGCGGGGGGTCGTGGGGGTGCGGGCAGCGTGGGGGTGCGGGGGTGCGCGGCGGGCTCGGGGTCGCAGGGCTGCAGGGGACGTGGTGGGGCGCGGAGGGCGCAGGGGTGCGGAGGGGGTGCGGGGGTGCGGGGGGGCGCGGGAGTGCAGGGGGTGCGGGGGAGTTGTGGAGGGGCGCAGGGGGCGCAGGCCGGGTCCTAGGGGCGGGGGTGGGTGCCTGGCTGCCCGGCTAACGGTACCACGTAGCAATTTGGCCATTTTCTAATAAATACAGTCCATTAATATCACATTAGAGAATTCAAGGAGCTCCGCAGCCCACATTGCCAGAGTGTTCTTTAACAGTCTGCGTGGCTCAGCGGCTGAGCGTCTGCCTGCGGCCCAGGGCGTGACCCCGGGTCCTGGGATCGAGTCCTGCGTCGGGCTCCCAGTGCATGGAGCCTGCTTCTCCCTCTGCCTGGGTCTCTGCCTCTCTCCCTCTCTCTGTGTCTCTCATGAGTAAATAAATAAAAGTCTGTCCATCTCTGAGAGCATAGACCAGTTTTGCTGAGAGATAAACTTGGGTACAGAGTCTCGTTGGACTCTTTTTTTTTTTTTTAAGATTTTATTTATTTATTCATGAGAGACACAGAGAGAGGGGCAGAGACATGAGCAGAGGGAGAAGCAGGCTCCATGCAGGGAGCCCCACACGGGATTCCATCCCAGGACCCCGGATCAGGCCCTGGGCCGAAGGCAGGTGCTCAACTGCTGAGCCACCCAGGCTGCCCACTTTTTTTTTTTTGTTTTTTTAAGATGTTATGTATTATTTGAGAGAGAGAGAGAGAGAGCGCGAGCGAGCAGGGGTAGGGGGAGAGAGCATGAGCCGGGGTGGGGGCAGAGGGAGCAGGAGAAGCAGGCTCCCCACTGCGCAGGGAGCCCCACCCGGGGCTCAATCCCAGGACCCCAGGACCAGGACCTAAGCTGAAGGCAGAGGCTTAACCGGCTGAGCCACCTGGGTCCTCCCCTAGTTGGACACATTTTATTAATTAATCTAATAAATATTTATTGCACACGTGTTGCATGTCATGAGACGTAACAGGCACCGGAGTGTGCGGCAGCAAACCAGACCAACGGGGGCCTTGCCCTGGGGCCCTCCCAGCCTCCTCACGGCAGAAGCAAGCTCTGCTTGGTAGCGCGTCTGCCAGATGAGAGCCTTCAGGTCTTTCCCTCCCTTTACACAGATGTCACTGCCTTGGCCAGTAGGATGCGGTGGGGTCGTGTCATACCGTCAGGCCTGGCCTTCGTGAGATCTGACAGGCTCTGCTTTATCCACTTCCCTGTTTCTCTGCATCCACGGCTGGTCAAGTAAGAAGTGGAGCTGCCCTGAGACCTGAGACCACCATGCTGTGAGGGAGTCATTTGAACTGAGGAATCTGATGGATGGCGACAACGAATGCCACCAACACATGGACAGGTCCCCGTCCTCGCCAGGTGTTTGAGCCACTCCATCGTGTACCCACTGAACCCTTGACCCACAGAATCATGAGCATGATAGAGTGGTGCTTGGTGTGTGCCACACTCTGCAGAGGTGGTTGGGTAGGCAGCTGTGTGGTGGTTGGAACGCTCGGTGTCGGGTCTATCTTTGGTTCCTAGAGCCCATGACTCTCACATAGTGCTCAGTAAGTGAGCGTTGGTCTTTAAAAATTGTGTATCGCTCTTTTTCTGTATTTGCACCCCTGAGCTGAGGACCCCCATATTTATTCTGAAGAAGAGTCAGACTCAGACTTGCCAGAGAAAAAGTGACACAGAGACAGGGGTTAGGATAGAAGCTATATAAGGTTTTCTTTTCTTCTTTTTTTTTTTTTTTTTAAGATTTTATTTATTTATCTATGAGAGACACAGAAAGAGAGGCAGAGACACAGGCAGAGGGAGGAGCAGGCTCCATGCAGGGAGCCTCATGTGGGACTGGATCCCAGAACTCTGGGATCACGCCCTGAGCCGAAGGCAGATGCTCAACCACTGAGCCACCCCAGTGCCCCAGAAGCTATATAGGGTTTAGACTGACACCACAGGATCTGATTTCTTAGGACATCCCAAGGCTAATCTCTCTCTCCCTTCACTTCCTTTTCGCTGCACAGACCTTTCAGAGTTTCCAATTGGCTTGGCCTTGACAAAAGGATTCTTGAAGATTTGGGCATAAGACAGGATGCCTTGCCTCTTGCTTTACCCTGGAAGCTCTGTGTCCCTTATCAGAATACTGGTTCCCATGGAGACATGCCAGATACCTCAAAATACCTTTAGGGACCACATCTGGCTTGATCTTTGGCCTCGGAGTTGGTTTATTCTCAAACTCTTCGACTCTGACCCCGAGCTAATCTCTCTTGATGACCTTCACAAAGCCTATGTTGAGCTGATTGGCTGCCCTGCTTCTTCTAGTTCTTCTAAGTCAACCTCCCTAATTCTTGAGTTCTTAGTTCTTAGTCTTCCTCTTGTTCTGTACAGAGTCCTGGTACTCCTGTGAACTCCAAAGGAAACTTTCCAAATTTAGGACTCAATTCAGTAGAATCTAGCCTATTCTTCACCCCACACAGATGGGACATTTCTGCATCCCCATCCCCACAGAATCAGGTATATCTCTGACTGCCTGACGCATTGCCAACTGGCAGAGCCCACAGGCCCTTCTAACCCAACGTGAACAAATGTTCCCCTCTCTCCTAGCCACCTAAACTTTACACCTTGGACTGACCTTTACACCTTTCCGCTTCTTCCCCTTGTGTTCAATGGGCCCTCTGGCCTTGTAGAATCTTCTTTCCCAGATGTTGCTCACAGATGCCTCCTCCATTCATTCCTGCTGCCATTATTGTAGGTTCAGGCTTCATTACCACTTGCTGTTCTATTTCAGTGCCTTTCTCCTCTCCATGCCAGCCCACCCACAGTGTCATATTTATTCTCTAAATGTACAGCAGCCAATGCTTTCACTCCCCGGGGGAAGACCCTGCAGTGACTCTCCACTCTTCGCTCAGTTAAGACAAACACTTCACCTGGCACCAGCCATCTTCAATTTGTCTGTTCATTTCTATGTCTCATTTTTCTCTTTACTACAGCAAAACTGGACTATGTTGTCTTCAGGCAAGCACAAGTCTTTCCTGCAATTGGGACTAGACTTGTGACGTTCTTTTTCTCTAGTGCTCTTTTCCCTTCTCCAAAAGCCCACTTACTTTCAGAGACCACAAACAAAAAATCTACCTCCTCCGTCTGACCCCACCTGATGCAAGCCCCCTTCTCCAGCCCATCCAGGTAAAGCCCTTTCTTTGGCTGAGCTCACAAAGCACTTGGTTGTTCTCAATGGTGGTGATCACTGGGCTGTGCAATGTGGGTGTCTCAGCACGGCCCTGAGATCTGTTAGCAGCCTCTAACCTCACTGGGCACTAGGGTGATGCACACAGGAGGAGCTGTCACAATATTTGGGAGGATGAACAGACTCGAGTTCAGCTGAAGCTTAGACTATGATTTGGATCATGTTCCACTCTTCCTGGCATGGCCCTCTGCTCCTCCCTGCTTATCAAACGCCATCCTATCCTTGGTGCAGATTCTGTTTTCTCCTTGAAGCAGTTCCAGATCATTCCTGCGGAGCCATTTCTGGCCTTCTGATGGTTCTCATCCTTCTCTGCATTGCCGTTTGGCAATTAATCACTCCCTGGCTTGTGACATTCCTTGTATAGCATTGAGCTATTATTTATCTCTTGTGTATTCTTTCGTTTTCCTGGCATTTATGTCTTACCCCTTCAAGTTCCCTGGGAGCACAGAGCATATCTTTGGTGTTCTTTTTTCTCCCTCAGTGCCTTGCTTCCTTGTCATAGCTGCCCTATAAATATTTCTGGAATATCAAAGTTTAACCTTCCTCAGGTGAGCCCTACATTTCTTTAAAAAAATTTTTTTTTAAATTTTTATTTATTTATGATAGTCACAGAGAGAGAGAGAGAGGCAGAGACATAGGCAGAGGGAGAAGCAGGCTCCATGCACCGGGAGCCTGATGTGGGATTCGATCCCGGGTCTCCAGGATCACGCCCTGGGCCAAAGGCAGGCGCCAAACCGCTGCACCACCCAGGGATCCCCCTACATTTCTTTTAAAACAATGGTCTCTGAGGCCTTAAGCCAGACAGTAACTATAATGGGACTTTCTCTGACTACTGGGGAGGCAGTGGGGGTTACGATTTGGCACCTTGGGGCCTTTGGCTGCCCTTTAAGTCATATAATAACAATGACTGACTCATCCTGAAGGGCACCATGTGCTAAGCCTAATACATTATTTCATTTAATCCTTACAATGGCCCTACAGGAGTAATTATTATTATGATTCAGTGTTACATATTAGGAAATTAAGGTGCAGAGAAAAGAAATAATTTTCCTGACTCTGATGGCTCGTATGTGTGGTATGCCAGGATTCCAAACTCTGTGGTCTGACTTCAGAATGTGAGATTTTAGTCACCTTCATGGCACACCTTGACCACATATGTAAAAAAAAATAATAATAATAATAAAAATAAAAATAATAGAAATCAGTCCTATATCTGTACATTGTTACCACATTTACCGACTCTTTGCACATGCAGACTCTTATTTTATTGGCTCGACACCCCTATGAGAAAATTGGGGCACTCCTATTTTATCCCTATTCTTATTATTTATGTCTTAGATCTCATCCTCCTCCATAATCTTAGGCATTTTTATGCTGCTGACAATTCCTCCTCTTTCTTGTAAAATCTACTTCTCTAGCTGGATACTGCTCTGTACATTGAAGGCACTTGTATTGATTGGAAATACACTTAGCTGTTAGTAACAAAAAACTCAATTTACAGCAGCTTAAACAAATAGGGTTTATACTCCTTAATAAAACAAGAATTCTGAAGTTAGGCAGCTGCTGCAGTTGATTTAGTGGCTCAAGAACACAGGGCCTGGCTTCTCTGCGATTCTCTTAGCCTTTCTCTCATACCTGACACCTCATGGTGGCACGATGGCTGCCGCAGTTCCAGACATCCTGTCCCTCCAAGGCAGGTAGAAGAGGTGCACCTCCTCCCTCCCCTCATGGCCCTCCTATTGATGTCTCATTGGCTAGAATGTGCCTCCTGGCTATTTAGAGCCCTAAGGAAGGCGGGGAAAGCAAATATTCAGCTTGGAGCATTGCATCCCTGAACCTGGATGTCTGGACATCAGGTTAACAAAGAGAAAGGGAGGAATGGCTCCGGGAGAAACAACTAACTTTTGTGGGATCTTAAGTCAATGAATATATCAACAAACGAATAAATCAACGTAAGCTTGTTTATCATTAAGTTATGCAAGTAATAGGTAAATGCATTCTTACTGTAAAAAAACAATCTGGAAAAATAAAAACAAAAACAAAAACAATCTGATGTGCCAAAGAACACAGAATAAAGAGAAAATTCACCTGTTTAAACCACCCCAACCGTCCTGCCCTGCCTGGAGATAATTCCCGTTATCAATACGATGAGCAGCCTCTCAGATATACCTCCAAGTATGGATAGATATGTCACACGTGTATATCTGTGTGTATATGTGTGTGTATGAATACACTCAGGTGTTCATATTCGCATATACGTATACATTAACATGTGATGAGTTTATAATTTGCTTTTCTATGTAGAATAATATGCTTTTTCCATAAAGTGGGAATATCCCGGAGGGCCTTTATTCTGTGATTCGCTCGTTTTCTTTTTATAGTATGTCAGCCTGTCTTGGAAATCTTTCCATGCCAGTACCAGTAGAAATCCCTCATCCTTTATCCTGGCTCCAGAGTATCCCATGTATTGGATGCACCAAGGCTGACTTAATCTTTCCCCTGTTTTTGAAAGTTTGGCTCGTCTTATCTGGAATAATAACCCTGTGTTTGAATATCAAGAGTGCTGCTCAGTAGAGGATCAGTGACTTCCGCTGGTTGCACATCAGGTGAGGTGGAGTACTTTAGAACCAGGCGTCAGGGCTCTTCCACAGTGTTGCTTTCCCACAGCTGCCACGTGGTCAGGAAAGGCTGTGGTCGAAGCCACTCTGTGGCTCCACGAGGATCCTGACATAGGCTGAGATGATTCCTCTGGCCATACAGACTGGTGTCAAGATCACACATCAAAAGATTTCCAACCAAATAGCTGTCAGAGACATAGACATAGTTTTATTTAAAAAAAAAAAAAAGTGAAAAAAGCAAACCTCAAAAGTTTTTCTTCCTGAAATGATGTATTATGAGCATCCATAATTCTCAGAAAGAAGTAATTTCAATTCTGTCCTAGAGTCTGTTTCTTAGGTAAAAGGGTGACAACAAAGCTGAATTCCTTGGGCTTTATGACTTTCTGAAGATCACAGTGGGAATGATCATGCCACATTAGGGCAGTTCCAGAGAATCATCAAAGTCTTTTTTTCCCCCTTGTCTTGGAGGATGGGGGTAGATTTGCAAAAGTGCTCATATTTGAAAGTGTAACATATACGTTAACACGTGTAAAAGGCAATGTGATCACATAATGGTGCATTAAAGCTTCTGGAAGATCAAATAAAAGCTCAGCGTATCTGTATTTTGTGGGGGTTGGCAGGGAAAGAACCACCTACCTGAGTGCACTTTGTGGCAGTTCTCATTGTATACCTGCTACAAATGAATGCAAAAGGCACATTGCATTGTGCAAAAATGCTCTCTGATTTCCTTTAGGTATGGATTAAAGCTTGGATCGCCAAAGTATGGTTCGTCAGCTCTTCCAGATACTAATCAAGGTCGAGGGAAGGGTGAGTGTTGGAAGGCAGGAGATTTTCCCTTGACCTTGGCTGATGCATACAAACTGGAAGGACGAAGTTCTGCTGTAGAAAAAGAAAAAAACATCATTTTCCCTTCCATGTCTTTCAAGGCAGGGCTTATTTACATGGACTAAAATGTTAATTTTCTCAGAAAGCAAAGCCACTGGCAGACCATTAAGTAAAATTCATGTGTGTGTGATTACTATTGGATGCCCTCTTGCTCTAGGAGAACCTTATTTTTTCTAAAAACATATGGAATTCATTTATACTTGTATTACACGTATCTGTGTGTTCATATAGATGTTTGACTCCGTGTTCAGTGAAATGTCATAATTCCTTTTACAACAGATTCGGAAGAGAAAATGCTGGTTAGAGCAGAACATTACAAATGGGAAAGGAAATGAAAGTGTGTGTGAGTGAGGTGAGGATCACGAAAGTGACCTGTGTATCAAGGAACCAATTTTTGTGTGGGCTAGAAAACTTTTAATAAAAACTGGGAGGCAGGGAGCAGATTTTAGAAACGGGGCTTCAGCACCACTGATGTGATGTTCTCTGGACGTGGGCTGCCATTTGAAGCCCTAGTGATGAATGTTTGCTTTGATATCACGTTTGATAAGGGAGTTTCCTGTGTGCTTAGGAGCTACTGGCCTTGTTAATTCATTGGCTTGCAGATGTAATTAAAGGGGGTACATTTGGTTTGGGGAGGCACAAATACCAATTGCTCTTGGGCTCCGAGCAGGGAGAAAAAAAAAAAAAAGACTCCTTTTACTGATGATTCTCAATGGATAATTTTAGGAAATTACATGAAACGGACCAGAATTTTCAGAAATTTAATTATTTTCATGGTAACTGCCATGATCTCAAAAATAAATAAGATTATTCCTACTCTTAGGGAATTCTCTGATTACAGAGAGTGTGCAATTACATAATTCAGGCAATGAAGCTTTCCTCTTAACTCAATAAAAACATTCTGATGTTGGAATAATTCACTGACCAGTGGTAATGAACTGCCCGGGTGGTTCAAACAGTTAACAGCTGCACTGAGCCCTGGTTCCTTGACCAGCAGCACTGGGCAGATGGGAAACTGGGAGGCCCTGTGGATCATTCTTGGACCATCTCTCTGTTCTCTCCACACTCACTCCCTAGGTGATCTTATCCACTCACATGGCTTTAATGCCATCTGTCTGCTGATGGATTCCAAATATATCCTCCAGCTTGGACCTCTCCTCTGAAGTACAGACCCACATATCCAACTGCCTACTCAATAACGCCAGTTGGTCCGATGGGCATCTTAAATTTGACATTTCCAAACCCGAGCCTCTAATAATCTCCTGTAACCAGCTCCACCAGAAGCTTCCACATTTTGGTTAATGCAACCTCCTTCCTCGAGAATCTTGGCACCATCCTTGAATCTCTCTCTCTTTCACGCAGACCATCAACACATTCCTAATGTTTCTTCCCCCTTCACTGCCACCACTTTGGTCCAAACTGTCATCATCTTCTGCCTCTTAGCTGGCCTTTGTGCTTTTGCTCTTGGCTCTCGGCAGTCTAATCCCAACCTTGCAGCTGGTACGATCTTGTTAAAACATGTCATGTGGTTTTCCATGTCATTCAGGGTCAGACTCCAGGCCTTCACTGGACTGCAAAGCCTGATAGGCTCTTGCTCCCTATTAAACACCCAGACTTCATTACCTACCTCTTTCCTCCTTGCCTTGTTCTCCTCTCTCTCCAGGCACGCTGACCCCCTGTGGTTTCTAGACCACGCCAGGCACACTTTTGCATCAGGAAATTCGCACTTACCATACCCTCTTTCCAGAAAGCTCTGCCATAGATAACCACATGGATTCACTCTCACTTGCTTGAGGCTTAGTCCCTTTCTAAAACTGTATCTCTCCTCTGGCATCACTTATGAGACTGAGTTCGAATCTTTGCTCCTTCACTTAGTAGCCACGTGACCCTGAGCAAAATATTAAGATGCTGTAATATCCCCCATCTCTTAAATTGGTGATACCAATACTAGTATTAGGTTGAACCATGAGATTTCCATGTCCATGGAGTATTGGTGAATGACAAATGGTGGAGTGTTGATTAATTTCATATGGTTCAACTTAATACCTACCTCATGAGGATCTGATAAGGATCAGATGAGGTCATGCTTGATAAGTGTATTGTGCCTGGTCCATTGTAAACCTTACAAATTGTAGGCCATGAATATTGCTAAACCAAGTTCCCAATGGGTCATGCAAGGCCCTCCAAAATCTGGCCCCTAAGGCTTGTTTATGCTCACCTTCTTTTGTATTTTGTACCTCTCATACCACATTTTGACAGTAAAGAACTTACTGTGAGTTCCTAAACCCAACTGGCTCTTTCCTGCCTGCTTTTGGCTTTGACTATCCCAGTCCCAGGTTTTGGAATCCACCCCGCACTCTGCTCCTTAGGATCTAGCACACTTCCCTTCCACCTCTGCATAGATGTCCCTGTTCCTTCCAAATTCACCTTCCCCTGTGCTGTTTCTGAGCATTGAACAAACTCATTGCACGCATTACAAGGATTGATTTACGCGTCCGTCTCCTTTACCTGACCCTGACTTCCTCTGGTACAAGGTGGTATCTTATTCATTTGTATCTTCTAAATCTTGCACAATCTGGTACCCAATAGCTCCTTATAAAGATCTGGTGAATGAATGAAAGAATGGACAAGCTGAAAACATGGAGATCCCATTTTAAGATAGTTCTCATATACCAGTGGTCAAGAGTAACTAAGAAGAAATGCAAACCATGGAGGCTTGATGAACTAACACATCGCAGAAATCAAGGTAAATAGGACTTGGGGATATAACAGGGCAGGGAGAGATGGAGCACTGAGAAGCAGAGATACCGAAATGAATTGATCAGAGAGGATGGCTGCTTGCCTTTTGGCCTCTTTATGGTTCCTGATTGTGTGGCTGGCCTTTGTCCCATGGATGACTGCAGGGAGCAATTTCCTGCCAGAGGGTAAGCTGGAGGGCTGTGGGGCTGTACCCTCATTCTGAGTGATATGCTGCAGAAGTCCTAGAACGGAGAGCAGGTTTTTACAGCTGCTCTTTTAGAGGCCCCAGGCTACACTGGCTCAGGGACAGAATCTTGAATGATTTTTAATTCAGATGAATTAATAGAGGAGAAATTCCCCTGCACAATGGAACATTCTGGACTGGCACCAGTGCCTTTAGATCTCCACACATACCAGGGCTATCAGACAAATAGAGGCTGGTGGCTTAGGGCTGGGGGTGAACAGAGGGCCCCGACTGCTGTGACTTGTTGAAGTGATGCAACCTGGGTTTCTGTAAACCATTGACCTTCTATCTGGATGTGAAAAGGGCTGGTCAAGAGAGAAATCAACTTGCATGATAGTCGCATTTTCCTCCAGTCCCTGACTGACATGAGGTGGTAATTATAGGAATGATAAAGTTAAATGATATTAATATCCTGTTCAGTTAGATTCTTTACCCTGTGGGGATGTTTCCTGACCAAAGCACATAGGTTTTAGATCATAGCCAGACTATCTTATATATCTGTGTTTCTGTTTCTTCTGGTGCCTAGCATGGCACCTTGCATATGGACAATGTTCAGTGAATTATGTTGCTAAATCTGGACCTTTTCAACTGTAGGAAAACTGGCCAAGGAGTGAGGATTTTAGCTGCTCCAGTTTGCTGGGCTTCATCTAAAATAATAACACTAAAAGGGAAGGATCTCTTATATTTTTGTTGTGTAGCTTGTCTGTGGGCTATGGGATCACTGGAGATTTTCTAGTCTGGTCTGATTTGGTGGCCCTGAAAATCAGTGTCATCTCTAGCCGAGGGGATGAGAGTAGCTTTGTAGCATCACGGTGGTTAAGGGAAATGGTTAAATGCATGAGGATTTTTGGAGTCAGACTCCCTTGTCTTCAAACCATGTCTCTGATACACGCTGGGCAAATAACACAGAGTTCTCTTTTGTGCCTTAACTCCTGGTTTTCTAGACAGGAATAATGATAGTACCTGTTGTTCGAGAAGAAACTTATTCTGACTTTTGTTGAAATGGTAAGGAAGATATTTCAGGACTATTTCAATAAGGGTATCACAGTAAAGGAGAGACATGGGGATCTCAACTCTGAATATGGCAAGGACAGCTGGGGATTTATAGTCAAAGAACAGGATGAGGTGGTCAGTGGATGGAAAGTTGCTAAGAGAAGACAGCAAGGGTAGGGAGATTCTTGCTAAACCAGCTTAACAGGATTCTTGTTGAAGGCAAGCCCGGGTGATCGGATATCAAGAATGGGGCATGAGGAATTTGATCAGATGTCAAGGATGCTCAGGTAACAAGGGTAAGGAATCGTCACTAAACTGACGTAGTGGGTATCTTGCTAAAACTGAACTCAAAAAAGATGGGCGTGGAAGCCCAAGGTCAACTCCTGGTTGCAAAGTTTGGTGAAAGTTTAGTCAAGGAGGGAGCATTTGTCACTGTGTCCTGAGATCGAGTAATTTACATATGTAAAGTGTTTGGCACCGTACTTGGTGATGAATAAAATTTACCTAGTAACACCAGGCTCGCTTTCTATGGAACATACAAAATGAACCAGTAGTGTAAGACCATTTCTCTTTTGTGTAGGCACCCGTGAGGTGTCAGATGGGTCAGAGCCTATGAAGAAAATCCTAGTCTAAGCCAGGAGCCAGTTGTCTTTGAGTCAACCTCTAGGATGACAGATGTTGGGCAGTTTTGAGGAGTGGAAAGCGTCCAGAGGGAGTATCTGGGCTTCTCCTTCTCTAGAAAGTCTCCCAGACTTTGTGGGGATATGCTTGATCTTTTCTGAGTGCCCGTAAGAAGGATTTTCTTGGGACTTTACAGCTTTTAAACAACCCTGTATGATGAGCTTCCCAAGGTGACATCTGGCTCCTTCATTGCCCAGGAAGAAAGAGGGCCTTCACCCCAACAGAAGAGAGAAGTCAGGAGTGTTCTAGAAGCCTGGGAGACTTCTCCTGGGAGGAAATGTTTGGGGTTTAAGTCTGAGATCCAGCTGTGCTCTGGAATCCCTAAACCCTGATTACTGCAGGGGATGTCTACTAAAGTTCTGCCCATGCAGCATGCCTGCAGCTTAGGTCATTCCCTAGGAAAAAGGGGGAAGAAGAAGGTCTACAGTGAGAAAAAAAACTCCTGTATCATGGGCAATACTCAACCCTCAGCTTTTGATATAAAAGCTTCCAGGAACTTTAGCTGATGTTTCTGAACCGAGTTACCGTGTGGATTCGCCAGTTTTCCTAATGTGGCCCCAGGTGTGAAGGACACTGAGGAGTAGGGATGGGAAGAGAGAGGTGCTCAGCCAGGCCCACCCTATCAGTGGCTAAGAGGGCCGTAAGTGAGGGGGAAGAGAACCAAAACTGCAGGGGGCCTGAGCCTGCATGTAATCAAGGAGCTGCAGGTAACGGACACTCATCAATAGCTCAAATGTTAGCTGTGACTGGGAAAGGTCTCACCACGAGCTCTCAATCTCCATGAAAAAGAATTGAGGGTATCAATAGGCTCGCAAGATATTATTATTTATTGGAGTGACCTTTGTTGCTAAGTAACAGCATGATTTTCAGACTGTATTAAAAAATTATAATTGGCATGAGCTTAAAATAATGTGCACCAGCATCGGAGACATTAAGCCGCGTGGCGGGGATGTAAATTAGCCAGAAAGGTTCATGGGGGGGTCAGTGCAATTGTCAGATAATGCTGAACCAAGTCAAATTAATTTCTAATAATTTGTAGAAGGTAGGCAGAAGAGAACCACCAAGCTCCTGGAAGCTGTAGGAACCACAAAGCTTGAGTGTCAGGCTAGAAATATGGGGCCTCACCCATGCCAAAAAGCATTAAAACCAGTAGTTGGAATTCAAGGAATGACATTTTCTAAGTTCAGACTTGATCTTATTACAAGTCCTATTTTCTTGACTTGGCTGGGCAGGAAATTCTGTAATGACAGAGGGCCAGAGGGTGTCCCTTACCCCCAGGCTGCCCGCCTAAATGCTGTCCCTGAATTTTAACCAGGGTTAGAACACATTCAAGTGTCAGCAACAGGTTAAGTGCTGAACCGGTCATTAGCTAGGTGCAATGCCTTCTCAGCAGGCCGAAACTCTAAATAAGCTAGGTAGGGAGAACACCAGGTAAATTAAGATACATCTTGTCTTTTCACCCCACTGTGAAATGGAATCTTAATGTACAGAGGCCCTTGTGGGGAGAAAAGCAAACCCTGGCTACAGAGTTGGAGCAGGGGGATGGGCAGGAGAAGCAGGGGGAGAGCCGGGCGGAGGGGGCATCGCTGGCAGCCCCCGGGATAGACACTGTGTGGGGCAGAGAGCACATCTCCTGGTTAATTCTTGTGAACCCCTGAAACGATGAGCGACAGAAGCAGGGGGTTTTGTGGCGGGGGCTCTTTGAGAAGCTGTAACGTCTTGTTCTGGAGTGCGCTGCCCACGGCAACCAGGTGGAGACCAGCATCGTTTTGGAGATGCTTTGTAGTGGTGCCGGGAATAGAGGACGGGAAGTAGGTGGAGGCTAACCAGTGGGACTGGTCTAGGCCCCTCTGCGCCTCCTGCCCCCCACGGATGAGCTCCGACGATTCAGAGGAAGAGCCACTTGCCTGCCTGTGGTGGAAACTGTCGATGCTCACAGGTACCTGGGCCCTTCCTCTCCTGGGCGCATTGGGAGACCGCATTTTCCGGCATCCGGGAGCAACATCTCACTGGGGAGGGGAGCTACACAGTAGGATGACGTCCCTGTGGTAGGATTTTGAGCATCAGAGAAGCCCAGTGGGAGACGTTGTTATTAAGTACTAATAAGTACCGCTGATTTGTTATTCTGTGACTTTCTCGTGTAAGTCTGGCTCATCTCCTCCTCTAATTAAGAAGCTCTGAGGGACTGAGTTTTGTGGTCAGACAAATCTGCATTCACATCCCAGTCTGCACACTGATCTTGGGCAAGTTACTTAAATTCTCTAGGACTCAGTGTCTTCCTGTGTAAGACAGAGACACGGTGGTAGACTTGCTTCCGAAGGGTGTGAGGATGGGATTAGGGGAGCGCGGAGGCTAACTGCTCAGTGCTTGGCTCGTGGTCAGTGCTCAATAAATCTTTCTGTACAATCATTATTATTCATAATGGGGGAACCTCGGAGGGAACTTCGAGATCACCAAAGTCCTTGTTCTGTAGATGAGGATTTGATGACCGGAACACCAGACCAGGACTTCATTCTTTTGTGCTTTCTGGAATTTCTCAATCTTGACTGTTAGCTCAGGATGCTCAAGAAATGCTTGAGCGATGTCTGCTTTCATTCCTTGGGGTCATGGTGTTCAAGGAGGACTTGTGTAGGACCGGACTCCTGGAGTGCTGCAGCCCCTGTTAGGGATGGTGCCCAGCTCCTTGGAACAGCATCGACTTTGGAATCAGGCAATTTCGCTCAAATTGTGGCTCTGTCACTCAGCAGCAGTGTGACCTCGTGTGGGCAATATACTTTTTCTAAGCCTGGGTCGTCTGGTCAATAGAAGAAGGAGATGACCCTTTTGCCACAGGATTGCTATGGGAATGCATAAAACAGGCAGCCGAACACCTCCTGACTTCGAGTTATCCTGAGGATGCTCGATGTCTAATTTGGGACCAACAGAGGAAGAGACTTGTTTCTTCCTGGTTTCCCTTACATTGGGAGCTAGCTAGAGCCGAGGACTTTCCACTTTTTATTCTTCGGGATTTCTAAGCACTTAAGATAATCTGCTTCAAGTCAATATATATCTTTTCCAGATTGTTATGATGTGTTCATTTTAGAGCATTTGGGAGAAAATAGAGGAACGTACAATGAATGAAGTAGAAACAACATGGCAGTGACAAACGCATTGTACAGCCCAGAAATAATACCCAGAGATGATTACTTTTCTGTGTCTTTCCTTCCAGCATCTCCTCATCTCAAGCATATTTAGAATCGTTTTATATGTGTAGTTCTTCTTTACAAAAAAAAAAGTCTGGCTTTTTTGAGTTTTTATTATGTCAGGAGCATCATCCTTTGAGGATGAAGATGATGTTTAGTGGCTGCACAAATGCTCTGTCGTTTGTATGAACCATGATAGGTTTTAACCATTCTCCACATGTTGAGTGTGCAGATTGCGTTTTGGTTACAAATAACTCTTCGAAGATCTCGTCCATTTGACTCCTTCCTTATTTTTTCCCCCAGCCTGCTTCCAGCTTTGGGAGATGCAGTTGGGTGGTCAACTCGACCGCCCTGTTGCCCCCCGACTTCTGGCTGGTTCCGGCCACTTTGGGAGCCCGGCAGTTGGATTCTCTATTTCCCTGGCTCACTCCCTGCTTTGACTGAAGGTCACGGTGCCTCTTCTGGTAGGTTCTTCCCACTTTCTGCCCTTTCTCAGCAGACCCACAAGAGAGGTCCCGGGGTTACGGGTGGTTACAGGTCCCGGGGTGCTAATCTATGCTTCGTGTACTTTCCACACCCGTCTCACACTTTTGTAAATAACCTCTTGCTAAACTTGCTAAACTTACTCTAGGTTGAGTTTGCTCTCCAATTCCTACTAGAACGCCGACTGATGTAATATTTTTACATTTTGTAAACAAGTTGTAGGTTGTATCAGTCTATACGTATGCATCTGATCATTCTCTCTAGCAAATTTCTGGAAGCCAGTTGAAAATTTCCAATCCTAACTTTCCTCACCTGTCAAGTAAGATTAATAATAATACCCAACTCACCGGGTTGTTGGGAGGATAAATGGGATAATGTATGAAAATTCTTTATAGCCTATAAATTGCTTTACACATATAAGACACCGCTTATTATCACCACCTACTTAACCCTGAGGGAGTCCTCAAGCGCTTTGGTCCGGTTCCAGGCTGAGATTTTGCAATATTGATCTTTGTGATGTTTTGAAAACCCACAGAAGTAGCTGTGGCTAACAGGTTCTTTTGCCTTGCTACCGTAAACTTCGCATTTTTGGTTTCTCTACTCCAAGAAGAAGTGACCTTAGAACCTGCTCTGTTTTGTCCACATAGTTGGCAGGCCGTTATTTCTGTATGGAATTTAATAAGGAGATGTGAGCCGTGGGCTCCCTTGGGTGGTATATCCAATATGTGGTTTGCAGTACAGCTGACCCAGGAGAATTCACTCACCTCCTAAAAGTGAGCAGTCCCTTTTGAGCTCCTGGGCTGATTTAGGCCATTGCATTCAACATGGATCTGTTTAAAAAAAAAAAAAAAATCCATTCAAGCACGTAAGGTAAAAATTGCCTTATTGGCTTTTTGTCTGAAATTTTGGCAGAGCATGGACAGATTTCAGCATTTATTGCCCTTTGAGTGATTTCCAGCTTTGTTCCAGGAAAAATACAATTAATCTTGTAGCAGCCGCTATATCAATCCATGTGAGGGGCAAGTTGTTTCAGATGTCACGTGGAGTCTCTAAGTTCTTGGGCTGTGCTCATCTTTTTGGCTGAGGGTGAGTGTAATGCACACCAGGGGAAGCCTCTTGCCTCCATTCGTGTAAATGTCTGCAAAGCCCCCAAGACTTGCACACGGTGGGGGCTTTGTGCATCCAGCTGTCCTCCATCAGCCCAGGGAACACATCTGGGAAAGTAGGTGTGAGGGGCCCCTGTGAGTGGACAGGGAGGGGCAGAGGTGCAGCATGTGTCACGGGGGAGTGTGAGTAGGTCTGCTTGACTTGCATTTATCCTGGACATGATGCTGTTTGGCTCTGCGGCTGGGGGAAAGGAGGAGAGGTAGCGTTCCAATGTCCTGAGCCAGTGCCATTGGCTCCCATCTTCTTACAACCTTTTTCTCATAGTGGCGTGCTGTAGCGTGAGGCTTTATCGGGGCCAGGCCAGCCCGGAGCCCGAGGGCCACTGAACACATTTTCCTTTCTTTCCAATAACTTTGCAGAGCCTGGGATTGGCTTGGCTCGGAGCCTGGCCTCAGCTGGTGTAATTTCTCTGCCTTCATGATCACCTGTACTGATCCTGGGGCAGGCAGGATTCCAGCCTTCTCCCCGGTCACTGGGCTGACACTTGACCCTAAACAAACTGCTTATGTCCGTCTGGGTCAGGACTTCATCTGTATAGGAAGTTGCATCAGATCACAATTTCTCAAACTTCTTACTTCAAGGGCACCTCGGATTATTCCTTCCAAAGTTTCTCAGAAAAAAATCTAATAGTTTGTTAGTTTTAACCATTGGAATTTAAAAAAAAAATTTTTAAACTTTTATTTATTTATGATGGGCACACAGTGAGAGAGAGAGAGGCAGAGACATAGGCAGAGGGAGAAGCAGGCTCCATGCACCGGGAGCCCGACGTGGGATTCGATCCCGGGTCTCCAGGATCCTGCCCTGGGCCAAAGGCAGGCGCTAAACCGCCGCGCCACCCAGGGAATGTGTCCATTCCTCCCCATGTCTACAGTCACCACCATGGTCTACTCTCATGGATTCCCTCAGTTTCCCCCTAAGTGTCTCCTGCTCCCACCCTGTGGTCAGAGGCTCTGGTGAGCCCCCCTCTTGCATGGCTTACAACTCTTACAATGCCTTACTTCTGCTCATGTAATAAAGTCCAGAATGTTAAATGGATGACCCATAGGCATTGATCTATCTCCGTAGTGTCACCTCCTGTCACATATGCTTCCCTCATTCCCTGGGATGGCCACCTTGGCCTTAGTCCAGCAGGACCTCTATATACGCTTTTTCCTGTGCTTCATCTTTGTCTCTCACAGGTCAGTTTCTCGGTGAGGTCAGATCCCTTTGTTATGAGCTCTACAGCTGAGCTCCCTTCCTTCATGGCATCGTTTCAGGGGTTCCTCAGATTGGATGTCCCCACAGACTGTGGGCTGCACCTGGCACAGCAGGGCATCCCAGCGCTTAGCACAGGGCCTGGCACATAACAAGTATGCCACAGATAAACAGTAAAGGAAGGAAAGGGAGAAAGGAGAGCGGGATACCCAAGAGCTTAGTCACTCTGAATAAATGTCCAGTTTCCATTTGATTCTTCGAAATAATGGAACATGATGCCAAGTGCCCCAGTTTCCAGGGCACTCATCGTCAGGTTGGTGCCATCATTGGCCGCTCGATGGGTGTGGGCAGGTGGGGAGGGGCATCTCTTCCTACTCCCACTGGTACTTTCCCTTTATCCTTGCTGGGGGTGGAAGGAGGTGATGCTGGTGCCAGTGGAAATCTGTGAGCCTCCCTCTGATTGATGGGCGCTGGGCGGGGTCAGACAGAGCAATCCACAGAGTAGAATTTGGCACAGGAGTCACTATTTCTGGTGGAGGACGTTTACAAGGAAGATAGGAGGCTTTCCTTTGTCCCCTGCCTCAGAAGAGCTTAGACATCACCCAGGCTAGCCTTTCCTCAGCCTCCCCGTTCATCAGCATCTCCTGGGAGGTGTGTGAAAATACAGATTCCCAGGTACGATGCACAAATTTTAATTCCGTAGGTCTCTGAAGATTCTGACTTACTAGGTTAGGTTTAAGGTGGGACTTAGACCTCTCTATTATTAACCAGACGCCCTCAGGGATTCAGATGCTCAGCCAGATTTGAGAACCACTGATCTAGAACCCAACCTCTTCACTTGATTGCATCCTCATTAGAGCAGCTTTGACTGCCACATGGAACTACGTATTGTTTTGTTTTCTCTCATTAAGAATGGCTACATGTTTTATTTTCATACCATTTTTACCCTTTCAAAGTGTTCTCACTGCTCTTGTCTCATATGATTCTCATACAAGCCCTTTATAGTCAGTGTCACCCCCCCCCCCGCCCCTGTGGACGCTGAGGGGCCAGGTGACCGGTAAGTGCCCCCAGTGGGTCTACAGCTTCCATTCCTCTCCAGGAGATGCCCGCATTTAACTCGAGAATGCCACACACCTTCTTTCACATTTTGTAATATTTAATTTCTGTATTAAACATTTGCAATTAGCCTTAAAAGAATTGATTGATGGCTTTGCCTCATTTTAAAAAAGGGTACTTTACAGATACATAAAGGTAAGAAGCTGTTAGGGGAGGTTTTATGGCAGATGGTTCTTGGCAGCGATCACTTTTCTTTTATGGCAGTCTGGAAATTTTCCTGGGTAATAACTTTCTTTTCTTTTAACAGGCATAAAATAAAGAGGTTCTAGATAGTTGGATCATTATCAAATGATTTTCCAAAGACAACCATAAATTGTCAGCACCAGTTAGGCAAAAAACAAGAGTTGTCCACATCTGGAAATCTAATACATAAATTTTTGAGTTTCCCCCTTTTGTTGGGACTGATACTTGGCTACCCAAACTGTTATTCCTTAAATGGCGATTAGATTGGGGAGCTGGGGGAAAGAAGGTTTGGGAAAGGTATTCACGCAACTTCCCCAAATGGCAATATTTCTCTTATGAACAGAGAAAGGTACATTTTGGTCTTGCCCTCCCCAAAGACTGAGAACAAAGCAAGCTTCAGTTTTAGCTGGAGAGGCAGAAAATTTTAATTGTGAAAATTAGCATGGAGAGAAATTGATGGGACCGAAAACAAAGTGAGTTACTTGTGTTCATTAATTCACTCAACAGTACTTTGAACCTCGAGTATGTGATTATACGTCAGACTTCGTGCGAGGCACTGGAGATTCAGGTGGTAATGATGCAACTGCGAATTCCAGCCTACCAAGGGAGTGGCGTCGGATAGATGCCTTGTGTGTGTGATGAGGAGAAAGCATCATGAAAATCATCATTGCTAACTAACTGAGTGCTTACTCCACGCCAGGCACTGTGCTTGGCAAGCATTACCTCTATCCTTGCAACGGCCTTGACCTATAGACATGATTATTAATTTCATTTGGTCACTGAGGGAAAGTTAGGCACAGGGGGACTAAGTGGTCACAGAGGATTCACTCAGGATCACAGGATTCACTGTGCGATTCACTCAGGATCACAGAGACAGTAAGCAGCAGTACTGGCATTTAAATCCAGCAGGTCTAACTCCTAAAACTGTGCTCTAAACCTGGTGGGCCCTCTCTCAACAATTACTTACTACAAGAATGAAAGAATGAATGAACGGATGAAGTAATTGCAAGTATAACGAGACTTTTCAAAAGAGAAGAACTATATAGCAAAGGGGTTGAAACTAGTCCATGTCTGAGAGGGTCTCTGTGAAAGGGGCATTTCAGCCGAGTCCTAGGATATACATCAAGTGGATGGATAGTGGATGCGAACGGTTAGAACATACAGGTCAGGAAGTCAGCTGAGATCTTGAGCCGGAAGAAACTTTCAAGACCATCTAGCAGAGTCCTGTCATTTCATAGATGAGAAGATGGGGGGCACAGATGGGAGCGTAGAGAGTGGGGATGACTAACCAGAGTCCCTGGCTTTGGGAAACACCCAGAAGTCATTAGCTGTAGTAAAAATCGACATTTATAAAAAGGCTACTTGCTCTATTACATCATGAAGCTATAGTAGGGCTTCCTAACATTTTTCACATCGTGGCACATGTGAAAAAGAATAATATTTGTTTCTTTTGAATTAAAAAGTTTTTTAAAAAAGATTTTGAGAGAGAAAGTGAGAGAGTGAGTGCAAATGGGGGAAGGGGCAGAGAGGCAGAGGGAGAGGGAGAAGCAGACTCCTTGTTGAGCAGGGACCCTGACGCAGGACGCTGGGATCATGACTTGAGCCAAAGGCAGATGCTTAAACAACTGAGTCACCCAGGCGCCTCCAAAATGAAAACATTTGGAGGGTAAAAGTAGGTTGGAGGCAGCTGTAAGGGCTCTGGGTGCTGTAGGTCTCCCCTGGACAACTAAGGACATCTGTGACCATTCCAGCGCTTACTACTGGGAGAAGACCTGGACTCTTAAGACCCGCTCTGGAGGCGCTGGCCCTTCCATGCATCCTTCTCAGACTTTGCTGTCCCCTCCCCTTGTAGTCCCGGCCCTGGCACCTTCAGCATATAGTCACAGACGCCTCTGAAAGTCTGGAGTTCATGCTTGGAAGTTCTCTTGCATCCCCAGCATTGGCTGCAACCCCATAGTGGCCGGTTCCAGTATGGAAACTAAGGATCATCCTATCACCATCAACCTTTTTCTATTGAACAGAAATAATCTAATGACACAGTAAGTTGTGGATGACTACTACTATGCTGTCTCCTCTCCTAAGAGGGTTAGAGGATTTACCTTGGAGAAGAAGAGTTAACCAAAGGGAGTGAATCCTGTAGCTCCAAGAGCAACCAGTGCTGTTACCTGGGAAGGAGCCAGCCTCCCTGCACGAATGACACGGGACTACCTGGGGAACAGACGCCCTCTCTCCAGGAGTGTCGGCAACCCAGGCTTCTCCTTTCAGCTCCGATGTGTGATGCGTTTCCATCAGCCCAGGCTGTGCAAACTGCCCGGGACTATGGCATGTGTTTTTCTATCTGGGAATCCGGGCACTGCTAGCGGTGACTGGGTTCTCCTGGTGACTGGGTTGCTGCATCGGGAATGCTGAATGGGTCAAGGGGAAAAGGCCTTGACAGTGTGCAACCGCTCTTTACCCTAGCACCGTTTGCATATGGATTAGTGTCCAACTGAAGATGTAGCCAGAGAGGAACCGTAGTGTCCGAGCACAAGAGTAACCAAATGGAAGGACTCGGAAGCGGGTAGTGGATCCAGTGGTGGACAGGTGGAGACCTCCTGTCTGCCCACAAATTGTCTTCTGTGGCTGTGTGTGCATGTGCTGTGTCTCTACCCTCCCCCCCTAAACTGCTAACTTCTCCCACTTACCACCTTGATGTGGCGGTGCCAATCTCTGATGGATAAAGGCACGTCCGACCTTGTCTCTGTCTGTGCTTGGATTTGTCAAATAGGGCACACACAACTCTTCCTGATGGAGCTTTCTCCAGGCAATTAAATGTTCAGGTGACGGCTGCTTAGCAGAAGTATGATTTCTCTTAGTCGGGTGCACCTGGCCAACAGTTAGCTCATCGGCAATTTGGGCGCCTTGGGTACAGGGCAGGGCAGGTTAGTCATTAGTCAATGATTCAGCTCAACTGCACTTGCAGAATGTAAAGTGTGAGGCGCTTCTGGCGCGCCTGTCGCACCCCCAAGGAGAGCACAGTGGGCTCGGTGATTCACCCGCCTGCCTTCTGAGGTGGTTACTCAGATTCTGGGGGAGGAATCTCAGGGGCGGTTTCTCAGCTGTTCTTCCTTTAGGCAGACTTCCATGAAAGCCTGGAAGGAAAGGAATTTGGGCTTCATTTAACAGATGTCACTGTTCTAGTTTGTAGAGGGCCACTTCATGGGGGGACATTCAGCTAAGTCTTTAGTTTGTGTCTTCACATGCAAATGAATAATCTGGATTATTTAAGAGGAGATGTCACCTTCATGGGTTTCAGCAAATGTGTCAGTTACCCACCTGGGCGTGCATTCATCACTGCTGTCGCGTGTGTCCTTTCAAGTCACGCAGTGACCTCCAGAAAGTGAGGTTTTCTGTCCCTCCCTCCCTCCCTCCCTCACTTCCTTACCTTCCAACCCTCTCTCTCTTTTATCTTTCAACGTATCATGTCATAACCCTTTGTGTTCAGCAGTGTGAATTTTCTAGAGCAAGAAGTGTGTTGCCATTTAATCCTTGTAGTGCCTTGGAAGAAGGTTAACAGCTAGTATTAGCCTTTGTTTACCAACGGGAGAGGTAAGGCACAGGCAGGGAAAAGTCTTCCCTATCACCTGAGATATGTTAGGGTGGAACCTCTTCCTTGTTAGATTTAGGAGCGCATCTGGTGTAGCCTTTGGCTATTGCTGTGTAATAAGCCATCTTAAAACTCGGATGAAAACAATAGCTCTTATTGTGTTGTTATTATAGGTATGATTTATAATGTTATTATTTTAGTAGTACTATTGCACCAGGCCCTGTGGATCAGTTGTGGGTCAGCGGGGCTTGGCTGGGCTTGGCCGGGTGGCTCTGCTGATATTGGCTGGTTGGCTTGGTTGCTCTAAGATGGGCTTAAACAGATTGGTTCTGCTCTGTGCGTCCCTCACCCTCCTCTTGGACTCGCAGGCTCACCTGGGCAGGTTCTTTGCATGGTGGGAGCAGAAGTGCAAGAGGGCAAGTAAAAACGTGAAAGGCATCTGAAGGCCCAGGCTTGGAACTGGCGCGCCTTCCTGTCGACTTCACTCTGTCGGCCGGCTGGTCGTCACCGTGGAACAGAAATCCAGGGGGGCGAGGAGGAGAGAAGCCCTGGGATGGGATGCGAGCCGCAATTCCTAGTGGACAGCACGTCCACAAACAGAAGTCTACTTTCTTTCCTTGGTGGGAGGGTTAAGGAACGGGTATGGAAGGCGCAGGGCCATAGGCAAAAGAGATGCGATTCCAAAGCCTGTACGCATTACACCTTCTTTTGTGTGCAGTACAGACACACACGCACGATGTTAAATGAAAAGGAGATAAAAACACTGAAAAAAAAAAAAAGCAAACCAGTAAATCTTCCTGCTCTTTTACTGAACACCCCTTCCCCCCCATTCTCCTACCTATTGCCTTTATTTTTATGCTTTAATTTTATGCTTTAATCCTTACCTTCACTTATTTACTCAATTAAAAAAGAGATTCAACCGTGGAAAACTCCATCACTCATCATTTAGGAAGATTTGCTCTGGGAAGGGGTGCATATAATTTGGCAGGCTCATTAACTATTCATTTTTTAAGATTGCTTACTCTGGGTGCTTGTTGGCTTAGGTAAATGTTTCTTTGGTGCGCAAGGTGACCTTGTTTGTCACCTCCTAGTCTAAAAGAGACTCTCGCTCATGAAAAACAAAGGCAGATCACCTCTGCTCTGAGAGGTTTTCAGAAAGGTTTGTCACTGGATGAACTAGAAAGATCGGATCCAATACCAACAGGTTCTTTAAAGTTGTGGAAAGAACATTTATTTAAATACGTGTTTGCAGGGATAGGACCTTGCTCCAAGAACAATGATGTAAGTATTAACCTACAGGCAAATTTGAATAAAAACAAGTCTACTGAAGGGGAGGATTAAGTGAAATTCCTTAAACAGATTTTTAAGACTGCTGTGAACTCTTTTTGTCTGTCTTGAGTAAGTGTGTTACTCTTTAATGAGATTATTTTGATGTTTTCACCAGGTTTGAGTGCAGCGTATAACAAAGCTCTCTTTCTGTTCCCCTTTCCTCCCAAGGAAATGTCTTTCTGTTGGGCTAACAGTTGATAGCCGAATTATTATACCCAATTGTTCTGATTTATACATTCCAGGTCTGCCTGTAGGATTTTATATTCTGACTGCCTCTGGGCTATGTCGACACCAGGTAACCAGATCGGCTCCCTTTTTTCTTTTGCTGTCTCTCGCAGGTCAGTTGCATGGGCTGCAGTGTGACTCTCCATCTTTACCCCACGCATGTTGCCCTCCCCCTTGGTCACTCCGACGTAAGAAAATGTCCACTCTGCTCCAGATACAGCGTTCCCAGTGTTGGCTCCCCGAGGAGTAGCCTGTGATCTTGGAGGAGTGCTTTAATTCCCAGTCTCAGTTTTCTTCCTGCAAAACAAGAGAGTTGGATGAACTGATCTCTTTTCCAGCTCTCATGCACTTAGATTTGCAGTGTGCACCAGCCTCTGTGGTGGCACCAGGGTGCCAGCTGGGTGTTGCAGGGGACTTAGGAGGCTTGCCGAGCACCCAGAGCGGCAGAAGCTGGAGTCAAGTTTGGTTTTGAGAACGGACGAAGACTTGGCCTTAGACCTGGTTTAAAGTGACTTTTGCTTTGGTTTCCCTTTGAAGTGACACATTAGAACAGCAGATAGAAGTGAGACCGGTTGGTACGGAGACTCCCGGGTCGCTTCTGTTATTACGAGGACATGTGTCAGAGGCTCATGATCTTAGCAACCTGAGGGAAAGGGGATTCTCTTTGTGTTTTATAACTCCAGCTACTTTAACATCCCCCAAATGTCGATCTAGGTCTATATGTATGTATAAATGTGTATGTACGTAAATGTGTATGTGCTTATGTACGTGTGCCAGTATTTATGTATACGTAGGTGTGCGTACGCATATGTGTACTTATCCCAATAATGTTGACACTCAGTGAAGCATGTCTTCCATGTCATGGCCTAATTCTAAGCCTGGAAAAAATCTTGCTGAGCCAGCTCTAAGGCAATCTCTCCTATCGCAGACTGATTTCAAGATCAAAGGTTTTATTTTTATCTATCTATTTATTTTTATTTAAATTCAATTAACCAACATATAGTACATCATTAGTTTCAGATGTAGTGTTCAATGATTTACCAGTTGTGTAGAACAAAAGTTTTAAAATTTACATCCTCAAAGAATCTTTCCATACTCTGCACCCTCAGGGAACCCCCATTCTCAAGTGATCCCCAGTCCTTTGGTGCACTGATTCACAATGACCTCATTAAAAAAAAATGCAAAGTCACAATTAGCCATTTGATGCTCTTTGCCTCTAGCTGGTCTTTTCAGAGCCTCTAGGTAACTTACTGACACTCCTTAGTTTTATGCTATGCACTTTTTCTACAGTTTGGCCAAATTCCAGTAGAAAGTAGGCATTCTTTTGTCCTACTCCCTATGGTGGCTTTACTCACGGTGGGTGGTGCTTGACTTTGCTCTTACTCGTGATGTTTTTCTCTGTGGCATTTCTACTTCCTGTGTCTGATATGTGGAAAATTGTTGGGTTTGCTTTCTTTGCTTTGTTGCTGAGGTTTTTATAATTAACCAGCCGAATGTTAATTTCTAATCTCTAAAATAAAGATTATAGTCCCAATGGCATCAGATTCTTGTAAACATTTGGTAAAATGATGCCCTGGAAAGAATTAGTTTTCTGTAAGAGACATAAGGATGCCCAACAGAAGTTTGTCCTATCTGACATAGTTATAAAGATATTAAAAGATTTCCCATATGAAGATGGAAAAATCTAATGGTCCTACTTCCTTTTTTTTTTTTTTTTAAAGATTTTTTTTTAATATATTTATTCAGAGAGAGACAGAGAGAGAGACAGGCAGAGGGAGAAGCAGGCACCATGCAGGAGCCTGATGTGGGACTCTATCCCGGGTCTCCAGGATCACACCCTGGGCTGCAGGCAGTGCTCAACCACTGCGCCACCGGGGCTGCCCCTAATGGTCCTACTTCCTAACGTGACTCTTCACAATAATGGCTTAATCAAAATACCTGAGCTCTGTCCCTTACTACTTTGGATGGTTTACTTATCTTTTTGTGGCCTGCCTTCCTTGTCTGCATGTTCATTTCATCTTAATCTTAATGTCTGTACAATTTTGTCTCCTGAGATTTTAAACAAATTTTCACAGAGGTTAATTTTTATTAGTTTTGATCATTTTATAGGTAAGTGTCAACCTGATACACTGTCCACTACTATTGGACATTGAGGTTGGCCCCACTTCCTTTTTAAAGCAGTACAGATATACCTACAATGTATGGGTAAATACATTTGATTTCCTTTCTTCTGTATTAAATGATAGCCTTAAAATAAAATTTCAGAAGTGAATAACTGCATTAAGGAGAGTAAGTATCTTATGGATCGCTATCTATTTGATATGTTGCTTTCCAAATGGGTTACACCAGTAGAACGTGGAGGTTTCAAAGGTTTATCAATGTGGAGAAGGGTTTTGGTGATTCAACCACCAGGTCTGAGCTTTTAAACAATCACCTAGAGAAAGTAGTGAGCCAGGAAATTGAATTGATGTCTGCTTCATCTCCCTTCTTGTTGTCTGCTCCCCAACCCATGACCATGCTGCAGAAAACAGAGATGAGTCAGCTGTCAGTGGGTGGCTGTCCTGGACTCAGGTGTTAGCCCAGATACCTTCCCACTGGCCTTTCTGTAGCTGCCTCTTACTTGCTCACTCTCAGTTCATGAATATCTGCCTAGGCTGTTCTCATGCCTCGAGGGCTTTTTTGGATTTTGTGTCCTAGTGCCCTGACTCTACTTTTCACTCCTTCCACTCTCTTTCTCTGACCAAATCCCCTCTCACCTGCCTCCCAGGAGACTCCTGAGATCCAGGGTAAACCACACTCTCAGCTCTGGGGACTCCTACCAGGCTTCCAGGGGAGGGCATAAAAATCTCGATTTGATGTTAGCTTTGTGTACCTGCCTAGCAGGTAATGACAGTGGTCTCCCATGAACCCAAAAAGCAAACACGGAGAAAGGAGTTGAATGCAGAACTGTGAATGCAGATCCTAGAATCAGCTTCTTAGATGCCACAGAATCAGGCCTCTATAAAGGAACTTCTGTTTCTCTAGAATAACAGCATCTTTAAAACAACAACAACAACAAAAACAACAAAACATCCATGCAGAACAGAACCATTTGGAAATATCTATTAAAGTTAAATATAACGTATGGTATGACCTAGCAATCCAACTCCTAGGTATAAACTCAAGAGAAGAGTGTACGGGTAAATCAAAATACATGTGCTGGAATGTTTATAGCAACATTATTCATCACACTGCAGATTGGAAACAACAGAGCTGTCCATTAGGGAGAATATGTACATAAAGTGTAAAATATTCATCCAAAGTAGTGCCATTTATTAATGAGGATGAACAAACCAAAGCTACGTGCTACCACGTGGATGGGGCTTTCAACTCTAATGATAAATGGAAAAAGCCAATCAAAACTGCACACTGTATGAATCCATTCAAAGTCAGGCCAGTGGCTCTGAGTGATGGAGGTTGGTTAAGAGGGAAAAGAGGGGGCTGCAGGTGTTCTGGTAATGTTCTATTTCTTGATCTCAATGCCCGATGAGAAAATTCATTAAACTCTATGCTTATGATTGGTATACTTCTCTGCAAATATAATTGCCAAGCAGTATTCTAAAACCAAACCTAAGTGATAGGTTTATTGCCCACTGCTTAGAATGATCTTTTAGGATATCTGCATCATCATTGCTTGCTAATTAACATGGAAGGAAAGAAGGAGCAATGACATTTCTGTGATCCTTCTGTCTTGGCATTACGTCTTATTGGGAGCAGCATTGTGCTTTATGCATCTCTTCCTCCAGGGCCTGATATATAGAAATTGATCAATATGTTTACATCAACTATTTGCTAAAAAGGACAAAAAGCCATTCCCGGATTCAAGTAACTAAGGATTTATCCAAATAATTATAGCAAAAGAAAATAGAAATTGCACAGTAATCTGGTGAATATTAAACAGCCCTAGGAGAGTTGGTTCTCTGGAAGCAGACCAACTGTTTTCACAACTGTAATAATGAGGATGAGTAAATTGGAAGGGCCAGGTCCCTTGGTTGTGCGTGTCAGGCTGTGAGGAGGGAGAAGGCTGAGGGGAGTTAAGCCTGAGCCCATGAGGCTGTAGGGGAGGGGTTGAGGTGGGCCATGTGACTGCGGTGCTGGGGGTGCAGGCCATAGCCCTCGGTGAATAGCATGGGGCCACTCCACAGCATGGGAAGTGGAAAGTTGAAGGGTGGAGAAGTCAAAACTCAGAGGCTAATATAAGCAGAGAGTGGAAATCTAGAGAATCCGACCAAGAATATGACATTAATACATAAAATTCTGAAACAGGTGTGATTGGAGGATCAAGGGGGTCTTATTACACATTTTATCAGCTGGCAGACACTGTGTGACATAATTTTAAAATACTTATTTTCATTTAATCCCCATAAAAACTTAATGAGGTAAATATTATTGCACCCATTTTACAGATAAGGAGCTGAGCTGTATTTGGCAAGGTGCAGTGTATTCAAGATCACATAGTAAGTGGAAGAATCTGGGTTTAATTCGGCCTTTTCTGACATAGAAGTCTTTTTTCTTTTTTTTTTTTTGTTTTTATTTGAGGGGTGGTGAGGCAGAGGAAAAGAGAGATTCATTTTATTAGAGATCCTATTTATTTATTCATGAGAGACACAGAGAGAGAGAGAGAGAGAGAGAGAGAGAGGCAGAGACACAGGCAGAGGGAGAAGCAGGCTCCCTGCAGGGGGTCTGATGCAGGACTCGATCCCAGGACCCCAGGATCATGACTTGAGCCAAAGGCAGATGCTCAACCACTGAGCCACCCAGGCGTCCTAGGAGAGAGAGATTCTTAAGCAGACTCCATGCCTGGTGGTATACCAATCATGCCCTGAGATCACAGCCCGAGCTGAAACCACGAGTCAGCTGCTTAACCAGCTGCACCACCCAGGTGCCCCAGAAGTGTTGCTTCTTAGCCACCCATATTATTGTCCAGATTCAAGTACAGAGGTCTAGTGTTTAAGTGGAAATAAGGTAGAGATCAGGCCCGCGAGGCAGGGACCCAGTTTGATAGAGATTAAAATACTGAAGCATGTTATCAGGGCAGGGATGGCAGCACAGAAAGAAACAGGCCCCTGTGCTGGAGATACAGACTCCACGAGGCAGGTCTCAAGTACCTCTGCAGCGGGTCCGGTGCCGGTCACCTGGGATGCATGAGTGATGGATGCATGGTCCCCGGCACTCAGGTCCTCAGCAGCAATGCAGGGCCCAGGGATTAGAGTCAGTGTCAAGGGCTGAGTGGGACTTGAGGCAAGGCTGAATTAATATTGATTTTCTGGGCTATTCAACTGGCCTTTTTCAAAGCCTAGGGCGAGGTCAAACTTCAGGTCGGCGTGTAAGTGGTCTTAACCATGGAAAAAGTACTCCTTGGAATATGGGAGGAATAAAGGCTACGGCAAGGCTTTTCTGCTTGCCCAGAATACATTTCTTGTTCTAGAAAGCATCTGGATTTACTTTGGGAAACTGCCTCTCCTCCACTGGAAACAATCGTGATGAGTTTGTCAGTACACCCCAGCCTTACCTGGTGAAGAGATGGATATGTGAGATAATATAATTAAAGTCCAAACTGATGTGCCAAAGACTGAAAATAGAGAGCATCCACCTAGAGTGTTGCAACCTGGAGGTGTGCTGTATTTTTTTTTTTTTTTTTTACTACATAGAAACCCATGAGGGATCTGGTTTCTGTCCCTTATGAGACCCCTTCTTTGCCTTGTCCTTGCATTTGGTGGGCTGCCCCTCATGCTTTCTAAGATTTCTACATTTGTAAGCAAGATAGAGAAGGTTTCTGTTGCTTACAACCCCCAGTCTCTGACTGATACAAAGGTAAGACCTATGAGGCTAGTGAAGTGTCTTTGCTGGATTCAGAGTTCTTTGTGGGAAGGAACATGTTCTTCTTTATTTTTCAGTTCAACGTCCTGGGTCAATACTTCGCGTATTAGAGATCCTATTTATTTTAGTGCTCAATAAGTGTTGGTTGAAAAAATTATTAAATGAATGAACAAATGCAAAGTCCATCTTACATCATTCAGCCAACCAGGGTCAAGTTAGACGTGGCCTCAAACTGGTGACGAATCAGTTGGAGAGCCAGCATCTTCAAGCCCTCACGCCAATCATTTGAATGAAGCCAAGACTACTTCCTCTTATGCAAGTAAAACAAAGCACATCTTCATTTTTACAGCAGCCACCATTTCTCTGGAGAGAAATGGGGTTATTGTAATTCCAGCTTAGTTGAAATATGTAAGTCTTACTCATCCGGTGCATAAAATTGATAACTTGTGCATCTGGGACTGTCTATTTCTTTCCTATTAATCCATTTTAGACTTTTATAAGTCAACTGAGCATTCAGCTTTTGAAAAGTGATTCTGGAAAATTATTTTGCATAAGTACTAGTAAATACTGGCGTGTATTCTTGGCAGGGGATGGAAATATTCATTTAGTCTCTGGTGGCTTCGTGAACAGAAGTAGTGGCTAGAGTACTGGCTGGGTTTGGATGGCAGCAAAACATGTGCTGGTCAGTTGTATTTCTGAGTTTCTTTCTACCAAATGGGGATGATTAATTCTACAAATTTGCAAGGAAGAATCAGGCAAAGTAGAGAAAGGCACAGACACATTAACAATAACCAGAGTGAACTAGTAGTGGGAAATTTATTGGCTTTCTTCTTGGGGCTCATGTATGTGGCCAGTTGGAAGAGTCTAATGATGTCATTAAGTTATATTTGTAGACCATACATGGCCAAGGTGGTAATCTTTTTATAAACTGTAAGCAACAGGATTTTTACAGCTACAGGATGACATGGTTGTTGGCAACTTCAGTCTGTTTAATCCTACTATTGGCCATCTCTCTGTGTTGAAAGGATGGAAATTGTGGCTCTTTAGAAAGTGCCTGATTTTTTATGGACTTGAGCGATATTCAAATCTTTTCAAGCTAACCAGGCAATAGTGTTTAGAAAGAGGATGAAGAGCCAATGCATCAGCAGTGTCTGCTTCTGTACATGGATCTGGCTTTAGACCAGGTCTGTATCAACATGTTAAGTGGAGGGCTAATACAATTAATCTAATAATTAAAGTAAAAGAAATTTACCTTTGAGTATGTTGTGGCTAAGACTTATTTTATTTTATTTTATTTTTTTTGAGAAGGGGGAGGGACAGAGGGAGAGAGCAAGTGAATCTCAAGTAGGCTCCATGCTCAGCACAGAGCCTGACACGGAGCTTGATCCTAGGACCCTGAGAGCATGACCTGAGCTGAAATCAAGAGTCGGATACTTAACTGACTGAGCCACCCAAGCGCCCCAAGACTTATTTTGAAATCCAAAATTTGAGAAATTGCCACAGTTCTCCATTGAGGCTTTTGTTAGTAAAGACCCGAACTAATTTGATTATTTGAACTCTGAAGAAATTTACTTTTCACAATTGGTCCTCTCTGTTCTAAATTGTTTCATTTACTGCCCTGCTCTAAAGTTATCTAATTTTTTGTACTTTTCAAAATGGGTTTGAGAAACTATGAAAATATATATGGATGTCTAAATCTATATAAGAATTGCATGGGGTGGAGAGGCAGGGCTTATCATATTTTGTCAGGAACATGACCTTTATTTGAAATGTATAAAAGCAAACAAGAAAATTTTGCTCTCAGAAAAGGAATGCTCTGGTCAGATTGTGATGGGCCTGGTGGAGGCCAGTTTGGGGGCTAGGGAAGGGAAGCTCCAGTAATGTCTCTAGTGGGCCAGGGTGAGGGCCAGACCCCAGAGAGGACCTAGATAGGTGCTGTGGCCACCACAGAGCTGGGGACTTGGTGCTGGGGACAGGTCTGGTGTATTCCCTAAGACAAAGCCTCAAAATCTGGGTGGTCAGACCAATGCCAGAGGATGGATACATTTTTCAGGTTGAAGACAGTGAATAAAAGTCTGATCTGTCAGGCAGGAAGAACTAAAACGCTGAAAGGAGAGACTGGATGTTAGAGTGTTACAGAAGCATTTGGGGGGCACCTGGGTGGCTCAGTCAGTTAAGCGTCTGACTCTTGGTTTTGGCTCAGGTCATGATCTCAGGGTCATGAGATCGAGCCCTACAGCAGGCTCAGCATTCAGTGTGGCGTCTGCTTAAGATTCTCTCTCTCTCCCCCTCCCTCTGCTTGTGCTTGCTCTCTCTCAAATAAATAAGTAAACAAATAACATCTTTAAAGAAAGACTTTGGAATCATCAAGTCAGAATCAAGACAAGGAGGATGGGCCCCCGATGAAGCAAGGGTTTTAAGGTCAAAGTCTTGTCATGAGCTGTCATGAGCTGAATCCCCTAAATCTATGTTGAAGCCCTAGCCTTCAGTACCTGTGAATATGACCTAATTTGGAAACGGAGCCTTTGTATGTGTAATCCAGTTAAGGTGAGGTCATTAAGGTACATCCTAATCCAATATGACTGGGGTCCTGACAGGAAGAGGAAAACCCCACATAAGACAGAGGCGCATGGAGAATGCCAGGTGACCACAGAGGCAGAGGTTGCCCCGCTGCAGCTGTTCGTCAGAGGCTGCCTAGGGTAGAGTCACCACCAGAAGGTAAGAAAGGGAATGGAAGCAGTCGGCCCAGAGACTCCGAGGGAGATGGCCCACTGACGCCTTGGCGTTGAACTTACGGCTTCCAGAACTGTGAGACAATACATTCCTGCCAACCAATTTATGGTGCTTTGCTATGGCAGCCCTAGCTGACGAAGGCAGGTCCTGTGTATTTCCTGTCGCCCTGGTCCTCAGTCGTGGTTGGGGCTAATTGCCCAGATGGGGGCCAGCTGGGACTCCTGAATGGGGAGAATGGGGAGACGAGTGAGGAGCAGGGCCTTCTTACCCACCTGCAGTCATCATAAACCCGGAGACTGAGCCCTCTGTCCTCTGCCCGCGGAGGGATTGTCATGGGTGAGCAAAGCACTCCTACCCTCAAGTCTGGATAGGAGCAGCGTGGCGAAATAACCGATCATATAAATCGGCTCTGGTTTCCCTCGTTACATTCTGACCCTTATCACCTAATGTCACCCACATGGCAAAGGAGAGGGGCAGCGAGCTCAGTATGCCAGGCCACGAGCAACGTAAGACATTCCTAGAGGTCGACCCCAAAACCTCAGGGGCTGTGCACATGGTGCCGGAGAGATCCGTAGACTCCACCCTGGATTACCTAGTTGAGGGAGCAAATGCAAGGACTGAAGCCAACGGGCACCACGGGGTTGGAATACAGTTGGGGACAGTGCTATATTGGAAAGTATTTAAATACAGTCTTGTCCTTTAAAAACTATTCCATTGTCCTATTTCTCCCTGCAGCCCCCCCACCCCCTACACTCTCACACACTCACACACATTCACACACCTATCTGCAGGCTGAAGCCTATGAGACCACTGGTGTCCTGACACAGATATTTTGGGAGGACCCTGGATGGAGGCCTTCTCTTGGCTCCTAACCTGGCATGTCCATCATGGCCCTGGGGGAGGTTCCAGTGCTCTGACTCATCCCAGAGGGCCTCAGCTCTTGCTGAGCAGAGCACCAGAGCTGTCCCAGAGCCCGGCCAGGGGCTGCAGAGCTGTCAAGGCTGAGGCCCCCTGCCTTGGGCCTTGACCACTTCCTCCTGGTTACCTTCTTCCTCCTCAGAGGCTCTGGATGATGCCTGTTCACCTCTTTTCTACCGTGACCAGCACCTGTGTGTCCCTGTGGGGTCTTATTTCCCCAGACAAGCTATGGAGAGGAGCAGACACACACAACTACACAGCTCCTTCCCTGCTGTGTTCTGAGCTTTCCCTGCAAGCCTTACGTCCACCCTGCACCCAGGAAGTTTCTTTTCTTCTGTGTGTGTGTGTGTGTGTGTGTGTGTTTAGTCCTGCTACCCATCACCCCATCACCAGGGAAAGACAAAACTCACAACAGGCTGTCGGACTAAGAATTACTACTCCTTCTGTTTCTTTCCCATAGTGAGTCTGGGACGGCATTTTCTGACCCCTCGCGCCTCTGTAAGTTGACTTGTGCCAATGTTGCTCTTCCACCCTTGAGACTGGAGTGTGATTCCCCCCATGCTTTGTTTGAGGAAGGAAAGGACAAGTGATATAATCTTGATAATTTGTTTGGCAAAAATGTTGCAGATTCATTAGCACTATTTCTACTGAGTGTTTAAACCAGGTACTAAAGAAATAATGATGGTTTCCAAGCGTCTCCTGAGTCGTGCTGCAGGACTGTATCCCCTCACTTGGGCCCTAGAAAATGTCCCTCATTTGAAGAGAATAATGGTCAAGCGTACCAAGAATGTGCAATGACAAAGGGACCGATATTGCATGATTCCACTTAAACTTAGCGTAGCCAGATTCCTAGAGACAGAAAGTAGAAGGGTGGGGGGGGGGCAGGGGGGTGGGGAGCCGTTTAATGGGTGCAGAGTGTCCGTTTGTGATGATGAAAATGTTCTGGGGATTGACATTCGGGATGGATGCATAACAATGTCAACGAGCTCACTGCACTGACCTGTATCCCTAAAACTACTTTAAGGGGTAAATTTTATGTTATGTATATTTTATTTTATTTTATTTTTTTAAAGATTTATTTGTTTATGACAAAGAGCGAGAGAGTGCCGGGTGGGCTGGGCGGAGGGAGAGAGAGAGGGAGAGAATTTCCAGCAGACTCCCTGTTGGGCATGGAGCTCAATGCCACGACCCTGAGATCCTGACCTGAGCCCAAAGCAAAAGTCAGCCTCCCTGAGCCACTCAAGTGCCCGTTACGTCTATTTTAACACACGTGCACAGGTGCATACACACACACACACACAGAATGTGGAATGCATGGTGTAAAGTAAGCGTAGACTGCAGGACGGTGCAAGGTGCCCAGGGCAGGTCCTGCTAGGCCGCCGTCCGTGGCCCCCTGGGTGGTGGCCAGCCTTTCTCACTGAAGTCACCTGAAATCCAGACGACTCCGAGAGTGTGGCTTGGTGAAAGCGATATTCCACAGGCCTCTTAACAAGCGTTCCGTGGCTGGGAATCTGCACCATGAAATCCGTGGGCTTCTCATATTAAAAGGAAAAAAAAAATGGTAACACAATACCACTCACCAAATCATGCAAAACGAACATTCTGGTTCTCTCTGGCTTCTCATAGCCAGCAAAAAGGTTCTTTATTTGTAATGCAAATACAAGAACACAGAGAATATTCTTGAGCCCCTTTTGATATTTTCTTTTGAAACCAACATTTTTTTTTTTTTTCCTGGAGAGATTTATTAAATTCTTTGAAACTGCCAAGCAGCTACTTCTCGTATAATAGAATTGTGCCTCCATGAAGATTCTTAAATACTCTGGCTTTCAAGAATTACCTGTGAAAAAATATGAATATACTTCCTCCCATTAACATTGAGGTCTGTGTCACAGGAGAGTACTTTCTGAGAATATTAACATTATAATATCATCTTGAAGTTTTTCATTAAGAAAAAGTCATTCTTCATATACCTGGAGCAATTAATTATTAAACACTACAATAAGCTCTTCCAATCTTATTCAAATAAGTGCTGAAAATACCCACATCGTGCTAACTTATTCTGCAGAGTTCCCCAGGATTTCAGCGAGTGTGCGGGCTCTTCAGAATTACCATTTAGAGAGCGAGACGTGGTGAAAGTCAGACAGAATTGGTTTATAACCTTGTCCTGTGACTCATTCGTGTGCATGAATGTGGACAAGTCCCCTAATGCTCCCGAGCCCCAGCGCTCCAACCTAGAAAGTGAGGTGGACAATAATTCACATCCAGTAGAATTGGGAAGCCAATAAAGTGAGATATGAGACCCCGAAGGGGAGGAAGTGGCTGAGCACCTGTGACTGTTTCCTTTGGCCTTTTTGCTTATGTTTTGATTTCTGGGTCATCTATAGGGTCCCTCCTAGGCCTTGTCTGAACAAAAAATTCACTTCTTGAACATCACTGTGTACGCATACAATGTACGCAGAGCGCTTGGACAGTGTTCGGTGCACCCGGAGAGCCACTAGTGGTGGATTGATTCATTCATTCATGGCCAATTCCTTCATTCACCCATCCGTTTATTTGCTTATTTATCAAAATACACACGTATCGAAAGCCTCCTCTATGCCGGCAGCTCTTCTAGTGGCTGGGAATGAGATAGGCAGAGGTCTGGCCCCCATGGAGCTTCCATTCTCGTCGGGGGAGACATGAGAAAGCGAGAGACAAAGAATTTAGTGAGTTATCAGTGCTGGGAAGTGGGAGGCAGCTAATCCTGCGGATGGGATAGAGGAGAAGGGAAGAGAAATCAGGCTCACCCCTGAGTGGTTATCAGAGGGAGTAGGGGATTCCTCTCTGAGGATCTGAGATGTGAACGAAGACCGGAACAAGGTGAAGTCAGGAATATAGAGACGGGAGAGCGTAGTGTTTCTGGTGCTTAAAAATCCAATTGAAACTAATTTGGAAATCTAGCATTTTAGGGAGACGTTTGTGAATTTAAAGCCGTGACACACTGTGTCCTCCCAATTCCTTAGGCTCCGGGGCCTCAGGCCTGACCCCCGACACCTCAGGTGGGCTGTGTACTCCTGAGCCCATTGCCCCTGAAGTGTTTACCAAGTTGCTAGCTCCTGGCTCAGTGCTATGGTAGCATCGTGGTTTGGGGGCCGCTGGAATGCATCCTTGAGCTTTGGGAGGTATAGAGACACAGCTCTTGAATCACCAACATCAGGTAATACCATGATTGATGTCAGCAGAGAGAACCTTGATTTTTCTGTATTTCCTTCTGGCTACGCAAGATGCCAAGGCTTTGGTGTACTAGGGACAAGGGGAGGAGTCGAAATCAGTGAACAAGCGGACAGTTTTGGCAAAGCCAAGGGCCAAGGCAGGATGGGAGAACTCACACGGCAGGTCGGGAGAACTCACACGGCAGGTCGGAAACAGGAAAAGCAGGCCTCAATGGAGGTGGGGTGGGGGTGGGGGGATGGCTGGATTCTCCGAGCCATAGTAACACCCATATGTCTTCTAAATAGGACATATGTTGCCTTGGTCTTGGGTGGGGGTGTTGCTGGTTCAGCCACCGAATGGAGCTGCTTGTGAGGGAGGCCTTGGGTCTCTACCAGGTTAGACTCTGCCTCATCAAAGGGAAGGAGGAGGATGCATGCAGTTGTTTACTTCTTGGGTGTGTGAAGCCTCTGGGGAATAGTTCAAGTAATCAGAGTATTAACTGAATGTATCCTACTATGTGCCAGCTCCTGCTAGACATTATGGGGATACGTTTTGGGGTTCTCTATTGAAGTAATGGAATCCCGTAATTTCAGGGAGTTAAAAGGCCCTGTGGTCTAACCGGTTCTTGGCATCCCTCTCTGGAAGGATTCTAGACTACGTTCCACCACATAATTGTGGTATAAGCCAGGGGGATATTACTTGACTCCTCAGAAATGGTTTCTTCCTCTGAAAATTATGAATAATCCCTGCCCTGTCCGACACTGTATATGTAGCTGGCTTATAAGCCAGGAAAGCCTTTACAAATGCAGGGTTTTGTTTGTTGTGCTTAAGAGAGGAGTAAAGGGAACACGGGAGGAACGGTAGGTAGGGGTGGATGGGACAGCATAAGCGTGGCCACCCGGTCAGGTTCTTCACCGGTAACAGGACGTTGGTGAGGTTGAGTCTTACTCGTATGTGGGAGTTTAGAGTCCTCAGATTTGGGGGCTCATGGATGGAGTTTTGTTATTGAGTTCGGAATGATTGGGCCCAGAGGGATTGACCCTCTCAAATGCCGGAGAGACAGATATAACCAGAATACCAGTGGTTTATTCAAATGCCCTTCTAGCACTGCCGTCCTGAGATCCTTTGATTCTGTGATGATCTTGGTCCTGTGATCTAACACGCTTTACCTGTAGCCTAGTTTTGGATCAACACATGCAATTTACCTTTTGCATTTTTTTAGGGTTGGGTACTTAAGCGCAATCCTTCTTTTTGATCATAGAGAAGAGAGACAGGTTAAATCACTCTCCCTACAGGCTCCATACTGTATTCAGGGATGTGGAGAAGTGAGTGGGGCGGAGACCTCCCATGTGCTCGGTTTTACCGCTTCTTGGGGAGGCCTGGTGAAAGAAACTAATTTTAGACCTCTTTTACTAGTCATTGTTCTCCCATTAAGTGGCTTCAGAAAAAATGCCCTTACACAGCCTTGATTCAGACGTTTATAAGGTGTTGGTACACTTTTTTAAAGAATACAATTGGAGGAATAAATCTGGCCTGCCTGTTAATACTAATATTAGACTCTTGGCATACTAATTTGTATAAACTCTCTCATCCACCCTTGGTGCCATTTGGATGCCAACCTGTGCACCGCACTCACACTTCTCCATTGATCAAGAGGGAAAACTAAAATCCAAAAAATGTACCAGTTACTTCTATACTATAGAAAACGTGCGTAGGAATCCCCAGAGAAACAGAAATGAACTACTAAAATGTTATAAACATGAAGCTAGATTTTCCTTCATTTGCCCCAGGAAACACAAGAGACTCCTTCGTTTGCTAATTTAATAGTATGCCAGAGGTCTGCGGCTATGTGCATATCCAGAGACTCGCTGCATTTTCGGAGTGTTTCCAGCTGACCTGGTTTTTGATAAGACATTTTAAGGGAATATCGGGGGGGTCAGGAAAGTGACCTTCACAGATCTCCTCAAACCAAGAATGTCATCCCCAGTGGGGTTTGAAGAATTGGACTGGCAATGTGAATCCCCCTGGAGTTGCTCTGGTGACCACCTACTCCCGTTCTCTTTTGCACCCTGACCATATGATTATTAATAACACTTAGGTTGTATAGCACTAGTTGTCTGTAATAGTCGGCAAAACGCCCTTGCATTTTAAAAGAATCTTATTTAATTATTTGAAGACTCCGGAAAGTAGAAATGATCATTATCTTCTCTTCATAAATGAGGAAACTGGACATTCAGCCGAGGTTCAGCAACTTTTCCTAGGTTCTATGGCAGCTCAGAAAAAGTCACACGAAGACTCTGTTCTTCTGACTATGGACCTGCATTTATTGATCACATTTCATAGGCTGAAGGGAGGTGAAAACGTACTTTTTTTTAAAAAATTTTTATTTATTTTTTATTTTACGATAGTCACAGAGAGAGAGAGAGAGAGAGGCAGAGACATAGGCAGAGGGAGAAGCAGGCTCCATGCACCGGGAGCCCAATGTGGGATTCGATCCCGGGTCTCCAGGATCGCGCCCTGGGCCAAAGGCAGGCGCCAAACCGCTGCGCCACCCAGGGATCCCGAAAACGTACTTTTTAACACATATCTCACTTGAAGGACATTTAACCCAAATCCACAGAGAAGATAAATCAAAATATTATTCATTTTACAAAAAGGATTCACAACACAGTTTTTTAAACTATCAGGATCTCTGATGTGGTTAAAATCTGACCTGATTTACAAGCCACCCTTCGAATCACTTTAGGAGAGACAACTCCAGGGTGAAAGTTTGTAGGTGCACACAAAGGGGGCTAAGAATGGGGAGGGATGTAATTCTTGTTTTCTTTAATGGTGAAAACACCCCTGCCAGATCTCAAAAACACCTTTGGGTGGTGCCCTTTGACCAATCCCCTTCTTGTGGGGGTGTGGTCTACATTCAAGACAAAAATTATTTAATTGCCTAAAGGCTGAGCACTTCAATACTCCAGGGAGTTGTTTATCTTGTTTGCGGGATGATGGGAAAATTCAGAAAGGATTTGAGCCTTTTCATTGTTCCTCTTGCTAATGCTACCTTTTGAATGCTGATGAAAGAAAGCATTTCAATTGCTCCAGTTGGATTGGATCAGAGAAGACATTTAAAAAAAATCAGGCGAAATCATTCTATTAACAAGATTAGTCCAGAGGTTGATGACTAAAGAAAACAGAGAACACCTAATAAGGAAAGCCCAGAAGAGCTTTCATTTAGGGTAAGCCCATCTTATTAAAAGCTCAACCCTGTGGTCTTGCTTACACAGTCACATCAGTGAAATTGGCTGCTTGCAGGGTGTGATTAAAGCTGTGTCTATACAATAGCTAAATACCAAGTTGAAAAGTGAAAGATTCAATTAATAAGCTGTTTTGTGTTGTCCTAAAAGATGCTGAACAACTGGTTTTGTAGCATTTTCCTCATGGAACTGACTGAAGCAACCAGTTGGTCTGGTATCACAGGGATATGGTCCATGAAATGTTTTTGAAGGTTTCTTCTCTTTATTTTTTAAATGTTCATTTGTAGTTTTTTTTTTTTTTTTTTCCCCTTTAAATTCCTGGTCTTTACCTGCAGTTCTACCATAATCCTTGGGATTTATGAGAACACCATCCAAAAGTTTCCATGGATTTCAGGGGGGTTTAATTAAACTCCCCCCAAGTGTTGTGAAATAACTTTATTTACCGATTATCACAATTTCTACATTTCTCAAATTTTACTTAAACTGATCCCATCTGTGTGTTTGAGGATCAATGTGGGTGGGAAATCCAATTACATCAATATTTTATTTTCAGAAAAATAGCAGGCAGTAGGGTCCACGGAGACCTATTACATTTTCGGAGTTCAGTGCAATTGAGTGTTGTTAAATAAACCATTGGCATATAATCAACTGCCATTTATTTTAGTGCAGAATGATCTGTTACAGTAGATAGAAAGCATTCAATATCATCGACAAACAGATAGTTCATAGCCTTAAATTAGTTAGCCTATTTTTGTAATGAATAGAGACTTAATTCGAGTTTCCTCATCCTGGGAACATGAAACAAAATTATATCATACAGTGAGTAACGGTTTGAAAAATTTTAATTTAGTTTGGCACCGCGGGTTCTTCTAATTACTGCTGACTCTTCACACAGCAGAGACAGTGACCCCAAGCCCAGGAGCAAAACAGCTGCTTCTCACCTGCAGACTCATTATCGAACTAATTATTCTTCAAATAATTTTATAATATTCACACTGAACCTAATTCCAGACCTATAAATATAGGCTTAAGTCATTTATAGTGTGCTCTTCTGCGCATGTGTGCATCCCTCCCCCACCCCTTTCACCTCCCCCCCATGTGGGACACCTTGCAGGCTCCAGCTACCTAGGAGGGGAATTTCTTTTGTTTTGGAAAAAAAAAAAAAAAAAACCCAAAATTTGTTTTATTTTGAATTAGCTTTCTGAATCCATGCCCTCCCAATCCAGTATGATCATCTTTGCTTATGCCCCAAAGAGTGTTTATTAAAACTGTGAATCAGTTGTTGACATTTGGAAATTGGAGGTCTTAACAGAAGAATTGGGATTCCTGGCCTTCCTTGGAAATTGGGCTTTCTGGTAATGCTGAACCCCCTTTTCTGTGATACACCACCTAGCTAGGGGGAAGTTCCCTTTTACAAAGGGCATGTGCGTATCTGATTCAGGGAGGGGGTCCAGGCATACCTTCCTGATCTTCTTTCTATACCTGTATCCTGTTATTTCCTACCTGGCTCCAAGGGTTTTAATACTTTTATGGGCCCTAGGCGTTCTTACTTTGAGAGGTCTCATTTCACATCGTATCATATCAAACGTATTTAACCTACAGGCCACATTAAATACAGATTTTTTTTTTCCATAAAGGATTTCATAAGGATTTTATAATTCTTCTTTTGATAATAATTTCATTTTTTGTCTTCATGTTTTGCAGTATATATGTCTATAAAATATATAATACACACATATATATAATATGTACACATATGTATATGTGTATATAATATATATCAAATAAAATAATATATATTATATGTATCCCTCTCCTCAGTTTTCAGATATTATCACAGGCCCTTTAAAAGTTCATAAGCCGGGATCCCTGGGTGGCGCAGCGGTTTGGCGCCTGCCTTTGGCCCAGGGCGCGATCCTGGAGACCTGGGATCGAATCCCACATCGGGCTCCCGGTGCATGGAGCCTGCTTCTCCCTCTGCCTGTGTCTCTGCCTCTCTCTCTTTCTCTCTGTATGACTATCATAAATAAAAAAATAAATAAATAAATAAAAGTTCATAAGCCCAAGGGGCCCCTGGGTGGCTCATTCAGTTAAACCTCTGATTCTTGATTTTAGTTCAGGTCATGATCTCAGGGTGGCAAGATCGAGTCTGTCTGGCTTTGTGCTCAGTGTGGAGTCTGCTTGAGATTCTCTCTTTCCTTCTCCCTCTGCCCCTCCCTCCACCTCTAGAAAATAAATAAATAAATAAATAAATAAATAAATAAATAAATACATAAATAAATAACTTAAAAAAAAAGTACATAAGTTCAAGATACTGAGCCTGAATTGCTTCAGGAATCAAATAATTCTTCAGACCCCTATAGGAGTTAGAGGTCATGACTCCTGGCTAGTTACAAATTGGCATTCTACAGGGCTTGGAGGAGATGAGGAAGTGTGCCAAGGATGAGGGATGCAGAGTCTACTGACACTGGAGTGGGAGGAAGAGTATGGCTTCCTAGATCTTTTTTTGAGTGTTGAGGTTTCCTTAAGTTACAGGCCCGGGCCTTGCTCACACACTGCCTTTAGTACTGAGGGTGGGGAACGGATCTAGGGATCAGAGACCTTTTAAGATTTTGTCATCCCTGAGCACATTCACTTTTGGAGATTTCATTTTATATTCAATTTAATTAACTTATTTTTAGTTGCAGTTGACTAGTGTACTACATTTTACCTTTGTAGACTTTTAATTGAGCCACACGTTAATTTTAGATTTTGCATTTAGATTTTAGATTTGCATTTTAGATTTGCATTAATTTTAGATTTTCTTTTTGTAGTTTGGAGCCAATGCATTTTTTTTCATTTCTCCGACAGATTTCCTTTTTTTTTTTTTTTTTTTTGGAAAAGTATGGATTTTGAGGAATAAAAAATAAAAAAACATGGGACCAGGGTATGGAATAGAACATAAATACAAATAGACGATAAATATAAATGTAAGCTGTTTTGCTAATTTCCTAATTATGTAATTTGCTCTTGATATTCTGTTAGGACTGATGCATATGCCTTTGTTGTCCTATAGGATGGCAACTCCTCTGTAAATAGGCCAATGAGATCTTTGAGGTCTGTAGGATTTCTGGATGGATGGCTGATTCCTCCCTGTGACTTTCTAAATTTGGCTTGGCTCCAATTCTCAGGTGTCAGCAGAAGATACTTAGAGAGAGCTGCTTTTTTAATATGGCTTTCTTAAAAAATCCCTGAACCGAAGTCCATGATGGCATTGACCTTTGAAGGGATTGGGGGGTACTTAGCACAAGAGAAATCACTTGCTAGTGCTCCTCATGAGATACCCCTTAAATCACTATTTCTCGCAGTGTTGACCATAGTACTGCAAGATAGAATCACATGGGGAGCTTGTTAAAAAGGCAGATTCCCAGCTCCACCCCATACTTACTGAAGTTTTAAGCTAGGAAAGAACTCAGGGTGCCTTTGAATTTTATGGTGAAAAAAAAGTCTTAATTTTCCCTAATCTCTAATTGAAATACAGCATTTTATTCAATTATGATAATAGACAACAAGCTACAGCAGTATTAGCAATCTTATGACTTCTCACCAATGGAAATCACAGATATTTCTGTATCATGATGTTTGTGGGTATCTTGAAATGTCTCTTATGCCCCTTATTAATTCAAAATCATGATAGATTTGAGACAAAAAACTAGGTCTTATTATTTAATAAAGTAATAAAGAAGCTTATGTATCATTACACCACCTGTTTGCTTCTTTAATATTTTGACAGCTGCATCTTAGCTGATACTGGTTTTCTTGGTAGCTTCATGTATTTTATTTTAAATATTAAAAATGTTTTTCTGAGAAGATATACACAGACCTTACTAGGCTGCCAAAAGGATCGATGTCACACACAAAGATGGGACGTCTGAACTGGAGCTGAGACCTGGTTAATAGGCAGATCCACTCTTTAGTGATAAGGAGGAAGAAGGTTCCAGGCTGAGGGACGAGCTGGAGCAAAAGTGCTTGTGCATGAGAGGCCTGGGGGTTTAAAGAACAGAAAAAAAGCCAGTGAGATTAGAAGCAAAGGGTACTGGGAAAAGAGGAAGTAGATGGTTAGTGAAGTAAGCAGGGTCAGGGAAGGAGAGAGTAGATTTTACTCTTATTGGAAACAGTTGGAGGGTTCCATCAGGGAGTGTTATGATTATGGTTGTGCAGTTGAAAGTTTATTTCAAGGAAGGTGTTTTATGTGCAAAAAAATCCCACAAAATTCCAGGCATTAGGGAATTACAAAAGGTAACTAGGAAGCTAGAATATGGTTATCAAAATGTATCTTAAAATTGCTACATAACAATATATTTTCCCACGCATTTTCTTATTGTGATGAACACTGAGTAATGTATAGAATTGTTGAATTATTATACTGTGTACCTGAAGCTAATATACCGCTGTATGTTAATTATACTTCAATAAAATAATGATTTCAGTGAATCAAAGATAAACGTGGCTCGACTAAAAAAAAGCTTTTTATTAACACATTAAATAGCAAGATCTAGTGGTGGGTGTAACAATTACTATGGAGCATCAAGAATAGAAACAGAAAATAGAAGAACAAAGTTGGAAGATTCACACTTGCAAACCTTAAAGCTTACTACAGAGCTATGGTAATAAGACAGTATGGTGCTGAAACAAAGATAAACATGCAGATGATGGGACTTAGAGTGCAGAAATGAACCCCTATATTTGTTGCCAATTGATTTTCAACAAGGATGCTGAAATAATTCAATGGGGGGAAGAATAACCAGTTTAACAAATAAAGCTGAGGGGATCCCTGGGTGGCTCAGTGGTTTAGCGCCTGCCTTTAGCACAGGGCGTGATCCTGGAGTCCTGGGATCGAGTCCCACATTGGGCTCCCGGCATGGAGCCTGCTTCTCCCTCTGCCTGTGTCTCTGCCTCTCTCTCTCTCTATGTCTATCATAAGTAAATAAATCTTTAAAAACAAACAAATAAAGCTGCGACAACTACATCTCCATGTTTTTTTTTTTTTTTAAGATTTTATATTTATTTATTCATGAGAGACAGAGAGAGAGAGGCAGAGACACAGGCAGAGGGAGAAGCAGGCTCCTGCGGGGAACCCGACACGAGACTCGATCCCGGGTCTCCAGGACCAGGCCCTGGGCCGAAGACAGTACTAAACTGTTGAGCTACCCAGGCTGCCCTCCATATGTTTTTATTTTTATTTTTTATTTATTTATTATTTTTTTTCCTTTTTTTTTCCATATGTTTTTAAAAAATGAAGTTGGACCCCTACCTCACATGATACACAAAAATTAACTGAAAATGAATTTACACCTCAACATAAGAGCTAAATTTATAAAAGTTAAGAGAAAGCGTTAAGAGTAAATTTTCATGACTTTGAATCAGTCAGTGATTTTAAAAATATGACATCAAAAGTACAAGCAACAAAAAAAAAATAGACAGATTTCATCAAATATAAAACCTCTTATGCTGCAAATGACCCCATCCAGAAAGCGAACAGGGAACCCACAGAAATGGGAGAAAATGTTTGCAATTCTTATATCTGGTAAGGGATGAGCATCCAAATAGAGAAAGAACTCTTATAACTCAGCAAAACAACCAAATTAAAAAATGGGCAAAGGATTTGAGTAGATATTTCGCCAAAGAAGATATACAAATGATCAATAAACACATGAAAAGATGTTCAGCATCACTAGCCATATGGAAAATGCAGATCCAAATCATGGAAAGATACTCACTAGGGTGACTCTAATCAAAATGGCAAGAGAATAATAAGTGTCAGCAAGGATGTGGAGAAATTGGAACCCTCCTACATTGCTAATTGGGAATGTAAAATGTTGCGGCCTCTTGGGAAAAAGAGCTTCATAGTTCCTCAAAATGTTAAACTTAGAGTTGCCATATGAACTAGCATTTCCACTTCTAGGTATCTACTCAAGATAAATGAAAGCATAGGAACGTCTGCATGGCTCAGCAGTTAAGTGTCTGCCTTCACCTTAGGGCATGATTCTGGAGTCCTGGGATCAAGTCCCACATCAGGCTCCCTACATGAAGCCTGCTTCTCCCTCTGCCTGTGTCTCTGCCTCTCTCTCTCTGTGTCTCTCATGGAAAAACAAACAAACAAACAAACAAACAAAAACAAAAAACAAAACAAAACTTAAAAAAAAAAAATAAATTAAAGCATATGTCCACAAAAAAATTTTGTATGCAGATATTCATAGCAGCATTATTCATAATTGTCAAAAAGTGGCAACAATCTAAATGCTCATCAACTTGTAAACAGATGAACAAAATGTGCCATATCCATACAACAGAGTGCCACTGAACAATATAAAGGAATTAAGTACGATGAGTGCTACAGTTGGGATGAACCTAAAAGACTTCAGGGTGTGTTAAAGAATCCAGTCACAAAAAACCATATGTTGTATGATTCCACATGTAGCAAAGCCAGAAAGTAGATTAGGGGTTACCTTGGACTGGAAGGGTAGGAGTGACTTCTAATGGGTACGGGGTTTCTTTTGGGGGTGATGAGAATGTTCTAAAATTAGATTGGGGTCATGGCTGCAGAGCTCTGTGAATGTACTGTCATTGAATTATACCCTTTCAGTGGGGGAAATTTAAGTAATGTGAGTTATATCTCAATAAAACTCAAAAAGAAAAAGAATAGAACTGGAGAGACCACAAGTTAGAAGTTTCTGGAAGGGGAGGTGAGAGTGGCTTGAGTTGGAGGACAGGTATGGAGATGGAGAGAAGTGGATGGATTCAGGGCTTCCGTATTTTGGTGGTAGAGCTGTTAAGACTTGCTGGTAGAGTGCGTGCCGAGAGTGGGGGGAAAGAGAAATGTAGAGGTGGAGTAGGTCTGGATCTTCTCGAGTGTCCTGTCCTGCTCGTGCGTCCATCGTTCTACAACTGAATGGTCTATGGAATATGCAGCGAGGTTATTTGGGCTCTAGCTGGTTGGCTCATGGCGCGGGGAGCTTGTAAGATCAAACTGCAGTTATATACCTGATGGCTGATGTAGTATTTACTTTGGTAGAAAACAAAGAGAAGTGTCCAGGATTCAGTACGAAGGATGTCTCTGAATTTTCTCTTCAATTCTGAAAAACTTGGCTATTTGCAGGGTTTTTGAAGAGTAATAACCTCTTTAGTCCAAAATGTTCCTATATAGGTCAGAATCATCTTTCTTCCTCATAAGCATTTCCTCTGAGTTTCTGAGGGTCTGCTTTCAAGTTTAAAGCAGCTTTTTTAGTGGTATCATCTCTTTTAAAACTGGATCAGAAGGTGAATGTTCTGGAGAGACTAAAATCACCTGGGTAACCATTATAAAAGACACACATGCATTTAAAGACCACAGCACTACTGAGATAGGAAACTTACAGTGTAAATTCGGCCCAAGCTGAGAACATTTATCGCCCCACGCCACCCCGTTTTCCTGATGAGAAATAAGAACAGATATTTGAAGAGGGAGAAATTTCACATCCAAAGGGATTTTTTTTTTTTCTCATCAGAATCCAGCTCGAACATTATTACCAAGAGACTTGTGAGATGCATGGCCACCCTGAAAGAAGATGCTGGCTTTGCTCAAAGTGATAAATTGAAATCCTGGTATTTCAGAAAACTTATGGCCACTGTGTATAGCCAGGGGACCTGGAGACAGAGTGAACTGCAGGTTCGTACAAGAAAATGTAGGGCTGCCTGGGGTACCGGAGTCTTTTTACTCTCAAGGTAGAGAAACACTGGCAAAGCATAAGAGTGAAATTCCTTTGAGGTTGCACTGTCCCCTGGGTAGCTCGCGGTGTTTGACTCCGGCGAGGGTAGGCGAGAAGGCAGGGAGGAAGCACAAGTCTCCCCGTATAGACCAGGGTGCCCAGTCAATCTGCAAGTTTGTGAAAAGCAGTGTAGCCTAGTGGTTGTGAACACACTAGCTCTTTGACAAGACTGCCTTGGTTTGAGCCCCAAGCTCTTTGCTTTTGATCTACGTGTCAGAGGCAAATTACACAACTATTCCAGGCGTTGATTCTGTACCTTACAATGTAGACAGCACATCTTAACCCATAGGGTTGCTTTGAGCATTAAATGAGTTTATATGTGTATAAAATGCTTAGAACGGTGCCTTGGCACATAGTACATGCTCAATAAATTTGAGCTACTCTCCTATCGAGTGCCTCTTACATGCCAGGGAATGAGCGAGATTCTGGGCATGCAGTTGTAGACAAGATAGACTAGATCTGTGCACTTATAGAGCTTATAGTCATCTGGAGTCTTATTTGCACAAATATCCTCATGGAGTATGTGGTTCAGAGGCAAGAGATGGAACAGTAGTTCCAGAACTGCCTCAACTTCCACTTCGCCCGAGATGAAAGGCAGTTTATATATGACGATTTTTTTTACATATTTATGTTAATATTTATTAGAAATAATGTAACCAGCACATAAAATGTGGAATATACTCAAAGCAAGGCTATGTTTATAAATGTAAGGCTAAAATATAAGATTAAAAATAATAAGTAAACAATGGTGACATAGAAGCCCAAAGATGATTCTTAAACATTTGGGTGGAATCATGGCTGCCAAATGAATCCCTGTTACTGGTGGGAACGGTTAGGGGTGGAAAGGAGTCTGTGAAGCCCTGAGTCTAACCTCAGGGGGTGCTGACTGTTCCTGATTTGGGAGTGGCTATCCTAGGGAAGGAAAGGGGTGAGTCAAGAGGCAGGTTTTCCAAAGGGAATTATAGTTGTGGTGGTATTGGGTTTTCGGTCTCATTTGTCCAATTGCTGCTTTCTCTTTTACGCCCCACTGGGTTGGGGAGTTAGCATCACAATGCATTATTAGTATTTTGCCCTGAGAGGGATTCGTAGTATCAGCAAGAGGAAGGCTTTAGGGTCTGGAAAACCATGAAGACTTCTGCAGGGTTGAATTATTCCTAGTGGTGAGGAATCCATCATCACCCACCCAGGATGGAGCCCGGAGTGACAGTTTCCATGAACTTGACCAATAGCCCTCTGCTAGAGGGACTGAAATGTCACTCAGTAGGAAAGGCAGTTATTTCCTGCCCTCCTCTAGACCTCATGTATATTTTGAAACACACGATGTGAAATACTGATACCTCATGAAATACTGATGTGATGACTTTCTTTAAGCTAATATCCTTATTTTCACATCCATGTTGTGTTGGGGGAAAGGATGGAAAAGTTAATTCAAATCTTGATTAAAATTCTACTGGCTGCAACCTGCTATCTTCTGCCAGCCTTGATCTAGAAGTTGAGTCAATTATCTATGATTATTTTCAACTCTCTAAAGAGCTAGAATCTAACTTGAGGGGAATAGTTAAAATAAACGAACAAGCCCATGCCTAGATGGAATATGCATTGATTGTGAAATAACCTAATGTATGTGTGTTTGTGAGTCCCTATGTTGTTTCTGTAGCTACTGAAAATTCAACTTTCTGAAACATCAATTCATCCTATCATGTAATAAGGAGCAGAAAATTAAAGTTTCACAGTCAGGAAACCGTTGGGTTCAATTCTTACTCAGATATTCTCTCACCTTCTGAGACTCATTTTCCACATCTGAAAAATGGAGATTTTAATGCCTAACTCATGGGATTTTTAGGAAAATCACAGGATCTGTGTAAAACTGGTTAGACTTGGTAAACTCTGAAAGACCACACAACGTAGGGATTGCTATGATGCATCCTGCAAAATCTCATACCCTTTTCTCCCTGCTCTGTGGCTGGCACCCAGGTACTTGCTTGGATTGAATTCTTAGCATAATCTGGCTCAAGTAACTCTTTTGTTTATTTCTTTCCTCTATTTTTGCCTCTTTTAGAGCTACGATTTACTACAGTGTGACCCAAATGATTCATTTAAATTATAGGTTGTAAATGTGAGCATGCTGTTGCACTGCTTTAAAAATCATCAATTACTCGTAATTGTGCTTTGAAGAGAGTTGAAGCTTTTTACCTGCCTTAGTCCCTGACCTCCTTCCATATTCTCTGGCCTCATACCCTGAGGTCCAATGATACCACCCTGCTTCCATTCTGTATCTGCTCTGTCTCCACCCTGACACCAACCCCATTCAGCTTAATGTTTTGGTGCAATTACTTACACTACTCCCTCTGCCTAATAGAGCCTTCCAGCATCTGTTCATCTGGCTAACTTTCATCCTTCAAAGTTCAGCTCAACCATCTCTAGGAAGCCTTCCCTGAGGCCCAGAAGCCAGCTAAGAAGCCAGTTTCAGAGTTTCCGAAGTCCCCTAGCCTGGTCCTGTCACAGTGCTGGCTAGATAATTGTGAAATGACCTGTTCGCTAGACTCACACCTCCTCAGTGGCAGACATGATATTTTATGCATCGTGGTCTCCCCGGTGCTTGGTATGGTGCTTGGTATACAGTAGGTGCTCAATATGAACTGAACTGCATTTTCCTTGGAAACTCTCTGTATCGATTCGTATACAACCAAAATAAGCAGGAACTATCCTGATTATTAAAGATGGAGGAGTTTTAATACAGGGAATTCATCGCAGAGGAGATGGAAGAGCCGAGAAGCTGAACAGGGAACATAGAGGCAGATCGGAGAACAGCCAACAGTAGGAAGTTGGTACCATCCTAGGGCGGAGGTGGAGTTGCCAGAACCACAGGGTTGGGTCCTCCAGATAGAGGCTGGAACCAAGCTGGGGAGAGCTGGACCCTCTACTGCCAAATTCGATGCCCAAAGTGGAGACAGGGAGAGAAATGCAGTGGGTTTTCCTCGACCTCTGGCCTACATTCTCCCGCTACCTGCTCTCATTGGCTGCATGCAGCTGGCAGTCAGCCTAGAGATGCATCCGGTAGAGGGCAGCCTCTCTGGGATCCAGGGGAGGGTGACGAAGGGACTGGAGGGTGAACAGACCTGTGGAACCACTCACTCTGCAAAGTAGAGGTAGAAAGTAAAATGACCTGAGTACCATGGGTGCCATCATTTATTCCTTCGAATTAGTACTTACTGAGTGCTGTTGTTCACCACTTTTTTTCTGGCTGTAACATACATTCGAGATGAAGGTGACTTGCAGCTCACATCACCATGAATGTCACGCACGTGCCCAGGGTTATTAGCCATTGCCAGTGCATCGCTCTCCTCTCCTGTGACTCAAGAAGGACATTGGGATTCACAGAGTGGCATCGTTATGAGAGAGAGAGAGAAAAGAGTAAATCAGTGCAGATTAATTGCCTATGACAGAGACACATTTCATAACCAACCCAACTGTCCCAGTTTCCTACCATGAAGGGACTGGGAACCACAGGGCTTGGTTAGAATATTCTTGCTTCACGAACAAATAGGGCAAGGCTGTGTCTAAAATTAGAGTGAAAAACTGAAGGAGGATTCCAGAGAATTCATGTGAGAAGGACTTTTGCCTCAACTATTTTTTCATGGACAATTGCATTAAATATGAACTTCAACTTGTCTGTAAAGACATCATCTATACTGTACTATAGAGGTAAAAAATTGTAAGGGAACAAAATGCGTAGAACTTATGTTCCATGGATGGTTCGACCTGTGATTTTGATGTGTCCTGGCACTTTTTTTTTTCCCACACTAAAACTAGTGTTTTTAAAATATAAAATAATTCCCATTTCTTTTTGGTATTGGACAGTCCACTTTGTTTTGGTTAACCTGGGCTATTGTGGAACTCCACAATAATTATTCTAAAAGACTAAAGTCTTTTAAAATGATCAAATTGCAGGCAGTACCCATTCCTCTTCAGAACTGCCATGATATTTTTAAAATTCAGAGGAAGAGGAAATACAGGAGCAGCAGAATCTTGCTTATGTTGGTGATTATTGAATCACGTGGATGCCGAGTACATAAAATATCTCCTCTTGTGAAAATCCCTGTTGCCATTTAAAAATACAGAGATTCAAGAGTGCTCTATATCTTCAGCATGCTACATATCAGAATTTTATATTTATTTATTTATTTATTTATTTATTTATTTATTTAAATTTATTTTTTATTGGTGTTCAATTCACCAACATACAGAATAACACCCAGTGCTCATCCCGTCAAGTGCCCCCCTCAGTGCCCATCACCCTTTCCCCCCCACCCCCCGCCCTCCTCCCCTTCCACCACCCCTAGTTCATTTCCCAGAGTTAGGAGTCTTTATGTTCTGTCTCCCTTCCTGATATTTCCCACACATTTCTTCTCCCTTCCCTTATATCCCCTTTCACTATTGTTTATATTCCCCGAATGTATATCAGAATTTTAGAAGCATTTATTTGTTTACATGTCTGATGTCATTCTCTACTCACAGGGGTGAGGAGGGGTGGGGGAGTCCTTCTATCTGATTCGTTGCTCTATCCTCAGAGCCTGGAGCTGTACCTGGCAGAGAGAAGTAGCTTAGGAACTTCTTCTGGGTGACTCACTGCTTTCCTTTCTACCTTATGCTGGCATGAAATCTGAGAAAGATGAAGAAGTGATTGACCTTACTGGCCACCACTTTCCTGGGAAGATGTCTAGAGTTTGCTCCACTCCACTGGGCTGGGCCAAGCCTTGAACAACCACTTATGTGTGCAGGCGCTAAAGGAAGAGAGAGCCCGTTAATTGCAAGCTGTTTTTCAGTGTTGCCAAAAGGTCACACTATTAATTATGACATCTATTTGAAGAGAAGGGAGTCCTGTCTATATGGCAATAGATTCCACGGTGTCTAATTTGTTTGCTGTAATAAGGCCAGGCTCAGTTATTGATGAATCCATCATCCACGTCTTGTATGCTGATGACACCAACTCAGTCTCTCTCAAGATAATGGAGACGAGTGCCGGGCCGTATATTATTAAACTCCATAAACACGTTGCACATTAATTGCTACTGCTGTGCAAGAAAACATTTTTTTTTTTCATTTTTGTGGTGGAGAGTTCAGTAATTTATATGGGATGACTCAAGCCATGTCTCTGGGCAGCAGGTGAAATGCTGCTAAATCAATCCATATGGTCGGTCTGTGCGAGAGAATCATTTGTCTGACCCGCAGGGGTGAAAGATGCTGGGTGTCGCAGCCGTGCTCGGTTCTTTCCTGCTGTAAATGGACTGGCCCTCGGGGTGATGTCTCTACATACCTTCTGGGGGAAAAAAAGAAAAGTAGAAACAATTACAGGATCGATTTAAACAGAAAATAAATGCTATCTCAATTAATTCAAACAAATAGAACTTTTCTTAGATTTTCTTTTCTGGGTGTGTTCTCCCTCCAGTATCCACAGAACGGTCCAAATGTTCCATTTCACCTTTCTGGCACCAACAAAGGCTCAGTTCAGAGGAATAAACAGCTTCTTATCCAGGCAGGAGGGTGGGGGCTGAGCTTTTGGTTCTCCAGAGAATAGCACATAAAGTCACCGCCATCCTTTGATGACTGTCTCTGTGTCTTAGGACCTGACTTGAACTCTCTGACTTTGTTTCCTTACAGTTCTGCAGCTAACTCATTACCTTTATGATTAGTTCAGGATACAACTTAAAAAGAACATAATCAAGGAAAGCGACTCCTCTGTCACTCCTTCTCCGTCTTCCCAACCCGGCTGGCGGTGCTTTTGGTTTGGTTTGTTTGTATCATATTGAAGAATGAGAAACCCCCCTTTAATGATGAGGGCTCACCTATGTTTTCTGAACAAAAAGAGGCATCTTAATTGCTAGATGCAGAGTTTGGTATTCCCTACACATCCACATAATGTGTTTATGTAGAGTTGCAGACTAAAGAATAATCTATACATCTATAAAGAATAATCTATACATCTATAAAGATTTATAGATGTATCAAAATTTGGTGACTCTTAGTTTTCAGAAGCCTAATTGAAGAATATTTTAGATTTTCTTTAATGGAGAGTGAAAAACAATAGGTCATATGGAATGTAGCCTCCTGGCCCTGGCCTTCATCTAACTCTTTTTTATTTTATTTTATTATACCTTATTTTATTTTATTTAAAAAAAAATTATTGGAGTTCAATTTGCCAACATATAGCATAACAGCCAGTGCTCATCCTGCCAAGTGCCCCCCTCAGGGCCCGTCACCCAGTCACCCCAACCCCCTGCCCACATCCCCTTCCACCACCCCTTGTTCATCTCCCAGAGTTAGGTGTCTCTCATGTTTTGTCACCCTCACTGATATTTTCACTCCTTTCCCTTTATTCCCTTTCACTAAAATTTCATATTCCCCAAATAATGAGACCATATAATGTTTGTCCTTTTCCGATTGACTTACTTCACTCAGCACAATACCCTCCAGTTCCATCCACGTCAAAGCAAATGGTGGGTATTTGTCGTTTCTAATGGCTGAGGAATATTCCAGTGTATACATAGACCACAGCGTCTCTATCCATCATTTGTCGATGGACACCGAGGCTCCTTCCACAGTTTGGCTACTGTGGATGTTGCTGCTATAAACATCGGGGTGCAGGTGCCCCGGCATTTTATTACATCTGTTTCTTTGGGGTAAATCCCCAGCAGTGCAATTGCTGGGTCGTAGGGCAGGTCTATTTTTAACTCTTTGAGAACCTCCACACAGTTCTCCAGAGTGGCTGCACCAGGTCACATTCCCACCCACAGTGCAGGAGGGTCCCTTCTCTCCACATCCTCTCCAACATTTGTTGTTTCCTGTCTTGTTAATTTTCACCATTCTCACTTCATCTAACTCTTATTCCGGTATCATTATTCTCTCTTTCCCTGGGGGTGTTGAGGGGAAATTTCCTCTATACTCTTCTAGTTGATTCTGGCTGAATAGGCAGCTGCAGTAACCACGGCACCCAGAGGTGGTCGTGTGACCTGGTTAATCATAATACCCCATCCCATCCCCTGTGTTAGGGTGATTGGCCCAGGGTTGGGTTTGAGACTTGAGCCAAGTCAATGGGAATTTTGTCATGGTATTTTATATGCGGGCATACTCTCTTTCCCCTCTCAGGCTGCTGGCTGAGGTGGTATGAGCCTGGGGTTGTCCACCTGTGCCTTCCCAGCGTTCTCTGGGCTCATTCTTGCTCACAGAGGGAACATGCTGTAAGGAGAGATGGGGGCTACGCATGGTGAGAAGCAGCTGTGGGGTAGGAAAGGGAGGGAGAGGGAACACTCAAAAGTAAAAGCAAACTAATGAAAACGTTTACGAGCCCGTGTCGCGTGGCTCCATGTAGCCGGCTCCTCCTCTGGACTCCCCTTGTTATGTGTGCCCATTATTTTAGGTGGCTTTGAGTTAGTTCTCTGTCACTTACAACCAGACAGGTTCAGACTCACATATACACCTGACACTCAGCACCAATCACTGCCTTCTTTGCCAACGTGAGTGCCACGAAGTCCCAGACTCTTGGGAGAGCCACCACTTCAGAGAAGCAGGATGACCCTGGGGTCCAGCCTGCCTATGGAAAATTCCAGGCAGCTCTGAAGCAGACAGTGAAGAGAAGGTGGCAGGAGGCTGCATATACACCTCAACCCTGGACACAAGTCCCTTGTCATCTCCACTGACACCCTGGTGGTCTTTTGTCATCCCCTTAGTCTTTTAGGACATAGCTTGCTTGCCTTTCCCTCAGTTCCTTTTTATCTCTTTCTTTCCATCTGCAGCTGTCAACAGTTGCTTCTTTATTTTCTTGCTCATGTCTTTTATTTCCGGGTCCCCTATTCTGAGAGATATGTGCCTGGGTGGCAAATTATCAGATAGTGCTGACTATTATCTTTGAGATACTGGGTAAAGTGCAGGGGGAAATATATCTCCCCTACCTCTCTAGGAACGTGGGGGAGCTAGGCGGTCGGCCTTCACCATTTGATAATTTAGTGATCAAAATCTTTGTCTCTTCCCCAATCTCTGACTTCTACAGATTTATGGCTATGCCTTGGGAAGATTAGCTGTCTTCTCTGTTGAAGGCTCAGGGTTAGACCCTAGCTTATCACGTGGCCTTGGAAGCATGAATCGTGGCGGGGGGGACTAGAAGGTGAGCGGGGGCAGACTTCTCTTCACCCTCCCTCCAGACTCTGCCATCATCTTTCAGATGGTTCAAGGACCTGCTGTTGTGTGCTGGCTCATTTCTTGGGTATGGGGCCATTTTTGATAAGTATGAAGAAGGAAGGTGGAAGAGAGGGGCCTTCAAGGTGACTAGGAGCAGGTGTCCCACTTACCCCCCTTGTTGCTAGAGTTGCAGTTGTATTATATCATTTATGTGGGGCAAGGGGAGTGGTGGAGAGAGGAAGGAGCAGGGCTCCGAGTCAGACTGGGTGAAATACCAGCTTTGCCCTAACCAGCTCTGAGGCCCTGGGCGCGTTCCCTGTGTTTCCCGGCTCTCAGATTAAGCATCTGTGAAATGAAGGAAGTGGCGGTACCTGTTCTACGGAGTTGTTGTGTGAATCAGAAATGAGGTAATAAATATGAAAATAGTCTGTGGATGGAAGCTAGTGGCCTAAATACGAGATACTGTTCTTGTTAAGGTGCCACACTCCACAAACAGCACTGTCTAGGAGTGCAACTCACAGTAAAATCAAGTTTGCTTGGTGGGAGAGATGTTTATTATTTGGATTTTTTTTTTTTTTTACTATAAAATAGCAGTTTGGGGAGGTAGAAAATGTTGCATTCAAAATCTTCATATATATGGGCAGCCCGGGTGGCTCAGCAGTTTAGCACCGCCTTCAGCCCAGGGTGTGATCCTGGAGACTCGGGACTGAGTCCCACGTCAGGCTCCCTGCAGGGAGCCTGCTTCTCCCTCTGCCTGTGTCTCTGCCTCTCTCTCTGTGTCTCTCATGAATAAATAAATAAAATCTTAAAACAAAACAAAATCTTCATATAGTTTCAAATTGAAAACCTGTCTGGCTATACCAGTGGGACAGGTGAAAACTATTGATTGAGCTAACAGGTGCCTTTATTTTAAGAAGCAATTATTCTACTTAAGATTTGTGAATATGTATTTACTAGTTCGATGCATTCAGAATTGCTAGTTCAGATTACATAATTTTGGAAAACTTAATGTTGACATGTAGACGTTTGAAGTTCTACTGGTTATTGTGGCCATGGTTAGAAGTTTTCCCTAGGGAGAAGTCGGGCTGCCAGCTTTCTTCTTTGCAACACGTGGGCCTTTATACCACATACATGTGTGCACACACATGCACATACATACACATACACATGCTTGACAAGTGACTGGAGAGTAGAAGTGTCTGTGACAGGAATTAGGGTCATTATAAATCATTTCAGAGCTTGCATAGCCTGGAGTTTGAGTTTGCACCATGAAGATTGCCACTGCCCTTAGGCAGTAAGTCAGATGATGCAGCCTGTTGCAGGCACTACGTCTGGACATCTCCAAACCCCAGGGACAGCGAGGCTAGGAAAGTGTTGCAACGTTCATGTTCAGTGCTTCACAAGACAAAGATGTGTTGTCTGTCATAGGCCTAGTGATCTATCATAGAACTGCTCAGATGTCACAGACACATGATGAAAAAGATCACTGTGACATCCTAGGATTCTCTGCCCTTCTTCATGGAAGATTTTGAAAAATAACACCAGAACAGTTCATTAAAAACAACAGCAAAAAAGATTTTTCATGTCAGAAGAGTTATAAAAACAACAATAATGTTCTTTTTACTCTGCTTCCTTTCCAGACACACCAACTGCCTGAGAGCAGATCATAAGGGGGAAATCAGAAGACATTTTCTGGGTGGCTCAGTCAGTTAAGCATCTGACTCTTGGTTTTGGCTCAGGTCATGATCTCAGGGTTGTGAGATCGAGCCCCTCATTGATTGAATCCCCACTTGGGATTCTCTCTCCCTCTCCCTTTTCCTGTTCCCTCCCCACCCCTCACTTAAAAAGAAAAAAAGAAATTTGATGTTCCAATGGATTTAGCATGTTTCTTTCCAGAACACACATCTCTCTCTTTAGCTTCCAGGGGAAGCCTAAGCATCCGGTGGAAACAATAAACTTACCTGAGATAACTGCCTTGTACATCCTCAGGAAGCTTTTGCTCATGGAGAATCCCTGCTTTCTAATGGTTGAAGATGGGGAGACTCTGAAGGGCAGGGCTTCATGTTGAGTGAGTCTGTCTTGAATGAGCCCCTTTAGAATATTTTCTGTGAGCAAGAAAAGCCAGAGGCCTAGATTACGGGTCTGAACCTAGTAGAAATCTGGAGAAGAAACAAATAGTCAAGTTGCAACAGGAAGATTTTCTTGTTGTAAAGCACTCTGCAGATGGCGAGCCTAAAGTATGGGCCCCAGTCAGTGTCCTCAGGTATCTTGAATAAAGCAGACTAAATAAGAAACATGAACTCAAAAGTGCTTTAAAAGGATATGATGCCAGCAATGCAAGCTACCCTTACTATTTTTGTTTGTACAGAAGATGTTGTACTTCTGTTTCTACCTGGTTTTATCCAGGGCATGTTTCATCTTATTTGATCATCTGACTTTTAGCCCATAAATAGGATCCTATAAACTATTCACCAGAAATGTGGGAGCTCCTATTATTTCTACTCTCTGATTTTGTCATGGGATATCAGGACTCAGACATGGACATTTGCTCTCATGGGGTCCTAACTGAAGAAACTGAGCTTGGAGCTCAGCCACTGAGGTCCAGAGAAGCTAAGTGACCTGTCCAAGCCCAGACTTAGCTCAGGTCTTCTGACTCTCTTCTTGGCCAAGTGTTCCCTACACTCTACTATCGTGCTGTTCCAGAGTGATACGTGGCAGTGGGGGTGGAGGGGTGGGGAATAAAACTCTACTTTGTGATGCTCACCTGCTGCACCACATCTTTGCTCTGTCATGGTGTCCAAGATGGGTCACAATGGGATGGCCATATGGACCACTTGGCATTTTCTGAAAGGATCTACTATGAACAGCTTCCTAAGGAATTTGGGAAAATAAGTTGAGCTAAGTTCTATATGAACCCAAAGAGTTAAAGTCCAACTGAAAGGCAGGCAGGTGTTGAAGTCATTGATAGTGTCCACAGGCAGGTGGCTGTCAGGAGGAACCCTGGATAGCCCAGAGTGACTGAAGAGCTGGGTGGCCTGTTCCATGCTTGTGGGAATAGGGAGATTCCTCTAAGTCATGTAACCAGGAATCTGGAAGAATGTTCCATGAAGAGATGGAAAATCTGGAAAAAAGCTTAATCAAAGGCTGGAAATTAAGCCTGGAAGACGTTGGATCAGCAGCCATAGTCTTGAGCTCCATAATATTTCTCTTTCAAGGCATCAGGTGTAAGGACAGTCTTGTGGAAACCCAAGACCCTTTTGTGCCTTCATGTGCAGGTTCCCTAGCAGCTCCCACATGCACAAAACTGCAGGTGCTCAAGAACCACACAGGCAGCCACGACATGGCTGCTGGACAAGACGACGAGCAACAACTCCTCCTCAACCTGGCTTGGCCAGTGTTATCCTTTGTCTTAGGTAGCTTTTTCATGCCAAACTGTGGTTTTAGTTGGGTGAGAACAATGCACTCTACCAATCTCATTTTAGAAATCCTGGGCTATCAGAAATAAAGAGGTTACTTTGTGGAAACCATCATGATGTTTCTTCAGGGGATTGCATATGAAGACTAGGAGTCCCGCGCAATTGCAGTATTTTGGATATCATCCCAGATCACTCACTGTCACTAGCACGGGGCGAGGGGATTTCTTAGTCTCCTGCTGCATCCTGTGTGCTGTGTTCTCCTTCCCTCTCCCCTGTCAGGCTCCACAGAAGAATGGCTATTTGCTGCCAGTCATCTCAGTCTCACGGAGGACACTGGTCTCTGGCACACTGGCTGACAGTTTCGTATCCACAGGGCAGGGTCTGGACCAATAATATCTCCACTAACCTCTGGACTGCAGTGTGGCTCGTTGCCAGTATTTTGCTTGAGTGTTTCCTTTCCCCCTAGTTATTGAGTCTGTGCTGCTTCCTCCTTGGCACATGTTGGTTTTTAGAGATGATGTTGTTGAGTGACACGTAAAAATTAGTTTCATTTCCACTCAGACAATACTTCTGTTGAATCTTCTCTTACATCCCCCTTTTTCATTAATTGTTCCCTTATCTGCACCCCATATTTATTGTTGCATTTGGGTCCAGATCACAGTGTGCCTTATGGTCAACTATGTCATTCCTTCCTAGGCAGAGAGTGGGTCTAGTTTGTCCTTGAATCCCAGCACCCAGCACAGTGTCTCTGCATATGGAAAGAGTGGTGACAGAGATGGGGCGTGCACCTGCTGGTTCTCCCTTCCTCCTTGGGTAGCATTAAGAGGGAACTTCCCTGCTCCTTGTAGGGAGGCAGGGCTATATGACCAGGTCTTGCCAATGAAATGACAAGTGACATGTATCACTTCTAGGCCAAGCCAGTGAAAAGGTTTGTGTGACCCTCCAGCTTCTTCTGCTCTGCTTTGATGACTGTGGTGATGTTGAAATGGCAAAACCACAAGGAGAAACTAGGACAAGAAGAAAAGCGAGAAGAAAAAAGTTGGCCTAGAGAATTGTTCCAAACAGAAGAGGGCTTTGTGTAAGTAGGGAATAAACTTTTGCTGAATTCTCAGCCACTGGGATTTTAGGGTTTGTTTCTCCAGCCAGGCTGGTCTTGCCTGCCTGCTACAGATGGCCCGTGATTCATGGAACTGCATGGCGAGTCTAGGTATTTACAGGTGCGTCTCCTCAAATGATACAATTTATTTGCACCTTCCGTTTTTTTCTTTCTTAATATAGCTTCACTTAGACCTTGAGAATTCTGAAGGAGAAAGTATAATAAGTTGTTAAACTCTACAGGGGCCGGTTGTGTACAGCCGGGCAGAAGTCATCACCCGATTCAATTGTGTTGTCACCTAGCCTAGAAAGGACTACAGCCATTTGGAAATTCATGAATGTCTCCAGCAGATGGGAAGGCACCATGTCTCACCCAGGAGTTGCTGTACCTTTGACATATTAGAGAAATGTACAACCCCAGTGGCTTACCTTTTCCACCTTGGCACATGCTCACTTTACTTAATTGGGCTCTGTGGGCTCCGTGGAATATGGGGAGACTCCAGGTTACTCAATGATGTTTCATTCCCTATACACCAATTTCACTCTGTTCATGTATAATGGGCAACTTAATGTATTTATTACAGATGTGTATTTATTTTGTATACACACATCGTGATCACAGAATATGCAATATTTACAGATTATTTCTAGGGACTTAGAAATATTGGAAGACAGTAGATGTTACTAACTGATCTAACCTTTCACTGATATGATCTCTGGGAATAGTCTCTCATCATCGACAGGGATTTGTTTTCTGGCTAAACCTCATGCAAGATATTTGCCCTCTCCGCACATACATTTCCTTCTCTGGAAAGTGGGGATAATACTTATTCTTCAGATTGTGTGAGGATTGGAGAAAAATATTTGTAAAGATCTACTCACTACTTGACAATTGGTAGACATTTCATAAATGGTAGCTGATAATGATTATGTATTATACTCATAGAGAACTTCAGCATTTAAACTGTGAAATTCACGGTTTAAATATTTCACATTAAAAAAAAAATTCAGTTCACCCTTATGATGACTTTGGGGGGAGGTCCATTTTGTAGCAGAAGAAAGTGAGGCCCAGAGAGGGCACTACAGCTTGTGCAGAGTCTAGAAACCGGCAGAGCTGGGACTGAAAACTAGGCTCTTCACTCATCCTGGTGCTGGAACTAGAAAGTACGTTGAAACAGTGGTTAAGAGCGGAGCAGGATGAAAACAGTGTAGGGTCAATGGCACAGAGCCTGGCAGGAAGTAGGAGTTCAACACGTGGCCACTATTATTGTATTACAGGTACCGGTGACCATTAATTATGCCTTCAAGTTTATCTATCTTAAAGTGAATCATCAGGGACCCCTTGGCCTCATCCGAGTAATTTCCGCAAATAAAGCTGTTACAGTGTGCGGACTATGCTATGTAAAGCACTATGGATAATCAGGGCACTGGAATACAAAGAATGAACAAATAACTGAAAACAGCCTTGTTGTGTATACTTGGTTTGTGTTAGTCACCTGTTGGACCAGAAGGCCATTCTCTGTGTATTGAAATACTGGAAATAAAATATGGCCCTTCTCTGGGCTGTAATAAGAGAACCAGAGGCTTATTCCTTGAAGTTCAGAGGCATCGTGTCTCATATGCCTCTGTTCCTCCAAGATGCCAGAGAGTGCACGTCAATATTTATGGCACCCCGACACTCAAATTAGCTTCTCTAATAATCAAGCTGAAAAACACACCCTCCCGGTAGTCTGTTCTCCCGCACACAGCATTCTTCTGATAGAGGCATTCATTTCAATTAATGCAAAAGCAGAAGGGTTTGAGCTGCCCATCCATTTGGCAAGGGATTTGGGATTAGGATCAAAGTTGGTTTTACTTCAGTAGGGTCTCTAGTGAGCTGTTAATTACCTGGGTTTCAAATCAGATGGCATTTGAAATAGAATTTTGAATTACACCTGTGTTTGCGGGTCAGTTTATCTCCTGATACGAAGGTAGATTTGTGGCAGGAAGGAACAGGAGGAAATGAAGTTAGTTTTCTTCCTGTGTTTGATTGGGGGCGGGGGGGAAGGTCTTTGTTGCTAAAATATTCCTCAGGGCTTTGCATACTGGGTTAAACCAGTAGGGAAAATTATGTTTCAGGAACGTTGAGCCAGAGCAGACCTCCATTTATCCCTCAGACAGATTAAAACATGTAATCTTAGATGTGTTAACATGAACTATGACTTGCACACCCATACATACGCACGTTCATATGCACACACACATAGTTTGGAGTACTGAAGGTGAGTTGAAAACTAGTTTGGGGGGAAACGGAGCACTGGAATGAATGTTTCTGAGTATTGATCTCAAACATTTAGATTTTAATTTTACTGAAAATAAATTTCTGTCTGTTTACCCATTTACACCTGTCAGAGGATGATATCTTATTTTGGAATATTTCACTTGCTCACTAATCTCCGAATACACACGTCTCCTTTCTGTTCCATAGGCGCCCACGCCCTTCCTTGCCTCATGGTGCCTGCTCCCTCAGCTCCATCTCCACAAGGCTTATTGCTGGCTCTGTGCGTCTTACCCTTCAGGTTTCAACTCCAATTTCGCTTCCTCTGAGAGGCTTTCCCACCCATTCATTCTGCCTTGTTTCCCTATCTCTTCCTTCAGAGCATTGATCCTGTTATTTATGTGTCTCATATATTTGGTCTTGGCCATGAGAGCAGGAAGGGGCTTGGGTTGTCCTGCACACCCCCACATCTCCAGTGCTTACACTCTACTCAGCACGTTGTGAGCCGAGCGTCTCACAATTTATTTGGTGAGTGAACGAACAATTGGATGACTGAGCAAGCCATGGCCAAACCTTTTGTTTTCACAGAGCACAGACCAAACCATTAGTAGAGCATAATATTCAGGTTCAGTCCTTACAATTCAAAATAGAATTTTATGAAACTGGACAGTAACTGAAAAACTAACAAAGCTGTGTGTGTAGATTCCACCATTTTGGCCCAAGAATATTTTGACAACACCATGCACTTGGGAGCTGAGCTTTCCGTGCAATAAAATGGCTACAGCTTCTCTCTTGGTTTTCGCTCTTTGTAGGTCTTCATTTTTACCTCCTTGTAGGTGTCTCCTCTTATCTCCTGTCCCGCTTTTTTTGGCTTTTATTTCTGTCTCTCAAAAACTGCTGACAATTTTCTCATGGGTTACAAATACAAGCTATTTTTCTTTTATCAAATTCATAATGGCTATTACTGGTAGAACTGATCGCAACACAATAATACTGACAATGACACAACAGCCTGTGGTAGAATTTGTTATTGGCTGAAAAAAAAAATTGATGGCCAAATTAAATCTTCTTGACAAAATCTAGACGTGCAAAATTTGATCTGGGAAAATTGAACTTTGTGGAAATAAAGAAAACTCAAAATGGCAGAAGCCATAACTGTTAAAATTGGACGTGACTGGAAAAAGAAACCCAAACAACCTGATTTAAAATTTCTAAGGAAAATGATTGATACTGACCAAATAATATCGGGGAGATAAAAATAATGACAAGATAAAAGCATTTACATTATTTAATCAAGGGGAGAGAGGACTGGGGGAACTCAATCGATAAATAAATCTTAAAGTACAGGAAAGACAACTTATTGTGCTGAATAATGGACAGCTATTCTTTTCCGATAATAATAATTAAAAAAAGGTCCAAGAATGCAACAGGGGGTTTAGAAAGAACTTCCTGTCCACAGGGGGCTTGGAGACTCTGGAGTGCATTACCATGAAGGCAGGTGGTGACAGGGAGAGAGTTGGGAGGGCGGAGTGTAGGGGTGTGTATGTGGGAGGGAGCCCTTTCTGAAGTTTCTGGAATAAGGTATAGCAGAAAGCTATCATTCTGAGGTGGTTTTTGTACATGCTTTTCTGACTGAAGAGTCAAATTAGGAGCTTTCGCTCCCTGGGATACTCCTCTGGCCCATATTTCTATGACTTCTTAAATTCTATTTTGCTCTTTGGTAAGAAAGTGGAATTATGCTACTTAGAAAATAAATTAAGTCACTTTACATCTAAGCATTAGTTTTGTTTTATTTATTTATTTATTTATTTTAGTTTTGTTTAAATGTTTTAAAAATTGTTGTGTTCTTATGACCCAGGTTTTGTAGCTCCAATATCTTTTAGGAATGAGTTTTATGTATGTGGAATTCTGCGAATAAAATGGTCATTGTGATGACTATTAAGGATCATTGTTTTAAATCTGGAATAATGGAAGTTTTCTCTCCATAGGGGAAAGAAGCGAAGGATTGGGGAAATAAAAATGATCCATTGTAATAGCAAAAATATCACTGTTGGTTTTAATGAGAGAAAACATTCAGGCCCTTGTAGACAATGAATCTTTGAGGAGAGTCTTATATGTGAAAAAAAGAAAGAGCAGAAAAATTCTATGACTGGTTGTGATTGCTAGTATTACAGGTCTATAGCAAAGATTGTGCTGTCAAGGTGGAGTAGGAGACTGAGGGGGAAGGAAGTTCCCCTGGAGCTCCCCAGAGGACAGGAAGTGGCTCTAATAAGAATGGAAAAAGCCATTAGTGTGAGTGAAAACAAGAGAGTGGCTGTCAACAATAGGTTGGGGTTGCCCTCCTGAATGGGACAGTTACTCTTACTTCTCTGCTCCCAGTGTGGGGGCATCATATGAGAAGCAGTAACTGTAAGTCAGGGAACATGGCATCCTAGTGGCATCCTAGAAGAAACAGGCAAAGCTATCCAGGAAGCAGAAGGATGCTACTGAGTAAGGAGGACTTGAAAGGGGGTTCTAGGTTGATTCCAAGTCATTGCATTCATTCAAATCCTGGGAAATGCCAGGAGACTTAGTGTACCAGTGGATGCATCCCAAAGTAACCTTTCAGAAAAGTAATAAACTATCAGTGGTTGTGGGTGATGTTAAAGGATTTTTCAGACTGAAGAACCAGAAATTCTAAACTACTCTTGGCCTGAGGTTAGAAATAAATGATATAGCATATTTGTTTTTAAAAATCTATTTTTTTAGCATACAGAGCTACAGAATTTTTCCTTTTGCGATGAGAGCTTCTTAAGGTCTGCCCTCTTAGTAACTTTCCAATATGCAGTACAGCGCTGTGAGCTCTAGTTGCCCTGCTGTACATTATATCCCCATGACTCATTCGTTTTATAACTGGGAGTTTGCACTCCTTGACTCCCCTTACCCACTTTGCCCCCTCTTCTGCCTCTGGCAGCCACTAATCTGTATATCTATGAGCTTTAACATTTTTAAAATTATTATTTAGATTCTGCATGAGTGAGCTCATACAGTGTTTGTCTTTCTCTGTCCGCCTTCCTTAAAGATTTTTAAAGTTATTTATTTATTTATTTAGAGCAGGGGGAGGGGCAAAGGGAGAGAGAGAGAGATCTCAAGCAGATTCCATGTTGAGTGCAGAGCCTGACAGAGGGCTTGATTCCATGACCCTGAGGTCATGATCTGAGCTGAAATCAAGATTTGGAGGCTTAATCAACTGAGCCAACCTGGGCACCACTCTGCCTGATTTATTTCATTTTAAATATGCCCCTTTGATCCATCCATGGTGTTGCAAATGACAAGGTTTCATGCTTTCTATGGCTGAGTGATATTCCAGTGTGTGTGTGTGTGTGTGTGTGTGTGTGTGTGTGTGTGTGTGTGTATGACATTTTCTTTATCCATTTATCTGTTGATCAGGTTTATGTTGTTTCCATATCTTGGCCATTGTAAATAATGCTGTAATGAACATGGGGTGCATATATCTTTTCCAGTTAGTGTTTTCATTTTCTTTGGATAATTACCCGGAGGTAGAATTGCTGGATCATCTCTTAATTCTATTTTTAAAAGTAGAACTTTTAAATCACATAGAACCACTGTGGTTGCCATGATGCTGGTAGACGAGAAAATCTACTAGGGCTGGATTAAGTGATTAGTACTATTTGTTGAAGATTAAGAATTACTAGAGGCACCACATGAATATAGTTTGTTTTTTCTTTCCATGTAATTCTGTTGCGTTTTCTATAAGGATTAGTAATAAATATTCATATTTATGTTGTTAAAAATAAAGAGTGGTGGTCATGATAATGATTTTATTTCTAAAGCCACATGGCATAGAATTCTTATTTGATAACATTTGGACCTCATCATTGCTATTTAGACCTCAAGGTTATTACCATGACCTCATCCATCTAGTGGTGAAATACCCTTATATCAGGCAAAATATCACCTTTGCAAATTCAGACTTCTAAATTGACAGTTCATGCCATGGCAACTTTTTTCTTGAGTAGTCTTTGAGTAATTAAAGCTTGATAGGCAGGTAAAAATAGAGAATTGACCTTAAACAAGATGTTTTAGTGCTTATATATTCTTATATTAATTTTGTGTCTAGCAGAAGACTGGCTCATCAAGCTAGTTTTGTACAACATTTGGAAAGTGGGCTGCTAAAAGGTTAGTTTATTATAGACACCTAAACTAGCGGTGAATTTCCAAGCTATTTATATTGGTAAGATTAAATTACCTTATCTGTACTTCTTACTGAATAGACTTTTTTCTTGTCTGTAAGTTGTTTGAAGGTAGTTTTTTTGTTGTTGTTGCATGTGAAAAATAGTGCTGACAAGTCAATCTAATATTAATAGGGTTGTAGCCTATGAATACTTTTGACAAGTGAGCACCCTCCCATGGATTTCCTGTTGTCCCCTGAAACACTCTACTGTGGGAAATTTCAATATGGAGCAAAGAAAGTTTTACCGCCAATTTTGTGCCTAAAACACAAGAAAAGATGAACAGACGTCTGCTGCATTGAAAAAGGACACAGGCATGCATTAAATCCCTTATGTCTTACTTTTTAATGATGCAATTGTGAATTATGTTCTTGTTGCATTTGTAATTAGAGGCTGCAGCAGATGGTGAAGACTTATTTTAAAGTGATGTGTCTATTAAAATAAGCCACACTGCCAAATGATTGTTCACTGTAACAGCATCTTTACGCCCCTGAAACACTCCGATTCTTTGTTGATGTGCAGTTGATTACCACAGCTGATTACATATCTGCACATATTTGTTCGGAAATGTATCAGAGATATTTGATATGTGCAATACTTTATTTTAAAGTGTGTGTTATCACAATTATAGATAATGAAGCCTTCAATGAATTATTCAGTCACTCCATCTACAAAGGGAATGCACTGATTTTCCTTTTCAATAAAATGAAGCATGAATCTTTCTAAACTATTGAGGCTAATTCTCCCTCCACTGTAGGAGAAGCCTTGAATGGAGAGTGGGGAGTTTCTGAGTCCTGAAAGATTCTCATATGCACATTCTAGAAAAGAGGAGTTTTGGTTTGAGTGAACTCAGTTTTTTGATTGTGGTGGAAGCTCAGACTAAGAGTGAGAATGGAGAGTAATAGGCCTGGTGGGGGGGGGGGATTGATTGATAGTATATATTACAGATTATATTACAGTATATATTATATATTATATTACAGTATAGATTACAGTATAGATCGATAGTATATATTATAAAAGTTTAGGCTGTGAAAAGAAACAACACCTAAAACTGGCTGGTCTATAATGATGAAGTAACGCAGTAACATTTCTCACTCTGGTTGCGTGTTTGTTTATCAAGGCACAGAAGAGGCATTCTGCTCATCCCAGTCTGTAAAGACCAGATTGGTGGAAGTTCCATCTCAACAAGGGTTTACACAATGGCCCCACTATTGGGAAAGGGATGTGTCACTTAAATACTAGCTTTCAAAACTCCTTTGTAGAAGAGTCACATGGGCACTTCCAGTCACGTAATTGGCCAGAGCAAATCGTGGGACTAAATCTTGCATTAAGATGGCAGAGAAGTACAGTCCTACTATGTGCCTGAATTATTCGGTGAAAAATAGTTATGACCAATCACCTCATGATGTAATTTTTTTGCAAGGCTGTGTGTGTCCCTGAGCCAGTTCCTCTACCCGGCTACTATGGCTACGCCGTTTTCATAATCTTGGTCCTGAAATATCATCAGATCCACTATTTTACATTCAGCAATGTGCATAAAGACTTTTAGAAAAGGGGAGGGGTAGAGAAGTCTTCCGGTTTAACATTTTCTACTATGTTCTCTTCAAAGGCGTTAAGGCAGAAATAAGGATTGCATGGTGGCCTGCTGAGTCTGGGAGTCTTTGGGTAAGTTACACAAATTACTTCTCAGAGCCTTCAATATGTTAGTATGAATATCCATGAGGCCATGCAGCACGCAGGATTTCTTAATTCCATAGAATCTCTTTTTTTGGAGAGCTTCTTACAGGATGGTATTTTGTGGGAACACATTTTGGGTAGTGCTGCTTGGGTCTCTCCCATCAGTACTTGGTTGTATGTTTGGTCACTGTTTTAGCTTCTGGGTTGGTGAATACATCAAGGTGCTGGGAGGGTGACACACCCAGAGAGGGCATGGAAGCTCCAGCCACTCTGACCCCATATGTTGCTCTGTTCATGTCTTCCATTTGACAATCCCTGAATTGCATCCCTTATAATACATCAGCAAATGTAAGTATTTTCCTGAGTTTTCTGAGCTGTCCTAGCAAATTATCCAACCTGAGGAGGGGTTATGGGAACCCTCAATTTATAGCAATTGGTCAGAAGTAGAGGTGGTGGTCCAGGACTTGTGACTGACATTTGAAGTAGGGGCAGTCTGTGTGACGGATCTGGTGCTAACTCCAGGTGCTTCGTGTCAGGACTGAATTGAATTGTTGCGCAGCCAGGCATGCCCGGAGAATCAGAGAATTAGTTTCTGTTGTTGGAAAACACTGCAGACCTGTTGGTGGTTCTTGCTGGAACGTGCTGAGGGCTTCCAAGGCCACACTTTTTCCTCCAGCCCTCCTCTCCTCCCTAGTCCGGAAAGGAAGCAGCATGATTTTGATGGATATGGGGGTCGAGGAGACATTTTGGGATAGGAAAATACATGTCTTACATGAAGACATGAGTCAGCAAAGAGGTTTGAGCTAAGACTGGCAGTTCTAGGTTGGGAAATGCTTTGTGCCATATTCATTCAATACCCAAGAGATAAATATAATCCTCTTCTGACATTATATATATATTATATAAATAGGATTATAAATATAAATATACAAATAATCATATATGTATGCACAGCTGACCCTTGGATAACACAGGTTTGAACTGTGTGGGTTCACTTATATGTGGATTTTTTTCAGTATAACCTTGTACTTTATTTGCTCCTGTGATCGTCTTAACATTTTCTTTTCTCTAGCTTACTTACCGTAAGAATACAGTATATAATACATAGAACATACAAAATATGTGTTAATCAAGTGTCTATGGTATCCTTAAGGCTTCTGACTATTAGTAGGGGAGTTTTGGGGGAGTCAAAAGTTATGTGTAGATTTTTGACTTGCAGTGGTTAGATACCCCAAGCCCCACATTGTTCAAGGGTCAACTGTGTAAGGACATATGTGTGTATGTGTTTGTGTGTATGTGTGTGTGTGTATTTCTATTTCTATTTACAAACATAAAACATCTAGAACCGGGCATGTGATAAGCACTCTACTACAATAAAAAATAGTGATAAAGATAGATAACAGTTTCAAATATTTTATAGGTATTTCTAAGAACTGGGCTAGGCTTATGGGAACCTCATTTTATTCTTAAAAGACTAGATGGCAAGTGGCTACTATAATTATTCCCATTTTAGAGATGAGGATACTCAGATTCTGATATCTTTTGGACAAAACATATTTGTCCAAAGACATGCAGCTAATAGGAAGCAAAGCTAGGATTAGATGAACCCAGGCAGTTTGACTATGTTCTTAACCATTCCGCCACTATAACGATTATTCCTTATATTGGGTGGTGTTTAATGGTGGTTAAAGTGGGGATCCCTGGGTGGCTCAGCAGTTTAGCACCACCTTCAGCCCAGGGCGTGATCCTGGAGACCCGGGATCGAGTCCAGCATCAGGCCCCCTGAATGGAGCCTGCTTCTCCCTCTGCCTGTGTCTCTGCCTCTCTGTCTCTCTCTGTGTCTCTCATGAATAAATAAATAAAATCCTAAAAAAAAAAAAAAGGTAGTTAAAGCCTGTATATAGAGACTATATTTGTCCTCCACGGCAACACTGTTAGATGCCATGTTCTCCACATTTAAAGACAAGGAAATTGAGTCTCACATAGTTGAATCTTAATTTAAAAGTGGGCAACTTGAGTTCTGGTCCATTCTTTTCCTAATATATATCTTATTTCTACCCACTTTAGTTTTGTCTAGCTCTAGTCCTTTTTCTCCAATTTTCTTCTTCTTTCTCCTTCCATCCTACAATCTGGATTTGTAGCATGTGAACAATTAAGAAATAATTTCTTGGGATAGTCACAAAAAACCCAGAGAAGTATTAATAAAACTGTAAATGACGAATCTAGTTACCTAAGCCCCAAATAAATTAATGCGAATACCACTGCACTGCATTCAATTTAATAAATCTTCACCCAACCATTCTGTGTGTCAGGTCTTTGGGACAAAGAATGTCCAACACACACACACACACACACACACACACACACACACACACACAGACACACCCACAGGCACACACGCACCCTAACCCCAACAAGAGGTCGAATGTATTAGGTGACACAAATCCTATCAGATGAACATTACAGGGATGCCTGGGTGCCTCAGCAGTTGAGTGCCTGCCTTTGGCCCAGGGCATGATCCTGGGGTCCTGGGATCGAGTCCCATATCAGGCTCCTTGCATGGAGCCTGCTTCTCTCCCTGCCTGCGTCTCTGCCTCTCTCATGAATAAATAAATAAATAAAATCCTTTTTTTATTTTTAAAGATGAGCATTACAGAGGGGAGCTTGGACAGACATAATCACCATACCCCCATCTCCTCTGCTTTTCTTCATAACTTCCCCTTCATCACCTCTCTTTCCAAAAAATAAAAACGGGGGAAGACAGAGCCACAGGGAAATGCGATTAGGAGAAGAGAACCAAAGACCATGGAAAAGCATGAGAAGGATGGGCTATTGACTCACAGGAATGTGGTTCACTGGATGGACTCTTAGCTTTCTTTCATCCATGCAGCCAATGCTAGCACATGCTAGAGGGAATCACATGCAGCCACAAGGCAATGACCTGACTTCATTGTCCACATAGACAAAGGGTCTCTTGACTGTAATGGGGGGCAGCTCTCTTTTTGCTTAAATGACATGAAAGGGACAACCCTAGAGTTTCAGAATGTGCTGTCAGCATTTAGTACAGGGTTAAGTAAAAAATGTTCCTCATTTCCTGGGTCAGGCAATGTGTGTGAGAAGCAAGACCATATCAGTAAGCATAGTAAAGCTAGAACTTTCAAGAAACTTAAGAACCCGAACGCCCTATAGCTATGGCTCCTCAGAGATGCATACTTTTACTTGAATAATGAAGTTACTCTTTTGTAATAGACCGAATTACCTAGAATGTGAAAAGATCGTTTTATTTATTTATTTATTTATTTATTTTTTATTTTTTTTATTTATGATAGTCACAGAGAGAGAGAGAGAGAGAGGCAGAGACACAGGCAGAGGGAGAAGCAGGCTCCATGCACCGGGAGCCCGATGTGGGATTCGATCCCGGGTCTCCAGGATCGCGCCCTGGGCCAAAGACAGGCGCCAAACCGCTGCGCCACCCAGGGATCCCCAAGATCGTTTTATTTTTTAATAAATAAGGGTCACAAGCTATCAGGTCATTTTGGAGATATGTTTTGTTTGAGTTGATCAAGGTTTGTAAAAAATGGATTTTGAATGCCTCATTTAATATGCTTGCATTCTCCAGGTAGCTTCTCTGTCTAGTGGACACTTGGATAAAGTCAACGACTCTCTAGAAGTTGGTGAGGGTTTTCAGGGGAGGGGGATCCATAGGTGGGTTCTTTCATAATATTAGTGTTTAGGATAATAATGAATCTGCCTGTGTTTTTAGACAGAAATGAATAACTTTGGATAATAAAAGACACCTGTGTCGTCATGGTTAAAAACAGTCAAACCATTAAGATAGATGTGGGTGGGGCTTCTGTAAGACCCAGGTCACCTTCAGCCATCCTGTATTTTTTAAGTCAATGGCCACTGTATTTTCCCTAGAGATGATTATGCCAGGATGGCTTCTCAGCTCCTAAGAAGGCAGTGGGACACAGCTGAATATATTTCTTGAGTCTGGAGACCTTTATTTTAATCCTGGCTTTGCCTATAACATAGTGTCACCTTGTGAAAATCGCTGATTATCTCTGATTTTGGTTCCTCATCTGGAAAATGTGGAAGTTGGTGAGGTGATTGTCAATGCCCTGTCTAGCTTTAAAATTCTATGATGCCGGGAATATGGTTTGCCCATCAGTGAAAAGTCACTGAGCCGACCTTGGAAATTGCTTCATGCCAATTAATCTCTTTCCTCTCTTTAGTGGAAAATAATCAGAAAAATGGTTTCATATTATAAAACATGAATGTTTCTTTGGAACCCCCTCCTTTACTGCCTTATAAAAACCAAGTGACCTACTATATCCATTTGTGTCTGAGACAAGTGTTAACAAAAAAATACTTCCATAAAGTTAACTCCTGAGATTGAGGTTGCTGTGTGAGTACCCTGTTTGATAACTTATTCCCAAGAGGCTGGGGAGCATGAGGAGGAGGAGGAGGTGGGTTTGAGAACCTTTTTCACTTTTGTGATGCTTTTCAAAGCTGCCCTACTGAGAAATCACTCTGATCAACACAAAAAAAGGATCAGTTTGGCTATTTTTATATCGTAAAGTCTCCAGTGATCTGGCATCTTTGAGAATGAGAGCAGCTACTGAGCACAACCTCTGTCTGAATTATATCTTCCTGTCCCCCCACTCCCATCCCCAGCCCCCTCCCACCCTGAGACCTGTGCTTATTTCCCACTCACTGAAGCTCTGAATTTGATTCTGGTTGTCCCCACAGCTGGCTCTGGGCCACTCTTAGACAGTCTAAATCCTCCTTGGTTATTTGGGTTAGTTCTGATGAGGTGCCAAGAATTCATTCTGAAAGATTCACACACTCATGTTTTTCTCCTGCTGCAAAGGAGTTGGGTCAGAGACACAGAATAAACAAATCAATGAGTGCCTCGTTTGTTAATCTCAGAATCCCATTTGCTGTGCACTGGGTTTATTTTCTAGATGACCATGGCTCCTGGCACTGAACAAATTACAGGAATTAAACAGGATTTCTCTGTTCTACCTGTGGTGGTGACATATTCTTGATTTTCCTAAATTCTCAAATTAATGTTAATTTTTATTCTTATCTGCAAAGATGATAGGTGATTTGCTTAGTGTAAAAAGAGGAATTACCTTCATTTTAATTAATTAATTAAGAGACAGAAAGAACATGCATGAGCAGGGGGGGGGAGCTGAGGGAGAGGGAGAGAGAGTCCCAAGCAGACTCTGTACTGAGTGTGGAGCCTGATGCTGGACTTGGTCTCACGACCCTGAGATCATGACCTGAACCAAAATCAGGAGTTGGACCCTTAACTCACTGAGCCACCCAGGCACCCAGGGGCTTAACTTTCTATCATTTGGATATCCTCATATCAATTTACAAATAGGAAAAATTCCCTTGTCGGACTGTGCTACTGCATTCTGGCTTCAGAAACTGGGATTCCTATGATTATAGGCTTATGTCTTGATGGCACAGAAAGGAGACTCAAGTGGAGTTTAAACAAACAAAAAAAAAAAAATCAAGAAGTGATGTGATGTAGCAACATGGTTTGCATATCTCTATCAGAACCAAACCAGGAAGGACAACAGAAACTCAAGCCACTTGGGTTCGCTCCTCACATATGGATTAATGCCTAGAATTAGATCATGAGCTTGATTGTGTGTTGAGCTGGTTATTAATCGAATTAGCTTGTTTCTCTGTGTCCCTGAGATCTACCGTAGTCCAGGACAGACAAGCAGGGCACTTATAGCGTTGGTAGTGTGCAGTGCTGAAGCCTGAGAAGATTAGAGCACAGTACAGAGCCCCTGGGGGGTGTTTGTGTGGGCGACACCCCAGGATGAAGTACAAGATAATCACAAATAAAGACACAGAAAGTAAAACAGTACAACCCAACTCAGTGTCAGATGAATGGGCAGCTGCCCAGGGCAGTTGGTTGTAGTCACTGTTAGTAGAGTGTGGTAGAAATTCCTGGAAAGGTTTCTTTGTGAAGGTGACCTTGAAGCAGGCTTTGGAAGAAGAAAGGCTGCATCACAAAGCCGTGGGTGTGGGTTCCGGGAGAGAAAGGGGAAGCCCAGGCAGGAGCAATGAGTTTGGAGCAGCTAAGTAGAGAATGTAAACTTGAATTCTGAAGGAAATGAGGGCATTCTGGGAAGATTTGGAAGGCCAGAGGAAAATGATGAAATCCTGTGAAGGAGACATTTTTTTTTTTAAGATTTTTTAAATTAATTAATTAATTAAGTTATTTATTTATAGCATGAGTGGGGGGAGGAAGAGAGGGAGATGGTGAGAGAGAATCTCAAGCAGACTCAGTGCTGAGCGTGGAGCCCCATGGGGGGCTTGAGCTCATGACCCTGAGATCATGACCTGAGCTGAAATCAAGAGTTGGGCACTTAACTGACTGAACCACCCAGGAGCCCGTAGGTGGTTAAATTTTGAGGAGCCAAAATTTAAGATCAAATTAGGGACTGGCTAAAATGACTTTCTTGGCTGAAGTGATGGAGGAAGAGTGGGTTTAACGGGCAAGATTGCTTCTAGCTCCGAGGAATGTCAGGCAAACCTGATAAAGTAGGACTCAGGTTAGTAATTTCCCTTTGCTCCTGTGTATGGTTTTCAGTGTACAGTCCTACTCTCTTACGGTAAAACCCTAGTTCCTCTCTTCTTTTCTCACTTTCTTTACGAAACTCTGCTTAGGGGATCGGAACAGCAGTGGGTTTGGTGGCAGGTCAGGCGCAGTGGCAGCAGGTTCTCCCCTGGGCCTCTCCTCCCTGTGTGAGGACTTTCAGACTTCGGCAGACAAATTATCCTGAAGCCACTGCCTGTTCCCAGGGGCACATCTGCCTGTGTCCACTTGCTCGGCAAGACACTCTTTCTGGGGCCAAGACACCAATTCCCGTACCTGAACCCAGTATCGGACCTTCCCTAAAGGACCTGTTTCCCTTGTACTGACACAGGGAGTGTAATTCTTGTCCTTTTGAGTAAACAGTTTTGCACAGTCTAGGGTGGGGCCAGACTTAAAAAGCAAAGCCAAGGATTCTGTTGTTTCTCTAACACCTGCCTCCTGGAGGGAGCTCGCTGTTCATAAGGGCACCCTTCGAGCCCAGCCTTGCCCACCTTCTTCGGAACACGGAGTAGTACTTGAGGTCCTCTCTGCTCTGTTGCAGCTGGGAATTCACCTCCTTTCATGCCTATTAGACTTGGATGGTAGCCCTTTAAGACCCCCAGATAAAACGTGTAGATCTGCCCATCGTCAACCTGCATTTGATTGATGCACGATTTTCATTTCTAATTAGACCTGTTTGCTCAAGAAGTACAAATAAAACCAACACATGCTCCTTAATCCTGTTAGAGCGGGTGGCAAGGTAGACTATTTTCTATTTTAGAGTTGGTTTTAAAACTCAAACTATAAATGTGAATTACTTTTCAGTCTGACTCCTCTGGTGTAGGTTATTGTTATGCTAATTCAGGTGTATGTCTTCCAGGACCTTATAAGTATATAAATCTTGTTGTTCTTTTGAACAAATTGGATGGTTAATCCCTTAATCAGTTATTGAGAGATTGCTACAAGCACAGAGCAAAGGCCAGACCTCAAAGCTCTGCAGTTTGAAGGTCACCATTGTTATGCATTTGGCGTTTCTCCTTTTTTCTTCTGTTAAATAAGAAAGCTAGTTTGATCCTACAGAAAGCACTTTCCTTTAAAGTGGAAAGATGGGAGCCTGGGACGAGCAGGAGGTTCTAATGATTCAAGCAATAAGTGATGCTATTGATGGGAAGCATTTCTTCCCACTCGCCCATCCCCCACCCCCTTCTCTGCCTCTCCTGCTCCCCTTTTAGGTGTTTTCTGAGAACGGAAATCTATCTCCAGTAGGCTGGCTGGATGTGTCAGGCAGCTTTTCTGTTTTCTCAACAAAGTATTTGTGTATATTCTGTGGATAACCTTTTAGTAGCATAAGTAAGCAGTTTTTCCTTGATCTGTCCCTGAAAATATTCATTGAGACTCCATCAGTTGCTCAGAAATAATAGGTTAAATTTAAACACATTATTATTCATCGACAGGTGTTCCTGACTATAACGGGGGAAGGTTTAAGCTCATATGGATGGTTATTGCTGACAAGACAATGTGCCATAGATCCTGGCACAGGATCCTGTGTGTGGAGGCCCTGGCTTGAACCCTGCCCTATCTGAGTTGATATGGCCAATCACATATGGCCAGTCACACCCCTGGACACCGGTGCTACCTCCTTTCTACAGGATGTGTTCTGAATTGATTTATATTTATAAGGACTGAGTCCACCAGCCTACTACCCCAGCTGACCAAAGCACATCATGTTACAACCTTTCTTCTACCTATGTCTCATTCAATAGAGCCCAGGGAGGACCTTTTTTTTGGGGAGGGGGTTGCCTAGGCAGCAAAAGCCCCATGTAGAAATCCCGTCAAGGCGGTGTGATGCAGAATCAAAAGCAAGGTGCAGAAATTAGAGGAAGCAATAGAAATTGAGATTCTGATTCCAAAGCAGACAAATTTCTGTGTAAACCTTCTCCCATGAAGTAGGATGGGGATCTGGATCAGGATCCAAATCAGAATCCAAAGTGCCAATGGAAGTCACAGACAAATGAGGTTTTACTTTATTTTTTTAAGATTATTTATTTTAGAGGGAATGAGAGAGAGAGAAGGAGCCTGTGTGCTAGTTGGGGGGAGAGGCTCGATCTCATGACCCTGAGATCATCACCTGAGCTGAAACCAAGAATTGGATGCTTTACTGACTGTGCCCATCCAGGTGCCCCACAAATGATGTTTTAAATCTTTGTGACCCTGTGAAGGTTTTAAACTTTTATTCTTTTTTTTTTTAAATTGTTGTCTAGGGTGCCTGGGTGATCAGTCAGTTAAGCGTCTGCCTTAGGCTCAGGTCATGATGACAATAATCTTAGTTACCGATCAGTGAGCATTCACTGCATTTGCTCCTACAAACTGGGCATTACTGTCCACTATTTTATAGAGGGGAGCACTGAGGCTCACCCACACGCTAAGCAAACTAGTCCAGATCTGTCGGCCACAAAAATTGATTGAGAGATGGTCACATGACCCAAGCCAGACCAATGGAAGGTTTTAAGATTAACTGGTAAAAGACTATCTTCTGGGAATCCTAAAAGGTTAATATAAGCTTGAATGTTCTTGATAAATGTCTGAAGGGAACTTGTCTCAGAATGAAGCCAAAGCAGAGAAAAGCACAAGAAATGGAGAAAACCATGTCTCTGAAGACATGATTTCGGCACCTGGCTACAGCTATGCCTGAAGCCAACCATTCTTGGATTGTTTAGTTACATTTAACAATATATTCCCCCCCCCCTTTATTTTTGTAGAGTCATGCACTCATGCAGGTGCTCTTTTGACCCCCATATGGCTGTATGAGAATGGGTTTTGGGCCTAAAACATTTTCTTGACAAGAGTTAGAGTCCTTGTGGCTTAAGCTGGGCTTACCTCCTTGTGCCAAAATAACTCTTGTTGTTTCAGATTTAGTGTGTACTCTCTTGTTCTGGTGAAGCATGTGTATCATGTGGCATCTGGCCAACCCTATTTCTATCCTCTTTCTATCCTTTCAGAGAGGGGGCTGAGTCCTACTGTAGCACAGGAGGGCACGTGCAGGCCAGTGGCCCTGTGTCTGCTGCCAGCCAGGGACCCGTTGGTCATGGGGGACTGGTGCCCACCATTGGAATTGATCTTATTCTTTCCCTTTTCCATTCCCAAACTTTCTCTAACTCTCCAGGTAATCAGAGTCATTTCTCCTACTCTTCCCTCACTCCAGAATCTACCATCATTATTGTACTGTATCTTTATACATCTGTCCTTTACTAGACTGCAAAATCCTAGCGAGCTGAAGTAATGCCCTTGTGTGTGTGCGTGTGTATTTAATTCTTGCCTTTAGGCTCAAATAGACTCCAAAAATGCAAGGTAATCTTCAATATTTAAACAAGAAATTCTTTAGTTAGCCTTATGTCTACAGGTGTAGGTTCTCCAGCCACTCCCTAATATAATATAATAAATATAATATAATATAATATAATATAATATAATATAATATAATATATATAATAACCCCTCCCATGCTTCTCAAACTTTAACATGCAAAGAAATCATCTGAGGGTCTTGTCAAAATGTAGAGTCTATTTCATAAGGTTCTGAGGTGGAGCTGGAGATTCTCATTCCTAATAAATGCTTTGATACTCTGAAAAGCAAAATATTGGGTATGCGTCATTTGTTTCTCCTAGGAAACTGTCAGGTCAGAGGATGTAGGAACCTTCTGATAAATCCGTGACTTGTTAGGTGGTAAAGATGTATTTTTCAAGAGCTAAATTCAAATTCTAACTTTATTGCAATGGAGATTAAATTACCATAATAAAACTTGAGGTACACAGAGGCATTATTTTCTTAGTCAACCAGTAAGTACTTTTTGAGCATTGACTTTGAGCCTACCTCTTGGCTAAATATAATGACATACAAAGGAAATATGGGACTAGTTCAGTGTAACCAGTTTTAGACCTGGAGAAAAAGAGATTCTCTCCTGCTGATTTAGGACTGCTACTCAAATTCATCATACCCCAGATATCTTCACTTTTTTCATTGCCTTGATAGTTCTTTGCTTGACATTGCAGAATAAGAGAAGGTTCTGGAGCTCATCATGCGTTCAAACCTTGATGTGTATTCTCTGCTTTCTTTCCTTTTACCCAAAAGATATCCACCAAATAAGAGAAATTGGGATTTTGCTCTGGTGGCTGAGTCAATCCTGGAGCAAGGGGATAATTCTAGGGGAAGACAGTAGGGATCCCATAGGATAACTTGCTTTTTGCTAGATTCCTTTAAGAGAATGTTATATGCCCAACCATGTTACTCGGTAGAAATGTCACCAAAGGTAAGATGAAGTCTATTTATTTTGAAATTTTATATCTGGACCATAAGAATCACTGAAAGTCAGTGATCGTAGGGAACTCAGTGATTACTGGATGCAAAATTATCCCTTTCTAAAGCAGGAACCCCAAATCCCGAGTATAGTTTAACTTGCCCTACACATGCATCTAGTACAATGTGGGGCCTGTTCCTCTTGGTTGGAGCTCTTTTCATAGCACAGGAAGCAGTGAAGCAGGGGTGGCTAAGAGCCCATGGTCTCCTCTGCCATCAGGGTCTTTGGGTTTGACTCCTACGCCTCCAGTTGCTAATGGGCTTTGAGTGAGGTTTTTTTGTTTCGTTTTGTTTTGATTTTGGTTTTTTTTGGACTCTCTGTGTCTCAGTTCCTCATCTGTAAAATAAAGATAGTGGTAGTAACTACCTCAATGGGCTGTTGTAAAGATTAAATGAGTTGATACAGGTAAAGCAATTAGAGCACTGCCTATCCAGAGCAGGTGCCCAGTAAATATAGGTGGCTATTAGTATCCTCATTACTGTGACCTTCCGTGATGTGGCTTCAAGGCTACCAGTAAGGAACCTCTACTACGGGCTAGCCCTGAACCCTAGGCTTCCCCTACCTACTTGCTGTTGCCACATACTCTATTATATAAACGAATTGTGCCTCCCAACCCGCCTCCCCTCCACCCCCAAAGTCTCACATTATACAGTCCACAACGTAGGTTAAAATGCTAATATTCTTGAGAGAGGGATCATGATAATTTACTTTCACTCTACATTAGGAAGAACCCACATTGAATCCTTTCCCAGGGGCTCCCTGGGTGGCGCAGCGGTTTGGCGCCGGCCTTTGGCCCAGGGCGCGATCCTGGAGACCCGGGATCGAATCCCACGTTGGGCTCCCGGTGCATGGAGCCTGCTTCTCCCTCTGCCTGTGTCTCTGCCCCTCTCTCTCTCTCTCTCTCTCTGTGACTATCATAAATAAATAAAAAATTAAAAAAAATATGAATCCTTTCCCAGAAACAGGTTTGCAAAGAAGAATGGCCACAAGGCTTTGGGAGTCTAGAATGTCAGAGTGATGGGGAAGGGGTGGTAGCTAGGACAGGGAGGAGAGAGTTGAGGGTACAGAAGGTAGTCTGTCCATGCTCCTTACCACCTTTAGTATCCAGGATCCATTCTCTCTCTTGTCCTCTCTGATTCCTTCTCTATGGCCTCTCACATGGGGATAACTGTGTATCCTTTAAGCCTACAGAAGTCTGAAGAGCCTTTGGAAATTCCTCATAGTACAGGGTTGCTGAGCCCAGAGCATCCCAGGGAGTGACTGGCTTAGGCCAGAGTTTCTTAATTTCAGTGCTATTGACATTTGGTGTTGGATAATTTTTGTTGTGAATTGATCTTGCGCTTTGTGAAATGTTTAGCAGCATCCTCGGCCTCTACTCACTATTTGCCAATAATACTCCTCCCAACTAGGTCATGACAACCAAAAATGTCTCCAGACATTGCCAAGTGTTCCCTTGGGAACAAAATTGCTCCCAGCTGAGAACACTTGACTTAAGCCTCACTAAGACCCGCTGATTTTATTTTCTTTTGGTCAGGCCGGGCTGGACTCAGATCAGTGGGATCATGGGCTTATTGGCTTCTACTCTCCATATGGAGATTCTCCGCCCCTCCCCTTCCCCACTTGCCTCTAGACAAAATCTACTTGAGCCTCAATTTATCTGATGTAGTCACTTCCTGTGATACGTGGAGGGCATTTGCTCCTGGTTAGAGGTGGCCGGCTGAGGATACAGCAGGCTCTCTTAGGTTGGGGTTCAGGGTGACCCCTTGATGCCCACTCCTCTCATTGTCAGCTGGGGACACTCCGGTTTTGACAACCATGTAGGATCACCTCAAACTCCTATTTCCTTAGAGAGAGGAAGTCAGCTGCAGCTCCCAGAGATGGTCAGAGGGAGCAGAGAAAGGAGTATAACCGAACAACAACCAACTTTGTGAAATGATTCTATAACACCCACTGCTGTCCGAGGAAAGCGGGCTGTGTTCATGAAAAGGTATTTATTTATTTATTTATTTATTTATTTATTTATTTATTTATCTATTTTCTTCAGTTAAGCTGGGTTGAAAGACGTTAAGAGAGACTTTTGGAGTCCATTTAAATCTTTCCTACTGTGTGATGCTGGGCAAGTTCCTAGACCTCTCTTAACCTCAGTTTCCTTGGCTGGAAATGTGAATAATAATTGTACCTACCTTCCAGGGTTAGTTGTAATTAAGCTCCACGTGCCACTGATGCTTCCTGGGAAGTGAAGACCCCACGTGCACCTCAGTCCTCAATCCACAAGGCTCCCATTGGCTTGTTCCCCAATTGCCTGGCAGCCTTCCTCTCCGCTGCTTTCTCAGCACAGACTCCAAGTGTCTTCCAAATGTGTATTTCTCAGTTCTCTAGGGGATGCTCGGCTACCAGTCCGTGGCTGAGCCTGAGTAAGCACCTGGAGTGCAGGGATTTGGTCGAGTGCGCTTTTGGCAGCAAAGCCAGGCTTGGAGTGGGCTCATGATGTGGTACATCTCACAGCCCAGAAACTTGGGCAGGAAGCGCTCTCCTCCGGGCTCTTCCAGAATCCATAGTGACGCCCACGTAGGCACCCGGTACAGGAGTCCCTGGGGTCATGTGATAATTGTTGGTCACCTTATCACAACTGTTTCAACTCACCAAGATGAGGTCTGAGATGTCTTCACTGGAGGGTCTCCGTTGGCATGAAGGCAATCAACCTTTCAAGACACACCAGCTGGAAAATTCTTTCATAATATGAATACTGTAAATATTTACTTAAGCTTCCTCCACCCTCCACTGACATTTCAGAAGCAAGAAAATTGTTGAAGAGGCCAGATTTTTACACATAGTATTTATAAAGTATACTTTGGGCAGCGAGAGCGTAAACATCTCTGTCCTGGATTTTAACTCTTAGTACAAATTACTTCTCCGAGACTGAGATGGCGTTTCAGATTAGAGAGGGAGAGTTATGATGTTTGACTTAATTTGCCCAAAGTCACACACTTAGTAAGTGACTTTGGAATCAGACAGAATTTGGTTTAAACCTCCACCTCGGTGGTAGTTGCTTATGTACATTCAGCATGTTGCCTCATGCCTTGGTTTCTATAATATGAGGATAGGTTGGTATGATTCTGTAACATAAATGACGTCAAGTCCCGAGTAGGGTGTTGGCATAACACGGGTTCAATAAATTCAGCTGTAAGGGTAATTGCACGGTTGCCTAGATTATCATTTTACAATTCCTATCTGTCCCCGCCACCATTCTTTACTTACTGACACCGACGGACAGGAAGCTGTGTTCAGTCAATGCCTAGCATGATACTTGATATTTGGGATGTTCGCTAAGTGTTTGAGTGAATGAGCAAATAATGAGATCATGACACAGGAGATCTTCATTGATCAGTGAATTTCTAAATTGATATGCTGGGAAGACTTGTTGAAACTTTCTAAGGCTCAGTAATGACTACTGAGTACAGATGTTAATGAAGTAGGTTGAAGAAGGTCTTTGGGCAGGAAGGCAGCCAGAGGGCAGCGTCTACCAGTGACTGATGGATGGCAAACCCTTGCTGGAGGTCAACTAAAACAGTTCTATGTGGGGGTGACTTTTAAACAAGGCAATCTGCAGGGAATTGGGAAACTCCTTTCACCCTCCCAAATCTGCCCGACGTCTCTCTGTCAGAGAATGATTCCTTTGGGCTAAGTAGCATGTAGGCTGGGGTAGCTGCAGTTAAAAAGAGAAACCGAGAGACCCAACATGTGGAGGGCATTTGGAGGGCAAATATGTGCCCAGGGTGACCGTCTTCCATTCAGGGGCCCAGATTGTTGGAGGTTTGCAAAATCACCCTAGGGATCACCTCCCTTCCAGCCAGCCAGACGGGGCAAAAAGTGGGGGGAAGAGCTCTATGGGAAAGGCTCACAAGCCAGACTTGGGGTAGCACTTAGAACTTCTGTCTCCATTTCACTCCCATGGCCAGACCTGACTGCAAGGGAGTCTGGGAAATGGACTGCCTGACTGGGCAACCACTTTTCAGTCGCATCAGTGCCATACGCGACAAAGGACCAACGTGTCTGACCAACTGTGAACGGTCTTCACCACACCTTGTAAGGAGGCACTCTCTCTGGGGAGGTGTGGGTAAGTATAAATTAGTCTGTCCCCGCCGGGGGGAGGATGTCCTTGGTTTGAAGGATTCGCCCTAGAAAAAGTTGAGGGGAGGGGTTTGAGGCTAGCAAAGGTGAGTGGTGCAGGCTGGGTGGAAATAACTGAGGCAGACCTGGGTCCCAGGGTCCTGCTCTCGGGGATGGGAGACGTGGGGCATCAGGAGGGGACAGGAGGAATGGAAGATAAAGACAAAAAGGCTCTCAAGTCACAGTTTCATAGAAGATGAGAAATAGCTGCTCTCCAGAGAAGCAAAATGGTGCTGGGGGTACCTTTGCAGTAGAGGAGTTACGAGCCACTTGTGGGCTGTCAGGTGCCATGAACTGTGCGGGGCGGACGAGGGCATGCTTTCCCCCTCGCTGCTTTTCCTCCTCCAAGGAGAGGCAGGCTCATTATGTCTCTAAGGTGGATTTTATAGTTCTGGATTTGAGCCTAAAAGTTGCATGTGGTTTTCAAATACTTATTTTATCACACACTCCACGATTACTTCCATTATGTGGGGCTAACATTTGAGTCTTTTCAGAGTTAGTAGGGATATAAAAGGTTTAAATAAGCCCAATATCAGATGTGTCTGGGATTCCATTTCTTGCATGCAGACTGTAAATAAATGCTGATGAAAAATATTTTAGTTCCAAATTCTGCTACCCCAAATCCTACAAATATGCACATTAAAGCCCCATAATCCCATAAAAGCCTTTTTACTTGTAAATAACACTATCTTGTTTTCCATCTCAAATTTCTTCTCCTGTAATTACACAATATTTGGTTTCCCCTTTTTAGGCAATTCAAATTAAAACTTATTTCATTTCATAATTACAAACATTCATTTTGAGTAAAGACCAATCTGACGGGAATTTGGTTCCAGTGATATTGTAACCTAGACTTGTAATAGCAAAGCAATCCATCTCCTTACTAATGTCTTGGAATCTTTTAAGACTCTACCCCAGCTAAACATTTGCATTTGGAAAGTTTTATCCTTTTTCCTGAAATAATAATGCTTTATTAAGAGCACCGTGTGATTTGATTTTTTTTTTAATAATGATTTAAATCAAAGACTTCAAGATATAAAGAATTTAAAAGGTGAGCCATTTCACCCTCTTAGTTTTGGGTTATTTTATAACTCCCATGAGTTCTGGAGTAGAACGTTGCTTGGAAAATGTTCATTATTAAGTTCATTTTCAACCATTTCCTGGAAAAGGAGAAAGAAAATATTCTTTGTCTGGGTGTCATGATAGGTGGTAATTTTGAAATATTAGATAAAGTGTATGTTATTACTATTCTGAATATGGATAGAAGAGAAAAAGAGCGTGCTGACTGGACATTTTTGGTTGGGTAGTTCATACGTAGGAAAACGCGGTATCTATTAACTAAGAAAAATACATTGAGAAAATGCCAGATGGAGGAGGGCTTGCAGGGTGATCACTGTTTATCCATTGCAGTGTAAAAAAACAAAACAATCCAAAAAACAGTGGTTTGCAACAATGATTTATCATGATCTCACAGTTCTGGGGCTTGATGGGTTCGGGCGGCAAGTTTTGCTTGTTGGGGACCCTCATCTGTCTAGAGTCAGATGGTGGCTGAGGCTGGTGGCACCTGAAGGCTTCATCACATGCACTGCCTGCTCTCAGGCTGGAACACTTGCTGGGGGCTGTTGGGGCATCTCCCTTTCCAGCAACCTCAATCCATGGCCAGCTCGGGCTTCTTCACAGCACAGGGGGCTCACGGTAGTGGGACTTCTCACGTGGTGGTTGGTTTTCCCGCAGAGCAAGTGCTCCAGGAGACCAAGACAGAGTTGTAAGGCTTTTGCTAATTCGCCTTTCAACGTCCCGTGGGATCAGTTCTCCTCATTCTGTTAGTTGTGAGTCATGGGGACCGTCCCGGTTCCAGGCGAGGTGATCACCGAGGGTCACAAATAGAGGCATGGTTCATTGGGGGCCATCCTTACAACCCCTACCACATACCATGGTCACCGACCAGCTGCCCACTCAGACCACTTTAATGGGTGAGATGACCACACCGCAGCAGGGGGGTTTGTAGGCTGACGGGCCTGAGTTGGTAGGAGCTGGGAGGGGAGGGAACAGGTAGCGGCTCTTCCTCGGGACTACCTCATGCTGTCTGAGCGGTATGTGCATGCATGTGTGTGCAAATGTGTGTGCAAGTGTGTGTGCACGCACCTGGGCGCACTTTGGGTAGGATTTTGGGTCACACCGATTGCAGTTTGATTTAAGCTGGGGTCAGGAGGGGAGAAATATCAAATGGCCACTCTGTGCCAAGCTCTAGCTACACACTTTAAACATTTAGTATTGTTTCGGGAGGCTACTGATGTCGCGGTCGTGCTCGAATCCTCGGTGGCTTTGTTACTCACAACGGATGGGGCTCGGAACCAGGGTGAGTTACCTAACTTCCCCGGAGGCTCAGTTTTCTCACCCTAATGTGTTTGAGGGACTTCCGTTCACAGAGAGAGACACTCAGTTCTCTTTTCACGTTTTTAGTGCCCGTTTTGTTAATCTTATGAATTTCTCTATCAGTGAGTATTTAAAAAATGTTTAAAAGCGACGCATTTCTCTCTTTATGTACCATTTATGCAACGAATGAATACAAAGTCATGAATTCAACAAATGACATTTTTTCAAAATATGTAAACAGTGATTACTGGTTAGATCTAACATTTCTAACTATGTAATTAAAATGATAAGACTAATTTATCATATTCTTGGAAATATTTTAAACAGTGTAGAAGGCACGTGACGCTCATACACTCTTAACGCATTTATAGTACTAACCGGGACCTGACACTAAAACCTGGTATAAAAATGGTGATATACTTGTTTGTTTCTTCATTATCTCTGTTCCTTTTCTGTTTTTTTTCCCCCCAGGCGGAACACTTTTGGTGCATTTACTCAGCTGGAGATTCCTTCTCTACCTGTTGAGGTTGTGGGTGACAGGTTGACATCCTTTGCCCCTTCTTCGCTCCCCCAGAGTTCCTAACTCCTTGCCCCCGCTTTGCTGTTCTGCATAGCACTTTTCTTCGCCAGAGTGTATATTGTACTCATTTGTTTAGTGTCTCCGCATCCATGCAGATATTTTTTTTGTCTGTGTAGTTCACTGCTGTATTCTCAGTGCCCAGAACAGTACCTGGCACATAGGAGTTAATCACAAAGATTTATCAAATGAGCAGATGCTGTATTCCGGACCGGGATAGTGGCCCATGATCCATGAAATAGATCCATGAAACGCGTGTGTCTCTTCATGGAGATCTTGAATTGGCTTCCCTGCTGGGCACACTCTCGTGTAAGTCAGGTGTCATTCACTTTATGATGAGCTGTTCAAATTCTGGACTATGACCGAGTCATAGTTTTTAATTTTCTTTGGATGAACTATTCCTCCTGAATCATACAGATTCGTATCTATTTTTATAGATCCGGGGAAGTACATTTTAGCTTTGCTCACTCTGCACTGGGGCCTCATCCATTGTCAATCATGTCAAAGCAGTGTGATGCCCTGAAATGGCAGGTTTCTTCCTCTTAGGCCAGTAAGAAGACCTATAATATTAAAATCCACATTACAGGTTTGAAAGGTTGGGATGGGATAATCCACATAAGGTGAAGAGAATAAATAGAGCCTGGCACATATTAAACTCTCACTATTCTTCTCATCAATTAGGCCATTTGCAGGGATGCCTGGGTGGCTCAGCGGTTGAGTGTCTGCCTTCAGCTCAGGGCATCATCCTGGAGACCTGGGATCGGGCTCCCTGCATGGAGCCTGCCTGTGTCTCTGCCTGTGTCTCTGCCTCCCTCTCTGTTTCTGTCTCTCATGAATAAATAATTAAAATCTGAAAAAAATTTAGTCCATTTGGAGGTATTATCCTTGCTAAAAAAAAGAGCGTTGTTTTCTCCTTAGGTGTTTATGAAGAATTCCTTTATCCCAATTTGGATGGCAGGCTATGCACCTGTCATGTGCTCGTATATTTGCACCTATAGAGGCAAGTACTGTGTTTCTCACAACAGGTCTGAGCAAATATAGGAAGATGAATTAGACATGATTCCTAGAACAGTTTTAAGGGGAAGGCTGCATTCCCGAAGAACGTGGTTAACAACTTCGTTGAATGTTCTTATGGCTTTGTCAGTTGGAGTATCCTTTCAATCTCAGTCAGTAAAGAATTTATTATGAAGGCTTTACTCTTTTATAACTGAGCAAAATTTCCAAATGAAAATTTGTGTCCAGTATGGCCAGGGATCTAATGTTGAATACATGGGTGCAAGTGGCATTTACGTGTTGGGCCGAGTATAAAATTATTTAAAGACAAGTCTACTATGCTGACATGTAATTATGGTAGGATTTCAAGAAGATATAGTCCTAGAGACGGAAGTCATCAGTGCACATTATAGATTTAAGTGGATGTTGTAAATGTGGCCGCTAAAATGTAACAATTGACACTTCGCAGTGTTTTTGCTTTATATAGATGTCCTTAGTTTTTAAACTTTCTACCAATATTTTTGGCAAATACTGCTTTAATGTGCATTTTAAGGGGGTTGTATCTTTGTTGCTATTGTTTATTAGCTCTATACTTTCATGTGCTCTGTAAACTCATATTCCTATTTCTCGGGTTCATTTTTACATTGAGGTTTTTCCTATTCATTTGGACATTTTTTTTTTTATTCCAGGGATGTTAACCCTGACCATTATATGAGCTATAAATACTTTTCTCATGTCCTGCCATTTGTCTTTCAACTTTGACCACAGAATCCATTTTCTTGGCGAAATTATTTAGTAAATGTCATTATAAGAGAGAATATAATCTGTTTAAATGTTAGTTTGATAATAATAGCATTAAATAAATATGTTTAATGAGTAAAATAATATTCACAGAACTAAATTATCCTCTGGTAAAAAGATACCTAATTAAGTATATGGGAAAGCTAACCCTGGAAGACGTAGTAATATAATTTTTCATTCATCTGTCAGCAGTATAATACTATATTATAAATAGCAAAATAATTTCTGGAGAAATCTGCCTTGAAATAGAATGGAGACAGGACTATTTTAGACTGTAATAGCAAAATATACTCAGGTTGTAGAACTGATATATAAAGGGAAAAATAGAGTACAAAGGAGAATCTTCCATTAGCAGCTCAAAAAAGCTCATTCTAAGAAAAGCCTTTTCCCTGCTGCCAAACAAATGTACAGAACAGTCTCTTTTTACATGAACATGGGTCTTCCTCCTCTCACCTGTCCTTTGCCACCATTGGCCCAGGAGGGATAATTACTAAGCAATCTGGGATTGATGATGGTTGTGGGATAGTGAGAGTCTTGGTTCTACCACTTATCATCTGTATAGACTTGAACAGTTTACTTAGCACCCCAGGCTCAGTTTCCCCTTCTGTAGAGTGGGAGTAAGAATACCTACTCACAGGGAAGCTGTGAAGATTACATGTGAAACTGTTTTAGACCCCGTACATTGCTATAGATCATAAGTTCTTAGATATGATAGTTCATTCATCACATCATTTTCCAATGATGAAGACTAAATTAATCAATCCACTTCCCTTTTACCGAGACAATGAGCTTTGGGAAGAAAAGAAGACACAGGTTCTACTTTAACAGGCCTTCAAATCCACTAATTACACTTTGCATGCATGTAACGCCTTAGAGTTTACAAAGTGGTTTCCCCCACTGTGTTTCTTATCCATCCATCCATCCATTCATTCATTCATTCAATCATGGAACGATAATGGTGATAAATTGGGCAGAGTCCTTGATCTCATGGTTAGAGAAAAAGCAAGTACACAGAAGAGCAAGTGAAATATATGTAAATTATGATACTTGCCGTGGAGAAATGAAGCGCGGGCCGGATGGAGAATGACAGATATTTTAGGAGGGTGGTTGGAGAATATCTCCTTGAGGTAGTTGCAGTCAAGGCACTGCTATTCCTGGAGCAGGAAAGAGCTTAGCATGTTCAAAGTGCAAAAAGTGCTGGGAGGTGTGTGCAAGGCGGAAAGCGCCTCAGGCTGGAGGTGGAGAGACAGCACCGGGCTGGATCCTCTCTGGGCCGCACTAAGGAGTTTGGATTTTATTCCAGGTGTGATGCAAAAGCACTGGAGGCTTTTAAACCAGAGAATTTCCAAATGTTGAGAAGATCTCTTTACTGCTCTGAGAATGGATTGGAGGGAGGAGGGATGGAGGCATAGGTGACCGCCAAGGAGGCTATTGCATTGGTCAGGGGAGAAGGACTCTTTATTTAATACTGACTAGTAGAATTTGTTAGGTACTAGGGCAAGCACATGAACTCTTTACCCAACTAACTCCATCTTGTCCGTGGGGTCTCAGGGTTTTGAAAGAGGTGTTATTTCCCCCAGGTCTAGGATGGCGTGCTCTTTCATTGGTTTTAAGAGTTGAATGGAAATGATCATGGGAAGGAAGCAAGCGTATTGCAGATTTATTTCAGCTGAACTGTCCTAGATTTATCCATGTCAAACATCTACAGTTTGGGATTCTGTATTAGTTTGCTGGAGCTGCCATAGCAAAGTACCACAGACTAGATGGTTTTAACAACAGAAATTTATCTTTTCACGATGCTGGAAGCTCAAAATCTGAGATCAAAGGGTCAGTAGGAATGCTTTATCTGGGGCCTCTCTCCTTGGCTGGTAGATGGCCACCTTCTCCCAGTGTCTTCATGTGGCCTTCCCTCCCTGCATGTCTGTGTCCTAATCTCCTCTTCTAGTAAGACACCAGTCTTATTGGACTAGGGCCCACCCTAATGACCTCATTTTAACTTAATTTGCCTCTTTAAAGACCATATGTTGAAATACAGTCCCATTCTGAGGTACCGGGGGTTAAGACTTCAATGTATAAATTTTGGAGGGAACACAATTGAGCTCATAACAGTTTCTAAGACGAAATCTGTGTTTGGGGAATCAGGCATGGTAATGAAAGTCAGGATCTAGTTAACTTATTTCTGGCATGTGCTGAAATGGTTGCATTTTAAGTCTTAAAGAAAGAAAAAGACATGGTTTCCTTTTATAATTAGTGCCAACTGTGATGACTTAAATACCTCCTCAAAGGATTGTTTAGCCACATTCACTAAGTCTTTGTTAGACCACCTGCTTACCTCTTGTTAATATTCATGTGATTTGTGCCCTCTTTCTTTAAGAGTGATCTTTTAACTTCTCTCTACTAAGGTAAATTTTTGGGAAAAAAATGCACTGAAGGCAAACATGTGCTATTGTTAATACTCTGTATTTTGCAGTTATGTGCCTTCCCCACTTTCTCTGTGCTATCTAATGTGAGAGTCCGTTTCCATGCACATTTTGTGGCTGTCATGGCTGGAGGCATCGCTTCCTCACCTGAAGGGATTGCAGCTGAGAAACCAAGCCACAAGCTGTTCAAGAGGAATTAGCACTAACCCCCTGGATGCAGCTTGAGCACATGAAAAGAGGAAGTAGTGGGGAGGAAAGGGTTAATGAGAGAAGCAGCCCAGGTTGGTGAAGGATAGGGAAACCTCAGTAATGTTCTGTGGGCCCTGGCTGGCCCCATGGCTACATGTTCACTCACAGGTAGCAATTTGGGCTTTTCTTCCCTTTCTGGGGAGAAGCATTTATCACTCTATGGAATTCAATTGACATTTTGATTTTAAAGTGCCTCATGCAGATTTTGGATGAGCTAGTTACAAAACTTTGAGGCTAACATGCATATTTATGAGTTTATATGTAAAATTTATGAGTTTATGTGTCCCAACCCATGAAAAAGCCTTCTGTCCCTTGTGTGAATCATCACGATCAGAACTAGGACTGGCTATTGGCAGCTCCAGGAATCGAATTCTGAAGCCAGAGAGTTCTTTTTGGACCTTGGTGTTGGTCCAAGGCCTGTGGTATTAGGTGATCCATGGATGATGTGGTTTTGCTATTCTATTGGAGGGTTTCATCTGTTTACTTATGAAATCCCTGGGACCATGCTAGGCTGAGGTGAAAAAAAAAACTGGCTTTCGACTCAGACACTGGCTGGACCACTATTAAGTTTTTGACCTCCCTGAGCCTCAGTTTCCATACTTGAAAATAGGAATAACTCTTAAATGCTTGAGTCATAGAATTGCTCAAAAAGTACTTGTGAACTGAATGAATATTTCCTTCCCTACCTCAAATCAGCCTACTCTGTCCCGCCTCTTTATCCTTTCTATCGCTGTGTCTTAATCAAAAGCACTTCTTAGAGATGGTTTTTGATATGTTAATATGCCTCAAGTAAATTTAGGGCACTGTTACCTGTCTTAGGGCCATCTTTAAACTTTGTCTCTAACCATGGAAAGCAAGTTTTGTGTCTCCTTTGGAGGGGTTTTACTTATTATTAAGTGGAAATAGGGTGGAAAGGCATTGGTGGTACCACTTAAAGTATGCCCCATAGGGTGACCGTATAGCTCTGACTGAACATGAGGGTGGTTTTAGCTGCTGTAGTCCTTGGTGTCATCATAATCTTCATCATCATAGTCGTGCCACCATCCATCATCTCTTCCTCCTCCTCTTTCTTCTTCTCATGCATGGTCATCATGTGCAATCCTAAGTGTCCAAGTAGTTATTATATTAATGAATTGCTTAGAATGATGAATGGTTATGAGGGTAAATGCCTTTATAACCTCAAAACTGTTGAACTTCAAAATAGGTTGTCATTGATACATTCCATATCACACCTATCAGTCTTTTTGTCCCTATTGTTGGCACTGTCACTCAACCTTGGGAAACAGTCTGGGTTTTATTTTATTTTTTATTTATTTATTTATTTTTTTTCAGTCTGGGTTTTATATTGACACGAAACTCTATTCAAATACTGGCTCTGCTACCACAACCGATGTGAACGTGGACAGGATCCTTAACTTCTCTGAGCCTCAGTTTCCTTATATGCAACATGAAAATAACAAACTAATGGCAGCTTTGCAGAGATGTTGGAGGATTAAATAAAAAGAAAGTATTTGGAGGATTTGGCACCATTCTGGACACATAAATGCTCAGTTAATGGTAGTTATTACTATTATAAATATTCATTATAATATAAATAAAAGACCTTAAGATGATATCTAGCATAGAGTAGTGTTCAGTAAGTAGTAGTGATGGTTTTTATTCTTATTGTTATAGGAACCCTTCAAAACAACATAAATCTTCCACCCATCCCTGTACCTTTAAAGGAGCCTGACTTAACCAAGCCCGAGCTGCTGACACCCAATGAAGGTGAGACTTTAACCTGCAGCTCCAATGTCAACAGTTGCCTTGGACTTGCTCATTTCCATTCTTTATTCAGCTCCTCCATATCTTCCTGGTTCTTTACTGTCCAGCTTCTGATTCCTTAGTTTGGCCTTACACTTTTAGCTCTGTGCTCGCCTGTAAGACCTGGTGGCCAACCAGACCCTTCTGTTTAACTTGGGGACTCTGTGAGCATGGCTCACCTCATTTTCTGACTCCCCTGTGCCACCCCCCTAGGTTTCTGCTTTCCCCTGCTTCTGTCAGGCTCTGGGCTTTCCAAGGGAACCTTGGACAAAATCTAGCCACGGTCTGGGTTTGGTCATTAGCAAGTCCTTGATCGATCAAAATGTGTTCTTATTTATTATCTCAAAATGTCTATTTGGTATGAAATTCCATCTTAGATCCCAAATTATCCTCCTTAGATAATGTCCCTTCTCTACTAGTTTACTAGGCTTGTAAGAAGATTCTAAGATCAATTTGCCTCTTCCTCACGGTGAGAAAGCCGCTAGCAATCCCCCATCCTTACAGTATTGGCAATATTTTGTCCATTCTGACTCTGTCACTCTCTGGCACCTATTTTTATGAAGATTACTTTACAGGGCCAGGCCTAATGATTAGGAGGATCATTAGTCCAATGGGTAGAGCACAGTGAAACACATTTGGCATAACTGCCCTGGGTTTATGCCAAAACGTCTAGAGAGGAGAGACCACAGTTCTTGCCAAAGCCCTGAGCCCCAATGCGGGCCCATGAATCCTGCTAGTTAGAGGGTTTAGCCAGCCCTCGTTTTAATTAAAATTTTGATTGTACAGTTGTTTGATGCCTAAACTATTTCTTACCACCTTGAATTCCACAGACTTCCATAACCTATTACCGAGGGCTATTAAATAGATCTACTTCAGCCAATCATTATCAAAATCAGCTCAATAACTAAACAGGCAGATTTAGCTTTCCAAACCAATCTTCCTATTATCCAGAGTTTTCTAGATAATAACGAGTAAACTGTGGTCATGCTATTGTGTCTCTTGGGATCTGAATGGATTTTTATTTCATGCAGACAGGTAGAAAGCTGAAAAAGAAAACACACACACATTTCGGGAAGAACCACCTAACATTTATTTCAGGATTGTTTCATCAGGCAAAAGGCTGCCTTTTAGTGGCTTCGATGCTTTCTGAAACCTTTCAAGCTACAAGGAGAGTGATTCTGGTTTGTGTGGCTAAAATGCTAGAGAGGATGATTGGTTTCATTAGCCAGGGAGGAGTGATAATATGCTGCAATACTTCTCTAGTTATTGGGCACTTTATATTAATAACTCATGATGACTGGAGTGTTTAGGTGTATATTTCAAACTCAGTGTAAAATACCATGCCATTAAGAATTTAAACACATTCTAATTTAATTATGGCCAAGAGCTGGTTCCAAGCGATCCCATGTTTTTGTTGGCTAGTTTCAATATTGCAAATTTCAAATATGGAAAGATTTATTTTCTTTTACTCCTTGCTTCTTTTATTCTGGATTGTTAAAAACCCTAATCATTTAAAAGAACACACATTTGGAAAATGAAGTGCAACTGAAGTTATGGAAAATTCAAGTTTTCTTCAATGCTATTTTGTTTTCCACTTTGAAATGTGCCAGTTATTTTTTTTTCCCTACCCATAACATATTGATTACTCACAGGTTCTTTTTACCTTCTTTTTGTCCTTAAATGGCTTCTCCATTCCTCAAACAGCCTTGTCACAGAATTTTTCTATCATGGGCTAAACGGGGGAAAAAAATCTACCACTTGAAAAATTTGTCAGAGACCATCATTTAGTTACCATCCAAGTCAGCTAGAGATGACTGCCTGGGCCCTGCCTTCTGGGGGCCTCTGACTTAGCTGGGCAACTATAAAGAAGAGGGAAGGAGTTAGCCCAGAACAACTAGTAATGAATAAAATTGGGGCTCATGTGTAAATTCAACCACATGGCACTATTGCCACCCTGTCCTCCTGCTCCACCTCCTTCCACACACTCTTCAGGCTAACAATCCACTTAAACCGACCTGGCTTATATAAAAGTAGTTTAAAAAATAAGGAGGTGGAGGAGAAGAGGGTCTTCACTGAGGGATTTTCCTTGAATCTTGAACACTTTGAATATTTTGGTCATGACTCTTCAACTTTTAGGAATGAGCTCAGTTGTCAGGGACATCTGGAGAACTGGGTGGAAGATGCGAACTTAATGTTTATACATAGCCTATATACCTGGTGGCACTTTTAGAACCAATTTTCAATAATCCCCCATGGGGACCTTAGAGTCTCCAAATGTAGTAGGCAGGGGGCTTCCTCGTATAAGTCCAATGTAAATCTTGGGTCCCTGAGTCCTCTGTAACTTTCGATTGGTCGGCAACAATGAGAGGATAGGACAGTGTGTCCTAATAATTTTTTATTATATTGGGAAAACAATACAATTAATACAATAATTTTGTATTAATTTGGAAGACATATACCACGTAATCTGGAAAAATGAACAAGCACACCAATTGAGTTTTCTTATATATATATTGCAAATTGAGAAAAAAATAACTGGTCAGTTTGGGATGTGACAGTGAAAGAATCCAGCAGATTCAGATATGGGTTTTCATGGAGAGTAGAATTAGGTTTTTGGATTGATAATTTCTTTTTTAAATATTTTATTTTTATTTATTCATGAGATACACAAAGAGAGAGAGAGAGACAGAGGCAGAGACATAGGCAGAGGGAGAAGCAGGCTCCCCTCGGGGAGCCCGATGCCGGACTTGATCCCAGGACCCGGGGATCATGCCCTGAGCCAAAGGCAGATGCCCAACCACTGAGCCACCCAGGTGTCCCTGGATTGATGATTTTAAAGATATAGATGTCAAAAGATGCATAGTTCTGAAAAATTTTTCTTGCTCTGATGGTTTGGAGTGGCAAGGAGTCCTTTTCAGGAAGCATGTAGCCAAACGGACTGTCCTATCTCTGTAGTCCTTTGCTGCCCTGTCATTTCAGATGCTCCCCCCTGCCTTGCTGCCATAGGAGGGTTAGAGTTGGCCATTACACAGGTTGTAGGCCACCCAAGCCTGCTGAAAAGACCCGTAACATTTTGTCAAATTATTTTTCAAAAGTCCAAAGTAATGAGATAAAATATTAAATTTATATTTAAAAATAATGTACTGACCTGTCTCCCTAGCCCCATAGGCTGTGAGAGCCCTTCAGAGACAGGCATTATGAGCTGGTGCCTGGCTCAGAGCAAGCTCATGATCAATACTGAATAAATCAATTAATAAACATCTTTGGTTTTAAAAGAGCGATACATGAACTAGATAAAACTGCCCACACATGGCGCTGCAAAGAGGTCAGTACCTGTGAGTAATGCAGGGGGGATTCGTGAGCCGACCAGGCCTACTCCTACAAGATGCCACCCATTACTCATCTGCACATTAGCTATTTATATTGTTAGTGTCTAGGACATTTTATCTTCTGTGTTTTTCTAATTAGCCATGTATTATAAATATTTTTCCACATGGCTTCAGGTCCTCATGCTTTCTGTTTGTAACAGATGAGTACTATTCTACTGGGTTGCTATAGGATGATTTTCTTAAGCTTCATGTCCTGTGGAGTTACTGGCATGAGATGGTCGAGTAAAGGGAAATGGACTCTTTGCTATTCATAGCCTCCTTATGAAAAAAGAAAAAAAAACCTAGCACAAATTTACATGACAAGCAGCATAGAGGAGTGAACCAATTTTCAGTTTGACTTTACCATCACACCCCCTTCCAGAAGTCCCTTTCAGCATCCTACCTCCCACATTGCACACTCCCCTCACCTCAAACACCCACAGCCATTTCCTGAGGCTTGCCTCTACAGGACACTGAAACATTCAGGGGGAAAGAAAAATGCTCCAAATGTCTCCCAGATGTCTGAATGTGTGGTATAATTTGGCATCGAAATGACTGGAGTTTTCATTTTTCAACTGGATGTTTTGGCAACTGGCAAATACAACCTTAATATACTAAGTAAATCCCCCCCCCCCCCCCGCAAATAGACTTAATTTCATAAAGTATTTAATGAGCACGTACTACGTGTCAGTTACCGTAGTGGGGATTAGAGAATGCAAAGCCTTTAGTGAATGATGGAGCCAATAGGAAGAATTTTATGCTTTTATGAAGGATAAGTATGCGTGTTGCCAGTTTGGGCAAACGTCTTATAGCAAATACTGATCCTTTCAACTGAAAAGATTGTATTTCTCACACATCTCTTTAATTTGCATATTTAGTTTTATAATTATACTCCGGGCGGTGTGTCACTTGTCTGCCAGAATGTTTTTTCACGAGTCAGAGGAAACGAAGTGGAGACATGTCCCGTTGAGAAAGAGCACGTCTCCTTCTAAGAGGAGAGAAAGACGGGAATGTGCTACCTCTTCTTGGGAGCTCATCCTCTATCCTCTGGGCTGTGACAGTAGGGACACTTGTCCTGCTGGTGTGGACACACGTTGAAAAGATAGAGAAGAAAATCATATCCACCAAATCTCCTAAGCAGGGTTGCCTTTAAGAAGTCTAGTTGTTTCAGTGATAGGATCTCTGTGGTGGAGGCTCCCTAGGATAAATTAATCCAGGTATTTTTCAGTGCTGTTATGAATGAGGCATGATTCCAGGTGCTAGAGAATACACTGGGCTTTAGGTAGGTGGCTAATTGGAAAGGTCTATAAGGAATAATCTGATTTGAGTATAGCACCTCCAAGTGATGCCTTAAGATTAAATATTCTATTGGGAAAAAAATTAAAAAAAATTAATATTCTATTGGACTTCTTTTCAGGATGAAAAATCAGAGACTCAAAGAAGGAAAGTGATTGGTTAAAGATGACACAGCTTGTTGATAGCAAAGGAAACACAGTCCTTCCAGCTCTTGTTGTCCTAGATTCCATTTTCTTTTTCACTGCTTGGAATCCCATGTTCATTTCCTAGTGAGGGAAAAGCAGTGACTGGAGAGGAAGAAGTGCATGATGGTGTGGAGCTCATTCGTTACTGAGCAACCACTGTTTCCCAGATTCTACTCCTGCAGTAGATTGCAAAAATGGCCACAGTTTTTCACCCCTTCCTGCATCCATAGTATTTACTATGCAGCTTTGAAGCTCCTTTTAGGGAGAGGTGGCATCCGTTTCCATAGTCCTTGAAGTTGGGCTGACTGCATGACTGGCTTTGACTGATACGGGTGGCCAAAGTCCCAGGCTTGGGTGCTTTTGGTCTTTCTTGGAAACATTTTTTAAAATTGGCATGGGCTAGCTGTGGATGTTGGGAAACCACATGGGCCAGTTACTGCGGTCATCCCAGATGACAGCTAAATAGCTGTCAGACCTGTGATGAGGGCCGTCCTGGGCTAGCCACCTCCCAGCCCACTGGCCACCCGACCGCAGGGATGTGAGCAGGCCCAGAAGGCATCCATGTCTGCTCTAGCTCAGCTGAACTGCCCAGCTGGGCAATGATAAATGTTCAGTTTCAAGCCAGTGGGTTTTGGGGTGGTTTGTTGCTCAACTGATGTAATTACAATGGTGTCTAGTATGTGACCCTGCCTTTGCTGTGGAATTTCAAGCTACATGTTTCCCAAGTCCCTGCCACCTGAATGGCAGGATGTATTTGGCACACTTTCATCCTGGGTCAACCAGTCTGGATTTATGCTGAGCCCAGCGCAGGGTCTCATATGCATAATGCCTGTGGCACCAATGTCAGTATTGCCCTGGTGTGGTCCCCTCAGAGAGAGGCTTAAAAGAGAACATGGTTGGCAGCAATGAAGTCCATGAGGGAGCCAGGAGGTGTGCAGTCTCAGGTGCTCTGATTCACTGAACTGTTGTCTAGGGCATCCTCATGGACACCCAAGGTCTGGACTCCTTAATGCTGGAGATGAAGCTGACTATGGACTGAATTGTGTCTCCTCAACATTCATCTGTTGAAGCCCTAATCCCCACGGTGAGGGTGTTCAGAGCTGGGGCCTTTCGAAGGTAATCAGAACTTTAGATGAGGTCATGAGGGTGGGACGCTGGTGATGGGATCACTGCTCTTATAAAAAGTGACACCAGAGAGTACTCGTTCTTCTCTCCCTCCCTCCCCCACCACCTCCTCCCTGCCACTTTGAAAACACAGTAGGAGGAAGGCCATATGCAAGCCAGGAAGATGGTTCTCACTAGAACCCAGCCATCCTGGCACTCAGATCTAGGACTTTCAGCCTCCAGAACTAGGAGATAATTAATTTCTGTTGTTAAAGCCACCCAGTCAATGGTATTTCGTTATGGCATCCCAAAACTAATACACAGCTGTTTCTAGTTAGACAGATGTTTGGCATTGCTTCAGGGGAAAATAATCTGAATGATTAAATGCATTTTTCACTCCAGATGTTTTGGCAAGGTGAAGATGAAGCCAATATGTGCTTGTGGGATGTCCCCATAGCTGTCCTGGGGAGTAGCTTCTGGGCAAAAGGGGAAATTCTAGGAGGGGCCAGAGGAAACCCCCTTTTCTTCCATGTCAGGAAAGCACATACTCCTTTTTGGAAAGAGCATATTCCATAAGCAAGCTTTTGGTCCATGGAGATTTATGAAATAAATACAACCCTCTCCTTTGAGTTGCAAGCAGACTACATTGAATAAATCCACCTGCTGGTATGACAATGTCTTCCTCCAATCTGGTCCTGGTAGCCACTGTTGAATTTGTGGTTGAAAACCTCGAGAAGGAAATTCTGACCAAGGTCAAATGAGTGAGGAGCAGAATGTCAAAAGATGAAAGTGGTGACTTGTAGGTACTTGTACTGAAAAGTACCAACTTTTCATTAATTTTCATTAACAGTTTCATTAATATGACAAAAGGCATATTAATGTGTAAATATTAGGTATGGATAATTGTGCTCTCATTTCAACTTCTTCACCCTTCCAAAACCCAGTAATTCTATTATTAACAATTCTGAATTTCTCACATGTGACTTGGAGAGTCAGGTTTGCTGACTCCACAGAGCAGAATTCTCTATTATAGTGGGCAAACTTTTTCAATAAACACTAAGTAATACATATTTTCAGTTTTGCAGGCTATATGTGTTGCTATGACTCAACTTTGCTGTTGTCATGCGAAAGCAGCCAGGCACAGCACTTAAACAAAAGAGTGTGGCTGTGTTCCTAAAACACTTTATTAATCAGAAGAAGTGGCAGGCAAGGTTTGGCCCAGTGGGCTCTCCTTTGCCCATGTCTACTCTACTGGGTTAAATGAATAAGTGTTTTTAGGGTGAGTTATGCAGTGCCTGGAATGTGATTATATCTCCGGAACTGTTGGCTACTGGTTTTCTCTGCCTGGCATGAAGCAAGGTAGCAGAAGTATGCACTGAGGAGAAGTAGGTTAGTATAGAGTGAATGCGAGTCAAATGAAAATAAGGACGGGGAGCCAGTTGAGGGCAAGTGCACACAGCACTGGCACTTGGCATGGAATTGCCTTAAAGATTGTGTGTTTTAGTTGGTTCAGGCTTCTATACCAAGTACCATAGACTGGGTGGGTTACAAACAACAGAAATTTCTTTTCTTTTTCTTTTCTTTTTTAAGAGAGAGAGAGCATGCATATGCATGCACAGGCAAACATGGGAGAGGGAAGGGGAAAGACAGAGGGGGAGAGAGAGGGAGAATCTTAAGCATGCTCCACATCCAGTGCGGAGACCAAAGTGGAGCTCATCTCATGCTGCTGAGATGATGACCCAAGCCAAAATCAAGAGTCAGACACTCAACTGACTGAGCCACCAGGCACCCCCAGAAATTCCTTTCTTATCGATCTGGAGGCTGGAAATCCAAGATCAGAATGCCAGCATGGTCAGGTTCTGATGAAGAAACTCTTCCAGGTGGCAGACTGCCGAGACCTCTCTGGCAGATAGAGAGCTAGAGGGCTGTCTGGGGTCCCTTTAATAAGGATACTAATTTTATTTATGAGGGCTCCACCTTCATGGCCTAATTACCTCCTAAAGGCTCCACCTCTTAATACCATCACATTGGGGGTTAGGATTTCAACATATGAGTTTTGGGAGTACACGTTCAGACCATTGTAGTGTGAGTCTCTTGCGGTGCCAGGAAATTAACATGTCGCGTGCCATCTTGGAGTAGGCCATCCTCACTTTCTCTCCTACATCAGTTTTATAAACTAGCAGTCTATACATATTCCGCATACATAAGCTACCTTTATATCCTACACCCCACAGTACCCAGCAGAATTGGAGGCTATCAGTGTGACAAGACAAAGCAAATAAAACTCTGAACCCCAAGGCACAGTGTCATCGTACATGATCCAGATTAAGTGTACACACTAATATTCCTGCATGATTTACAAATCTTTTCCCTTAATTCTGGTTGCATTAGCTTTTCCATTGCTGTATTGGCTTACCGCAGGTGTGTAAAAACATTTGAGCATGATGAATTGTTTCTTCAAGAGCCAAAAGGTAAATGATGAAAGAATTGGATAGAAAACATGTTAACAAGATATTTTATATTAGCTCCAAGGAGCTAGATCAATTACTATGATGTGTTACATGTTCAGAAGTCAGGAAATTCTAAATTATGGTTCCCAGTATGAACGTAACTCAGCCCCTTTGCACATGCAATATTTTATATGACTGTATATGGTGTTAACTTTAATGCTTTAACATCTATGCTTAATGTGGCAACTATAAATTTGAATTTCTTGACTTCAGAGGTTATAACATTTAACCGTACAGCTGCACTGACATACTTACTGCGTTCAAATATTTCTTGGTGTAATATTTTGAAAAATAAGTGCTCTATATGGATAGGTCCAGTCTTTTGTTTGTTTGTTTGTTTTCATGCAGGAATTAAAAAAAAAAAAAAAAAGAATATGGCCCTGCCACTGTTAGCTCTGTGACTTTCTCTAGGTCATTTGAAGTAAGTGGGATGTGACTGAACAATTTTCACTTTCCGGTGGTTTCTACACCAAATCACACCTTGAGGAAGAAACATTTTCTGAACATTGTTGTATCATTTATGTCAAAGGGTTTGGTCACCCTGCAGATGGTGTGGACAATATAAGGCAAATTCAGAGTTTAATTTCAGGCTGCATTATTCACATTGTAATAACTATAAATGGAATCCCCTTCAGTTTAAAATCTAACACAAGAGTCTAATAGGTGATTTATAAATGAAAAATTATGCATGCCTGGGGTATAACCACTTTCCCCCATTAAGAATCTGGTATCAGGCCACTTGTTCCTTCTAGATATATTTCTTTGCTTCTGTGTACACATTGTTTTAGGTAAGCAGGTTTCTCTAGTTTCAGAGAAATTCCCTTCTCCTTCCCCCCATCCTCATACCACTTGGGGCTACAACTTTCTCTGGTTTTAGCAAATACATTGTGAAACAGCTGTCCTGGCCACTGCTGGCAAGAAGCTCAAGGAGCCCGGAAGGAGTCTGTACTCTTAACCACTTTGCTATTATAATTGGTCCCAAGTTTCTTGTTCTTGGGCCAGGTACTCACCACACACACACACACACACCCCTATATGTAGGTATAGTGAGTATGGATCTTATTTCATAAGCTCAGGTGTGCAGGAAATATAGCTTTAAAATTTTTTTCTTTCAATCAACTTTGAATTCCTGGCACCTATCCTACTGGTCTATATTATACACTGCCCACAAGAGCCATACTTTAAATATAAGGACACAGAAAAGTTGAAAGTAAAATAATGGGAGAAGATAGACTATACTAACATTAACCAAGTTAATGGTACATCTATACTAATAACAGGGTAAGCTGGCATATCTGTACTAATATCAGACAAAATAGATGTAAAGGTAAGAAGTATTACTACAGATCAATGAGAACGTTTAATAATGTTTAAGGGAAAAATTCAACATATTTATGGTACTAACCTAATACCATAACTTCAAAAAATATAAAGCACACTCTAGCTGAAGTAAAAGGAGATATTGACAGATCTATAATCATAATTGGATTTGTTAAAATAAGCAGCCAAAATGGTTAGAATAAGCAGTTATATGAATACAGCTTATTCTAACACTACCGTTAAATATGTAGATAAGACATATGTGAGAATATAAAAGATTTGACCAATATTATCTACCAACTTGACCTAATTGAAATTCATAAAACTCTACACTTAACAACTATATAATACAAATTTCTTTCCAAGATGCATGGAACATTTATTCACCAGTATTGACCTATATTTTGAGTCATAAAGCAAATCTCAAAAATTTAAAAAGATTAGAACCATGTGTAGTGTATTTTCCAACCATAATGGAATTAATTTAGAGATAAGTGCAGAAAGATAACTCAGAAACCCTCAAATGTTTGAAAATGAAGCAATACACTTCTAAACAACCAGTAGGTCAAGGAAGAAATCACAATAAAGATTAAAAACATTTTCACTGAGTGATCATGAAAATACAACATGCTAAAGCTTGTAGGATAAAGAAGTGCTTTGGGGAAAGTATGTGGCCTCATATGAACACGTCTGAAAAGAGGAAAGGCTGAAAATCAAAGGTCTTATCTTTTTGGTTTTTTTAAATGTATTTTTATTTTTTAAAGCTTTAATTTAAATTCCAGTTAATTTAAAGATCTTATCTTACATCTCAGAAAGATTAAGAAAAAAGCAGATTAAAAGGAAAGTCAGTAGTAGAAAGGAAATAAGAAGGATAAGATCAGAAATTCATGAAATAGAAAACAAACACACAACAGGGAAACAACAAACTGAAAGTTGGTTCTTTAAATACACTAATGAAATTGAGAAACTCCTAAGAAACCAATAAAAAGAGAAAACACAAATTACCAATATCAAGAAGGAAGACTGGAGATATAGTGATCTGATAGATATTAAACATATAATAAGAGGGGATTATGAACAATCTAATCCAATATATTTGAAAATTTAGAAGAAATGGACAAATTCCTAGAAAAGTTAAACAACACTAAAAGAAGGAAAATATAATCTGAATTTCCTATTCTAGTTTAAAAAATTGGTTATGTAATTAAAATTCTGCCCTCCGTCCGCCCACAAAACTCTAGTCTCAGATGAGATATCTAAGGAAGAATTTATACCAACTTCTTATACACTCTTCCAGAGGATAGAAAAAGAGGCAGCACTCCCAGCTTATTTTGTGAGATAGCATAATTTTTATGCCAAATTTTGATAAATACATAAATGAGTATATATTAAAAATATATAATAAATCAATACATAAACAAATACCCCCCATTTAATATCAACCTTCTTTGTGAACATAGGTGAAGAAATCCTGAATAAAATATTAAATAATCAAATACAGTGAATATCTACCTACCTACCTACCTATCATCTATCAGTGATGATACACGGCCACCAAGTTGAATTTATTCCAAGAATGTAAAAGATTAACTTAAGCTGGTTATAAGGTCAACCAATGTGATTCATCAAATAAATAGAAAAGAGGAAAAGAGCTTATCATTATGTCAGTTTTATAAAATTCAATACTCATCTATGATTTAAAATAAAACTCTTAGCAAGCTAGGAACAGAAGGGAAATTTTTAAATCTAAAGTGCATCTATATAAATCTCCGGCAAACATACCATTAATACTATGCTAATACTATTAAATGCTTTTTCCCTGAGATAGGAAATGAAATAAGATAGTTATTATTTTTACTTCTGTTCTTCATGGTGCTGGAGGGCTGAGACAGGCAAGAAATGAATTAAAACATGTAAAGATTGGAACGGAAGAGATGAAAATGTGTTTATTGAAGATAACGTTTCAGTTTATAGAATATTTGAAAGAATCTATATGTAAACTATTATAAACAATAAATTAATTGTGCAAAGTTGTTAAACATGAGGTCAATATAAAAATTATTTCTACAATCTGGCAACAAGGATCAAAATGTCACTTTAAAGTGAAAACATTTAGAATAAAAACCATCAAACATGTAAATACACTTAATTACTTTATATAATAATATGTAATGTGTGACTTTATTTAGGGAAAGTATAAATGATTACCGAAAGAAATGATAGAAGATCTAAATAAATGGAAGGATATACCTTTCTCATTGATTGACTTAAAATGATAACAATTTTAGTTGATTTATAGATTCAAAGTAGTGTCAGTAAAAAACTCCAGCAGGTTTTTCTTTTGATGGAAATTGACAAGCTCTGTCTAAAATTTATATGGAAATTCAAAAGGACAAAAGAAGACTAATAATCTTGAAGCATAACAACACTGAAAGATTTACAATGCCAATATCAAATTTTATTGAAAGCAGAACGAATTAAAATGGTGTGATATTGGTGTAAGGAGAGAGTAAAGAACAGGATAAACAGAATAAAAAGTCCCCAAACAGACTCTCATATATGTGGTCACCTGATTTATAAGTGTCACTGCACTGTGGTGGGCAAAGGAAGACCTTTTCAATAAATTCGTTCAATATTTTAACCATTTTGGGGGGAAAATGAATTTTTACCCCCCACTTCCCACTGTATATGAAAAAGTCAAATTCAGAGGATCACTAGTCTAAATGCAGAAGATAAAAAATAAAGTTTCCAGAAGATACCACATGAGAGTATCTTCATGATTTTGGGGTAGGGAAAATTTCCTGAACAGGGCACAGGAAGCCTTAACCATAAAATATGATTTATAACCGTTCTCCATGAAAATTAAGAACTGCTCATCAAAAACACATTAAGAAAGTGCAAAGGCAAGTCGCAGAATAGAAAATATTTGCAGGTCAAATAACCAAGAAAGAACCCACCTCCCTCCAAATGAAACAGCCCTTGTCTGAGTCTGCTCAGGCTGCTGTAACAAATAGCATATCCTGGGTGGCTCACAATCCGGAAACTTATTTCCTCAAAGTTCTGGGGGCAGGAAAGTTGCGCATCAAAGCTTCTGCAAGTTTCGGTTCCCTGTGAGCACTCACTTCCTGGCTTGCAGACAGCCGCCTTCTCAGTGTTCCTCGCTGGCGGGGAGAGAGGCGGGGAGAGAGAGAGAGAGAGAGAGAGAGAGAGAGAGAGAGAAATCTGGTGTCTCTTCCTTTTTTATCTTTTTTCATTCAAAACACCAATTCCATAGGATCTTCCACCCTTCTGACCTCATTTACTTTATCCACCTCCCTAAAGGCCTTGTCTCCAAAATAGTCATGCGGGGATTAGGGTTTCAACATACACATTTTGCAGGGACACAGTCCAGTCCATTGCAACTCTTAAAAATCAATTTTAAAGTTCAGACACAGTTAAAACGGTGACAAAAGATTGGAGCAGGTACTCTGCAGAAGAGAATGGCTCAAAGGCCACTGTGTATATGAAAATGTGTTCAACATCGTTGGTTATCAGGTGAATTAACATTGAAGCCACATTGAGATACCATCACACACCTGCTAGTGTGGCTAAAACCAAAGGAAAACCTGACAACAGCAGGTGTTGGTGAAGCGGTGGAGCAAGAGTCCGTCTCATACATTATTGGTGGGAGTATAATTCAGGAAAACTGATCGGCAATGCCTACTGGATGTGACCTAGCATATCTGGGTTCATCAAAAGACATGTGGGAGAATGTTGTTAGCAGCATTAGTCCCAAACTAGAAACAACTAGAGTCAATTGACAGCAAGACAGATACATAAATCGTGGTATATATGTACCACATATGTACACATATTTACATATACACACACATATAACAATATTATATAGCAATGAATGAGTGCACACGGCAGACAAGATGTTGAGAAAAAAATGCAGCACAAACGAGGACACATGGACGCATTTACGTAATGTTAAAAATCAAGTGAAATCTGGTAAAATCTATGGTGACTGCAGCCAGAAGAGCGGTCTTTTCTGGAAGGGGTAACAGCTTAGAAGGGGTGCGGTGGGCTGCTGGGCTCCGCGAGGTTCTGTGTCTCGGGTGACTGTCCCGTGGGTATGTTTACTTTGAAAATACTCACTGAACCATATAATTTCATGTGTGTCAAACTTCCATATAAAGGTTTTCAAGTGTGTACAAAAGCAAATCATTTTTTCCTGTTGCTTAAGCATTGAAAAGGGCAGCAAAGAAGGAAAACCAACAGTTATTAAGAGTTTGCTTTGTGCCGGGCCCTCACTTCCTGCCGTCCGTCCGCCAGACCTGCTGTGGTCAGACCGGGAAAGCCCACGATTCCCTTTAACCTGCCTTCATTATGTGGCCTCCCCTCCCATGTGGAGGCAGGAGGAACCGCAAGGTGCCCACTAGTTTGTGTCTGTGTGCCGTGGGCTAGGGATGGGCCCTACCTGGAGCACGGAAAATGACATTAGGGAAGGGAGACTCCCAACGGAAAATCAGGGCTATTTTATTTTATTTTATTTTATTTTATTTTATTATTTTATTTTATTTTATTTTATTTTATTTTATATATTTTTTTTCAGGGCTATTTTAGAAGAAGGAAAAGTGGGTGTTAGGGCTAAGTCCTCAGTATTCCCTGGAATTGCACAGAAAATATCAGGATCTCTTGTTTAATAAGGATTTTTTTCCCCCTGCTTGCATCTCAGTGTACAAGTTCTTCTTTTTGCTAAACCACCAGATAAAAGCTCACTCTTTCATGCCTGTAACGAGGCAGAGTAAAGAGCACAGGGCAAAGGCATAAAGAGCCAGCTGGAGAGAGACAGCAAACTTCTGGGCCCTGCAAATAGAGCAAGAAGCAATTTTCTTGGTGGTAAGTAGCCAATTGATGAATACGCCGGACTTAAGTGAACTTTGAATAACTGTATAAACTAAGCTGGGTTTTTGTTTTGGCAAGTGGTACTAAGGACTCTGGTAGACACAACTGGCCTAACTCCAAAGCTGGCCTGGACGCGAATGGCACAAGTCTAAATTACTTGGGTAAAATTAGAACTTAACTATTGGAAACTCATTATTACGGTGGTTAGTGATATTTAATTTGGCTTTATCCTAAATTGTACAGAGTTCATTCCAGTATGTAAATTAAATCAATAAGAAATTGTCCTTAAAAGGCGTGTTTCTGCTTTTCTTTTTTAAAAATCCTGAGTTGAGATGTTTCTCTGGACATGCTGGGCGTCAATATGTGAATTCGCTAGGAAAGTATCTGATTCTTTGAAGAGACAGAGTATGCAGTGACCGTTAACAATCTCTTAAGGGAACATAAATTCTTGACCAAGGATCTTAACTTGGAGTGATTCTCTCTGGATGAGCTTTATAATACACATTTACCACGCTTAGTTCATTGGGGGTCACACGATTTGCAAAATTAAATCATAAAACATACGTACTGCAAGGGGCAGATGGGGGATGGCCGATGGGGAGTTTCAGGAAATTTGAAAGGAGTTCACCGTGGGCTGGGGAAGACTTCATGAAAGAGGGACCCTGGCTAGGGACCCAAAGGAAAGTACAGCCTTAGGTTCATGGCAATGTGGGCTCCTACTGGCATGCACCTCAAAACTCTCCCAGACTCCACCCATTACCTGCTTGCAAAGCTACTTGCACGTTTCCAGGAATTCATTACAGCAGCCCCTGACGTCCCGGTGCCCATTTTCTTCGTCCATTCAGGCTGGTATAACAAAACACCGTAGGCCGAGTGGCTCATAAACAAGAGAAGTTTATTTCTCCCATTTATGGAGGCTGGGAAGTCCAAGATCGAGGTGTTAGCAGATTCGGTGTCTGGTGAGAAGCCGCTTCCTCCTTGGTAGGCCGCCACCTTCCTGTTGTGCCCTCACATAGTGGATGACAAAAACTCCAATCTCCTCTGCTCAGGATGATGACACTAATCTCATTCACAAGGGTTCCACTCTCATGACCTAATCTCCTCCCAAAAGCCTGACCTCCAGACACCATCACATTGAGGGTTAGATTTAAACATATGAGTTCCAAGGGATGAAAAAACCCCTCAGTCTGTAGCAGGAGTTAAGTCGTAGGGAAGAGGAGAGGGGAGTGGGTGTGATGACGAGAGGTACCATCATGTGGGGGGACGCAGGGCAGTAGTATGGAGGACCCAGCCTGGATATGGGACAACTCTTGAGGCAGCCGGTCAACTCCCCCAATTCCATCTTCTTTTTGAATTGCCTTTGAAACACAGGAGTGGGTCCCCAACAGTGATGTCTCTAAATACATGACCCTGACACTCTGTGCCTGGCTGATTAACCTACTTAGGATCTTAAGAACTTAGAATGGGAAACAGAATCACAGAAATGGTAAATTTTTGAGCATGGTCTCCATAATGATAGATGTACTACAGCAATGCCTCTCATTTTAAAGAGCCTTTTCAGATATTTTTTTTCCCCTAATGGCTCCCACACCCATGAAATTTTAATACCATAGATATACTATATATCTGTACATGTGCTATGTGTATATCTGTGCTTTACACATAAAAGAGCAAGAGCATTTTTTGCCCCATCCCACAGGAATCAATTCTTGCCCCCTTGAGGGCAATATCACCGAGGAAATATTTTTTAGAGAGAACATTTCTGAACTCGTATAGTTGGTCCCTAGAGTATCACTGTTTCCAGACTTTTCTTAGTCTTGTTTGTTCAAGGCTTCCTTGGAATTTTTGAGATATTGCTTCATCTTCTAAAAATGTTCACTTTCTGTTACTTGCAACCAAAATAATCTAAAAGAAAAGCAAAAATATTTTCTAATAAAGGCTTTAGAGAAATTCAATCATGTTTAGAACACCCAGAGGGCTACCTCAGGGTCTTTATGCCATGACGCTCCTTATCAGATATGTTTTCATATCGGCACCTGCTTTTTTTTTTTTTTTTTTTGCTTGGAAAGAAAGGGCAGATACTGTTTTTTAATTCAAATTGGAGGCACTCTGAATACCACATTTAAATCTACATGTTATAGAAAGGCAACAGGAAATTGTTCTGAATAATGGAAAATACATCTGTGTCTGAATAATTTAAAGATACTGAACCTATTTTCATTTGCATTTTACACATGTATACCAGCCATTCCACAAAATGCTGAACAAGTAGGAGAATCGATAGCTGAATTTAATTTTGCACAGAAATTTAAAAGCTGGTAGAAATAGAGGATTAGAAGAAGAGTCTTATCTCATCTCATCTCATCTCATGCACTCTTATACCATCCAATCAAATCTGAAATAAGTGTGTGATTTGTTGTTTCCTTTAAGAAACTTATTTTAAAAGTTTATTTTTTATCCTGAAAATTTATTTTAAGTTTCTCTTTGATAGGACTCAAGTTATGACTTTTAGATTAGATTTTTATTTCCCACATCTTGTGTGCGCGGTTTTATTTTTGTTTTCGCTAATAGTAGAAATTAAAGACCCTATTTTTTATAGTCTTTATACTTTGTTAATCTGGTTCTTGATGGTTTATCTCTTGTTCTCTTTATGCTGCCGTTCTCCTAGATTTGATGAATCTTTATTACAGCCTTTAATTCCTATTCCTTTTGCAGATATATATATATATAATCTATATATATCTCCTTTTCTTTATTACTTCCATATTTGTAATGATACCCTCTCGAAGTCTTTAGATTATCTTCCCATTACTTTTGCTTTTAAGTATTTTTCTCAGTTTCAAGTGCTTCTTTATGATACCATTGTATTATTTTCTCGAATGTGTAATTGTTAAAAGCCACAACATAAAAGAAGAATCAAACATCCTTCCTGTGCTTCTACTGGGGCCTCGCAAATATTTTGCCTTCAGTGAAGCGGGTGGATACCAGCCCTTTCTTAACATACTGATTTAGAGGAACCATCGCTGATTCTTTCTCTGGCAGGAAAAGCCAATTACAAAAATAACGTTTAGTAACGTAGTAGATGACAATCTCCATCCACGGACTGGTTTCCTGGGTAAGAAGCATCGTGTAGGCTCTTTACATATGATCTAACTTAATCTCAAGACAATGCTAAGACATAAAGTTATAACTCCACTACCTCATGGGGTTGCTTAAAGAAACCGAACCTTACGGAGAGGGTGATAGTAATTTTCTCAGGGCTGGAGAATGGCTGAAGAAAAAAAAATTCAAATCGAAATAAAATATAGGTCTATGTAATCCTGAGGCCTCGTCTCTTTCTACTTGGGTAAATGCTTTTAGAAAGTTTAAACATATTAAAAGGTAACAGGTCCATGCAGATTTATCAAACAACTTGGGGTGTTTAGGGACTACACAGGTGCCTGGAGCATACTAGGTACTCCTTGTTTGCTTTTGAATGGATGTTTGATGAATTAATTAATAAATCAATGATTTAGAAGGTGAACCATTTCTTGGAGTCTTTTCTAACCAGGTAGTGAGCCCGTGGTTTCTTTTTCTGATGCACTTGGCACATTCGTGCAGTCATACTGACAAGGACGATCCAGTGTGGAGAGGGAATTCATGGTTTGTGTACATGATTGTGGTTTCAGTAAAGAAACATTTCGTCCCCTCCTTCTGTGCGCCTTGCTTTGGCTCTCACACCAGCCTGCTAATGGCCAGGACACCTGCAGTCTGTGGGCTCAGCTATTGCCTTGGTAGCTGACAGCAGCTGTCAGCTGGGGGCCGAGGAAGTTTCTCTCTACTAGTAATCAGATGGTCTCATCACAAGGACGGTGTTGGAACTTTGTCCACTTCCTGGGCAGAAGAGCTCTCTCCTGGTTAGGATGGAGTCAGGCACCCTCTTCTCATCAAATTGTGCATGGGTCTTTCCAGCTACTTTAAACTGGCCTCTGTTTTGCATCCACCAGCACCTTGACTGGATGTAGGCCCAAGGGTAAGGGGCCTGCCTTTCCCATTGGAGAGAGCAGAATTGGCTTCTATGAGGCACAGAGATGGTTTTCTTTTTTAAAAAATATTTATTTATTTATTTATTTATTTATTTATTTATTTATTTATTTATTTATTTATGACACAGAGAGAGAGAGGCAGAAACAAGCAGGCTCCATGAAGGGAGCCCCATGTGGGCCTTGATCCCGGGACTCCAGGATCACACCCTGGGCCGAAGGCAGGTGCTAAACCTCTGAGTCCCCCAGGGATCCTGGTTTTCATTTTTTATTTTATAGACTAAATTACAAGATTCTGCAGCAGCAGGGGAGTCCTGGCTAGAGAAATTGGGGGGAGGCCTTTGAATATGTAGGTATCTGAACACGAATAATGGGTCACAGGCAAGTTCTTGTTTATAGAGGAGTTGACAGGAGCCATAGGTGTGCATCCTGGCTTTCCAGCAGAATCTCTGAAGGAATGGAAGCCTGGCTCTCTTCCTGTATCATCCTTTTTGTTCCGTGTCCACTTATATTCAGATCTATGGTATGTATCCAACACCAACAAGGAGCCAGTCCCTGTGCTGGATATCTTGTGGGCAACACAAAGGAAGAAAAATTCTTGAGCCTAGTGGAATGTTCCAGCAGAAAATTTTTATAGATATAAAATTTATATGGTAATGTAAGGTGGTATAAATCGAAATGATTGATCATGATACAGGCGGTCAGTGACACCTGCAAGCTGCTGTGGACCGCAAGCTCCAGGAAGGCAGCCACGCTGGATCTTGACTGCTGTACCCTCAGCCCCTGGGACAGCCCAGGGCTCATGGCAAGGGCTGTCATGTCAATTGTCAAATGATTTGTCAAACAAACAAGTGAATCGGAGCATTAAGGAAGGTGAAGTGGTATATACGGCAGTTAGGTGACCGAGCTCTAGACTTTCAACCACTGGTCTTTCCTTCACTCTGTGACATTGGGCTGGCTTCTTAATTTCTCCAAGACTCATTGTCCTTGCCTGCAAAACAGGGTGGTCATGAACACCTGATTCGTAGTGTTCTTATGAGATCAGAGTGAGATCTCGTCTAAAAGAAGATTAGCACCGTGCGAGGTTTATAGTAAGGCTACAATACAGTTTGGGTATTAATGGGTAGAACGCCAGTTGGGGTTGACTTCATTTGGAGGTGAAATTGATGGATTAAGGGAAGACCTGGAATCTATATCCAGCTCTGCCACTAGCAAGATGGGTGATTTGGGGCAAATCAGTTTCCCTCCCTGAATCTTCACTTCCTTATTTACGAAGGAGGATTTTGGAGAACAGGGTCTTCGAGATTGCATCCAGCTTTTTCAAAGTGGAGTTGAAGAATTAAATGCTTGCAGGGGCCTGGCAGGTTACAGGAACAAGTCAAGTAAGCTCAGGATAAGAAAAATTTGACCCCAGCGTCCAGAGACAACTGAGAGGCATGGAGACTTTACAAACCAAGCTCTGCTGCTGAATGCTGCCTTGGGGAATGTGTCCTTATCAATATCCCATATTCCAGATTTTGCAGAGAAGCCAGGGATCCACATTTTCTATGGATTCTCACAATTTTTGAAAAGTAGCACCTAATTAAGTTTTTTTTTGTTAATTCGTTTTATTTATTTTTTTAAATTTTTATTTATTTATGATAGTCACAGAGAGAGAGAGAGAGAGAGAGAGAGAGGCAGAGACATAGGCAGAGGGAGAAGCAGGCTCCATGCACCGAGAGCCCGACGTGGGATTCGATCCCGGGTCTCCAGGATCGTGCCCTGAGCCAAAGGCAGGCGCTAAACCGCTGCGCCACCCAGGGATCTCCTTGTTAATTCGTTTTAAATATTGTTTGAGCCATTACTTCATGAGCCAAACAAAATCCCTCTGTGGGTTACTGATTCGTTGCTTCTGATGTGGCTCCAGGAAGATAAGAAATCAGAGCCTGAAAAATGAATCTTTAGGGCAAGTTTTAACAGAAGCAGAATCATTCTGCGATATGGTGGCTTGCCCTTGATTTGCTTATCAAGGTTTTTTTGGGGCGGCTGACCTGGTGCCCACCAACCCAGACAATCACCTACAGGTGGAAAGAGGACTGAAACTGAATCCTATTACTAATTAGGTCAGAAATACGAAGTCCTCCCTTTCTCTGATATTTCCAGCCACTTGCAAGCTGTTTTAGCTGCTTAAGAGTATGGAACATGGCTTAGGATTCTTCAGAGGGAACCAAAGCTAACATACCCACGTGATAGTCTCCGCAACCACTTTAACACCAGCTCTCAATGGGGGATTCTCAGTCTGGGAAGGGGGATGACCCCTCAGGACCCCAATGTTGGTAGTAGATATAGTATAAGGATGTCTCTACCGTCAGGGGTTTTGACATGCTTTTTGCAGGGTGGGAACAAGAGACCTGGGATTGCCCACATTGCTGAGAATCACAGTTGCAGCGTTTGAGGTCGTGGGAAAGACAGAAGATCTTACTGAGTCCATCCATTCAGACTGGGTCAGTCGAGGTTTATGTGAGACCCGGGTCCATTAAGAATGTCCTTCTGGATGGGTGGCAGTCAATTTCTACATTTGGAAAATTCATCTTGATTCAATTGACTGGCTTCGTGTAGGTATCAGCGGGAGTCAAACTGAGCATGATGTGGTCTTTAGATCATCCAGCAGCTGACCGAATCAATTGATTTTTTTGTAACTGTAGCTTTTCATTTGGCATCATAAAGACATACCCTAAATAAAGCATTAGCCTCTAGAATGTGTTTAAATTGAATTTCTGGATACTTTGGCATGTATCCAGTTTTAAATAAGTTCTGATCTAACTGTATCTAATCTCTAATCAAAGGATCTTAGTATATGGAACATTCTCGTTAATAATGATACCTTAGACATCCATTAAGTCTGGACATTAATTTTATGGAAATTCTCCAATACATCTCCATTAGAATTTTTTTTCTGGGAAAAATTAGTAATAAAAGCTTTTAATAAATGTCATAAATATCTATGTTCAATCAAACTGCTACCCTAATTAAAACCAGACCAAAACAGAAATTAGTTACTTGTGCTAAAAGTCATGACCTTCAGAAGACATTTGGAAGAAAGAAATTATGTGCTCTGTTATTATTCAAAATTTGTTTGTGGCAAAGAATAATTGGCTAGAGCAGATTACAGGCTCTTTGACTACTGTGTGGATTCTCTAGTCTTGTTCACCTAGTGGCTCGCATGATAAAATGGTCTGTTCATCTGTGGAAATGAGCTTTGCAGCCAGGAATGTTGCGGTTAGAGCCCTCCACTCTATACTCTGTAGCCCTATACTAGTTCTGAGATCCTGAGAAAGTTACACAATTTCTTGAGTCTTGCTTCCATTCCAGCATCTTTAAAATGGGTCAGTGATATCTAGTAGGAGTATGGTGAAGATCGCATGAGATTCCGTACAGAGAGCATCCAAGTGCTGCCCTTGGCCCAAAGGTGGTACTAAGTTAATAGAAACCATTATTCTTAACATCCAGGATTGAGGCGGTGGGAAAGAGGGGTAATAAAGAGTGAGCACTGGCTTTTATTCTCACCAATATACCTAACCACATTTAAACCCTTTCTTGCCATTCTTTGACTCTTTCTATCCCTTGCTCTTGGTAGTTAACTAAATTTGAATTGTGAATGAAATGAAAATATGTGTTCCAGTCCTTTTCTTTCCATGAAAGCATTGAGTGTAGAGTACAATGGCAATCGAGGATTTGCCCCGTTTGACTGGGCCTGGATAACCACAATCCAGCACTTAAGAGATGTGGGTGTTGGGAGTATGTTTGGAAAACTAGGAAGACAGAACGTAGAACCAGCTGCCCAGCTGCCCAGTGCATGCTCACTTGCATTTGACCTGTATTATATGGCCAAAGCCTTGGTTCTCAAGCTTCAGGCATCTGGTCCCTGCATCCTCTGTTTCTTGACTTTGGCCACCCCCTGAGATCCTTCTAGGTAGATGGTTATAATTTGGAAATGAGTTAGAAGTCCTCTAGTCAGTGAATTTCCAAGTTGCTTCATAAAGGCAGTGGAACCCTTTCTTTAAACAAAATCTTAAGAGGAAATGTAAATGAATAAAAGAGATAAAAATTATAATTGCTCTGGTTTTAAGCCGGAATGGAGGGGCTGGGGGTATTTTCCATTCATCCCTTGTTTCATCCCCCTGCTGTTTCTAAGAATAATAGTTAGAAAACCATTAATTCTGGTTTGATCTTCTCTGGAAATAAATTCTGAGAGGATAATTGATCTGCTCAAGGTCACATAGTTAATTAATGGAATAGCGAGTCTAGGGCACAGGTGTACTTACTTGAGGAGCTGCGTGAGGATCATAGTATTTGCGGTGCTTTTGTTGGACTATAACATCAGTAAAGTTTTATCCTTTATCTGCTGTGTTCCTGCTTCCCATGGCCCTGTTACAGGCTCCGGTCAATGCTTCTGATGCCACAGAAAGTATGTATGGTTTGCACGTGTAAATACGGGTGTGGAGAATGAATGCTAATACCAACAACGGCGTGACATAGACTAACTAGGTCGTCAAGGCTTTCATTCAGGGACTCCTTTATTTTTGAGGCCTCTGCTTAACCACCCAAGGTCTATATGTCCCCAACTCAGGATTTAAAAATTGTTTTAGCCTTTTTGATTATTCAGGACCTCTTTTGCCTTTCTCTGGTTCCTGTGTGCTTTTGTGCCTGCCTTAAATGTAGCTGGTGGACTCCTGAGAACTGGAAAAGGTCTAGCTTTTGTCCAACTTTTCAGATTCTAGGCCGAGCGGGCTCACGCGTGGGCAGGTCTGTTGGGGAGAATGTCCTCACCGAACCGGCTCCTTCTGTGTTGTGGTGTGAATCCAGCAAACTCCAGACTAACAAGCGAGACTGGATTTGGCCTCTTACAAAGTAGAAAGCTGTAGACAATTTAGGACGTAAAGCTAAACGAATGGAAAGAACAATTAAAAATTGCTCACAATTTATCATGACTCTACACTTTTAACTTCTTGGTGTGTTTCTTCTCTCTTCTTTTTTTTTTTCTTTTAAATATGAATATAGGGAAGCCTGGGTGGCTTGGCGGTTTAGCGTCGCCTTCAGCCCAGGGCATGATCCTGGAGACCCAGGATCGAGTCCCACGTCGGGCTCCCCGCATGGAGCCTGCTTCTCCCTCTGCCTGTGTCTCTGCTTCTCTCTCTGTGTCTCTTGAGAATAAATAAATAAAATCTTAAAAAAAAAGGGATGAATATAGCTTTAATGTGTTAGAATGGTTTCCTACTGTAAATAATTTGATTTTAGTACTTTCCTTTTATAAATGATGCTGTGACAACCCATGTAGCTGAGCCTCGGCTCACCTCCCGTGAATATACTCCTGGGTGTTTGCTCTCTGGCTCATTGGGAATGTGTAATTTTAACGTTTTTGAGATCTACTGTCTATTACGTAATCTTGATTTTTTTTTTAAAGGTGTGGTTCATTTAATTCTGTTAGACACTCTTTTTAACCTATTAATAATGCTCTAAGTAATCCTTCTGTTTTATGACATAAACTGCTGTTCTGATCATGGCTTCAAAAAAATCAAGTGACATATTGTTTCAGTATGATCATAAATATGTCTTTCAAACACAGGCAATGGGAAAATTGCAACACTTTGAATTATAAAAGCTTCAGGCCCACTGCGTCATTCTTCTTGTTGTTTTATTTTTGCTCTGAGTATTATTAAAGGGTTGCAATTTAATTGCTTGCTCTGCTAGCTGGGCCCTTTGCTGAATATTCTATAGCCATTATTTGATTTAATCCTCAAAATAACCAAAAATTTCCACTTGATAGATAAAGAAACTGAGGTCCATCGGTACTGCACCTTGCCAAATGTCAGATAACTAATGTGGCCAGTGAATAGCAGCCCCTGAAGGTGCCCATGTCCTAATTCCAGGAACCTGTGACTATATGGCAAAGGAAGATTGACCAGATATGATTAAATTAAGGAGTTTGAGATGGGGGAGATTATCCTGAATCGTCTGGGTGGGCCTAATGGAACCACAAAGATCCTTATGAGTAAAAGAGGGAGGCAGGAGGAACAGAGTCTGAGGAGATGTGATTCTGGAAGTAGAGGTCAGGATGATGGGATTGTGGGAAGGGGCTGTGAGCCAAGGCCGACAGGTGGCCCCCGGAAGCTGGAAAGGCAATGAAACATCCCCCTTTAGAGCCTCCAGATGGAGAAGTTAAGTAACTTGCCCAGGATCCCAGGGCACCCGTCACGGAGATGACCCCCCAAAGCCTGTGCTCTTTTTCTTTTCAGCATGCTGCCTTCCCAGACCATTACAATTTTTTTACAGAGGATCGAGGATGGTTTGTTTAAGCTGCAGCTTAAAAAATGGAGTTTGAAACTCTTTGGGTAAAACTAGTTTGGATAGGAAGACTGCTACCCACACCTACTGAAGCTGATTTATTCCCTAGAAATGGTGTCGTCAGCGAGAGTGGGTGCACAACCCTCAGGCTAGCTTGCTGGAGTGACAAGTGGGTAAGATTGGCCTTCTGTGTCTTCCCGGCGGATTTTAATTGTTCTTTTGGCTGGAGTGAATGCAACTTTTGTTCTAAAATTGATAATGAGAGACTTCTATTGCCCCTCTTATCTCCATGCGAGATATATCTACATTTTTTTTTTTATTCCATTACATGTACATCTGTGGTTACGCTCTTCTTTTTCTAAATGTAATTATCCAGCTAGGCTAAATTATGGAAAAGAAATTATAAAAATCTTTTCCTGCCAACAGTCTGAATCCAGCCAGCACATTCTTGGTGGTTTGAATGTTGGGTATAGTTTCACTTTATTTTGCCTTCTCCCCTGCCCCACCCCCACACACTTTTAAAACTCTTGCACATTTTTTAGTGAGATGGACATTTCTTAAGGTGGTTCCTTGGGCAGAGCACTATTGCCAAGTGGTGTCTTTGTCCAAACTTGGTTGGGGCAGGTACGTTTTAACTTGCATATTTAATTTTGAGGCATTGTTATCCAGAAAGCAAAAATGCACACAGTAGCTTTTATGTATTATGAGTTATGCACAGAATGAAATCACATTTAAAATCGTAACTGGGATTCAGAATGTGGCCTATGTCATACACAATCTATTTTTAGTGAGAATAAAAATAATTTAAACAATTCTTTAGAAAGTTGGCTTAACCTACAAAGGGGTTTATAGAGCAGCATGGCAATTAGAGAATAAGAGACACCAAATTGTGTTTGGTTTTCCAGTTTTGCTCGGTCACAGACCCTGCACCGCGCTCTCTTACTCACCCATTATTGGCAGGAGCATGAACTGGTCTAGTGTTCTTGAAGAGTAAACTGGCATCGATTAGTAATCTGTGGGATTACCTTACACCACAGATGTTTCACTCCTCATTAGACATTCTGGAAACGCATGCAGAAGTCCACAAGGTAAATACAAGGATGCTTCCTGCTTGTCGCTCATGGTAGCAAGAGTTGGAAGTCATCTGGTCTCCATCGCTGGAGGAGCGGCTTTGTAAATTATGTCCTGTGCTTCTGCTGGAACATAATTGTCAGAAGCAATGTGCTTGCTGCGTTTCCATATAGCATCATGGAGGCCTCAAAAATAACGTTGGGTGGAAAAAAGCAACAAATTAGGAAATGCGTGGTCTAAAGGAAGACATAGTCCGTAGCAAGGAAAGGGCTTCATTATTCACTCACTCTTCACAAAGAAGCAGCTGCTGGAGCCAGCTGGCCTGGAGTGGGATCCCAGCTCTTCTAGTTTTGTGATTTCCTTTTAGCTCGGTGACTGATCAGATCATTTAACCTCCCCATGCTCCAGTGTCCTGAATTGTAGACTGAGCTTCATACTAGTACTGACTTCGTAGAGCTTAATGGAGCTTAAACGAGTTAATATATAGAATGTGCTGGGCCCATCGTAAGCACCATACCATTAAGAGTTATTGTCATTCATCTAGTCAACTAATGCTTAGTAAGGATGAAATATAAGGTGTCCTGAGCCCTACACGGTGCTTCCACCATCCAGACAGGACGGGAGGAGCCAGGAAAACTGAAAGGTAGATATAGAGCTGGCAACGAGGCTCCTGCAAGACTCTGTAGATTTGGGGATTGTTACTAGCTCGCAAGGTATTAAAGTAAATGCTGTTAGTGACTTTTCTTTGGTGGTGAGGGTAAATTTAACATTGAGCACAATATACAATTTTGAGTTGGATCTTACTGGCTGGGTGGAATCGTTGGCAAAATATTTCTCTGGGTTTTGTAGAAAATAACAGCTGTCTGTTTCTGTACGGTGGCTGCATCCACACACCTGCTTCTCCGAATTCCAAATGTATTGGTCCCCGGGACTTGGCTCCCCAGGGACTTTGCTACCAGAGAAAGGCATGCACATAGAGGCAGCAAACGTGGGTGACTGGTTGGGGGGACCCAGGAAAACTGGAGAAGAGTGTCCTAATCTTGGACTCTGTCTCATACCCTGAAGGGGGTTTTATAGACCTTGATTAGTAGTGGTCTAAAGAGGTTGAAATAATTTTTACTCAGGTGTTGAGAGCCACAGAGGGACCCCCCACCTCCTGCATTTTCTCTTGGCATGTTCTCTCTTTTAGGCCCGGCGAGAAAGTTGCACTCAATCCTGCTCCCCCGGATGGCTGACTGCAGCATCCCACACAAGCAAATTTAGCCATAAATGGGACCCCTATTCACATTGCAGAGAGTCCTTCTATCCCCTCCCCAATTTTGGGGGGTGGCTGGCTCTAAAATGTAATTGGGAGTTAGTTTGGCTCCATCCCAACCAAATCACAATAATTAAATGTTTACTGACCTTAGTATTTTTTTTTTCCTTTACTCTAAACCAATGGTTTTCAAATATGGTGGCATATTAGAATTATCAGGGGAGCTTTAAAAGGTCCTGAGGCCTGGGTCCCTGCAACAGAAGCTCTGATTTAAATGGTCTGGGGTGGGGGCCTCGTATCAAGATTTTAAAACAATCTTCTGGTGGTTCTAGTATGTGGCAAAGTGTGAGAACCACTGTGCCTTAAACGGTGACCCAAGTGGGCCTCTCAGTGGAGAAAACTTCCTTATATCCCAATTTAAAGCAGAATATACCCTTGGATACATGTCACTGAGAGTGAGCATGTAGCGTCGAGAGCCATCCTCCGAGAGCCCCACATCAACCCCCCCGGAAGCTGCTATGAACTTTGGGCGATTTTTACAAGGTTCAGTATTCCCATTACTCAGGACTGAGGAGACAGGGTGATTATTGGGGTTCTCTCGGAGATACAAATAAGAGTAACAAAACCTGAATCCTAAGAAAGTCTAGCCAGTCCAAAATGGCATAATTTCTTCTTCCCAGTAACATTCTGTTCAGAAAAGGTCTTCTAGAAGGTTTCCCAGAGAGGGAAACATAGTCTTTTGCTTTTGGGTTAAAAGATATCAATTATGATGAGTGTCAAATTAGACATCTATGTATACGCACATTTGCAGAGATCTTCCTCAACTTCCAATGACGTTATGTCTCCAAGAACCCACTGTAAGTTGAAAATAATGTTAAGTGGAAATGATTTAGCGCATTTACATTTCCAAACGGCCTCGTCCAGCCTAGCCCACCTCAGACATGCTTCAAACACTTAGGTTAGCCGAGAGTTGGCAAATCCATCCAGCGCACAGCCGTCCAGTGCCAAGCCTGGTCTGTAATGTGTTGACTATCCCATGAAATTTCTTGAATACTCTACTCACAGTGGAAAACCTAGTGGTTGTAAGGGTACAGAGTGGTATCTGTGGTTTACCCTCCTGGTGCGTGGCTGCCTCGGGACCACGGCCGGCTGCCCAGCGTCAAGAGGATCCCACAGTGCATCCCTAGCCTGGGACATGACCAGAAATCAATATTCAAAGTGCAGCGTCTACTGAAGGCATCTTGCCTTCTCACTATCGTAAAGTTGAAAAATTGTAAGTTGAGCCATCGTTAAGTCGGGGACCATCTGTGTACACACGCGTGCTCACACACACACGCACACACACACACACACACACCCTGAGCAGGAACAAGGTCCTGAAATGGGTGGGTGCCAAATACATTTCTATGTACTCCTTGCAACACATATTTTTCCGGGGAAGGAAGCTAAAATGGGGTATTACGGGATCTGCTGAAGGTGTGGCGATGGTTAAAAAACCTGCTGAGTGATCTTCAAGGTTCTGGTGAACTGTTGGAAGCAGATTTCATTTAGCAAATTGCCTTTCTTTTATCGTTTTTCTTTTCTTTTCTTTCTTTCTTTTTTTTTTTCGTTTTTATTTTCTTGATTTGGTATATTCAGATACCGCTCCATCTGCCAAAGGTCACAGATCACCCAGGCGCCAGCAAAACCTACCCGCCCCCCCAGGAGCCCGGTTATGGATGCGCTCCGAGGGGGGTGTCCTATGGCAAAGTTAATTAGTGGAACTAACACCAGCCTCTGTGTTTTGTCATTCTGCAGCCCGTGATGACTTCCAACAGTTGTTTGGGGGCCTCCCTGGATCCTGGGGGTCCTGTGTGCTAATACCCATCCCGCCTAAGTGTGCGCCCCGGGAAACCCAGATATGTGGGATGGAGGGGCTTTGTGCCTCCGACCTTTTCAGGGTTACCCAAACTGGGAACGCACAGACGCTTACCAGAATGGGTGCTAATTAACTATATGGACCGCGGAGCTTAGGATCCCTAAGTAGGTCTGCGCTGGCAAGGTGGGTTCGACTGTTTTGTTTTTGGTATAGGGACACTCAAAAACACAATCAGAGTATGTGCTCTGACATGAGACTCAGCCTGTGAAGCCAGAGCGGTTTCATATACTCTGTTCTTCCCATCTGTATAAAAGGATTTCCTCCTAAATATTATGACTTCTACTCTTGCTAGCTTTCAAAAAATAAGTGGTAGCTCCCTGATCCGTGCATATTATCAATAGATAGATATTGATAGATATTATCAATAGAGTCTCTTATCGAATGGCTTAGTTTCATTTTTAACAAACTAAACTGTTCACATAGACCAACACTTGTTCTTTCAAACACAGATTGGTTTTGTGTTTAAGGTAAAATACCATTTGGAGCAAGGTTTCATAAAACTGCAGATTTGGGAAATGCCGGAGCTTACTCCTTTTAAACACCCTGCCCTAGCGATGACCTCCGTGGGCCTGTGCACGAGAGGAGCAGCCTCTCCTTTCTGGGACTTTAGTTCCACGGCTCTCTCGTGGCACCTGCTCATGTGTTTGTCTCCCCCACCCCCCCAAGTCAATACCTTTTACTTGTTTTCTGACTCATTTTCTTAGAGCTTTCGCTTTATGGATTGACTCTCTCTACCTTTCAATAGCTTCCAGCCCTGGGCTTCCCTTTCTGGCTTCTGAGCTAATTACTTCTCCCTGGAGTTAATTATTCTCTGCTTGGTGAGAGAGGCAAGTGCAGCCCTGACTGCTGTCGGCTCGGGCTGTCTGGTCCTAAAAGGCCGCGGAGCTCTGTAATTTCTGGCCTAACGTGAGGGGCTGTGGCTTCACCCATCGCAGTGATCATGTCACTCTGACCCTTCTGTTGACCAGGAAAAAATGCTTAAGATGCTTAATGAGGGAGCTGGTCCTGCTTTCTGTCAGCACCGAATCCAGAACAAAATCATGCTTCCTTGAGCCTTCCTTACACTCACCTGTAAGTTCAAATCTTAACTGACGCTCCTTCTAAAACCCTCTGGCGGAGAGGCCCAGCCCCTGGTTCTCCATGGTGGTGTCTCTCTATGAGCCAACAAATCTCTCTCTGTGGCTTACTGGAGTGTTTCTGGTGGTTTCTGCCTGGAAGACATCAGCCGTGGAGACACCACCTCCCTGAAATATCCACTTAATGACAATGCGCTTCTTGCTGGGGCCTACAATCCCAATCCCCCAGCGCTGGGTACCAGCCTCCCAGGCAACGGGCTGGCTGTGTTCTATGAGCAAACCTGAGCAATGGGATGGAAGTTCTTCAGTTTTCAGATTAAAGTGACACCAGTGGCGACAAAATGCCATGTTGTGATTTTCCCTCCCCGAGGCACCAGGCAGTTAGTGGCAGAGCCATGATCAGCCCCCAACCCAATCTCCGCATGCCTGGTGCTGGGCCTTTTCTGCTCTGCCGTGCTGACTCTTTAAAGAAGTGCAACTCCCAAGTATAATGCACCTTTGAGCACTAAATTCAATTTACTATCCATCTCCACTTAATTGAATTTGGTTTCCATTCTCTCCTTAGAAAACACTTTAACCTTCAAATGCTGGGCCTTGTCCAATGCATGGCTTCCCACAAGTCACTTTTAGCTTTGATTTTAAAAGCTCCTGTGGGTACTTCTGGTGGGGCATGAATTTCTTAGGTGTGAGAATCTTATTTAGTTGCCAACTTGTCAAAGCTGCAGTGTTCTCTTCTGCCCAGATTTAGCCCTTAGCTCTACAGAGCCGCTAACCAAAGGGAGGTTTTTAATTTTTGTTGTTGTTGTTGTTTTAATCTCGTACCTTCTTCAATTAAAAGAGAAAAATCTTCAGAAAGCAAAAAAAGCTGCAACAAAATTTAAAAATTCTCTCCTCTGGATTCCTTGTGTCATTTTTCTCCTTGTTGAAGAAATGCTTACTGGTGAGACGGCTTTCCCAGACACCATTCCCCACTCTTTTTACTCTTTTTACTTTCTTTTATTTTTAAAATTTTTTATTTAGGTTCCAGTTACTTAACACACAGTAATATTAGTTTCAGGTGTACAATACAGTGATTCAACACTTCCATATAACACCCGGTGCTCATTCCCTGTATTTTTTAATCTCTAAATTGTCTACATTGAAAGAGAATTCTTTAAATACATTGTGATTTTGCCATCTGGATTTATATCAGAGCCACATTGCCACTTGAAAGGACTTTCTTAAAAAATACACATTTGAAGAAACAGAATAGTTTGTTTGTTAAGATCACAAAAATAAAATCAGGGAGTTTTTAAACAGGAAAAAACTGAATCTTACTCTCGGATACAACTATTTTTATTATTTTCATATTGCAAATGAACATGTTCAATCTATTTTTGACAGAAGGTAGGTAGTACTCGATGTCCTGTTTTTCCACTTAACATTATGTAATAAAAGGAGTCCCCTATTTTCAGATGGTTTGCATTACATGTGATTCCAACGAGGCAGAATGCATTATTATGTTAACGTATCATAAACTGATTTTGGACATTTAGTTGCTTCCAAATTTTGAGTTTTTTGTTTAGTTTTATGGTGTAGACAAGACTGTTGTAGATATCTTTATGCACATGGCTCTTTGCTTTTCCTGAATTCTTTTTTTTTTCTTTTAGGTTAATTTTCAGAACTTGGATAATAGTGTTGCTGTTCAGTCTGGGGATATCTCTATGGCTCTGATTATATATGTGCATGTTGTTTACCTAAAGATTGTAGGCCACCAGCAGTGAGTATACTAGTATCCCTGAAACCTCATCAGAATTAAGAATTATCATGAAAAATATTATCTCCTTAATCTGTAAAATAACACCTCTGTTTTATTTTGTTTTGTTTATTTTCTATTATAAGGGAAAATTATCTTTGATCATCTGTTTGCTGTATTTTGCGATGGTAATTTCAGGTTTTCGTGCTGACCTAGGGTGAATAGATTATTTAATTTTGGTCCCTCTCTAGAGCTGTGCGCTATAATAAAGTGCCCTTAATGCTCAGGCTAGGGAAAAGACAGACTTCTCTGAGATTTGGAAAAAAATTTGAGGAGTAAGAAGCAGAGATGGTGTAGTCTTTGCCTAGCAAAGCAATGGGGATTTCTTTTCTTCTTCTTTTTTTTTTAATTAACTTTTATTGGTGTTCAATTTACCAACATACAGAAAAACACCCAGTGCTCATCCCGTCAAGTGTCCACCTCAGTGCCTGTCACCCATTCCCCTCCAACACCCGCCCTCCTCCCCTTCCACCACCCCTAGTTTGTTTCCCCGAGTTAGGAGTCTTTATGTTCTGTCTCCCTTCCTGATATTTCCCAACATTTCTTTTCCCTTCCTTTATATTCCCTTTCACTATTATTCATATTCCCCAAATGAATGAGAACATACACTGTTTGTCCTTCTCCGATTGACTTATTTCACTCAGCATAATACCCTCCAGTTCCATCCACGTTGAAGCAAATGGTGGGTATTTGTCGTTTCTAATTGCTGAGTAATATTCCATTGTATACATAAACCACATCTTCTTTACCATTCATCTTTCGATGGACACCGAGGCTATTAGGGGATTTCTAATAGACTCCTTTGTAACCAGAATTGTCATTTGACATCTCTTTTGCCCTCTTAACTTCTATGGGCATTTTAATTTTTGATCTTGTAATAAGTTTTTCTTTCTGGTCTTCTTTGGCTGTGATATTGGGCACTTGCCTTCTCTTCATAAATTGGGAATAGTGTATGTGCAGTATACCTATATGGCAGATTTGGATATTTTTTTTATTTGAAATGAAGCCAAAAGAAAAATTTTCTTCCTCCAAGCCAGTGGAGGTAACCTTTTGTTGAAAGAGAAGTTTCATTTCCTGTGAAAATCCAACATTATATATTCTACATGTTTAGCAGTATTTTGTTTTCATTGAGAAGAGCATGATGATTCTTTCCTTACAAGAGTTATCATTCCTGAAATAATAATATTCTCTGGAAAATACTCTTTGTTTTCTAAATGAAAAACAAGATTATGTGGACAACGGAACAAACTATTTATAGGCAACACCAGCTGCCTCAGATACTCTGTCTCTACCAACTATGGGCTAACTACATGCAGTCTTTGAGCTAGATATGTAAAAAATGCAACTTTATTTTCCATAGTTGGCCTTATAGTTTTGCTGATAGTGGAATTGGGAACTTGATCTTGTCAGTTAAGGGTGACTGATCTATGGCAGTCCCAATCATTTCTTTCAGGTAGTTATTTAAAAGCTCAAACTCCCACTCAGACTCATTTTTCTTCCTTTTAAGAGATCTCCCCTCCTCTCCTTCCCAATGGCACATGGTGTAAGAAATTTGCATGGGCATTGGGTGATGGGGCATGGGGATGGTGCTGCTGCTGGGTCCTTGCTGGACTTTTCCAAGATGTCCTTTGTGCCCTCTGGTCAGTGGCATCCTGTCCTAATCCCTGCTGAGTATGGCTGGACTCACTTGGTTTTGGGCACCACGTTGGCCTGTGCTGCTGAGGACCACAGGACCACGGCTTAGGTAGGCTCTCATGAAGGCTCACCAGACCTCCCCAACAGGGCTTACTGGGATCTCTGGGTTCCCAGATGCCACACCGCCACAGAGAACTGCCTGAGTATCTATTTGGCTCCATGCCTATAGCTTATCGTCTCAAAGAAGCCAGTGCTTTCTATGGTGTGTGCCCTGAACAACAGAGAGAGGCACCCTCCCCTGTGGAGATTACTCAATCCAGTCTGGGAGCTTCCACCAATTCCTCCCACAGAGAAAAACACTTCACCTGAGTCTGACTCTTGCCCTGCCCTTCCTCTCTCTCCTGTCAGGATCCTTTCCCCAGTGTTGGGAGAGCTTTGTATTTTTCCTTCTTATATGACGGGAACTGCCCCTACATCATAGCTTTCACTTTCCCTAAGGGTTTATGCCCTCCTCTTTTGGCAATAACAATAAGATAATTATGAGGAGGGGGAATCAGATTATTGAAAAGGGAAATATATCAGAAGACTTGTCCAAAATATCATCCCCACATTAAGGCTTTAGAATAAGAAGGGGACATAGAAGAGCCAACTGAAGATTAGAATGGTTGGGGATATGAAGAAATGAATTACACAGTACACATTTTGGAGAAAACAGGAACTGCCTATAATATTTTAAAAGCTGCTTGAAGGCTGCTTTTATAGTTGTTTTTAGGCCTATTTTAAATAATCGGCCTTCACACACATGCACGCACGTGGGCAGACCATACACACATGGAATCTGCCATTCCATAATGAATATTTCTCTTGAATAATACAGGGATTTTTTTTTTTCAAGGGGTGGATATCTAGGGCTGCTTATGGGAAATCCTTGAGAGTTTGAAATAGGACCATATGTGGTTTGGGACGGATAGTATAAATGCTTCATATATTGAGATGTAGACTAATCCCTTAGTGCTCCATCACTATGGCACCCAGTTAGAGCCATCCTGCAGCAGCATGTTATCCTTTTGGTGCTCGGGCCTCAGGAGGACCAAAACATTTCCTCTCAATTCTCACTCGGACGGACTTCTTCCCCAACTTACAATATAAGCTATTTCAAAAGGAGGACGATGACATATCAACTACTGGTTCCCAGTGATCCCTGCAGTGCTCAGCACCTGGGCAGCGCTCAAAGTATTTGTTGAATAGGTGAATGGAAAACAAATCCATTCTTCTAACGTTAAAACTCATTGCTCTTAGCTTTATACTGATTCCTTTTGTAGATTTTTCCACCACACTTTCTAAGAAATTGTTTACATGTCTGTATTTCCTGAATAACCGAGTTTCTCGAGGACAGGGACTCCCACCTTATCACTTTCTGTCTTTATTCATTAAATCCAGCACTTTGTCAGTGCCAAGCACAGAGCAGACACACCTAACATAAGACTGTTGATATTAGATAAAACAAAGGCATGCTGATCTGGGATTTTGGCTGGCTTTCAGAGAAATCATCCAGTATAGGAAGAGAAAAAAACAAAAACAAAAATAAAGGGAGCAAGGGCTAACACTCCTCAAGACTGATAAACCGAAAACTGAAATATAAGTCTGCATTACATTTCAAAGCAAATTGACAAGACATACGAGCCACAGCATATTTCCCAAGGTCGGTGTCATTCCTCGCTGAAATTTGCAGAGGCTGCCCTAGCTCAGAGTGGTCCTTTCCTTCCCTAGCTCTTTGTCTCAAATGAACCTTTGTTTGGTGTTGCTTTCCTGTCCCTGTGCTGTCAACCGTATTTTCAAGTGTTAATATTTTATCTTCCTAGCTTGATCAGGAGCTCTTTGTGGGCTGTCTTGTGCCTTCCTTTCCTGCAGACCAGGGAGCCCGCTCAGCCCTCTTAGTTAGCATCTGTCTCCTACCCTGGGGTGAGGCTGTATGTGCTTCACCGTAAACCTCAGATGACTCCTCACCCTCCAGAACCCTCTTCCCCACCATTCTGCTTGTGTCCTCTGGCTCCTGTCTTGTTATTCTCTGCTTTCTTCCTGCCACTTTTGCTTCTTCAGGCTGAAGTTTCCATAACCTGCTCACTTCTAGTCTCCAGCTTTGCCCTGGATGGAATCCTTTAGATTCCTTTCTCCTCAAAGCCTGATCACATGCCAGTCCTGCTTTTTCCCCATTTCTCCAACCGGCCCAACTCTGATGGCTTTCTCCAGGTCCATGGCCATGGGCCCCAGCTTACCGTGGAGGAGAGTTTGCATAAAATACCACATACATGTTTGTTAAGTGTTGATACATTCTCTATTGCTCTTTATCACCTCAAAAGAGCCGGTGTTGGGCAGCCCTGGTGGCACAGCAGTTTAGTGCTGCCTGCAGCCTGGGGTGTGATCCTGGAGACCTGGGATTGGGTCCCATGTCGGGCTCCCTGCATGGAGCCTGCTTCTTCCTCTGCCTGTGTCTTTGCCTCTCTCTCTCTCTGTATCTCTCATGAATAAATAAATAAAATCTTTTTCTTTTTTTTAAAAAAGAGCTGGTGTTGTTGTTGTTATTATTATTATTATTATTATTTTTGACCAGAGGAATGTCATCATTATTCTTAAAGAGATACATGTTTTTTTTTTTTAGATTACTTGATTTAATCTGAAAGATAAGAGACTATAGGTTATTAACATTTGTACATGGGTGCAATATTTTACTGCCTCTTTATTAAACATGACTTGGGAAAGAATTGCATAAAGCCAGCTAGATGCCCCCTGACTATTTTCTTGGGCAAGTCACTTGCCTCTCTGAGTTTGATTCTATTGCTCTTTATCACCTCAAAAGAGCCGGTGTTGGGCAGCCCTGGTGGCACAGCAGTTTAGTGCTGCCTGCAGCCTGGGGTGTGATCCTGGAGACCTGGGATTGGGTCCCATGTCGGGCTCCCTGCATGGAGCCTGCTTCTTCCTCTGCCTGTGTCTTTGCCTCTCTCTCTCTCTGTATCTCTCATGAATAAATAAATAAAATCTTTTTCTTTTTTTAAAAAAAGAGCTGGTGTTGTTGTTGTTATTATTATTATTATTATTATTATTATTATTGACCAGAGGAATGTCATCATTATTCTTAAAGAGATACATGTTTTTTTTTTTAGGTTACTTGATTTAATCTGAAAGATAAGAGACTATAGGTTATTAACATTTGTACATGGGTGCAATATTTTACTGCCTCTTTATTAAACATGACTTGGGAAAGAATTGCATAAAGCCAGCTAGATGCCCCCTGACTATTTTCTTGGGCAAGTCACTTGCCTCTCTGAGTTTGATTCTTTTCTGTAAAATGAGAATGGAAACAGAGGTTGTAGGTATGGCCTGGAAGTTTTGAGAGGCTCAATTAACATTTGTGAAAAAATTAGGAAACATTAAAATATTATGCACATATAAAGCATTATCGCTATGACACAGGATTTAAACTGCAGGCAAGTGCTTTAAAAGGCAAATTTTTCCTCTTGCCCGAGAAATATCAAAATTGAATGTAACATACTTAAAATTCGCTAAGGCAATAAATCTTAAAAGTTCTCACCACAAGAAAAAGAGTTCTGTAGCTTATGTGTGTTGACAGATGTTAAATGGTTTCCTTGTAGTGATCATTTTGTGATATATACAAATATTGAGTCGTTATGTTGTATACCTGCGACTAATGTAATGTTGTACATCAATTATATCTCAGTAAAAAAGGGGGTACCCTCTGGAAAAAAATGGAACATAATGCTGAAACAGTTAAATAACCATGAATCTGAGTACTTCTCTCAGTTCTTACTGAGTCTAACTGAAAACTATTTTTTTTTTTTTACCCATGAGCAATAAGACATGTTTGGCCAATTCCATACACCACACAGATCTATTGACATACTCCACACCATCCAGAGAGCTGATGTAACATAACCATCATCAACATCTTTGCTAGAACCAACCAATTTCGAGTCTTGCTTACCTCCTCCGTGTTTATTTGCTGATTCATGTCCAGGGTTTTTCCCTTCTATTGAATTCTTTTGCAGGAATTTGGGTAATGCGCATTTGCCATCTTCTGGAAGCCCTTCCTGCATTCCGCTCTACTGAGAACACCTCAGTCCTTTGGGGAGACGACTCACTGGGTGAAGTCACAGAGGAATGACAAATCAAAAGCTGCTTCCCTCCCACATAAGAGGTTGGGAGGTCCTCAGGGGCTGCCCGCACCAGATCCCTCCTATTATTGCCCCAGGATAGCCAAGGGGACAGTATTCTCTAAGCTCATCCATTGGGCTCTCTCTACTAGGACTTTGAATCTTGAGCAGATTTTTGGAGAGATGAAAAGAAATGGTTAGTAATTGTTTGTCCATTCCAGCAATGACAGCTGAGTTAAGCCTTCAAAAATTTCCTTTTACTAAGGCACTTTGGAGCTTCCTGAGCATGCAACCTTCTTTCCTATCCTCTGGCTCTCCATATGCTTACACTGTATTTCTTTTCTGCTTCAGTCACTGATGCCTCCACCAAAAGAACCCTAAATGATACATTACTTCTTCCACTCAATTACACCTGCCATTTAATGTTATGAATTAAATGGGTCCTGGGTGTTTGTCTTGTCCTGTGCCTTCCATTAGATTCTTCCAGGAGGACAGGGACCGTAGTTTTTCTTTGCATACATACTTCTCACTGTCAAGTACTAGGTGAGGCTTACATTCCGTGAGCTTTTGTGTGTTGGTGGGTTGTAATCAGTTGGAGGTCCTTAGTGCCAGACTTGCCCATTTAAACCTTGAGAGCGATGTGCTCTTGAGAGCCATGGAGAGGAAACCAGATCCACCGCTGCATCTTTGTGCGCCTCTGGGCACGTTATTAGATCTTTTCCTTTAATTTGATTTTGTTTCCTCCAAGGGGAAAATGAGATGAATAAATGGCCTCCATCAACCACACAGTGGTAGTCTGGTGCAAAATTTAATGTGCTAACTTTGGTTATACTTCAAGCTTCTTAGAGGTATGTTCCTTATAAATACTACTACATGGGTGTAACCAGGAACATTTCTTTTTAATTTAACAGGGATTTAGTTTTGAAAAAATATGTTCTTCATCTTCTTTATAAACCCTTGTTTAAGTACGTACTCATTAATCTTCCCCAAGGATATGTTTCAATGAGAAGAGTGAAACTGTAGTTTGGCACACCCCCTATTTCTTCTCTGTTTTCTCTCTGTTTCTGTTTTATACACTGCATATGGTTTCACCACATACAGACACATTCCTTGCTAAGGTCTGTTTATCCTCCCAATGTATTTTTACTGAGCACCTACACTGTGTGAGGCACTGTACCAGGCTCTGAGGACACTGTGAATAAAAGCAGTGTCCCTGTTGCTGGTGGAGACAGAAAAAAAATGGATTCATTCATTCATTCATTCATTCATTCATTCAACAAATACTTATAGAGTTGACTATTTGCCAGGCACTCTTCTAGATTCTGGGATACAGTGGAGAATATGCAATGTAAACCAGTATTTTAATTCTCCGGGACAGATGCTGTAATACAGGCAGGTGCAGGATTCAGCAGGAACAATTGCCCAGGGGGGCAGGGCTGGGACTGAATCTCCAAGGGTGCATATGATAGGACATAATAGAAACGGGGAACATGGATGAAGTCGTGTGGGTCTTGGGGACTGGAGTTCCATATAATTCTAGAAGAGCGGAGAGATGTGAAAAGAAACATCATGGGGCAGGAGTCTGCAGGCAAGGTGAACTGATTATTTTTATCAATACAAAGCATATCCTTGATAATCTGAAATAAAAACTTTTATCTGGTTGAAGTTTCCTATTGGAATATTTGACCCACTGTTTGGTATAAGAAAATGTTACCTGCTCGGCTTGCAAGAGGCATTTGATGTTCATTATCCAGTCTTTCTGAGGGGGGAATCATTGCAGGATTGGAAACTCTTCACAGTAAGAGCAGCAGCTGAACAGCAGGGTATTTCTACATTTCTCTCTGAGGCAGAGAGCATTTTATTATTTCAAGATGCACGCCAAGTATTATCAGAAGGCAGAGGAGCTTGGGAGTTCCCAAAATTTCAGATGATTCACAAGCAGGCTGTTACAGATGGTGACATCTTGATTTAACACTCCCCTGGCTAAGAAACAAACACAGCACTTTAAAAAACTGTGCCCGTGACTCTGTTCAGGTCACTTTTGAACCACTGGTACACAATTTAGGATTTATAGGATTTATTTTTGAACATTCATATATAATCCCAGGCTTAAGAGTTGCTCTATGAATGATCAAATATTTATATTGTTTTTTCCCAAATGTATTTATTATTTACTGTACAATCTATGAAATATTTACTCTGAGTTTTAAGAAAATATATACATTATTTACATTGCCTTGAAATTCCTCTTGATGCAGGTAAAATGACAACACAGCAGACTCTGAGACCCTCAGGTTTGTTAGTAACCACACAGAGGCCCTCTCCCCTCAGGAAAACACCTGGCCATAGAGTAATGTAATTAAAACCTATGCTGGGGACCACCCGGATTTCCTTGGAGCCCCCACTTCCTGTTAGTTCTGGAGTCTCAAATGGCAAGAGGCAAAGTTGGGACAGTCCTATCAAGTCTCCTCTCATTCTTCCAGGTTTCCAGGTGCCTTTTCTGCAAGATGGGCAGCATCTTGATTTTCTCTCTGGGACCCAGAAATCCCCAGCTAAAGAGGGAATGATTGTGTTCTAGGAAAATAGAGTAGATCCCTGAATCCAGCTAATCATCAAACTCAACTTGGTGATATTATTAACAGTAGGTATTCTCAGACTCTACCTGATTCAGGGAGATTCTGAATAAGCAGGTCTGCAATTCTGCTTGTTGATTTTTATTCTTAAAAGTGTGCTGATTGATTCTGGGAATCTTTAGAGGAGAAGCTTATTTATGTGTGTGTGTGTGTGTGTGTGTGTGTGTGTGTGTGTGTGTTTAATTTGCAACAGACTTGGTGACTCAGTCACCTGGCTGTCCAGCCTCTCTTCTCTTGTTGGCAGGTGTCTGAAATCCCCTCACTAAGTCTTGGTGTATGACTTCTCATCCACATTCGAGATTGGCTTTTGATAAGTTTGGACATTTCCAGGCCTACTATTGGCACATAAATTCAGCAAAAACAACGTGGATTGTTCTCTGGGTTATATGAATTGCCCTGCTTTGTCTGTAATTGTCATGCAATTTTCTCCAGGGGAGCCATGATCTCTTTGGGCCAAAAAAAATTATTTTGTAGGTATTTGAATACCATCAGAAATATCATTAGAGCAACAAGCAAATAGTCATTACTGATTTCACAAAATGCTATTTTAATGATCTTATCCTTAAAGTCACTCCTAAATCTTTCCTGATGATAAGATCTTAGATCTATTCTTCCCTGAGTCACATGACCTTCATCAGCCTATTTACGGTTGCTTCTCCAGCTCTGCCATAGCTGGTTTCTGGGCTTTGACATCAGATACTCTTGATCCACATTGAAACAAATCTGAACATTGGCTTTAGGGTCCTACCCAAGCATATATCACTAGATATATATCTCTATATATTTATATACACTTTAAAAAAAAAGATTTTATTTATTTATTTGACAGAGAGAAAGTGAGCACAAAGCAAGGGGAGTGGCAGGCAGAGGGAGAGAGAGAAGCAGGCTCCCCGCTGAGCAGGGAGCCTGATTCGGGACTAGATCCCATGACCCTGGGATCATCACCTGAGCCAAAGGCAGATAATTAACTGACTGAGACACCCAGGCGCCCCCCCACCAAGTATATATTTTTTGATGTCTATTTAGTCTAACACATATACACTTTAATGACTATATTTGGCACCTATGCTAGATGCCAAGAATATATGTGTGTATATATGTACAAACATACACACTCCAGTGCATACCATGATACATGTCTCTCTGTTATTATACACTATTATATGGTATATAATCTCAAGTGATATATATATTAAATATAATCATGTGCTACTATGTGTTAAATATAACCATGTACCATAGAATAAAGAGTGATACATATATATAGCATATATAAATATTTTACATCCACATAATATATTTTGAATATTTATTTTATATATATATAAAATATTATATATATTAAAATTTATATATATATATATATATGTATATATATATATATATAAGTATATATAAAGTGAAGAGTGCAATCCACATAAGAGAAAGAACAGTAAAGGGAGATACTATGTGGGAAAGATATATGGTGAACTGGGCCATTACTGGTGGATAAGATAGACTAAGAGCAGCAACGATACCACTTTGTCGTGAAGTGAATGTCATGTGATGTCAGGAACTGGGCTAAACAATGAAATCATTGTCTACTTTAGTTCATTATTATAACAACTCTCAGGGATGAATGCTATTTTTATCCCCATTTTAGAGATGAGGAAATTGAGGTTTAGGGAAAGTTAAGTCAATTTCCCAAGGTCTCGGAGTTAAAGAACAGTGGAGCCATGATCGGAACCAAAGAGTAGTAGGTTATTATAGAGGATGAGGAAAATGTGTGCAAAAGCAAGATGGAAATGAGCATGGCATATTTGTGGTACCAGGAGGAGACCGCCCAGACTCAAGCACCGGGGTGGTCTGCCATTAGTAGAGTGCTAAAGCTACGTTTACTTCCCAGTTCTACGAATAGTACACGCAAATCTCCGAGACCTTTGGGGAAATAAGCATGTTTGTGGTCTTAAAAGAAATAAAATAAGATTGTTGCCCTTGGAAAATAAGTTTTGACTTTTGGAGATTTGACCTTTAGTTTTTAAACATGCTTTAAGGCATTGCTGACCTATGGGATTATGCAGAATTTACTCCCGTCACCAATTTATAAACCTCCTTGTCTCCTGCCAAACCTTGATGGCAATAAGAATGAGTGTAAGTGATGGCTGTAGAAATTTGGATTTGGTTTCTTTCTTTCAAGAACATCATGAAGCTTATTTGTGAATAGAAACAGATTTGAATGATGGACACATATGGTAATTTGGAATAGTGAAAACAGCCATGTCCATCAACTTTTGAAATATTTACAGAGGATGATGTCTGCCGATGTGGTTCTCAATTGGAATCCCTGCTGACTCAACAGGAGTCTGAGTTACCTAACACCCTGAATTACTGAGTACCTGAATTACTGGCTATTTGTTCTCACACAGAGAGGAGGCAAATCGAGGGAAGAATCAGCATAATTCAAAACCAAAACAAAACAAAAGTAACACAACAAAACCCCCAAAAGGAGGCTCAAAATATTTTCCACCAAAACCAAACACCAAATAATTCTGAGAATTTAACTATTAAAATAATACAGATATTAGATGAAAAGCCTAACTTTGCTTTAATTATGGAGTTAATAATAATACCAAACATTTATTGAATTCTTGTTAAATGTTAAGAATTTGACTAAGGAATTTTCTAGACATTTTCTTATTTAATTGTCACACCACGTTTAGGAGGTTGGTGATACGTGTGAAGGTGAGGAAATTGGCACTCTCATGGGAAAGTAGCTTGCTCAAAGTAACAAAGCAAAGAAATAATCAGGTTGGTTTGACATGTTTCAGGTTTTTTTCTTTTAAATAGCAGCCTTTCAAGATAATTCACTTATTCAACCTATATTTATTAAGCTCCCAGTATGTGCCAGAGGCAATGTAGGCTTCAGGATAGTTAGATGAATAAGACATGGTCCCATACTTCAGGAACCTCCTCATGCTTCAGGGAAACATACAAATGAACAGGTGATAATAAGTTAATCTAACTAGAATGAGAGATTTATGTGCAAGATATTATGGGAGATGAGAGAAAAGGAGGTCTTCAGGGAGGACAAGTATTACAGCTTAGATCTTGGCCAGGGGAAGGGGGCAGGAGGCAATTCCAGGCAGACAGGAGAATCTAAACAGAGGTCCAGAAATGCAGACAGTTTGGGGTAGGAGAGGTCCCCAAGGAGTCTACTTTCACTTGAGTGCACAAAGGGGCAATGAGTGACAAGAAACACAAGAGTGGAGCCAGGGTGACGCGTACACTCATGTGCCATGATGGCTCTTGGCACTCAACCTGTGGGTGAGAGAACGCTTGAGGGATTTGAATCCAGTAACATGAAGAGGACCTCAGTGTTCAGAGTCAAGGGCTACAGAGTTTGAGTTGATGAGGGACAATATTTGCAACTTCCCAATGGCTGTCTCCAACAATCTGTCCTTTCTAATGTTTTGTGATGTTTGAATCATGTCCATATGGACACTCCCTCCCTTCCTTACTCAGAAACAGGGTGTGTGTCGTCTGCTTTCTGTGTTTTCTTCCTATAGCCCACGAGAATGTGTCTTTTGGTGGTAATGCACTGCTTTTGGTGGTAATGCAATATCTTGATCTCAGAGAGTGATTGGGCAACTAGTTTTGGGGTGGGGCGAGGAAGGAGGAAGCTTGGTAGATGTTAGGCCGTCCTAGCCAGCAATCTCCACCTTGTGACAGCGAGGTTACCCATTGTCTGTGGGCACAAGGAAATCCAACACAGGACTGACACCAGAATTAATGAGAAGGGGCCATTGCTAAAACAAAAATATACTGTACAAAGTCGCGTATATATGTCACAACAAAAAAACAAAGGTAGGAACACTTTCAATCGGGATTCAAGGACTGTAGAGTATGGCATGTCCGTGAAAGAGGGGAGCCATCAATATGTTTAACAGCGTTATGCAGAGTAGCACCCCGAATCTTTTTCATGAGGGAGCACAGTTTTCAAATCCTAAGTGAGCCCCCTGCCCCCTACATGTGTAATAAAAAGTCTAGTGAGTTTGCAAAGAAAAATCATTGTCCTGTACTTTCTTCCACAAGGTCACGCAAACCGTCTCTGGAAAACTAGTACTGAATGAGCTTAGGATAATCAACTGCAAATTTGCTAGAATGTAGACTAGCCTCACACAATAAAAATCAATTACTACAGCAAAGCTGTCCAGAAAAATAAATTCAACAAACCGAGAAGAGATGTCGGACCCGTAGTCATGAGAATTGTGGGCACTTCGATTTTCTAACCGAGTAGAAATTCCAGTGATGTTGAGGAAATTCTATTTTGCAAACTCACACATGTGCAATGACAAAAAAAGAAAAAAAATCATCATTTAGTCGCAAGCGCTGGATACAAGGTCTTGTTACTGATCATAAAATAAACCGTTTCCTGTTTTGTGCCCGGAGAGAACGTGTGCGTGCACACACACACACACACACACACACACACGTGCTCTCATCTTCCTTTCTCTTCATACAGAGTCAGTTGTTCTAATAATCCTGCTGTGTGCTATTTACAGAGCAAACGCCTGTCCTATTGTCCTTGCCTGCTGAGCTGGTCCAAATTCTCCTGAGTGCAGTGGTCGTGTGACGGGAAACACAGATGCTGGAAAGCTGGACTGATCTGCGTACAAGAGGGAATGGCTGGCTGACCCATAAGTTTGTATTTTAAGGCCCCAAATCCACTACTTGGACGTAGGAGTCACAACATTGTTGATAGCAAATCAGCACCACGGCCATGTAATTCTTGAGGAGGTCTACGATTGTGCTGCTGTGGCACTGGTGCCATATGTTTCTTCTTGCTCTGCTGCCTTGGAATATAGAGAGAGTTCAAGGGCAGTCATTTCATTTAACCAAACTGCAGAGGTAATGACTTATCAGAGCCGAAAGGAAACCAACAAAGAGGAAAACACACATGCGCACATAGATATTGCGAAAAAAGCAGATATTGTGAAAAAGCAACCCAGAAAGTTCCAAAAAAATTGGAATTAGTTTTGTCTGTGCCGCAAAAGCATCCATTTTACATAGAGATAACTCATGTCTATGCAGCACATCACACGTCTGTGCTGCACCCAGCGTATACACATACAGCACACACCCAGCGTATGTGTATGTTTGTGACCACTTTTGCCCCTTTTGCAAATATTGTCTCCTCACTGCATGGATTTTTGACCCTGGGGAGGATTTAAATCGTGCCTCGGCCTTTTACCAAATTGTGAATTTGGATGAGTTGCCTAATCTCTTGAAGCCCCTTAGTTTTCCCTTTTGTGAAATGGGAGAAATAATCGCAGCAATCTCCTGGCGTTGTGAGGACCGAAGGAGATAACACGCTTCTATGGCTTAGCATGTAGTGTAGACGAGCCTACATGTAGCATAGCACGTAACATTGATATGGTTATGGTTATGGCTATCGACAGAGTGATAGAATGCATCCTGACAATGCAAATGTAACAGCTGGTTTGAAAATCAATTGTCAATCAATTTTGACAAATTATTACATGAGAACCCATCTAACTCTAGAGTGAAAGGGATAATAGGGGAAAGGAGGGAAAATGAGTGGGAAAAATTAGATGGTGATGGAGCATGAGAGACTCCTAACTCTGGGAAATGAACAAGGGGTAGTGGAAGGGGAGGCGGGCAGGGGATGGGGTGACTGGGTGATGGGCACTAAGGAGGGCACTGATGGGATGAGCAATGAGTGTTATACTATTTGTTGGCAAATCGAACTTCAATAAAATATATATATGTATATATTATATAAATATAATTATTTTTTAGAGACCAATGTTCTTTTATTTTTTATTTTTTTAAATAATAAATTTATTTTTTATTGGTGTTCAATTTGCCAACATACAGAATAACACCCAGTGCTCATCCCGTCAAGTGCCCCCCTCAGTGCCCGTCACCCATTCACCCCCCCCCGCCCTCCTCCCTTTCCACCACCCCTAGTTCCTTTCCCAGAGTTAGGAGTCTTCATGTTCTGTCTCCCTTTCTGATATTTCCTATCCATTTCTTCTCCCCTCCCTTCTATTCCCTTTCACTATTACTTATATTCCCCAAATGAATGAGACCATATAATGTTTGTCCTTCTCCGATTTCTAGAGTGTTCTTCCTCCACTAGACTGTAAGTTTCACAAGAGCTCTTGGCTCACCTCTAACCTCCCAAAGTCTAACATGGTGAGCACAATGAGTTGGTACTCAATAAAAATATGCAGATGTATTTATTTTTATTCGCTTGATTTTTTTTTTAATTTTTTGAGGTGGGGATTAGTTTTCCCTACAGGTTTATAAGGGCTTTTTAACTATTCAGCATTTTAACCTCTTTGACTGTCATATTGTTGTAGATGCTCCCTCATGTTTTTCTTGCCTTTTATAATGTTTAGAAAATCCTTCCCCAAATGAATATTAATTAAATGTTACTTTACAGTCTTTTCTACTTTTGTTTCATTTTTAAAAATATTCTTTAAATTCAATTAGCCAGCATATAGTACAGAGTTTCCGATGTAGTGTTCAATAATTCTTCAGTTGCGTATAACACCCAACACTCATCACATCGTGTGTCCTCTCTAATCCCTGTCACCCAATTACCCCATCCTCCCATCCCCTCCCCTCCAATAACCCTAAGTTTGTTTCCCAGAGTTGGGAGTCTCTCATGGTTTTTATCCCTCTCTGATGACTTCCCATTCAGTTTTTCCTCCCTTACTCTATGACTTTACATGTATCTCTTTTATGCATCTAGAATTTATTTTGATACAAGGTAAGATATCCAATTTAATTTTTTCTTATTTTCTTGGCAAAATTTATTAGCTCATTTATTGTTTCTTATTTTGGTTTGTGGTACTTAATTACATACACATCCATGCATCTATTTGTCAAAAACTACGAATTTCTATGGATATATGTATGTGAATGTACATATATATATGTATTTTCTTGAACTGGTTTTATTTTATTTCTGTCAAAGTACTAATAAATGTACAAAAGGAAGTACAAAGAAAAGTAAGTCTTCTTCAACTCTATATTACTAGTCTTCCAACCAAGAAAGAAATATCACCAATGACACTTTCTTCTGCAAGACTTTCCTGTCTAAACAAGTATTTGTGTGTGTGTATGCGAGTATGTGTGTTTACAGAGAATTTTTTTTATATTTGCACAAATGGGAAAGTCCTGTATACACTGACACCTTACTTTCCTTCCTTTACCACACACCTGGGGGGTTCTTTCTGCAAAAGCTTTATCCCATTCTTAAATGTATTTCATTGTGTAAGTGTTTCCAGTTATTAAATCAATTCTTTTTTGATGGCCATTTTTTCCCTGCCTTGTGATATCACAAATTCTATTTCTGGTATTTTTATTTTTAATGCTTTGTTTTTTTGTTTCCTTACATTTCATACTATTTAGCCTGTACTATTTTTATTTCATTTTTCTGTTGATTTTTCTTCTATGATATAGAAATATTTTAGTTTCTGCTTCTTAACTTATTATCTTTAAGTATCATTTACTATCTATATTATTATTATTATTTAAAGATTTTATTTATTTATTCATGAGACACACACACACACACAGAGGCAGAGACACAGGCAGAGGGAGAAGCAGGCTCCATGCAGGGAGCCCGACATGGGACTTGATCCCGGGTCCCCAGGATCACACCCTGGGTTGAAGGTGGTGCTAAACCGCTGAGCCACTGGGCTGCCCCATTTACTATCTATCTATATTAGATGAGAGAACTAATATTTATAATTATTGCCATCTTCCTTCCTGCTCTTCCACATCCTAACTGGTGTTGTTTATGTTATTATCCTTAGTTTCTCTCTAGGAGTTGTTTTGTACTTTAACATATTATACTTAACCCTGTGCTTTGTGTACTTTAAACTGTATCTTTTGACCCCAATTCTGAAGAGGAGGTTAGCATGTTTATATTATTTTCCTGTCTCATCCTTTCTTTATTGCTTACATTTTTTAGGTATAATATTTGTACTTTGATGTGATTTATACTGTTAATAGTCTCCGCCCACAGTTACTCAGCCTTCGTTCTATATTTAAACTTTATTCAGTGTGTAGGATCAGTCTTTTCACTATAGTTTTACCATTGATAGTATGACTGGTTGAGGTTTACTGTTAAGTAATTATTTTCCACATGCAGCATCCATGGGTACTGCATTACTCAACTTTTGGAACATATGAGGGTTTATATCTTTGACCTTTCTAGTCTCATGTTACATTGGCCATAAATAAAATTATTGGACCACATTTCCTTTCTCTAAGAACTTTGTATACAGTTTACCACTGTCTTCTAGGACTGAGTGTGGCTGCAGAAAACCTGAGGTCATCCTAATCATTTTGATGTTCACAGTTGACTTGATGTACTTGATCTGGTGCCTACAAGAGTCTGGTAACATGATCAGGACAAGTCTGCATTGATCATTCAGTATCTTCCCTTTTTGGAACATTGTGTGGCCTTTTGATCTACAGATTTTGGTTCTGTTCTATTTTATCTCAGAAATATTTTCTTCTCTTAGATCTTTGAAAAAAGTTATTTCCACTTCTGATTTTCTAATGGTCTTCTAACACCAATTATGTGTATGTTGGATCTTTGCCTATATAGCCGGTTTGTGATTTTCTATCTCATTCTATTTTAATAATTTTCTTTTCCATTTCATTTTGCTTCATTTTTTTCGTGTTCATGTTTTTCATTGTCCTCACTGCCCTTATTCTTTTAAGCAAGATTTCTTTCAAGTTTGAAAGAATTTGCTTGAAAAGCTCCTTGTGCTCTATTTTGTGTTTTTAGTAGTCACTGCATTTTGGTGTCTATTTTTGAGTACCATATAAACTATGAAAGAAAAAACCCCACCTGAAATGCTCTGTTATTTCATCTATTCTATATAAAAGAATAAACTGCTTTCTGCATATAGTTGACATCTGTTAAATTTTAGCAGAATTTTAAATATTAATTTTATGAAAACTGGTCAAGTTATGTCAATGATTCCTTTCTCTGTACCACAGAATAGAGAATACTTCTGCTGATTTAATAATGAAAGGAGCAGTACATTCTCTCTATCCTAAATGATTAAGCATTGATTAAAAATGACCAATTTAACAGTGAAGGCTCTCATTTACTCTTCATAGGTAACACGAGAGGAGGTACGTCTCATCATGCCATTGCTCTTATACATTATTTAATAGAATTTATAAGGGCTCAATCATTTTGAAAACAGTTATATTTAGTATTTCTTCTTCTTGTGAATACTGTCCACTGAAATAAAATCTAAAATTTTCTTCGAGATGATTGGCTGTTTAATTTTTTATTCTTAAAAATGAACATCCTCAAATAATTCTTAAGCTCATTTATGGGGCAGATTTCATGTGTAACCTTTGATTTAAAGATGGGTAATTGGACTATATATTGGCCTATTTTTTATTATTATAGTAATGAAACAAATCAGTAAATTCTTACTGAATGACCACTTTGTAGAATATATTGTATCATGCAGCATAACTAAACCTGTTGTTTTCCAGAACATATCATCTTTAGCCCTGAAAGGGGTCATCAGCTTATTTTTAAACAATTGATTGGTTGTCTGGTTGACCTGATTTAGTCAATAAGACAGCAGAAAAGTCAAGCAATGACATCTGAGTGAATCTGACACAAAATCTCCCCAGACTGTAGCTAGGTTTTGCTTTGCCTTGGATTGCTTACTTTTGGTTTGGATTAATTTTAGAACTAGGCATCTGTCCTTACTTGTTCCATGTTCCCCTTCCTTTATTCCTCCTTTGCTTTTATCTGGTTTGCTATATAATTCTGGATTGTGTTGTGATGTTTTTGCATCCATAAAATACATAAATAAATGCTACAGTTCAATAACACCGATTAGTTAATTCTGCTAATTTAAAAATACTAGCGTAGGTGTGCTTTTTATTCAGTGAGGTTATAATCTTTATCTGGTCCTTTCTATGCTGAACTTCATGCTTGTCAGGTACATTTCATCAAGTTATTTCCAATGGGGAGCCAGCAGTCAGGTGGCCATATAACTCACTGGACTGCTGAATATATTCTGGCTTGAGTTTGGTTGAAATCTGTGTGTGTGGGGTTGATAGTGCCAAAATCTGGAGACATCTGTGTCCAGTATGCATTCTAGTCAGTTTTTAGGTCTTTCTTGAGACTAGGCTTTGGCTCAATATTCCCAGGGTTAGAACAGGAATCCTGATGCAGTTAAACCTTCAGGGATATGCTATGAATGGCTCAGTTGTATTTAGCACCAGAAATGTCCTGGAATATGTAAAAAAACAAAACAAAACAAAGCTCCAAGAGTGGCTGCTGCCAATGGGAGAAGAGTGGGGCCTGGCTTAATAGAACCATATTTTTGGACGTGGCCAATGTATATAGGCTGCATATAACCTCCCCAAATTGAGTCTCTGTTTGCCTTCTTTCTAAACCATTTTGAAGAAGGTGTTTATATAAATACCAGTAAAATATGAACCATATATAGACAGGAGTGGGACTGAAACCAAGCAATAACATATGATAATAGAAGCTTGTCTTTTTTTCATCTTTCTTTTGCTCTGTCCTTTATTTATCCTTTTGTTCTCTTTTTATCTTCTCTTTGAAGTAAATCTATTTTCAATGACTTGATAAATGAGTCGAAGTTATTTACAACAGGCTATGAATTCAAACTGGTGTATTGTTGGTCTCCTCTTACACTGCAAAAGAAATTTGGACATTGGCAAATAACATTTATTTGTTTTATAAGAAAAAAGTATGTTTTCCTTCATACCTCTGGAAATCACTTGACTGTAGGAGGTCTGCCTTTGGCCACCTGTGTGGTGGGTGCTTCAGGGAAAGTGTCCTTTATACAATTAGATGCATAATACACATTATATCAGAAAACATATGTTGCATGTTCACTATGTAGCAAGTACTAGAATAAGTGTTTTGTATCTTCTTAACTGCGTGAGATACAGGTACTGTTATTATCCCATTTTACAGATGAAGAAACTGAGATGCAGACAGCTTGGGTAATTTGACCAAAGTTACACAGCTGGTTAGTTTATTTTTTATTTTTATTTTTTTTTAATTTTTATTTTTTATTTTATTATTTATGATAGTCACAGAGAGAGAGAGAGAGGCAGAGACACAGGCAGAGGGAGAGCTGGTTAGTTTAGAGGAGAGATTGAACCTTGTCAGACTAATAGGTGAGCCCATACTCCTAATCATCATCATTCCTCTCCCACCACAAACCCACCACATATGAATGATGGCCCCTAACCATTTCCTAGGAGGGAAGATGGAAATGTAAGAAGAATAATAGAGTCTGAAGATCAAAGTGGAAATGACCTCAATGATTATCCAATCTAGGTCCCTTATGTTATACATGAAGCAAAAAAGGATCAGGGATGCTCATTCATCTGTTCAATTCCACCCAGCCTTCATGGGTGACTAGAATCTGTTTCCACAAGTATCTTTCTACTATAAGAGTTATAGGATGAAGGCTCATTAAAGATTCATGTTCTATAGATAAATTTCCCTGCAGTCTTTTATTTAATTTGGCCTAGTGCATCTAGGGAATTGACTAATGTCACTGTAAACACAGAAGGCTCAGGACTCCAATTATGGGAAAGAAGGAAATTATTATTGATGAGAAGTTGGAAGAACTGAGCCCCACATCGCATAGTAACACCCCAATGTCTCCAACCTCTTTATGGAAGCTCATTTTGTGATGTTTTTTTTAAAAGCAAAGGCAATCTTGATGAAGATGCAGATTTCCTGGGTTGAGTTATAAAAGCAGTTAATTTTCTAGATGCCAGAACACAGCCACCAGTGTGAATACTGCAGTTCTGTGGAGCCCTAGAGTCTTGCCTTTTCTCTGAGATCTCTCGTATTGCGGAGATGTGGGTTTCCTTTTTTTCTTTTCTCCCCAAAGGCTCTCATGATGGGCATTTTTAATTAGGACACTACTGATGCACAAATGGTAGCTAATCCTGACAGCTTCCTTCTCAACACATGTTTTCCCTCTCATTCATCCATCTTACTTGTCAGCCTCCTTTTTCCTCTGTGACTATGTTTGAAATGCTGTCCCACACATCCTTCCATTAGAGAAAGGAAATTTGACACCTGGGGAGGCAATATTTCCTCTTACTCTCTAACTGTGCGGAGGGCATGCTGGCTATTTCTCAAAATAGCACAGTCAGCAGTATTGAGGACATTAGTGCTTTGTAGAGGAAACCAAGAAATTTTTTTTTTCTGATGAGATGCAAATTGTACATTCTATATCTCCCATCAGTGAGAACATCGTTTTTTCTTGAATAGTTACGCCAGCACCTTCAAATCAATTAAGGGGCTGTGGTGACACTGCTGTGACATCCCATTAGCCCTCGCCTTTAGTTATGTGTCTATTAGAAGCAGAAATAAAAAGTGATTTTGCCAGTCAGAGCTGGAATTTCAAATATCCTGGTGTTCCAAGTCAGATACAGAATCATGAATTTAGGGTACTCAGTTTGTTTATCCTAACCAGGTAGTGCTAGGTTAAGTTTTGAGTTCTGTGAAGGCAGGGGCCATATCTTTGTCATTATTATGACACTGCAGTGCCTAAGGCAATGTCTTGCTCACAGTAGAATCACAGGTTACAGACTTTTCGATTGTTTATTCATGTGTGCTCAAATATTTAATGAGTGGTTATGACACAGGGACCCTGTGCTTGGTGTCTTTCTAACGGGAAGGACTTTCTGACATAATTCTTACCACGGAGCCATTGTTCAACAAAAATTTATGGAGCCTTTGCAACGTGCCAGACATTGCGGTGTACAGAGGTTAAAAAGACATGGTTTCTGGTTTCAAGAAGATGCAACTCTAGTGAAAGAAGCTGAGTTGCAGAAATGTGCAGTGTTGTGTCAAAAGTTAGACACATCATTGCTATCACAGGCACCAGATGTGGGTCTCCTTACTCAAGTACTTAGTGCTCATGTGGGGCTTACTATTATAGAAACATGGGACTAGGGGGTCATTCCACTCATCTGGGATTCAAACTCTCCAACAACTGCTGTAATACATATTTGTCAAATTGAATATTCATGGTGTATTGGACAAGGGCTAGAGTGGTTCAATTTATGCTTATAAACATTTATCAGATGAATTGCTCTTAATTTTCTGCTTACTAAAAAGAATTGGACCTATTTTAATGTGGTTTAAGAATAGTAAAGATCTTAAATAATGGCAGAATCAGATGGTTTATGTGGTGTAATTTGAAAACTATGGAAATGTGTTTGGAGTATTAAAAAAAAAATTTTACCAGTATGCCAGTGTGCCTAAAACCTTACCACTAATCACTTTATTTGGTTGTCAATTTGAGGAGGGCAAGATTGAAGGTAAATCTTAATGTAGGAAGAATAGGTGGGAAAAGACAGTAGAGATAGGATAGAAACTGTCTGCATCTAGAACACAGTGGGTACTCAGTACATACTGCCCATGTGGTTGAGTATTCTAAGTGTGAGTCAAGAGACAAATTTCCTCAAAATTAAGGAGGAAGAGAATTCTAAAGAGATGTCACAAGCAGTGGTTCTCAAAGTGTGGTCCAGGGACCCCATCTGGGAGTCCTCAGAAACCTTTCAGGAGGTGCATGCGATCAAAAACCCTTTCACAACAATACTAAGATGTTCTTTGTCTTTTCCAGTCTTATTGTTCCATGAGCATCCACACAGAGTAGAGCTTTTGGAGGCCACATGATATGCAGTATCACTAGAGTTTGGATGCAGAAGCAGACACAAGATTCCTTTTGCCCTTTATTAAACCAATTATTAGATTTACCATGTAAAACAATGCTATCTTTTCACTCAATACATATACTTTTTATTTTGGAAAATATAGTTTTTATTTAGGAATATATATGATTTACATTAACATATAATGAACTTATTGTTATCATTCAATTAATTGATACTTAAATAATTTAAAACTTTCTCGGTTTGACTTCTAATATGGTAAATACCGATATGTAGAACCTATTCAGTGTGGGAAAGAGGGCGATGAAGTCTAAGCTTGAGACCTGAGCATGGAAGGTACATGATTTACTGGCTTGTATCATTAAAAATGGGTGAAGGCAAGTTGGAGATATGGGCCTCCAGCTGTGGAATGAATAACCCACAGGAATACAATCAATGATATTGTAATACTGTTGTAAGGTGACAGATGCATGGTAGCCACACTTGTGGTGAGGACTAGTGGAATGTCTGTGTTGCACACCTGAAACTAATGTAACATTGTGCATCAACTATACTGGAATAAATTTAAAAAAATGTTTGTGTTCCATAAACCCAATCTCCAGTTCCCGTACTTACATATATCTGACAGATGGTGGGGTTGGAGAGATTGGCTGTTGGAAATCCTAGGCAACTTTTTCAGAAGTTTGTTTTTGTTGAGTGATACTTTTTGCTGGCAATTTCATCAGGTGCTTTACCTCTCCCAAGACTTGAAGGCACAGAGGAGAATGATCATCTGAAGGCTGGGGGCAGGTAGGGCAGGGGGGAGGGCAAGGTAGGGGAGGTGTGAGGAGGCTGTGGCAAGTGGTAGGGCGTAAAGATTGTACTGACTGGTGGCTCACTTAAAGTGGCCTCATGTTCTATCTTTAAATTCAAGTGAATTTTTTCATTTTATTCTGTAATGTATATAAGCTTATTTTGGGATATAAAGATGTTTTACATTACTTACCATTAAGGAAAAAATTATGCTTCAGAAAGAGGCCCCATGTTTATTGAGTACCCCCAGCACACTGCCATACACCCCTCACCCCCCAGTGGTACTCTGATTTGAACAGCACTGATTTAACTCAATTATACAGCCCCAGTAGGGGAAAAAAAAAATCAACTCTGTGTATGCTTTAGTTCTTTGCAGGAGAAACAATGAATCATAAAGATTAATTGTGTCTTTTCTTGTGAGTTTAATAAATAATATCAGTTTACAGGAAGGATGAAAAGTTGATATATGTAATTAATGCTGAGTGAAAAATGCTATAGTCAAAGGTTTGTACAAAATGCTATCTTTTAAAATATATGGAGGGGGTGCTTTTATTTTAAAATTCATGAAGACTTGAGTTTGAGCTCAGCAACATTTTCTGCAAAGGTAATTGAGGAAACCTTCCCCATGCACTTACCTCCCTGTCCCCACCCCAGAAGAAAAGGGATAAAGGAGTTTTACAAGTAAATTAGCTTTTGAATCGTGGTGAGGGCCAGAAAAAGGAATTTAACTAGAATTGGAATTATAAGCAATTTTCTAAAATGTGCTTGAATGAGTTATTGCTCATATAAAGAGGACAATGCACCAATATGGAAGACAGGCCAGGCAGTCACCATCTTAGTCATGCGATTAATCTTGGCACCCCCCAAATGGTGGGCATGCCAACATATATGCCTCCCAATAAGACTGAATACGAAGTAAGAAGCATTGCCTATCAAGTATTCTCAGAAAACACGTTTAAGCTGAATCTAATCAAGTCTTTAGGCCTAACTCCTAGTTTCTAGGATATACAGAGACTAGAAGAAGTTAAATGGCATCATAAGGGAACAAGCAGACAAATTCAGAATACAGAACATTCTACAAGACAATTGAATTGGGCTTTAAGACATTAAAACAAACAAAAATTAATAAAAAAAAGTGTGTGTATGTGTAGGGAGTGGGGGATGGGCATATGTGTTGGGAAGTGTTTCCAGAATTTTGATTATATACGGCTTAATAAAAATAAAAGAGCTTTACAAGTCATTTGAGGAAATTTGAGTATGGTCTGGGAATGGGAGGAGAGTGTGGGGAATTATTGCTAGTTTATTTAGGGTAGCTAATGTATTGAGGTTATATAGGACATTCACCTTACTTTTAAGAGATGTGTACTAAAATATTCAAGGGAAAACATGCCCTGACATCAGTCACTTACTTTCAATGATTTAGCAATAAAAGTTGAGGGATAAAGAAATGAGAGAGATCTTTAAAAAAAAATGGCAAAAGTATGAACAATTATTGAATGTAGGGAGTGCATTTATGGCTATTTATGGTACAAAATTTTCCATTTTTCTTCCTGAAAAGCTGGCAAAATTTTGCTGTGGAGAAAACTCATTGGTATCTATAGTCATTTATTCAAATCTTCACAGGCTATACTTTGCACACCTATCACATGTCAAGTACTGTGTTAAATGTTGAGGAAATAATGGTGACGACAACAAATCAGACCTTCTTGCTCTCATAGGATTTCAGTTTGGGCAAGAATACTATTAAACAGGGAGATATGCAAATAATTGAATACTCATGTTTTGCAATATGCTGCAAAGACAAAAGTCAGGAGAGTGATAGGGGAGTAATTTGAATGAGGGTGGGGTGAATGACTGAGAAGGCCTTTCTATGGGAAGGGATCCTTTCAAAGAGACTCCATGGGATCCCTTGGCTCTTTGCAACCTCTCTGACCCATAGGCTCCTGTGTCTTCACGCGATTCCCCCAGCATAGGGGGGAGCCATGTAGCATTTCACACCCCACACATTTAATCCTGGTATCTCAGATAGATGGTAAGCTTTTTGAGGACAGGTCTCTTGATTTATTCATCCCCACATTCCTCAAAACCTCATGTGACATGAGAGTTAAATGTTTATTTAAAAATGAGTATTTGTGGAACTCTTCACATCTTTGAAATTCCTTTCCTATGTATGACCTCATTTAATGTGACCTTGGAAATAGCCCTGTGATGGTTAATTTTATGGGTCAACTTGACTACATCATGGGCCCCTGTTGTTTGGTCAAACACCAGTCTAGAGACTGCTGTGAAGGTGGATATGATTAATTTGCGATCCGTTGACTTGAAGGAAAGCAGATTATTTTCTATAATCAGGGCGGGGGTGCTTCATTCAATTAATTGAAGACCTTAAGAGCAATAGCTGAGGCTTCCCAATGAAGTTCTGCCTCACGACTGCAGCATAGAAATCCTGCCTGAGTTTCCAGCCTGTTGCCCTGTAGAATTTGGACTCAAGGCTGCAACATCAACTCTTCCCTGAATTTCCAGACTGCCAGCATGGAATTCAGATTTCAGACTTGCCAATCCCCACAATTGTGTGAGCCAGTTCCTTAAATCTGTGTGTGTGTATGTGTGTGTGTGCTTGTTCTATTTTTCTGGAGGACCCTGACAAATACACGCCTTGGGAGACAAGAAGGAGAGTTACTCTCCCTACTTTGCCAATGGCTAAAGAGAGGCACAGTAAGGTGAGGCCATTGACCTCAGGCCATGTGCCGAGTTTCTGAGACTGGAAAGAAGCAAAGTCACTGACCTTTCTAACTCCAGCTTTTGAAATGGAAGCCATTGCTCATCATAACGTCCACCTGGTAGCCAAGAGCTCAACCAGCTGGAAGTGACATTTTAAGGACATTTACTCTCTCTGGCATGGTATTGGGTCTGGATGCTAAGCCAGGTGACACTGAAGGGCTTCGAAGAACCACACACATATTTAACAATCACTGTTTGGATGGGCTTGCTTCAAGGAGGTATAAGCCTTCACCCGAACAAAACAATCTCCACACTGTAAACGTGTACGGGGACATGAAACCATCAGCAAGCTGAAAGATTTTTATCCTTCGCAGTCAGTAATGAAAGCCTGGAAAGGATTTCTCTTGAGATATTCTGGTTTTGATGGATTTTCTTTGTTTACAATGAACCTGGGACTTAAGTATTGCAGCCTATCTACTTGCCTGACTGAAATAACTGACCCACAATATCTGGAACAATAACCTGGGTGTTATTTGAAGCACACTGGCCCGAATCTTGACTCTGTTCACATGAGGTGTAAAATTAAATGCAGAAGAATTACAGGCTGATGACTCCCTACCCAGTGGGTTTTGGAATCACACAAGCATTGGTGGGGTGGGAGTGGGAGAGTTCCACAAGCTTGGGTGGGAAAACCCACTGTCAGTGGTTTAGGGAAAAATGTGATCTTCTTACCAGGAGTGAGTTTCTCTTTGAGAGAGTTAGACTCCACAACCCAAAGGTGAAGGTGTAGGCACTAACAGTGTCACTTTTCTGCTCAAATATAAAAAAATCATGGGAGTCTGAATTCACAGTAGAGGCTGCTGCCTACAAGGGAGCTAAGCTTATGTGGTCTTGTTCAAGCTCTGTTACAGTCTATGCTTCATTTTGCTCATCTGTGAAATGGGAATAATATTTGTTTCACAAGATTGATAAGACAATTAAAGGACCCTTAAAACTAATCAATGGTCTTTCTTGAATATGAAGCTTGGGCCATCACTGGGTCAATCATGTGGCATTCCTTATCTTGCTTAAGTGTCGTAAGTATTCCATGTGAGGGCAGGGGGGGTCTTGCAGTTATTGGTCCTGTTTTAAAATGAGGGAATTGCACTTACCAGGTTAAGCACCTTTCCTGTTGTCACTTAGTGAGTTAACAGCAGATAGGAACCTACGCTCAATCAATGACTCAGGAGAAGCCAACTACTGGGTGGTCAGGGCAGGTTGGTTTTCTCCTCCTTTGGTGTTGGTTTTCACCCCTCTCCTTTTTTGCTTCTCTTAGGGTTCTAAATGGAATTCCAACCAGGAGCAGAGGGGGTACAGTGATTTTGCTCCAGCTCATGGGCTTTCCTTGAGGCCAGGCTGAAAGCAGCTGAGGATCCTTCCATGTAGAAATGAGGGGAGGATGGCTCTAACACAAAGAGAAAGAAAATAATTTGGTTCTGTGAGTGCCACTCTTAATCTGTGTTCCTAAGAAATTATAAGCCGCTGGAGGTAGGAGAGCAAGTCAGTTAGCTTGCAGCAGACCCCTGGGTTTTATGTTAAACAAATGATTTTTGATGAGGAAGTTTGTAGTTTCCTCTGATGATAATCTTCCCTGTTCATTGCTTGTCTCATTGTCAAACTCAGCTTGCAGGGCTTTGTGAGTTCTCATGAAAAGCTTTCTTTCCAGGCAGTGAGAAAGTTTAAGGTCAGAAGAAGGACACAGCGCTGAGAAAGTAAAAGCTCACGGGATTTGTTGAGTGATGAGACCCTTTCCAGCTCATAGAAAAATAGAAAGCCGTTTCTTGCTGTCAAACTTAAAATTTATCAAGACAAGTGGAAAACAAACACAGGAAAAATTATTCCAAAAGCATTATGCTTTCAGGCCTCCCATTCCATTGAAGATGAAATCGACAGCCAAGGGGGTAGGAGGGAAGGAGCCACCCAGAACATAGAGGAGATTGGACCAGAATGTAAACTGAAGGCGTTGCTGTCGTCCTTGTTAGATCCACTGTGTTGAAGAGGTCGTGCTGAAGATTTCAGCCAATAAATAGTGAGTGTCTACATAATGAGCAGTAAGCCCGGCTCTGTATCCAGGCATCCATATGCCGAGTAACAGCCTCCCAAGGGCATGGCTGGCTAATTGTCTGGAGCTTGGATGAAGAGAGAGAGGATTATATTACATGCTTCGGCATATTACATTAAGCTGAGCCCTGATTCAGGGCCAATATTTTTGTTCAGTGATGCTTGTTGCCTTAGATCTCTACCTGGTGGAGTTTATCTCCCTGAGGAAACATGGTGATAACTCTGAAGATCAGCCTATAGACTATTAATCAAAACACTGGAGCACTTTTCCTTATCAAGGAAGAGATTCCTTCCAGAAAGAGGAGCACTGGACTGAGAGTCATTTAGGCTCTACTCTAGACCTAGCATTGCCACTGAGCAGATGTTCGACTCAGAGCAAATCTTTTGTACTCACAAAAACACCATTTTCTAATCTACAGACAGAGAAAATGTAGGCTTTCTTCAAATTATAACCAGTTGGAAAACCCAATTTATACATATATAGATATAGATATAGATGATATAGATATAGATATAGATATAGATATAGATATAGATATAGATAAATTCAGAGAAGTTTGGGTGAACAACACCTGAGGGAACAAAGACCCATCATTTACCCCAACATTTACATCTTCCCACCATCCCTTCAACAAGTGGCTTCACCAAATCTTTAGGCATCCATAGTTTCCAGAATAGCTTCCCATGCTACTCCTCCCAGAGATTACATAGCAGAAATGTCAGAATTTTATTACTGAGGTTTTTAGACTTTCACGCATTCTCCTAAAATTTCAGTAGGAGAAACACCCTGAAGGTGATTTTTATAAGGAGCTTAGAAACATACAAGAGGATGTCTGTGTTCTACAATGTCCAGGCTATAAAAAATTCCAGGCTGTGTCTTTTGTGTGGAAATCTGTGTTGATTTTTGCTCAAATTAAACCACACTGATGTTATGTTACCGCGTGGTTCATGGTTGCGTGCGCTATTGTTGGTTCCAAAAGTTCATCAGGTTGGTCAGTTTCAAAAGGGACAGTGTATGATGTCAAAGGCTTATGTGGTAGACGTTTTGTCCTAAGAGAAGGAAAGAAGCAGTGGGAAAATAATAAAAGCAGAGGTTTGTGGAAGGGGCTGTGTATCTGGTTCTTGAGTTAAAGCTCTCGCTAGACCAAACTGTCAGGTGAAAAAACAGGAAGCAGAGAGATGGACACATTTGAACTATTGGTTTTTTCATTTACAGAATGTGTCCAAGTTATGAATAGATTTTATAGAATCATAAAGTATTGAAATTTTAAAGCTAGAAGGGATCAAAATGATTTTCTCCCAAGAGTGGCTTTAGTTTTTGAGAGAAGAGCTTTTTCTTTTCCTTTTAATGAATGTTCATACATAAGCAAAGGATTTTGATCTTTTTGAATAGCCACTTAGGGAATGTTCTTCTTTGCAACATACATGAGATTTTTAGAATGACTGGCAAAGCCTTTCTGGGAAAGAGAATGTTATAGTATATTGGGATAAATTGAGAAATTGAAATAATTACCCTGAAATTTATCAAGATAATTTCATTAATGCTGGTTATTATCAAAGACCATTTTTAAGGTTACTAAAACAGTCTTCAATTGAGCTGGAGTTGCTTATGTACTTTAGTGATGGTATTTTTATTACCTTTTTATCTGAAAAACAGAATGCAATCAATTAAGCCACATGTCTGGGGAAGAAAAGGTCACATTTTAGCAATTATTTTAACATAAAGAAGTGTTACATATAGAGTCACTGTCAATTACTAGAAATAATTACATATTTTCTTGGGTAATTTCTTGGTAATTAAAGTGTCACTGAAGCATAAGATGCTTTGTTAATGAAAAGATTGAAAAAAAACCTTCACATGAGTTTATCATATTTTGTTGAAATGTGGTTCAATGTTTATTATCATAATTTCTGATTGTTATTGCATAACCTTGAATGGTATTAATGCACAAATCATGAATGTGAGCCAAATGATAGCTCACAAAGTACAAAATACAGCACTTGGAGGTGGTGCAATAGCAATCAAAATTATGATAATAAACATTAAACCATGTTTCAACAAAGAAAGAACAAAAACACTCTTAAAATATTTTTCTCCTGATTTTGAAAGAATCCATGACATTAATTACAAAAGGAATACTAAAGAGGAAAAAGGACCCCAAATATTGTACTAATTTCTTTCCAAACATTTTATGCTGAATAGCATAAACATACAAAACAATAAACAGAGTTTTTATGAATAAGGAGATTTTCAAAATGACACTTCTTTAGTCAATTTATCACATCCGGTGTGTTGTATAAAAGACAACACACTAATTTCTGTTTTGAACCTAATGATATTAACCCACTGTTAGCTGGGCAAGGGTTTTTACTGTGACTTAGAAGGAGGAGAGGGCCTTAAATTGGTTTACTTTCTAATTTCCTATCCTTCTTGTGACCAGCAAAGATGTGAAAGGAGAGAGTGAATGGGTCAATATGACTTTCTTGTTTCTAGACTCATTGATATTTCTGGGGAGGAGAGGGAGCAACTCAGGAAATCTCATAGGAACACAAGCAAGTTAACTGGGATGCTCAAGGAGCTGGAACCCAAGAAGATACGATAGAGGGTCCATTTCAAAGACAGCAAAGTTAGGAGTTGGTGCAATGCTGTGCTACGGCTGATTCCTCCCAGTACCGAAGGGTGGATTTTGAGCATTTTGTTCCAACTCTATTTTTCCACGAACCTTGGAACAAGACTCGCATATTGGAAGCTTGAAATTGGCCACAGTAGGAGAATTTACACCATGCACATTCACAATGACTAACAACTGGGGCACTTTTTTTCAGTCACTTTTCCAGCATACAACTGTGGGAAGAGAAATGGATCATGGATTTCAAAGTCACATCAAGCCAAAGAGAGACCACCATAGGGGTCAACTAGGTAATGTGAAGAAGAGGCAAGGATTTGTGTTTATTCATCTTGTGAAAAATGACCTCTGATATGATCTATAAATCTGAATAAATTGGGAGAATCTGGTCCACTGATTTTGATTTGGCTCTACACCATTCACATAAAGCTCCCAATAATCATATAGCTTTATTCCCTCCTCCCCATCACACTCCCGTTGATATTTTCTTCAGAAACCTACCAGACATGGATATTCTACAAGGGCATTCCTGTAGGGCAGGACTTGTGCTTATTGCGACATGATAGTCCTTTGATTTTCCAAAAAGTCATCACCAGTTAGTGAAAGCTCATGCACTGTGATATATAGAAGTCACCTCACCATCTGGTCCCCTAGGCTCTCCTTGCATTCCCATCTCAAATTTTCTACCACGCTAGTACCTTGCTTTGATCAGACTCCTCTCCTGTGCATGTTGGTTTTGTGCATTATCTAGGTGCCTTTGCCAAGGGTGCCCTTCTTTTTCTGCACCCCCTTCTGTACTCCTCCAACACTCAGCTAGAATCATACCTTCTCAAAAAAAGCCTCTCCTCGTAGTAGCTTATCTTGTCCACACTCTTCACTGATTTATGTGTCACACTACCAAGCAGAGGGGCCCCTTTAGTTAATGGCCATTCACTACGTATTTTTGAACAATTTGGAAAGTGCAGCTTCAAGTGTGCCTACATCCTCTATAGTCAAGGGTTCTGATGAACCTTGGAATGAGTCTGGGGAGTCATTCTTTTCATAAGTGAAGGAATGAAGGGAAAGTGAAGAAAAAATTTCATCTATTCAAAGTCAGGTTGTACTTGAAGTTCTTAGAACTCATTAATTTGGGATTAATATTTGTTCTTGGATATGTTGATGTTATTGCTTTTTGTTAGAAAGAGCCTGGTCTAAGACCATGTACAGATTTTCTGATTTATAGCCAGGAACTGAATCTCAGAGAGCCAGATTTACTTTTTACCTCATTGTCAAGAGTTGGAAGTTGAGCTGGACCAGCTGAGAGAAAGCGCTAAGAGCCTTTCGGTATATTTGCCATCCTACTTCTTTATTTTCAAATCACCCTGTTTTTCATCTTCTAATGACCACATTATGACTTATTAATAAACATTTGCATTTTCAAAGTGGGGCTATTTAAATAGGACTTTCACTGAGATGTCATTTTTACGAAATTGGCTTTTTTGGTGAAAATATTTTTTTTTCTGATGAAGTTAACTGGTTTTTGTTTTTGTTATTGTTAATCCAACTTTTAAATAAGGGATCTAATTCCAAACAGAGACTTTTAGATTTGCTGAGGGGTTTGAAGTTGCTAGACCCACATCTGAACATCTAATTCCTTTGCTCTCATCTCCTTGTGTTGTCAAACTTTTCTGAAAGCCGATTGGTGTCCCGGGATAAAAGTCTTGTTTTCATTTTGCTGGGGGACAGCATTGTTTTAAACATTTCTGTCTTCTCACTTTGCTCAAATGTGTTTCTCTTGGCAGGGATTCTAACTCGCCTGTATTCACTTTGGTGTGGGTGTGACCTCGGTTTTCCTTCAGCCTTATTTTGCATGGCCATGCCAGTCCGGAGAGCCAAACTCTCTCTCCTGACTGAAGATCATAAAACGGCAAAGACAAGTGCTCAAGGCGCTTTCCTGAGATGATGATTTAAATTATCATGCTCTCCTGGGGTCCTTGAGAAATAGGCCACTCTCTGATCATTTTTGAGCACTTGCCAGCATGCCTGAAATATGAGGAGAGGGAGAAGATGTGTCTGCTTTTCTAATTAGTTTTTTCCTCCAGTAAGTCATATCCCCTTCCTTTTAAGTGACAGAAAACATTAGAGTTCTTAAGAGATGTCTATTTTCCACTGGGGTTTACATCATCATTTTATCTAATTATTTCCCAATTACGAATAATAATTAAACCAAATGGTGATGCAAACTGGAACAGGAACAATATATCTTTTTAGGAGAGCTCCCCAAAGGAGTTACAGAACACCAGGGTTGAAGATTCTTTGTTCCGTCTCAGTGGTCAGTCTTGAAGGATGCAAAAGTTACAAGTCTTGATTTTGAAACATCTGATGCCCCTTGGCCCTCTCCTGAGAGACAACCCTGACAAGTTCAGTCAACTATTTTTGACACCTCAATATTGTTTTGGTAGTTGCAATAAATATAGGTATGCTATGGAAAGAGGCCTTTGTTAACTGAAGTCACTATTAATAGGAAATATCCAAGGATGATCCTTAATGTGGAGTCAGAAGATTTGAATTTAGAGTGATGACATGTCTGAGTTTGCCAGAAACAGTCCTGGTTTACCCCTCTTGTCTTGGCTCTGTTATGGATGGTGCCCTTTTCCACTATCAAAAGGGTCCTCCTTCCAATTCTTTTACAACTTGTTTGGGTAGAGATTAGACTCAAGGCACTCTTTATTGATATCTCAGTCAAGATTCTAAGTCTTAAATCAAGTTGTCTGTGGTATTTTGCAACCTCTAACATCTTATTTAAGATAGAGTAAGAAACTCATGAATAAAAATATACACTTTTCACGATAGCCAGAAATGTGGAAGCTAAATCTGTAAAGCTTCTAGAAGAAAGAAAAAAAAAATCTTTAAGATCCTGTATAGGCAAAGATTTTTTTAAGTGAGACTCCATAAAAATTAAAAAACCTTTCTGCACTTCAAAGACACTATTAAAAAAGTGAAAAGTCGCAAATAAGGAGAAAACACCCATAATGCATCTATCTAACAAAGGACTGTTCTTGGAATATAAAGAACCCTTATAAACCAATGATAAAAAGACAAATCACCCAATTTTTTAAAAAACTGAGCAAAAACTTGCACAAGCACTCATACAAAAAAAGATACTAGAATGGCAAATATGCATTTAAACAGGTATTTAACATCAAGAAAGCACAAGTTAAAGCCATGATGAGATATTTTGAACCCACTGCAATGGTTGAAATTTAATATACTGATGCCACCAAATGCTAGTGAACAACTGAAATTCATACTTAGCTGGTAGGAATATAAAATGGAAGAGCCAACTGGGGAAATTGATTGATAGTTTACTGTAAAGGTAAACATGCGGGTACACTGTAACCTAGTGGTCCCATTCCTAAGTCCTTATCCAAGAAAAATAAGAACAGATGACCACAGAGAGGCTTGGACACAAATATTGAAAGCAGCTTTATTCATAATAGCTCCAAACAGGAAGCAGCTCCATAGAACAGATACACAAATTGCAAAAAATTCATACAATGGAAGCCTATGCAGCAATGGGAAAAATTAACTTCGATTATGTAACAACACGGATGAGTCTCATAGGTGTTATGTCGAAGGGAAAGAAACCAGATGCAGAAAGGTACACACTGTGTGGTGCCATTTACATGAAGCTCTAACACAGGTGACAGAAATCAGATGGGTGGTTGTCGGTGTCAGGACTGTGTGTGTGGAAGGGAGCTACTGAATGGAGAATGGAATGAGGGAACTCTCTGGGTGAAGGAAACATTTACTACCTTTATCTCAATGCTATGCATGTGTATACATACGTACAAAACCTCCCTGAATATACACTTGAGATGTACACATTTCCTTTATGCAAACTACACCTCAATGCTGTGCTGTAAAAACAAGTTGCGTTGCTTTATCAAGCACATTCTAACACAACACTGTTTTTCAAATATTCCTAAGCATTATAAGTCATCCTTTAAACAAAATTCCATTTTTTACATGGAATTCCAATATATAAATAGATGAAAGCGGAGTTGCTGAAGTTGAAATGAGGAATGTCTCAAGTCCCATATGACTGTCATCCACTGCCAACTCTTTCTTTGTGATGGAAGCACTATTTTTTTTATTATATCAACGGTGCTGATGAAGAAACTGAGGCTCAGAGAAGTTGTGACTTGCTTTAGGTTGCATAATACATAATAAAACAAAACCCTGCAAGTCATGACTCGTGACTCGTGATCTGTGCCTTTCCCCACTGCATGTCTGTGAAGTCTAAAGCAGTGTTCCAAACATTGTGAGGGCTATAAAGTAATCTAAGAGATGCTCCTGGTTGCCAAAGAGTTTGTAGTTCATTTGGAGAGAAGAGATACATGTGCGTACCCCGAGTGAACAGAGAGGCACGGGGGAGAGGCCCTCAGCATTCTTTGTAAACTTCATCAGGCTGGAGGCATCATGTCTGTTGGATGAGAAGCAGCTATAGGTGAGGAGCTGCCACTCATCAGTACACAGGTGATCCTTTGCAGTCATTTCAATAACTCTGACAACTAGGTTGGTGCTGTCCTTTGCTCCCCTAATTGTTGATGTTTGTGGATTCTTAGTAGGAGATGGGGTTGGGAAGGAGTTGGTCAAGTTTACCCTAAATGCCTTCTTACTCTCTAGTTTGGGTGTATCATCTACACAAAGCCTTAAGTGTTTATTTTCATGTGATCGTCAGTCTCTACTGCTGAAAACCTCCTTAATTCCCCATTTATATTAGGGCCACGTCAAAAACACTAACATGGATGTTTTCAGAACAGTGAATACTGAGGTTTCCTGTCTCATAAAGGTCCTACTCATCTGCCTCTGCATTTCCCATCCCATAGCAGCTGGTTTTATTCATTTATTTATTTTAAAGTTCAATTTGTGATGCAGTTGGAAGACTGTCAGCAAGGGAGAGTCAAATGGAAAGTTTATTTTTTTTCCCCAGTGGGTAAAAGCTGGAAGAGTCAGGGACTGCTGGTAGGGGGCTCATTGGGTTTATTTGGTTTATTTTTTTTCTAGAAGCCCTTGCCTCTGAGAGAACAAAGTTCTTCTTTTTTCTTTAAATGCAAAGCCCAAAGTGGAAAAAATTAAAAATTTGACTTTTTTTTTTAATGTGGAACAGACGAAAGAAAACAGTGATGCTGTCTGTGAATTTTCTTTAATTTAAATAGGAGAGAGATTGGAATTCCCATGAAAGGCTTGATTATTCAGATTATTCAGAATCTGATTATTCAGATTCATATATGTATATGAGAATATATGTATATTCTCATACATTTATACATATATATATATATTAATCTGTCACTGGGGATACATTGATTTTGATTGATAAAACACAGAATCAGGAGCTCAACAAATGCATATGAGATTAAGCCATGGAAAGAATAAGAAGCTGAAACCAGTCACAGCCCCACAGAGTGAGGATGGCTAATGAGGCCGTGAGAAAATCCCCTGCCTCTACTATTACCCTTACTGGTTCCCTTTAAATCTCCTCATTTGAACTATATCATGACTTGTGTATGAATCATGCAAAAAAAAAAAAAAAAGTAACAATAAACCCAAACCAGAAAACAAATAAAGAAAAAACAATTCCATGGTTGAAAAAATTGGGGAAAACTGGAGTAAACAAAGAAAACCGATGTCTTCACTGCATTTCCAAATACCTGTAATATTCTCATGTAAATTATGAATCTCCAAGAAGAGGAGCTGTAACATGAGGACATCTAAACTTGGCTGAAAGAGAGATTGTTACTCATTTATGCTCCACCAACGTCTTGAGAGGCTGAACTTCACTGAAACATAATTGAGGAAATGCTCAAAATGAAGAAGCATTGATCAAGCTGTTGAAAATCACTGGCTAAAATGCAGAGCAGAACAGGGAGGTGATAATATTTGAAGCCATTATTAACCAACCTAACTCCTCAGTTCAAATCAGTTTATTAACTACAAGTGCCTTGCAAAACTCCAGGATGGTGGTTGGCCTGAAATAAAATATATTAGGGGCCAGAGAGTTTCAACGAGCTAATTGGGAGGCCTCAAAGAGTTGGTGGATTGATGAAAGAGGACATTTCTGACTTTTCAATATTTACTCTCCGAGATTCAATCTGTGTAGCAAATGCCAGCCTACCTCCAAATAAAAGACATGTTCCATCGATTTGCTCAAACACAGGAAGAATCATACAAGGCAGATTCTAACCTTTCCATATTAATTTAAAGCATACAATCGAATATATGATCACCAGCAACAACTGGGGGTGTCTCAAGTTTTCTCAGCATTGATGTATGGAGAACTGACATTAGCGCTCAAGGTTTAGCTGGTTTTTTGGTGACATTACTAGCACATCAAACCTATTTCCTTTCATTTCTTTGCACACCGTTAAGTGATATTTCCCCATCTGTTCACCCACTAAATGAATCTATATGCTTGAGTCCTGGCCAGCGCACTGGGGGCAGAAGTGATGAACTCTGCCTCCAGTCCCCGCGATGTCAGAGTTCTGCTTGGTCCTTCATTTTCTCAACCCTCTGTTGCCACGTGTCCACCACCAGGGCGGCAAGACGGCAGGGCCACATGGCTGAAGCGGCCTAAGTCACTGTTTGGAGAGTCACACAGACGTTCATACTGGACTTTCTAACTTGTAAGTTAGAAATAAATTTTTATTTTGTTTCTGGTTTCGTTATGGCAGTTCATGTTAAGTTCTCCTGTGTTCAGTACAAATTCAGAAAATGAGAGCATGTTTAATTGTGGGAGCTAAATTTAGAGTCAGTTATTGGTTGTAATCCTTTCCTTACATATCGAGTGTAACAGGATGCACCTTGTCTTACTCCTGCCTTGTCCCATGGAAACTGCTTTAAAATCAGATTATATAAGATTAGCTCTAAAGTGTTCCAGCTTTCTAATATCCCCCACTGGGATCCTGCTCTTCTTTCCATCTGCTGCATTGAAAGTGACCACCCTAAACTCAAGGGCTCGAATTCCACTCTGGTGTGTCTTGGTCATATATAGCATATGCGGCTGTGGGAGTCAGTTTCCCCAGCGATGAAGTGTAGAACCGCCCCTCAGAGGATGCAGCCTGAGCAGAACCCAGCCAGGATCTGCTGACCCAGTGGCCTTCCACATATTTACACACATTGGCCCTTAGCCCAGCCCCGCACAGCTGGCCATAACAGTCCTCAATGCTTCAGGAACTTCTCCCAAGAGAATTTCTTGAAAGTAGGAGCTGGTAGGAAAACAAAGATGAAATTAATGTAAACCTTGCTTAGGAATTAAATGAATTCTCAGGAACAGGAACTTTGCCAGGCACGAAATGATCCTGTCTTCTAACAGTCAGAATGAAGAGGCTGGGGATAATTTATGTGCATGTTTACATCTGGTGAAAGTCTCATTTGATAAGAATATATGCATTTATTTGATTCTATGTGTGAATGATTCCTTTTGGGGAGTAAATACTCTAGTTCCTACCCAGAGGAACTCATAAATCCGCATGTCTCTTTTTATAGCCAATGGCAAATTTCAATTGACAAGTCAGCTATTTTGAAGTGTGTAAGATGTCACCCTATAAACAGGGATAGATCTAGGTTTTGTGAGCCTAGAAGCTTATACAATTTTGGGAACCTTTTTAAAACAGTGAATACAAAATTAGATATGAAAATAAATGTTTATTTAGAATGAGAAATGAAATCCCAGCAAGTTATACATTTTATAAGTTTATTACTGTATAAATCACAAAATACAGATCTATTAGTAGACTAACAGTCCTCTGTAATACATTTTCCTACATTTTTGGTTGCATATTCTTTGGCCATCTAGCTATTATCTTGTGATAATAATTTTGTAACATTTCTTGTATATGAAATGGAAAGATAATCCAGTTTCTCCTTTGGCATGCTTAGTATTAATGATTTAGAAACTTCTTTGGTCTCACACTTTGTTATTGATAATTTTATGTAAGGTATTAAGATTTTTGTTAAATTTAAGGAAATTTCCATGTGTTCCTTTCATATATGAACTATAAGGATTAAAAAATTTTTCCACAGAATAGCTTCTGGCTCTCCACTTTCAAACTTTATTTCTTATCCCTACCCACTACCCACATTTTTCTGGTATAAGTATCACATAATAACATCACCTCTGGCCCTTCACCTTTATATTGTGATGCTGAGTGAGTTGGCACAATGGATTGTAGGAGTTATTTCGGGAAGCCATTTCTGCATTGGGATGACTAGCAATAATTTAGTTACTCGTGGAAACAATGGCAAGCCAATAAATGTATTTCACTAAACTATCTAAATACTTCATCTAAATCAACATCCATTTAACTACATATTAAAAATGCCTGTGACCAGTATTTATCCTTAGACTCCAGAGAGTAAAGCTTCTACCCTGGACAGTGTGTCCCAAGGGGCCACGTACTTTGGAGTGCCTTCCTTAAATTTGTCTAAGTTTGTCTCTGATTCCTGAAGGTGGCCAGGATCACAGTATCATCTACAACCTGGGCATTCTGGGGCATCCAGGGGTAGGATGCAGGGGCAACCTGACACTGGACCTCAGCCTGCATGGCCCTGGTCCACATTTCAATCCTTGGGATGTTCTCTGACCATCTCCTCACGTACAGGATTGATGAAACTCCCCAAAGATCTGTGGGATACAGTTTTAGAGTGGTTTTATTGGTAGGTTGCACTCACCAGACAGTGGGGCATTTGTTTTATAGCATCTTGTGATGTGGGCCATCAGAAAGGCGCTAACAGACTTATTTAAGGTGACTGTCACTCACATCTGACACAGGATGAGTTTGGAGCTATGAGCTACTGATGGTCCACTGTTAACCATTAGCCTGAGCTCTCACCAGTTCTTGTTTGAACTGCTTTGACTTTATTTCAATACATCCATGGATTTTACAATATATTTTAATAAAATTGTTTATATAGACAGGGGCCCCACAAAAATATTTGCCTGGCGCTGCATATCCTATGGATAGCCCTCCCTGTGACCACTCTAGCACAACCTAACAAAAGAAAAATGTGAAAGAGGGAAAGCTTGATGGAAAAAGTTTAAACTTATTGAGGCAAACTTTCTATTTTAGGCCAATTTTACAAAAGCATATGGCCATCCTAACCAAAGAGGCAAAAGATCTGTATTCAGAAAACTATAGAACCCTAATGAAAGAAATTGAGGAAGACACAAAGAAGTGGACAAATGTTCCATGCTCATGGATTGGAAGAAAATATTATTAAAATGTCTACCAGAGCGATCTATACATTCAATGCAATCTCTATCAAAATACTATCAACTCATTTCACAGAGTTGGAACCAATGATCCTAAAATTTATATGGAACCAGAAAAGACCTTGAATAACCAAAAGAATGTTGAAAACAAAGCAAAACAAAAAAAAAAACTGGTGGCATCACAATTCTGGATTTCAAGTTCTATTGTAAAGCTGTGAACATCAAGACAATATGGTACTGGCACAAAAACAGACCGATAGATTAATGGAACAGGATAGAGAAACCTGAAATAGACCCTCAACTTTATGGTCAACTAATCTTCGACAAGCAGAAAAGAATATCCAATGGAAAAAAGTCTCTTCAACAAATGATGCTGGGAAAATTGGACAGCCACGTGCAGAAGAATGAACCTGGACCATTTCCTCACACTATACACAAAAATAGACTCAAAATGGATGACTGACCTAATATGAGACAGGAAACTATCAAAATCCTAGAGGAGAACACAGGCAGCAATCTCTTTGACCTCGGCTGCAGCAACTTCCTGTTAGACATGTCTCCAAAGGCAAGGGAAACAAGGGCAAAAATGAATTATTGGGACTTCACCAAGATAAAAAGCTTTGCACAGCAAAGGAAACAGTTGACAAAACTGAAGGACAACTGATAGAATGGGAGAGGATATTTGCAAATGACATAGAAAATAAAGGGCTAGTATGCAAAATCTATAAAGAACTTATCAAACACAACACTCAAAGAACAAATAATCCAATTGCGAAATGGGCAGAAGACATGAACAGACATTTCTCCAAAGAAGACATACAAGTGGCCAACAGACACATGAAGGAAAGCTCCACATCACTTGGCATCAGGGAAATACAAATCAAAACCACAATGAGATACCACCTCACATCAGTCAGAATGGCTAAAATTAACAAGTCAGGAAATGACAGATGTTGGCAAAGATGTGGAAAAAGGGGAACCCTCTCACACTGTTAGTGGGAATGCAGGCTAGTGCAGTCACTCTGGAAAACAGTATGGAGGTTCCTCAAACAGTTGAAAATAGAGCTACCTTATGAATCAACAACTGCACTACTGAGTATTTACCCCAAAGATACAAATGTGACCCAAAGGGGCACTGCACCCCAATGTTTATAGCAACAATGTCCACAGTAGCCAAACTATGGAAAGAGTTCAGATGTCCATCGACAGATGAATGGATAAAGAAGATGTGGTATCTCTATATACAATAGAATACTACTCAGCCATCAAAAAAATGAAATATTGCAACAATGTGGATGAAACCAGAGATATTAGGCTAAGTGAAATAAGTCAATCAGAGAAAGACAATTATGAAATGATCTCACTCATGTGAAATTTAAGAAACAAAACAGAGGATCATAGGGGAAGAGAGAAAAGAAATAAGATGAAATCAGAGAGGGAGACAAACCAGAAGAGACTCTTAATCATAGGAAACAAACTGAGGGTCGCTGGAGGGTGGGGGTGGGGAGATGGGGTAACTGGGGACGGGCATTAAGAAGCGCACGTGACGTAATGAGCACTGGGTGTTATATAAGACTTGTGAATCACTGACTTCTACCTCTGAAACCAATAATGCCTTATATGCTAATTAATTGAATTTAAATAAAATTTTAAAAATATGGCCATGAAATACTTTATTGAGTCTCCTCCCAGGGCCTTGGGTGGGGCCTATGCTAGTGAGGAGCTCTGAAGCTTCAACTGTAAATCAACCTTTGCTAATTAACTTGATTCTGCAACATAGTGGTAGTTTTGTAGACTGTTAATGATGCTTCATCAAGACAATAGGTTTAGGATTTCCTTAAAACTAAAATCATTTTAAGAACTTTTGGTTTTGCATAATCTTCTCTGCTGCATCCTACTCCAAACCCTGCAGAGAATGGCTTTTTTCCCCCACACAATTGACCCTAATAGCAGATACAGTGGAATTTGATTAACTCATCTTATATGTCCATAATTAATGTAAAAGGGCCAACAATCTCTCAACTCTCTTTGCAGAAAAGATCTAATAATGAAGTTCAAGTGCAGTTTAATATGACCTAATTTTAAGAAATATAATAGCTGGAGAATTACTTTGAAAAGTTAGAAGTGTTATGCAAATGTAAAGTATCCTCATTATTATTGCTATTATTAGTGGGGTATCTATAAGCTAAGATTCAGTTGTTTGCTCCATGACAAAAGTAAAAAATAAAGTAGTCTCTTGGTATCTATCTCTGGGCTCCTTGAGGCATCACCTTGGTCTTGTTTACTATAGTGTCCTTGTCACTTAGCCCTATGCCCAGAATTTAGTAGGAGGATTTACTGAATGCGCGAATTAAGAATCTCCAATTGTATATTTAGGTTATTTCCATTTTTTCAAATGTTATGGTATAAATGAACACTTCTTTAAATACTAAATGCTATTTTATTTATTTCCCAGGTCTCCAGGATCATGCCCTGGGCTGTAGACAGGCGCTAAACTGCTGAGCCACCCAGGCATCCCAGATCTAAATATATTTTAAAGATAAATTTCCAGAGGTTAAATTTCTAGGCTGTGGGCTTTACATATTTTTTAGAACTTTTGATACAAACTGCTAATCTGCCTACCAGAAATGTTCATTCATTAAACAAATATTTATTAAGTGCTGATTAAGTATCAGCCACTGCTCTAAACTCTGGGGATACAGCAATGAATACACCATCCAGTCCTCATGGAGCTTATATTTTAATCAGGAAGATAGAAGATAAACATTAACCAGATAATCAAATAAATACTGATGTAATTTCTGGTAGTGATGAGTATTATACATAAAAATAAAGGAGACAAAAGGCTTTGGTAAGTTTGTATTATTGTTTTCAAATATTCCCTTAATTCTTCTACTTACCAGGGTGGCTATGCGGAAGGGTGGGGGCAGAAAGAAATACAGAGACAACAGGGTAATAAGATGCTAGCCCTGAAATGGTGTTAATTCCTGGGGACCTAAAACAATGCAATGGACCACGGGTCAATTGGAGGTTTGTGGTTTCAAGCAGTAAATGAAATTTTGGCCCAAGTATGTTTCATAATTGGCCAAGTGGGTCAATGAGCCTTCCTGGGATTATTTCTCCAGTTGCTAAAGGTATAATTGGAATAGAGATACCCAGCACAAGGGCCCAGTCACTTGTGGAGTGAGGTCCATCCTGGTAGGAAAAGAGGAGATTAGCTCCACTATCAAGGACTTACTATATACTCCACTACCCAGAAGCAACTGGCCTGATAGAATGGTAGAATGACCAATTAAAGATGTAGTTAATTTTCCATTGAGGGGTAACACATTGGGGTTCTATCTTAGAGGGCAGAATCAGTGATCAATATATAGCAGGAATGATTCTTCTCACTATTATTCTTGATAAACCTCTTGCAGAATTTTAAATTTCCATCTTCAAATGTTAAGATCTGCAATTTTGATGGTTTTTATTCTCAAGATTGAAATACTTCCACCCGGGGATATAGCATTGGTTTCACTGAAGCAGAAGTTGAGTCTGGCCATTTTGACAAAGAATGGAATATCCTACTGGCTGGTGTAATTGATCCCAGTTACCAAGGGAAATTGTTTAGAGAAAGAACAGAGCTAGGATGATGGAAGGCAAATGCAGTGAACAAGGAGGAGAAGAGTCGGAGATGCTGAAGCCTGACATGTAGGCCATGGTCAAACACTGGATTTTGTTTTCAATGCAGCCTGCATAACAATTTTCAGAGCTGCATATTCAATACCATGGATAGTTCTTACTATCATGGACTTCTTCCTTAAATGAAATTGAATTTTGCCTCTGCTCACATCTTTCCTTTTATACTATTTCTGTTATTTTGTGTTTTCTATCGAGAGTTTGTCCCTTCTCATGTGACCAGCCTTCACAAGTTTCAGAATGGAAGTGATGGCTTCTCAAGTCTGTACTTCAAGGGAACAGTTCCATTTAGTTAAATTAGTTGGATTGCCTTGTGTTTCACAGTTTTTTTTAAGAAAACATTTCAGACTTTAGTTCTAATAATTCATTATCACATAATAATCACTTCAGCGATTCCTAAGGTGCAAGTATTTAGAATCCCAAAGGTAACACGTGTCCTTGTGGGGCATATCATTTGTGTATATGTGTCTCATTCAGTACATTATTCTGAAGATATAGGTCCAGGGCTGGGTATTTGTAGGTGGTTGCGTGACTGACCCATCATGCTTTTCCTATTCAGTGATGTATCAGGAAGGAGCTAATTATCACAAGCTAAAGAAGGCAGTCCTTGAAAGCAGTGATAAGTGCCCAAACTTTAATGTACATAGGAGACATCTGGGGGTCTTGTTAAAATTCAGATTCTGTATCAGTAGGTCTGGGGTGGAACCCTGGATACTGGATTTCACTGGCTGCTGCTTGACTGTGAACTATTTTTTCGAGTAGATTCCAAAGAATTCAACTCAGCAGAGAATTACTCTGCCAAGGCAGAGGCATTCTCATCAACCCATTGAACAGTTAATATAAGTGAATCTCTTCAATCATTTCAGGGTGTTCCTGGATGCCAGCAGAACCATATAGGGCACCACAGAAAAATTGCCTTTCAGCCATTTCTAGGTTCAATTCATAGAAACTACAGAAAATGATTGACTCTCAGAGTGCTCTTGTTCAATTTCCTGTGTAACTGCATGAGTGTCTCCATGGGACAGTGATGTGATTGATGGTAAGAGGCCAAAAGACACAGATATTGAATACAATGTTTCTTTAATGGCGAAGGATATGGAAGCTGAAGATTGTTACAAAAGCAGGAGACCATCAGGTGTGCTCCCAGGTGAAGGCTTCCGAAGTCCCAGGTCTTTATAGGAACATAGTACAGCTGGTGATACCATCTGCATGGAGTTGGAATTCTTGCATTGGTGAGACATGCCCCCTTCCCATTACTGGGGTGCAATTGTATCCTCATGTCCTTTGCTGATGATATGGAGACTCAGTCAGTCTGCCTGAGTGCCAGCTCATGGTACAAAGCAACCTGGGAAACTTCCCGCATGTTCTTGTAAGACCAACTAAATCAAAGATCGGTTTCTCAGGTATAGCATCTGTTAACAGGCTGCACGTCTGCCTCAAGTCCATTTTTCCACTTGTCATGTGGAAAAAACTGGACAGATCATAGGGTATGATGGAGAATATCTAATCCTAGGATGGAAAAAGAGAGCAAAGTCAATGCCCTATGTTTCCCTTTATTTCATCACATTTTTCTGTCTAAGTCACCAACATGGCAAGTGATAAAAGCTTAATTTTGCTTCACTAGGAAAGTTTTGGTATATAAAAATATTTCTCTAGGAATATTTTTCCCTCTGAGAAATGTTAATAAAAACTGAACAATTCATAACATCATAGAATGCTAGAATTGGAGGTTCACCTAGAGATGTACTAATTGGTAAAGTTTATGATGAAGTCATCATGAGCTATTATTCTGAAGACAAAGTATAAAAATTGGTCTCTCTGTAGGACTCAACTGTATCTATTTCTAAAGCAAAATACTGTAGTGGACAGTCTGGTTGTCTCTTGGATGTCATTCCATCACAGATAACTCATATGATTCTGTTTGTGTCACTCTCTTAATGGCTGTTTTGGTCTAGGGTTGGGTATATGTCCTAAGTTGGCCCAGTTAGATTGGAATGCAGGGTTATATTTCATAAATGTCGAAACTCAAGGTTTTTTTTCCTCCTATTCTCTTCTTCCAAATGCAAACAAGGATAATCTGTATCCACAAAGGAAAACTGCTTTAGAATGAACAGCAAATCATGTGGTGGGACAAATAGATAAAAAAACAAAAACAAAAACATGGATACTATTGAAGTCAAAGTATTGATCCCTGATTTTACCACCCTTGGAACTTACTCTACCTCTGGAATTCTAATGCTTTTTTTCTTTTGTTTCGGCCAATTAGAGTTACGTTTTCAGAATATATAGTAGTTAGAATATGGACTCTGGAACCAGAATGCCTGGGGTCCAAATCCTGGCTCTGCTACTTACTAGTTGTGTAGTCTTTGGCAAGTTACTTAATATATGTTTCTTAGTTTTCTTATTTGTAAAATAGAGATGAAAATGGTATCCAACCTCCTAGGGTTACTCAGAGGTTAAATGAATTAATAGATATAAAATGCTTGGAGGAGTGCCTGGCTGATACACACACTAAAAAGGTGTTGGCTGTTATTATGACTGCTACTAACATTTTTGATCATAATTTGAAATATTTCAACACTTTACTCATTCATTAATTAAATATATGTTGAGTGACAACAGAATATATGGTTATTTAATTGAGTTGAGATTTGAAAACATGTTTATACCACCATTTAAATGTTTAAATTTCCTTTCTTCCTCCTTCCTTCCTTCTTCCCTTCCCCCTCTTTCCCTCCCTTCTTCCCTGCCCACCTTTTTCTCTCTACTTGAGATTATGATGTAGGAATTATATGTATATACATACAATCAAATGTGAAAACATTGTGGAAACTCTATGATTGAATTTTGCTGTTCATTAATTTTCCAGAAGCATAGTTTTTCTGGGCCAGATGGAAGGTTTTCTCTAGTCCAAATCAGTAAACACTTGGCTAATATGATTCACTCCCAAACTGGTCATAGGAAAATGCATTCTTTACCACCGAGAGCACTTTGGATGTGGAGTTATTAGGTAAGATCCAAGAATGAAAAAGCAGACTGTCTGGCTCTAGAGAACCTTAAAAGGAGCAGCACAGGGAGTTTTGGTTAATGAAATACCTTTTGTGCTGATGTAATGTGTTATAAATGAAGATAAGTTCACTGTCTTTTTTTTTTTTTTTTTCCTGATCTGTTGGTAGATGTTCTTACTCCAAAATATACTTCCCAGTAGAGAGTCCCACAAAACATGGTGGTTATGTTGATCTGTGGCATCATCAAAGTATTTGCTCTTTGGTGGCCTGGTGATTGATTGTCTTGGAAGAAGCAGGAAAACTCCATGAAGTGGTGCTCCTAGAATCATTAATATGAAACTCATTCTGCCAGGGAATAAAAGCATTCAACATATGTGGTGCTAGGCAGCTTACCTTCAATCCCTATCAGATGACATGACAAATTTCCCTGGATTTAGAAAAAATAATATGAGTTTTGTAAAGAAACTTCCTCTGGATTCCCATAGGAAATGTGGAAAACCATTCTTGGACTGAGATCTCTTGACTGTAGGTGTGTTTCCTTTTTAGGGCAGTGGTGAAGCCATCTGAGTTTAGCGGACGTGGTTTACATGCCCTCTGCCTTTGTGAATACGCTGTTTGGACTGGATTTCCTCATGCCTTAGCAGTAAGAAAATATTATTTTGAGAGTGGGAACCTAAGGCCTAAATCCAGTGTCAGCATTTTTCATTATTCCTAGATTTCTGCTCATAGGTACTACCGTAAGTAGTAAGTGTGGCGAGGGTGGGTGCTGCAGTGTTGGAATCTCTCCTTTATTTCTTGTGGTGCTGAAGCTAAAGGAACCCAACAAAACAGCTAAATGACATACCATATGCCACAGGGGCTTGAACTGTGCAGTTGGGCTTCAGTAATAAGAATCAAGAAATCCTCACTTTTTAATTTCCATTTATCATGGAATTTTCTGTCTTGGAATATAAAAATCTCAGATGTCATTTTCTTATATTATAACAGAAATGCCAGAAAAATCATCTCTATGGAAATTCCTTTTTGTTTTTCTCCATGAGGGAAAAACCCACAAAACATTTCCATTTCTTCCCTCCTGTAAAGATGGTTGAAGTTGACTCCCAGGATGACTTGTAACAGGGTGGCCCTTTCCCCCTTAATATTCTTTGGAAAGATAGTAAATGTTCAATATTGATTGTAATTTTCATTGGTGTATCTTTGCCTCTGAATAATTTGCTGGAATCATAGAATGGTGCCGTACTGATAATTCAGTTGATAGGAACCCAAATTTAGTATCTTCCATGCACAGTCTGGAGACAAAAAGCCATATAATAATATTTTTGTGACTATTTTTTTTAGTGCTGACCATTTATCCTTTACTGTTCTAAACTGCTGTGATATTGCATTCACGCCTCAAATGACGATAGGAGTTTTACCATTATTAATTATTATTGCTACTACTATTAACCACAGATGAGGAAACAGATCTTGTGAGACTGCGTGACTTGCCTGATTCTCACAGCAAACAAATGCTGAAACCAGAATTTCCGAAGCCCTTGATGTGCTTAACCAATATGACACACTGCTCACCAATACAGAAACAATTGGTAATTTCTCTGTTCAGTGTAAAACACTAAGGAAATGAACATATCTCATTTTTCCATTGGTTGGTTTCTTCTTCATTCTACTTGAGGCTTGTTTCTTTTTGTGAGTGACTTGAACAAGAAAAGAGAGTCATTAGCACACGTCTCCTTATGGGGATGTGACAAATTAATAACTTTTATATTTACTGGGTCTATTTGCTTTGAAATTTTCAATCTGCCCAAGATAAGCTTGGTCTCATTCTGTTAAAATTAGCTCCAAGCGAGTCCAGTAGGGTTTCAATAGTACAATCAGCACATTTTATCGGCGGATAAAGCGGATGTAAGGGAGCATTAAGTGATGGCAGGAGAGCAAGGGACTTAAATCAGGAAAACTAGGTTCCAATCATAACCCCTGACAAGTTGTGTGTCAGGGTGTTTCTTAGCCTTCCTACATCTTAATGTCTTCATCTAGAGAGGCACTAAGAGTGATCACTTGATAGGATTATGAGGAGTCTAGAGGAGATGCCATGTGGCAAGGTGGCCAGTAGCGTGCAACCCCGGGCGGACTGCGTGATACTGGAATTGTGCATTGGCACTCCCATCAAGCCATGGGAGATGACTGGTAAACTTTTCTTCCTCAAAGGCCAGTTTGAGTCATTTCATCAAATTTGCTTTTTTTTAGTACTGAGCTATAGATGAGACGTGAAATAAGAGATAAAAGATGGCCTTGCCTTGGTGGTTAGTTTTATGAAACCCACCTTCCAGAAAATAGTTCTCGGTTAGGCAAAATGCTTAACAACAAAGCCCAGAATGACAAGTTTTGGCAGCCTGGCAATCTGCTCTCGTGATTTGTGATTGAGCACAGTTTTCTCAGAATAACAAACTGCTGTACCAGGCACCAGCAGCATCTTCTCAAAAATCTGTGGTCAGAGGGAGCAAATTTTGCATGATTTAAGGAGGTGAGGAGGACGGGGATGTGTCTGTGGAATTCTGTTTGCATAACTTTCCATTTCACCAGATGCCCCGTGAAGGCTTGATGATGGTGCTAAACAAGTTGTCTCTTTGCATGTGAGAAATCAGGTGGAGAGAGAGGAGCCCCCCCCCCCCCCCCGCCCCTTTCAAAGTGCATCATGTATTGGGATTGGTCAGGCCTGGTCCGTTTCCTTTCATCCCTACAGGTTTTTGTTTTTAACTTGTTTCCTTGAAAATTAAACCGGAAAGTTACACCTTAGGAAATTGAGTTTAGTTCATTCCTGAATAAAAAAATAAAAAAAACAAATCTTGTTTTTCATTGATTCAGCCAGAGCTGAGTTCCCCTCACTCAGGGCTTCAGTCTCTTATTTAATCATTGTGGGACCAGTTCATTGTCAGCACGCTCTCATGACCCTTTATTTACAACCCATTTGATCACTGGGGAGTCCACAGACTGAAACCTCAAACTTTTTTAATTAAATAAGATGCACGTGAAAGCACTCGGCATGGTCTTGGGATAGAGCACAGCAAATGAAATGTTAGTCTTCTTCCTTATTTTCATCTTTCCTTCCTGATGTTAATATGCAACTGATTTCTAAGGTAATTTTTTAAAACAATACTTTGAGCAAACATGAACGCAACAACAATAGATAGTTTATTTCACTCTACGAGCTATTTTTGTAAACCCGCAAGATGCATTGGGTCATTTATGGCTTCCTGGTGAGTTCTTCTTAATTGGATCTCAATGAGGTACCATTTTGTTCAATCAACACCTTAGAGAGAAAATTATTTGTATCAATTTGTGGCCTATTTTTGCTGTTTGTTTTCATCATCATAAGCTATTTACGATTTGAAAATGTATCATTGATTGATGGAGAACATTCATAAAAAGCTAAAATTTAATTATACTACACAGCAAAACATACTTACTTTTATTTCTCTTCTCCTGGAAAGAACATTAAGAAACATTTTTTTTTCATTCATATCCAGATTTGCAGATATTTTAGAATGATACTGTAAAAAATACTGCCTGAAAATTAATGTATGTTCAAGTTTGTTCCTCCCTCCTCTCACCTCCCATCTCCTGTTTCCCTCCCCTTCCCTCTCATCCTTCCCTTCCCTTCCCTTCCCTTCCCTTCCCTTCCCTTCCCTTCCCTTCCCCTTCCCCTTCCCCTTCCCCTTCCCCTTCCCCTTCCCCTTCCCCTTCCCCTTCCCCTTCCCCTTCCCCTTCCCTTCCCTTCCCTTCCCTTCCCTTTCTTTTCCTCCTTCTTTCTTTCCTTTCCTCTACCTGGCTTACTATGTGTTTGGAACCTGGTATAAAAAAGTAAAAAATATTTTCATCGATGACCCTCAATATATGGGTAAAGATAAGGCAAGTTCCTGGATAGCAACAACTGAACAATGAATGTATTAAAGGTCATAGTGAAGGGATAGAGGGACTAATTGTTAAAAGATTTAGTGAGTGTCTATTATGTGCCAGACTCATTATCTTGCACATTAAAAACATTAAAAAATAGAATTAATTCCTACAAAAACCCCATAAAATAAACATATTTCCCTACATTTTATGGATAAAAAACCCCTCCTGTACAAAGGTGTTAAAATGCATCCAGCATCACATTATTAGTCAGTGACAGACCGGGGATACAAATTTAGTGTATTTACCCCAAACCTATACACTTTCCACATGGTGATGCCTCTTGTATTAGTTTCTTATGCATCTATAACAAATTACCACTCACTTAATGTCTTAAAACAACAAAGATTTATTATCTTACATTTTTGGAGGTCAAAAGTCCACAATGGGTCTCACTGGGCTAAAATCAAAGTGTCAGCAAGGATTTGTTCCTTTCTGGAGGCTCAAGGGGAGAATCTGTTTCCTTACCTTTCCAGCCTCCAGAGGCTGCCTACAGTGAGTCCTTGGCTAGTGGTCTCCTTCCAGCTTCAAAGCCAGCAATGTCCAGTCCAGTTTTTCTCATATGGCGTTGCTCTGACATTGACTTTTCTTCTCCCTCCTTTGCGTGTGTAAAGGCTCTTGTGATTGCATTGGGCCCACCAGATAGTCCAGGATACTGTCCTTTCCTTAAAGTCAGCAGGTTAGCAACCATAATTTCATCTGCAAACTTCATTCCCCCTTGCCATGTCATATAATATATTCGTAGGTTCTGGGGACTGGAAAAAGGATACTTTTTGAGGGGATCATTATTCTGCCTACCACATCTCTTCAAACGTGAGAAAATATGGGAGTTTAGAGGAAAGAGATGTTTGGGGCTAGGAGCTAGGAGATGGTTCATGCAGAAAATGACACTGAGCTGAATCTTGAAAAACAGATAGAGGTATGAGGATCCCAAAGAGATCATATAGGTAAAGGGAGCCGTGTAAACAAATCACCATGCAGGTGGGTACTGCTCTAGGTGGATACCTAGAGCTTAGTAGGGGCAACGTTTTCCCAAAGGAGGAGAGGGACCAGAGCCCTAGAAGGGCCAGATATGGACAGCTTCTGAATGATGTTGAATGCCAGGCTTATTACGCAGCGAATATGGACCCTCTGGAGTATTTTTAGTGCAGACCATCATGATCTGATTAATATGGCAGCAAGGTGGAAAAGTCACAGGATTTTGCAATTTGATACAGAAGATTGAGTGAAAAGAGTAAATGACCAGATATTTTTAAGCATTCACTGCTGAATAATAATAAGTACCAACTCTTACTGAGCCCCTTCTATGTAGCAGGTGTGATATCAGGCAGATTTTGTGAATATTCATTTCATTCTCCCAGCGAGCTTATGAGGTATGCAATTTTACTGCAATTCTTACGATAAGGAAACAGACTTAGAAATGAACTGTTTAAAAAAAAAAAAAAAAGAAATGAACTGTTTTGCTCATGACCTCACCAACAGAACAGGGTAGATTTGAACCCAGGAAGTATAAGCTGGACTCATGACCACGATGCCACAATTCCACCCACTGTTTTATACTGTTGTCCTGCCACAAGCCTGAGAAATGGATGCAGTTACTATGGGAATTGTGAATAAACCAAAGGCTATATTTTGTATGCTGCAGCTCAGTTGTCTAAATCTGGATAAGCTCATGGGAATGTCCTGCATGTGAAAATGTGTGTCGCAGAGGGAAAACATAAGTGCTGAAACCACGGGCCAGATGACATAAAAATGTGAACAGTGGATATCTTTGAGCAGTAGGGTTTGGGCAATTTTTATTTTATTTTTTCTTTTGTTGACCTGAGTTTTCTAAATACTCTAAATACACTTCTAAGCCCTTAGTGAACATATATTTATTTTAAATTAGAAAATAATTACAAGAAATAAATGGATAGGAAAGATTAAGAAGAGAATCTACAGAATAAAGTTATGTCTATATAATGAGAAATATTCACAAACCCTAAGATGTGTGATAATTGTAATACTTCAATTTAGGGTCCCCCTTCCCACATGTCAATTAGAATTTTAGGATCACAAAGGCAGTGGCTGAGATAAGCTATAATTCAATACGGAGATAAATGCCTAAGAGTTGAACAAATCCAAAAAATGTTTACTCTTGTCCAGGGGATGGGCTAATTTCCAATTTGAGAATCTGAAAAGCACTCATAAATTAGAGCTCTTTCAGACAGAAATCAATCAGAAGGGATGTGGGAGGCCACAAACATATCCTTCATTCAGTGGGGGCCCTGGCCAACAGGGATTACTGCATTTTCAGAGTTTTAGAAAGGAGATTCCCATACCACCCACTTAAATCCTATTTTAACTTTGGCTATCCCCAGCATTGTCTTTATTTATACTATTGTGCAGTAGGTAGGCCCAATTTAGAGAATTCCTACTCTAAGTAATTGGAAAATAGGTAGTTAAAGCATAATCATTAGTATAGGGTCATCATATCTTTAAATCAAATTCTTTATGCTTTTGGTTGCGGTGTGTTTTCAAGACACATAGGTCCTTTCTCCTTTGTGTTTCTTCCATTGGATACTAACATTGCTTCTCTCCAGTGAAATTCTCCTTCACTTATCCTTTTCATGTTTGATCCTCTTTATTTCTGAACACTCTTCAAATACACAAGGACATTTAATCTTCCAATGCAAAATGCCAGCCACTCTAGATTTGTGTCACCTGGAAAGCTTAATGTTGTAGTAACTATTCCATCATGCAGATCACTGGCAGAAACATGGAGTACCAATATTCTCAAGTCAAAATCAAGAAGAAATCCACTAGTGATGCTCCCCCCCTCTGCTCCTCAGGTTGACACCAATCTATTGATTATCCTTCTGAGTACAGCCTCTCTAATAACACAGTGGATTACTCTTGCTATCTATCAAGCATTGTGGTCTCCCAAGAAGCCACAGATGATGCATTAAAATAGTTTATTGGCATAAAACATCTTTTAGTATCAGAAGAACAAGGCATTTTACACAATAAGTGGGTGGCAAATCACACGTTTTTGAAAATGGAATTATTTTTCAATGCTCTTAGGTAATGTTTAGAGAAGATCTATAGTAAAACCTATTGTCAAATTTAAAAATCTCTAAGAAAAGTTAATCATTATCCCCTAATGTATTTCTTTGCGATTGGCTATTATACAGCAGATTTTCTCAGAGATCACCTGTACTCATTTCCCTCCCACAAGCTTTATAAAATTTGTAAGGCCTAATAGCTCTTGGAGCTATATGTGACTTCTCCGAGAATTAATGACTCAACCTCAGTGCTCCTTTGCTGGTGTCCTGAGCTCCCCTCTTAGACCTCACAGCCTCCAATGCCTTGAAGAAAAATGACTCATCTATGCAAACCATCCATTACCAGAGCTGGGGCTTTTCAGTTTGCTTAACTTTCTCATGTTGAGACTTTGTTTAAATAGAGCATGGCTTGAGAAGGTGCTGGTAGCGTTAGTTCTAATTCTGTGCTACTGGAAAATGGAAACTGACTGGACATGTTTCAGTGAAGTAGGGTGGAAGCATGATGAATTAGTGGTGTCTCATTAATACTAATTTAAGGCAGACACCTCTGTGAACATCATTAAATCTGTAGATAGATTATAATAGACTAATGAAATTATATGCAACATTTTATGAGTATGTGTGCCCCACTCAACAATTTTGGTGTTGGGTTCAGAACCCAAGTAACTTGAAGAACTACTACTACAGCGAGTCTTAGCCCCTCACTCCCAGACTCTTTATCTAATAATCCTCTCACAAATAAAATATCTTTTAAAAGTTTAAACTTCATTAGTAATCAAAGAAATGTAAATATATCTGTGAAATACTACATTTTAGTTATCACATCGGTGAAAATTGCAATGAAACTTCTCAGTGTTGACAAAGACATGAAAACACAGACACTCTCAAACTCTGCTGGTGAGAGTTAGTACCCTGGGCAACAGTTTGGCAAAAGTCTTGAAATATACATATGATTGGATCAGCAATTCTGTTTTGAGGAATTTATCCTAAGGGAAAGAATTGGACAAGTATACAAAGATATTATCCTGGGATATTTATTACAGTCTTGTTTATAATAGTGAGAAGTTTATAACTGTTCAGTAACTGGGGTGCTCTCAATTTTGTGGATTTCCACAAAATAGGATAGATGTGCATTTATCAGCATGGAAAGACACTTACATTAGGTTAAGCCAAAAGGCTGCGGATTGAATAGGAAACTATATTTCTAAACAAATGTAGTGTTGAATAGCAACTACATTTGTTAGGCACAAACGGGAAAGGAGCCTGAATATGCACTGAAAAGACAGTGCCCAAAATAATATTTGGTTTACTTATATCTAATTAGATTGGGGATTTTTTGTCTATTTTTAAAATGTATATTTTGTCAACCAAGATATATGACATGAATTATAGGCATGTAAGTAATAAAATAATAAAAGTTTACAAAATCCTCAGTGGAAAAAAATGTTTTGGGAATAGACAAGGACTTTTCTACAATGACCTGAATGGTAAAATTTTTTCCTCTCGTAATAGACACTAATCATTTACTTATTTAGCTATTGCTTTGTACAGAGAAGAACATTTCTTTCTAAAGAGACTAATTCATGAGTACACTTTGTGTTTGAGTGTAGAAATGTCATCTGCTATGTGCTCTGTGTAGATCATCAAATGCTTCGCTATATGTGAGAAGGATGGCATGAGCTTTTTATAGTGTATCCTCTTTTCTTCCTCATAATCCCCAGCACAGGGTTGAGAACATTTCTTAATGAGTTAGTGTATGATTGGCCTCTGCAAATAGTAAGAGTTGAAATTTACTTATTTCATTAAAACTTTTATGTTGCATACTGGACTCCAGCATTATTTTAAAGACTTTGCAAATAGGAACTTTATCGTCCAAGCCACCCTCGATTGAATAGTTCTTATTATTCCCATTTTATAGATGAAGGAACAGATGACTTACACAGAGTTCAGGTAACTTGTGTGAGATCAAGCACTTGTGAGTGTGCATGAACATTTACTTCCAAGCTGGTAATGACAGTGATATGTATGATTTAAGAAACCAAAATTCTCTGCGTGTCTTACAGTAGGGACTGGTATACACACAATGACAAATCTTCATACTTGGAATATCATGCCACCACCAAAATAATGTTGATACATTTGGGGCGCCTAGGTCCCTCAATCGATTAAGCATCTAACTCTTGATTTCAGCTCAGATCATGATCTCAGAGTTGTGAGATCAAGCCCCATGTCAAGCTTGGTGCTGCGATTTTCTCTCTCTGTCTCCCTGTGGTCCACCCCACACCCCTTTTTCAGAAAAAAATGTTGATACATTTCTAATAGGGTGGGAAGTGTTTCCAATGGAATAAACATCAAAGAAGTCAGATGTATCATTGAAACATGGTCACAGTTGTGTGCAAAAATGGTTAAATATATAAACTAGGGGGGAAACCCAGTAAGTAAATATAATTAGATGTTAATGTCAACTACTTCAAGTAGGAGTGAGATTGTCAATGATTTTAGTTTATTTTTAATTGCTTCCTGATTTTCCAAAATGAGTTCAGTGAACAATAATATTTTAAAATAAAAGTTCTGATTTTTTTTCTTCAAATTACTACCTAACAAGAAAAATAACACACATAAGGAGAAATGGCACTAAAATGTAAAATCTGGAAACATGATGTCTGATTCAATGGCAGTACAATATGTAGGACCCTGGGAAATCCCAGGGACACTGACTGTCAGTGAATTTATGGATGGTCAGTGAGTCCCACCAAAGTTCCAGCCTCTAGGCAACATGTATTGTTTCTTTCCTCCTGTGCTGGAATCCTATAAGTGCAAAACTTAAAAAGTGCAAAGCAAGAACAAAAAAGGCTGAAATAAACAACAGATGACCAACTAAGTAGAGGGCTTTGAGGTTTGCTGGGAATATCTCTATGAAAAAATAGAAGGTATGATTCTACTATTAAATATTAATTTGTTTTTTTTTATCAATCCAAAGTTCTGATGCATGCAACAAAACCACAATAATGTTTTAGTGGAAAGGGTAGCACACTTGACATATTCCCAGTGAGGTATTGAATCTACTTTTCTCTAGCCAGAAGCACAGTCAGCTGGAAATGGCAAAACTGAGAATGGATATTTTTGTCTGAAAGAAAAATCTCTCATTCTGAGACAAGAATGGAAGTTGACCTGGGGCCTGAGATGCAGGAGACTTGGTCTGCTCTAGGACTGAGGGAGGGAGGTTGGGAGAAATATTTTAGGCCTCTAGCCTAGCAGGAAGACCCAGCTGCGCATGTGAATGTGTAGGTGTAAGCATATGGTTAAAATATAGTGACACTGGAGTACAGGGACCAGGGGAAGAAGAGGACTTTGGCATGGAGTATAACTGCTGGAAAGGGAGATGACTTTTCTGCCCCTGGGTGAAGGGAACACTACTGCAAGACCTCACAGACCCCCTTGGATTATAAGCATGTCTCTTTTCCAGAAAGGGATGGGCCAGCTTGCTGGTTTAACAGGTTTCATTGGCAATGCATAAACAGCCCCATAATTCATGAGCCTGAGGAGGCCAGTCAGCCTCGTTCAATGGCAACACTCTCAGGCACCTATATTTTCGTCTGGCACTTGTCTCTCTTCAATCCTGTTGAAAGCAATTTGTCTTGTCATTCCTTTACTACCAGGCAAACTGGATTCATCTTCATACATTAACCGTTTAATGTATCCCTTTGAAGTCGAAAGATGATTGGATGGCTGGGCAGTTTTGTTGTTGGTGGTGAACATTCTCTTCTTAAAACACTACTACCCACAACGGAGACCTTGGATTGAATAGGTATCCTCAAAGTGTTGGAGTTACCATGGAAGGAAGACTCTAGAGAAGCAAGAAAAAGGACATTTCTAGGGTTAGCTTGTTATTAGAACTGTTGAAAGAAGGTGGCTTCATGTGTCTTGAAGGTTCTTGAAGGGGTGCCAGCTGCCATGATGGGGGAGTTGTGGGACACCCCTCTACTGCATTCCTCCAGACCTTTCATTTATGCTTGTTGATGCTTTGGGATGATTCTGCTATTGTTTCAAAAATCTCTTTTCTCTTTTCTTTGGAGAATTCACCCAAAGTTTTAGTCCCTGCTAGGCTTTCCAATCTTGACTTTGGTCCTAAGATTCAATCTTCAATTCTAGTGCCCTGTTGAATATTTACTCTTAGATATTCTGCTGACTTCAAATTAATAACGTGCATTACGTAGTCTGACAATACCATTGTATCTTTATCAAGCATTCTTGGCCCCATTCCTGTAGTGCATTTCCAGACACCTGGACATGAAAACTCTGAATTGCTTTTGTCTCCTTCTCTTATTCCTCTAACTAGCCAGTTCCTAAGCCTTCTATGCTCTTCCTTTGATCTACTTCTTTGGTGAATTAATGTAACATTTCCTAGATAAACCAAAGGCTAGGGTATTTACATGAGTCCTTGTTTTATTAATTTTCATTTAGAAATAGCAGAATTAAAAAAAAAGAAATAGAATTTAGATATTATGTGCCACTCACATATGCCACGTAATAACATGTCTAACAGCATAAAAGTATAGTAGCATTAGATACAGCAGAGGGTTATCATTAAGTGACTCTTGTTTACTCAACTTATTAGTCTAACTGATGTTTTCTATTCCTTCTTGCAAACATATTAAATGACAGAGGGCCTGCTGAATGTTCAGACTTTATCTGTATGTTTACTAAGGTCCAGTTGTTTTCTGGGAAAGATCCCTAAGCCATTGTGTTATAATTATGTGGACCAACACAGTGTAAGCCCCCGTCAAAAAAATAACTTGTTTTTTCAAAAACTGAGTTGAATGGTATTGAGAGACTTGACAATGAGTTGCTAAAAATTGCTTCTTTTTTAACTTTAAATAAATGCATAAAATAAATACAGGTATGTATTCCTTTTTTTAAATGACTTACTGTTTTAGGTAATTTTTTCGATTAATTGGACAACTACTCAACCTGACCATGCAAATCTGAGGGCTTTAGTATGTGACTTCAGGTAGTATAGCACAGCGACTCCTAGCATGGGCTCTGGCACCTGTCTGTGTTTAAATCCCATTTCTATTTCTTCCTGGGTGTGAATGATTTTCCTCATCTGTAAAATGAGAATAATACTAATTTCTATCTCATATGAAAATCAAATGAATTAATTCACAAAATGTACTTTAAATAGTGCCTGATATATAGTATGTTCTTGATAAATACCATTTATAAGTCAAAGTGGGGAATGAGGAAAGTTACGATGGAGAAATGACCTAGAAGGAAATCTAAGCAATGTCCTTGATGTCACTTGATTCACAAGGTAAGGAGCCATTTCAGACCCTTTCCTGAGGAAAGGTGATCAAGAAGATAATTCTAGCCACTGTGGTTAATCATACTGACAATATAAATAATAATAATAGCACTTTCATGGCACTTTAGCAACCCTGGGATGTTTGTGTGACTTTTCTCATTGCTCTCTTGGAATAAACATAGGAACTAGAATCAGGTTCCCAGTTCTAATCCTGGTTTAGCCACAAACTACTTACGTGACCTCCAGCCATTCACATTCCCCTTCAGTACTAAAGGTTCCTCTTTGGGCTGTCTGGGGTAATAGAACCTTCCGGTCTACTTTATGAAGTGTAAGATAGCAAAGGTACAGTAAGGTAGGGAGGAGAGACTAGGGAGAGGCTCAGGGCCTGGACTAAGAAAGAGTGAAGTCACCATGTGGCAGCTGTAAGAGAGACTATATTCCATTTGGGGGCTTTTTGGGTGGCTGAAATTTAAGATGTATTCATTGTTTTTTTGTAGGCCATATACCTGTTCATGACTAGTTCTGTGTTCTGTGATTCACATTTATTATATGAAAGGGAACAATTTGAAGCTTAAATGACAGGATATGGGGCAGAAAAATATGGGGGGGGGTGTTCAGCATGGAATCTGGACTTATTGGGCATGTCTCTTGGAAAAGTCGATGCAGAGAATAGTTCTTCTGCCATCTTGGGCTGGAATTGCCCTGGATTTAAAGGTGTTGAGAAGCTTGGCTGCCATTGCTCAAATAAGGTATATGTCAGTGATGTCAACACAACGTGTTGAGGAAATGTCACATCTGTCTGCAATTGGCTACCTCTCAATAGGAGAAACACCGCTGGAAGCCTGGAGACCAGATGTTGCTTTCAATCAAATAGAGGTCAAGCAGCTTTAGACGAAGAATGTCTGCACCTCCCCATCCCTGGCCCTAAGAGAAACATGCAAGGCGATTTTAGTGGAATCATAATTGTTTTAGCTCATGTTCACGTATTTCCTAGTGTATGGCATTGTAGCCACTAGGACAGAGCAATCAAAATTGTACCCCTTGGAGGCTATGAAGAAGCCATCAGGGCAGTGAGATTCCTCTTCCCAGGGTCACGTGACCTTGGTTCCAGCCTGCATTTTGCCATCGCAGATGTTGAGGAAGACTGAAAATATCACTTGCTCTCTTTAGACTTCAGTTGTTTTTTTTAATTGAGCAGTGACAGCATAATCCTGGATGGTTTGTGTTATATTTTATAGTTTAACATTCTGCAATTATGCAGATACGAGGGAAGCCTGGCCTTGGCTAAGCCTTGGGACAGCCACCTGGATCTTTCCAAGGTGAAAGCCTCTTCTGGTATTTCCTACGAGTCCATGTGGGGGAAACGGGTTAAAACAGCTGGTCGGAAACATGTCCTGAGCCAGAGTGAGAAATAACTGAGTGTGAACTTAATTTTAAAGGACTTTCTAATTAAACCTCTTAGAGTCAATAAAATACCTCATCCCTTAACTAACCCTGTGAGTTGGAAGGATAGCAGAATTAATGCGCATCTCAGATGGGTTTGCTTTTTTCACATTAATAAAGATTTTCTGTTAGGGTAACAGTAAAACAGAAAAGGAAAAACACCCAGGTTTCTTTCCAGTCCAGTTTCATGCCAATAACTACATGGATGTTGAGCATCCATTAAAGGAGAAGTTCCTTGCCAGGTGCTGCTAAGGATGAATAGTTGTGAAGGGAGAAATGGTTTGCCTCCACTCATGACTTCTGCTTCCCTGTCCAAGTATATCTCCTGGCTTCTCTCTAGCTCCCCATCAGTGAATGTGGGCATCCCACTGATAAATAAACCCGGAAAGAATAACTGGCTTGATTCTGCTTTCTTCCAAGAAGCCCACCTCCCTCCATGGAGCAACTTCTCTGGGTTGCATTGTCCTGTGTGGATCTTCCAATGCTAGCTGATAGGCAATAGAAGTGTAGCTTTCAGTTAGTAACTTAAAAAGCCTTCAATATTTTTTGGCATTGGCCAATAGCATTAAGACATCAAAACAAAATAATGAAATTTAGGAAAGCAAATTATACTTGTGGCAAGGCTTTTGATGGGCCAAGATGTATGTATGACTTTTGGCCATGGACTTAGTGTGTGGGTAGGATCTTTTTGAAATTGGTGATTTGAGATTTACATGAGCCCAGGTGAGTTTTATGGTTATGTAATTGGCATTTAGCTACTGGGACCCGGATGAGATTCCAAAATATACACATGGTATTTTGACCTTAGTAAATGATAGTGTTCAGAGGTTTCGTCCTAAAGCAAGAGACTTTTTTTTAAAAAAAATAGATGGAGAGGGGCAGAGGAGAGAGAGTATCTTCAGTAAATCCCATATCCAGTGTAGAGCCTGATGCAGGGCTTGATTTCATGACCCTGAGATCATGACCTGAGCCCAAACCAGGAATCAGAAATTTAGCTGACTGAGCCACCCGGGCACCCTACAAGAGGCTCTTTATGGGAACTTGAACAGGTCCTCATGAGTGCCAGAGAACTTATTTCTTGGCCCCTTGTATGATCCGGTTAGTGGGGACAAAGCTGCAATAAATACCCAATTATAGAGAAAAGAGACTCTTTACCAGCTTTTTAGGCATCAATAGGCAGAACAATATTGGCTGCATTTAAAGTACAATGCAACAGAGTTCCATGAATGCTCTGAAGCACTGAGTTTATGTGAAGTCTAGCTTCAAATTGTTAATGCCAAACACAAGAAGCAGTGTAGATTGGCTATTCCAAGTCCTATTCCGCATTCAAGAGCAAGGAGAATGTGGAGAGACTAACTCTGAATTCATGAGAATAGTCCACAGGTTATGAGTGGAAAATTTATTCAAAGAACTCCTGAGAGAGTTTCCAAGTGATTTGGTTTTTGTAGGTGGACACGGATCCTGAAAGATCATGTCAGAGTACATATGGGATTCAAATCAGAGGAAGTAAGTGTTTTAATGAACACATGGAACAAAGGATCAGGACTTCACCGGGCCCCGAGTTCACGTGCATGAAAGTAGCAATAGAACTTTAGTACTAAAGTCAAAGATAGACATAATGTGTCAGAGGTAGGGGTGGTGGTGACAGAAAGAAATAGTAAGAACGATCAGACTCGTAAGATTCAATAATCAAGACATACTTTATGGAGCAGTTAGTGTCTGAGATGGGTCTCTACAAAATAGAGAGTTTTAGTCTTCCTTTTCCAGAAGGACCTTGGCTAAGTCTAGGACAGAAGAAGGAGACTTGGAGCTCTTAGCACCATCTCTGGTTTCTAGTTTCCTCTTCAAACTGTGTGAATTCACATAAATAATGCATTTGTGACAGGTGGGCCATTCAAACAATTTGATTAAGGTTTAATAACAGGCCATAAAAGGTGCATGCATGGGTAGGGTATTTTCCTCCTACCACTCCTTTCCCTAACATCTTACTCTGCATCCTTTAGGAATTTGGAACTTTCTCATGTGTAAGTTCCACTAAAACAGAGATAGGATGTCAGGGAATTGAGCTATTATTGGCAAATTTGAGATTCTTGGCTTATTTTTCATCATTATTTGTCAAAAGTATGGTTATGGGTCTAGGATAAACTGAGAAATCTCTCTTTCAATGGCCTACTCATTTGGCACACCACGACATTTTTATATCCTGATGTTCGGTGATACCAGAGTTGGGGACAGGTGTAAATCCTCTGATGTGTTTATTTAGAATGTCTTTGTTCTTGTCAGATTTATCTGAGAAATCCCCATTACCATTTACTCCTAATACAGACCCTTCAGATTTTGTTACATTTGTTTATAATGAGACTTTGGACATATTGCTTGATATAAAACACCCTGGGTATATTGATATTTCATGGTTAATTTTCACATATGCTGCCTAGGACATGCTTCAATAGGAAATATCTTAGATCTCATGAATAATAACATATGAGTAGAAACCTATCAGTAGTAAGGGATAAAAAAGAAGGTTATATTACCCAGTGACTTAGAGAGGTGTTTTTTTGTTTTTAAAGGAGAGGACAGGGGCGCTCCATATGTAAAGGAAAGTATGTTTGGGAAGTAGAAGTCAACACTGATGAAGGAGTTGGCTCTGAGCAGAAAGAAGTAGAGGTAAAACTGAGAACGGAGCAGGAATAGAATTTTCAAGCTGGAAGGGTCGTTGGTGGTCATCTGGTCAGATCTTAAAGTGGAATCAGGGCACCTGTGTTCAATCCAAATCTATGCAATTAGTAGCTATGTAACTTTATTCAAGCCAACATCATTTGCCTTCAGTTTGCTCATTATTAAAGTGAAGTTTAAATAAAATATATATTGTAATATGGGGAAATGCCCAGTGGAATACAGATACATATTAGGTGTTCAAAGAATAATTCTTAAATATGTTGAAACTTAATCTGTTCCCTCTCTAATTTAATACATGGTGTAACTGGGACTCAAAGAAATTAACTTATTTGGTTAAGCTTCCAGAGTTAATAATGGTGGAGATGAGATTCAAATCTATCTTTCTCTTTTTTCCTTATCCAGCGGGCTTTCTACTGCATCATGTTTAAAGTGATGTGATTTCAGCAACAGCCTTAATGATAACTAGTTAGATTAGAATCACACCAGGGCCCTTGGAAGATAAAGAGAAGAACTGTTTTATCTTTGTCAAATCACTGATGATTTTGGTGCTGAGAGGCAGCATGAATCTGGTGATCTGCAGGACAGATTGGGAAAAGGCAGCTTTTTGGAAAATGTTGATTTCTGTTCCATTCCAGGCTTTGAGAATATGGGTGAGCTAGGCTGTTCCATTCCCTATCATATGATCAGCTTTAAGCAGTGGCGTCTGATTTATAGATGTACAACAAATATATGTTGAATAAAAGAAAAGTAGGAAAGAATTAGTGAAACAAATTAAATGAATAAATAAATAGATAAAATACATGCATGAGTGAGTGAAATGGTCTTTCACTTCCTTTTCTTAGTTAAACAGTAGAATATTCAAAATAAGGTCTAAAAACTTATAAGGATATGGTCACTGTCTTCTGGATCATTATTGTTAGAAATACACTAATTTGACCAAGATGTATTCTTTCCTGGGAATAGATAATGAGAATCCAGTCTGGTTAAGAGTATTAGATTCAGTGAGACAAAACTGAATTTGAGTCTTAGCTTGGCTCTACCACTTATTAGCTGTATTATTTTTGAGCAAGGACTCGAGGGGAAGAAGCAGAGCAGAAGAGGATAAAACTGGCCAGCATAAGATGATTGACAGGAATTTCTTTAAAAACATAGCTTTGTCAACCCATGGGGATTCCCAGGAAATCTTATTGTTAGAATTCTTTTTTTCTGGGCTGAGATCTACATTAGCGGATGAGACAAGAACCAGTAAAATACAAATTGTTCATAGATGCAGAGTTATCATGATGTGAATGGGACAATACATTTATTTGTCCATGTACACCGGGAAGCAGGAATGTAGTCAGCTCCAAGTGTTTTAATTTGTGGATTATTCATCTACTTTGCTTCACCTTTACATCTTCCATTTGTGAAGAGGAAGCAGAAGTGATGTCCAAATAGCATTTTTCTATTTATTATCAAGTTCTAGGAGAAAATTAGAGAGGTCTTCTCTCTTTGTTTGGATTCTCAGAGTATGTTGGAACTCTTGTCACGCTGGAACTTCCACCTAGCGGAGCAATTGTTTACTTCTGTTTTGTTGGCCTTAGTTTAGTCTCAGCCTTCATTCTGTCATACTGCTTAGATTATAATAGGTATTCACATCAGTTCCATCACTGATTTGAAGGAGAGCCTTCAAAAGGCTCATTTTTGTTAACTAACATTGTTTCTACTTACATTCTTTTTATTCATGATTCTAGATAAGAGTCCATGGTATTTGCTTGGTATACCTAAATGCCTCCTTTCGCTGGAGGATTTGAGCATCTAAATATCTCACTTTGGGTAAGAGCTGACTGGAAAACTTTGGTAAGTCAAAGCCAAGGTACACCAGGAAGCTGGAGTGCCCCTTTCACTCAGCACTTGGCTGACTACACTGGGGAGTCTATCATGCATGGGAAGGCCTGAACTATGCTTCTGGGTAGTGGGAGGCTTGTCCTCACTTAGTAATGTCCCAAATGACTTTTGGGAAGAGAGTTCCCTAGAACCAGGGGCTATTAACCATAATTCCTATTCAACAAAACTTCTGAACAGGATGTATGGAGTAGAAAACTTTTTCTCCATCAGAAATCACCCCGTTACCATAATCCTTCCTTAACATCAGAATTTTGTGCTATTTCAACAATGGAAGAAAACCTTGAGTTACCCAAGTAATAGCTACTGTAGGTCAAGCATATTTACTCCAGAAAGGAAGGGCTTCTATGCTTCAGCCCTCCTGTCTATAATGGCAATTAATTAGCTGAACAAAGAGGAAGCAGGGAAGGACTGAAGGGGTAGCCAAATCCATCTCTTCTCTAAGCCACAAACATTATGGGATAAGAAAATGGGAAAATTCAGGAATTCCATGCTGCCCAATAGATTTATTCAGAACTCTAGATATATAGACCTCTCATTTTGACTTTTTCCCATAAGACATTTCCTATTGCACCCTAAGCACATCAAACTACTGATCATTTCCTTAATTCTTTCCATTTTTTCATACACAGTGCCCTAAATGCACATTTCTCCCTATCTGAGATCCCTTTGGGAAAAGTTACTCACCTTGCTGAGCCTGTTGTGTCATCCGTTAGTTGAAGACAATAAAAACATCTACCACACTGGGGATATTGTAAGAATTAAATAAAATGATCCATGGAAAGGGATTACCATAATTTCTGGTACCTCTGAGTTTAATGATTGTAACTTGGCATTGTTTTTTTCTCTATTCTACTCATCCCCCAATAACTGTCTCAAATATACTTTTTGCTTGGAAACCTCCCCTGTCTATTCAGTCAAATAATTGCTTTTTCTTCTATGCTTCCATATGATTCTGTGCATATTTACATTATGCTCAACTGGAATTTATTTAGATGTCTGTCTTTCCCAAAGGACTGGGACCTTACTGTGACCTCTGGAAGATGGGGTCTGTGTCTTGGTCATTTTTTTTTTTTTTTTGGTCTCTAACACAGTTCTCTGAAAATAAAACCTTAATATTCATCAAATGAATTATTGAGAGAACGAGTGAATGAATGAATAAATGATAGAAAGGTTATTAAAAAGAAGTAATATAGTAGAATAAATTGAAGTTCCTGAGAGTGTAATTGAGAGACAATAGGTTTTGGCTAGCTAGTTTGTATTCCATTTTGTTGAAAAAAGTTCAAGTTTACACAAGCATTTGCAATGGAGTAAGTTAAGAGGGTTAACTGGCATAAGCTCAGTTTTCTAGATAAAGAATGGAGATGCACCAGGAGACTGTGGGGAAGAGTAGAGCAGAGGAAGCACATGGAGAAAGGGGGACAACAGAGGAGGAGCTACACGAATTCTGGAAGAGAAGGGATTGAGACATTTGCTGAAAAAAAGATATTTGGGAGATGGTAAGAGAGAATTCATAAAGAATTTTTAGAAAACTTTCAGTCAGTTTTCTTTCCATCTAGCTCAAGGAGCCATCCTTAAACCACATCTCAATGTACCTGCCTCCCCAGATTAACTATCTTTCCCATCCCCTCTGGGTAACATGAATTGCACTGTTGGTGATGAGGCCCCTTTCTGTTATCTCCTCTAAAAACCCCAGATCACAGCATTGGAAGCCCAGTCTTTTCTCATTTGTTTCCTGTTTGCCCTGGATTTGGTCTCTGGAAACCACTTTCAGTCTGCTGCTTGGACTTCACTATGACCAGATTTTCATCTGACCAAGCCGGATGCCTCTACCTACAACTACTGAGAACATGCTCTTCCCAGTTACCTTCAGAGAAGACCCCTTGCTCACTGGTGTGGGTCTGTGTTGAACTTTAGCTTAACTTAACATGCCCTCTCAATTGGTCCCTCCCAGAGAAGAGAAACTACTTCTTCCACTCTGCATTTTCTAGACTCCATCTGATGGATCTTTTCCCTCAGTTCAGTGCTCACTGAGCATGGTGGGTTGTTGGGGACACGGCACATGTCATTTGGTCTCTACCTTCCTCAAAACATCAAACAGTAACTTCAGTCAGCCTACTATATAAGGCAATAAGGTAAACATCCCTTTACTTCTATTTTTGCTTCGTGATATAGGAAGTAAAAAAAAAAAAAAAGAAAAAGTTCTCTCTTTATGTATCATCCTATTATGTTGAAAGTAGGAGAGCTTTGGAGGAAATAACTAAAATGCGATGTACTTGGTTAGAAACTGATTCTGTAAATTGATCATATGGCAGTAAGCACAATAAAATGGGTAATTTTCCCATTAACAGGAGGAGAATCACGACAGAAATATCAAAGGGCAAACAAAGCCACAGGATTAACTGCCATAAACTCTTTTGAATTTATCAGAGCATGAATTTTTGCAGGGAGCTGGGACAGGATCACTGATTTAGTAGATTACCTGATAAAAACTACAAAAACAGGCTTAAATCATGCTGCGATGTTTACAAGCTAGTGTTTACGGGCTAAAAGTGGAATATAGAGGTGAGAATATGAAAATGAATTCATCATATTGTTTCTGTACCATTTCATGTGATTTCCCAAAGGCTGTCTCCACACAAGACCTGCATTTTCACTAGCACTGTATGCTGGAGAAGGAGCAGTTGGCATGCTGGTAGATTTATCTTGGGCCCAATACCTAGTGGCACAGTAAATGGAGGCTCCATCTCCTACCTGGTATGATTCCAGGGACAGTAGGATGATCCTGCCTCTTATGATACCTGAGCCTGCAGTATCAATGGCTCATGTCTTTGGAGTTAATCTCTTTATGTGACCAGTTTGGAAACATCTCTTGAAAGCCATTAATTCCTTAGTCTCTGACTTAGTTTATTAAGGGATTTTGTTTCTAATACAAGGGCTTATAGGCTTTATGTGTGTGGTCGTAAAATGAAAAAGGACAGAAAATTGAATAAGTAAATTACAATTTTATCTTAAAATGAAGTTACTTTGGACATTGATTCCTAAAAGTAACATTTGAACTGTCAGCCCTAATCATTTGGGATATGTCTGATGAATATGATCGCATGAAACTTCTGGAGACAATGTGAAATTAAAGATGCCTTCCAGCTCAAAGAAAATATTGGCCTCGCAATAAGACAGGATTAATGAGTGGGATCCTTCATGGGCTATTTAATACCTTCTTGCCCTTGGGCAAGCCACTTCACTCTAAATGAAACTCTGAACTTTACCTGGAAATTGAAGTTGGGTAGGAAAAGGAAGGGGGTGGATTAGATCTTGGGTCATGTAAAGTGACAGCTTATTCCCACGTGACCAGAGCCCAGACCCCTGACTTTGACACCCAGTTGAAACATCTGCAGAAAATATAAGGAAAACACACCCACATACCACTCAAAAGTAGACCCTTCACGTGCGGCTGTTGGAGTCGTTAACCAAAGGGTCAAGGCAAGTCATAGGCCAAAAGTTCATCACAAACGTGCAATCGCACATCTGAGGCATGGTTTCATAACAACCCACAATTTGTTTCTGTGTTAAAGAATCCCCACAAATAATAAAAATAGTAACTTACTCTTTCTGGCACTTGAGATTTATAAAGCATTCGTTCATCCTTTCTGGGGAGTTCGTTTAGGGGATTACTGTCTCCATTTTGCAGATGGAGAAACTAAGGCTTCATGAGACTGAGTTCTTTCTCAAAGTCATGCAGGAGAAGCCAGGCTTATATGTAAATTTTCTAAAGACACTAATTTTTAAATTAGTGTGAACCAAATTAAACATTGTCATGGTGTGTTGTCTTCTTGAAAATTATTTCCTAGAGGTATCTTCTAACGGTTCTTTTAGAGGAGGTCAAAACTGATTTAACTAACCTAAGTACTATTGAGGTCAGTTTAAAAATAAACCAGACCTGCCCTCTCAATTTGTCAGTTCCACTGCTGGACTGAATGGAGCTGGGGCTTTAATGTCCATCTGGAAGATATCTACTTTACAACATTGCTGTACATCAGCATATGGGTCAGAGAACAAGACTCATCATCTAAATAAATATTGTTGTTAAATTATTTCCCATTGTGAGGGTTTGAGCCTCATTAGATTCAGAGTAGAAAGAACACCATTAGCTCAGTGCTTACAGCTAACTACTGTTTTCCATTTTAGATTTGGTGCGATAAATTTAGCAAACGACACTGAAAACAGCTCTTACTTGCTTGAAAGATGTAATTGAATTGCAAGATAGCTTTAAAATATTACAACTAGATACAAACTTTATCTGTTACCAGTTCCTTTTCATTTTAAAGCTTCTGGTTTGGAGGACCCAATGGGAACAACTTGAAAAGGGGGGAGGGGAGTGAGATCATTGAGCTTGCCATGAGAGTAATCTGTTTCTTTCTGTTTTTGTTTGTGCTTTTTAAAAGAGTGTTGGAAAGGGTTGAAGAGTTCGAGAAAATTGCAAGTGAATATATGAAGGCAGTTTTAAAAGTACAACCTGTGCCACTTGTAATGTTTTGCTATAACCGGGCACCAAATTTAATACGCTGGAGGCCTACTGATTGCACAAGCAATGGGCCACTTGCATTTGCAATTAACCACTCACACCCTTTTTTTCTTTGCAACCCGAGAGGTTGATTATGTGATTGTAGGTATAATAATTAGCACACATGAAAAGAAAAACCCAGCAGAAGCCTCCTAAGAGTGATCTTTCTTTGAAAGCTTCAAATATGAACTAATTAGGTTAGAAGGTATAGGAGATGGTCCCTAACATGTACTACATCAAAACACTGCCTGTAAGTCTAGTTGTTCTTATTGTATAGTAGAAATTGTTCCTCTCCCAGTCCTATGGGAGGATAGCTCCTTATTCCAATAAAAGGGGAGCAGTGACATATATGGCAGGGGGAGGCTCCCTACGCTCAGATACATTCTCCCCTATTTGTATAGGCTGACACTGGAACTTTAAAAATACCTAGACAAAGGAGAATCCAGAGGAATATACAGAAACCTACCATCTTTTAGGATGTCTTTTTTCCTTCCTTCCTTCCTTCCTTCCTTCCTTCCTTCCTTCCTTCCTTCCTTCCTTCTTTCCTCTTCCATCTTTCCAATTACATTCTGCTTCTGAAGTATGGCAAATTTAAAGAAACAAAAAAGTGTTGAAAAAATCTTTTAGTACAACCACTTAGAAAAGTTAGGAAAAAAATTGCAACATATTATAAATATGTAAGTTGAGTGCTCAAGAAGTAAGGGAAATATTTATGTAATTGCCAGCAATAGTAAATTTTATGTGTAGGAGCCTAGTTGCTTGAGGTTGGTATATAGGCGAAAAGTCAGCAGAGCTACAAGTAGAATTTGACAAATATTTCAATACACAGGATTTGAATACATTAGAAAAAATGAAGGACTGGTATGTTTAGTCAGTACCATTTAGGAAAAGCATAGAAATTTTAAACAATGCAATTAACAGGCTTGATGGAATGGGCAATACATATGGGACTTGGTATTCTGTGTTTAAGAATGTACATTCTTAAGAAACACATATGGAAATTGTATGAAAACTGATCACATACCAGATCAAAAATATCAAACAGTCATTTCATAGACCATTTACTCTGATCACACGAAACAAAAACAGTATTAAACAGAGATAGAAAATCAATTCTTTTCCCTATGTTTTTGGAAATAAAAGAAAAACAACACACTTCTAAATAATTTGTGACTGAAAAATAAAATTAGAAATCAGAAAATGTGAAAAGCATGATAGCAAAAATTCAAGACGCAATCCCATTAGGCCCAGACGTTTTTCAGGTGAATTTTTTTTCTTTAACCAGGAAAAGCAATAATTGCACAAACTCTCAGAAAACAGAGAAAGAGGAAAAACTTCCCAACTTATTTAAGAAGTCATTTTACTTTATTACAAAACCAGTCAAGAACAATATAAGAAAAAATATAGACGGATCTTATTGAGAATATAGTTACAAAAATAATAAATATAATCTGATAAATTTAGCAATGTATGCCAAAAATTAACCATAACAATAAAGAAGATTTTATCCAATGAATACAAGAAGGTTTTGATTTCAACATGATCTATCATTGCAATACACAATAACAATATGATACACAATAACACTTTAAAGGAGAAAAACTTTATGATCACTCCAATATATGAATTTAATAGAGCATTTGATAAAAATCTAACCTGAATTTATTAGAAAATACTGTTAGTAAATTGTGAGTAAGAGTGGAACTTCTTAAATTGGTTAAGGGCACCTATCATATATCTATAGCAAATATAATTGTTAACAGTGAATTGTTAGTAGTATCTCATTAAAGTCACTATCATTGTTTCTAATCTATGTCAACTGATAGGTTCTAAGCAGTGTGATAAGAAAGGCAAAATAGATAAATGTTGGAAAGGAAGAAGCAGAGTTATTTTTCTTCACTTTTAATACTATTATTTGTATAGGATATCAAGAACAGTTAACAAATGAATAGAGCTGATAAAAGAGTTCAATAAAGTTGCTGGATACATGGTCAATATACAAAAAAAATAATGGTATTCTATGTAACAACAACAAATAAGCTGAAAATGTAAATTAAAAAGAAGGTGCCACTAAAAACAGCAAAAACAAAATAATGTGGCTCTGAATAAATCTAAGAAAAGATGGAGAAAATTAGGAACCTGAAGTTTTTTTTTTTTTTTTTTTTTTATTTATTTATGATAGTCACAGAGAGAGAGAGAGGCAGAGACACAGGCAGAGGGAGAAGCAGGCTCCATGCACCGGGAGCCTGATGTGGGATTCGATCCCGGGTCTCCAGGACCGTGCCCTGGGCCAAAGGCAGGCGCCAAACCGCTGCGCCACCCAGGGATCCCGGAACCTGAAGTTTTATATTTGAGAAACATAAAAGAATACTTGAATAAATGTAAAAAATATATAACTCATTTCTTTGGATATGGAATCAATGCTATAAAGACAGCAATTCTTTTCCACTTTAATCTGTAATAACTATGAAACCCCAATCTGATTCATGGTAGAACTTCACACTCATAAAATGTTTCTTTGAAAGAGTAAATAGCCAAAATAACCATCAGAATCTTAAGAGGAAGATAAGGAAAGAATTTGACTTAACTGACACAAAGCTTACATTGAAACGTAGAAATATAAAAAGTGTGGTAATGACACAGAAATAGACAAGCAGATTAGAGACAGAAGGAGAGTACCCAGTAACAGATTTACTCATACATGGGATAAGGTTTATGACACAGGTGGCATGAACAAATCAGTGCAGGTGATATGCTACTCTCAAAAAAAAAAAGAAAGAAAGAAAGAAAGAAAGAAAGAAAGAAAGAAAGAAGAAAGAAAGAAAAAAGATGCCATTTATATTGAAAAAATAAAGTTAGATCCCAGAATTTACAAAAGTAAATTCCAGATGCATTAAACAGCAAAGAAGAGAAACAATTAAACATTTAGAAAGAGATACAGAAAAGTATTTTTATCCCTTTGTGATAGGGAAGCTTTCTTAACCTACAAAAAAAATCACTCCATTAAAAATCAGATGACATTTGAACCGATAATTCTAATCAATTACATCACAAACAAGGAACAGAGACCCTGATTTAATAGTGACAATGAGTACCTAGCTGTTATTTAATTTTCTGTATACTTTAAATGTTTGAAAAGACTCAATTAAAAATTAAAAACAATACAGACTAAAGATATTCCAGGGAATATAGAATACAGAATTGGGCAATAGAACTGAAAATGATAAACTAGTCTTCCAACCTTTTATTCCCTCCCCTCCAGCCAGCTGCAGGAGTATGTACACTACTTGTAAGTACTTGCGTCCACCCTCTTTCTCGTTCAGTCCAGGACACAATACAACAACCACGTTGAGCGTATTTGCGGCTGACAGTAGACACAATGATGACTAAGAGGTCTCTCTGCTTTAAGCTCCTGGAGGGATCTCCCCCCACCCATGGTACATCATAAAGTATTTATTGGATCTGTGACAAAGTACCTCCTCTGGGGTAGGCAGACACCTCTTCCATGAGATGGCCCACACAGCAGGCCAGTTTACTCCTGCATGTTGAAGGTGCCCATTCAGTGGTCACCTTCAGTGGTCACCTAGTCCGTGAATTTACACAAGCAATTCCCAGAATGGCGTGGGTGCAGCTTCCTGGCTGTGTGGCCCTCCCACTGGGCCTCACCCTATTTTGCAGTTGCCCAGACCTGCCACCCCACACATCCCATGGATGGCAACTGGGTGAGGGCCTCATTCTACCAATTCATTTTTATTATCTCAGGTCCCTTTGCCTAGAACCCTGGCTTTCCTTGGGGGGTTTGTTCTTTACACAGATTAAATTTGCACATTACTAGGCCACTGGGCTCCTGATGCCACAGGGAAGCTGAGTTTGTTGTAACATGTGAAGAATATTAAAGCAGGCCTGAACTGAGCTGCTCTCTTTTGTCCACGGAGGAAGGGGCACGGGACTGTATGTCTACTGTTCTGTCTCGGGGAAATGGCCCCAAAGTACAAAGTCAAGTCTAATGCCACATTTAGTTCAGTATATAATTGGACAAATAGTGACTTGAGAAATAAAATGAAACCATGTGCAGTTATATGTAAAAAAGAGGAAAGAAATGTTTTTACTTAAGCTATGTAGCTCACGGTGCGTTTTCAGTCAAAGTTGGACATACTCACTAGTTGTTTAAAGTCTATTTTGATAGTTTGATTTGGGGAGCTTTTGGAAGTACAGGTGTTAAAAAGCTCTTTCAACTTACAATGCTGATTCCTGAAATCTAAATTCACCCATTAACTCAAGGATTTGATCACTAATAAATGCAATGACTCATTAACTCCACCGGGTACTGTGTGGTGGACATGACCAGGGCTCTGTCCTGTCCTCCTTGGGTCACTTTTACCCTTTCTATGCCTCCCTCTCCTGGCTGTGATGTGTTTTCACTTCCAATAACCTGAACCAGAACCTTTGGGATCCATGTTGCCCCCTTGAGTGTCCAGAGAGCTAGACTGCCTGAGCTTTGAGGTTGAGGTCCTGCTCTTGTCCTTCTCCCTGGTGGCCCTCTGCCAATCACAGTGGGACTTGAAAGGCCAACTCCCAGCTTCAAATAGGATTGGGATGATTCTGAGGAGTAGCTTACTCTCCAGAATTCATCCATGGGATCAGGCCTCTCCCTTGTTCCTGTCCTGGTTTCCCTACACCTTTAGTGGTTTCTCGAGGAAGAGCATTTCCTTAATAGGCCACTTGTGCTGACATCTTTATCTCAGCACTTGCTTCTGGGGATTTGGACAGAATAGGTGGATGATTTATTGGATATTTTCAGAGATGGGGAAGAGAACCAACGGGTCCTGAGCACTTGAGCTGGCTAAGACTAAATCCAAGAGGGAATGGGGTAGAAAAGGGAGAACTAAGTCCTTATTACGGAACTTGAGTATCCAAAGGAAGGACTGAGCCATGTTACGGGTTCACCTGGAGACAATCTTTAAGTGGTCGGATGATTCCCTCAGTTCTTTGATTTGTTTCTCTTGTGAAGACAGCCATGGTACTCCTTGCTGGAAACTATGTCCTTCCAGTCCTCTGCCCTACCTCAGAATGATCTTCATATGGGAGTTTAAATAAATACACGTTTTGCTGTTTCCTCCAGAGACAGACTTTACGATCCCTGGCTCAGTGGGCTACTTGGAAACATGTCTCAGAAGTCATCTGGTTTTGGGAAACATCCATGTTTTATATGCATGTAAACTCTCTCCCAGTTAAGAATCTAGTCATCCAAGGAGCACATTATGGGCTTTGGCCCACTCGGAGAATTCTGTCTTTGTTTATAGATACATATATAGTAAAAGTTAAAAGCATGACTGGAAATGATAAACACCAAGTCAAGATGGTGGTTACTTCTTGGGAAGGAGGGAGAGAAATGTGACTGGAGAAGGGTTTATAGAGATTCACATATACATGTATATCAGAGGCAGAGATATGTATTTATTTCTGTTTCCCATGAGGTCAAAAATATGATTTATTCTTCAATCATGGTTTTCTAAACATTTGTGCTTCTTGTTGCATTTTTGTCGATACACTAAACTACTTATGTAATGGATTGATGACTATCAAAATAACCAAATTGTACCAAAGAACTTAAAAGAAAAAAACTTTCAAAACTATTTTCTTGCTAGATGTTTTCTAAAATTTCACCTAGAAGCCAAAAGATAATATAGTTACGTAGATGTTAATGGTCTGAACATCACGTGATTTAATGTAGGGAAATACTGTACAAGAACATTTGTTTTTCTCTGGGTCCTTCTCTTTCTTTCTTGTTCTTCTTCTTGTTCTTGTTCTTGTTCTTCTTGTTCTTGTTCTTCTTGTTCTTGTTCTTCTTGTTCTTCTACTTCTTGTTCTTCTTCTTCTTGTTCTTCTTCTTCTTCTTTTTTTTAACTATACCACATTTCGTTATATTATTTTCCTAAATTCCACGTGATAGTTTTTGGAATAATCGGTGCCTTTGGTCCTTTTGGTGTTAATGACCTTCAGAAGCCCATTCAGGTTACAGTCTCTTATTCTTATTCAAGCTGTCACCACATATAAATGTTTTTGCTTTGTTTGTCTTAATTAAACTGTCGGTGTTTTTTTTTTTTTTTTTTAAGTATCTGAAACAGAACATATATATTCAATTTAAGCTGGCTATCCCATTTCCTTAAAAAGCATAGTCAGCAGCTGCCCAGGAGGTAAGAGCTCTTCCCCACATTCTGAACACATGGTCTCTGCAATAACACTGTTCGATAGAAATTCTGCATTGATGGAAATGTTTTATATCTGTACCATCTGGTATGGTGGCCACTAGCCTCAGGTGACTATAAACTTAACTTAATTAAAATTTTAAAAGATTAAGAGGTTCAGTGCATCCTTCAGTTGTGCTAGCCACATTTCAAGTGTTCAAGAGGTGTTTTGGGCAGCACAGCTCTAGAATGGAGCCTCAAAGGCCAGATTTCACAGAACTGCAGATGGGGAAATGGAGTCCCAGGTTTTTATTTTTTATTTATCTTTTTAAGGATGGGGGAATTACATGGTGAAATTCACAGGTTGTGAGGAGATCACGCTCTAGTTTTCTGATTCCCATGTAAGTGGGAATAAAATTGTTGTTTTATTTCACTGAACATTTATTCACCTAAAAAATTAGGTTCTCTTTTCAGTTTACTATGGTTAAAATGATAATTTTGTAAAATGTACCTTGGTGATTTTTGCCTAGTGAATATCTCTGCTTGAATGAACATCTCTAGTAGGCATCTCAACTCTTACATTTAACACATTCCAACTAAATTCCTGATTTACTCTGCAAACCTACTTCCCGTAGAGTCTTTCCATCTGAGTGAATGGAAACTTCATCAAGTTAAATGCCTCACCTCCCTCCCTTCTCTTGCATCCCGCATTCTACTCACTTGGGTCTACCTTCCAGGATATCTTGAGTCCACTCACTTGTCACTAGTGCACTGTGATCCCTGTGATCAATGAGAACATCAGCTCTGTTCCAGATTGCTGCAAAGTCTCCTAAGTGGTCTCCTTTTCATTTAAATTCTTTTTTTTTTCCATTTACATCTAAATATCTCAGCAGGTGGCATGGTTGGCTTTTATCTTTTCTTAATTTTGTTTAGATAGTTAAGAATTGTTGAAATTTAGAGTCCTGAACTTTAACATTTTTTTAGTGATTATTTCTCTTTAGGGATTATTTTATGGCCATTTCCCCTAAGGTTTTGTGACTTTTATATCTTTTGGTAAGGAAAATGTATTCTCTTATTAGATATTATCTTTCTTTATGGGGAACCCATAGAAAATCAAGTACTGAGCTATAAATTTTTAAAATAGCATTTAATGATCATGTTAATCTGAGAAGGTAGGCATTATATCACCATTTTACTGAGAAATCTCTAAGGAACAGTTCACATTAAAATTCAGGAATTTGTTTAATGATCTTTGGCTTGAGGCATTTTTTTTTTTTTTCTTACCAAAGATGGACAGAAAGTCCTATGTCACCAAGAAATTCTGAACCAAACCTCAGCCATGGTACATCCATCAAACATCCATCCATCTTTATTCACTTTAGGACTATGTGTACAATGCACTTGGTAAACATTTATTGAGGACAATTTTTTTTTTTCTTTCTAAAACTCAGGACTCGCGTCCTGGTTTTTGTTTTGTTTTTAAAGATCCCAGATGTTCTGCTTTCTGGGTCATTTTCCTCTATAAACTATCTCCATAACCAGCATTTATTTTTTTTTTAATTTTTTTTATGATAGTCACAGAGAGAGAGAGAGGCAGAGACACAGGCAGAGGGAGAAGCAGGCTCCCTGCAGGGAGCCCAACGTGGGACTGGATCCCGAGTCTCCAGGATCAGGCCCTGGGCTGAAGGCAGGCGAGAAGCAGGCTCCATGCACCGGGAGCCTGACGTGGGACTCGATCCCGGGTCTCCAGGATCGCGCCCTGGGCCAAAGGCAGGCACCAAACCGCCGCGCCACCCAGGGATCTCCTATTGAGGACAATTTTTATTCAAGGTGCAGTAATAGGTGCTGAGCTAATTTAGAGAAGAATAACGTTGACCTTGTCCTCAAAACACTTAAGTTCCAGTGGCAGAGGTAGAAATATACACAACTTACTTTAACATACTGCATAAAGATCTGATGTGTGTGTTTAGGTCGTGTCAGAAGACTAAGCAGCTATTAATGTCCACAGTATGGAAAAATAATTAATGAAATGATTCTAAATCAGAGTTCATTTACACTCTCATTGTGAGAGAGAATCACTTGCCAGTTTAACTAAAATGTTATGATTTGATAACAGGTGTTGAAACAGAAAACTGTTAATAGGATCTGGGTTCCTGCCATAAAATGTAGAGGTTATGGAAATTTAAGCACAGTTTACATTTTCTCCATGGCACTAAAACATTTTTGAAGACAAGAAAATCCTTTCCCTTAAAACAACGAGTCATTTGCCTAAAGAAGTGATGTGCGAGCCGAATTCTTATTCTAAACTGTTCTTTCCTGTGTAGATGAGTGTGGACATTTGTAGTTTAAGCCATGACATGTGTATCTCTGGCCTACAGGTCAACAACTCATCTCATCTCTTTATTCTTTCTGTTTTAATATAAGTTCCCCCATTAATCTATGTTTCATTTTTTCTGTTTAAGGAACATTTTGAGCAGAGGTTAATACTTTTAGTTTTATTGGTTTATTTCCCATGTTCTTTCCACGGGCACATTTCAGACAGGTTTTTTCCCCTTCATCTCATTTCAGCCTAAATTTCTCAAGCTTCTGCTGGAGCTCAGGCCTTTCCTGAGATCAATGTGCAGGAAACTTACCTTTGGGATTTGTTGATCCATTCCCACCAAGCCCACTAATAAATGCTGGCTTAAAACGTATTTTCTGCTCTGTATAAAGAGAATGAGTTTAATTAGTTATTTTCAAAGTGGGAGTTGATATCAGTGCATGCATTACTTCATGTTATGAAGATGGCTCATAATAAGTTCTGTGTCTTTGGAGGCCATTCACAGAAATTGTCAATGCTTTCACTAATTTTATGATTTGTCTCTTTCTATACCCAGAGGCTTACTGAATATGTATCTAAAAGGAATTTGAAAAAAGAAATAAATCACAAAAATCCAAGAGAATTATCCAGTAGAAAAATAATCATTTTTTGTGAATTATATGTAAATTTACATTAGTGTGTCTCATAAATTGCAATGGTTTCATAGCAAGTTAAAAACTGGATTTAATAGATACACAATATTTGGTAATGTGTAAAGAGATGACATTGGCTCCCAACACAATATATCCTGTTGAAAGTGATAATTGATTTGGGCTTTTTAGCCCTCTGATCACAGATGAGAGAAAGCACTATGATAGTGACAATAAAGTTCACTAAATATTCAATCGCTCCCTTCTATTTCCTAGCCTCTGTTATAGCTGGTAAGGGGTCATATGGCCAGTGCCGGCCAATGTCCTTGAGTGAAAGTGATCCTTGTCATTGCAGATTTAAGGGACTAAGGGTGAGTTCTCTGTGTTCTCTTCCCCTGATGTGACAACCTTGAACACCATCTGTTGACATGATGACAATATATGATGGTGAGAGTCACCAATCCAGGGCCCTTGATGAATGAATGTGAAACAAAGCCTCTTGCCACCTATGCTGATGTGTAGTATGAGCAATTGTCTTAGTTTGGGCTGCCGTAACAAATACCATAGACTGGGTGGCTTAGACAACATGAAAAATTATTTCTCACAGTTCCAAAAAGCCTGGAAATTCAAGATGAAGGTACTGGCAGATCTTGGCCTGGTGAGTGTTCTCTTCTCAGTTTATAGATGGTCATATTCTAACTACATCTGCACTTGGTTGAGAGGGATCATCTTCATGTATCTCATCTTATAAGGGCAGTAATCCTTTTGATGGCAACCCCATCTTCATGACCTAATTGCCTCCTCAGCACCACATACATATTGGGGGTTAAAGCTTCAATGTATATATAGATTTTGGGGGAACACAGGCATTCATATCAACAATATATAAACCTTTACAGCGTGGAGTCACTGAGATTTGGGTGAATTTGTTACCTTGCACTACCTTTCTTAATACAAGTGCCTTTTGCAAAGAAATAATGCTCTTTGCCTGATTTTCTTTAAAGATTTTACTTATTTATTTTTTGAGAGAGAGAGAGAGAGAGCGAGAGCATGAGCACACAAGAGTGGCAAAAGGACAGGGAAAAACAGACTCCTCGCTGAGCAGGGAGCCCAATGCAGGAATCAATCCTAACACTCTAAGATCACAACCTGAACTGAAGGCAAATACTTAACCAACTGAGCAACCCAGGCACTTTGTTGATGGACTTCTTTTAGCATACTGCCTGTAGTTAAATGTAGGGATCTACCATTGAATCAGGGGCATGTCCTTTTGCATGGAAAAGGACCATGACGTCTGAACTTATAGTAATATCATTTCTGAAGGATTTGTTCTCATCTTCGTAGCTTATAATGGTAATGAAATTAATAAGGAAAAGCCAAAAAAGGGAATGCTATGAATATAACATATTTTCCATCTGATTTTTCTTCCTTTCTAAATATACTACACAGATGTAAAGGCACCTGGATGTGCTAGAATCAAAATTGTGACCGTCTAATGTGGAAATTCAACATATTAACATGTAAAAATGCAATGGGATCCATTTCCCTGCAGCTGTTTCTGATACACAGTTTATTGTCTATCTCAATTAGAAGCTCATCTTTTGCAATACCATTTCCTTCCCTGTGGTTGATTTGATCAAACATCCTATTGTTTAAGCCAAAAACATAGCTTTACCAAATCAGCCATAGTATTGTTCAAAACTCATCATTCGTTACATTATTCTTCATCAATGCTTATAATACTAATATCTGCAAAGGGGAACTGAATCTTAAATGAAGCCTTTTAAATCCACTTGACTATAGTCTGTAAACAGAGAGTTTTCTTCCTTTTTAATTTTTTTATAAAGGAAAGCAAAATAATTCGGTCTTGTATGGATCATGACAATACCAAACAGATGCAAATAAATATTAAAGTAATATATTTTAGCGTTGGATCATAGCCCAAATTCTTTGCCCCAGAAAATTACATAAATGCTCTAGTGCGCATGTGGTTTATATTTAAGGTGTAATGAGCTGTTCAAATAGAGAAGGGCAGGCAACCATATTAAAAATAAACATCAAATTTTAACAAAGACACTTCCACTTAGTTTGCAAATAGCCCTAATGGTCTAAGTTTATTGCAGCTACTCCGGTATACAACATCTTCGGTTGGAACACAATTTCCAATTTCAGAGTCTGCATTATTTCTTTGCAAAAGGCACTTGTATTAAGAAAGGTAGTGCTGGTAACAATCTGGAAAGGTTGCCGTTTATATTTCTTTTATGGAATAATTGTTCAACAGCGATCACATTGCCAGAGTGATGAGAAGGTAAAATAGGAATAAAATAGGGTAACACATGCTATATGAATACTTAAGACTTGTCTCACTAAAGCCACCGAATCAAATGTCAGTCCCAGTCACAATGGCACCTTAGAGTCCTGTGCTATTGCCCCTCTCTGGGTTTGGATGCCGGCATGTTACACAACATTATTTAGAAAGCCTGAGGAGAAACAATAGATAAACTCAGCTCTGATGACTTTAGGTTTAAAACACCTGCAAGACATTTCAAATGCTTTTAACATACACCCACACACCCCCCTCTCCTTTAGCATTTGCCATCTTCTCTGCTTATAGTGACAAATCTACCCTGCTTTTGCTTCAGTATGTGTGTCTTTATAACCAGGGAAATGATCCCGATTCTTAGCCTGAAGAAATGCGAGGGTGTTGTCTTTGCAAAAGATCTAAAGTGTGATCTATGGTTCCAATAAATTCCTATGTTTTAGTTTGTAGTTTATAAATGTTGACCCTCCTTGCGGTCTTCTGAGTTTCAACCAATAAAATGCCAACCTGTCTTGAAATAAAACAGTTAAACTCAAGACTTTACATTGCGGAGGGTTTAGTATAGACAACTTCATCTCCTTTTTTGCTTGCTAGGGACTGGGGGAGCAATTGTATCATTCACTTGGACTGACTGATGAATAAGCTGGCAAAGATGATTTTGACTGGCAGGTTTCCAAGTGTTCAGGAACACGATGATGAAACTAAATAAAAAAACTAGTTAAAATTATCCTCTCTGTGTTATCTAACACCAGTCAGTACATTAATTAGATCATCAAATTAGCTGCTGACCCCTATATTTCTATGGTTATTGAGGTAAGCCTGGATTTCCTATAATATCAAAATGATTTCAAATTCCTAATTAGGTTCTTTTTTTTTTTAATTTTTATTTATTTATGATAGTCACAGAGAGAGGGAGAGAGAGAGGCAGAGACATAGGCAGAGGGAGAAGCAGGCTCCATGCACTGGGAGCCCGATGTGGGATTCGATCCCGGGTCTCCAGGATCGCGCCCTGGGCCAAAGGCAGGCGCTAAACCGCTGCGCCACCCAGGGATCCCCCTAATTAGGTTCTTATATTTCTTGTAGACTTTTCTTTCTAAAAAACAGATGCTACTTTTACCCATCTAAGGAGTGAAACTTTTCCCAACTATTTGAAATCTTCTCTGGTTTCCAAAACCTACAACAACAACAACAAAAAACCTCAAAGAAAAAGATTTATCAAAAAAAAGTTACCATGGAATAAAGGTTAGTCAGTTATCTAAGATGAATTTAACATCTGGAATTTGCTTGGACCTACTCTCTGCAGGCTAGGTCATGAAAGGGTTTTACAGAAAAATGGACTTGGCCATCCTGGGGTTACTTCATGGCATACCTGACTCTCAGATGTCTTATAAGTGGTTGCATTGTCTTGAGCAGGAAATTCCAGTATTCACCTTCCTCAAAACCCATGACCTTTTGAGATATTTGCATTTTACAAAGAGGTGGAAGCTGTGGGGCCACTAGACAGGTGGTTAGAAAAATATCTGAAAGAGGTCAGTTTAAAGTAGAGGCAGGAAAACATAACAATAAGAATCTCTAGAAATTTTACAGTGATGTTGGAAAAACTCATTTGTATTGGAGAGAATGGGAGAGACCTACCTGGTTATTATCTCGTTAGGGCTTGCTAATTTATTAAAACTATCTGGTTGCTTGTGTCAAATTTCCATTTCTTTAAAAAAAAGTTTTATTTATTTATTTGAGAGAGAGAGAGAGAAAGAGAATGATCATGAGTCGGGGAGACGGAGAAGGGAGGGAGAAGCAAACTCCCCGCTGAGTAGGATGCCTGACCTGGGTCTGGATCCCAGGATCCTGGGATCATGACCTGAGCTGAAGGCAGATGCTTAACTGACTGAACCACTCATTTCCATTTTTTTAATTGCTAAAGTAATATTTGCATTGAAACAAATTCCAACAAGACATAAGTGTATGGAGTCAAAAAATATTGTTCTTTACATTTTTCACTTTTAATATTTACCTCTCATCCTCATTTTAATAACTATCAAAATTAAATAAATTATATATCCTATAAGCTCAGCAGTGTTGGTATCCTAACAACGTGACAGAAATGCAGAATCTTAGGCCACATCCTGGATGTATTGAATAAGAATCTGTATTTTAGCAACATGATTGACATGCCCATTAAAGTTAAGAAGCATTGTCCCATAACACTGCAATTTCACTTGCTGGGGTTTAGTCTACAGAGATACTAACACATATGCATAAATAAATAAATAAATAAATAAATAAATATATGTCTATTTGTAATAGATATCCTTATTTTTTTATTTAATAGCAAAAAAATTAGAAACAGCAGAAATATCCCCTGGTAAGTAATGGATAAATAAATCATAGTGCAGTCATAAGGTAGAACAATATTTTTCTTTTAGTCACCCATTTGTCATGCAGCTGATGTTTTGGGGCTTTTCTTTTTATAATCCAAACGTCCAACAATGTGTTTTGCTAAATGGAAGAAGATCTACAGAGATGTTCTTTGTATCATTTAGGGATAGAAGTGTCCAGAGTCAAGTTTTTCCATCACGCTCTTTGAGATTGAATACGTAATGATTATAGACATCATAATTCACAGATTATGTAACATAAAGTAAAATGTTATGCAATGGGCCTAAAAAGGGCTAACATAGAGGAAATCCAGTATGTCTTTTGGGTTTATCACTCCTTCTCCTCCTCCCTGGCTCAGCTCCTTAGTTGGCCAAGCACCATGAGATTTGCTCAGTTTAAAAGGAGGCTGATCTGTTCCCAGATGCAACCTTGAGAAGAAGCCGGGGTGTATGGTCAGTGCACTAGTAGAATCCTGTCTTTCCTGACCTTGCTTCAGTCGTCGCTCCGCAGAGTCATTGTTCAATCAGGTAGCTCCTTGCTGTCTAATCTCACTTGCTTATAATTACAGGGACGCCTTGACTAGATCAAAGGCTGTCTGGGCCACACGCATGTTAGCAAGGCATGTGACCCACTCCCATTGTTGCCCACGTAGGTGTGCAGGCTCAGGACTCTCTTCACAGACTCAGCTCTTGCTCCTGAAGAGGATTTACTGTGTCTCAGTGACTGATTAGGAAGAGCTTACCATCCAACCACACAATGTGCCGTGACGGTTTATTTGTAGATCAAGCTTCTATAAGAAAGAATAGCAGGAGATGCTTCAACTCCCTGGTCCCCAACACTGAATCACCAGGGGAGCTTCATCTAATGTTGTTACCCAGGCCTGGCCTCTGGAGATCCAAATCTAATTGGGCTATGTATGAAAACATCTCAAGGTAATTTCATTTAATGATTGCAATAACTGGAGAGGGACAGGGATGAAGAACTTAAAAGCCCCTGAGTTAAAACCCAGGTCCCCTCTTAAAGGCCCCTTGCTATATTGTACTATTCCCTTTTTTTTTTTTTCTTTTGCAGTGAGACTTGAAGTTCAAGCAGTAGAACACTGCTGACTTCCACCGCTCTTCCAGTATGGATTTGATCTCCTGCATGTGTCTGTTGTGGAGTGGGGCTCCGAGTGACACAGGACCGATCTTATGAGCTGGAAGGGTGTGGGTTCCCCATTCTGAACACAATGTGAGGCCTTCATACACTCCTGATGGGAAAGAGGAAAGAGACTACAGTGTTTGATATTTTTTCTTAAAATACGAGGCTAATGGAGCAGCCTGACTAATATAATGTTATTTATTTTGATCTATAACATACTGTTTGAAATGTTAGAATGAATTTTAAATTAGCTACAGTAAACAGCAAAGAAATGTACCAAGATCGTTCTAGGAAGGGCTTTTCTTTTAATAACTAGAATAATTTTTCAATTTGATATGGAATTCAGATACCAGTAGAAGGAGCTATTGTTGGATGGTTTATATATATGAATAGATGCTTTTGGGACAGGATCTTTGAGCACTGGAAGTGGATTACTAAGCCATTTACAATTCATTACTGCATTGTAGGTATTCATATCCTTTCCATTTTTATCACATCTTGAGGCCAAGAATCTTTTAAAAAGGTCATTTAGCTTTCAGAAAACTATGAATTATGGTGAAAGCATTGTTCTTTCTCTGACTTTAATGTGCTCATTTGGAGAAAAGTTACAGGAAAATACTTTTGCTTAAGCTCTGAATCTGACCCTCCTGCAATCCCTCACATAAAATAACTTGTCATTAATGACTTCTTGTATTCTCTGTGCTTGTTGCTGATTACATAAATATTTTCTTAACCTAAGCTGGCATCCAGAGTAAAACGATGTTTGTCATTTTTAGAATTATAATCAAATTGTAGAAACTCAGATACTGACTCACCAGAACAATTTAAGATTGCTTTGGAATTCTTGAATCAATCAGGCCAGGGGGGAATTTTGCCTGGTAAGTGTCAGGTACAGAAAATGGTTTTCATTCCAACAGGAATGAAGTAAAATATTGACCTGTTTGTTGTCTTATGGGTTGACTTTCGAGATATACCTCACCCAGGGTGAGCAGTAGCTAATGATCAATATAATAATCACAATACAAGCAAAAACTTGCTGTAAAAAATGTCAAAGATTTAAGCCGAATGTTTCACTAACTAGCTGTTAAATATTTATTTCCCTTTTCATTTCTACTCCTTAAGAAGGAAGTGAAGGGACTAAGGTGTAACATGAGAGGGGTTTGAGGATGGATAGAGCTGATGTACATTCAACTTTATTTCAACATCTTGAAACAACCTTGTTCTTAGTAGTCATTACAGAATTATTTGGTTGCCATTATGTGTAATTCTAGAATTTGATCATATGAAGATCATAATCATAATCACATTAAAGAGAACATTAATAAAGAGAGGTTGACAGCATAATATTTATTGGAAATTGAGTTCAAACCAGGATTTTTGGTCAAATGATTGCTTAGCCAGGAGTTGTGATCTGTGGTCATCTTGGCTTAAGACTGTTGCATTTCATAAAATGACTATCTAGGAACATTTGCTTATGATGAACATTTACACTGGGATATATATTATGGAAAATATTTTTTTTTTGCATCATAAATCAGTAGTGAAATTGCTTAATTCCCATTGATCTGTGGCTAAATGGAAAGTGGGCCAGAGCTGGAGACATGCACATAGAAGAAGCTTCCCGTGTTCTGTGGGCTGGCTGTTAACACAGAATGGTTTCTGGGCACTAGTTCTCTCCCTCTCCTGGGGTTCTCCTCTCTCTGGAAGTGTGAGACACGCTCAAAAAAAGCATAAACTTTTATAATTTGTAAAGATCCAAGTTCAATAAAGTCAATAGACTCTCCTGAAGAAGAGCAGTAAATCTTAACTGAGTTTCTATTAATTAATAATAAAGAATGATTAATAAACTCTCAAGTGTCAGGTTTGTGAATATTTTCAAATTACATTTATCTTTTTGGAACATCGGACGGTGAGTAAGAAAGAGTAGTTCCTTTAAATAATCTATTAATGACATAAATGTGAACTAAAAATCAGCAAAGGTAGGTAAATGCAGTGATGGTATAAATTCTTTTAAGAGTTAAGCAAGCTAGGGTTGCCTGGCTGGCCCTGTCAGAAGAGTATGCAAGTCTTGATCTCAGGGTCATGAGTTCAAGCCCCACACTGGGTGTAGAGATCACTAAAAGAGTAAAATAAAATAAATGAACTTTAAAAAATTAAGAATAAAGCAAGCTAAATATGCTATGATGTCACAGAATGACTGAACAAAAAGAAGCCATAAAAATCAGACCTCATACCTGTTGGCCCTAAAGACTCATTCATTCTCCAGAAGCTACTTTGCAAGGCGAGAGCTTGGCCTGCAGGCAGAGCTGCAGAGGTTTGAATCCTGCCTCTCACAAGTGTCTGCAATGTGATTGTAGGTTAGTCAATACTCTAAGTTTTAGTTTCCACTCTTAGGTAGTGGGGGGGATAGTAAAATTAAAATAATGTACAGTCAATCCTCACTATTTGTTAATTCTATATTTGCAAAATCACCTACTTGATAGAAGTTGTTTGTAATCCCCAAATCAGTACTCAGTCGCATGGGAGTGGTCATTTGTGGATGTGGACATGCACTGAGTGGCAAAAAATGTTGGTCTCCAGATGCACATATTCCCAGTTGATATTGAACAGGGTGACCAGACACTCTGCGCTCTTGTTTTGGTCCTCATGCTGTAACCATGTAACCAAACCAGTGTCTTTTTAGCAGCATATTGAGTTCCACATTGTTTCATTTTTTGTGTTTTTTGTTGTTGTTGATGATTTTTCTGTTGAAAATAGCCCCAAACGTAGTGCTGAAGGGTTAGCTAAGAGTTCCTCAGCACAAGAAGCCTATGCTGCACCTTATGGAGAGGATATGTCTGCTACAGAAGCTTTGTTCAGGCATGAGTTAGAGTGCCATTGGCTGAGTTCAAGGTGAGTGAATCAACAATATATATTAAATAAGGTACCTTTATTTACAGAAACACACCCAAAACAAGGTTATATATTGATTGGCTGCGGGAAAATGTTGCTACCAGAGGCTCACAAGTACCTAAGCCTGTATTTCCCCTAGGACCAGTGGTCCAGTACCATTTTAAGCATTTTTCCCCAGACTGGTGAATTCAATGAGGCGTATGATAGAGATCACAAGCCTTGCATCTTTCTTTCTTTCTTTTCTTTAATCGGAATACAATTGATATATAACATAATCTTAGTTTCGAGTGTAAACCACAGTGATTCAATACATGTATATATTGCTCAACGAATGATTGCTATAATCAATCTGGTTAGCATCTATCACCACATAGAATTATACATTTTTTTCCTTTTAGTGAAAACTTTTTAAAAAGATTTTATGTATTTATTCATGAGAGACACACACAGAGAGAGGCAGAGACACAGGCAGAGGGAGAGGCAGGATCCCCGTGGGAAGCCTCATGTGGGATTCAATCCCAGGACCCCAGGATCATGACCCGAGTCAAAGGCAGATGCTCAACCACTGAGCCACCCAGGTGCCCCTTGTGGTGAAAAGTTCTAAGATTTACTATCTTTATAACTTTCCTTTATGCAATATAGCGTCATTAACTATAGTCACCATGTTGTACATTATATCTAGGATTTATTTATGTTATAACCAAAACTTTGTACCTTTTGACCCCTTTATCTATTTTACCCATACCCACCCCTGCCTCTGGCAACCAACAATCTGCTCTACGTATGAATTTTGTTTGTTTAGATTTCACATATAAGTGAGATCATACAGTATTTGTTTGTCTTTCTCTGGCTGACTTCTTTCACTCAGCATAATGTACTCAAAGTCCACATGGTAAGATCTCCTTCTTTTTCATGGCCAAGTAATATTTCACCACCCTGCACATATGCATACACATGCATGTATGTGTGTGTGCATGACATTTTCCTTATCTGTATATCCATCAGTGGACACTATGTTACTTGAGTTGTCTCCATGTCTTGGCTATTGTAAATAATGAGGGTGCTTCTATGAACATAAGGGTGCAGATATCTTTTTGAGTTAGTGTTTTTGTATCCTTTGGATAAATACCCAGAGGTGGAATCGATGAATCATGTAGTGGTTCTCGTTTTAATTTTTTCAAGAACCTCTATGCTATTTTCCATGGTGGCTGCACCAGTTCACATTCCCACCAACAGTGTACAGTGTTTAATTCTTTTCCACATTCTTGCCAGCATTTGTTATCTCTTGTGTATTTAATAATAGCTAGCCGTTCTAACAGGTGTGAGGTGACTTACCCTTGTGGTTTTGATTTGCATTTCCCTAATGATGAGTGATGTTGAGCATCTTTTCCTGTACTTGTTGGCCATTTATATATCTTCTTTGGAACAATGTCTATTCGGACCCTTTGCCCATTTTTAAACCATATTGCTTGTGTTTTCGTTATTGACTTGTATAAGTTCTTCATATACTTTGGATACTAACCTCTTATCTGCTAAATGATTTGTAAATATTTTCTTGCATCCCATAGGTTGCCTCTTAATTTTGGTAATGGGTTCCTTTGCTATACAGAAGCTTTTAAGTTTGATGTAGTCACACTTGTTTATATTTGCTTTTGGTGTCATATTTTAAAAATCATTGATAAGATTAATGCCAAGGAGATTATTACTTATGCTTTTTTTGTGGGATTTTATGGTTTCAGTTATTACATTCCCACTTTGAGTTGATTTTTTGTATGGTAAAAGGTATGGGTACAATTTCATTCTTTTGCCTATGGCTGTCCAGTTTCCCCAGCACCAATTATTGAAGAGACTGTTTGTCCCCATTGCATATTCTTGGCTTCTTTGCTGTAAATTAATTGACCACTTACATGTGCATTTATTTCTGGGCTTTTTATTCCATGGACCTATGTGTCTGTTTTTATGCTGATATCACACTGTTTTGAAGACTATAGCCTTGCGATATAGCTTGAAATCAAGTAGCCTGATGCTTCTAGGTTGGTTCTTCTTTCTCAAGATTTCTTTGGCTATTTGGGGCCTTTTGTGGTCCCATGCAAGTTTTAGGATTACTTGTTTTATTTCTGTAAAAAATGCCATTGGAATTTTGATAAGGATTGCATTAGATCTATATATTGCTTTGGGTAATATGGACATTTTAACAACGTTAATTCTTGCAATCTATGAGCATGAGGTATCTTGCCATTTATTTATGTCTCCTTGAGTTTCTTTCATTTATGTCTTATAGTTTATAGTTTTTAGGTCTTTCACCTCCTTGATTAAATTTATTTCTAGATATTTTATTCTCTTTGATGCAGTTGTAAACAGGGTTGTTTTCTTAATTTCTCTTTCTGATAGTTATTTGTACATAGAAATGCAACTAATTTTTGTATATTGATTTGTATCCTGCAACCTTATTGAATTTGTTTATTAGTTCTAACAGTTTTTTAGTGGTGACTTTATGGTTATCTATAAATAATATCATGTCATCTGCAAATAGAGACAGTTTTACTCTTTTTCTGATTTGGATGCCTCATACGTTTTTAACATAGGTGTTTATTTCACCAAAAAATATTTTTTTAAACTTACCTAAAAGTCTCTATTATATTATTCTGGAGCTTCTCTTGCTTGAGACATTGGTTCTGTATTCCCAGTGACTTTCTAGACTATTACTGCGAATGATCAATAATATATAAAGTGTCTGTATGCTGCACATTTAAACCTATTTTCAAAACTGCAATTCCTTACATCCAACTTGGTGGACCTAGAATGTGATTGTGTGAACCTGACTTCATCCCATGTTATCAACCTCTGATGGCCCTAACCCTATCCTGTAGCTTTTCTCACACGGTAGAATGGATCATACTTAAAAAAACAAAACAAAACAAAAAAAACCAAACACATTTGTGAAGTATAAAATGTATGCCAAACACTTTGCTAAGAAATAGGTGCTCTAAAGTTGTTTGGAGATTTTCTGGGAAAATAGAGGCATAAATATCAATTCAGCATAGACATGGCTGGTGCTATGATGGATTATAAACAAAATGCAGTGGCAGCACAGGGGCTGGATCAGCTGATTCTCTGTGGAAGAGAAGGTGGGTGGTACAATAGTCAGGGAGGGCTGGACATGGTACGTACTGTTTGGCCTGGGCTTAATGAGGGCGATGATATTCACCCAAGCAAACCAGATAACACCAGAACAAGCAGAGAGAATGTTGTGTCCAAATACACAAAGGTATTCAAGAGCATCCCTATGGTCAGGGAGGCTGAGAGCAGAATCTGAGTTGAAGAAGGGAGGGGAAACCAGAAGGAGGAGGTACGGGGAGTGCTTAGAGATGAGGCTGGCAAGAGAAGCTGGGTCTGTTTTAAGAGGACAGCTCTCTAGAATAATATAATACAGACCTTCAGGCAGGTTTTACAATCATTTTTTTGTAAATGTGAAATAAACACCTATATTAAAAACACATTAAATGTAAATGTATGGCTTACAACATTCTTTGAAGTAAATACTCACAAAACCACCACCTGGTTGAGGAAACAGAAAATTCCCAGCCGCCTAGAAGCCTGTTCTGCATACTTCTTTTTAATTGCTACCCCTTCCTTCCTCATTGAGGTAAACTCTGTTTTGACTTTCATAGTCATTACTTCCTTGGGTTTCCTTATGATCTCATCACCTATGGTGGTCAGAATAATGCCCCTTCCCCCATTTGGGGCTGTTCATATCCTAATCTTCAGAACCTGTTAAAAAAAAAAAAAAAAAGGTTCACCTTACATGGCAGAAGGGACTTTGCAGATGTGATTAACATAAGGATCTTGAGGTAGATTGTCTTGGATTATCTGGGTGGGCCCTATGTGTTCTTAGAAGTGAAGGCAGGTGGGTAGGGCAGTCAGAGAATGGGATGTAAGGACAGAAGTAGAGGTCAGAGCGATCTGATTCCTGGAAGGGGCCGTAATCAAAGGAATATAGGTAGTTTCTAAATGCTGGAAAAAGAAAGAACAAATTTTCCCTGCATCCAGAGAAAAAAACACAACTCTATTGATACCTTGACCTCGGCTCTGTGAGATCCTTTTTTAAACTTTTGACTCTAGAACTATAAGATAATAAACTTGTGTTGCATTAAGCCTCCGAGTTTCTGATAATTTGTTACAGCAGCGATAGGATGCTAATATACCACCTGAGTGTGCATCTAAACACCACGTATTTTTAAACTTTCTGTAAGTGTTCTTTCTTGTCTGGCTGCTTCTTCTGAACTTAGGCCATTTTTAAGGCAGGCAAGCGACATGACTAGATCTGTATTTTAGAAGTTGACCTCGACATCAGTGTTCAGCCAGTAGCCCGGGGAGCCCAAAGGCTGGGGTTGGTGAGAACTGGCAAGAGTCAAATACAACAGGCTTGGCAAGAAATAGCCAGGACCTAAAGAAACACAGTGCAAACAGAATGGAGAAGAGGGCTGAGGGCTGACAGGGGTTTGGGAACATAGAATTGTTAGGGACTGATGTTCAAATAGATGTAAGGGATGAAAGCGTAGCTGAGAATAATTCCAAGGACTGTAGCTTGGGCAGCTGTCGCAGTGGAGGTGGTGAACACAGGAGGAATAGCCAGGACAAGGGTAACATCTTGAGGTTGAGGTATTTGGAACTCACGCTGGGTGTACATTTCCAGATGTCAGAATGTTTCTCCTGTGCAGTGCGTTCTCGCGGCTGCGTTGACCTTCTTTTTAGGTCGTGTAGATAGAGAGACAGCAACAGAAAACACTGATGAATGAATCCAGCAGCAAAATACAATGGAGATGTCCTACCTTATCTCCAGTAATGGATAATTACTCTGTTGTTCAATGGAACTTAATTTCTACTCCCCCCTTTTCTGCTCCTATCACATAATAGGCACAATTATATCTCACACTCACGGTGATATAATTAAATATCAGCCTTTGTAAAGGTGCATTACCAGAGAGTCTTCTTAGGCAGCTGATTTAGGCACTTGTCAGGTTTATCACACAACAGATAAATGTTTTCTTCATGTAGCTTAATATAACAGGGTATCTGCCTCTGAATGGCAGTGTTTCTAGATAGTCCGGGCAAACGGTCCGTTTATCGCATCTGACAGCTTTATTGCTTTATCAGTTATTTGCTTAGGGATGATTTTATTATATGTAAAATACTGACATAAATTATAGGGGAGAGAGTTGATTTTTTATATAGGTCTGATTCATTTTTCATTGTTTGTATGTGCCAAGTTTGATATTGCGCATTTTCTCCTAGTGTATTTATTTAGTTTACAAGTTATTTCCCTGGTTCTACAAATACTGGCATTTAGTCCTCAATTCTTCTATTCTTGTGACTTCTCATGTTCTCAAACCAAGCACATCTATACTTAATAAGTAAAATACAACATATACATCTGTAAATAAAATATAGAGCTAATAAAAACAAATGGACTCTAAGAGGGGTTCTTAGGTAACTTGAAGAATTCAGCACTTCAAAATTGAGAGATGTGCTATTGGTTTCCCTTGTGCAACTTGAAAGAAGAGCAGGAATAGATCCTGGCTGGACTAAACCATGTGGATTATCAACGTTTTCAATTTATTTAGGGATTTTCAATTTAGCAGCCTGGGAGCCATTCTCACGGAGACTGGCGTGTTGAGGTCTGGGCTGGAAGACCTATCTGGGTCTCAAGCCAAAAGGGGCTAGGAAGAGGTAAAATGTGGTCGGTCGGTTAGAGAAATTCAAATAGGCAGCGAGTGAGTGTGGACACATGGAAAGTAGACAACAGATTGCACAATTTAGTCATAGAAGGTTGTAGCAGCCACTCCTTTACCAGTTTCATGGCCCCATGCTCTGTGCTGAAACCTTCAGAGGATTGCCCTTAGGCTCTTGCTTCACTCCGATGGAGAGCCTAATGTTCTCAGGAGGTACACCTCCCAGGGGCAGTTACATATCCATCTTGCTTGCCCCTTACAAGGAGTATAAAAAGCCCAGAGGCTTTGCCTTAATACTGGACAAAATCCGAGGCAAACCTTATATTTTACAGATCTTTTTGAGATAAGGCTGAAGCTGGACTTTATGTCATTCCTTGACTTCCTTCCCTGTCTTATACTGCTCCCCGCCAACAACAACACCAGTTTCTCCTAAGAACAGTCCCTTAATAAATCACTTGCATTGGAATCCTTGGCTCAGAGTCAGTTTCTGGGAAAAACCTGCCCTCAGACAGGAAACCAATAGCAAGACAATAGGGTTAGCAGAGCAAGGATAGTGATTGTGATAACAGTAGCTAAACATGAGTGATCCTCACTGTTTTCCACGTATGGTACTAATTGTTTTACGTACAACTTTTCCTTGAATTTTTTCAAGAGTCACATGGGGTAGGTATTATTATCACCTCCATTTTACAGCTGAAAAAAAGTTGAGGCTTAGAGATATGAAGCAAACTGTTCAAGATTTTATGGCTAAAAATATGAAGTGAGGCTTTAGAGGGACGTCAGTAGGACCAATACGGCATCCTAAGAGTTGAATGTTAAATTTTAAGACTATTCATCTTTATCTCTCTACTGCCAACCCCCATCCCAGTCAGACTATGTCTGACTCAGTCTCTATGTGGAGTGATGTAGATTTATCTGCTGAATAAATGAACAAGTCTTGGGACAGGAAGCAAGGCTCATTTCAGTGATTTCAGTTATCAGTCTTGCAAATTAATCAACTTTTGGTTGTAAGGAAAGTTTGCGGCAAATCCAATACTATGGTCAGAACAAAATGATGGAAATGTTGCTTGGTTCCAGTAGACAGATGGTAATTGTATTGAATGACTACATCGAATGTATGTTTAGGTGATTGATACATGTAGTGTGGATAGCAAATGGAGACTGAGAAAGAGTGTGTGGGTGTGAGGAGCAGTGAATGGATAGAAGCTTTGGATTTCCCAGCCGGGACTGACTACTGTCTCCGTAGGCAGCCTAGAAGCCTGGGCACTGGAAAACCCACAGTCTGGAAGTACCACAACCAGGAGCTTGGTCATTATGTAAAAATTTTTGAATTTTTATATCCCTTGTAGAAGAATAATAAGTGTGATTTAAAAACTTAAAAACTGGGGGTCCCTGGGTGGCTCAGCGGTTTAGCGCCTGCCTTTGGCCCTGGGCACAATCCTGGAGTCCCGGGATCGAGTCCCACATCGGGCTCCTGGCATGGGGCCTGCTTCTCCCTCCTCCTGTGTCTCTGCCTCTCTCTCTCTCGCTCTCTATCATGAATAAATAAATAATTAAAAAAATAATAAAGTAAAAAAAAAAAGCTTAAAAACTATTATATGGAGAATCTCAGAATGTTTTCTTATCTAAAAGAATGTTATAGGGTCAAAGAATGCCAGAATGAGTCACGATGTTTGGTTTCTCATTGAATTCTACTAACATGTAGATGGTTAACCTTGTGAAAGCCATTTTTTAAATCTGTTCGGGATCTGGATTCCGGGATTCCTTTGTAAAACCAAGTTAATAGGTGACATTTGGAAAAGGTAGACTGTAATCCTCAACCTTCTTTCCTTTATGAGAATGAGATGTGGGCAGCCCGGGTGGCTCAGTGGTTTAGTGCCACCTTCAGCCCAGGGCATGACCCTGGAGACCCGGGATTGACTCCCACGTCAATCCCTGCATGGAGCCTTCTTCTCCCTCTGCCTGTGTCTCCACCTCTCTCTCTGTGTCTCTCATGAATAAATAAATAAAATCTTTAAAAAAAGAAAATGATATGTATTTGGATATCTGATATAGTGCCGTCAATAAATTTATAATCACTAATTTGTATAAATTTATGTAAATTATTCACCAAAGTATAAAGTAATAATGAAAATAGTGTTTATAACTAAAAACAGGGAGATGCCTGAGTGGCTCAGTGGTTGAGCGTCTGCCTTTGGCTCAGGGCGTGATCCCAGAGTCCTGAGATCCAGTCCCACATCGGGGTCCCCACATGAAACCTGCTTCTCCTCCCTCTGCCTGTATCTCTGCCCCTCTCTGTGTCTCTTGTGAATAAACAAATAAATTCCTAAAAATATATATATAACTATAAACTATTTTTATTATTTCTTTTGATGAGCATGTATGAGCATTTCTGATGGGTCTATATCTAGGAGGTGAAAGACTCGATCCTAGTACATGTATTTATTTAGCCGTGTGCTTATGGCCAGGTAGTTTTCCAAACTTTTTATAGGGAGAGTGCAATTTTCTATATAAAAAGAAGGAAAGAAAATCCTTGGGCATGTCAGAACGTCTCTCCTTTGGTGAGCTGGTGGTTATGAACTAGGAGTGATTAGTACCCATTAAATTAAACATCAAGAATGAGAAAAATATGCTTACTAGTAATGGAATTAGTTGTTGTGGGAAAGCAGGGTGGTCTATGAGGCTAATAGTAGGAATTAAAGGCAGTATCCCACAAGTAATCAAGAATGAAGCTACAAACGAGGGAGGCCAGTATATCGGATTTGTGTGAGTACCAGGAATCTGGACCTCTGTGTTAGCACTGAATATTCCCCTGAGAAGGAGAATTGGCTAGAACTGGCTGGTGAACATGACAAAAACAAGCCCAAGCAGGGGAAGACAGGTGATTTAGGCCAAGGATTGAACATTAAGAATCTTGGGTTGGCCATAATCCATTTGGTCTGAGAATCAGAGATGTGGTTAAGAAACAATTTGTAAAGAAGAATAGATAAAACCACTGTGGTTGTAATTGTTCAAGAATGTTCCTTATATTTCATTCTCCCTATAATTGCCCTTACTTAATGTTTCTAAACACATGGATAGCTTTTTGTGTGGTTTCTGCAGTATAGAAAGTAGAGTGAGTAATTGCAGACAAAGCCAAGACCGTCAGTGGGGACACACTGGTAACAGAGTCTTGGTGCCCCTTAGTTCAACCCTGCAGATCTAGGACTTTGAAGACAAGAAGAAAAGGGGTGAAGGGCTGGGCAACTTTTAGAGAGAAAATATTAGCAAATAGTGGGAACTGGGCAAAGAGAAGAGTGGAACCCCAGTAACATTTACTATGCTCTTTCTTGCCCATGCCATGTTCAAATATGTAATTGCCAGAGTATATTATTATGTATTAGCAATGCATTTGTTTCATTCATTCATCTGGTAAATCCATGAATATCAATGATTCTCATTGATCAGTGATGGACATTAGAGTTGACAATTACTGTGTGTTTATAAAACCCCTAGAAATAGAACAAAAAAAAATTTTTTTTAAAGGAGGGTTACTGTGGGGTGAGTGTAATGAGATGGAAAACTATATGATTGTTTTAAGGTCATATTACTGAGAAAGGGGCAGAGGCAGCTGTTCAGGTTATTCCTTGGTCTTAGGCCTGCCTTCAGCCTGGGCAGAAGGGGCTCTTCGGGTTCCCACTACTGGATTCAAAGCTCAAATACAACCCCAATATTGTAAAGAGTCTCCCATTTCCTTAATCTGGTCTTCTGTGCATATAGACCTCTTAGGGTCTTCATGTGGGAGAGAGAGATTGCTGAAGGACTGTGTAATGCTTAATTTTTATGTGTCAGTTTGACAGAAGCATGATTTTTGTGTAATTCTGAAAGATCTTTGCTGAATCCAAGGGTTTTTTTTTTTTAAGATTTTATTTATTTATTCATGAGAGACACACAGAGAGAGGCAGAGACATGGGCAGAGGGAGAAGCAGGCTCCCTGCGGGGAGCCCAATGTGGAACTCAATCCCAGGACCCTAGGATCACAACTAGTGCCAAAGGCAGAGGCTCAACCACTGAGCCACCCAGATGTCCCTAAATAGGTTATAAAGGTTTCTTACCTTTTTTTTTTTTTTTTCTAGAAGGTTTACTGTTTTAGGATTTATATTCAGTCTAGGACTCATTTTGAGTTTAATTTTGATTTAAGGTGTGAGGTACTGGTTAAAGTTCCTTTTTTTGGCACGTACCATCCAATTGTTTCCACACCATTTGTTGAAAAATATCCTTTACTCTCTGCATTGCCTTTGTGCTTTCATTGCAAATTAGTTGTTTGTGTACAGGGAGATCTATTTTTGAACTATTGTTTCTCTATTTTCTGTGATTTTTCTGTCCTTATGCCAATGCCACATTATCTTGATTACTGTAGCATTAAAATAAGTCTTTAAATTGGGAAGTGTTAGCTTTTTAACTTTTCTTATTATTTTCAGACTTTTTGTATTATTATAGTTCTTAGCCTTTCCATTTGGGTTTTAGGGTCAAATTGTCAAGATTTTCAGAAAGCTTGCTGTGATAATTGAGATTCCTTTGACTCTACAGATTATATTGAGGAAAATCAATATCTTAACAGTATGGAATCTTTTGAGGCATGAACATGGGATATTTCCCATTTATTTAGATTTTCTTTACCTTAACTCAGCAATGCTTTATAGTTTTCAGTATATAGATCCTGCACATCTTTTGTCAGATTTGTCCCTAGGAATTTCATATTTTTAATGGCATTATAAATGGCACTTATGATTTTTTAATTGGTAGCATGAAGGAATATTATTGATTTTCTATATTTATTGAATATCTTGTTACCTTGTCAAATTCAATTAGTTTTAATAGTTTTTATTAGTTTTTTACTAATTCTAGTAGCTTTGTGTGTGTGTATGTGTGTATATCATCAGATTTTCTGTATAGATAATCATGTCATCTGTGAATGAAGATCATTTTACTTCTTTCCAATCTGGATACTGTTCATTTATTTTTCTTACTTGATTGCATTGGCTAAAGCCTCCAGTACAATGTTACTGGAAGTGATAAGAGCAGTTATCCTAGCCTTATTCCTGAATAATAATAATATTTTCTTGAGAAGAAAATATTCAATATTTCACCATTAAGTATGAATATTGGATTTTTAAATGCTTTTTCTGAAATAGCATACCTTTATTTATTTTTTAGTTTGTTAATGTGGTAAATTACATTAATTGATTTTTAAATGTACCAACCTTTCATTCCTGGAATAAATCATAATGTATTATCCTGTGAATATATCTTTGGTATAAAGTTGCTACAATTTTACTTAGAATTTTTTCATCTATGTTTGTTAGGAATATCACCATGTAGTTTTCTTTAACATGTGTGTCTAGTTTTGGTATTAAGGTCATGTTCTAGAATGAGCAGAAAGCATTACCTTCTTTATAATCGTGTAGAAGAGTTTGTGTAGAATTCGTATTATTTCTTCATTAAAGTTTTAGTAGAAGTCACCAATAAAGCATCTGAGCCTGAGGTTTTCTATATGGAAAGGTTTTTAACTTTATGTTCAAATTTTAAAATAGATATAGGGCTACTCATGCTGTCTATTTCTCCTTATTTGAGCTTTGGTAATTGTGGGTTTTGTTTCGTTTTGTTTTGTTTTGTTTTGTTTTTTGTTTGTTGATTTGTTTGTTGGTTTGTGTGCTTTGCTTTTTCTTTTTTTTTAAGAGAGCCAGAGGGAGAGAGAGAATCTTAAGCATGAGGGGCTTCTTGGACTTTATGCTTTTATTGCCATATATTTTATTCTTTTATGTTACACTACATTTTTATAATTTTTGGTTAAAAAGTCTCCTTTTTAGGGGGGAAGTGATAAGGGGAAAGGGTGAGAGAGAGAGAGAATCTTAAGCAAGCTCCATGCCCAGTGTGGAGCCTAACACAGGCCTTGGTTTTACAAACTTGAGATCATGACCTGAGCCAAAATCAAGAGTTGGCACTTAACTGACTAAGCCACCCAAGCACCAAAAAGTAATTTGTCTTCTGAAGAGACTTAAAAAATGAGGAAACGATTCTTACAAATTTATTCATGTCTTTACCATTTCCATTACTCTTTCTTTGTGTAGATCCATATTTCCACCTGGAATATCTTACCTTCTGCCTTCCTTTAATATTTCTTTTATTGAGAATCCACTAGAGATGATTTTTTTCAGCTTCTGTATGTCTGGAAATATTTTTATTTTACCTTGATTGTTGAAAGATGATATTGTTGGATAAAGAATTCTAGGGCAGCCCTGGTGGCTCAGCAGTTTAGTGCTGCCTTCAGCCTGGGCCGTGATCCTGGAGACCCAGGATCGAGTCCCACATCAGGCTCCCTGCATGGAGCCTGCTTCTCCCTCTGCCTGTGTCTCTGTGTCTCTCATGAATAAATAGAATAAAATCTTAAAAAAAAAAAAAAAAGAATTCTAGACTGAGATTTTATTTCAGTGCTCTAAAGATGTGTCTCCCCGCATTATGCTGTAATGAGAAATCTTGCATCCTCATCCTTGTTCCTTTCCATGTAACATGTCTTTTCTCCCCAAGATGCTTTTAAGACTTTTTTCTTTATCACTTGGTTTGCGTAACTTAAATATTATGTGTCTTAGTATTATTTTCTTCATATTTTTGTACTTAGAGTTATTGGCTTTCTTGGATCTGTGGGTTTATAGTTTTCATATTTGAGGAAATTTTGGCCATTTCTTATTCAAGTATTTTTTCTATCCACATGTCTCTCTCTTTTCCTTCAATGAATCCAGTTAAACATATATTAGATAGCTTGGTTGAAATTGTCCCAAGTTCACGGAGTCATTATTTATTTTAAAAATTGTTTTTCTCTCTGATTAAACTTTTTTCCCCTATTGTCTTCCAATTCACTAATCTCTTCCATTAATCTCACCAGCACATTTTTCATCTCAGAAATTTTAATTTTCACCTGTGGAAATTCAGTTTGGGACTTTAAAAAGTATCTCCCTTTTTCTACTTATTTTTTAGAACATGAAATATACTGTTATAATAGCTATTTTAATGTCTGCTAATTTTTTATTAAAGTTCAGCTTTTTATTGAACAGGTTACAAAAGAAGCTTAGTTAAAAAGACCAAAGCCTATGTCATCGTCAGCCTTCTCAGATTCTTTTTTCTTTTCTTTCACTTTCTTCTCTTCAACTGGGGTAGCCATGGTAGAGGGAGCAGGGCCTCCTACTGATGCAGTACCAGCTACTGAGATGGGTCCTCCAGGCCCTATATTGCAGAAGAGGCTCTCGATGTTGACACTGTAACGGGGCCTTTGCAAACAAGCCTGGCCACAAAGGTTCAACATTTACATCCACTGCTTTCACAAGGGCATTGATCTTATCATCTGTGACCACCACCCCATTGCCACGCACTATGTAGAGTAGATGCAAGTGAGCTCCTGGACCATCCTGGTTCGGGTGAGTTCTGAGCAGGCCTCACCAAGGATGGTGCTAGCTGCCACAGGATGAAGTGAGGGCCTTACCCCAACATAGCCCTAGCTTCTTCAGAAGAGCTTGTCTGCTAATTTTAACATCCACATCAATTTTGGCTTTGTTTTGGTTGATTTTTCTCCTATCATGAGTCTTATTTTCTGCTTCTTTGCATGCCTGGTCTTTTTTTTTTTTAGTTATTTGAGAGAGAGGGAGAGCGAGAGAGAAAGAGAGCAAGAGAGCGAGCACCAGTGGGGAGAGGGGCAGAGATAGAGGAAGAAGCAAACACCTTGCTGAGCAGGGACCCAAACATGGGGCTCTGAGATCATTACTGGAGGAGAAGGCAGACGTTCAACTGATTGAACCACTCACTGCCTGGTCTTCTTTTATGGGGTGATGATATTGTGAATTGTGTGCTAAATGCTTTTGTGTATCTATAATTATTTTTGAGCTTTGTTGTGGGACACAGATAAGTGACTTGGTAACAGTCTGAGTCTTGCTTTATGCACATGCTAGTACCAGTGTATTATTCAGTTTAGGACTAATTATTCCCCACTACAGAGACAAAAATATCTTCTGGATGCTCTATCCAATGATCTGTGAATTATACGGTTTCCAGGCTGACTGGTGAGACCAGACTGTTCCCAGGCCTTTATGAATACAGAGTACTGTTACTTCTGAATATTTCAAGTGGTTCTTTCCCGGGTCCTGAGTAGCTTTTCACATGCATGCACTGATCATCTTTTTTTCTGAATACTCAAGGAGAATCCTTTGCAGATCTCTAGAGTTCTCTCTCTGTAACTCTCTCTTCTCCAGAATGTAAATTCTGGCTACCTTGGTATCCCTAAACTCTCAGCTCTTTTCCCTCAACTTAAAGAATCTGCTGGGATCCACCCAGGTTCTCCTTCTCTATACCACAGCCTGGAACCTCTCTAAAGCAGTAAGCTAGGGCAACCTTAGGGCTCACTTATTTATATCGTGTTTCTAGGAATCACTATCTTTTGTTGGCAAATGCTCAGTGTCTTGAAAAACGTTGTTTCATATATTTTGTCCATTTTCCTTGGTTGTTTCAGGTGGGAAGATAAATTTAACTCCTGTTATTTAATTTTATCCAGAAGCAGAAGTTCTCCATAGATTTTAATTCAAATGTAACCACTATCACTTTAAGTTTTTGACTCTTGAAAAGGTTTGCCTATTGCCTGATACTATGTCAGTGGGCCCTTCTCACTTGTTATTCTGTCCCACTTGCCTTTTGTGAGTTGAACATGTCCTGTATATATATATTTTTAAAGATTTATTTATTTACTTATTTATGATAGACATAGAGAGAGAGAGAGAGAGGCAGAGACACAGGAGGAGGGAGAAGCAGGCTCCATGCCGGGAGCCCGACATGGGACTCGATCCCAGGACTCCAGGATCGTGCCCTGGGCCAAAGGCAGGCGCTAAACCGCTAAGCCACCCAGGGATCCCCTGAACATGTCCTATATTGAAGTGAAAATATAGCAAACGTTTCTCTATTCCAACCACAGAAGAGGAAAGAGAACATTTCTTAAGGAAGATAAAAACAATGGCCCCCTTGGTCCATCCAACAGCACCTTCCACTCAAAGCAATGTCCCCAGTGTTTGTCCCCCACGTTTCTGAGGAATGCCAGTGTTTGTCCTTGAATTCAGGTTGAAAGGGGCTAGGATAGGAAAGGAAATGTGTGGAAGAAAGCTGAGAATATTCTGACAAGATTCCTCTGGCTTTATTTTTCATCCTTGTGGGAAGAAAGATGTTAGAAATGCTGGCTTCTCCACATGAGAGACTGTCTCAAAAGCCATGGGAAATGGGCATGAATAGATTATCCAGATATACTTGGTGATAGATACATAAAATCGTTCCTTGATATTCTAAGCATGTTTTAGAAAGGGATTTGTACGGCCAAAAAAATGATAAAATAGATGTCCTAAATATGTCATGAGCATAATATTGAAAAAGCATTTTTTTCCCACAGAACACAGTTCTTATCTCTGTAGTCAATATTTGATGCATGCTCATTGCTATTTCCTCATATTCAGTCAAGGAGGGAAAAGGTGGATTCATCTTTAAGTGATTGATCATCACAGCTTTACTCTGCAGCAGTAGGAGAAAGATGAATTATGGGAGCATGTACACTTTAAATAGCAATTCTGATTATTAAGAGGTCTCCCGATGAAGTCAGAAGGATGGGAGTTGAGTTTTCGGAAGCACTGATGTTTTTTGGGGAGTGTTGAGGGTAATTGGTATACCTTGCAAAAAATAAAAATACTGCTAGTTACTCTTAAAATCTAAACAGGGGGTTAAAGGTAGACTACTATTTGCCTTTTTTAAAAGAATCCCGATTAAAAAAGTCCATTTTAGCTTTGTGGGTATGTGTGTGTGTGTTTATCGACTGAATTGGAAATTTTATACGGTATTCAATAAGTGGAAAGATTAGAATGAAAACGTATAGACTGTGATTAATGGCAAATAAGAAAAACCAAGTGCCTTGGCAGAAAAAAGCCTTGGAGGAGGTATTTACCAAAGCCACAGCAGTTTCTCCTAAGAAGCGTTTGCCAGGGTAAGCATTAACGTATCCTTTGCTGCGTATGATGGTGCTGAGCTAGGAGGTAACTAAAGAAACACGAGACCTTGCTGTCAAAAGACTCCAATCTAATTGGAGATACTGGACACAGCCTGAAAGAGATGAGGAGTCTCAAGGATGAGCCTGTAGAACTCTGGGGAGGTGTAAATAAAGAGCTCAGTCTGTAGGAAGGAATGGTGCTAGTGTTCTTACTATTGCTCAAAATGTCGAGTATTAACTGGGCCTGCCAACAGCTATTTATGGAGCTACCACTGTGTGTAAAGGCACGTGCTGGTAGCTGATAACACAGCGACTAGGAAAACCGTGACCTCAGACCTAAACAAACCAAAACAAAACCAGTGACCCGCTCTCATGAAATCTAATGCCAGAGGATTTAATTGAACAGCTAGAACCTGGTATTCTAAAGGCGGAATCAAGCAGGAGAAATTTTGAAAACAGAGTAGGACAAAATATACCTCTTCCAAAAAAAAAAAATACCTCTTCAAAAAATACTCTTTCTCATGAATAAAAGATCAGTACAGCACCTTGGTCACACTTGACATCTATATACAAGAGACTCTGTGTACATCATGTCCCTTCCTCCCACTTAGAACTGCGAAAATAGAGGTTCACATTATGCTGTTTAGCCAAGGCGAGGAAGGCTTTGAATCGCATCCAAAACTGTTTGCTGGTGATGCCTGTGTTCTTCTCAGGACACTGGGCCGCCTCTGTCATTGGAATCTTGCATTACTGGGTCACTTCCCGTGGGTGTTTTAGCCGGTTCACCTTCAGTTCCGCCCACTGCCCTTGTAAGAGTTCCCTTTCTCAGGCTTCTTTGAAAAGACATCACAGACCCTGAAAGTTGCAGTCTCCCCGCACTGTGGGCCAAGGACTGTAGGACAAGAGACGAAGGAAAGACAGGAGAAAGATAACCGGAGCACATCCCCAAATCGTCTGCAGAACAAGGCCCTCGCTTCCTCTTCCACGATGTGACTGATTGCAGGCCCAGAGCGCAGAGAGAATTTGGCCTTGGCTCATTTGGCCTGGAAAGCCCTCCAGGGTCGGTTTGGATGATTCATCAGGAAATGAAGCTCCCTCCTTGCCAGTGGTTTGTGGAGCAGCAGGGGATGATTGGACTCTTGCCGATCACTCCCAGAATGGGAGAAGTTACTTTGCTCACATTAAAAACTCAAATGTAGGGCACGGGCCGAGGAATATTTGAAGCTCGCTGTCTATCCAGAGTGCCCATGATACAGACTTGATTGAATTGCCCTCATGCCTGCTTGGGGTACATTTAAGCATGCATGGGACTTTCACGAGGTTGGGTTGATGTCTTTGCGAAAGTGGTCGACTAGACGGTGGGGCTCTGGGAGGAGGGTAGGAGGGGTCCCCATGGTGGGATGCTGGGTGTCCTGTCATTGGGAACTGTCCCTTTCCCTGTATCCTTACTCCATCCTGGGGGCCCGGGGGCAGCGTTCAAGAAGCCAGGAGGCTTCAGAGCACCCACCAGGCTCCTCAGACTGGTCCCATGACCAGTAGGAATCTCTTTAAGAAACTGCAAATGTGTGACCTTGAGGAGGAAGAGGTGTACTCTCATGAGGAGAGAAAAGCCCCCATGGTCGCTGGTGGAATATTGAAGGCAGAAGAGCCTGACCGTGGCATCAAGCTGCGCTGCAAATCCCAGACATTCACAAGTCCTGGGCTGTAGAATCTCTCCCAAGTTTTGCTTTGTTTCCTATCAATGGTGTTAACAGCTCTGCCAATGTTCAGCAATTGTGCGAGGAGGACAATACTCAGAGAGAAAAATCAGTACAGTATTGTTTTATTTTTATGCCATATCCAGACAGAAAGATCTCCTCTATTCATTGTAATACATTTGTCATTTTTGTCTGAATAAATGCGAGGCTATGAGAAAATGCTGATACCAGTTGTCAAGAGAAAACTATTTACAATTGTCCCTCCCTTCTTTCTTTGGGCATTTTCATTATAATCTTTTCAGCTTCACAGAAAGATGCACCGGGTGTAAAGCGGATGGCTGCACCGCGTTGATTATGACCTTCACTTTTAAGGTGAACAGTGGGGAGAAAAAAAAAACAAACCGTGGACTTGAGGAGTTTGGTTCCTGTTTTCTGGAAGAGGAGGTAGTCTTTTTCTTCTCATTATATTTCACTGGATTGGGTCCTACGTGAAGACCCAATGCATTTGTTCATTCATTCACTCCTTCCAGACGCCTGAGTGCCAGCTAAGGGCAAGACGTGAAGTCCCTGGATACAGTGGTTAACACAACCTCTGAGGTCTTAGAGGCTGAGGAACCTAGGGAGGGAGGTGGCTCCATAAGGAAAGAGAAAATCCTGCAACCAAATCACCCCAAAAAGGGAATATTAGCCCATAATGGTGATGGATGGATGGATGGATGGATGGATGGATGGATTTATGAAGCAGTATGAGCGTGAGTAGGAGAGGAGCTGAGGGAGAGGAAGAAGCAGACTCCCTGCTGAGCTGGATCCCAGGACCCTAAGATCAGGACCTGAGCCTACAGCAGATGCTTAACTGACTGAGCCACCCAGGCGCCCCATGGTGAGTGATGCTAAAGAACTATTTGTGCCGGTAGTCGAACCCTTTCTACTCCAAATTATCCAACTGTCTGGGAGCAGGTCAAATTTATCAGAACTACACTGAGGTTATGAATGTCTCCTCATTGAAAATTTAAGAATAAAGTCATTGCAAATGTAAAAAAAAAAATAAAAGAAGAAGAAGAAGAACTACTTGCCACCTAAGACTCTTAGATAAAAGAAAAACTAACTCCCCAAATCAGTGTCTTTCAAAGCAGGCTCCCGTCCTAACAGAGAGGCTCATACAGCCCTTCATAAAGCGTCCAGTGAGGGGAAAATGCATCTCTGACTTATGACCTTCTATCTCCAGTCAAAATTCACTTATTTTTATAAGTTTTAGGGTGAGTCATTTTGAATGGAATGTATGAGAGGCAAGGAATCAAACGCTGTTAACTTCTTTTTACTAAATCTTGCTGAATACCTTTTGTTCTTTCTTTTTTTCCTTAGAATGAAGAAAACCAATGTCTTTAATAAACAACAGATCTCAGACACTCTAAAAATAGCTCTTGAAACATCAGGTGACTTTTCCTTATAGGCTTAATACTGATTTTATTTCCATATTTTTCTCTGATATCTTTGTCATCACACTTGGGACGTACTTAAGTCCTTTCTGTGGTTTTTGACACAAATCCCTGCTATGCCAGTGTTTGCCAAACTTTAGTCCTTTGTGTAAAACCTTCACAATTTTTTCCACATACTCACATTATGTCTTTTCTTCAATTATTTTGTTATATATGGGTATCATGTCTACTACTACCTATATATTTTATTTAAAGTGATTCTTTCTTTCTTTTTCTTTCTTTCTTTCTTTCTTTCTTTCTTTCTTTCTTTCTTTCTTTCTTTCTCTTTCTTTCTTTCTTTCTTTCTTTCTTTCTTTCTTTCTTTCTTTCTTTTTTTCTTCTCTTTTCCTCCTTTATTTTTTTCTTTCCTTTTCCTTCCTTCCTTCCTTCCTTCCTTCCTTCCTTCCTTCCTTCCTTCCTCCCTCCCTCTCTCTCTTCTCTTAAACTAGTTTATTTTAAAAGGAAACATCAATGACTACCATAAATGAAATAAGTTTTGCTTATAATAAATAGAAGGTAATAAAAAAAAAAAGAAGGTAATGACAAAAACAAATAAAATGTAAACAATATTCCTAAATTCAATCCAGGTACTGTCAGAAGATTCAAAGTCTCTTCTGTCTGTTAAAAGACATGTTAAAAGACACCCGCCCATGATGGGTGATGTGAAAGAAATACTTAAACCACCTGAGACTTACTCTTGGATAAAAGAAGAAAGACTAAAAAAACCATAATGCACTTCTCACTATGTGATTCAGGGTATTTAATGCCACTTTTGGGTATCTCCTAAGGTCACCTCCTGAACCTGTTGGAACAATATGGCCACGCTCCAGGCTCTGCTGGGCCTTCTCCATCTGTAAGGGGGTTCTGTTGTAAGTAGGAGCAGTGCTTATTTCAAACAACTGTTTCTGTCCCTCAAGACCTATAATAACTGATTTCATTCAACTATTCAGAGATATGAGATAATTTAAGGAATTCATGTATCTTCTCAATAGACGTTAACACCTGCAGCCTGTGACATCTGTCACCACCTTTCCATGCATGCTTCCTATCTTCATTATTCGTCTCTTTAATTAACAGTTTAATTCTTAAAAATAAACTTTGGAGTATGTGGTTATGAGTGATTGTTTCCAGTCAGCACCACAGAAGGCAATAACACTAGATCATGGCCGAGCTCTCTCCAATCATATGCTGCCCAGTAATGATGACAACAGGAAGTCATTCGTCAGGCCTAGGTTTCTCCTATTTCATCTAGAAGTATAAATATCTTATTTTTAATAGAGAGAAGGATGAGCTGAGAAGATGATGATGGATCTGAGGTGACACCGTGGGCCAGCCAAAGCTTTTAAATGTGACATTTTTCAAATCATGGGAGAAGAGAAGAGCTGAGGAAGGAAGAGGAGAGAATATCAAACTACATTTAAAAACATCAGGCCAGGCTGTAGTGCTTGCACCTTACATTCTTCCCTGAATCCAAGAGCAAATCTGACGTTTCTCCAGGTCTAGCCATCCCGTGATATTGTCACACTGCAGAGAAATTGACTTTGAATCAGAAATGATTGTTTGTTGACAGTGAAAGGAAATAGTCCATTCGTTCCTTACTACAAATTCATCATGTGGTATCTTTACAGAGGGATTTTCTGTTTCAGGAAAATAATAAGGGCAGAGAAGGAAATTGCTAAGGATGACCTGGGTCAAGAAAGAGAAAGACTATCTAGGTATGTGCTAGTAAAATACGGGGACAGATTCTACGAGGAATATTCTCAGCTTTAATAGATGATGGAGTGCAGGTGATTTTTGGTCAAGTGTGCTCATGACATTAAACTGGGAGTTTGGATCATAGCTTAAAAAAATAGAATCACTTAATAAAAAGTATTCTCCTAAAGAAAGAATTCTTTGAGAAATGTAAATGAGGAAGAAAGAAGGATGGAGTTGGGCTAATGTTTGCAGTAATCTTTTTTTTTTTTTCCTCGCAGAATAAATATTCCTGTGGATACAGCGCTATCCTTCTCAGTGTCTCAGTTGTCTTTTTCCTGTTCCAGGATTCTTGTACTGAAACATAAAAACAAACAAGCAAACAAAAGATGAAAAATTGCTATGGGAGCGCCTGAGAATAATCAAAGGAGCACATTTTAGGAATTGATCTCATCCAACCATTTGCCATTATTGTATCTGTTCCTAATTTGCAAATAACCAAACCACTGTGGGAGCTGATTCTTAACAGTTCTACATGGTGGGCAGACTAACCAAGCTGGAGAAGACTGAGGAAGATGGATAACCAGTTATAGGAAAACCTTCGCTTGTAGGAAGGGGTGGGGGCTGCTGTTAAATTGTCCACTGATTTTTTTTTTTTTTAAGATGCTATGCAAAGCTTTTGGTCAGAAAAACAGCCTCTAGCAAGCAATGCATTTTACATAAAAGAAACCTTCCCAGGAAGGATGGCTATGAATTTAATTATAAGCTCTTCTCTTTGCATAAATTTGGTTCAGCCTAAATAAGACTTGAAACATGGAACAATGTCCATGGAATACAATTCACCAATTGTTACTTTTAATTATGTTCACATGCATAATTCATAAATACACTGCATGGACAAGAGGAAAGAAAAGATAAGAAGGAACAAAAGAGATGAATTTTCCATCAAACAATTACTATATAAATAGACAACATATTTAATACATTAGTTAGCAAAGTGATTCTTTGTTCTTGTCAGTCTGGGGCTTAAAAATGTTAAAAGCATCCCCAAACATAACATTGTTACATTTTGCTAATGTCTCTCTTAAGTGAAAGAACTAGGGATTATTATTAATTTTTTTTAAAAAAAACCTGCCCCCAAGTGTGCGATATAGGTATGGTTGACATAGCATAATATTACAATACATACTATTATAATAGATTCTAGTGTGACTTCTTAATGCGGAAACATGTAAGAATGACATTATTTCCTCATTAAGGGGGAGTCTTTTCTTGTGCTAGGTGTGTCATTTCATGTTGCCACGAAGTATTTGTTTGGTACTAGGATCATCCTAGTAGCATATGCGTCCTACCGGAAAAGAAAGAACTGTACCAACAGGTGTGGATGCATTCATTGCTAGAGAGTCCAAACTACTTCCTCAACAATATGACTTGTTTGAAAGCTTCTGATGTGATCAATTCAATGAGAATCCTATTCCTGGACTGCAAGGATTAAATCAAATATTGCTTCGCAGTATTATATGCTCAATACAGAATTAAAACTTTTTGTACTTACGTACCAATTTGCATTAAGAATGCAATTCTTATGTAGGAATTTGCATTCTTAATGCAAATTCTCTTTCATGTAGCAACATCTTTTGGTTCATGGCTCAGTTTTCAGAAAGCACCAGTCTGCCATGACCAGTCAGAACCATTGAAAGCGAGACAAGGAGTCAGGCACATAGTGACCAAAATGTCAGCTGCACATCCAGAAGAGCTGCTGGAATCTTGGTTCGAATATGTGGCAACACAGAGCTGCTTCATACTGAACTTCAAAATTAGGCAGCTCCGACTGCAGCTCAGCAACTGGGTCTGCTCTGCTAAACGGAGGGCCGACGAGCTGAGCAAAATGCACAGTTTGCAGACACAGTGTTATGAAAAGGAAGAGGAAGGTGCCAAGCCACACATGCTCGGATCCTTCTCTTAAATCTTTCATTTAGATGCATCGCTCTTCCTACTCTGGGGGCAGGGGTGGTGGTGACGGATAAGACAGGGTGATGACCCAATAGAATCTCCTTCCACAGAGCCGATAGTCAAATATCTATGGTTAAAGGCTGATATTTCTGCCATCTGGGTGCTTAAAAATTTTAAGTATCCTACCTGCTTTCATGGGGAAGGACATGAGAGGTGTGTGGCATAATCTTTAAGTAAAGAAAGAGATATTTAAACCCACTTATCTTATAGAAATCTGATTTAAAATAAAAATCAGTCTATCTGTCACAGTCATGAAAGGAAACTTTCTGCATAGGAATTTTGTTTGCTTTTTTTTAAAGATTTTATTTATTTATTCATGAGAGACACAGAGAGAGAGAGAGAGAGAGAGAGAGAGAGAGAGAGAGAGGCAGAGACACAGGCAGAGAGAGAAGCAGGCTCCATGCAGGGAGCCTGATGTGGGACTCGATCCCGGGACTCCAGGATCACGCCCCGGGCTGAAGGCAGGTGCTAAACCATTGAGCCACCCAGGGATCTCCCTTGGTTTGGTTTTTTATGATCAGAATTTGGTGCCTAATTTTACTCTACTATAAAACGGTGATAATAACTGTATACGTCTCACAAGATTGTGTCAAGTGTGAAATGGAGGTACACAAATTAGTGCTTTGAAGCGTGTCTGGCGTATCAAAAGTACTCAAGAAATGTTAGCGGCTATTGTCATTACTGTCATTATCGTCACCACCACACCACCAGCAGTGTCCTCATCCTTATCATTATCATCATCACCATCATCATTTTTCACTTGAGGTGAAAACCTGTGAATAAATGACAAGGACTTGATGACAGGTCCATTGGAAGGGCTGCTTCTTTTCATTATTTGGCCAAGGAACCATTGAGGGCCCACAGCATGCCTAGGATGGTTGTGAGCAGGAAGTGCAAGGTATGACATCTGTCTGTTCAAAGCTTATAGTCTACAAGATGGTGTAATTTAGCCAGCACTCAACATGGTTTGGAAAACAGACTCTTACATGGGTCCAAGGATCTGGGACATTTTCACAGAAGCAGGCTTTCCATCTGACCTTGAACATGAAGTAAGTTTTGTCCTAGGAGGACTTGGGTGAGCAAAAGCAAGAGTTTAGGAAGGAACACGGGAGCCTGGGGGCTAATGAGGGGATCGGATTGATTGGACAATGTTGGCCTTAACTCCTGCGGAGAATTCCAAGACCAAAGCTCACCCTGGAGGATTCCAGGGGGAAGACATTTGCTGCATCTTTTCACTCCCATCATCCTAAAGGAACATGAGGTTCCTTTAGCTCAGCCCCCCTGCGTCTCCACGGTGTCCTAAGCGTGGTTGTGTCCCGCTCTCCAAGTCGGAGCTCGTGCTCTTCCCCTGGCCCACTCTCTTCCCTTCCATGCTGCTCTTTGAAATTTGACCTCTTCTTCAAGGACTGATTTTGTCATTTATTTGCTTGCTATTTTTTTTTTTAAGTGTTTGTGTCTGTAAAACTTTTTGAGCGTACTGTGTTATATAGACGTCTCTCTCTCTCCTAAACTCATCTACTTATCTTTTATATTATTTGACAGTCCGTCCTGTGAGGCAGTGTGGTATACCGGTAGGAATATAGGATCTGAGTTCTCAGCCAGACCACCTGGCCATTTACGTGGCCCCAGGTAAGATGTTTGGTTTCTCTGGGCCTTAGTGTCCACAACTGCACAACAAACATTTCGGATGGATTGATGGCTAGTGGCTTCCCACGTTGTTAATTTTTGTCCCAGGACTTTTCTGTTGCCTTTTCCGTGTGATCTGATTCAGTTTTACAATAAATCCCTCTTATTTTCTCCTTGGGATTTTAAGCCCTGATAAGGCCCCATTACCTAACCCGATGACTCATGATTGTAGGCATTAACTAAATATTTGGTGAAATTCGCTGCTTCATATTCATTCCTACCCGTCTGCTCCTGTGAACCTCATCTCCCTGCCCCTGCCACTGTGCCCCCAATTGTCTTCAATCTCTGGTCTCTACATCACCCAGAAGTGTCTCATATTGCCTCTCAGTGGGCATTGGTGTTGGTGTTTCGTAAGTGAGGAGAATGAGTCAGTGATAACAAAGGCGACCATCAGGAAGAGGGCCTGCCGGGATGAGTCTATCATTTGCCCTCATTCAGCGAGTGTGACAACTCTGTGGAGCAGTGCAAGGAAAGAAATTCTCCTCTGGTCTAAATAAGACCTCAAAAGGCCACCTATCACAGCTGATGTACTTATTTCCATGGTGTTTCCACTTGGGGCACTGCCTTACCCAAAGGGCACCAAACACTGTCAGAGTTTCAGAGAGTTTTGTTTTTAATGCCACATCCCTTTTATGCCAATTAGAGATAATCTCCTCGGGCTCTTAAGTAATTTGTCTGTGTAATCTCAGGCACACTGAAAAGAGTCTCAAATCCTTTGTTGATTGGAAGACATAGTGGAAACTCCTCAGGCACAGTCAGAAATTAGTCAAAACTTTTAAGTCACTGTGATGCCTTTTCCCCCCTCTTCTTTGATCAAATAAAGAAATCTTCCTGCACAGATTAATGCACAAATTAATTTGAAACAGGTTCATGGGGACTTTTCTTTGAGCTTGCAAAACACACACGCACACGTTCACATGCATGCACGCGTACGTTTTGCCCACGATTGCCACGAGCTTAATGAACCTGGGAATTAGGAATTTTTCCCGAGGAAACAAAATGCTTTAGTTGAATTTGAGAGGTTTTCACCTTCTTATGGTATTTAGAAGGATTAACAGCCAAGAGTTTATTCAGAACTTCACTTCCTTGGGCTGCAAACTTCTGTAGAACGAGCAGACCAGAGTGGCTTAATTAATTTCTGATGCCTTATAATAATGATATCTTTTCAATCCATGTTTATTTATTATTTTAAAGTACCCCAGAATGCTCGTATTGCCATTTACGGGTAACCCTCACATAGAGGAATGTAATTTTATGTCAACAAATTATTAGTTTTAACCATCTTTAAAAGGTCAGTTGGATTAGCCTTACCCATAGGAGAAGGGGAGTGTGCTCTGATCCAAGTGGTGCCCGCTGCCTCCCGGTGCTTCTGTGGCCACGTCAAAGAGCTTTACCCTGTTTCCTAGTAACCTCTTGTCCCAGAACACACATTTTTGGCAGATTTGTTTGAGTTGAAGTTCTTGATTCAAAATGTGAATTTAACTTACCTTTGAGACCTGAATTGATGTATATCACCACTGAAGATCCCAATTCTGTCAGCACCAAATAGAATCCATGGATTTATGCCCCACTTTGATCAATCTGGCATTCCTTTGCATTTTATGGGGGTATATTCCCCTCCATCACTCTTTTGTACACATAAAACACTGGTGCTTCTGTGAATACAAGAAGGATATTACTTCTTATTTATTCCAATTCTGCTTTATAATTTGTGTTTATTCCTTTAACAAGCATTAATTGAGAACTTATTATCTGGCATTGCACTAGCAACAGCAACTAGGCATCCAAAAACACGCCAAAGGAGAAGGTCAAGGATATCATTCAGCTTTTTCTTTTCTCTACACACACACACACACACACACACACACACACACACGTATGCGCACATCCCAAGGAGGCTGTCCAACCATATCCAATGTTTTCTTTTCTTCTGTTTTCTCTTGCATTTTTAATTTTTTTTTTTTTTTTTTTTGGTATTCAAGTATCCATGCTCATTCTCATCTTGTAAAACTGTGGATCTGACTGAGGAGCTCTTAGGACTAATTATAGTTTAGTAAGAAATTAATAGATAAAACATAATAACTTTCCAACACACCAGCCATAACTAGTTCGGAAAATGGAAAGACCAGATTCCATTCACAAGAGCAAAAATATAACAATACTTAGAAAAATATTTTGAAAAGAAGAGTATGGGAACTTTTAAATTTTAGTAAGAGAATGATAGAATTTCACGGAGGGACTTAAAAAAGCACAGAGACATATTTCTATGTGGAAAGACTGAATATTTTAAGTGTGCAAAATGCATCCAAATGTAATTGTAGAATGGTCACAATTTCAGCTCATTGCGTGGGGTTGTGTTTGATTGGTGTAGAAACCTGATGACATGATCTGTTTATCCACCTCTTTTAGAAAAAGAAGACTGGAAACACACCAATATCTTTACAGTGACACTCCACCAATACTTCTAAGTTCTCAAATTTCCTGATGTAAACATGTTTGCTTGCAATTTTATGTTTTTCTGATGACAAAAGCATGGTTTGGGCAGCAATGGAATGTAATAATCTGCATAGCTATTCAGATTTTAAATTTCGGTAACTGTGGTGGAATATAATGAAGGGCAAAACTATCTTGGTTAGCATTAGGGATGGGGTACCGGACACGAGGCCTTCTGAACAATGTGCGGAATGACTTGGAGGCAATGAAGACAGAAAACAAGTATTTTCAGATCAACATAGGAAGGAATGAAAATTAGCAAAGGACAAGAGAAGTCAATAAGGGCAGAGGAGGGACATAAATCATAAAAACACTTCTCTAGGAGCTAGGCAGTGACATTCATAAGGAGGTGGAATTTGTTGCTCTTTTCCCAGACTAATTTATGTAGGCTCGTCTCTGGACAGTCCTGGGGAAGTAGGTGCCAAATATCAGAAGGGATCGCAGATCATCTTCCACACTGTTATGCTGTTACTTCTTGCAGAAGGGAGGACACATAGGTGGAGGGTGGGTGGGTTGAGTTGTGTACGGACTGTGTGTGTAGGCAGGCAGTGTGCAAGGAGAGGTGAGCATTTGTCTATCTTTATCTGGAGGACTTTTTTTTTTTTGAAGGACTTTTTTTTATTAAAGATTTTTATCTGATTTATTTATTTCACACACACATACACACACACACACACAGAGCACAAGCAGGGGGAGCAACTGGCAGAGGGAGAGGGAGAAGCAAGCTCTCCAATGAGCAGGGAGCCTGACTCAGGGCTTGATCCCAGGACCCTGGGATTTTGACCTGGGCTGAAGGCAGACACTTTCCCGACTTAGCCACCCAGGTGCCCCTAGCTGGAGCACTTTTAATCATGAGAGGATCTTCAGGCAGGACTATTTTAGATGCAACTGTTTGTTCCATATACAGACAGTGCTTTGATTCTTTTTGATCTCAAATGTCATTAAAAAAAAAAAAAAGAATGTATCTAGGTAATAAAAAATTCAGCAGCAATTAATTATAGGGAGAAAAATGGTCTGTTCTGGGATGTTCCACTCCAGAGAGCATATCACTAATATTATTTTGAAAGACAAAAAAAGGAATCAATTTTTCTTTCCAAACTAAACAAAAACAATTTCACTCATGAGCTGAGATGCTAACTGCCGGCTCCTGTGTAAAGGTAAGCTATATCAACAATGATGTCACTTCTGAGAAGCGAAACTCAAAATAAAAACACTCCCAGAACTTCAAATGTCTCCATTCCGAGTGATGTCCTCTAATAGTTCATGTATGAATTTGCAGGCCAGCTGAAAGAATAAGAAATCCTGTTCGTTTCTTTCTCTTTGGGCTCCCAGAAGACCACTCACTTTTATGTAATGCAAGAACACTGCCGTTTGGGGTGGGAAGTCTTCACGGCTCAAACAGGCTGGCTCTTTGGGATTTGTAGCACTGTTTTAGATTTCGGCTTCCTGCTTCACATTTCTGCTTTGGTTTCCTGATGTTTCACCATCACACCAAATGGCTTTTCAGAACAGAGTTCTGTTTAAGCACTTTCTTTTATTAAATGTGGTGCGTTGAGCATGGCTGGATTCCATTACATAAAACTATGTTGGCAAATTAATTACCGAGCATCATCTTGTCATGGCAAACTTATATGTGCACACATACAAATGTAATAAATCATTGGTGTGGAGTAAATGAGTTGCTATAAAATGTGTATTTCTACAGTTATAGGAGTTGTAATTACTTTGTCATCATAGAATTCCTAGGTCTACCCAATAAGCACCACAGCTGTCTGGACAGCCAAAAAAGCAGGCAATCAAACAGTTGTGTTGATATACACAAAACAAAAAATCAGATTGAATTATTCTCTACCCATTATCTCAAACCTATCCAGTCCTTTGTACTGCATAGAACTAACAAAGGGCTGAGGTCAGACTCTCTTTGCTTTAAACTTTCCTGGAGGCGTGTATCATTTTTTAAAATGTTTATTTGTTTATTTTAGAGAAGAGGGGGTGGAGAGAGAATCCCAGGCAGACTTCAAACTGAGCCAGAAGCCTGATGTGGGGCTGGATCTCATGAGATCATGACCTGAACTGAAATCAAAAGTTGGATGCTTAACTGACTGCGCCATCTAAGTGTTCCTCCTTTTTTTTTTTTTTAAGATAATAATTTTTTGAATTTCTAATCACCTCCCAAATAGGGTTATGGTTTTAATACTTATTTTATAATAGCTTTGTTTTTCATGATTTCCAGAAACTAAAGATAATCATACATATTTTGGACCTTACACATTAATAATAATTACTTATTAATATGTTTATTATAGAAATTTAAACAGTACTAATTTGTAAGTAACACAGATGGGCTAAAGTCACTTAACAAGGTTAATAAGTCAGTATTAATTCTTATGCATGTTGACCCTATCCAAACTTCCAATAGCCCAGCTGTCAATAGAATTTTTCAGATGAGAAAACTGAGCTGCAAGGAGATTAAGTAAGTTACCTGGGCCATATAGCTACTGAATGATGGGACCAAAGTTGAGTCTTAGAGAGTCTGACCACAGAGCCTCGCTTGTGGCCCTGTGTTGAGCAGTTATCTCTCTGTGGGTCTCTTGGACCCTAACACTGTTCACACTGCCCTCGTTGCTCAGCTGACTTGACACTAGATTGCCAGCTCTGCAGGCAAGAGCTCGTCCTCCCCAGCCCTGTAAATCCAGTGCATGGAATTGGGATGAGCAGATAGTGGGTTCTTTTTTTTTTTTTTTTTTTAAAAGAACCACCACGGGGTGCCTGGATGGTTCTGTTATTTATTTATTTTTTTTAAATTTTTTAATTTATTTATGATAGTCACAGAGAGAGAGAGAGAGAGAGAGAGAGAGAGAGGCAGAGACACAGGCAGAGGGAGAAGCAGGCTCCATGCACCGGGAGCCCGATGTGGGATTCGATCCCGGGTCTCCAGGATCGCGCCCCGGGCCAAAGGCAGGCGCCAAACCGCTGCGCCACCCAGGGATCCCCAGATAGTGGGTTCTTAATAAGTGTCAAATGAACAAAAAAATGAATAAGGAAAGCCTTGTGTCTCTAGTTCAAAATATCTTTAGTCTCTTCCTTGCTGCACAGCTGTGCTTGAGCCCTGCAAGGTGAGACATATGAAAAAAGCAGAAGGAACATGAGACCTGGGGAGCAGGAGAAAGGGGGGTTGCTCCTTAGAAATTCTTGATGTAATTGTAGTTGATTCCAAGGTAGAGAAGTCAGAAGGTACACGCAGCCTCTTGGATACTGTGATTATTATGGTCCCTATGCTACTAGTGACTCTTGTACTGGAGGGACTCAGGACCACCATACTGGCACCAGAAGCAAGGGCAATAGTATATCCCCTCAGGACTGTTACTAGACCATTGGATTAAATCCCAGTGTTGCTATACAAATAATGTCAAGACTTCACCAGTTCAGGTGACGTGGTACCAAGGCATGGCTTATGGTACCGTGATCCTTCCCAGGATTCCTGGAGTAAGGAGGCACTCTTTTTTTCTTTTTTTCTTTTTTTTAAGATTTATTTATTTATTTGAGAGAGAAAGAGAGAGAGAGCACGAGCAGAAGGAGCAGAGGGAGAGGGAGAGAGAATCTCAAGCAGACTCTGTGCTGACCCTGGAGCCTGATGTGGGGCTTGATCTTGTGACCTTGAGATCAAGACCTGAACCAAAACCAAGAGCCAGACACTTAACCACTGTGCCACCCAGGGGTCCCATAAGGAGGCACTTTAGCTGTACTTTATGGGCCTGGAGACATTGTTGGTGGCCATTAAGGCAGGAAGATGGAATTGGAGGAAGAAAAGGGTAGATTCTAGGTTCTAGCAAATTGGACTGTGTTTGGATTACACAAAGTATATCTTCTAAGGATTCCCAGAAGTTTGGAGAGATGAAGACATTGAGCATCCTGTTTTAATAGGTCAACAGATCAAAGCAGAGTTAGGTGAATATTTTTTATCCCTTTTACACCTAGGCTGGTGCTGCCTGAAGATATAAAGATCACTTGATTATATGTAAAGACAAATAGCCTAGGGACAATAAACCTATTCACCAATTTACAAGGTTGTGTAGGGTGTGTGTTTGGAGGTGGCAAAGACACAAAATAAAAAATTAAAAAAAAATTGTCCTGACCACGAAGCCCAGAGAACCTTGGGTTTTGGATGCATGTGTTTGTGTTTCTGGTCTGTGTGTGCTAGGATGGAAACATGGCAGCAGTGTAAGGGACACCTCGGTCATGTGACTTACTGGCTACCAAAATACGTAGCCTGCAATGAAGGAGAATTTAATTGACCCAACTACAGTTCTGGGAAATACATCAAGTTTATCTTAATAAAAGTTGAGAAATTGCTTTCCCTCAATTAAAGTGAGTGAAAGGGTGCATAGGAAATGAAACAGAAGTGTCAGATCATGGGGTCAGAGTGTGAGTTCTAGAGCCTGTGAGAATTGCACTTTCCCTGGGGTTCTCACTTGGTGTTCTTTAAAAACAAACACATCTTGCTTGGTAGATCAGGGCCGTTTGGATGCTCCTTTTTTTTGGCAAAAGTTTTCCTCTGGTTGGATTCTGACTGGGAGTCAAGATTTTTATCTGACTAGATAACTGTGTTTGTGGAAAGCAGCAATTTTCTTTTGTTCTATGCACAAGGGGATAGAATCAAGAAAGAAGATAGAGATTTCAAAGGTATCATACTTCATTGGGAAAAGAAAGGTATGTATGAGGGCCTCCCTAGGCTCAAGTAGCAGAAGAGAGGTTGATCTTCCCAACTTTCTTGCTCCAGCCTCTCTGATGTGACTTTCTAAACAGTTACCATCTACATTCAGAAGCTGGACTAGCTGCTGGTGAAAGCCTCCTTCATTAGGTAGTTGCACAAACCCCCTTTCTTCCCTGCTACTATTGCTTTGTCTGTTCTTTGTGTTTGATTTCTATTGTTGACACCTGGAGGGCTGCCTATACCCCTGGTCTTGACTCTCATTCTCCACTTCTTCCCCATGTGATCCACAAGGATCTGGAAGTGTCTGGTGTGGTGGAACTGGTTAGCGGTGAGGAGTTAAAGAAGGGGGACCCCGTGTCCCCTCTTCCCCTTGCTATCACTACTCCATCCCTAAGCTAGGTATTCTCAGCAGCTTTTGCCAGTCCCATCCATCAATTTATCCCTTCTGCTCCTACGTGAAGACCCCTATCCATGCCCATCCTAGCACTTGGCCTTGACATCTATGATTATATATTGGCAAACTAGGTCTAAGACTGCATTTTTCTTATAAAGTGAGAAAAAAAAATTCTTCCTCTGTTTATATATCCTACCTAGGGTCTCTGTGGGAGAAAAAGAAACTTCCAATTCTTTTCCTTTGAAGTTCCAGCATTACCACGTTTGAAAATTGCAAAGATTGCTATTATGCGGGGAATGAGTGAAAAAGAGAGAAGCTGGGAAAATATGTCTTGTCTCCCCCTGGCCCCTGGAGGAGGGGAGCCTGTGCTAGCAGTAGTAGATGACAAGAGGGGAAAGAGACAGACTACATTCTGGGACTTCCTTAGGGAAGAAAAGGACACTTGGGGGGTGGGCTGAGGATATTCTCAGGGAGGTATAGAAAGTTCTCACCCTCTTACAACCTTTACTGCACTTTTTTTCCTTCCCTTCATCTGAGGTTACTGCTGCCCTGCTGTTGAGGCTCGGGTGTTGCCATCACCTTCTTTTCAGGGAACATGAGGGCTGGTTGGTCTCTGGGGACCTGGAAGCCCCATAACCCATCAGAAACATTCTGGATGTTCCAGGACAGAGAAATTCTCATACATCATGATACTAGGAAGCTGTTAATATAGATTTTAGATTCTATATTACTATGGGACACATGTTGTAGAATAAACAGATTTTTTGTGGGCTTCCCTGAGAAGCTGATTATGTAACAGATGCACCACACTGAGTTCTAAACAGCTGGCTTTCCGGAAAGGAACCATTTTTAAATCAGAGGCTGTCTGTGATAGGCAAAATAATACATTTAAAAAAGATAATAAAAATGATTATATTTTCTAATATGCTTTGTCTGTATATTTTTTTGGGAAAAAATAGTATTTTCTTTTTTAATTAGTTGAGTATTTTAGATTTGTGATTATATTACCAATTTGTGCATCTTGAAAAAGATATTAATGGACATACTCTAGCTAATCAAGGATTGAACTAAAACTAAGGACAAATTTACTGTGAAGCTATTAAAGCTTCACTTTCAGGGCTCATCCAAGGCCATGGGAGTGTAAAGAGGATAAATAATATTTTAATATTTAAAATATAATAATATTTTAACCATAGTTGGTTAAATGTCCACTATCCACATCCACTGTAACATTCCCTCCATGGCGTGTCTCCTCATGGACATTGACTCTGGGGAGTCCCTGAGCATTTTTTTCCTAAATAAATATTCACTTTCATACCTAATTTTTGTATTCTCCAAAGGATATTCTTTTTTCTTAAAGAATTATCCACATTTTTATAAGATTCACATTTCTCAGAATCTTGATCTACTCTAATTAAATCAAGAACTAGATTTAAAAAAATATTAAAGCACTGATTGGTAAAGTTCATATTAAAGCAGGGGTTTAATATGAATTTATTTAATAAAGAATTAAAACTAAATAATTCTTTTAAAATATGCTGACAAACTGAACACAAAGGTATACATATTTCTTGAAGAATATTTTAAATCATAAAAATATCTTATGCCATGTAGTAGAGCAGAGTATAGTCCTCTTTATGATAAGTCATCAGTTAAGACTGACTTTTAGGGGCACCTGGGTGGCTCAGCTGGTTAAGCATCTGACTCTTGATCTTGGCTCAGGTCATGATCTCAAGGTCCTAGGATAGAGCCTCGCATCAGGCTCTCTGCTCAGCATGGAGTCTGCTTGAGGATTCCCCCCACCCCGCTCACACACACTCTCTCTCTCTCTCAAATAAATAAATATATAAGATATACAAATATATAAAATAAATAAGTAAATCTCAAAAAAATAAAAGAAAGACCTATGTTAAAATTTTTATCTTCTTCCTAATTCATTCTGTATTCATCTCGTCTGCAACCTGAGCCACAACTGTACATTTTATTTTTTAAGGATGTATTTATTTATTTGAAAGAGAGCATTAGCAGGGAGGTGGGGCAGAGAGAGGGGGAGATGTGGCTCCCCTCTGAGCGGGGAGCCCCACATGGGCTCAATCCCAGGACTGCAGGATCATGACTTGAGCCAAAAGTAGATGCTTAAATGACTGAGCCACCCAGGGACCCCCGCAACCGTACCTTTCTAGTGAACAGGTTGTACACATATATACTTAGTGTTTTCTTTAAATCCTTGTATTCAAAGTATAGTCCAAAAACCAGCAACATCCAGCTTTGCCTGGGAACCTATTAGAGATTCAGATACTCTCAACTCCAGATCTGCTTTGTAACAAGATCTCCAGGTGTTTCTTATACACATCAAGCGTTTGTCTAAATGCCTGCTGCATTTTTGAGGGACATAGAATAATTGTAAATTAATTATTTCTTTTTCTTTTTTTTTTATTAAATTTTTTTTTTAATTTTTTATTTATTCATGATAGTCACAGAGAGAGAGAGAGAGGCAGAGACACAGGCGGAGGGAGAAGCAGGCTCCATGCACCGGGAGCCCGACGTGGGATTCGATCCCGGGTCTCCAGGATCGCGCCCTGGGCCAAAGGCAGGCGCCAAACCGCTGCGCCACCCAGGGATCCCCGTAAATTAATTATTTCTTATAATTTAGATAAATGTGGTCATCTTATTGTTGGAACATAGCATAAAATTTATCCCAGAGATCTGAACCTATTATGATTATTATTATCATATTGAAAGCTTTGTGAATTCTGGCTAATTTCCTTTTCCCTTGAAATGTTGGTCTTTTCTCCTTTCTCACCAGTTTTCAACATGAAGAAAGAAATCTCTTGGTACCAGGAATCTTTGTTGAGGTAAGTCACGAACAAATCCAGAGAACCAGAGTGTTCTCTGTCAGGCCCTTCTTCATGTGGCTCCAGCAAGTGATTGCCAAGGTCTTTTATGGCCCCTCTAGTGATTTTTTTTTGTTCTTTAGGTTGACAACACATTTCTTAAAAGTTGACATTTTTAGATCACAGAGAAGGTCACAGGTAAGGATTGGGAGCAAGTTTGACATCTGACTCATTCTGAAATACCCATCCCTGCTTCCTCTGGGCTCCCGTACCATCTTGTTTATTCCCTATTAGTAGCACATATTTCATTCTGTCTTCCATTATATTTGTTATAAGCCTGCCTCTCCAACTGGATTATAAACTCTTAGAGGGTGGAGAGAATCCATAATCATTTTTATTCCCCTATCACATTTACATCTAGTACAAGGCCTTCTAGTCCCACATATTTAGTAAATGCACATCAGAAATATGCTACATACAGATCTGTATACACATCGCCAATATCTCTCTTTATAAAATTAGTTATGTTGTCATGGAGACATCAATGATTATGACTTGTAGATTAGAGGTAGGAATTGGACAATAAGTCTTGGTTATTGACTAGCAGAATGCAAGAGTGATATTTCCACAGTCCCCGTTATAGCAGATGGACTACAGCGCTCTAAAATTTGATCTGGTAACATTCATTAAAATCTGTGCATGAACCAGATGGTAAAGAGTTGTACTGGGGAGAGTGGGCTTTAGATGTAATAGAACAATAATTTTCTGATAACTTTTTGTTTCTTTTCAAATTTTGTGACCTTTCAGGGTTTCCCCCAGCCTTCACTTCACTATTTCACATAATCCATATAGAAAGAAAGGGCACAGTGGCCTCCCTGGTTTGAATCTTGGCTTTGTCACTTACTAGCCCTGATATCACCCTGTGCTTCCATTTATTTTTGTATAATAGGGATGATAAAAATGTTACTTAAACCACGATTAATTGAACCATAGCAGAGTGTCTGACACATAATAAGTGATACATACATGTTTGATGCTATTATTATCCTTCAGTGAAAAGAATAAAAATAACACCCCTGTGGTTCAGCTTGGAAGTGCAAACATCTTCATACTTTGCATAGTCATTATGCTTCCGTAAAGCCCGAGAGTACATATGGACAGATCCCATCCATTCAGTAAAAACTTTAGCCAATGGGCTAAATGTTATCTTTCATGGATCTCAAGTTTCTCTTCAAGGCCATACATTCTAATGTGTTTTGGTTTTGGTTGCTCTTCCTGCAGTTCTTCAGTTAGTACATGTGACAGAGAGACCTTAGGGACTTCTTGTGAGTCCCTGCTTCTAGGTGCCCACACCTTTGTGCAATTAATCCCCCTTACTGAGTGTATGTGGGAACTGTGACTTGTCTGTAACCAATAGTGTATAACAAATTGATGGATTATCACTCCTATTATTATAGTGTGCTATGTGAGTCTTTTTTTAGCAGATTGCATTCTCCTGGCTGGCTTCGTGGAGTAAATGGCCATGTTGAGGAAGCTAAACTCCTTCTAGGACCTGAGGTGGCCTCCAGTCAGGGGCCAGCAACAAGCGAGGCCTTTAGTCACGTGAAAACCGATTGAGCTTGGAAGCAGATTCTTGCCCTGTTAAGACTTCGGATGAAATGCAGCCCAACTGCCATCTTGATTCTAGCCTATAAGAACCTGAGCAGAGGCCCCACCTATGCCATGCCTGGATTCCAACCCACAGAAACTATAATAAGCAAATGTGAGTAGTTTTCAGGCATTAAGTTTATGGTATTTTGTTACACAGTCATAGAGATCTAATATGCACAGTCAATAGCACGCGAGTGGGACTCACCTGGCAATGGCTCCAAGGGTCCAAAAGTCTACTTTCTTCTTTGCTATGTCCTCAGTCATGCTGTGGGGGTTGGAGGTCTTTAAAGTGGGCTCACATGAGCTGGTTAGAATTATTTTTATTTTTTTTTTTTTTATTTATTTTTTTTTTTTATTTTTTTTTTTTTTTAAATTTTTTTTTTAATTTTTATTTATTTATGATAGTCACAGAGAGAGAGAGAGAGAGAGGCAGAGACACAGGCAGAGGGAGAAGCAGGCTCCATGCACCGGGAGCCCGACGTGGGATTCGATCCCAGCTCTCCAGGATCGCGCCCTGGGCCAAAGGCAGGCGCTAAACCGCTGCGCCACCCAGGGATCCCTAGAATTATTTTTAGGCCAAATTCTACTTTATATTAAAGAGTTAGCTAGGAGTTGTGTTGGAGATAAAGGTGTTTTTTCCTTAATCAGATCATTATTTTAGTTCCTATCGCCTTTAAAAAGATTAATAGACTTTATTTTTTTTGTAATGGTTTCGGCTTTATGGAAGAATTAAACAGATAGCACAGAGAACTCCCATAATCACCCCAGCCCTAGAGTTTCCTCTCTTATTAACATTTTGCATTAATGTAGTACATAGGTTTCAATTGATGAGTCAACATTGATATATTATTATTAGTTAAGCAAAGTACAATGTCCTGTATCCTGTACTACCATTAGAGTATCACACGCTATAGTTTTACCACCGTTAAAAATTCCATGTCCTACCCTTGATCCCTCACCTTCCCAAAACCCATGACAACTATTCACCTTTTTACTGTCTCTATAGCTTTCCTTTTCCAGAATATTATATGGTTACAATAACACAGCATGTAGCCTTTCAGACTGGCTTTATTTGCTTAGCAATATGCATTCGTGGTTCCTCCCTGTCTTTTTATGGCTTGATAGCTCATATTTTGTATGGCTGGATAATACTCCATTGTAAGAATGTAGCACATCTGGTTCATCCATTCACCTGCTGAAGTACATTATGAATAAAACTGCTACAATCATTCCTGTGCACACTTTTGTGTGTCACCAGAGTTGGGTAAATATCTAGGAACTTGATTGCTGGATTTTATGGCAAGACTATTTCAGTTTTTTAAGAAACTACCAAACTTTCTTCCAAAGTGGTTGTACCATTTTGCATTCCCAGCAGCCATACGTGAGAGTTCTTGTGGCTCTATATCTTCCTTAGCATTTGGTGTGGCCTATATTTTGGATTTGGGCCATTCTGATGAGTGTGTAGTGATATCTCAATATTATGTGAATTCACGGTTCCCTAATGACATAAAATGTTCAACATCCTCTCATATGTTTGTCATCTATATATCTTCTTTGTTGAGGCGTCTATTCAGATTTTTGGCCTACATTTAAATCAAGTTGTTCATTTTCTTACTGTTGAGTTTTAAAGGTTGTTTGTATGTTTTGAATTATTGTCCTTTACCAGATAATATGTTTTGAAAACATTTTGTCACAGTGTGTGGCTTGTCTTTTACTTATCTTAAAAGTGTCTTTTGCAGAGGAGAAATATAAAAAGTGTAATTAAAACTAATTGTTTTCTAGTATGATGATTGAGTTGGGATAACCTTTCAATAGAGGAAGCTTCTGACTGAGGGGTCTGGGAGAGAAAGGCAACGTGTTGTTATCCATGCTTGTTTCTATTAGTCTGCTTCAGAAACATACATTATATTTTTAAGTACATGGAAGAACAGAAGGTTTTGTTAAAACTTACAGTTGAAACTCAGTATGACAGCTATCTAAGTCCCCAATGGCAAATATATAAAAGACACTTAATACTATGTCCTCTCAAGTGAATTTTTTTCCTAATAGTTAAACTGTAATATGATTCATATGAGGTAAGACAACAGATAATGTCATTTGTGTTCTCAAAGTTTGAATCACTTTGGCTTTTAAAATAATTATTAGAGAGGAACTAAGGAATTTACCCTAGTATCTTTCTTTTAGAACAGTCATAAAGAAATGGAAACATTATGATATAGTAACTGTTTGAGAGTTGGATTTTAAGGTATCTTTTTAACAAAAGGAAAATTGCTATAGGTTCAGCATGCAGCGCCTTTACATAAGTCCCAAATTTCTTTTAATGAAAAAGAAGCTCTTCCATGTTTGGCTGTAGTTTTCCTTCCCAGCATTATTAACTCCTCACACATATTTGGTAATACCCAAAGTTTTCAGTTACACTTTGGGCTTCTGCATATGCTAATTTTGCTGCTTGAAATCTCTCTCTGCTCAGACTTTTCTTCTCCTGAGAAGTCCTTTCTTGTATTTCAAGGCCATTTCAGTAAACTTTTCAGACCAGAGTAGATGCTTCGATATGGAATTTATCCTTACATCTATTTTATCTTCCACAAGAATTGCTTACCTGTCAATTCTTTGTCTTGGAGAGGAAGCTCTTAAAAAAGAGGGGGACATTTTTTTTTCTCCAGCATCAAGTACAATGTTTGACCAATGGTAGTAACTCAGCAAATGCTTGTTGGAAAATTACAGACAGTAGAAATATCTCTGGTAATTCCTACTACTGCAAGGGAAACATCTGGTTGTGCTATTGGCTCACGAAGACTTCATGAGTGCCAATCACAGCAGAAAAAAAAAAATCCTTCCAATGATTACTTACTGCTCTCATATAATTGGAGAAAAGACAATAGATTTTTAAAAATTCTGCTGGTAAAAAAAAAAAAAAAAAAAAATTCTGCTGGTTGTTCCACAGATAAGTACGCCAAGTTAGACGCAACATGCGGCAGTTGCTTGTTGTTGGGCAATCTTAAAAAGCAGAAAAAGAATTATAAATGATGACCTTTCTCTAGAACCTTTATGTGTGTTGGTGACGTGCTGCTATATGAATAAATAGATAAATAAATAAATAAATAAATAAATAAATAAATTTTGTTTGGAGGGGGAAGTAAGTATGGGAGAAGATTCCTTCTTGATGAATCCTTTTATTATTAAGAGATATCCTTCTAAGTACAACATTACTCATCTGCTCTGTTATCGTATTTGAAGTACACATGACTCCAGTCCTGCCTACCTCATACATAGTGCTTGACATATTATAGTCATAGATACCAAACGGGTATTTTTTGAGTCAATGAAGAGATGGATGAATGAATTAATGAATTCAGGAGAATTCTTCCCATCTTGCATTCTTTATATTATTTTTTAAGGATTTTTATTTACTTATACATGAGAGACACAGAGAGAGAGGCAGAGACACAGGCAGAGGGAGAAGCAGGCTCCATGCGGGGTGCCCAATGAAGGACTCGATCCCAGGACCCCAGGGTCACGCCTGAGCCAAAGGCAGACGCTCAATTGCTGAACCACCCAGGCGTCCCTCTTGAATTCTTTTGGAATAAATGTGGCAGAATTAAATTTAGATCTTTCCTCTTTTCCAGGTTTCCTTGTGAGGTCAGTGGGCTTAGAGTGTCAGAGGGATGTCATGAACACCCTCATCCCCCCTCACAGTCAGGCATTGCAGTTTAATGTTCATGCCTAGGGGTGGGAGTGCGTATGCAGGGGCTGCTGGATTGACTGTACTCATCACACAGCAGGTGGTCTACGTTTGGTCTCTATGTCTGGTCTCTGACCAGTCTTACACTAGGTATTCTGAGGCATTCTGAGGGATTCAGAAGGTTGACACATTGTCACTACTCCCCAGAGTTAATTATTTAGCCATAGGGAACATAGAATGACTTTTGGAATATGTAGAAAACCATTGCAGGAAAGAGCTGGAGGTGGGAACTATGGGAAGTAGTTTGATTGGCGCTCACTCAATCTTACACATTGTCCATCTCACCCAAGTTCATTGCTGACCATTTATCCTCTTGTTTATTTATTCATTCATCTGCTCATTCATTAACTAAGTATGACTTGACCACTACTGTATTTCAAGTGCCTTGCTGGATACAGGAAATAGAGTAAGGAATGAAAACAGAGGCCATTCCTGCCAATAAACAAAGAACTTTATCAATAATATGAAATTACAATTTTGGCAAGAGCTGAGAGAGGCAGCAATAAGGCCAAAGATTAGGCATATGTATCTTTGATCTTGCATGTTGCCTGGTGCCTCTCAGTACTTAAAATGCTTGAGGGAAAAACAAAAATACTTGAGGGATAAATTAGAACAAGATTTAAAAAAAATATTTATTTATTTGAGAGAGACAGAGATAGCAAGAGAGAGTATGAGTGGGGAAGAGAGGGAGAAGCAGACTCCGCTCTGAGCAGGGAGCGCAATGCAGGGCTCGATTCCAGGACCCCAGGATCATGATCTGAGCTGAAGGCAGATGCTTTACCGACTGAGCCACCCAGGTGCCCCTAAAATAAGCTTTTGAGGTAGTGACAGAAAATTCCATTTACTTTGCCCTGCACCTACCCACCCATGCTCTTTGAATGATTGTTCACTATCCTGACTGTGAATGACTGTCTCCCTAATGTTTTCTTTAAGAGCCTTTAATTGATTATGAGACCAATGGCATTTGGTCTTGATCTCTTCTGACACTTGGTGCTCATGCGTGTGCCCTGTAGAAGAAGAACTGGCACCCTCAGCAAAACCTTTGACCTCCACTGGGCAGGAACTAATGACAACTGCTTCCCCATTTGTTCCCCTGAGTAGATATCCTGAAAAATACCCCTGGATCTTTCCTGAATGTGCTCCTCATACCACTCACTCCTGCTCCTAGCACTGTACTTCCTAATAGCACACGATTTGCCTCAGGCTCTGCCTTTTGGACAAACCAGGCTAAGATACCATGCCTTCGACTCTCTTGGGTTCCTATTTTGTTTTATTGGAGAAAGGCTGCTTCCTAAGAGAGCATTTTTTGGGGGGTAAAGCTTTTTGTAACTTTGTAATTTCTGAAAATATTTTAACAAGGATGATAAGAATTTGCCTTTGCACTGAATTCAAGGTTGGAAAGAGTTTTCCTTTACAGTCCCGAAGGCATGATTTTACCTACTGGTTTCCAGCTGAAGAGAAATTTAAAAATTATTTCTGACTCTCATGCAACTTGATTTTTTGTGTGCACCCTTTCTGGAGGCTTTCTGGATCATCTCTTTATCCCAATCTGAAATTATGACTGTGCTTTGGTGGGCTTATCAGCTATTGTACTGAGAATTCAGTACTCTTGGATTATCTTATTGTTGATTTTTTTTTCCATCCCTGTTTTGTGTTCTCTCTGGAAATGTTACCATTCAGATATTGAATCTTCTAAATTTATTTTCTCATTTGCTTATGACTTACGTGTCTTTTTCCCCCCTCTCTATGCTGGAGATTTCTTCAGTTTTATCTTTCAAATCTTCTAGTGAATTTTTCATTTCTATTCCCAAATTTTAAATTTCTCAAAACTCTTTTATCTTGAATAAAAAAAAATGTTCTTATTTATTGTTTGTAATATTTTTTCCTGACCTTTGCCAACATTCTGAGGGTTGAATGGGACTGAAGTAGGGAGTTACAGGTGAGATGTCAGCATCCCATATGCATCTGTCCCCCTAACACCCTTGTTCTCAGTTCAAAATTTACCTTCTGATTATGTAGTTCCTTGTAACGGAACTAATGTGAGTTGGCTCTTTGGGGAATTACAAACAGAGACTATACCAGGTGCGGCTGTCACACAAAGGAAACTTTATTTACAGCCCAATGGTGAATGGATTTCTTTTATTTAGAGTTAGGATAAAAATTCAGAAAGGGGAGTTTTGTCCATAGTATGTAGAGGTGAGCATAAGGTCATGCGTGTATCTTAAGGAAACCTGACTATACATACACTGTATGTTATGTTAGTGAGGTTTGTGCCCCTCTTGGGAAATTTTAGTATTATAAGGAGGTATAAGTGGTCACTGCATGGTCCATCTGTGCAAGTGTGAGTTAGCCATCCAACTGGTCTAGGCCTGCTGGAGCTCTTGCAGTGTTTGCTTCTGAATGATAAGGCTAACACTCCTGTGAAGAAGAAAGTGGGAGGTTATTAGGGGTCCTGCTGGTGACAGTTTGGTATATCCTCCTGCAAAGAGCCTCTGCTTTTACCTCTGCAGGGAGGGGAGAGATACAGTGATCCATTTGCACAAAATCCTGAGAAGACCTCAGCCTGCGATTGTTCCTTTAACAAACTTTCAACCAAGACTCCGTACTTTCAGTATTAGCTTCAACCTTTTTTCTAGACAAACTTGTTTTGCGAATTCCCAAGGCTTTAGAGAATTCTTCGGTGAAATCTGGTTGGTTCTCAGCTTTTCTCATTGCTATTTTAAGATTTGTTTTTTTAGGTCTGTTATCATTTACCACTGTTCCATTTGTTCCCCAGCTTCCAAGGTATTGCCACAATCTCCCCTGCTATCATTCCCATCCTTGTAGGGTTATATCTTCAAAAAGATCTCTGTACTGTCATTTTAGTTGGCTTTTGAGAGTATGTAAAAATAGATTATTGTGTTCAATCTGCCTTTACACAGAAGTCTTTAGATGGTCTGTTTTATGGATTATATTTGCACAACACAATAACAGCAAACATATAGCTTAAAGTTCACTTTTTGGAAGAAACAAGTATTTTTAAATTCTAGTGGATTATACTCCCTGATGTAATAACCTATATTAAATATGCAAATATTTAGAGTCTAAACTTAAAGTGGCCTAAAAAATGCCTGCATATATCCTAAGTTTATGAACCTTGTTTCCATCCATTTACTACATATTTTCATCTAGATGGTGTAGCAGGTAATTAAACTTGTTCATATTTCCAAAATTGAAAAATGCAACTATTTAGACAGTCTTGCAGAATTAAAATTGTACATTTCATTAAGTTATTTAATGGGACTATGGAAATTTCATTAAATAGAGAATTTGAGATGATGATGTTTCTCATCGTCAGCACTACTGACATTTTGGGCCAAATAATTCTTTTTGTGGAAAATTCTTCTGTGTGCTGTCCACCCACTAGGATGCCAGTAACTGGGACAACCAAAATGTCCCCAGACATTGCCAAAAATAACCTTGGGAGCAACATTACCTCCGACTGAGAACCACTATGGTATAGTAGTATAGTATAGGAGCTGGCAAATACTTTCTGTAAAGAGCCAGATAATAAATATTTTCAGCTTTTCAGGTGATACTGTCTCTGTGGCTGCTTAAATCTGCTATTATAGAGTGAAAGCAGCCACAAGCAATATGTCCAAAAAAATAAAAAAGTCATGGCTGAATTCCAATAAAACTTTATTTACAAAACCAGGCAGCAGACCATATTTGACCTGTGGGTTTCAGTGCGCCAACTACTGGGATAGTAGAAAGAGCAGATACGTTGGAGACAGTTGGGTTTAATCCACTTATAAGCTACATGATCTCAGGTAAACTTAATAAAAATAACAGTGCCCATCACATGGGGTTGTTGTAGGATTAGATGGAAACTTAAATGAGAAAGTTTTTAAGGTATGGTAATAATATTTATCTTTTCTGTCCTTGTCAAGAGGTCCATAATTAAAATAGTATTAATGTCTATCAGGAACTCTCTTGTAAAATCAAATGTACCTTTTATCTGCACTAGATGGTAACTTCTGGAAGTCAGCACATGAGTCATTGGCACCTTTTTATGTCTTCCCACTCTGTGCCTGGAACAGTGTTGCTGTTTATTAAATGTTTGATGAAATGATTCAGTGCATTCTCCTCCACTCGGTGCAGCTTTATTTCATATTTATATTTGTAATATTTCTTAAGAAGAAATACATTTTCAATATGACTTTAAAAAATCATCTTTGCTTCCAACACTAATAGACATGATAAAGTAGTTTGCCTGACAAATTATGGATTAAATGATTTTATAAATAATTGTATGAAACATTTTGTATTTTGCTACAGCCTCCAAAAGGGTTGGAATGAACTATTTTTACACTAAGCATATACTATTAGGATCACAAAAACATAATGATATAATTTTTATAATATAAAAATCAATCAATTATCTGTTAATATGTTAAAAAAATGTGTATTTCTTATAGTTTCTACTTAAGTTAGAAGAACCGACCCTGATTTTAAGGTCTAACGATCTAGTGAAAGTATTTGTGGTACATTTTTCCTGCTGAAACATATACAAACATATGCTTTATTTTTTCAGAAGAATTGAGATATTGAGACAATTAACATTCTGCTTACTAGAGGTAAACTGAATGAGTTAAAGGTAATGGAACTGGGTCAAGGGCTAGAAGACTTTTGGATGCCAGCACATGACTGGATTTTAATTTTTATATATTATTTTATATCCATGGAAGGCATGTAATGTGAAGAAATTTAGCAAGTTGTCAAACCTTGGAAGAAATGAGTGATTTTACTTTGAAATAACTTTGGAGAATAGTATTGGGAAGAGTATGCTAATTCTATCAAGTATTAAGGGAATCGTGTCCTATCTTGGGAATGAACAAAAAATTCCCAAGTGCTTCAAAATGTGGAGTGCTTCAAAAAATTCTGATGCTTCTAAATTCCTAAAAGTAGAAACAAGTTTTAATATTATTCACTTCTACTTGTTGCTCTCTTGAGGTCTGTGGAAAAGGAAAAAAGTAAGCAACTCTAGGTATAGGAAATACCTAGTCAGATATCAGAAGGTAAACTCCTAGCAGAACCATCATTCCCTGTGTGGAGAAAGCAGATCCAGGTCAGGATGCATAAGCCAGATAGATGCTTGAGACACCAATACTCTAGGCACACTACAGTAGTTTTAGAAGAAAATCAGAAATGTAGTGCCATATTTCCTCCTGATAACCTATACCGAAATAGTGGTGTGAACTACTGAAAATTTATCTCTTCCTCCCCCTCTTCCTCCTCCTTCTTTCCTTTCTGCCCACCCCCCATCCCCACCTCTCTCTTCATAAGATTCCCATGACCACCTTTGGAAGCTTGGAGTTGGCAATGTGGCTCCTTAGGCAGGAGTAGACTCCTTAGGTAGTAGTATTTACTTTCCCTTTCTTGGAAGAATGCATAGGCCTTGTGATCCTCATGCCCAGGATCATCAAGCATTTTCCATAAGCCTTAAGGCTCTATGATGGGAAAGAACAGTGGAATGGAGAGGTTTTGTTTGTAAATGGGATAAGAAGAGTGGATTGACCCATGAGGTAGATGGGTAGATATAGTAATGTACCATTAAGGTGCCACCCCGAACCCTCACTTTCCCCACCCTGCTCCAGGACTGGATCTGCTGACTGATCACAGTTACTCACTTTCCAGGAAGTACCCTTGACTGAGTAAAGTTGCTTCTCTCAAGGTTCCACTTCTCTTTGGAAGAACCTGCATCTGATGCCTGGTCAATAGAAGCATAAAAGGTCTGGTTTCTTTGCCTTAATGAAGGCAATTCTTCAGTTTTAGAAGATCTTGTTGCAACCATATCACACGTTTTTCTCTGACTCATTGTCTTTCCTTAATTCTCACAGGTGTGTGGATCCCAAGAGCACTTGTCAATAAATGTCCTGCATGCAAAAATCTTCAAATTTTATAATTTCCCGTTGAACTTGATCTATAGCAGTTGACAATAGAAGTAGTCCTAGGAAGACTATAAAATGAGATTTTGGAGCTTGGTCACTCACCAGCAGGAGCAATTGCATTTGTAAAGTTTAGGGGAAATAATAATTATAGGGAGTATGGTATTGGATGATTGCTTTCTGGGAGCCACTGATGCACTGGAGAAGGATGATAAAAGGTTAATAATGATTAACAGCAAATAGAAGGTGAAGTAAGAAAACCATAGGGCCTGTGCTAGGTATACTCTAACAAAGCCTCACAGATTGGGTAGCTTCAACAACAGAAATTTATTTTCTCATGGTTCTAAAAGCTAGAAGTCAGAAATCAGGATGTTGGTTGGGGCACCTGGGTGGCTCAGTCAAGTGTTCAACTCTTGATTTTGATCTCAGGCTTGTGGGATTGAGCCCTGCATTCGGTTCCTTGCTCAGCGAGGAGTCTGCTTGGGATTCTCTCTCTCCCTTTCCCTCTGTGTCTCCCTGCCCCCTGCTCTCTCTCTAAAATAAATAAATAAGTCTTAAAAAAAAAAAAGGCAACAAAATCAAGGTGTTGGGAAGATTGCTTCCTTCAGTGAGGGAAGAATTGATCCTGGCCTCTGTCCTTGACACGTAGATGGCTACTCATGTGGCATTTTCCCTTTATACAAGTCTGTGTCCAAATTTCCCTTCTTATAAGAGCACCAGTCAGTCATATTAGATTAGGATCCACTCTTGTGACCTTATTTTAACTTAAAAGGACTCTTTAAAGGTCCTATGTCCAAATATCATCACTATTCTGAGAAACTGGGGCTTAGGATTTCAGTATATGATTTTTGAAGGGACACAATTCAACTGAATCCAACCACGGGCGGAACCTAAAAGGAGTCTCATCTCCTATAACCAAGGGCATTAAAACTTGAAGACAAGTCTCAGGACCTATTGTAAGACGAGCAGAGATGCAAAGAAGGTTGGGTTCTAAGCTGCGACTGACCTACAGCAGCATCAGGGCTCTGACTTGAAGAAGTGGGACTCTGTGACTCAGAATGAATGCATCTACATTGACACATTTAACAAAAATCTCAGGTTTCCCATTAATAGTATGAGCCTGTAAAAGTGGACTGGTCCTCCTTGGCAAAGTCTATCTCTTCCCACTTGCTTGAGGATGATCCAGAGGGTTCTGTCCGCAAGACAATAAGCCACTCCTCATTCTACTTCTACCTCTTCTGATATGTGGGGTTTTTCTCATGCCAAGCAATTCTCCAATTCTCAGCAGACATTGCCTGGGTGTCCTACAAATTTAACTCAATTCTGACACTAAGTACCTGGCATTAACACAGACCCCGTATGTTAAAAGCTCAGTTTCACTAGATGCTCCACCCACCCCAGAGGCCAAGCATAAATTCCAGTTGTTGTCTGCACTTCTGACTGACCAACTATAAATTGGAGGTTCCAACAACCCCCTCCCTGGAATTGATAATTTGCTAGAATGGCTCATAGACCTTAGGGAAGCATTTACTTACATTTACCAATTTTTCAGCCATAGCCAGATGAAAGAGATGTGCGGGGCGAGGTATGGGGCTGGAGGGAATGTGAAGCTTTCATGCCTTCTCTGGGCTCCTTACCCTCCCAGCAACTTAATGCATTCACTAACCCAGAAGCTCATTAAATCTTATTGTTCAAGAGGTTTTACAGAGCTTAATCATCAGCCCCCACACCCCTTTCCTCCGCCCAGAGGTTGGTGGGTGGGGCTGAAAGTTCTAATCCTTTAATCATTTGGTCTTTCTGGTGAACAGCCCCATCTTGAAGCTATCTGGGGGTCCCGCCCTAAGTCACTTTATTAGCATAAATTCAGGTTTGCTCAAAAAACGCTCCTTATTAATAACCAAAGATATTCGTATCACTGAGGAAATTATAAGGGCTTTTGGGGCTCTGTGCTAGGAACCAGGCACAAAGACCAAATATATTTCATGGTATATCACAGCAGGGCTAGAACATAAATTTGGATAATAGTCATTGATACCGCAATACTTTCCCAAAGGCAGTACTTAATCCTTGGGCAAGAACCAGTGTTACATACTTAATGTGTCTCCCTAAAATCCATATGTTGGAACCTTAACCCCTAATGTGACTGTTTTTGGAGATAGGGCCTTGAGGAGGTAAAAAAATGTTGAATGAGGTCATAAGGGTGGGCCCTACTTGGATTGGGCTGGTGTCCTCATAGAAGGAAACTTAGCCAGAGCTCTTTATCTCCACCTTGTGAGGACACAGTGAGAAGGCAGCCATCTGCAAGACAGGAAGAGAACTCTTCACCGGGAACTGAATTTGCTGGCACCTGATCTTGAACTTTCTAGCTTCCAGAAGAGGGAGAAAATAAGTTTCTGTTATTTAAGCTGTATGGGAATTTTGTTATGGCATCCCAAGCTAAGATATCCAGGGAGAGTGTGAACCTTTTGCTTGAAAGAGCATAGATAGAACTGGATCTCGACGGTGCTGGCTCAGGATGAAAGAATTTAAAGTTCTAGAAGATAGGGTTGATTGCCACAGGAACATGCTCCTGTGATCCAGGATTTAATATGGCAAGGTGTCAGATGCTGTTAATCTAACACTGGGTTGGCCCTTAAAAGTGTGAAAGAGTGTTGGCCCGTAGTAAGTAAGGAAGAAATGCCAGAACTTTTGTGTAGAGGAAGAGATCAAAAGCCTCAGGCAATTGGGCCTGCTATATTTACTCTATAGTTGTAAATCCAGTATGTAGAGTGGCCCCAGCCCCACTAATTGGCCATAGTCAATGGGGAGCCTCAGGACACTTCAGTTACTATAACAAAAAGCAATGTCCTAATGAGAAGGGCAATAGCCTTCTTAGGAAGCATACAGAGGGCTGTCCTTCGTAGGCCAACACTGATTTAGAAAGAGAATGTTATAGAATTGGGCTCCCTGATAATAATGTAGATACGGTCCTATGAAAGTAGATGCAGCTGATGGTGCTTACCTGGCAGAAACAAAGTGAGTGCATTTATTATAAGGAGGGGCAATAGCCGAGTGGAACCAGGGAGCCGGATCTGAGCTTTGGTTGTGGTGAATCAAATTGGTGTTCCCTGGGGCAGGGTACTTTGTCAGCCAGGAAAGGTATCACCCAATAACAAAAGAAAACAAGGCTGGAGCATCAGCATAGAGCAGGCAAAGTGCTCCAGTCCAAAGACTTGAGGTGTTGGCCAGTTCCCCAAGCTGAGGCAGTTGTTATGTCCAGACCCATTCAAAAGAGGAAGATGTTGAGTCCTCACAGAGAAGAACCGTGTAACCCCATGGCAATTCTGTTCAGGAATGGTTACTCTAAGTCCCTTTAAAGGCAACCACTATCACTTATCCAAAGCCTCATATAATGGGAATAGAAAAATACTAAGATATTTTGAGGACTTTGGGGCATAGACTCTAAGTTGACAGGATAGGGTAGGAACGTACAAAGACCGAGCGATAAAGGGAATTTAGACTCAGGTCTTCTGGCTCGCAGGGAGTCATCTAACTTTGGTTTCTGAATGGGGGATTGGCACAGACATACTTGGTAGTCCGAAGAACTTCCACATTGGTTTCTTATCATGTGCTCTGATTGATCGAGCAAGAAAAATGAAAAGCTAGCAGTTTTGAGTGTGACACAGAGCAGTCAGGGCAGGGGACTGCAGCAGGTCCAGCCTGTGATCAAAGTACATGCATGCAGAGCTTATGGCTCTAGAGGTATATGTAGCATGGGAAAGCACTTTTAATGCTTGGCTCATTGGTTCAGGGCCCGAAAGGAAGAGATTCGAGACAAGAGATTTTGGGAAGAAGCATCATTCCTTGAGGAAAACAACCAGCTACTTGGTAGGAATTTGATTAGATCAACCTCTTCCATTCTGAAAATGGCAGATATTTATTTTGCTGGAAATAGACTGGTATTTCGGGTTATGGGTTTGCCTGTCCTGCCCATGGGGCTTCTGTCAGCACCATTGAGGGCTAGATAGTTTGGACCAGTGGCCTTGAATCCTGCAAAACCTTGCATCAGACCGAGGCAGCTGCTCTACAGTAAAGGAGATGTATAAGTAAGCAAACGACCATGAAACCCATTGATCCTATTATAAACCATACCACCCCAAACCTGACAACCTAAGAGAGTGACAGAATGATCTTTTGATGGCCAAGATAGGTACCAGATTAGAGATGATTCTCTACAAGGGAAGGGGAGCTCTCTTCTAGGCTTCAGTACACACTCTGAATTGTCGACTGTTAGGTAGTGCTGTGTCCCGGGGAGAAAGAACACTTGGTCTAGGAGCCAAGGAGTGGAGGTAGGAGTGGCCCTGCTACTACCACATTCAGTGAGTGATCCCTTGGGGAATTTGTTGCTCCTACAACTCTAGGCTCTGTAGGTTTTGAAATTTCTGAATCATGGAAGGGGAGCCATTGCTGTCCACTGGGGGCAGTAAATATCCCATTAAACTCTACACTGTGGCTGCCTATCAATCTCTTTGATATCCTTGTGCCAAAGGACCAGTAGACAAAGAACAGAGTCACCAGCCTGGCAGGGGTAATTCGTCTTGGTCATCCAGAAAAGGTGGCACTAATGTTATAAAATGAGGGCAGGGAAGAATTTGTTTGGTGCTGGATGACCCACTGGGGAATGACTTGGCATTTCTTTACCCATTTTTTTTTTAAATTTTTTTTTTTATTTATTTATGATAGTCACAGAGAGAGAGAGAGAGAGGCAGAGACACAGGCGGAGGGAGAAGCAGGCTCCATGCACCGGGAGCCCGACGTGGGATTCGATCCCGGGTCTCCAGGATCGCGCCCTGGGCCAAAGGCAGGCGCCAAACCGCTGCGCCACCCAGGGATCCCTCTTTACCCATTTTGATGGTATTTGGACAAATGCCCAGGCATGAGAAGGGCTTGTTAATAGGAACTTAGTCTCTGCAAGGATGAGAGTCCTTGTTACCCTTCCAGGTAGGTTACCAAGACCAAGAGGGTACTACCCTAGGAAAAGAGGAATCTAGAATGGGACTGTACCAAGTACAGTTAAAACCAGTTTCAGTGGTGGGGGCTATAGTTTGTCTCATTAACCTACCACTTGTAAGTTTTTCTAGGAAAAGAGACCAACCCAATATGGGAAAGTCCTTACCAAAGAGGACAAGATCTCTATAACTGGCCAATGACATGGAAAGAATAGAATACTGTGGCTGCTGTGTTATGCCACCTGGATTCCCCTTCAGGGCAGAGGACTCTTCTCCAGCTGGCAGGAGGCTTAGCCACTCATTGCCCACAATTCCTCTTTAGAAATTGTTCTCTACCTGAAGGAAGTTGCTTTGTCCAAGGTTACACTCCCTCCATGGAGGCAGCTCACATCCATAAACTGGTTTACGCGAGGGGTCCAAACACCAGGACCTCTGCCTCAGGTGGAACAATTCTGAGGGGCCATGCTACCTCCAGAGCTCCTCGTAGGCTCTGTCTGTCCTGAAATTGCATTGCATTTCTTTTCCCTCTGCCAATCCTGCTTCCCACACCCCGCACCAGTGCTACCGCTGAATGTATCCGCAATGAACCTTCTGCATACAAATCTCAGTTTGTTTCCCAGGTAACCCAGCCTATGATGGGTGGTGAAAGAAACTTCTCAGTGTGCTTGGAAGAAGCCTTTGGAAGTACACGTCTATTAGTTACTTCTATCCTTCATGGGTGTGAGTGACTAATCCCTTCCAGTTTAAAGGAAGAACTGGATGGAGTGAAGGAAAAACTCTGACATAAAATGTAATTCCAAATAAAGTTAAAGTGCTGTGTTACTTTCAGGAAAATACCATCATTTTATCATAAAGAAAGAAGAGTATGATTTTTAAGAATGGAAAACCAGCTCTCCTTGAAAATAAAAGTTGAATGACCACTAAAGAACTCTGCCCACCAGGAGAGAAATCCAGAGAAGGGAAACTTGAGGCACTCTGATGGGGTAAGGTGTGGTCCCAAGGTGCCCACAGCTTGGTCACCATTTATCCCTTCCCCCTAAACACCAGGATTTCTCTATAGGCAATTACCCCTCCACCTCTGGGTGTTCTAGGAATAAGAGAGGTTCCCATCACATGCCTCCCAATGCTCCCAGCAGATCCCTTTGCAGCAGAGGGCAAAACTTAGCTCTTGGATATTCAGTTGATGGTGTCACCCATGACAGAGAGCAACATATAGGAAGGTTATAGCCACCTACGCTTCCCGGTATGGACTTCTGGATGTCAAAGACTTAAAAAAATGGACACTAAAATTGTTCTGCATCCAAGCTCATTGAATCTGAGGTCTAGAAGAACATGAGGTCCAGGACTCTGAACACAGACTCATCCCAGAACAATAAAGAACCCAGATGACTCAGAAGATGGGGTTGGCTTGCCGTAGAGCCTGAGACATTCTCTGGACATTGAATACATCCCTGATGACGGCTTGTTTACTTGTCATTTGTCTCTTTCTCAGAAAAGAATGCAAAATGTGCAAAATGCATTTGGTTTCTGCCTTTGTAATTGTTTGCAAGCCGGCGAACTGGTAATTTGTTGTATTTGATTTTCTGTTTGGAGATGCCACAGCTTCTTTAAAATGTTCATTTGTTGTCTCATACGAGGAAATAATGCACATACCCAAGCCTGCATTTTCATCCTATTAGGGACCACTAGAGGAGTCTATTTCCTAAAGAAGGAGGCAAGATGGGGAGTAGGCGCAATGTGCTAAGAAACATGTTCCAGAGTGTGTTTCACCCACGCGAATGGGAGTGGAAGGAAGGCTCTCTACCACGGAAGCAGCTAGAACAGTTTTATCTTGATTCACTCAGCCTTCGTGCTTCAAGGTTTCACAATTGAGAAAATAGGGTTTGTAGTCCTTTATTTTTTTTTATGTCTTTAAGATTTATTTATTTTATTTTATTTTTAAATTCTTTATTTAAAATCAATTTAGTTAATATATACTGTATTATTAATTACCGAGGTAGAATTTAGTAGTTCATCAGTTGCCTATAACACCCCGCGCTCATTCCATCAAGTGCCCTCCTTGATGCCCATCACCCAATTATCCCTTCCCCTCCACCTCCCTTCCAGCAACCCTCAGTTTGTTCCCTAAAGAGTCTCTTATGGTTTGCCTCCCTCTCTAGTTTCATCTCATCTATTTTTCCTTCCTTTCCCCTATGTTCATCTGTTCTGTTTCTTAAATTGCACATATGAGTGAAATAATTTGTATTTGTCTTTCTCTTACTGGCTTATTATTCATTTTAGAGAGAGAGAGAGAGAGAGCTCCTGAGTGAATGGGAGGAGGGGCAGAGGAAGAGACTCTCCTAGCCAGGGACTCCCCGCTGAGCTAGGAGCAACAGAAGACTCTGTTTCTTCACCCAGGAGATCACCATCTGAGCTGAGACCAAGAGTCGGCCCCCCAAGGACTGAGCCACCCAGGTCTCCTAATTTGTAGTTCTTTAGCTATGGGTCATGTACAGTTAGGTTATTTTTAAATTTAATGATGACATCTGACCCAGGGACCTTAGACACCAATATTGTCAAATGACTTCTTTCCTTCTTTGGTTTCTCTATTTAGCACCCATCATAGGTAAGCTGGGAGTCAATGTAGTAAACAATGATCTAGGTTATGCCGAGTAGACTCCACTTTGTGTGAGCATTAGAGGTATCGTATGGAAGCTGCTTTCACTTTTCTGGATGCCATAGGGGCAACAATAATTTCATAGGGCTTCTACTAGGATTATTTTCAAAAGTTGAATTAAAAATGATACTTCGGCTTTCTTGAGGTTAACACATATCCTGTGATGATCAGAATCATCCCATGTCTATCATGGGTAAATTTTAATATTTGATGTTCTAATTGGTCTGCGTGTCCAATTTTTCTATCTCAAGCTAAAGAGTATGGTTAAATACATCTCTAGCCGGAACCGCAGTCCTTACAGCCTTTTCGAGGAGAACGGGAATGCCTTGCAGATAAAGAGTTCCCCAAACCCTGGCCCTCTTGGCTTTGAGAAGGAAGACTAGCTCCCTATATAAGTTCACTTCTAGAACCAATGCAGAATAGGTAAAATCATAGGGGCTGTACTGGTGAGAGAGAGAGAGAGAGAGAGAGAGAGAGAGAGAGAGAAAGAGAAATAAGGGTTTCCTCCTGGTGTGTGTGTGTGTGTGTTTGAATTTTATTAGCCTAGCTAATTGGGATAATCTTGGTGGCTGTTATCAGGAAACTTCTTTCCAGGTGAAATATGACTACTTCCCAAATTGTATGTAAGGTGGAAGTGGACCTTCCAGAGTGATGCTGGGCTGGGTGCTGAGAGCCCCACCCTGCAACTTTCTATCTTCTTCCTCTTCAGGTTGTTTCTGACACTGCCACTCAGGATTCTTGGCCCTGCACGATGCCACATTCCCTAAAAAGCTGTTTAGAAAATTCTATTCTAAGCCACAATATCATATTTTTGAGATCCTAATAACTTTGAACAGTTTGGACACAAGGAGTCTCCTGGGTAGTGTGATGTGAGAGGTGCCAATGATTTGCTGCCCCACAGGTCTGTTAAGGTACCCTTCTCCTTATTGCTAGTTGGCATGTTTACCTTGAAATCACTTCTTTGGGCTATGGCACTATTACTGAGGCCCTGATAGGAAGCCAAAGCAAAGCAAAGAAAACCAAACCAGAACTTTCTCTGAAGGGCTCCTGGATGGCTCAGTTAAGCGAGCCACCCAGGAGCCCCTGGGAGTCCAACTCTTGCTTTCAATGTCCGACTCTTGGATCAAGTGTCCAACTCTTGATTTTGGCTCGGGCCATGATCTTGGGGTCATGGAAGGAGCACTGCATCAGGCTCAGTGTGGAGTCTGCTGGTGCCTCTCCATCTCTTCTTCCCCTGCTCGAGATCTCTCTCTTTCTCTCTCTCAAATAAATAAACAAAATATTTTTTAAAAAAGCCACCTTTCTCTGAAAGGATCACCATATTCCACTGGAATCCATTATTCCATGCTGAGTGGGGATTTTTCCATGAGGATACAGAGCTGGGATAAACCAGTTCCACCAGCAGAGCTGAGTGTAGATGAGGGGCCCTTTTTAGGTTATTGACTTTTTGAGGTCAGACATTGGACAGAGAGTTATCGAGTGGAGAGAATGAGAACATGACTCAGACGGGAGATACTGTCCATGCTGCAGATTCTGCAGGTCTGGTGGGTCATCCTGCGTAACCATACGGCAAAAGAAGAATCCAGCACTTCTGCTAATGAAGAGATGAAAGACAACTGGCGTAGAGAAAAGAAAGATGGTGACACACAGACAGACCAGGCTCCGACTATGTTATGATTTTGCCGAGGACTGGCTGGCTGTCATTTCCACTGCCAAATGGAATTAATGGAAATCAGTGAACTAATTTATTACCAGTCCCTGAATAGTACGGGGTATTGTGTGTGTGTCATGTTGGCAAGCGGGAGTGAGAAGAAGCTCTCCTAAATATGCAGAAGGAGGTTGGCTGAACATGATAGATAGTTAGTCAAAAATTTCAGGCTAGGGATTTATTAGATTTGGGGTAAGGGCACTTCTTTTGAATCCTGTTGCAATGTTCTATCTTTATTCCTTAAAAACAGTTATCAAATTTGTTTCCTTGTGTCTGCCTTTATTGATCACAAATGTTCCCAAATGTCAAGACCATGGAAAATAGCAACAAACTATCAATTCCTCATGTTAACAAGCACCACATTTACTCCAAAAGATTGTGAAGAATAGGGGAAAAAAAGCCAGCACACAGATGACTTAAATCATGTAGTTTATAAAGATGTAGAGAAACAGACTTTGGTTAGGGTGCAAGCCACTTGGGTTTGAATTTAATTTAAAGATGGACAGTTTTTCTACAGGATTGGCATTTTGTCTTCCTGAAGCCAGAATAGATTCCATCCAGATGCTTCGTCTTTTTTGCCCTGAGAGCAAACATTTACATGGGAACTGAGCTGAAGGAGCCGAACAAAGTAACCTTATAAATTCTAAATTTGGGTGATTGCATCACTGAAGTCCTAAACATACTAAGAGTCAAATCCAGCTTTTATTTTTATCGAGCATTTGCAACTAATTCCCACTGATTAAAGACCATTCAGCTTCTCTCTCTCTCCCTCTTTCTGTCTCTTCAATTTTTCTCTTTGGCAAGTAAGTAGTCTCCTGTAAGGTTGGCATGGGAATCACTCTTCTTCCCAACAGCTACACGATTTCACTGTTGCAAGGGGAAAGTGGAATGGGGAAAGGCAGTGCATTTTGGGAATTCATTAAGTGGCTGAATTCATTAAACGCTAGAAGGGGATAATTTAGACCTTTTTTGTTAACGCCATAATTCGCAACTGTGTAATTACCAGGGTTTGCTTTAGTCTGGGGCAGAATTTCATATTTATACTTCAATGAAAATGATCTACCACTTACACTGATGAAAATACGAGCTTCTTAGTTGTGGTTATTGGGAAGATGTGGGGTTTCAGAATCCCCAGCTTGCTTATTCCTAGTTCTGCTATAGAGTCCAGTAGTGGGCGAAGGAGACCGATCGGCCAGGGTGCGGAGGTTGCCCGGGGAAGGTGCGTGTCTCAAGCAAGAGCTTGGGACTGGTGCCCAGAAGTTCAGGGATGTGTCCCAATCGTATCTCAGGTCTTTCATTTCTTTAGCTGTAAAATAAGGAAGACACTATCACTATGGTGAGTCCAGGAACAGATCCGTACTTTTGAGGGTCCAGAAATTATACAATTTGAGAAGTCGTCTTTAGGGAAGATAATATACATATAAATTCTAAGTTGGTTATAAGGCATCGATATGGGCCATTGCAATGAAAGGGCCTTAAAGCTTAAGTCTGATTGACTCCATGGCAAATCCCCGCCTGGGTGTGCTAACGTTTTAGGGGGAAGGAATGTGGATTGCCCCGATAATTCACGAGAGGGCTGCCATCCGTGCTGGCAGGGCTCCTTTCAGAGGGAGGTAGTGAGGCCTTCCCTAGAACCTGAGTGGGTAGAAGCGAGAGATTGCAGTCTGCTGATGACTGAAGTTTGTTAACAGGAATTTTAAGGTGTTGTCCCATCTGAGAGCCTCCACTGATAAGGTGACCTCTGTTATGGAAACACGATTACTCCTAGGTGTGAATTCCCCAGGTGGAGACAGTTGTGTGGTTCAGCCAGAGGGATATCGTGCTCCTCTAGGAGTATTTTCCGGCTCCATTTGTTTACATGTTGACTTGACCAACATCACAGAGTCGGCAAGGGAACTTGGAGGTGGAGTTAAGCTTGGAGGTGCCCAGCCCCGGACTTGGCACTCTGTTCATCCACTCCACCTGAAGAGTCCTGAAGAGTGCTGGGGGGCTGCGGCCTACCTGAGTGTCTGTAGGTGGTTGGTCTCTGCAGGTGGTTGCGTGGACTGGCTGGCAGCCAGCCGAAGCGGCACTCCATCGCTTGGGAAGATGACCCAGACCCACTCCCGCCATGGAGGGTTGTGCCCTCCCTTCTGGTTTGACAGGGGGTCCCTGGAGTTTACTCCGCAAAGTCCTGGCCGGGAAAGATGTCAACTTCAAAAGAAATAGCTTTGCAGTTTTGGAGTATTGAATAGCCAGAAAGTGGTTGCATTCACTTTCTTGTAGAGAGATGTTCTAGAGCACGCTCATTCTGATGCTAATGGGCGCATTTCGTGGATTTCCAAACAGACCAGATTCTTTTACAGTTATTTGTCCTGGGCCTCACCAGACATGGGTAGTGCATGGGAAGAAAGGGAAGTATTGCTAAGGAGAGAGAAAAGATTCTAACTCAGAATAGGGCCCTTTAATAAAGAAATCCTGCTTTCCCACAGTTGCTGTGGCTTTTCTTCTTGGCCATCCCCGACCCCCTTCCTCTCTCTCTCTCTCTCTCTCTCTCTCTCTCTCACACACACACACACACACACACTCCTTATAGACAGTAACAAAAAAGTTACCTAAGATCCAGCAGCATTAAGATGCTTAACATTCCTTAAAAATCCCCTCCAACCCTTGGGCAGGAGTGCGGGCCTCTTTGTCGCAGATCCATCTCTATCAGCTTCATATTTGGAAATGTGATCTGTTGAGGCCAGCGTGTGTCTGTTATGCTCCGCATCCCCAGGGACTGAATGCATATTTCTTTTTTGAAAGCGCTAAGAACCCTGGTTACTTCCCCCAAAGGTGGGACATTTCTAAGGGCAATTAAGTGCAGGCTTTTGATGTGAAGCCTTATGTAAAGGGAACAGCGCTGGCTTCTTCAAAGCTTTCCAGCCTGGTAATCAAACCAACTCACTCCCATTCTGGGACTGCTCTTAGAAGCTTGGAAACAATAACTGTGCTGGTGCAGGCTCGGAATACATTGAAATAGGCCTGTCAAGTGTCAGTTTATACCAGAGTGACGGAGTATGCGCTGACATCATGTAATCAAAAGGAAAAAATTACACCGTGTGTCTTGCCTGGGAAAAACAGACTGCAACTTAGCAAGTCGTATTTCATGCTCCCTGCACAGAGCTGCAATTCCTTCCTTTATTTACTCACGGAGCACCTATTTAACTACATGGTGGTGGTTTACAAATAATCAAAGCGTGGGGTTGTTTTGTGTGTTTTTAAAGACATCAGCTCGGGTGGATCAGATAAAACCCAACCCACCTCAGCAGGTACTAACTTGTTTAAGAAAACCAGCTGTCAACAGGAAAGAGGGACTCCGAGAGCTCACCAACTTAATCATTCTTTTGGCAGGCCGTGAGAAATTCACTGCTTGATTTTTTTTTTTTTTTTTTTTTTTTTTTTAGGGACGCGTTGGGCCAACACAGAGAGGCAGCACCTTCCATCAACTGGGAATCAATTATGAAGCTGATTCTGGGCGTTCGTTTTTCAAATTACCCAAACCGATCAAGATTCAGGGACCAGAGGAAACCTTAATGTGGCCACTAAAGGATCATACGGAGGGGGAAAGGGGGTGACAAATTTGGGGGCAGGCACGAAGGGCTGGGAAACCCTGGGTTTTCTCCTCTCAGGTTTCAGCCTGAACTGTCTCCCCTGCTGAACTTCCTCCCTGAGGACATTCATTTTCTGGTGGCTGCCACTGAGTTTTCTCCTGGGGAGCTACCTGGCAGGGTCATGGGCGAAGCAGTTACTGAAATTTGCTCTCTCCCTTTGTCCTACCTGAAACTTCCAGCCTCTCCTGGAAAAACAAAAAAGAACCAACTCTTTTCTGAATTGCTGCTAATTTCAAATGTGCAATGCAAATGCCAAGTGCATATTCCATGGGATGGTGCCGGTCTTGTTTCTAAACATACTTTTCATCTACCTTGAGATTCGCAAGGTCTTTGTTCTGTAAGCCCCCAATATTATCAGCGTGGTGTCAGGTTGCCTAAGAGTAAGCATTTTCTTGGAAGTACCTTTGAAAGCATACCTACCTCCTTGGGCATCACAGAGGGGTGTTTTTATACTATAGAGATAGCTTGTAAATGGCGTAATTGTGAAATATAACATACCTACCCCCAAAATGGGTAAAACAAGGCCTTGGGTAAGCCCAGAAGCTTTCTGGCAGGAAGATTAAATAGGGTTGTAATACTGGAACCAACCAAAGGCTCTTCTGCATTTTAGTCAGAGGGCGTGGAAGTTGGTGGGAAGGGGACAGGAGAAGATAACATTTCGTCTCTGTTGATCTGCTATGTGAGTGAAAATCAGGTCCTCCAGAATCATATTTCCCAAATTTGTGAGATATTGCTTAGTAAATAAATCAGGACAACAGGCTTTTCAGCTAAGAAGAGAACTAAGACCAGGGATGCTTGGGTGGCTCAGTGGTTGAGCGTCTGTCTTCCACTTGGGTGGTGATCCCGGGGTCCTGGGATGGAGTCCCACATTGGGCTGGCTCCCTGTGGGGGGCCTGCTTCTCCCTCTGCCTATCTCTCTGCCTCTTTCATGAATAAATACATACTTCTTAAAAAAAAAAAAAAGAAAAAGAGAACCAAGACCAAAGTCTCAGGCAAATACAAGAGCCAGAGAGGACTCCTTCGCTGCGTGGTTTTCATGCAGAAAGCTGATGGAGCAGAGGTTTATTAGATCAGAGAGAAATGACAGGAAATGAGGAGAAACAAGCTGGACATGTTGTGGTTCAAAAGGTTTGAGTAAAAAAAAAGTTAAATAGGAATGTTTGGTGGGATGCAGCAATAATGTAGCATTTAAGAGCATGTATCAGGAAGTCAGAATGTTTGCTCTAGACTCAAAGTCCTGCCATTTTGTATCTGCATGTCATTGGGCGATCAGTGAACCGTCCAAGCCTTGGTTTCCTTAGCTGTCAAATGGGAGTAGTAATACACCTGGCCCATAAGGAGGAACTTTGCATGTGGGAAGTTCATGGAAAAGTCTCTGCATGGTGGCTGGCACGTAGTAGGAACTCAATCAATGTAAGTTGCTGCTGCCACTACTATTAGCACTGGCACTTGTTCTCTTACTATTGTGGGGATTCTCGGAACCTCCCACATGAGGGCCACGAGTTTGTAGAAGAGACTTACATGGTTCAGCCTATCCAAGACTTATTTAAGCACTAATTTTTTTCCCCTTAAAACATCTGGCTGGATTCATGTCTTCTGACATACCATTTAGGAAATATTGTGACAGACCTATCCCTATGCAATCCTGGCTCATATTCACTAATATTCAATAGAGAAATTCCTCTCACTTCTTTCTCCTTACTCAAATTCTATGCATTCTGCTCAGCTTGACACCAGTCCCTTTTTCAGGACCCAACCCTTCTGCCCCAGCCTGTACTCGGGTTCGCTCTCAGCTCAGCTGGTGCATGTCACCCATATTGTATTTTTTTTTTTTTTTGACTTGGACTTTTTGTCTTGGTTTTTCTAGATTTCTGGTTGCACTCAACTTGTCTGCCTAGATTCTGTTTTACATTGTAAGTCTTCGGCTTGGCAACCCTTCATTAACTATTCTGAGATCTACTGTGCTTGCTCAAAAACCTAATAGGATGTAGGTTCCGTAAATGGTCGAAACCTTGAATTGGAAGTTGACTTTCCCCACAGGCAAGGGTGAAGCCTCACCCACCACCCTCCCCAGCTTCTTCCAGAGCCAGTGTTACCAGTCTTTAGTCCACTGAGATAGATTATCCCCACCTTCCGAGGTCTTTCCTAACTCACAGGATGGTAGCTGCTATACAACAATTTGGATTTGCTGATGAGATTGTATGTCCTTTTTCTTATTACATTCCGTCTGTCTGAAGTTAATATTTCATTCTGTTTCTTGGCAATGTATTTTTCTCCCTCTTTAAACCATTTATTCTTGTCTTTCTATTACCTAATGAGACTTTGGTTAATCACATTTTATTGATCATTATTTGAGCGATGGTGCCTAAAAATTTTGCCTGTCGGTGGAGAGCTGGTTACAAGAATAGGTGAAATCCAGCTGATTGAAGAGATTCAGAGCATAGGCTCCTGAATTAAGATAGTCTGACTTTAGCTCCATTGTTTACTAGCTGTGCGACCTTGGCTGAGTTAATTATGCTCTCTCTACTGCACTTTTCCTGTGTATAAAATAGGCTACCCCATAGGGTTGCTGTCAATATTAAATAAGACAAAGAAAGCATATCTTTTAGCACAGTGCTTTGTACCCAATGAGGCTCATAGACATTGTCCAGAATTCAGACACATCCTCTGCCTTTTTAAATTTCTCCATCTGGAGCAGGAGCAGAGGGGGCTTTTGAAGGGGGAAGGATTTGAACAGGAAGTTGCAGCTATCTGGGGAAGAGTTGGAAAGACTGGTTTTACTGGGGCAGAGTGAGAGATGAGGTTGGCACAATAGATTGGAGACAAATAGTGGAGAGTTGTGAATCCCATGTTATGGAGTTTCATAGGCAAGGGGGAGTCAGTGAACATTTTTATATAAGAGAGTAATACGTTCAGCTCTGTTTCAGGAAGCTAACTTTGGGAATAGTAAAGGGGGATGAATTGGAGCAGAGAGACAATCAAAGCAGAAAGACCAATTAAGAAATGAAGTTCCACCATTCATTTTTTTTTGTTTATTTCATTTCCCCTGGTTCAGTTTCTTTTTACGTAACAGAAATACGTTTTCCATGCAACTTCCATTGATAATCCTTGATGAGATTCTCCTTGGACTTTTTAATCTTCCTCTATCTACTGGGCCTATTTGTTTCACCTGACCCCCAGGAATGTATTCAGAAACGAACTAGATCATACATTTTATTTACAAGCCTCAACTCCCATAGCTGCTGACCACCACCATAATACTGCTTCAGACAATCACCATCTCTCTTTTCTTCCAATTTCTGCTGTGTGTTCTCAGTTTAGTGCCCAATTCGGAGGATGAGTGCTGTGTTTATGCTCAAAAGAGAAAAAAAAAATCTATATATAATAAGAGAGATTTAGATAATTATCAGGCTCCTGATTACAATAGATGCGTAACCTTGGGAGAGCTGAGCTGGTGTTCTGTTCTGGAATCCTCTGAAACAATAACCCTATTTATGCCCGATGCAGTTGCATGGTGCAAACTTTCAACTCAGTTAGATGCGCAGCAGTGTCTACTGATGACCTTTCAGCTGCTTGTCAGCACCTTCCTATTAAACTCTTGGTCTGCTTAAAATAGAGCACCAATACCTCTGGGCACCTCACTTTTGAAAAACAAACTAAACCATCAGATAAGACCATGGGGACTTGGGCTTTATCTAATGCTACACACTCTTTTTAAAATTGATTTCACTTTTCTGCCAACCCAATATGTCCATGAAATAGCCTAGCTGCTGCTACAAGAACAATTATTATTCCACCTGAGGTGGCTCGTATGGTCTCAAGGCCTTGCAAACATCCATTTATACGGAGATGGATTGGAGATAAAGCAGACATGAGTTGGCACTTCAGGCAGACAATGATTGTCAGACATGCCACATCGTGACAGCTGGAGAACTGCCCTGTGGCCTGATGGGAGAACACGCTTCTTTATTTCCCACAGACTGGTATGCATGGAAATGTGCTAAATTTTGTCCGAAGATATATCAGAAGGGTCCGAAAGACCTTCACATCTGAATTGTCCGAATTTTCAAACCAACAGCAAACATGATAGTCCCCACGGAAATTTCAATTTGCTTGTGCTGGGTCTTTCCCTATAATCTACTGCCACGTTGTAATTAAATGTAATTCAGGATATACATAATTGCAACTCATCCAGAAAAGATTATTTTTTGAGAGCTTCAAAATGAGAAAATGTGCATAATCCTCTACAGGTTTCATGGAAACAAAGTTGATTTAAATAAATCCACATGCATTTATACTGCAGTGATTGATTTATCCAAACCAAACTGTACTATCGATGTTTATAGAAATATACATACTAATAAATTTCTCAGGTTAATATTAGTCTCATTAGAGATGTTACTAACTGAAAGCGGAAATATCATTTCTATAACCATTTTGTAATTTCTATATAAAATCTAGTTCGTGCCTGACCATATAAGGCAAAATCAGTGTTTTTACGTCTGGACTAGATATATTTGTATTGTATAGTTACAAATTAGTTCCCAGTGATTCATGAGGTCATCTCAGGCTAAATGTGAGAGATCCCTTAGGGGTATCATAATACACTTCCTAGTAGGGAAGTAAGTATTAACAGCTGAAAGCCATGAGAACAGGGACCGCTATATTTTCAACTAAAAAAACTGACTGACACAGGAAATTTTGATCCTATCACAAAAAAGATTTGCAACCAAAATTACACCCTGTCCTTTTCTTGAGTCACTGAGGGATATCTCCATGAGATAGCCGAATTAACCAAACATTAAAGACAAAGATTGGTCCTGTTCAATCGAAACATTTATGTTGTTTATTAGTCAAACTGAAGACTTCAGTCAAATAAAACAGTGTAAACAGTTGACCTGAATTCTAATGGAGTCAGAATGATCAATCTCATGGGTTTATATTTTGACACACAAACTATAAAAGTGAAGAATTCTGTTTTGTGCGTAAGGGTTCAGAAACAAAAGGTAAAAACAAAATCACATCAAGCTGAGTCTTTGACTTTGATTTCAGCGAGTCATACGAGTGCCTCTTTGTTACACAATGGAGAATCACAAATAAGGTCATCACAGCTCAATAATTTCAGAGCAGCAAATGCTCACTCTGCTCAAATGACCCAGTTCCCTGCTTACTTGGCGGTGTTGATATTGCCACTGAGGGTCTACATGGGTCCTGAGAGAGGGGGCAGGCAGGCCTCCCAGAACAATGGAAAATAAACCAAGTCACTTCATTCACTTTCAGATCTTCTTGAAAAACTCAAAGGTCTTCTGGGGTGCTTAGGGAATTTCAAGTTTATTCTAGACGTGAGCCTTCCAAGTGCCTGAGGGACTTCTGGTGACTGGGTGGGAGCCATGGGAACCTACAGTCCAATGCTACCGGGAAGTACCCCAGAAAAGGCCAATGTTTGCTTTTCATCAATCTGAACCTCAGTGACCTGCCCTCTACTTTTAGCATTGAGAGCTGACCAAATTAGAATGTTATTACTGGTAATAAGAACAGTTTTTTTTTTTTTTATTGCATCTTGGACTTCAGTTTCTGCCAAGACTTAGATACTAAATTAGGATTAACCTCTCTCTTGCCCATAAACCGAGTGTGCTTTGTTTCTGTTAACTTTTGTACTACTCATTACACTGTGCATTCATTAATTTAGAAACAGACTGGACCATGTAACTCTTCCAAACCTTCATTATTTCTTAGCTTGGCATTTACTATGCTTCCTAGTCTGGCCTAGCCCTGAACTTTTACTACCTCCTTTCACTTTCTGCAGAAGGACTTGATTTCTTAGCCATGCTAGGCTATTCTCTGTTTCCCACCGTGACATCATTTTCTGCTTTTGCTGGTGTTCCCTCTACTATTGTCCATCTCGCAGATACTCAGATTTGAAGGACTGTCTCAAATGATTAGCCACCCCCTTATACGTTTTCCCAGCTTCTTCAGATCGAATTAATGAATCCCTAGCTCCGTTTCTTTAGTACATTATACTCTTCTTACCATATCATAAGTAGTCACGTGCCTTCATGCAAACTTTTAAAATTAGATCACCCCACCCTGGGTCACTCCCTGCTTAGACTGATGCCTGGAATGCTCACCATTTTTATTTGGTCCCCAATATTTTAGAGGGGCTAACTGGGCAGTTCATGTCCTAATATCTCAGGTGCTTTGAGATTCTAATACCAGGATGAGACTTAAAGAGCCCTGATCTCAAGATAATACAATTTAATGCCAGAGACAGACCTGGAAAAATATGTATATAGTTCCCTCCTTGCCTTTCCTTTGATCAGTTTATTTTCTCCTGAGAAAGTTCAGAAGAAAGAGGTGAGAAGATATTTTGTGGTCCATGTTCATAGGAATGAGAAAATATCCATGTAGCTTAGAGCCGATAAATCTTAGAAATTGTTACACAATCTTGAGAATTGTTGCATCTTCTTACTATAAAATCATAGCAGAGAAACCCTAGATAGGGGTCAGGAGACTTTTGTTTTTTTTTTGTTTTTTTTTTGTTTTTTTGTTTTTTTTTTTTGAGACTTTTGTTTTTAAGTTTTGCCCAGACTTTAATTCGTTGCATGACCCGTGAAATGCCGCTCCTTGCCATCAAGACTTCTTTTTGGGGAAATCAGAGTTTTAGAGTAGAGCAACTATATTTCCTTTAAACTTGAATATGTGTGACTCCAAAAGTCCACCTTTGGAGTGCTATGATTTCAAGGAAACTGGCTATTAGGTCTTTGAATGCCTTGGTGTTCTGACAATGACTGATACATTGGATTCAAATTCAAAATTGCACTTTTTTAAAATATGGCTTGGGATCCCTGGGTGGCGCAGTGGTTTGGCGCCTGCCTTCGGCCCAGGGCACCATCCTGGAGACCCGGGATCGAATCCCACATCGGGCTCCCAGTGCATGGAGCCTGCTTCTCCCTCTGCCTATGTCTCTGCCTCTCTCTCTCTTTCTCTGTGTGACTATCATACATAAATAAAAATTAAAAAAAAATAAAATAAAATATGGCTTGGATATTTTTTGGAATTAGTCTTGTTCCCATGCCTAGATATAGGTCGTCTAGAAATGGGAAGAAGTGAGGAAAGGGGCAAGATACAGGTTTAACAATATCAATAGTTGATGTTTAAGATTGTTTTGCTTTGTTGAAATCATATCCTTGAGTCCCTGGAAACCTAAGGAGGGAAGTGTTACGCGTGTTTGAGAAATGGCTACAGATGAATTCATCACCAGTGGGCTACAAGGAAGTATGTGCCAACATTTGTTATCCAGGAGTGTCCCACCCATAGAGTGCCCCCTGTCACCTCGTGGTCTGCTGTATCCCACACACCACCAGTTAGTTGCCACCAATAAGGAAAATGCTTATTGGAAATATATTGGAAATATATTTGAATATATTTCACTTATTGGAGATAATGCAATAAGGAAAATGAATGAGGTTGTCTACTTGGGTCACAAAGAAAGACAAGGTGCCACACTCTGTTTCTAATGACTGGTTGCTCTTACTTACTTATTTTGTACAGTCGTTTGTCTGGAATGTGACATTAGGGAAGTTGTTTAATTGTTCAGAGCTTCCATGGCTTCATCTGTTAAAACAAGCACATCAGCTTTACAGGATTGTTGTGAAATTTTATGGGATGATGTTTATGAAGACATATTTTAATCAGTTAGACGCAATGGACATGTGGGTTATTATAACCAGTTGGGCAAGTAATAGCCAATAAAGCTATTTTTCTTTCCTAAACCCCCCAAGACAGTAATTTTCTCTACACCAGATTTTTTTGCCATCATTGTCTTGCGAAGTATAATCTACTCCATTTAGTTCTAGTGAATGTGCCAATTTGGTAGCTTTGGCTCAGATTGGCCACGTATTCTGTAAATCCATTCTGAGCAGGACTCCTTGTTATTGTTGGAAATCTACATCATTAATTGATGCTTGTAGCAGCCAAGACTTTACCGCAATTGAAGAAATAACCATGGAAATTAGACTTACACCTGAATTCCTTTACATTTCTTCATTTAAATCTGATCCTCAAAGTATTTGTTTTACTCATTATACTGCCTAATGTGCTTAAAATAAATCAGGACCCAGTCAGCACCCAAATCCTGGGGTAATTGGAGTTTTTGGTGTCAGCAGTAATATTCACGTATGTTCCATCAGGAGTGCCTGCAGCGTGTGTGTGTGCACGTGCGCACAGGAAATATGAACTACAAGGATTCCTTTGCCTGCAATTACAAGTATTATTTGGGGATATTTTTAGTTCACCTATAAATGGGTATAAAATGCTGCTATTTAATAGGGATAAAAGGCTGTTTGCTTCCATGTATCAGTCTCACCTGAGGAAAACAGGATGGGAAATGAATTGGCTGGATACATTCCAATATCACCACAGAAATATGTACCCTATCTCTCAAAACTAATACATGAATCCATATGCTTAGGGGACAAGTAAGCATATGGATATAGTCCTTAGATAAATTAATATCTATTGTGACATTAATTAATTAATGATTCTTTATAAGAGCAAGTCAAAGAACACACAGAAGACGGAAGACAGATTTGACTGTGTTGACTTGATAGTCAGCAATGGGACGCTGTCTGCTGAAAGTCTGTGCAGTATTTTGTTATGAATCACAGTTGGGGAACAAGGTGAGAGGTAGGGATTCAGGCAGCTAAATCTTTCATTTATTCCATACTATTGTTTACGGTGTGGGAGGTTAAGGAGCCCTCCTCTTCTGTAGGGTTCTGAATGGAGGAGGCTTCACGAAACAAAGGACTGATAGGCAAGGGGGACCCGCTGACTTTCTGTGTGATCTGTTCTTTGGGAGGGACCTGGCTCTGTACTGAAGGGTTCCCCTCAGTTACTGGCTCAGTAACCCGCAGAGACAATGGAACAGCAGAGAAGTTGTGAGACTGGCTACAATCTGGACCCCAGTTCCTCCTTGTGAGCTTTTTCTCTATACCACCAAGCGATTCTTGGATACCCGCTAGGGATCCTTCAATTCAACTAATTTCAGACACTGTATATCCAGAGATGGCATTAAATTCCACAGATAAAGGGCTGAGCCCTACAAAAATACCCTCCATTTCAGATGCCAGGAGGAAGTCCAGATTGTTACCCCTACTTCAGATCAACTGGCTATAAATCAGAGGTTCCCATGACTCCCTGTTTGGGTTCAACTAATTTACTAGGGTGGTTCACAGAACCCAGGAAACCAGTTTACTCATCAGATCACTGGTTTATTACAAAAGATATCAGAGGATATGAATCGACAACCAGATGAAGAGATACATAGGGTGAGGTCCCAAACAAAGGAGCTTCTGTCCCCATAGAGTTTGGGCTCAGCACGGTGGCAGGTGGAATTATTTTGGTTCCCCAACCAGAAGCTCTCTGAACTCCATACTTTTGGGGTTTTATGGCAGCTTCATTACAGAGGCCCGACTGATGAAATCATTGGCCATCGATTAAACTCAATCTCCAGCCCCTTGCCCACACACACAGCCCTAGGAGTCAGGGGGTGGGACTAAGAGTTCCAACCCTCTCATCACACGGTTGGTTCCTCTGGTAACCAGCCCTCATCTTTAGGTACGGTCCAAAAGCCACCTCATTAGCATACCGAAATACACCTTTCTCACTTTCATCACTTAGGAAGTGCCAAGGATTTCATGAGCTCCGTGCCAGAATCAGAGACAAAGACCAACTACATGTTTCACAATATCACAGTGTCTTTGGGCTTATCACAGGTGGACAGGAAGCAGAAGAGAGGGGCTTTGTAGCAGTGGCCTTGTACACCAGTGATGTGGCTCAGGGGTAATCAGGCCAACACCAGCAAAATCAATGACTCCTCCCTTGGGGAGGGATGAGCAAGGAATGCAGAGCCAGAGACAGGGCCCAGGTTCGGGCCAGTGCCCACTGTGGGGACCAGGAAGAGCAGCAGAGGTTTCTCTGAGCCAGGGCCCAGAGCCGAGTCCTTGAGAAGAGACAGAAATGCTCAGTTTTTGAAGAAGCAAAATGGCCTGTGAGAAAGATACCACATGTTGATTTTTTTTTCTTTTTGTGCAGAGAATGAAGATGAAAAAATTCGTATAGGTTCTAAAAAATCACATCTAAGAAAAATGTCTTTGGCATTTACAAGCTTTAGATCAAAGTCTTTAAGAGAGATTGGAGGACATTCTGAGTGGACAACGTTGGCATTTTGCAGAAAATAGGAAATGTGTTTTTCTAAGGTCTGCTGGTCTTCATTTTGACTCCACGATAACAAGAACGATATTTTCTGTGACAAAATCAGTAGATTTGTTCTGATAATGGGATGGAATATTTTAAATGAAGACTGACCTAAATATTTCAATTTGGTTGACCTCTTTTCTGCATAGGCCATAAACATGACCTGCAGCAGTTGAACCGAGACCCTGCCCCGACCCAGCTATTACCTCCAGTTATTTGGTTTAACAGGTTAATGCAGAGGCTTGTTGCCCTGCTTATTAGAGATGGGATGGCCATCTTTACTGGAGGTCTTCAACGACCTACACGGAGATTGCACAATATAAAATACTGTAATTTTTTTAAAACAAGTGACTACCATGGTTCTGTAAAAAGGATATCCACAAGATTTTCTGAATCCTTTAGTTTCATCCAAAGATCTGGGTGCCATGTTGATATTGGGTGCAATGCAATGTTGTGGCTGTGTTCTGTGCTGCTCTCTGTAAGGAGTTTGTTGCCTACAGTATACTGGAACATTCCTACCAAATGGTGGAGTGTTTTTATTTTTTATCTTTAATTCTTTGTAGGGGAGGGAAGTGTTTTAAGATTAGGTAAATCAGAGAGATGTTCTTCATGTTAAAGGAGTTTAGGGATCCCCAGGTGGCTCAGCGGTTTAGCGCTGCCTTCAGCCCAGGGCATGATCCTGGAGACCTGGGATCGAGTCCCACGTCGGGCTCCCAGTGCATGGAGCCTGCTTCTCCCTCTGCCTATGTCTCTGCCTCTCTCTCTCTCACTGTGTGCCTATAATAAATAAATAAAATAAAATTTAAAAAAAATTAAAGGAGTTTAAACTCTGTCCCCTGCCATGTGCCCCCTCCCCACCTTTCTATTCTGTGTAGGAAATGCTGAACGCCCAGGCCTCCATGGTGGATGATAGAATCCCTGAGATGATTCCACAGCTTGTTGCAGCCTTATACACCTGTAACAAGCAGGACATATTGGAGGGAATTAAAAGTCTCTGTAGAAACTCAAGGAGGCAAAATCATTTCTCAAAGGTTGGTTTCAGGGACACCTGGGTGGTTCAGTGGTCGAGCGTCTGCCTTTGGCTCAGGGTGTGACCCCAGGGTCCTGGGATCGAGTCCCACATTGGGCTCCCTACAGGGAGCCTGCTTCTGCCTCTGCCTGTGTCTCTGCCTCTCTCTCTGTGTCTCTCATGAATAAATACATAAAATCTTGAGAAAAAAAAAAAAAAGGTTGGTTTCAGACATTGTGACCTCAAAGTAACAGCTTCCTAAAGGAAGAAGAAACCCAAGACATGAGGCAAAAAATATAGACTGTGTAGTACAGGCAGGAACCACAAAAGGTTAGCCAGGATGTTCGCTTCTAAAACTAGTGAGGAAAAACTGGAAGTTCATGTCAAAATCCACGTTTTCTTTAATTATATGAAGGTACCTCTGTTTCCTGACATGTGTGGATTTTGCCATTATCAACAAAACCTTTTGATGTTTTCATAAAGGTCCAGTTAAAGAACCCCTTCTGGTCTTAGTAAAAAGACACCTCCCCCAAGATCCCTACCCTTCAGAGCCATAGGTTTTGTACCTAGCCTTGTACCTAGCTTTACAAACATTTACTGAGTACCTACTATGTGCCATGCACTCTTCTGGGATACTTAAATGAACAAAAAAGGGGAAAAAAATCCTTTCTTCATGGAGCCTACTTTCTAGTAGGGAGAGAGAGACCACAGATAATAAACATAACAAATGCATTATTTTGTAGGAGTTGATAAGTGTTCAGACCAAAAAACAGAGCAAGGGTACCTGGATGGGACACTTTGGAAAGGACTGCAATTTGTGGGAGTCAAGGGGAGCCTCTCTGAGGACGTGGCATCTGAATGAAGTCCTGAGGGAAGTAAGGGGGCAATCCTCTGCAGATCTGGGAAAAGACTGTTCCAGGCCAGCGAACAGCCAGTGCGAAGGCCCAGTTACCTCTGTGGGATCCTGTCTTAGCCGGCAGCATAGGACCACAGCTTGGTTTCCAGGTGCACGGAAACAGTCTCCAAAGTCTACCCGCCCCCAAAAACCCAGGCAAAGTCTAACAACCCCTGCCAGTTCTGATCCAGTACATCTGGAGTGGGAACTGGGAATTTGTATTTCATGAAATGGGGAGGTATTTTAGGTTTCCCAGGTGTCTCTCTTTGGGAACTCCTACTCTAAATCAAAGTAAGAATGCCCTCCAAATATACTGAGAGTCATCTAGCCTCTGCTTGAACATTTCCAGTAATGGGAAGCTATTAACTCTTTTAGAGAGTTCACCCTATAAAATATTTATAACATTTAATTAATTTATTCATTTATTCAAGAAAAGATGTGTAGCTTTCCTACTGTGAATCAGGTACTGGGGATGTGAAAACACATGTTCTGTGCCTTCATTGGTTTCTGATTGTTTGTTTCTGATTGAAGAATGTCTATATTTTCATTTTAGACATTAGAAAAAAATAGTAAAAGAAAGAAAAATTGTCCTTTATCTCACAGGTAGCAATGTTAATATTTTAGTGTATTTTATTTACTTTTTTCTATTTTTTTATGTTTGGAAGATGGAGATCTCTTTTATCAACTAAAACATGTTATGAATATTTGTTTCTATAAAGTATTTTTCTTCCATGTGCTTTTAAAATAATAGCTTAGCATTCCATTGTATATATGTGATAAATATATAACACATATGTATATGTATGGAATATATTTATCTATCCGATGACTATAGTTTATCTTAAAATGCTCACTACTACAAAAAATGCTGCAATGAATTTTGTTATAAACTTTTTTCAACATTTCTAATTATGTAAGTAAATGTCTATAAGTGGAATTTCTGAATTAAATGATATAGGCTTTTAAATCTTTTGAAATACATTGCCAAATTGCCTTTCCAGAAAGAATGATCCAATTTCCATCCCCATTTCAATTATATGAAAATATTCATGTTTTTATACCCTTGGCAATACCGGTATTTCTCTTTTTTATTAAAAAGCTATAATTACTATAGAGTTCTTTCTTGCAGTGAGCTCAATTTTGCCTATTCAAATTTTCAACCTATTGATCTGACTTTTGTCTTCTGGAGCTTTGTGGAGTAAATTCAATCCTCCTTCTTTAAAATGGAATTTCAAATATTTGAAAATAATGATCATGCCTCCACTGTTCTTTGTCCCCAGTTATCTTTCTTTTCTTCAATAATTACTGCTATAACCCACTTTAACCCACTTTCTGGACTCTCCACAACTTTGGTCTCACTGTTCTAGATAAGCCTTAATCAGTCTTTCTCTTGAAATGAGGTGGCATAGAGTAAACCAAGAACTGTCCCTGTAGGGACACCGCCTTCTTTGTTCTGAAAAGGATTACTTCTAACTGGTGCAAGGTAAGCAGGCAGGAGCTATTTCTGGCAATCGTGCCATATCATTGGCTCATAAAGAGATTGATATCAACCCAAATTCCCAAGCATTTTTATAAACAATCTTGTGGTCATATCAGGCAAGATTTGCATTTCACTGATGCAGTTGTTTTCGGAAGGACGGAGTGGGACTTTCATGGAAGTCAATGCAATCATTAATTCTAGTTTGTCAAGTTCTTTCTGAAAACTGATTTCATCATCAGATATGTATCTTCTACAGACTCGATAAGGATATCTCTTGACCTTTAGTAATTAAGAAAAAAAAAAAGCAACTAAGTGATGTCGATCACAGAGTCTTGCTACACCCTAACCATCTGTTATTCATCCATTAATCAACAGACTTTTGGTACAACACTTACTGCCACCATGCTACTTGCTCATCCAGTGTGTGTGTGTGTGTGTGTGTGTGTGTGTGTGTGTTTCTGTTGCTAAGGGTATAGAGGAAAACTTTGTGAAACAAACTACAAACAAAATATTTTAAACTGACTGAAAGCAAAAGATATTCTTTGTATGCCTTGATTTATCTGATAAGATTTCTTTTTTCCTTTTTTCAGACATTGTGACCTCAAAGTAACAGCTTCCTAAAGGAAGAAGAAACCCAAGACATGAGGCAAAAAATATAGACTGTGTAGTACAGGCAGGAACCACAAAAGGTTAGCCAGGATGTTCGCTTCTAAAACTAGTGAGGAAAAACTGGAAGTTCATATCAAAATCCACGTATTCTTTAATTTTAAATGAAAATTAAATGAAAATTTTTAAATGAAAATTCATTTGGCATGACTGGCTGATTGTTTATGTTGGTTCCTTTATTTCAGCCTTTTTTCCCAGAATATGGGCAGGGTCAACATCAAGCTGAACTTGATGTAATTTGTAGTTTCTAACTTCATCTCTCTATTTTGAAACATTGGGGGTATTTGTCCATATATCAGTTACTGGAGTACCTTGTTTTATGGTAAATTAAGTGTTTTTTGTACATTTTATTTGCTTTTATTCCCCCAAACTGGCCCGGTGGATAACTTAGTTGGGCCTGATGACTTCTATTAATTTTAAGCCAAGAGTTTTTGTTTTTTTGTTTTGTTTTTTTTTTTAAATATCTTCCAGCACCTTGAAATCCAATTTTCTGTAACTCTGCTTGTTACCTACATTTTCCAATTTGGAAGTCATTTACTTGATGTAGAAGATGATCTTAAGTAGGAGTCAAGGACATGTGCTTTTGCATTATTTTTTCCTGAAATTTAGGCATTTATTAATATGTTATTCATCTCAGTTTGTAGGTTTTAGCCTTTCTTACTCTTCATATTGCAGACGTAATGGTAACCATCCAGTCTGTTGTTCTTAACACTTTGCCACATTTGTGTGTGTGTGTTTTTTTTTAAGATTTTATTTATTTATTCATGAAAGACACAGCGAGAGACAGAGAGAGGCAGAGACACAGGCAGAGGGAGAAGCAGTCTTCATGCATGGAGCCCACACAGGACTTGATCCTGGGTCTCCAGGATCACGCCCTGGGCTGAAGGCAGATGCCAAACCATTGAGCCACCCAGGTATTCCCCAACACATCTGTGTTTTATTTATTTTTATTTTTATTTTTTTTTCACATCTGTGTTTTAATGTAGGTTTTGTCTTCATGTATAAAATGAATTGTCCTTATCATAGCTGATTGTACTTGCCAAACAATTCAGATTATTGCGAAAATAGTTCAGCTCTCGTGGTATTTCTATTTGAACAGATCAGTAGTAGCATGGGCTGCTTTTAAGTTTTCAAAATATTTTGTACTTTTTGTCTTTAAAACTAGACCCAGTCATAAGATTAGATGGATCATGAATCTAAGTTCCTTTCTGGTCTATGCAATATCAGGTGGTGCCAAATAAGGTAGAGATGTGTTTTCTTAAGAATAAGAAACATGTATATGTATATGTGTATGTGTATGCATGTCCTTATGCATACGCATATGCATATATATTCATTCTCTGTACTCTTGGGAGTTTCCACAATTTCTACACAGCATTATATAAATATAGAACAAAACTAATTGGCCTCCAACTAAATATAAAGAGAAAAATTCAACCATTTCAATGTGAGAATCATCTTAAAATAAAACAATGTAATATTTGATTTTACTCTTTTTCTAGGGTAACCCAACATACCCAATTGCCTGGGTCGGGGCTCTTTCCCCAAATGCAGAAAGTTCTGGGCAAACTGGGGTGAGTAGGTCATTTTATCTTTCTCCTGATTCTCCCTAGATGACCCTTCCTGCCCTTTTTAAAATCTAAAATGGATGACAACTTTTCAATTCTAATATGACCAGGTAGGTTTTTTTTTTTTTTCTGGCATTTTTTGGCAAATTTCATTTTCCCCAGCTTTCAATACTGTTGCTTGCTAGCATATAGAATCCACTCTCCTTCCTAAGACTACCTTCCCTTCTTTTTTGCTTTTCCCCACCCTTCTTCCTTTCTTTAATCCCCCATGAAAGAACAGCATCTGAGGCACAAAGTTTACCCTTACTATTCCCATTTTAGTGTTTAGGAACCATGAAATGATTATTAATACTTCCAGTTAATTTGTATCTCTATTTTCATTGGGAAATATATGTTATCTCTATACCAATGGCCTACATTAGATATGGATCCCAAATTGAAGCAATGAAAAAGGAAGATAAGTTTTATAACATTCTTTTAAAGGCCTGAAGTAACCAGCACAGCAAAGCTTCTTGGATGCAGTGGCACAGTGTTGCATCCCCAGATGCCAGCAAAATGATGGAACCCTCACTGGGTTGACAGAGGCAAAGTTCACATGGGGCTCTGTTACAGCAGCGTTGACTCCATCCATTCTTACTTGTATGTCATTGGATATAATTAACAAGAATTATAAATTTGGGTCTTGAGGGCCAAAAGCCGCCCACAAAATCATATCACATGTTTACAATCTGGCAGAAGCTTTTCATCATGTAAACCCTCTTCATTTTGGGGGCACCTGGGTGACTCAGTCAGTTAAGTGTTGGACTTTTGATTTCAGCTCAGGTCATGATCTCAGAGTCGTGAGATCAAGCTCTCTGCATCAGGTTCCCTGATCAGCGGGGAGTCTGCTTGAGATTCTCTCTCTGCTCCTTCCCCTACTTATGTTCTAAATAAATAAATAAATAAATAAATAAATAAATAAATAAAATCTTTAAAAAAGTCTTCATTTTTCACTTAAAGAAACTGAAATCCAGAGAGATAAGGAGAACTTGCTGATATCAAAACTCCAGTTAGTAGCAGAGCTGGGATCTCCATCACTCGGGATCTACAACTTCATTCATTCTAGGCTGTCAAAGAGGAAGGGAGGAGACAAAGTTATAATGGAAAGAATTATTAATAATCCATCCTCCTTATGCCAAATCTGGAGCAAACAGGCTTTGTAAAGTATCTCCTTCTATCTTTTTTCCCTTTGTCCAACTTGAAGTCTGAGGAGCCTACCAATGACCAAAGTCATCGACTTTCATATTTTTATTCTTGCTCTTGTCTGGAGTTGACCCCTAATCCCAACCTTTCCATGTCTTTTCATGTTCATTCCCCTGATCAAACATTTTTAATTTATGTAACTCCCACCTCACTTAGGCTTAATGGCTGCCTAGAGCATTTACCTAATATGCCAATAAAAAGGACCATGGCTGACATAGGCACCTTCACTCTGAAACGCTTTTCCCTTTGTCCCTCCCCATGTGCCTTTCCGTTTAGCCATAGGAAACGGAATCTTTTTTATTGTAAAGCTTCTACATAGTCAGTAACCACTAGTCTTGTTGAACACAATGTGCTGTTAAAGCATAACCCCTCTAAGTCTGCACTTTCCTTATATCATAAAAAATTACATATCTTCTTAAATGTTTTAAATCCATTGAAAAAAAAATCTTATGCCCTGAAACCATTTTAATGAGATGAAGCTATAATCCACAATTATTTTTAAATTAACTTTTTATTTTGGGATAAGTATAAATTACAAAAAACAAACAAAAAATGTTACAATGAAATCACAGAGAGTTCCTGATAGTCTTTGTCTCATTTGCCTTTAATATGAACATCTTACGTCACCACGGTGCATCTGTCAAAACTAAGAAATTAACTTTGGCTTATTGCGATCAGCTAAACTGCAGACTTTATTGCAATTTCACCAGTTTGTCCAGTAACTGTTCTTTTTCCACACCAGGATCCAATCTGTGGTTTCACACTGCATTTGGTCATTACATCTTAGCCTCTTTTGATCTGTGACAATTTCATTTTTAAAATATTTCATTTATTTTAATTAATTAATTAATTAATTAATTCATGAGAGACATAGAGAGAAAGAGGCAGAGACACAGGCAGAGGGAGAAGCAGGCTCCATGCAGGAAGCCTGACATGGGACCTCGATCCTGGGTCTCCAGGATCACGCCCTGGGCTGAAGGAGGTGCTAAACCACTGAGCCACCGGGGTTGCCCGATCTGTGACAAATTCAAAGTCTTCTCCTCTTTTTCACGATCTTGACAGTTTTGAAGAGTGCTGGTCAAGTGTTTTGTAGTGTGTCCCCCGATTTGGGTTTTCCTGACATTTTTTTTTTCATAAACAGACTGGATTATGGGTTTTCAGGGAACATATCACAGAGGGGAAGTGCCTTCTCATCACATCATATCAAGGCCACATGTTATCCACGTGATTGATCATGGGTGATACTGAGCTTAATCCTTTGGCTAAGGTAGTGTTTGCCAGATTTTTCCACTGAAAAGTTACTGTTTTTCCCTCTGCCTATGCTCTACTCATTGGAAGTGAGCCACAAAGTCCAGCCCACTCACAGGGAAGGAGACAACCTGTAATCTTTTGACCTATTATATCTCTGCTTCTTGAGGCCCTTCATTTTGGATTCTAAGCAGCTCTACCACTAGGTGGACCACAGTTACTCCAAGTCTCCTGCCACACTTCCCTCCTCTTGTGACCAGCTCCCTAAAACTTCCCCATGTTCATACTTCTTTTTTCTCTTCTCTCTCATACTGCTCTGACTTTCATTGTCTTCCTCTGAAACTTAGCATGACATCCTACAGCTACTCTACTCTCTCTGCTTCCTCAAAATTCTGAGTTGAAAGATGAGGCTATTCATGAAGGAAAGAGAAGAATTAATAGACAAGAGTTAAAATGACTCTTTTCACAAGTTAACAACTGATGGTATCGTTATTTGGTAAATAGGATGTAAGGATTTCAAGGAATATTGGGGAGAGGGGAGATGCAGAAATCCCTGGGGAAGGGGGATCTTACATTTATCTTCTAACATATTAGGTGGCAATAATTATATGTCCAGTACATTTTTGTTTTTAGAGAAAGAGATACGTGGGTGTGGACATAAACGCGTGCCTATACAGTAAACACAGAAACAGCAAAGCTCTAGGAAAATCAAGCACTGCTTGTGCAGTATGATCTCCCAACAGGTGGATTAATTCAGTGTCTGGGTGTGAATCCCCAGCTCAGCTGCTTACGAGTGGTGTGATCATGAGCATTTACCCTTTCAGTGATGATCTATAAAATAGGTGTATTATTAGCACCTAAGATCCAGAGAGGCTGTGAGAATTAACTGAATTAATCCATTTAAAGCACTTAGCAGAGGGACACCCGGGTAGTGGTTAAGTGTCAGACTCAATTCCGGCTCAGGTCATGCTCTCAGGGTTGTGAGATCAAACCCCGTGTTGGGCTCCATGCTGGGCATAGAGTCTGCTTAAGATTCTCTCTCTACCTCTCCCTCTGTCCCTGCCTCCTGGTCTCTCAAAACAAACAAATAAATAAATAACCTTAAAAGAAAGCACTGGGATCCCTGGGTGGCGCAGCGGTTTAGCGCCTGCCTTTGGCCCAGGGCGCGATCCTGGAGACCCGGGATCGAATCCCACGTCGGGCTCCCGGTGCATGGAGCCTGCTTCTCCCTCTGCCTATGTCTCTGCCTCTCTCTCTCTCTGTGACTATCAAAAATAAATAAAAATTAAAAAAAAAAAAAAAAAAAAAAAAAAAAAGAAAGCACTAAGCAGGGTGCCTGGCACATAACAAATATTCTGTCAATATCAATGGTCATTACTATTATTGATCACGAAGGTCTAGGTTTGTTTATTTACAGCCTCTTAGAGCAATTTCAGGTTCCCAACTAAATTGAGAAGGAGATACAGAGATTCCCCACATACACCTGCCCCCACGCATGCACAGCCTCCCCCATTATCTGTAGCCCTCACCAGAGTGGGACATTTGTTACTACTGGAAAACCTACCCTGACGCGTCATTATCACCCAAAGTCTATAGCTTAACTTCGGGTTCACCCTTGACGTTGTACATTCTATGGGTTTGGACAAAGGTATAATAACGTGGATCATTATCCGTGTATCACCATACAGAATATTTTCACTGCTCTGAAAATCCTCTGTGTATCTATTCATGCCACCAACATGAATTGTTTTCTAAAGTAAGACCATTTACAGGAAAAACACCAAGAGAAAGTTATCCAATGAATTAACTGCAAAATATTAAATTGTTCCTTTGTGGTAAATAAATCGCATTTCTCTCTTTTAAAACCAAGTTATCAGCTGAGTCCTACTTATCTTTTATGCTAATTTTTTCCCTACAGTTTGGGTTCCATAATTTTAAAAAACGGCTGTGCAATGACTCAATATGAAAATAAAGTTCATGGCCAAATGTTTCGGTTTTCTTTCCCTGGATACAGGATAGCTCCAGGCAGGAGCTGCTTCTTGATCTAGGGGTCCTGGCTTTGGAAATCCAGAGCAACTCTAAGGTTACTTTATGCAAATGACCCCAGCAGTGCTTAAATCTTTATCAATGGCCATGTTTATGTATTTATTAATCTGGTGTTTTCTAAAAGGCAGATTAACTAAATCATACCTCTCTACCAATTAGGCTTCTTCTTCGTTGGTAAATATGGTCATGAATTATTCGTAGACATACTTTTGAGCTTAGCTACCAACAGTTCTTCCACAAAGTAATTTAGTTAGTGAATTTAAAATATTGTGAGTGACTACAAGTACCTGATCCCAAAGAACTGCTGAGTTGGGTTGCCCTGTATTAGCTTCATTATGCAAATAGGCATCCCAAGAGAGCCATCCCAAAGACTATTAGCCTCTTTCACCTTTAATAACCTAAGATCTCTGGTTCGTGATGTGTGCAGATGAAAATATGTTCCGCCTGTGGGTAAAGGTGTTATTAATGCATAATTCTTTAGCTTCTTTCCCCCTACACTAGAATCCTATTTTGGCAAACCTCTTGGGTTCGGTTGTCAGAGAGATAAAAGCCTGTGAGTCCTGCAGTAGAATCTTGATTGAATCTTGGTAAATTTAGAGGGCCAGTTTACTCTTCTTGGACTGTGGTCTTTATCTCTGAGTGAGACCACGTCCCCGCTGCCCCCGTTGTACAACTGATTGTGTTGCAAATGCTCCAACTGGTTCTCCCTTTGAAACCCGACCCTTTGTTTCCCTCTGTAGATGTGTGGAAATTGGCAGTTAGATTTCAGATGCATTCTCCGGTGCAGAAACTGCTGATACCCAGGTAATGTCAGTCTTAGGCAGGTAGCACCTTTATCTGGAAGAAGGTCACCCATGGCCCTTGGCAGGCTCAGAGAGTGTTACCGTTTGGTGGCTAGAATGGCCACTTCCAAAAATGAAACGTAATCTTACAGGCTTCTGAGAAGGTATCTGCTCCATGTGGGTGTCTGCCGACACGGAGAAGGCGTGAGAGTTCACAGATCCCAAATGGTTACCACGGGTATTCCCAGAAGCTAGTCGTCAGGAGTTCCAACCCTGGAGAAGTTCAAGAACGCTATTGGCATAAGTGACAGTCCGGATAGGCAGGATTTTCCAGCTTTGCTGATGCAGCAGTTCACTTAATTACCGACTTACAGAGAAAATCAATTAAAAAGGTTGGGGTTTTTTTCTCCATCCTTTCTGTCCTCTCCATCTTCTACTAGGTATTCCCTGTCTCACAGGGAGGCTTTGGGAATAAAAAGGCAAACTCTCTTTCTTGGAAGGACCCAACACAGAGAGCCTTGATGTTCATCTTTAGTGCATTTGGAAATTCTTGGCAACATTTTTAATCTCATGTTGGTGGCAATAGATGGCTGAGCAATGACTGGAAGGTGTGCTACTTATATGTGTCCTAGGTATTTAAAAAATATCAAGGGGATCTGTGGGTGGCTCAGTGGTTTGGTGCCTGCCTTCCGCCAGGGACCTTGATCCCAGGGTCCCGGGATCAAGTCGCACATTGGGCTCCCTGCAGGGAGCCTGCTTCTCCCTCTGCCTGTGTCTCTGCCTCTCTCTCTCTCTCTCTCTCTCTCTCTCTCTCATGAATAAATGGGTAAATCCTTTTAAAAGAAATAATAAAAATAAATAAATAAATAAAAATATTGAGAGGCCAAGGGAAAAAAATGCATTAAAAATTCATCCAGCATTTTGGGGAAACAGGTTTTTACATTTGTCTCTCTTATTATCTACTATAAAACACTTATTGTGTTCCATCTAAGGTTTTCCTATCTTTTCTTTTTTCTCTATAGGCTGCATCACCTTTGCGCCCACCTCTCTTCAAGGATCTGTCCTTTGTAAATCGCTGGGGTCATCAGTCTTCTGATATTGAAGAATTTAGTATTTGCGCATTATCCTCTCTTCCTCTGTCCTGAAGTCTGTCTTTCCTCCTACTGACTCTTTCTGTGGCACTTTGCCTTTTTTTTCTTTTACTTATGCTTTCTTTTCAGGGTTCTGCCTTTCAATAGGACCTGCTTGTTTGCTTACTTTTGATTCTCACCCTTTAAGCCTCCTTTCTTCCCTCTTCCAATGGGTCTCATTCGACCACGTTTCCTCAGCCAATGTGTTCATAGGACATCTTCAACTCTCTTCTAGATTTCATATTAACGTGATCTCTTTAACTTTAGTTCTTTACTCTTCTTTACAGATGAGAAGCAGGTCAGACGACTTCCCAAAGAACATACAGTGAGGGGCTCGTAGGTGGCTCAGTGGTTCAGCATCAGCTTTTGGCTTGGGTCATGATCCCAGAGTCCTGGAATCAAGTCCCACATTGGGCTCCCCATAGGGAGCCTGCTTCTGCCTCTGCCTATGTTTCTGTCTCCCTCTCTGTGTCTCTCATGAATAAATAAATAAATAAAATCTTCGGGTAAAAAAGAACGTACAGTGAATTACTGGAGGGGTGAAAATGGCAACAGGTGTTTTGATTTCTAAGAGAAATTATTAGCCAGGTGAGATCCCACTATTCATTACATATGTAACCAGCAGCTTGGGCATCACCTGGGAACTGGTCAGAGATGCAGTTTCTCAGGCTCCACCCCAGTCCTACTGAATAGGCCTTTGCATTTTCTCAAGATCCCAGGTGATTTTTATGCACATTGAAGTTTGACAGTCTCGAACTGCACCTCTCTACATTGATGGACAAGCTCTCTGAAACGAACTGCAAAGCACCATCATGTTTACTTTGCATCTGTGAGTTTTCTCTGAGTCTTGGCTGCCCTGACTGAAGGGTGTGAGAAGAAGACAGACATAGGCTTTGGCCTTGGTTTCAGTATCCATCTGATCTCTCTTCCAGAATTTGGATTTCAGATAAGCTGCACTTGTAGAGAGTTTGAAGCGGCTAATGACAAAGCAAGTGGAACATTCTTTTCCAGGCAATTAGTTTTCTCTGTGCTTATTTATTTGTGGTTTGCTGATTCAATTGAGTATCTGCAAACCTGCTGGTGGCTTTGGAGGCATCGTAGCTTTAATTGTATTAAGTTGACATCTGTTTCTTTGAATATATTGTCTGCAGTTTTCCAAGCACAGAGTGAAATGTACCCAAGAGCTTCATGGGTATATTTTCAATATCCAAAATGATTTTTATTGTTTTCCCAAATTGTAATAAAAGAGGTGTTATCTCCTTCATCTCCCTGACTGGATTTGAAATTTAGAGGAAGACTAGCACATACATTTGACAGCCAGAGGTGTAAAGCAAAATCTATTTGATATCAGAATTGAAATGAATCACTGGCATAGGAAACAGTTATGCATATTCTCTTGTGGAAAGCGTTGTCACATTTAACCACTGTAATATCAGTTCTTGTATGAGGTGCATGTCCCAGCTTAGGATTTCCCAGGACAGGAGCAGAGTTATCATGGAAAATGGGTGTTAAAGCAATTTCTAAGTAGAAAAGGATGAAAAAAATGAAAATCAACCTTGAGGGATCAAAAAATAATTTGAATATTTTTCCTCCTTTTCTTTTTCCCCCCTTTTTCCTTTCCAAATAAATGGCCTTTTGGTTTAAAAGACTGTCTGGAAGGGGTTATAATTTGAAGCATGCAAATTCATCCTTATATCAGTGGTTTGAGACTGAATTTACTTCATCTTCCTGACTATACCATTCGAGAGTAGACCCCTCGGATGTACATTCTTTTTCAAGAGCATATGAGACAATTCAGGGATAGTCTAGGGACTGGCAGCCTGTGCCCCACATGATCTGAATCCAGAATCAGTGCTGTCATTCATTGCTAAACACCATGGCAAGCCTCCGCAAGCTCTTTCCAGAAGCACATCTTCTGTAATTCTCCTAATTCCACAGGCCTGAAGACAAGGGTAAGTGGTAAAATTCTAACCTCTCCCCTCTAAAATTCACTAAACTCACCACTTTTATCTCAAATATAATAGGAGCCTAAATATGATTCAGGTCTTCAGACAAAGGTCACAAAGATGAGGCTGTAATGTCCAGAAATAAGCAGACAAAATATGCCCTAACACCTGACGTAAAATGTATTTTCTCCTTAGTCACATACAAGTTTAATCTACTTTATTAATTCATAGCTGATGAGGAAGTGGACGAGGAAAATGAGGCAGCAACACCATGCCTGGTGGAATGGGGACAAGTTAAAGATGGTTGAGGTGATCCTCTC